>NC_064251.1:14618681-15818681 GCF_003254725.2 Canis lupus dingo
GACATCATTAAGAAAGGCAGGATGTATTTGGAATACACTGAACTGGCAATACATATATGACTCCAACAAAGGATTCATATTCAGAATATGTAAAGAACTCCTATGGATTATTATTATTTTTAAAGATTATATTTGAGAGAGAAAGTGAGAGAACACAAGCAGAGCGGAGGGACAGAAGGAGAGGAATAAGCAGACTCCTTGCTGAGCAGCGAACCCATGCAGGGCTCCATCCCAGGACCCTGGGATCATAACCTGAGCCAAAGGCAGATGCTTAACTGACTGAGTCACCTAGGCACCCCAAACTCCTATGGATTACTTTTAAAAAAGGAGAACCCAGTAGAGAAATAGAAGAGGATATCCAAATGGTCAATAAACATATGAAAAGAATACTCAGCTTCATTAGTCATTAGGGAAATG
The DNA here is from genome assembly GCF_003254725.2 of Canis lupus dingo. Lineage (NCBI taxonomy): Eukaryota > Metazoa > Chordata > Mammalia > Carnivora > Canidae > Canis > Canis lupus. Next base: position 14,619,099 of record NC_064251.1, read on the forward strand.
CAAGTTAAAATCACAATGTCTTGGGACACCTGGGTGGCTCAGTGGTTTAGTGCCGCCTTCGGCCCAGGGCGTGATCCTGGAGACCCGAGGTTGAGTCCCACGTGGGGCTCCCTGCATGGAGCCTGCTTCTCCCTCTGCCTGTGTCTCCGCCTTTCTCTCTGTGTTTCTCATGAATAAATAAACAAAATCATAAATTTAAAAATAAATAAATAAAATCACAATGCCCTACTAATACTAGAGTGGCTAGAACGAGGAAAGTAGACAAACAGATGTTGGGGGGGGAGCGGAGCCATCAGAGCTCCTGGACACTGCTGGTGGAAGTGCTACTTGGTATATCCAGTTTGGAAACTGTTTGGCAGAATCTGTAAAGCCCTAGGACCCAGTAATCCTTCCCAGCTTATTATGTACCCATGTGTGTTCACTAAAGACAGCTACCCAAACGTACTGCAACATTACTGAAAATAATCAACAAGTGAAAACAACCCAGACAGCATCAGTAGTAAACAGGATAAGGAAAGCATCCATAGTGGACAGGATAGAGAAATTATGGAATAGCGATATAATTTAATAGTCTACACCAGTGAGAGCCTACAGTCTGCAACTCTGCACAGCAGCATGGATGAATCTTACTAACCTAAGGTTGGACTGAAGATGACAAACAAGAAAGGCTGCACACTGAATGATTCATTTATATAAAGTTCAAAGACAGGAAAAACAAGTCTATGCTGTCTTGAAGTTAGGATAATGGTTACCCTGGAAAGTTATGATTGGAAGAGAAGGCAAGAAGAGGGTTTTCGAAGTGCTGGAAAAATCCTGCTGCTTCATGTGGATGCTTTGCACAGTTGAAGTAAGCTGAGCTGTATACTCACGTGTGCTGTTTGTATGTTCTGCTTCAATAGAGAGTTTAAAAAAAAAACAAAAAAAAGCTTCCAAGTGATTGTAATGTGCAGCCTGGATTGAGAACCAGTGGTCTAGACTGTAACTGGCAGTGAGCTCTAATTGGGATATTTTAACATAATCTTCTGAATGCCCATGACCAGAACAGATGGGAGGAAAGCAAGCCTTGCGTAGAGGTGTGTGTGTTTCATCATCAGCATTTCCCTTCACATTCCCAGAACCTATTTCTGAAACACTCTGTTTGCTGAACACCATGTGGAGCGATTTGTGGAAGTTGTCTCATGTTTCAGGAGCCTTCTGGAATAGAGATGGTAACCCATGTAGGAGGCGTGGAAACAGTGCCCGTAGAGGTGAAGGAATGTGCCCAAGGCCAAAGCGTCAATTGTTGGAACTTGAGACTTGAGCTTGAACTTCCAAAATGCTCTGACCACTCCACTCCGCCTCACATTTTCCTGTTGTAGGTTAACAGTTCCAGGAACCAGGTGTCTCCCAGGTTGGGCCTTGAACAGGTAGACCTGTAGAAGCGCTCAGCAAACACTGTAGGACTCCAGACTAGAAGCCTGGCAACTACTTTCTGATTCTCCAGAACATCTGGCACAAACCCAGTCAGTCATGACAGCCTCTCTGTGGCATTTTTCCTTTTTCGAAGGCCTAGTTTAAATGTTGGGATAATCGGAAAATCCAAATGATTGATTATGTAAAGTTCTGTTTATTAAAGCTAGAGAGAACTCTTTTTTTGGAGAAAAAGATGACAGTATAGTAGAAGCAGGTATCTACAGAATAGTTTCAAGAACACAGAATGTTCCAAAAATAAAGTATACCGAAACGAACATTAACCAAAGGAACTTATCAGATGTCAGCTGTAGACTCAGAAGAATCAGTTTTATGATGAAATGCAGTTGAAACATGTGGTTGAGTTTGAGTTTCTTTTTCCTGGCATCTACCATAATTTCTTTTTAATACCAAAAGGCTTAATTTCCTTGTTTTTCCAGTGGAGCATTGTTTAATTAAGGAAACATTAAAACGACTTGCTCCACCTTGAACTCCTAGGTCACCTGCATAATGCTGACTTCTTTCCCTTAAAGCTTCAGCTGGGTACTGAGGTTGTTTCTCTTCAGAATTAATCTTACGGCTCACCTACACTCTGAAAAGTACGTCATTCCACTCAGCCTAGCTGGCTCTGGGTCAGTTTTCCAAGACAGAATTCTTTCTGTCCCATCCCCCTCCCAATTTCAAAGATTGTGTAACTTCTCCATATTTGTATAAGTATTTTCAGAAAAGGTTTGTGTCTTCCCCAGAAGTGCTCTGGACAAGATACTTTAAGGAGCTCCTGACAGGGAGCTGAGAGCTGGAGGCTTGATCAAAGTGGATATGGAAGCCTGGGGCATCCCTTCTCCTTGGTTTCCAGTTGGGAAAGCTCCCATCAGCCATCAACACTGCTTCTCTCTTTTTAGCAGAATTGGGTAACAGAAACAGATTGTGCAGTAAAATTATAATAATTGCACAAGACTTGGTTAACTTATTTTTTCCTTTGCCTCTTTTTTTTTTTTTTTGTAAAGAAACTTCCTTTTACCATCCCAGAATTGGTACAGGCATCCCCATGCCGAAGTTCAGATGGAATTCTCTACATGGGTAAGAGTTCCTGTTTTCAACACTGAAACTTTGATCTGTTTGGAAAGGAGTCCCAGAATCTGGGAAAGTGGCACGTCGGAGAGAGAGGTGTGCAGTGACTCCCCACCAACCCTTCTGAGAAAGGTCTTTCTTGCCTTGATTATGCTTCTTCACGCCAGGATCAGCTGACCAATTAAGAAAGCCCCCCGCCCCCCTTGGGAGCAGACTTGACACCATTAATATGGTTACTCATTTAAAAACTTTTAGTTGCTGTGTTGACTTACCCCTGTGATTTAAAGATTGCAACATACCCAGAAGCAGTTGGATGAAATTTAAAGTGAACACAATAGTCTGAGCCAAGAAAGGGAAGCCAGGTTCTGCCTATTAATTATAGGACTTTCATAGTATTTCCTGCTATCAGAATATTGGATAAAACAGCACTTAACAGCTTGGCTAGATAAGCCGCCTTCATACCTATGGGGTCACCTCTTTGAAAGCATCAGATCACCTGCTTTTCTTTTACTGTGTTTGCTGCCAAAATGTCAATAAAAATGCATTTGTAATACAAAGGAGAGCTGTGTTTATCTTGAAATCATAGTAGTAATAATATCCTGTATTTACATAGCAGCTTTCCTTCTGAGGAACTGAAAGTGGTTATTGCCTATTCATGCCTCGGGAGCTTTATATGTATTTTGGGGCCTCAAGTACAGGCTGGATTTTAAGTTTTTGCCTGGGACACAGAGGCTATTGCTTTCTTCCACACCTTCCGCATGAGGAAGCCTCGGGATTCAAAGGAAGTGATCAATACAGGCTTTTTCTCTCTCTCCCTTGGGCCATGCTCCAGGCCTACCTGACTTTTTTTTTTTAAGATTTTATTTATTTATTTGAGAGAGGGAGAGCACAAGTGCAGAGTGGGGCAGAGGGAGAAGCAGATTCTCCACTGAGCAGGGAGCCCAATGTAGGCTCAACTCCAGGACCCTGGGATCATGACCTGACCTGAAGGCAGATACTTAACCAGCTGAGCTGCCCAGGCTCCCCAATCCTGGCCATCTTCCGACTGTCTGTGTCACTGTTGTGACAGTCTGGGCTGTCTGGGCTTTTAGCTTTTGCCAGAGGTTCATCACTTATGATGCATTTAGGATAGTGTGTTTTTTTATCATCTTTGTGTGGTGACCTCTTAAGTGCGTTCATTAAACATATTTAAAACTGGCAATTGCCCAGTCCATCCTTTAAGAGGTAGCCGAATTATTCAGACTGTAGTAGCCCTCGAAGTAACCAGAAGGGTGTCCTATCATATGGAAAGGGATCATGGACAGAGCTATTTGGTGATATTTTCACTCTTTCTGCAGATCTTTTTCATATTAAGATTTTGTCATTGAGAACAGAAAGTTGTCATCCACGGACAAGTTTCACATATGTAGACTAGGCATATATGTTATATCTGTTAGAACTAAGTGTAGCTCTGGAAATTCTGATGCGCTGTGATCTTCCCAACATCTCTGTACTCTGCTTCCAAGAGTCCCTTGACATAGGACTCTTGGCCAATAAGTTAGGAAGATACAAGTGACCAGACGTGTTGCCTTACAAAACAGACATACATACCTTATGGTGAATGTGTTGACTTTCAGGTGGGAGGCCCATGCTGCTGACCCATCATTAGCCAGTTGCTCTGGTGTATGTACTGTAGATGCACATGCTTTAAGTTTTCCCAGTAATGTTGTTTGGCTATGCTGTCCACCTGTTCGTTCATACCTTTTAATCTAGCTGACTGAGATATAGGGGTGTAGTGTGTGGCCAGGGAATAACTTACTGACTGGGGTCAGGGACTGAGATAAGTTTGGCCTCATTAGCACCAGATTGCAACCAGCTTTGCTACTCAGTCCCAGATACCAACCAGTCAGAGTTACAAACAGTAGCTATAGATCCTCTTTACATGTGGGCTCATTAGTAGGGGTGTGGAGATCTATGAATGATGGTTACCAGAGAGATGAACCCCTGGGTGCATTTCCATATTTATATAGATCCTCATCTGTGGGAAAAGGATTACCCTTCAGAGGCCAGGTCTTCATATTTAAGGTCATTAATCAAAGCAGTGAAATCTGAGTTTTATTAGGTTATTATGCTTGAAGACATTTTTAAACCATCATTAGGTTATTAAGTTATTATAAGACCCAGCAGCCCCAGAAGTTTTATTATCTCCACAGTAGCATTCACCTTGTCACCCTCAGAGCATCATAGAAATGTCTTCAACATCAGGAGGACTCCAGGCCTCCCAGCACAGAAAATATCTTGGCCTGCTAGTTTGGTAGAGATACTTTCTCCCCCCCATATGGGGTGAGTGTAAACCAGTGTGTCCTTGTGACCTTTCAGGTAAAAAGCAGGACATTTGGTATGTTATTGACCTTCTGACCGGGGAGAAGCAGCAGACTTTGTCATCGGCCTTTGCAGACAGTCTCTGCCCATCAACCTCTCTGCTGTATCTTGGGCGAACAGGTAAGAAGGAAGCTTCTGTTGTGTTCAACCTGCGTATTTCCCAAAAAAGACCTGAAGTAGCACCTTCTGGATCTCTTCCTCCGGGCTTCATTCTCTAGAAGATGGCCAGAGCTGTCTCCTTCAAACACAGATTTTTACCATGTCATTCCCCTTTAGAAGACCCCACAATGGCTCCCCATTGCCTGAGGGATTAGCCCAAAACACTACAGCCTGCAAAGCCTTCATGATGCAGCCACTGTCTCTTCTGCCTCTTTGGCTCTATTTCCCGGACTTAAACCTTTTCCAGTTCCCAGAATAAGCAGTGCCATTTTTAAAGACGTTAGGTAGTGGGTCTCTCTCCACCAGGTATGCACCTTGTTGCCTTGATTTAATCTTGATCCTGAGGCCGTTTTTTTTTTATAGTGAGACTCTTTCCCAGCTGGAATGCCGGTCCTGGTGCCTCCATATTTTTCTCTGTATTCAGCTTGGAAACTGAACAGTGTCGTCTTCAGCGTATCTGTCTTGCATTATATCATATGCAGTTAAGAGAGACTCCTTGGTGCTTTCTGCATTCTGCCTGGAGATCTCAGCCAGATCTGCAAGTCCCTTAGGTGCTTTCTTGTGCTTTTCCAAGTTACTGCAAACAGTAGTCTTACTAATAGTGTCACCACTGTATAAACCTGGGCAACCCCGTCTTCAACTTCCAGGAGCAGTTTCCTTACTGCTCCTTTGGTCTCCACGCCAACCTGCCAGCCCCTCCCCCGCCACCTTGTCCCAGCCAGTGCCACATGTTTCAGTTTTTTGTAGTGTCCTTATCCCATTTCTAGGTACTGATTTCTAATATCAGCTATTTATGGCTACACAGTAGACCACCCCATAACATAGGTGGTTGTAAGAAACTGTGACCAAAAAAATAAAATAGTGATGTGCAATAAAATAAATAAATAAACACCGTGATATTGATTCTGTGAGTCATGAGTTCAAGGGCACAGTGTGAGTGGCTGGGCCTTGCTCCACATGCTGTCGGCCAGCTTCACTCCTGTGTCTGGGACTTTAGTTCTCGTCCACGTGGCCTTTCTCTTTCCACATGGATGGCCTAGACATTTTACACACAATGTAGAAGGGATTTTTGCAATGTAGTTAAGGTCAGCACCTCAGCAGGTGCTGTGGCCCCTCCAGGTAACAGGCTGGTATGTGTTCTCCAGAGTACACCATCACCATGTACGACACCAAAACCCGGGAGCTCCGGTGGAATGCCACCTACTTCGACTATGCAGCCTCGCTGCCTGAGGACGACGGGGACTACAGTAAGTGCTCCTGGGCAGCTCCACCAGGGTGGCTAGGTATTTGTGACCTGTGAGGAAGTGATCACTCCAAAATGCTAGATTTTCTTTTAAGACACTCCTGGCCACAAGCTTCTGGACTTTCTAAGGATTTGTAGTACATACTTGGACAGTCAGCATTGAAGGCAGGGACCTGGGTGAGAAGGGTGGAGGGGAACTTTAGTAAAGTGGGTGGGGAGTTTAGCCTGGGAGGAGGACAGATGTGTCTTATTGAGTCCCTTTGTGTCACAGGGGGATGTACCAAAAGCCCATGGGAGGCAGAATTAAGTATCATCTGTGACATGAACAACCCACCCCTTAAATGTGACTCATCCCCTAGTTCACGTCTCTCATAAACATTCCCCCAAGTCAAATGAAAACTGAAAGCCAGTTTTGCTGTCTGAACAATGACACCTGAAAGTCGGACAGAAGTCTCTTCTGTGGGCAGACGTGGGCAGTGTCAGTGGTCCACTTTGACTTTCAACTGGATCAATTGGTTTGAAATGATAGCTATAAAATATCAGGATCCTAGTCCTCTCCACTGGCACTTTCCTCCTTCTTACTATTGACTCTTACTAATCACATAGAGTGCTGAAGAATCTCACCAAGTAGATTGCCTTCCACAGAGCAACCCTATCTTGTGTTTATAAAGCCGGCAGCTCTCACTGCCTTGATGTTGTAGAGCCTACACAGGTTCTTTGGAAACAAATGAAATTGTCAGGAGTATCTGAGAATACTCCAGAAGCCTTGTTACTTCTAGCTGAGTGATTGCAACCTGCTAGGAGAGGATGTGGTCACAAGACGGGGTGAGACCACATGCTTTGTTTATTTGATCTGTACAGAGATGTCCCACTTTGTGTCCAATGGTGATGGGCTGGTGGTGACGGTGGACAGTGAATCTGGTGATGTCTTGTGGATCCAAAACTATGCTTCTCCTGTGGTGGCCTTCTATGTCTGGCAGCGGGAGGGTCTGAAGAAGGTGATGCACATCAACGTCGCCGTGGAAACCCTGCGCTATCTGACCTTCATGTCTGGGGAGGTGGGCCGCATCACCAAATGGAAGTACCCATTCCCCAAGGAGACGGAGGCCAAGAGCAAGCTGACGTGAGTCAAGGAACCCGGGGCAGAAGAGGGCAGCTGTGACCCAAATACCCTGGTCCTGCTGCAGCGTGGCATACCGTACACAGGACTCTAGGGCTCAGGGCACACATCTTTGAAGCCATGAGGTATAGGAAGGGCCAGGACTGGCTCAGTCAGAAAGCTCTCAATACGTATAAGAACTGGGACATCCCCTGACTTCAGAATTCTTGAATATTAAGTAAAATTATGGACAGGGGTAAGAAAGAGACTGCCGATACATAACCACAGTACAATTTGGATAGATCTGGCGGGAGTATAGCAATAGAGTTACTTTTTAACTTTCTGTATTTCCCAAATTTTTATTATAAGTTATATTCATTTCCAAAATTAGGGAAAGAAGGTTACTGCATGTATTGTCTGAGACTCAGCAGTCTTGTATTCGCCATCCCCACCTGTTCCCAAACTATAACTTGGTCCCTTGGCCTTGCTGAATCCCTGTTTCCCACTTTACAGCACTGCAGAGGGAGCAGATGAGACTGTGACAGTGCTCTCTAAGGTGTATGATACCTTTCATACATGAGGTATCTGTTGAGAGAGGTTTCAAGAACTTAGTGGATGACCAATCCCAAACCCGCTCTTGACGGTAATCACAAGGGTCTGGAGGTGCAGCCCCCACATTTTCACACTGACCCCACAGACAAAGCCAAACCCTCCCGTTCCCCCACCCACCCACCTTGATGCTCCTGGCAGGGACAGACCACCAGCTGAGGAAACAGAAGTCTCACCCAGTTTGGAACTTTTTGTGTATCCTTTTGTTGTGGTCCTCCACATGAGAGCAGTTGACTATTTCTTAGGGCTTCTGTAGAGCCTCTAGACTCCCTAAGAATCATGAGACAGAATGGCAGCTCAGTTGTCAGAGCATGTTGTGGCCAGGGCCATCTTAGCAGCTTTGCAGGGGTTGCAAGCATTCAGTCCTTCCTGGATTATCACGGCACATGGTTCTTTCTGCAGGCCGTCATGGGGATGCTCTAGTGTAGCCCTGCCCTTTGGCAGATGAGGAAACCAAGGCTTGCAGTTAGGTGACTTGTGCACACCTCTGTAGGCAGTGAGTGACAGCTGGGGCCTGCAGCCCAGCTTCCCAGGATGGTAGCCCTGCCTTCACATCCCACTGCTCGGGGTGCTAGGGGTTAATCTGGTTATTCTTAGCATGGCATTTGGGGCTGGGATACTTCTCTTCAGAAAGGTGCCTTTTGTGGAATGCAGAAATTAAATGGAATGCGTGTTTCTGCTTGTCTCCTAGGCCCACCCTGTATGTTGGGAAATACTCTACTAGCCTGTATGCCTCCCCCTCTATGGTTCACGAGGGGGTCGCCGTGGTGGTAAGTCTTCTATGGGGGGCTCACAGGTGCAGCCTCCTCCCCAAGCACTCCTGTTCCATTTTAGCAAAGAATGTGAATTATATTTGAACATCCCGTTGGTAAAGAATGCAAGACACAGGTCTTAGCCTCAGAAACTGCCCATAGCCTCAGTTTCTGCCCATACCACATTCTACTTCTTGAGGAAAGTTGCATGACAAGAGCAGCTTCCTAAGCCTAGGGTCATTCCACTTTGCTTTCATATTGAAGTCTAAACTGCCTAAGCTGGTGTTCATGCCCTCTTCAGTCCAGGCCCTCAAGGCCCTCTACCACACTACTCGGATCTCTGGGAGTTGTACAGTCCATCTTCTCCCTGATTCTGGAAGATTCCTGTTTGCCTTTCTTCACCTTGGTTCAGGCTATGCCTCATGCTTCAAATGTTCTCCCTTCCTTTCTTTTCTCTGCTCAAATCCATCCTTTTGTAACCTCTCAAGGCCTCCTCAGACCTCACTAGCCTCTTTAAAGTGCTGAGTCAGCACCGGGCTCCTGGCTGGAGATTGTTCCATCTGGGTCAGCGTATAGACTGGGTTCCTTCACTTACCTCTACTTCTCACAGTGGCCTCTGAGATTTCCACACACGTTCTTCCCAGTTCCCAGATATAAGAATTTAAGAAGCTGTCCACGATAAAGATGTCAGCACAACATTGTCACGTGTTCAGGGAGGAGCTTCTGCCTTCTGAGGGCCTTTGTGTCTTGCCCTGGACCAGCCCCACACCAGAAATCACTTCCCTTGCTTGTTTCTGAGGGCTGCCCCAGACCTCACACCAGTTCTTTATTCATAGCCCCGAGGCAGCACTCTGCCTTTGCTGGAAGGCCCCCAGACCGACGGGGTCACCATTGGAGATAAAGGGGAATGTGTGATCACGCCCAGCACCGACCTAAAGTTTGACCCTGGGCTCAAAGGGAAGAACAAGCTCAACTACTTGAGGAACTACTGGCTTCTCATAGGTAAGAGTGCATTTCTCCTGGGTTCAGGCTGCAACGTGCTGCCCCCTGGTGGGCAAAGGCCAGGGCTTATTAGTTACCGTGGTCAACTCGGCCTTGTGCTCCCTCAGGTCCAAGATAGTCTTTCTGACCTGGGAACGTTTTTTACTCCCAAGGAAGATAAACAGGGTAGCTGTGTTACCAAGTCAGCTCTCAAAAATCATTTAATGTTCTAAAACCCAGTTACTGACTGACGTAACCTTTGTGCAGTTATCTGGCCCACTGGCCGGCTGCTATGTGCCAGGCCTGAGTAGAACCCATTGCCTCATTTCTGCCAGTGGCCCCTTGTGAGGTAGACACCCATGTTATTCCACTTACAGGAAACTGGAGTAATTCCTACAGAAGAATTCCCTGGGAGTTGGCCCGGGGGAGGGGAGAGGGTTGGAGACCCAGGAGGGATAAAGGGCTGTGAAGAGGTCAAGGCTGGTCTTGGATCAGGGAGCATGGCACAGGTCCCCGCTGTGTGTATGGGAGGAGGGATCTCCTCTTCCTTTCTCTTCTGTTTTTGCTGCCCTTGCCAGTGGCCCTCGGAATGGATTGGGGGTCCTGTCAGCTACAGAGAGAAGCTGAGATGACACTCAAAGACAGTGAGTGTGACCAATGAAGGCAGAGTCACAGGAGAGGAGCTGTGTCTCTGGCAAGTGTCCCAAGGAATTAGAGCAGGGCGGTTTTCTCGAATTTGACTTGCCTTCCTTTTGCCCCATATCCCCTCTGTTCTGCTGTCCCCAACCCAGCCTTAGAGGTGGTGAGACGTGGGGTTGCAGCCTTGTGAGGGGGACAGGAGGCGAGTGGGTGCTAGGTGCTGAGGGGGACAGGGCAGAGAGGGCAGCACTGGAGGCATGGGGAGGGGAGAGGATGTGGAACAACTGGGAAGAAGAGTGTGGGCCCAGGAGGCCCTCAGCATCAGCCCCATAGTGGGTATCGGGGTATTGCAGACAAGAACCTGAGTATACTGGAGTCCTGATCAGTCCCTTTATGGTTGTCCAGGTCTTGTTCTTTGTTCTTCGTGACTCCTTGTAGCCATTTTTCTTCTGGTTATAATTTCTACCAAATAATGGACAAAGGAGATAACAAAATGAATTCTAATCCTCCCCCCTTTATGGTGGCCAGAACTAGTTTCAAGAGCATGTAGGAGTGGACCAGTGTGAGGAGGAAAGTAGCAGATGAATGGAGGCTGTTAAAAGCACAAGGTCACATGGTTTTATGCACCAACGAAGGTGGCTAGGAAGTGAAAAAATTATTGGGAACTAAGGAAGTATGTACATAAGACTATAAAAAATATGGAAAAAAGGTCTTCATGGCTAGGTCACAAAATGGTATCCTTTTAAAATGGAAAGGTTGTCCAAGTAAGAAAACTGAGAAGCTCAACAGAGTATGAAGAAGTCATTAGGGAACCATCCACCTTCTGAAGCCTTTTGGAGGAACTCCAAAGCTAGTCATCTTTAAATAAGGCCGGGGAACTACTTGACAATCTTTGCGTAGACTCCGGGCCACAGGTAAAATGAGCTGCTCTTTTATTTCCAACCGTGTCCTTTGATTTGGTTTTTGTGGAAGACATGAAGGATATCTCCACTTCCACATTGGTCTTGAAAATAAAATGAGTCCATTTAGCTTGAGTGGTGTGGTCTCTGGGTTTCCCCAGAGCAGTGGCCCTAACCTGGGTGACTTTGGCTTCCCCTGGGAGCTTCCTCAAACACACATGTGTGACCCCCAGAGATCCTGATTCAGGAGCCTGGATACAATGATGATAGAATAGATAAATCATTAAGACTGGCCACTGTTTGTACAAAAATGTTTTGGGATCTTATAATTATGCTTATAAAACAGTTGGTTTAGTGTGCAGCATGATAGTACCAGAGGCCCAGCTATGGGAGACCCCTGTCTCTGAACAGAGGTACAGGAAGAAAGAAGGATCCAGGCTAATCATTTCCATTGTGGTCTGTTACTAAGTCCCTGCAGAGGAGGCAGGACTCAAAACCCTGAGAACAGGTCCTGGGGGCAGGGACAAGGAGGGCACTACAGTGCAAAGTAGCATGTGGAAAGATAACCTATTTTCTTCTAGAGTGAAGGTTTCCTGTTAGCCTCAGAGGTAGCCAGAGAAACTCCCATTCAGATCCCTGGGCCACATCTGCAAGTCTGATAGCAGGGTCTGAAGCAGGTAGATCCCACATGAAGACATCCTGCTTCCCAGCAAAGCATGTCTCACAGTTCTCATAAGGGGAAACTGGCAATGGTTCAGAACAGAATGAGGTTTCCCTGAAAGAACAATCTTGTAGATAGAGAACTGACTAAAAGAAAAAGAGTTTTCCAAATCAAGAAATGTTCATAGCGCGGACGAGTTCTTGTTTATTTTTGTCTAGGAAATATAGACCATAAAATCTCTGATAGATTTGCAACAACAGTGGAAAGCTCATAGGATGTGACCCGAATCACACTGAGAGATTCAAAAGGAAAGTGTGTTGTGGGGGCCAATAGCACAGCGTGAGAGTTAACTGGCTCTTCTGAGTAATATGGGATTCACTTAACATTAGAGCTAAACAGAGCTGTTCTCATGGAAGTTTGTTTCCTCCACAGGACACCATGAAACCCCCCTGTCTGCATCTACCAAGATGCTGGAGAGATTCCCCAACAACCTGCCCAAACATCGGGAAAATGTGATTCCTGCTGATTCAGAGAAGAAGAGCTTTGAGGAGGTGAGTGGGAACATGAACAGTTCTTGGCTCCTCCTGTCAGGTGTTGGGGGGATGGGATTTGCCCTTGCCTTAAGAGTTTTCAGTAGACTCAGAAGGGTGAGGAATGCTCAGGAATCCATAGCAAACATCACCCAGTGAAGGCCTGGTGGAGAGGAAGACAAATCGCTAGTGAAGTGAAGGCTGAGGGATGGAAGGGGAGGGCGCTGGCCCGATGGGAGAGAGGTAGAGGGCACCAGAGGGTGGGGGATGGAGAGAGCAGCAGAGATGAAGGCCTGGAGGAAGGACTAATCCTGCATGTGCAGCTCTGGGGGCCAAGGCCACCAGGTGGGGAGCAATGGGAACTGGGACCACATGCTACAGGAGAACCATGTTAGTGAGGTTTGCATACACCTGGAAGTGGAACAAATGGTTGATGAAATGAGGAAGTGGGAGACCTGGAGCTTCAGGAAGCCAGGAGCGGCCCTTCAGAAGCAGTCGGCTTGGCGACTTGGTCTGGTAGAGGCTTGGTCTGGCAGGGACCACAGAAAGGAGACTTGGGCAGCAAAGAGGCCCACCCAGATGGTCGCTGGCATGAGCCTCTGACCTGGGCCGCTTTCCTGCAGCCCTGGGGAGACAGAGTGCCAGTCAGGGTCTCAGCTGGACACAAGGACCACCCAGATTAAGATGATCGGAGGGGAGTTTAATAAAGGGATTATTTACACAGATGTGGACAGCCCCAGGGGTTCTCTTAGCATCCTTTAGCCTGAAATGGGACAGGGGGGTGGGCAGGAGTGGAAAGGGACTCCAGGCCAGGAGCCTGAAGCTTCAGTTGACATACTCAGCAACCCCACAGAATCGGACCTCGTTTTCCTCCCCCTGCCCCATCTGCTGATGTTCCAGTCAGAAACCAGAGGGCAGAGAGACCACTGCTATGCCCAGAGGTGACATCCTTCTGTGACATGGAGCTGGTGGAGAAGGCAGGCGGGTAGCTCTGTGGAAGGGGTTCCAGCATGGCCAGTGGGGTAGGGAGGGGGTCCGGAGGCCATTTGGACTTGGCAACTCCTGCAGCCCTGCCATGGGGGACCCAGGCCTGAAAGCGGCCTGGACTCTGGGCAAGGTCCGAGGAAGACAAGAAGGGCTACCTGATACGGGGACCGCAAGCACGGCAAGTTCTCTGTAGGGTTCAGATTTTATACAAAGAGAGAGGAAAGGAAAAGTCATATAGCTGTTTAAGATTCTAGAGTGAAATATCTTGAGTTGTCTGTCGTCTCTGGAGGGAGCCAATTGGAGAAGCCCATGGAGTCCTAAGCAGCGATTTTGGAAAGCATTGCTATCTTAAGGTCTCGATCGGATGTCCGTCGAACCCTTAGAAAATAAAAGTATAGAGAAAAAAATAAGACAGTAGTACCCTTAATCTAATGCCCAGAGATGGCCACAGTTAAGACTTTATTTTTTTAAAGTTTTTATTTATTTTTCACAAGAGATACAGAGAGAGAGATAGAGGCAGAGACACAGGCAGAGGGAGAAGCAGGCTCCATGCAGGGAGCCCGACGTGGGACTCGATCCCGGGGCTCCAGGATCACGCCCTGGGCTGAAGGCAGCGCTAAACCACTGAGCCACCGGGCTGCCCCACAGTTAAGATTTTAATAATCATCCAAACTTGAACAAAGTTTTGTTTTGTTTTGTCTTAAAGATTTTATTTATATATTCATGAGAGACACACACAGAGAGAGAGGCAGAGTCACAGGCAGAGGGAGAAGCAGGCTCCATGCAGGGAGCCCGACGTGGGACTCGATCCCAGAACAGAGTTTTTAAAGACTCCATTAAAATACTCTGAGGTGCATTTTTATGGCAAGAAGACAACTTTTTTAACAAACACATTTGAAGGGAATATAACCAAGTGTTGTTCCTGGTCACATGCTCAGCAGACATTCCTCAGCTGCCTGCTTCCCGCAAGCCGTGCCACCCCCACCCCATACACTGTGGGTGTGGGGCAGCTGGAAAGGAGAGTCGTAGGCAGAAGTCTGGGACAGGCAGAAAGGTGGGTGTGTGGTGGGGGATGCCAGGTCTTGCACTTGTTCAAAGGCTGTGTGTTTCCTTCCCTGGACACACAGTGACGGTGCACTCCCAGGACACTAGATGTCTGAGAACCAACTGATGCATTTTTCTAAACTATTCTTGGAGTCCTAGAAACTCCGAAAAGCCCACTTTTATCTGGTTTAATTTTGGGCTTCCAACTAAAATTTTCTTTAACAAAAGATTCTGATGCTCTTCAGAAACTGAAAAACAGTGGAAAACCTGAAAAAAATGATTTGGTTTTTGGAGTTGCACTGAAAGTTTACAAGGAACAGAAGCAGGCTGTTTTATTTATTTATTTTATTTTTTTATTTTTTTTAAGATTTTATTTTATTTATTACTCAGAGACACAGGGGGAGAGAGAGAGAGAGAGAGAGAGAGAGAGAGAGAGAGAGAGAGAGAGAGACAGGCAGAGGGAGAAGCAGGCCCCATGCAGGGAGCCTGATGCGGGACTCGATCCTGGGTCTCCAGGATCAGGCCCTGGGCCGAAGGCAGGTGCTAAACCGCTGAGCCACCCGGGCTGCCCAGCAGGCTGTTTTATTACTCTTCAGCCACATGTGGGTACACACACATGGTTTTCCTTTTTAGTATGAAATGGTATTGTTAAAGGAATTGTCAACATTTTCACCAGACTTTGTCGCTGATGTGTTATCAGAGTTTTCCCGAATATCAAGTCTACCCTCGAAGAGGGAAATCTTTGCCTTCAATGAGGATTTTCAAAAGCATATAGGATCTGAAGGCACTTCTGAAAGTACTTTGCTCTTAGAACTGTTTTTGAGTCCTGATAACATCACTGCAATAAAGCGTGGCCTCTTGAGACTATCACTTTGATAAAGGCAACGATTATTTGGCTTTGTGATCTTTGATGTGCTTTAAAAAAAACAACAATACATTTTAAAGTATGGTCTTTTCCTGGTACCCATGGCTACTGTTGATTGTTTGGCTCATTTATGTCTGGCTAGAAATTTTGCAGTGACGTAGTCACTCTGTCCCATACAAGGTTATCAACCTGGTTGACCAGACTTCAGAAAATGCACCTACCACCGTGTCACAGGATGTGGAAGAGAAGTACGAGCATGCCCCTGCCAAGGCTGAGGCCCCCGTGGACTCCGTGCTCAAGGACATAGCCACCATCATCCTGAGCACCTTCCTGCTCATTGGCTGGGTGGCCTTCATCATCACCTACCCCTTGGTAAAGCTCTGCCCTTTCCCTTTGCCCTTCTGAACTTCCATGCTGGTCACCTTTATGTCCGTGAGCTCCAGACACATGGCAAACAAGCAGATACGTTTCCTTTCACGTTTCAAAGTCAGTATTTGCTTTTCTTCAGAAACATTATAATTAAAAAGACACTAACTTCTCAGGAAAAGACAATATTTTACCTAGGTCTTAGAGTTAACAGATTGTAAAAGCTGATTTGTAAACCTTGCTTTTGCAGATCATTTTGTATAGTTGACTGTCTTTTCCTTTTTTTAAGAGTAGGCATGATAAATGAAAATCCAGTTTACTTTCCTCCCTTACAAACTGCCTGTTAGAGATACCAGCTAGAGTGAAAGAGGTGGCATCCCTTCCACTTTCTAGTTGGAAATGAGTGAGCTAAAATTACATAGTTGAATAGGTTATTGGTTGGATAAAACATTCTAGAATATTCCTTCATCAGGTTGCTCAGAGCACTGAAATGTCATCACCTTAGAATACTAAGGCCCAGAAAGCTCATGTCCCATCCAGGAATGGGAATGACAAACCCTTCCATTTGTGCGAAGGGGTTCACCTATGTTGTTTTATATATATAAAAATATATAAAACATACTTATATGAAATGTATATTTTATATTTATGTATGATAAATATATAATTTATAAGTATATAGATTATAAATATATATATAACAAAAATATTTATATTTTACCTCACACAGTTCTGTGAGGTTGTTATTACTGTGCCCTACCCACAGATGAAGAAGCTAAGCTCTAGGAAGTTAAAGAACTTTCCCAAGATTACTCAAGGTTTTCCAAGGTGTATGGCATTTCCAGGACTTGAACTCAAGTTCAGAGAGAGAGAGTGGGGGTGTACACGAGAGCCAGAAGAGTCCCAGGGGCTGTTGGCTTCAAACCCATCCCTTCAGGGCCTTTCCCACACACAGGTAGTAATAATCGTGGATCACTACTACTTCAAATTATGATGGAACAGATTTTCCAGAATAGATGAGAGGGGAGTGGGGAAGGCAGCGTGATGAAATGGGGGGAGTGGGACCTTGGCCAGACCACATGTTTCAGCTGTGTTCTGGCTGTGAGGCTGGGAGCCCCAGCTGCTTCCTGCCTGGATTGGTGACCATCTCTCTGCTAGTCTCTATCAAGTGTACAACCATAATAGAGAGCAACCCCAGGTCTTCCTGTATCTACCGTGCTCTGTTTGGTTTCATTTTTGTAACAACTCCTAGACCTTCATAAAAGTCCCAGAATTTTATAATTGAATGGACACCCCCCACCCCCTCACCCACCTTGATCTGGCCCAGCCTCCACCTACAGCAGCATCCTCCCTCTTGCCCCTGCCAGGCCCCTCCAACAGGGAGGGGCTGTCCTAGGAAATCCTAACTGGCAAGAAGATCCCCAGTCACTGAACCCTCCTGCCTCCTGTGCCTTCTCACTGGTTTTGGCCCACCTGTGGGGTCACATAAAGGGTACCTGCTTCTTCTGCCATAGGGAGCCTCTTCCTGCCAGACTGCCTGTGTCCCGGGGATCAGGCTGCACTTGTCTGGATGTGCGTTTCTCTTCCCAGAGCATGCATCAGCAGCAGCAGCTCCAGCACCAGCAGTTCCAGAAGGAACTAGAGAAAATCCAGCTCCTGCAACAGCAGCAGCTGCCCTTCCATCCACCCGGAGATGTG
This sequence comes from Canis lupus dingo, assembly GCF_003254725.2. Classification (NCBI taxonomy): domain Eukaryota; kingdom Metazoa; phylum Chordata; class Mammalia; order Carnivora; family Canidae; genus Canis; species Canis lupus. Next base: position 14,636,512 of record NC_064251.1, read on the forward strand.
GCTCAGGATGCTGAGCTCTTGGACTCGTCCGGCCTGTACTCGGAGAGCTCAGGCACCAGCAGCCCCAACACATCCCCCAGAGCCTCTAACCACTCCCTCCACTCCAGTGGCTCTGCCTCCAAGGCTGGCAGCAGCCCCTTTCTGGAACAGGACGATGAGGGTAAAGCCAGTTGCTGTTTTGGTGTTGTTTTCTCTTTCATTTGAATATGGCCTGAGGACCTTAAAGTTCCATGTCCTCCCGGGGAGTCTCAATGGGGTTATGGGGTGCCATTTCTGAGAGTGCACTGTGTTCTCACCTAATTCCCTCTCCAACAGCTGGACTTCCACGCCATCCCAGGGCCTTGCCCCTTCAGGGGGCCTTTTGGGGACTACCTTGCCCTCCCTCCATCTTGCTGTGTAAGAGCAGACAGTTGCTGCTGACCAGAGGTCCTGGCTATCTGGCTTGAGAACCTTCCTGAGGGCTGCCGGTGGCGATCCCCATTCCTCGGGGAGGTTGGCTCAGACTGGCTATCAAGGCGATACTCTGAGGGGATGGATGCAGAGCTATTGCAAGAGACCTGAGCCCTAGTTTCAACCTGGAGGCTCCCCCCAGTCTCTATTGCACACCCATTGCCACTCCCTGAAGGCTTCAGGTGCAAAACGCTGGTGGATCTGTGGAGAGTCCATCTCCTGACAGTAATGCAGGGGCAGGAACAGGGGGCAGAAAGCAGGAGGGAGGTGGGGGCATGGCCCTGGGCGTCAGTGGGGAGTAGACCTCGCCGGCTCTTGCTAACCAAGGGCTGGGAACAGACAGCCTGCAAGATCCCATATCTGAATCAGAGCTCAAGAAGCTGGCACCATTCTAGCCTCAAAGTGTTTTAGGTTATGTTTGTTTAAAACAATTTCTTCCTGTTTTGTCCCAGATGAGGAAACCAGCATGGTGATAGTTGGGAAAATTTCATTCTGTCCCAAGGACGTGCTGGGTCATGGAGCTGAGGGCACAATTGTGTACCGGTGAGTGGATTGGAGAGCTCTATAACTTCCCCTCCTGTCCGAGTACCTGTCAGCTTACAGGTAGCATGTCAGGCTCCAGAGGAGTGCAGTGACCAAGAAGGAGGAGTTTATCTCCGAGGAGGAAGTGATAGCCGCCTGGTGGTTGGTCAGGGCTGTGAAGCTCACAAGGTAGCTGCGTCACAGGATGAGGAATACTGTGGGTCTGTGGGTCTCCTATCTACTGCTTGGCTTGCCTCTCCAAACCAACCCCTGATCCTCATCCTCAGGGGCATGTTTGACAACCGCGACGTGGCCGTCAAGAGGATCCTCCCCGAGTGTTTTAGTTTCGCTGATCGTGAAGTCCAGCTGCTTCGAGAATCAGATGAGCACCCCAATGTGATTCGTTACTTCTGCACAGAGAGGGACCGGCAGTTCCAGTACATTGCCATCGAGCTGTGTGCAGCCACCCTGCAGGAGGTGGGTGCCCCAGAGGCAGCTCTGCCATCACCACTGCAGCCTCCCTCCTCCCAACCATGGTGGCTTGAGGGACTGCAATTTCTTCCTCTTTTACTTCTTCATATTCACTTTATTGAAGTTACAACACAATGCACTCCTTTAAATGAACACTGTGGTGCATTTGACAGGGGCACATGCCCATTTGACCACAAACCATCAAAATGGAGAGCATTTTAGCACCCCAGCTTTACTTGGGTGGGGCAGTGTTTGCTCGCAGTTTGTATCTTCTCCCTCTGCCTCCAGGAACCCCTTGTTCTGGAAGGGTTTGCAGTTGTTCTCATCACCAATCAGGGCTGGTGTGGGCTTGCAGGTTACTGGCTGAGGAGTCAGCACATTGAGATCATCCAGTGAACACCTTTTGCTCTGTTTCCAGGCTCACCATCAACCTATCTTGGTATCAGCTGGTTTCACTTGCAATGGACTTGAGTTCCTTGTCCTCTTCCCTTTATCACTGTACACTAGTCTATTGGAACTTGTGTTTATTTAAGCTAGCCTATGGCTTCAGGAGAAAGTCTGGTGGCAGATGTAGATTTGGGCAGAGAATGTTGTCAGTAAAACTTCCTGTCTCTTTCTTAAAATAGGATCAAAGAAAATGAGCTGACCTAATCCCGAACATTAACTAAAGCAAAAACCTGCAGGCAGGACTTTTCTAAATAAAATTGAATCACTTGAAAGAAAGTGCTGTGTGTGCAGAGGGGCCCATCCCTTAGCACTTTGCGCATGACCTGGCCATCGTGTCTCTTGCAGTACGTGGAACAGAAGGACTTTGCCCACCTCGGCCTGGAGCCCATCACCTTGCTGCAGCAGACCACCTCTGGTCTGGCCCATCTGCACTCCCTCAACATCGGTGAGAAGCTTCCCTTTACCAGGCTACACCCCGGGGTTGGGGGGGTGGTGGTGGTGGTGGTGGCGGCGGCGGCGGCGGCGGCGGCGGCGGCGGCGGCGGCGGCGGCAGCAGCAGCAGCAACAGTGGTGGTAGTAGCAGTAGCTGACCTGCTAGGGTGGTCCTTGCCCCTGCTGAGAATCTTTCTTTCACTGCTCTATGCATGTGGGGTTTTTAGGTGGTCTTTTAACAATAAGAACGTGAGGAGAAATCTTTTATAGTCGCAGACCAGAACCCTTAGAGGTGGCAGCAGGTCTGCTGGGAGTCTGAGAAGGGTGTACTCCCTGACATTACTCACGGTAAACGTGGAGCTAATCTGGAGTGTTACATTAGTTCACAGAGACCTGAAGCCCCACAACATTCTCCTCTCCATGCCCAACGCACATGGCAGGATCAAGGCCATGATCTCTGACTTCGGCCTCTGCAAGAAGCTGGCGGTAGGCAGACACAGTTTCAGCCGCCGCTCAGGAGTCCCGGGCACAGAAGGCTGGATCGCTCCAGAGATGCTGAGTGAAGACTGCAAGGACAACCCGGTGAGTACTGGGCACAGCCCTCGAAAAGCCTCAGGACCAGCCCCATGCATCTTCAGGAGTGACAGCCTCCAAATTCAAGACTTAGGGGCTTTGGCACTTGTAGCTGGAGAATGACGTTTCTTTTTCAAAGAGCTTCTACATGAACAGCATGCTGCTGGCACTTTCCATACAGTCTCCCGTTCAGACGAATGAAAGGGACAAATGTGGGTAATTGCTCCCCTCAGCTTTTCCCATCACTTCCAGCCCCAGCCATTCAGTTCTAGAGCCCACGTTCCCTGCTGTGCACCCAAAACTCACGCAGCCCTAGAAGGGTGCTGATGCTGCTCTGGCCACTTCCAGCATGCTAGTTGGGTCTCCCGAGACCCTTTCAAGGTGGGAGAAGCAGCAGCAACACTCCCATCCTCATTGCTATAGCTGAGTGAGAGGGAGAATTCTCCAGAAGGCCTTTCACACCCTATATCTCTTTTCAGACCTATACAGTGGACATCTTCTCTGCGGGCTGTGTCTTTTACTATGTGATATCCGAGGGCAGCCACCCTTTTGGCAAGTCCCTGCAGCGGCAGGCCAACATCCTCCTGGGTGCCTACAACCTCGACTGCTTACATCCTGAGAAACACGGTGAGCGGGCAGCAAGGCAGGAGGGTGCAGCAGCTACCCCAGCTGCCTAGGTGGCCCCTGTGGCCTGGGAGGTGCTGGCTCTGTGACCCCAGAGGCCCTTCATTCCATCTGCTTGCCCTGTGGGCCTCAGTGAATTGCTGACTCATTCTAAAGCTGGTAGGAGGTTGGGTAGGTTGCCTTGGAGCATCTTCTCCTAAAGCCAGGCAGCTCTGAGGTTCCTTCAGGTCACCCAATTACCTGTGTAACCTGGGCAAGGTTTGGGGGATCTTTGGGGACCTGGGTGGCTCAGTCATTTAAGCATTTGACTCTTGATGTAAGCTCAGGTCATGATTTCAGGATCATGAGATCGAGCTCCTTGTTGGGTTCCATATTCAGTGTGGAGTCTGCTTAGGATTTTCCCTTTCCCTCTCTCCCTCCCTCTGCTCACAAGTGCACACATGCACATTCTCTCTTTCTCTCTCTCTCTCTCTCCCAATAAATAAAAATCTTTAGAGAAAAAAGTATTCTTTTACTCATGGATTAATTTTCCTTATTCTCTGTAGAAAAAATAGGTTAGCATAAAGACCTACAATTCCATTACACAGTGATGCTATGAGTATCTTTGTACATCTTATTTTAATCATCCAATTAGACGGGAACGCATCCTTTTGTAAAACATGCAGTTAAATAGTACATGCTATTGAATATCTCTCCATGTTGACCAGTGCTCCACCTGGGTATCATTTTAAGAGCACAGCCCAGACCTGGAGGCATTGTTACTGGAGCCTCTGATAGTGGATATTTCCAATTACTCCTTTTCAAAGACTGTGCTTTGAGGACACCCATTATCAGCTGAAGTTTGTGCAAGTTTTTTTTTTTTTTAATATTTTATTTATTCATGAGAGACGGGGAGAGAGGCAGACATAGGCAGATGCAGGGAGCCCAATGTGGGACTCGATCCCAGGACTCTGGGATCACACCCTGACCCGAAGGCAGGCATTCAACCGCTGAGCCACCCAGACATCCCTGTGCAAGTTCTTAATTAATGTTATTGCAACAAGCTCCTGTCAGTAGAACCTTAAATCAAAAGGCACGTGTGCTGTTAAGGTTCGGGTATGTTATTGTGACCGTAGGCCAGTGATAGTGAGTTACTTGTTTATCTTCCTTCTTTGTAGAAGATGTCATTGCCCGGGAATTAATAGAGAAGATGATTGCAATGGATCCTCAGAAACGCCCTTCTGCAAAGCATGTGCTAAAACATCCATTCTTCTGGAGCCTGGAAAAGCAGCTCCAGTTCTTTCAGGTAGTTCTCTTGGTTTTTTGGGTTTTTTTGTTTGTTTGTTTGTTTGTTTTTAAAGCCTTCATGTGACTTCTTCCAGATTTAAAAAATTATAACAAAAGACATATTGAAGTCTTTCTATCCTCTTTTACCCAATTTCTGTCCAGATTTCTTTTTGCTTAAGGTTGATTCTGAGACGTTAAACCATAGGATCAGTAGATATGAGCTCCATCAGTAGTTTGGCTGTTTTAAGGCTTTAGTGGTATTGCCTGCCAGTGGCTTTGTGGAAAGGGAACATGTTTCTCAGAGCCCTCCCGGGTATCAGTTCAGCATAGCTCGTCTGAACACCTCCTACCCAACACACCAGCTTTGAAAAGCAGGCACACAGGAGCAGTGCTTTTCCTACCGGCTCTAGGTCGGAGTGAAGCTTGAGTTTAGGAGTGACCCTCAAACTGTTCTGGAGTGTGACTAGAGCCTTGGTTGTGGTGAAGCCTCCGGCATGTAAGCTCCTTGAGGGCAGGTAGTAGCTGATTTTCAGTTCATTGCTGTGTTTCCACTGGGTCATTGCCTGCCTGGCACATGGCAGGTGCTTGGTAAGTATTTGGATGGTTGGGGCAGGGGAGGGTTTCATGTCATTTCCCATGGCAGCAGTGGGCATGGGTAGCATTAGGATTGGTCGCTGTGTTTTGGGTCATAACATGACAGTTCTGAGGTCAGGTGTCCTCAATCAAAGGACTTCTGAAAACTAGCCGTGTTCCTTTGATGATGACAAGGTGTAGAACAGGAATAAAGCTCACACAAAGGGACTTCCAGCCCACCAAGGGTTGGGATTTAAACTCTTAGTTTCTCTAAGTCCTGTATCTTGTGAACACACCCACTTCCCACCATATCAAGTAGCGGTACTGGCTTTGTGGTGGAAGTGTATGTCCCCAGAGTATCCAAGGTGATGATCTAATCCCTCCAGGGCTTTCCTCTAGCAGTTGTAAGTCTGAGAGTCAGCCAATCTGGCTTCATCTTTATCAAAGAAAGAAAAGACTGTGCTCAGTGAGTCTGTGCAGTGTTAACACGTGTGGGGCCTGTCACTCCATTTCCTCAGCTGTTGGAACTTGTGCTCCCTCAGACATGGAGCAGGGTTCAAGTCCTGGGCAGGGCCTCCAGAGCCCACACTCTTATCAGCAGCTTTCCTCCTCTAAAAGAGGGCTTATCTGTCTTTTCTGTTTGCATGACAAGTGATGACTGGCTATGGATCTCAGCGTGTCCAATTTCCCTGGGTAAACAGAAAATCACAAGATGCAAATCAAAATTGAGCTGGTGGTGTTGTTGTGTTGTTGTTGGTTCATTGATGAACACAGATTGCATATACGGCTCATGTGGAATGTGATAGGTATGCATGGAGTGAGACGTGGAGGAGGCATGAGGGTTCATGGAGAGGTGTGACACCCCTCTCTGTCACGGAGATGGTCTGTGTGGGTCTCTCCCCAGCAAGCTATAGACATGGCTGCTCCCAGGGGAGAGGTTGCTGGATCAGGAGGGACAGAGGCAGAACGTTCGCTGCCAGTCCCAAGGCAGGCTTCAGCTTGGGCTGGAGGCTCATGTGGCAGTGACCATTATGTGACTTGGCATGTCACTCCTCCAGCTTCTGGTTCTCTACACATTGACCATCATCCACTTCCCGTGTCACCCTCCCAGGACGTGAGCGACCGAATAGAGAAGGAATCCCTGGACGGCCCGATAGTGAAGCAGCTGGAGCGGGGCGGGAGATCTGTGGTGAAGATGGACTGGAGGGAGAACATCACCGTCCCCCTGCAGACAGGTGACCGCGCCAAAGCCCCGACAGTACGCTTTGGCAGAAACATTTCAGGAGCAGCAACCATTTCTAAGAAGTGAACATGGAAGTAGTAGCTCAGGCCGTTTGGGCTCTGAATTCCCCCTCACAGAGTTGAGGCTTTCGTGGGTGTGTTCTCTGGGGTTCGGGCACAAATCACCCCATTACGCTGATGTGGGTTTCATTTTTGTCTCTTCAAATGACAGGTTAGTGACAGGTGCCATGTGCTTAGTAGTTATGCGTGACTGTGGGTGCAGCCACAAGGTGGAATTCAAACTGGTGCTGCCCTCAGGCTCACTTTGGGGGACCCACTCCTGTGAGCCACAAGTTTGGTGCAGTTATGTTGTGTTTCAGTCTGATCGCTTGGCACCCAGGAGTCCCAGGAGTTTTCTTCTTTAGGAATGTGTTTCTTATGTTGCATTCCTTGTGTTTTTCCTAGATTTGCGGAAATTCAGAACCTATAAAGGCGGCTCCGTTCGAGACCTCCTCCGAGCCATGAGAAACAAGGTAAGGGGCACGAATGCCTGGTGGGCCCAGGCATAGGGGTACAGCTGCCTTCCTCCTTTCTATTCTCTCTGGATCCTTCCATTCATACTAGAATTTGCACCTTGCAGGGGCAACTTATTCCCTTAGGCAAGTTTTCTCTTCCGGGATGTGGAGGTGAGGAGTTCTGCTCTGGGAAGCAGGCTCTTGGATGCTGGTGTCATTTGTGGTCTCTGCTGATTTGGATGGGCCCTGTCCCTACCTAATACAGCACCGTATAAACTCCCTTTATGGGAACCTTCCCCCTGTCCCCCAAGCCTGGCCAGCAGTAGGGCCACTCTGGTAGGGAAGCTCCTTCCTGCCTCCCCAGCCCTGGGCCTAACTCTGCTCTGAGGCCTCCACCGGACTGAGGGGAAGGAGGTAAGGTGGGCTGACGCACTGCTGGGTACGTGAGCATTTTCTCCTCAACAGAGAACCAGCCAGCATCCTCCGTCCCATGAATAGTAGGAGGGTCTTCTACCAGTGTTCCCTGGGCTTTCCACCTGCTAACCTCTGTGTCTATGTGTCCCCGTGTTTACAGAAGCACCACTACCGGGAGCTCCCCGCGGAGGTGCGGGAGACACTGGGCTCCCTCCCTGATGACTTTGTGCGCTACTTCACGTCCCGCTTCCCCCACCTGCTCTCCCACACCTACCGGGCCATGGAGCCTTGCAGCCATGAGAGGCTCTTCCAGCCCTACTACTTCCACGAGCCCCCGGACACTCGGCCTCCAGTGACTCCAGACACCCTTTGAGCCAGGATGGCCCTCCATTCTGGTGGCCCCAGCTGTCACTGAGGGCCTGGTCTCTATGTGTCTGAGCCTGACGCCTCCCAGCTTCGCAGGGAAACCAGGCTCCCAAACCAAGTGCCTTGAGCTGCCCGCCCTGCAGCCCGCAGGGGATGATGCCGTCCCCGGAAGTGGGAACCATGACCCCTTCTGACCGGTAGGGGGCTGAGAAGATGCTGGCCATGAAAGCTTTACATGGCGGGTCCTCAGTCAAGGAGGGCCCATCCCAGAGGCAGCGAAAGAAGCATCCTCCACCTTCTCCTGGACTCACTGGCTTCAGACTTACACCTTTTTTTTTTTTAAACTTCCTGTTTGATATCCACCTGTGGGCCTGTTGAGGAAGAGCAAGGAGGGAATCCCGAGTTTTCCCTGCATGTGGGACATCTTTCCTCGACCAGCTAAGCTGAGATGCACCAGGTGCAGCCTCTGCTTGAAGTGGGGCTCCAGAGGCGAGGAGTGCTGAGGAGAAGGAAGTTGTTCAGAGGGGTGATTCCCGGGGATTGGTGATGCCTCTCATCACAAACGTGCCCCAAGAGTCCCAGGTCACTCTAATCAGAGTTCCTTCGGGGCAGTGAGAGTTTCGAGTGTGGGGTGCAGCGTTGGAGCAGGTCAGCAACACAGACTGGAAGACGAGGCCGTGTCTGCAGATCTCTTAGAAATGAAGAGGATGCTCTGTCCTGAGCCTGTATAGCCCAGTGCTTTGGTGACCTTTGGTGGATTCTGGGGGATGTTTAGGAGCATTTGGGGAAAGAAGTAATAAGTTCCCCATAAAGGAGAGCAGCACCTGGCAGGAACAGGCCTACTGGGGACCAGAGGGGAGCAGGCCAAATGGGACACAGCTACCCTGGAAGAGTCCCGGGCCAGCAAGTGGGCAATGAAGCTCCTCTGTCCCTGGAGCCAGCAAGACAGGCCAGCGTATTTGGGCGCTGAGACCAGGGTTACCACCTGCTTCGTGGGCAGGCTTTTATGTTTCTCTTGGCAGATTTTAATAACTTTATATTTTGATCATACTGTAGAATGCTACGTTAGCATAAGTAAGCTGACCTTGGAGCTTACTTGTGAAGAAGATAAAGGCAAGACACATAATACGGTTTCTATTTTGTGTGATACCAAAAGTCTCCATCCCCTCCAGAAAGAGCGTTCACGTTCAGAACACGCTCTGATGCTGGAGGGTAAAACGTTATAGCAAGGCTATGTACATCCATTAAACAACTTCAAAGTAATATTCCCTAAATTATGTCACTACCATCTTTTTTTTGCTAAAATTAGTATGATTTTTAGCTTTAGTTTCAGTCCAAAATTCCTGTCTTTTCTCTACCGAGAGCCTTAGCGGTTAAATGTGATCAGGGTACAGTGTAAAGAGATGTCCCCCATGTCCTTCGTCCAGCCGGGTGAGTGGATCACGGCGCCTCGCTCAGCGCTGGTGAGCTCGGAGACTCCGCTCAGGAGTTGGGGTGCTACTGACTGACCCACGACTCGACTCGCTGTTGCTTCTTCTGTGAGATGCTTTCCGGTGGTGGGTTTGCCTGTGGGCCACTCGTCCAAAGGTCCCCTTCTGTCTTTGGAGAATTCAGTTCCCTTCCTTTCAGAATGCCTGAAGTCACTTTTTCCTCTTAAATTAACATCATCCTACATCTTTAAACCTCATCCGTTACCTCACGCAGACCTTGGAACCCTGGCGGTTTTTGGCTGGCATCATGGTGTCTTCTGCTACGCTGCCTGTTTTTCAGGAACATGGCCAGATGCCTGCCCTCCCCCTCTCTGATGCATCCGCACCATTGTCCCTATGGCCCTGCGGTCACTTTGCTGCTGGGCCTGAGTGGTGATGGCCACCACCCCCCCCACCCCCGGCAGTCAGGTGGAGAAGGTGCCATAAGCTGTGGACCGGGCTGTCGGCTCTGTGCTGCTTTGGTCTCACGGCTGAATGGTGTCCTTGGGAGGGTTGCCAGGTCACTTCTGGCTGCCCGGGGCTTGTGTCCTCTCCCTGTTTGGGCCCAGCTTGTCGCCAGGCAACTGGTTTTTAACTCCTTTGCTGCTTATCGTCTTTGTTTCTAACCACCCACCTTCTCAAACTCATGTACTCAATGTATTTTATTTTGAGTCCTCGCTGAGTGAGCCAGGCGGGATCCCGGGTGCTGGGGACTCGGAGGTGACCGAGACCGGCAAAACCTCTGCTTCCGTAAGGGTGACAGGGACGACGAGAAGCCATCCTCCATCGGTCTTCTCTCTGTTACTTTTAGGAACCTGGTCCCTCCACGGTCCCTCGAGTGGTTTGAAGAGGTCTCGTGTGGACGCTTGTCATGAGCACACCTCGGGCAGCGTCTCTCACATCTCATTCTAGTCTCTAGAATTCGGGCTTCCTGTTGTGCTCAGCACCGTGATAAAGTGTCTCTGTCCTTTGCTGGAACAGGGTTCTGCAGCCTCAGGCATCCTGTCACAGCGGAGCTGTTTGATCTTTAGCACGATTCCTGGAAGGCTGTGTGACTTCTCAGAAGTACACTATCGTCATTTTTATAACAGAATGTGGCCACGTCTGTTGGGAATCCCGGGGAAGCTGTCACTAAATCCTGTGGTGAAGCCTGTGTTGCATCTGCCTCTGGCACACCTGCCAGAGTTTCTCTTGTTGCTCCTGGAGTCTTTTTAAACTTCAGTTTATCAAGAGCTCACGCGTCACTAAGGCCTCAGAGCACTTGCACTTTGGGGAGTCATTGGTGTCCGTGGTAAGTCACTTAATCAGCTAGTGGCTGACCTCAAACCCCGGGTGCAGAGGGACTCTCCTCCCCCCTCTCCGTGCCATAGCCGCCGAGGCTCTTGCCAGTGAGACTCACTCTGACCTGTTAACATGTAGTGGAAGATCCACGGGTTAGTGGGGCCAGCAAAGTATTCTCTTCCTACCAACTCTACAGGAGAGGTCTTGATCAGAATCCGCTTTTGGTAGGGTTTGTGTGAATGCGATTTGTTTACCGTTGCGTTTCTTTCTCACGGCAGTGCAAGATGAATTGGCTGCTGATCTGACCTCTCCCAGAATGGGGGGCCTCTGGGTTGTAGGCCTTTCTCCTCTTGGCCGCTGTCTCTTTTAGAAGGTGGACTCTGGCCAGGTGTGGGTTTCCTGAGTCCGCTCTCATTCTCCAGCTCTGGTGATCGGATCCTCAGGCTCCAGGTCCTCGAGGAAGGAAGGCCGCTTCTACTTCTGCCTTCCGTGCCACAAGAGCTGGGAGAGGGAGCACAGCACACCTGTAAAGAGCCTCTTTGAATTCGCTTTAGCTTTCTCTCTGCTCATTTAGTTTCCGAAATCCCTTTTCTTCACATATCCCTGTGTCTTTTCCTTGCTGATTCGTTCACCATCCTGGAGTAGTCCCTCTTAGGCCTGGCACTGGGCCTTTCCTGGAAGAAAGTCACTGAGTGTCCCGTACAGATGAGCCACAGTTCTGCCTTCCAAGGCTGGACCAGTATCTTTTAAAACAAAATATCCCTCCATCCTATACTTTGTATTCTTTATGAAACATTGATTTCCCCATGGGTAACCCTGGTTCCAGTTTCTTGTATTAGCATGTAAATCCTTTCTGTATTCATTGGACAACCACAACACATCTGCAATGAGCCTCCCACGGGGGCAGCCTTAACCTACACTTCCGGCCAAAGTCCCCAGCCCACTCACCTCGCCCTGTCTTTGGTGGGTACAGTGTTCCTTTTCAGTATCCCAAAAGCTGTGACGGGGGTGTCCCCACTTACCTAGAAAGCATTACCAGTCAACAAGAAGCATTCTCAGATGCAGACCTTACGTAGTGTTCTTTTTGCAATGATCTATTTATTTAACCTATTTATATTTATTTAATTTTTACTCTGAAATATATCCAGTTATAATTGCACTTGGCTTTTAAAGCACATCAGATTTGTTTTGGACAACACACCCCTGACCACTCTAAAACTGGAAAAGGAAAAGTTATACTGGATTTTTCCACAGGATGGACGCCTCACAGTAGTTTTATCATTAAAGGGTGAAAAATTTGGTCAGGGTAAGAATTTTCATTTCTGAGTGATTTTTTTTTAAAACAAATTCTGTGCCATTGTGTCTTCTCTGTGGACGGTTGTTTAATGGGTATGTGTTAATTGTGTGATAGAATCCTCTCTGTGAACCTACAATCCTCTTTTTAGCTTTATATTTTATAAACTGCCAGATTGTACAATTTTTATGTGTATTTTTAAAGCTTGATGTGAGGGTAATTATCTAAGTTAAACAGCCTATTTTTGTACCTCCTGTACAGTTTTATAATTCTGCTGATTGATGATGGCGTCTTATGTGGCGCCAACCACAAATAAAGATAGTTTTAGACCTGAAAGTCGGCTTCGTCTTCTTGAGGACAAGGGGTCACTCCCAGCTGTCTTCTTGGCTGTAGGAGGACGAGTAGGAGGGACGCGCTGCCTGTCCAGGGGCTGGGATGTCCTCCTTGGTGGCTGCAGGATAAAGTTCTTTGAAATACTGTCCAGAGTCCTTAGAAGAATTGGTTTGGGCTGAATTCCAGGAAGCTGGCCAGGTTGGGACTGAAATGCCCCATGGTGAGAATGAGACTCCAGCAGAGTTTGGGGAGGGGGACAGTGAGGAGGATGCTGGACCATGGAGCCCATGAAGGGGTTAAAACCACTTCAGTAACTCGGCCAGCGCAGGGCTGGGAAGGCCAGGATCTGAGTGTGTCGGACACATAATCCATCTATCCACACGCCGAGGAATGAGCCCAGAGGCCAGTCTGCTTGGAATTTAGAATCCTGCCAGTGTGCTGCTTCCTTTCCTTCCCCCATTCCATCTGGTGGAAGAGCAGAGGAGGTTCCTTCTCTTGCCTCACGGGAAGGGAGCACTCACAAAGCCCTGGGACTGGCTCCCTCTCCCTGCCTGCCACCACCCCATGCCCCTGCCTCGGCAGGATACCAGGAGCGTCCCTGAGGACTGTGGGCCCCCACCCCTGAAGCTCTGTGTCTTGGGCCCACCCCAACCCAAGGGAGCTCGAGGGGCTGCAGGACGCCGTTGAGAGGCCTGCTCGCTGCCTCTTGCCACTTGGCAAGAAACAGCTCTTGGGTTCCCTAGAGAGCTGCTAAGTCAGAGCAGGGGCCACATTTTGAACCGGCCCAGGCCAGGGAGGGGGACAGAGAGCAGCACCCTTAGTGCCTCTGAGAACAGAGGTGCAGGTCCGCAGGAGGGAGGCCAGCAGGTAGTCGAGCACTGGCACGTCCAGGGCTGTGGTTCTGGACCACCGAGGCAGGGTTTGCTGTTGGGCCTGCTGGGTCAGTGTTGGGCAGCAAAGAGGGTGCTTTTCTCTGAATGTTTGATACGTTCCATTAAGTAAATGTGCAAGGGCAGCATTTCATCAGCAAAGGCACCTAACTTGTACTCTTTTCGTTATTTGTCCCATCTGTCGTTTGTGCCGGATGCGTGCCTGAGCTCCGAGAGCTCATGAAGAGCCAACTAACAGCCCCGCCTGTCTGCCCTTCCCACTGGGCCAGGCACTGTGCCGGGGCACCCTGTGCCCTAATCACACGCCAGCCTTATTTCTCTCCCCTTGCCAACCAACATTTCCCTTCAGACCAAAAACATACAACATCTTTCGCTTTAGGGAGACACTGACTAGACCCTTTGCCAAGGCCACAGTTCAGGCGATGAGCTTGTGTCTGGGCCAGTTAGCTGTTGGTGGAGGGAGCAGAGCTGGTAAGAACGTGGCAGCCCCTGGAGAACCATAATAAAAGATGGCATGGGGTAGAGGGAGCAGGTTCCAGAAACAGAAGAGGCTGGGCCAGCAGGACAGTAGCTGAGTGAACTTGGCCTCTGAGAGGGTTGGCGAGTGAGCCCAGTAGGTGTTCTTCCCTGCCCTCCCCAACCTTTGCCTTTCCAGATTCACTCAGGCCTGCTCAGTGATTTGGATGAAACCACGGAAGGACGCTCATTGGGTTTGCCTGCTGGCAACACAAACCTAGAAAGAGTGCCTGATTGCCAACGGGACTCTGCCCATCGAGGTTCCAGAAGATCTCAAGAAGCTGGAAGGCCGAGCTCAAACCCAAAAGATGACGATGGGGTTGGGGGTGGAGGGCAGGGCCGTGAGGAGCTTGGAAACGGTCACAGACACTTTGGGAGAGCTGTTGGGACCTCAGACGTCTGTCACATGAGGAACTGGCTTTGCTCTCATGCTCCAGAGGATTTAGGCCGGCCTCGTGGGGAACATGGTCCCAACGGGAGCTTGACCTGCCCCCACGATGCCAGAGGAGGCTTGGCAAGTGAGTGAGCACTGGGCCTCTGGAGGAACCCAATAGAGGGGAAGGGCATCATCCTGAACATTTTAGGATGAGGAATAAATTTATATAGGGAATAAATTCTTCCTTGGGTCGGAAGTTGAACTCCGGTCCCTTCTCAATAAGCATCTGTGACTGAGGCCCACCCCTGGCCACCATAAGTTCCTGGAAAAGGCTGCCTGACCGGGTGTGAATCACAGGAAGTGGGGAGGGGAGGCTCCGCAAAGGAGCTGTTGACGAGAGGAGGGTGGCTGGGGTGGTGTCCTCTGGGATCCTGCCAGGGGCGTCTGGTGTTGCAGGCACAGGTGCACTACGAGTGGTTAAAACAAGCCATAGTTGACTTACTTAGGACAAGTTTGCGCTTCAGTATACCAGTTCCAAGGACCAGTTCCAAGGAATATTGCGCTTAGAAAAAGGGCTCGATGACAAAAATAACTTGGGCAATGATGGATGAAAGACAGATTTCCTATTCACCGCAACACCACTCAGGGGCTTTTCATATACTATATACGGCGGGCGCCTGGCTGGCTCCGTCTGTGGAGCGTGTGACTCTTAATCTCAAGGTCGTGTGTTCAAGTCTCATGTTGGGTCCGGAGCCTACTGAAAAAAACAAAACCAAAAAGAACCATGTACTAACAGGAATCTCAAATTATTGCCTTTAATCTTTTTAAAATGAGGTTTAGAGTGGCAGAGAGAATGTTTTCATCAACTCTTATTTTATTTTATTGTCCTTTTTCTGGATTCCTAGGAAGAGGACTTTCCCGGCCTCGCCTAAAAATTAGTTTGGGGCACATGACTAACTGGCCAGTGGGTGGCAGTGGAAGCAATATGTGCCACTTCTGAGTGGCATTGAAGGTGAGTGGCTTGGCATTCTGACAAGCATTGAAGAGCTGGGGCACAACCCTCCAGCTCTCTTTTTCACTGAAACAGTGATGGGCCATCGTGGAGGCCACGTATTGAGAAGACACAAAATGGAAACAACCTGAATCGTGCAGTCACCACCCAGAAGGCAAGCTGTCCTGAAAAGTCACCTGGCTTACAACAGACTTCTCATCAGCTAAATAAATAAATAGATAGATAAATAAACAAACCCACATGTGTTGAGCCACTGAGATGTCTGGGTTAATTACTGCAGCCCAGCTGACACCATCTTGACTAACACTTTGGTAGAAAGTATCCCAAAAAGGGGCACCTGGGTGGCTCAGTGGTTGAGCATCTGCCTTCGGCTCAGGTCATGATCCCAGGGTCCTGGGATCGAGTCCCACATCAGGCTCCCCATGGGGAGCCTGCTTCTCTCTGCGCCGAAGTCTCTGCCTCTCTGTGTCTCTCATGATTAAATAAATAAAATCTTTTTTAAAAAGAAAGTATCCCAGAAAAGGCTACTACGTGCCATCTGAAAGGTGAAGGACAGTGCTGAGCCATTCGTGACTTAAGCCAGCTAAAAAGTTCGTGCTGTCAACAATCTGAGGGGGGAAAGAAGTTGGATTCTCTGCCTGCTGCTCCCCCACCCACCTGCCTCCCCCATCACTGAATGCCCCGCTTGGCTTCTGTGGTTACCTGTGGTCCACCTGATGGTTTGATGGTTAGCGGTGCTCAGGGTGACCCCTGATGAAAAGTGGCTGAACCTGGCAAGGGAAGGTGGGAGGGGCAGGGCAATAGCACCCCCTGCCCGCAAACACACAGCCTTCCCTTGACCCCACAGGGCCTGTTGGGCTCATTGTGGTCACTCCCAGGGCTTGGGACATCTAGTTGGCAGGGACCAGAGGAGGGTGAAGGTGGGAAGGAGAGTCCCTCTTGTTAGCATCCACTCTCCCCAGGACAATTTTTTTTTTTTAAGATTTTATTTATTCTTGAGAGACATAGAGAGAGAAACAGAGGGAGAAGCAGGCTCACTGGGGGGAGCCCGATGCAGGACTTGATTCCAGGACCGCAGGATCACTACCTGAGCCGAAGGCAGACGCTCAACCACTGAGCCACTCAGATGCCCTCCCCTGGACAATTTTAGGGGGAGCAAAGGCAGGGAATAAGGGGCAGAAGGTGGATAATTTAGGTTAGGCCCCATGAGCATGGAGCTGGCTGAGGGTCTGATCTTTACTCCAGGAGGCTCAGAAGCCCACCTTGTCATTCTGGTGCTACAGAGAGAGGAGACAGGGATCAGGACAGTGAACCACAGCTATTGCTGAGCAAATATTGCTTTCCCTTCCAACACATGAGCCATGTTTTGTCACTTTCAGTGGTTGGGTGGCAATATTGGCTTGTTGGTTGGAAAGGAAACCCTCTTAGACAGGATGGATGACAAACCCAGCGCTGTTGTTTGTAGGTCTCAGAGTTTTTAGCTAGGTCAGTGGTTTTTGAACTCTGATCATATCAGCTTCGTGTTGTGGGAAAGGGGAAACCTACACAGGCCCGGGTCCTATCCTGCTTCAACAAGCCCAGGCCTCTGCATTTTTTTTGATTTCCAGGTGATTTGGGCACACCCCAAAGTTCAAGAACCCAAGTTCATTGATCTAGACCATAGTGCTTATTATAGAAAGGAAGCTCATAAGAGAAGTACCTTTAATGCTTTGGTGTGTCTCTCACCTATTAAAAATAAATGTATATCAGTTTTTAAGTCCAAACTTGAATGATATTGCATATGCTTTTTTAAAATCCTGGTTTCAGGGCACCCGGGTGGCTCAGTTGGTTAAGCGTCTGCCTTTGGCTCAGGTCATGATCTCAGGGTCCTGGGATTGAGCCCGGTATCGGGCTCCTTCCCCAGTGGGGAGTCTGCTTCTCCCTCTCCCCCTGTGTGCTTCCTCTCTCTCTCTCTCTGAATAAAATATTTTTTAAACTAAATAATTAAAATTAAAAATCCTGGTTTCCACAAGCCAGTCCCCAGGGCTGAGAAATAGCTGGTCATCACATTCCTTGAGAGTGGGGGTGAGAAGAAGGGCTCATCATCTGGTTTTCTTAGCTACTGGCTCCCCAAAGGAAGGTGGTCAAGCCCTCAGTCAGAGACCACCAGCACCCCTCCCACCCCCAGCAGGGTACGTTCCATGGAAACTTTGGGGAGGATCTCCTTATTGCTTGTTCCCAAAGACATGACTGCGCGTCAGTCTTATTTCCTTGAGCTGGAACACTGTCCTTTCAGCTCAACGGCTTGTGTCTTTCTGCCAGGAGAAATTGGCTTGTCTCATTTTTAAATAATTATCTCCCCTCCATTTTCTGTTTTTATTTTCTGGAACTTTCAAAGTAGGATGTTAGATCTCTGGGTTTGATCCCTCCATGATGCCTATGGTTTATTTCTTATATCACATTTGTTGATTTTCTTCCTTCTGGAAAAGTCTTTGGATTTATTTTCCAAATGTACCAGGACACTTTTCTTCATTTCAGCAATCATTTTTCATTTCCAAGCACTCTTGATCCCTGGGGAAATTCATATTTGAGGATACAAATTAGGTGTGTGGTTTTTTTTTTTTTTTTAAAGGTTTTCTTCAGTTCCCCGTATCATGAATCTATATCCTTCTGGGTAATTTCAGTTTATCCTGATCTCTCTTTTTCAAGTTGCAGATTTTCCTAAGTGTGGCTGAGGCTTGATGGGTTAGACATACTAAAAAATGAGCCAATAAAAAGCTGATTGAGGCCCTGTGTTGATAAGTAGAGCTTGTCATCTGGCAAGCCTTGTTTTTAAGTTATTTTATGGGAAGCCCTTAAATGCCAGAGGGCAGAGGTCTTTGCTCTGGGGCCCCTGGATATCTTTGGAGAAGAGTCTTCTGATTACTACAATCTGTCCTTCTGTATCGGGGGTCCAATGCTTTATGAGCCAACTTTTAGCTCATTTCAGTTCCAACATATCACTCCCAGCCTCCACCATCCTTCCCCTGAATATCCAAGGTGAAGATTCTCCCTGGTTCTGTCAGACAGATCTGCCCCTCCTCAACTCCATCTCATTCATGGGTTACTGTAGGCTGAGGCAACTGCCCTTGGCTAGGGCTGCAGGCTGCAGAAGAGACCTAGCCTATTGGGGGTGGGGGTACTAAGTGTGCATAGCAAGGGCAAAGAAGGGACATTGAGGGACTGGATGAGGAAGTGTTTGACCTTGGGGTCCAGCCTTGATGGAAGGAGACAGGAATGTGGTCCGGGGAGATTCTGGAGATAAGAACATGGAGGTGGAACAGTATTGCATGGTGACAAAGTAAGATCTGGCTGCAGGTGTGAGTGGTGGTGTGAAGGCGAAGAAGACTCTTACAGCTTGAGGACATGAGCAGATGTTGAGGCTCAGGTTTAGCTGGGTCTTCTGGGGGCCACTGGGGCTGGCAGCAAGAGACAGGGGGCAGGAAAGGTAGAGGTAGACAGGAAGACAAAGTCAAAGTCCTTTAGGAATTCCAAGTTGGGCAATGGCCTTGGGATGGGAAGTCGGCATAGGCCTTGGCGGGGGGCACGGCACTTGAGGGTGGGCTTGCTTCCAAGACACTGAAGCCAGGAGGACCAGCCAATGCCCAATGCCCACCCAGCTCAGAGGTATGGGAAGTCTCCACTCAGGAGAAATGTGAGAAAAGAAGATCCTCAGAGGAGGGCCAGGGGGCAGCCTGGGTGGCCCAGCAGTTTGGCGCCGCCTTCGCCCAAGGGCGTGGTCCTCAAGACTGAGGATTGGGTCCCACATCGGGCTCCCTGCATAGAGCCTGCTTCTCCCTCTGCCTGTGTCTGCCTCTCTCTCTGTGTCTCTCATGAATAAATAAATAAAATCTTTAAAAAAGTAAATAAATAAAGAGGAGGGCCAGGCTCCAGCCAGGGTGAGGAAATGGAGGGTCTGTGAAGAGGTGAGGGATGTGAGCAAATTTCTCTCCAGTGAAACAGGTTTCAGAGGCAAATGGGAGGTTTGAGCCAAGAGAAGCACCAGCCTGAATATGCGTGAAAGCTCAGGATCCGGTAGGGGCCCAAGCACTGCATACCTTAGACTGACAAGGCCCAGGACTGTACACCTGGGTGGGTTACTGCACCTTCGGGTTGTGACCTGAGCGGACAGGAAGTTGCTCAGAAGCCAGAAGTGACATGGGGCTCCTGGGAGATTGTGCGGCCTTGACTTTATCAGATGCCGAGGCCCTCTTATACACCAACAGAGAAACTGAGGCAATTCTCTGTTGCTGCAGCAGAACCTGACTGGTGGGGTGACCTCATTGGGGCTGGAAAGCCCGCATGACCCTGGGGGAGCAGAGAAGGCAGATTCAAGCCCCGGCACCAGCCCAACCAGGTCCTCTCCCCGCCGCTGGGCCCAGACCCTGCAGCAGGTCCCATTTACAGATGAGCCATTTAAAAAACACAAACACCTGGTAGTACCAATTTTTTAAAAAAATGATCTTTAACCATATTCAAACATCTCCTAATCTAACATTCAGGCCCCAAAGAGAACAGCCTCACCGTGAAACCAAAACCTCATACACCCTTGCAGTTCGTTTTCCCCCCTGGGTTCCTAGTCAAGCATCTCCGTTTATTCTCTCCTTGCAGTAAAGTTGAAAGGAAGAAACGAACAGCTGGTGGCTCCCCTGACATCCGTGTTTTCCAGAGAAAAGGCAATCCTCCTGTGCGAGACCCTCTCAGCTCTCCGTCCGTCAGCTCTTTGGCTATTGGGTGGCTCTGGATAAATTTGCTGCATCTATATAGAGCCCCTTCCTTAAAAGCACCCTCCTGGGATCCCAGCCCACTTCCAACCTCCTTGTGATTGCAAAGAAATGGGATCTACTACAGTCACACCAGTGGGAGAACTTAACTGTGCCTTTCAGACTGAGCTGGAAGGTCCTGCTGGACCCTTGTCACGTCGGGCACTAGATGGCGCCGTGCGCAGCCTCGTTTCCTCCTGGACCTGCGGCCTCCCTGGGTTCACCCCTGGCCTGGCTGCGGCTACTGCTCCTCCTCCCAGCTCTGCAGGGCCCCTCACATGAATGAGACTGGGATCCAAAGAGAAGGCCGAGGGACCTGGTTTTGTAAACAAGTCCTGCGTGAAAGTAATGCATATTCACAAGCTCTTCTCACTCAAGGATGGACGTGTAAACATACTATGTACGGGCCCTCCTTTTATGGGGAGGGTCATGGGCTCTGACATCCTGTGGATCCGTACAGTAGTCAAGACGTGTACTAGGGTGTCCTTGAGTGCAACTACAAGGACGCCCCTATAGGTGCACGTCCAGGCACCAGTTGCAACAACTACTATAAATGTGGCCAAGTGCTTATCCTATTCCAGGCTCTGAGTCAATGTTTTACCAACCATTGACTTTATTCCACCCTGAAGCCCTTTGAGGACCTTAGAGCTTAGACGTGGGATCCCAATTGCCTGGAAAAGTCTTCTTATGGCCTCTTGTTGCTGCTGCATGTCAGCTCAAAAACCACCCACCAACTACTCAACTCAACATCCATACAACTAAGCACAACAGAAATGTTGGCTGTCGGTATTTTCTGCATGTTAGAGATGAACAAATTGAAGCTCAGAGAAGTTAACAACTTGCCCAAGGTCACATAGCCAGCAAGGAGCTGTGCAGAGAATCAAACACGGGTCCTTGTAACTGTACTCCGCCAGAATGACCCCACAGTCTCCATCATTCGGCCTGTAGGCTGGTGAGTTTATGGAGCCCTTCCAAGGACCTGGTCAACATTGCTACTCCAAATCTCTGCTTCTATTTGTTGCAACCACCTTGACTTTATTTAAACTGAAAGCATTTTCTCATTTTTTTAAAGATTTTATTCATGAGAGTTCATGAGAGACACTCACAAAGAGGCAGAGACATAGGCAGAGGGAGAAGCAGGATCCCTGCAAGGAGCCCGATGTGGGAATCCATCCTGGACCCCGGGATCCTGAGCCGAAGGCAGACGCTCAACTGCTGAGCCACCCAGGCATCCCACATTCTTGCTAAAACAGTGTGGTCTCAGGACCAGAAGCATCAGTGTCACCTGGGAACTTCTAGGAATATCAATTCTCAAGCCTCATGCCAGACCTGCTGAATCAATTACTCTGGAGATGGGGCTCTCCATGCTGATGCATGCTAAAATTGGGGGGCACATGCTGTAAAATTCGTGTCTCATACAACCAAGTCCTTAAGCTTAATTAAGTCCAACAAACATTTCCCAAACATGCTCTTCCTCGAGGAAGAGGGCACCAGAGACCTAGCAGCAAACAGAAGGAGATAGACATGAAGTGTGATCTGCCCGGAAGCTACAACATGGTGGGGAGCAGAGACAGGGGTTGGGGGCCAGGGATGGATGCAAATGAGACATCAGAACTGTCTGCACAGCTCTTAAAGCAGGTGCATGGGGCTATAATTGGACAATTCAGTGGGCTCAGCATCTCTGCTGCTTTATCAGAGAGAACTTTTGGGGCTTCACGGCCAGGCTTTGGTCAAGCTTGGCATCCGGGCGGAGTATGATACTGTCTGCGGTACAAAAGATGTCACCCATCCTGCAGAGGGACCGCCTTGGCCTTTCCATCCTTCAGCTCACTCTTGGGGACCTGCATATGACTTTGCTGTGTCTTCCTGAACCTTCTTGTCCTCTGTGCCCACAGGTGACCCCCCCCTTCCCAAACACACCACACAGGACCATGCCTTCATGCCTCTGCCCCAGATGACCTCTGGACTTAGCCCCACCTGCTGGTTCTCAGCATTGTGCATGTTGGAATTACCTGGAGAGCTTAAAAAACACAATATGTACATACACAAGATGCAATGGTCAACACATACTAAAAATAATTTATCTGAAACTCCAATCTCCCTGTATTTTCGGAAGAGTCAGAAGCAGTGCTGGGGACCAGGTCATCAACCCAGGACAGGGGACGGGTTGATGAGAACGGCTACAAATGCTGAGGCTCAAGCCTACTTCCTGAGCCCTTTCTCTCATTGCGCCCCCTCTGAAAGCAAGCGTGGGTCCCCAAGGTCTCACTCGGCCAGCAGGGAGGTCTTGCCAGCCTCCTGCCCTCCCCTCAGTACCAGGTTATTACAGTCCTGGCTCTGATGAGTGATTCTGGGCCTGATGCCTCGTGAGCCATGAGGGACCCTGCGGGGGCTCCTGCCACAAGGTCTCACATATCTTGCTCAGACAACCCACGTGTCCCCCTCTTTACTCCCGTGGCCCATGGAGTAGCCAAATGCCACAGCAAGATGCTGTCTCTGACAAAACAGAGCAAGTCTAAATTAGGAAGGAACCATATGTGAGGCACAGTGATCTATGGTGAACTGTTCACACACTTGTATTTTCCTCAGAACAATGCGATTTCACTTTCACCAACTGAGAATTAGAAAAGCACTTGCCAAAATGCTGCATTAGCTCCTAAAGCCCGAACCGAAATACACATGGAGATGTTCTCAAAACTCGATGCCTTTTCCCCCCCAACCCTCTTGTGGTGAAGACCCAGCACCAAATTAAGCCACTGGTGCCAGAGTCAATCCAAGAGATGTGAAATTTTGTTCTGGAACATTCCTTAGCTGACTGATCAGGTTCTCTGGCATGAGTCATGGTTTCTTACTCTGGACTCTGGTTGCACAGGGTAGAAACCAGCTGACACTGGGTTAAGCAAAAATGGCAAAAGGCTCATGGAAACCAACGTTCAGGAACAGGCCTCAGGAATGGCTGGAACCAGGGGCTGGAACACCATCAGCACATTTTCACCTTTTCTCTGTGCATTTTGACCTCTTCACCTTCTACAGATGGCCCCTCTCCTGTGAATGGGGGAATGAAGGGTAGCTTGAGGTAGCATCTGTCCTCCGACTTCTGCAACCGGGACAGGAAAAGGCTCTTTCCCCAACTTTTTAAATAACACCACTACCAAAAACCCTCAGGGTAAGACCTGAAGGTGGGGTACCATGATGCCAACCTTGGACCAGTTGTTTGGCGGGGAAGTAGGGTTGAGCAGGACAGAAGCTCCCTAGAAAACCTTCTCAAGTAGAGAAAGGAGAGATTCCCCTCAAAAAGGGCCAAGTCTAGGCATAACTCCTGGGCAAATTGCCAGTGGGACATACAGCCTACTTTGTGTCTTGGACAGATAGCCTCAAAAGATCCAAGTCACATGGACTCCTCCAAGCCCTGGGCCCTGATGCGCTCCCTCCCAACATCCTACATTGGCTTTGTTTTGCCAGCAGTATGACAGGGAGATTCCAAAAGAGAACTTTTGTGAAGACACCGAGGCACAAAAGTACAGAGCCCGGCAGACCCTCAGCGTCCGTGACCTTGACTGTCCTGTGGTCTTTCACTCCATCTAATTTGTGACTTTGCCAAGCCAGGAATTTAAATGCTCTGTGCTGTGGGGCTGGCCTGTGAGAACGAGATCCCCGGCTTGTGTGTGAGCCCAGCACCCACCTCCGCACCTGGCTTTGATATACTTTCTGCATATGGGTACAAAACCACTCTGCTAGGCTAGGGTTGCCTTTTTTTTTTTTTTTTTTTTTTATTGCTAGGCAACATGGCAAATGTGACAAGAGCTAAGAAAGCGATGGTTCCCAGTCACAAACAGAAGTTTCCTGTGGCAGGGCATGTCAAAGAAACACCCAGCTCTGTGATGTTGACTAGCCTCCTGGGGGGAGAGATAGGTGGCTCATCCTGGAACTATCTATCCATTAAAGCCCCCCCCCTCCCGCTCCCGCTCCAGTAGTGCAGAAACTGCACATCCAAAGAGACAGTAGGGGGAGATGGGACGGCAGCTCCTCAAAAAAATTGCACATAGAACTATGATTCAGAAATTCCACTTACGGGGTGTACACCCCAAAGAGCTGAAAGCAGGGACCAGATGCATTTTCCCTCCTTTGTAGAGTCACTACGCACAGTAGCCAGAAGTTGGAAGGAACCCAAGTGTCCACCGACCAATGACCAATGAATACGTAAACAAAAGGTGGTATGTACACACGGGGGAATGTTTCTCAGCCTTAAAAAGGAAGTGACTTCTGATACGGGCTCAGACATGGGTGACCCTTGAGGACATCCTGTTGAGTGAAACAAGCCAGTTCCAAAAGAACAAACACTGGACGATCCTACTCATACACAGTGCCTAGAGTCATCAGATTTGTACAGATTAGTGTTTCATGGGACCGAGTTTTGGTTTGGGAAGGTGGGAAAGTTCTGGAGGCAGCAGGTGGTGCTGGTGACCGGGTCAATGCAGTGCAGGGCAAGGCGGGAACACCAAGGTGGTTAAAACCCGCGTTGTCTGTTGCCACAGTTTTAAAAGAAGGAGTGATCTGACCATGAGGTTCAGTCTGAGGTGGGAGCCTGCCACAGGAAGCACGTGACTCCTGCGTGGGGAGGGAGGGGGACGGAGGGGGAGGGAGGGGTCTGGATTTACACACACACAGAACCACACAACCGCAGAACCCGGAGCCTCTGGGCACTTTCAGGACTCCAGGGTGCTGGACCCCAGGCCGCCCTCCTGCACCCCTCGGCCTGTCAGCAGGATCAGCACACTCAGCAGACGACTGGTAAGATCACGCCGCTGCCTTCCCTCTTGGCAGCTGGAAGGGGTTTCTGGTGGACTGTCAAGGCCTGGCTTCTAGTGCCTTCCCCTCGCTGGCCTGTCTCCCCGAGAACTGAGGAGAAAGCAGGCAGGGAGCCCCGAGCTCCTTCGGGGCACACGCTCCCTCCTGGGTGCAGCTCCCCTGCCATCTGAGGTCACCAGCCCACCCACCTTGCTCTGGTGGTGGTTTCCTGTTTTTGTCTCCTGGTTCCTCTCCTGCTCTGTCTCAGGTGGCGGATTTAGAAACACGAGGCTCTTGTCCAGGGGCCCACGTGGGGACGGCCCGGGCCATGTGAGCTGTGCTCAGGCCCGATGCATCGAGAAAGGGATGGTCCCCTTCCTCCTGGGATTGCATCTGGGGTTCATGATGAATCTCTTCCATAACTTTCTTACTATACAGGTCATATACATGTCTTGCTAGTCTATTTCTCTTTTACTGCTGCTATAGAGGCTGTGTTTTTTTAAATTATATTATCGTATGTTGCCTATATACATAAAAGCAACTTATTTTTGGATATTGATCTGATAGCTAGTTGCCTTGATAAAATCCCTTGTTATTTAGAATCTGATCATTCTGTTGCATTTTCTACCCAGACAATCATATCATGAGAAAACACTGATAGTTTTGCTCCTTTTTCATTCTTAGGGCTTTGATTTCTTTTCTTTTTTCTTTCTTTCTTTCTTTCTTTCTTTCTTTCTTTCTTTCTTTCTTTCTTTCTTTCTTTCTTTCTTTCTTCTTTCTCTTTTCTTTCTCTCTTTCTTTCTTTCCTTCTTTCTTTTTGTCTTATTGCACTGTCTAGGACCTCCAGAGCAATGTTGAAAATAACAGAGGGGATGCCTGGGTGGCTGAGTGGTTGAGCGTCTGCCTTTGGCTCAGGCCATGATCCTGGAGACCCAGGATCAAGTCCCACGTATGGCTCCCTGCATGGAGCCTGCTTCTCCCTCTGCCTGTGTCTCTGCCTCTCTCTCTCTCTCTCTCTCTCTGGGTCTCTCATAAATGAATAAATAAAATCTTAAAAAAATAATAAAATAAAAAAATAAAAAGAAAATAACAGAGATAGTGGCCATCCTCGTCTGGCTCCTGCTTTTATAGAAAATGCTTCCAAGATTTATTTGATAAACATAATATATGCATAGGCTTTTTGTAAGTTCTCTATCAGGTGAAAGAAATTTCCTTCTAGGGGTGCCTGGCGGGCTCAGTGGGTAAAGCGCCTGACTCTTGATTTCAGGGTTGTGAGCTCAAGCCCCACATTGGGTATACAGATTATGTAAAAATAAAATCTTTAAAAAAAAAAAAAGATTTCATTCTAATCTGCTAAGATCTGAAAGGATAGGAAAGGTAAGATCCTTATCCTTTCCTGAAAGGATATTGAATGTTGTCTTTTTTTTTTCCTGGATGATATGTTTTTCTTCTTAAATCTGTTCATGTACATTTTTAGAGCACCTTTTAAAGCAGAGCCTGGAACAAGGAGGACTTGGGTTCAGGTAGGTTGTTTAAGAGGTGATTCTAGGAATCTGGGAATGAAAGAACAGGGTGACAGAGAAAGGAAGGAAGAAATGCCAGTTAAAGGTATTTGACGTCCTGGCTGCAGGCAGAGGGAGCCTGATGTCCTGGGACCTCGGAGAAGCCTACTAGGTGCCTCCTAGAATTGCCCAAGGAGAAGGAAGAGGCAGGAGCTCACACCCACCAGCTCCTGTCCTTCACTGGGTGAGGGCTGCGTGTTAGGGAACTTCTCTGCCACTCTTGGGAAACACTTGGCAGGCTAATAAACGGCTCTTAAAGCATTGAAGAAGACTCTGAGGCAAGAAGCAAAACTAGAGGTGGGACAAACTAGAGGTGGGACACCGCAAGGTAAGGGGAGTCTAAGCTTGCATGAAGTTATCCCCGTTAAGGACGGCTGATATCAGAGGAGGACAGAAGTGATGTGACACAGAGCACCAAAGTCTTCCATTACCAACATAATAAATGATATCTGTAGGGTTTCTTCTGTTGTGAAACCACTTTTGCATACTTGAGATAAGCTCAATTTGGATGTGATATATATATATACAGGATTAGATTTGGTTGACTAGCATTTCTCATCTAATTACTGCATCTATATTCATGAGTGAGATTGGCCTCTAATTTTTCTTTCTCATTCTGTACTAGTGTTATTTTGATGTTAAGGTTAAGGTTACCCTGGCCTCATAGAAAGAGTTCGTGTTCCTGCTTTTTTCATTCTCAGGAAGAGTTTTTATAAAATTAGAATTATCTCGGCGTAAACTTGTTTAATGCTATTTTCATTCTCAGGAAGAGTTTTTATAAAATTAGAATTATCTCGGCGTAAACTTGTTTAACACTATCTGGACCAGGTATTTTCTTTGTGGGAAGATTTTAAATTATGGATTCAGTTTCTTTCACAGAGAACCATTCAGACTTTTTCTTTCTTCTCAGATCAGGTTTGGTAAGTTATATTTTTCTAAGATTTGATCTGTCTCATATTTTTTGGCACAAGTCAAAGTCTTTAAATTTTTTTTAAATTAATTTTTAATTTAAAACATTTTTAATTGTCTTTTAAAAGTCACAGTCTTTTAAAATACACATGACATAAAGCTTACCATCTTAACCATCTTTAAGTGTAGAACGTTTGGGTTAAATACATTCACGTTGTTTGGCAGCCAATCCCTGGAGTGTTTTTATCTTGCAAAACTGAAACTGCCAATGAAACAACTCACTTCCCTCCCCCAATCACTGACAACCACCTCTACCTTCTGTTTCTGTAGATCTGTGTTGTCTTCCTTGTTTTTTGTTTTTCGGTTCTTTGAAAGATTTTAAAAATTTATTCATGAGAGACATAGAAAAAGAGGCAGAGACATAGGCAGAGGGAGAAGCAGACTCCTTGCAGGGAACCCCATGTGGAACTTGATTCCCCAACATGGGATCATGCTTGAGCCGAAGGCTGATGCTCAACCACTAAGCCACCCAGGCATCCCTGTCTTCATTTTATTTTATTTTTTTTCCTGTCTTCATTTTAATCTGTAGCTATGTTCCCATTTTCATTCTTAATAATGATGACTTGTGCCTTCTTTCGTTTATAAGTAGATTTCACCAGACATTTCCCAATACTATTAGTTTTTCCAACCAAGACACTTTGGTTTTATTAATCCTGTCTACCATATCTTTGTTTTCTATTTTGTTGGGTTTTGCTCTTATTATTCCCTTTTGAGTTTACTTTGTTGTTTTGTTTGTTTTGATTTATGCTCTGATATTTATTCCCTTTTGAGTTACTTTTGGGTTTCCTTTCCTATTTGTTTTCTAACTTCTTGACTACTTACTCAGATGGAATACTTATTTCCAACATTTTTTCCAATACAAGCATTCAAGGCTATAAATTTCCCTTGACGTACCACTTTTGATGTATCCCAAATATTTCTTATATATGATATTTTCAGCATCACTCAATGCGAAGATTTTTTTCACATGTCATTACAATTTCTTCTGTGACCCGTGGGTCAGAGTACGTTTTCATGTTCCTGAATACAGGAGGCTGGGCTGCCTGGGTGGCTCAGTGGTTTAGCACCTGCCTTCAGCCCAGGGTGTGATCCTGGAGTCCCAGGATCCAGTCCCAGGTCAGGCTCCCTGCATGGAGCCTGCTTCTCCCTCTGCCTGTGTCTTGCCTCTCTCTCTCTCTCTCTCTCTCTATCTGTGTGTCTCATGAATAAATAAATAAAATCTTAAAAAAAATACAGGGAGCTGTAAAGCCTATCTTTTTGTAGAGTTTATGTTCTCTAATTTAGAGGGGTAGATCGAGCTTTTAAATTATGTGTTTTAGCTCTTCAATTTATTTACTGACTTTTTTGTCTGCTTCATTGTTCCTACATGTATTATAATTCTTTGCCATAATGATGATTTTATCTCTTTGTGGTTCTTTCAAGCCGGATGCTCACAAATTTAGAAGTACTATAACTTTCTGGTGATCCGTCCCTTTAGTCAAGCATCTATGCTATCCCTAATAAATATTTTTGTCTTAGAAGTTCTCTTTCTCTGATATGAACAGAGCTTTCTCAGCTTTCTTTTGGTTAGTGTTTGCCAGGTATATTCTTTCCCATTCTTTGATTTTCAGCTATTCCATATCTATGCCTTAGGTGTATCTCACAAACAACAGAAAACTGGCTTTTGTGCTGTCATGTTTTTGTTTTGTTTTGTTTTTAAAGATTTTATTTATTCCTTCATAGAGACACAGAGAGAGAGAGAGAGGCAGAGACACAGGTAGAGGGAGAAGCAGGCTCCATGCAGGGAGCCCGACGGGACTCGATCCCGGGACTCCAGGATCATGCCCTGGGCTGTAGGCGGCGCTAAACCACTGCGCCACCAGGGCTGCCCTGTGCTGTCATGTTTTAAAAGTCTAATCTGAGATGAGAATTTAGGAATGACCAAGTCCACAACTTCCACTAAACCCTACTGAGTAAGAGTTGAGTTGAAAAACCTGCATTTTCTTTCTTTCTTTTTTTTTTTTTAAGATTTTATATATTTATTCATGAGAGACACAGAGAGAGAAGCAGAGAGATAGGTAGAGGGAGAAGCACACTCCCCACAGGGAGCCTGATGCAGGACTTGATCCCAGGACCCCGGATCATGACCTGAGCTGAAGGCAGAGGCTCAACCACTGAGCCACCCAGGTGCCCCTAAAAACCTACATTTTCAACAAGCTGGCCAGAACTCTAATCCAGAAGTTTCTCTTCTGAGAGAAACTCAAAAGAGAGTTTTGTGTTTGAACTATTTTTAAAAATAGATTTTATTTTTTTAGAAGAGTTTTATCTTCACAGCAAAACATTAAACAGCCCCCACATGTGCACAGCCTCCCCCGTTGTCAACATTCCCCAACAGAGTGGTACATCTGTAACATTCAGTGAACCTACACGGGCACATCATTAGCACCCAAAGTCCATAGCTATAGTAGCATTCACTTTTGGTGTTGTACACTCTACGGGTGTAGACAAATGTATCATGACATGTGTCCATCATCATAGGATCACGCACAAAGAGTAGTTCCAATGCTCTAAAAATCCTCTGTTGTGCACCTACTCACCTGTCCCTCTTCCCCAACCCCTGACAACTGCTGATCTTTCCTAAGTTCTCCTGTCACTCTGTCACTCAACAGCTCCATGACCTGGGCACATTACTGATTCACCCGGACGCCCGCTTCCTCAAATGCATAATCAGAATGCAGAATGGTTCTTTATTTTTGTATGACAATTAAATAAAACAATGTATTAAAACCTTGGTTCAGTCCCTAGCAGAGAATACACATCTAGTAAATGTTAGTTTCCCATTCCTTCCCTCTTCTTAGTAATTGGAAATCAAGTTTTGCTGCGAAAAGGCAGAAGGAAGTGCCCCTGTGACAGCGTGTATCGCCAGAAAATCTAAGCAGAGGACAGGAGAGGTTACTGCCTCCCAAGTTCTCTCTCCAATTTGAGAAGTCTCTCCCTTTCTGCTTCCTGTCAGGAGGGTTGCCATGCATAATATGTCACCCGTCTTCTCAGTCCGCCACCTCTGACCTACATCTGACAAATGCACAGGCGCACTGTGTCTTGAAGCTGTCCAGGAGCCAAAGTGACTCAGAACTGAACTGCATGTGCAGGAAGAGTGTGTCGCCAGGGCACCAGGGGGAATCGTGATCCAGGCCTTCCCCTTTAGCAAGTCACATCAAATCTTGTCATTTCCAAGGGAATCACCCTGAATCACATTAAAAGTCTGAGGCTTTATAAAGGTTGCAGGCCCATGCACCATTCCTCTTCCTGGCTGTCCTGCTGTGACAGATTTATGAATACAAGGCATTGTCCTTGCATTAAATCCAGACAGACACCAGGCAGGAATAGATGAACAACAGGGCAAGGATTTTTTTTTTTCTTTTAAGATTCTATTTTTAAGTAATCTCTACACCTAACATAGGGCTTGAACTCATGACCCGGAGATCAAGAGTTGCATGTTCCACTGACTGAGCCAGCCAGGCACCCTCACAGGGCAAGGATCCTTTTTTAAATCTACCTGAAAATCTCTTTCTTTTAACCATAGTTAAAATTTTCATCTTTATTGTGATTATTATAGATTTGGACTTTCAAATACCATTTTCTTAAAAATTTACATTTGTCCCTCTTCTTCCATGCCTTTCTCCTTTATTTGATTGAAGGTTGTTTGTTTTCATGCCATTTTAACCTCCTCTAGTAGTTTAGAACTTAACCATTGTATCTCTGCTGGTTTTTCTTGAAATTTTACCATGCTCCTTATAACTTAAAGTATATCCGCCCTCCTGAACAATGTAGAGTTGAGAAAGCTTTAACTGTAATCCTCTCTTAAATATTATTGCCCAGTATTTTGATTTGGAACTTTTTAAGACTTCTCAAATTAAATACTATAAATATTACATATTTATTTTCCAGATCCGTTTGCCATTTTGTTTCCTTATGCTTCCTTCTTGCATTGAAAACTATCCTGCAATATATATATATATATATATATATATATATATATATTTTTTTTTTTTTTTTTTTTTTTTTTTTTTTTTTTTGCTTCTGGATGCACCACCTTTAAAAGTTTCTTTAGTGGAGATATCTTGGGGGGTAACTCTCTGGGTCTCTGTTTATCTATGTCTTTCTCTCACCTTGGTTCTTGAAAGATAGTTTTGCTGGGACACAAGAAACGTCACTAGATTCAGACCCAGTCACGACAAAACCCTTCCCAAGCCCCGTGAAGAGATGAGTTCACTTCCCAAACCAACACGCCAATCTCCTCTTCCTGCAAATCCTCTTGTATCTCCCAGAGCATCTTAACTCTCCCAGCTTTATTGTACCTTTCATTGGAGAACTCAGAGACCTAAAGAATAAGCCAGGGAATATTTGGTGGTGGAATAGCGCTCCAAGAAGGAACATCTGAATTTCTTTTCTCGTCTACATGATGGTCAGTTTCTTCTCATCCCTGGGCAACTTCTTGGTGTCAGGAAGCATCCATCCTGGCCTTCTAGGGTCTGATCATCAGGCCCCCAAGTCCACTTCATTCTCTTTCCCTAAGGGCTTCCCAGCCTGATGCAAGTAGAGCACTTCCGCCCCCTCCCTGCCTTCCCATTCTGCCCCCAAATTTCTGGGAGGCAGAACAGGGCTCGAAATAACCTGCAGTACACAAGGACCTATAGCTAGCCCTGACTCCCATGAGCAGGTTTGAAGGGCCAGAACCTTCTAGCCTGGAAAGCTTTTTCATTTCTGCCTCACAGAACATCACCAGCCCCTCAGTCCAGCCCACCTCCCACCAGAATCCACCCCACAGCCAGCATGTGACCTGGGACAATTCTGAGTCACCACCATTCCCTCCACTGCTGCATCAAGTTCCTCTCTCTCAGCTTCTTCACTTGCCCAGGACAATAAGTGAGGACAGCTGCTGGCTCATGGGTGCCTGCTATTAGGATCAGAAAGGGAAGGGCTTGGTCCTACCAGCCCCAGCTCAGAGAGTCCCAGGTAAAACGGTGTCCGGGCTTAATTCTGAGTGCTCATCTCTGGGGAGTGAGGGGCCCTGGTTGGCCTTGTGATGTGTCCAGCCCAGCTCCATGGCCTGGGGGTCAAAAGAGACATCTGCAGGTAAAAGATTCACTGGGCAGACCCAAAAGAAAGACCCCCATTCAGTCTTCTCTGGGTTGTACACCAAGACAAACCATTTCTTCCATTCGTTTACACATCTGTCCACCCGCTCATCCTCTTACTGAACAATTATTCAGCATCACTGTTTGCCAAGTTAGCACCATATCTGCTGCAGAACAGCATTATCCGAGTCAGCTTCTGCCCTCTTGGGTGGACAGGCCAGTGGGGAGGGAGGGGAAGTTGATGTGTCACCTACCAGATGCAGTATTCAAGTCTAACAAAGCCAAGTCCCTATGCCTGGTGTGCCCCAGGCAAGGAAGGCCTGCCCAGCTGGATGAAAGCGAGATCAAAGAGGAAGTGGTGGGTGGGAACAGGGGCTGATCAGCTTAAAGCAGGATCTGTAGGCCCCAGAAGCTTCACTTGCCCTGGTAGGGATGCAGTCAGGCTGGCCCAGCTGTGTGTGCGGTTGGGAGTCACAGGCACAGACCCTTCTAGAAGCTGTTTGGAGCTTCCTGGGCATGAGCTACACACACACACACACATACACACACACACACACACACACCTCCCCCCTCCAGCCCCTCATGGCAGGGATGGCCTTGGCAATTTCCTCTGGCCTTCTGCTGCCTTGCATTTCTCTCTCTCCTGGGGAGTCTCCTGGGGAGGTAGCTTCTAAGAATCCTTCTCTTGTCCCTGCCCTGTGGGCTTCCCCTCACTCATAAAGACTTCACTCTCTCCTAGGGATGTGACCTTGGGCAAGTCAATCACTCTGTGCCTCAGTTTCCCCATTGGTAAGATGGGGACAGTAACAGTACCGACCTCACAGAAGTAGAACCCTTATGACAGTGTTTCCTGCAGTGCCACATGGACCAGATCCCGGACTGGGGTTACGGCTTGCTCTCTCCTTCATCTTCTCTCTGCATCACTCCGAAGCAGCACTGTCCAGGGACATCCCCGGATCCAGGCTGACCAGTGGCACTGACCTACCACACATGGTGGTAATAGCCAAAGAGAAGCGCACAACTTCACTCCACCCCTGCAGCCCAGAAACAGAGTTTGGCCTGAGCCCTGAAAATGCTAGGGCGCCCCTTGATAAAGCAAGGAGTCCCCACTCTCTCCTGCCTCTCCTGGAAACTCCTGTTTCTGGGGATTCCCTCAAGAAGTGACAAAGCCTCCCTAGAAACACACTGCAATGCCTCAGGCCCTGAGTCCCCCTCCTCAGACCAAGGCTTGCCGCCCAGAGGGGTGGAGGTGGGGGTGAGGCACCATAGCCAGGCCCTGGGATTTGGGCTACTGCCAAACTGACCCCCTCTACCTCTGTCTGTGCCTGGGCTGCTGGGGACTGTCGTGAGAGCACTTCCCTCGAGTTGTCCCCATTGGCTGAGTCAGGGCAGGTCGAGGTTGCAAGCTGGGTGGGTGCTGAGCTTTAAGTTGCCCAGGGTCTCCTTTGAGAAACCCAGTTCCCTGCCTGCTTTGCTACAGAGACTGCACATCCTGGACTTTGGAATCTTTCTTACCAGAAGGGAACTTGATAATGGGTCCTGTAGGATTTGGGGTTCTCAGGTCTGGGGCTTGTAGGCAATGCTGTCCTCCGTGCACACACAGAACACCGAACCCCACGTGCACGCACATCCTTCACACCCATGCGTGGCCGTCACTCGCCCTGCCCCCTGCACGGCAGCATGGCAGGAGGCCAGGTTATATCCCGGCTTATCGGCTGCTTCCCAGCTTCCTCTGTCTGCGTTCCTGCAGGCCTGGAGCTCTGGGAGCTGGCATTCCACGTGGCTTCCAGAAGACTTCCCAGATAATGAGAGGAAATGTGGTCATCAGCTCATAGAAGGTTGGGGTTCCGGGCTGCAGCTCCAGGCCACCACTCCCTGACCTGGGTCCACCATCTCTCTCCAGGAGGCCCTCGGCTGTTCCCAGTGAGCCCGTGGACACCACTCAAGATGTCCCCTTTTGGTTGCTGGGGCCTGCCCGCCGCCCTCCTTGCCCTGTTCTGCTGCCCAGGTGAGCTGGTGCCTGCGGTTCCCGACTTGGCACGTGCCAGCCCAGAGGATGGGCCGCCTGCCCCCCGGCTTCGGGCGTGGGGGGTGCTGGTCCTGAAGTCACTGAGGTTTGGAATGCAGTGGCAGCCTGGGTACAGGGTGCTGTGCCAGCCTGGCTTCCTCGTGATCCTGGACGGGTGGAGGAGGGGGTGGGGGACGGGAAGCTGGCCTTTTGGACCACAGGTTGAACAGGCCCCACGGCTTCGTGGCGTAGGAAGTGGCAGGTTGTGGAGGCTGAATGGTGGGCTGCGTGGGGGCCTGAGGCAGAAGGGGATGCCGGGGTTCAAGGGAAGAGGAGAGACTGTGCCCCTGTTCTCCAGATGCGGCCCAGGGACGGCAGAGGCCCGCAGAGGACATTGCCTTTTGACTGCCGTCAAAGGGAAACCAAATCCTCTTCCAGTGGGTCAGGGGACTGTGAAGAAAAATGCTACCACGCCCTGAGCACTCTGTTTTGGACAACCTGCCGGTGCTTTCCAAGCGCTAGCTCACCACAACCCTGCAGGAAAGGGATTCCTAGCCCATTTGACAGACGAAGAAACAGGTTCAGAGAGAGAAAGCACCTGGCCCAGCGTCACACAGCTGGTACGTGGCAAATGCAAATCCAGCTCTACCTGCAAAGCCCCTTTCTTGCCACTTCGTTATATGCCACTAGCTGGGGGCCAAGGGGGGACATGCCGGCGTGGAGGGAGCACAGGACAGGCCCAGCTGGTTGGCATCAAGGACTTTCCGGCCACCACTGAGTTGGCGGTGGGCTCTGAGGACTCCATCTTTATGCACCAAACACTTCTGAATGTCTGTCACACTAAGCAAAACCTGTAAAACCTGGGCCCTGCCTTCTAGAAGCTGTAAAACATCGAAGGGAGAGTCGGCATGAATATAAATCATTTGCAAGGTGGTCCCGTTACCTTCTTGCACTCCTCTCCCCCTGCCTTCCTCCTCCCTGAGCTCTAGCCATGCCGATCTTGCTGTTCCCCGAGCACACCAAGCATGCTCTTGACCCCAGGGTCTTAATGCCAGGAAGACTCCCCTCTCCCCAGATATTTGCAGGGCTCATGCCTACCTTCTCCATGGCTTTGCTCAAATGTCCAAGTCTTGGTGAGGCCCATGCTGACCACCCTGTTAAAATGGCAACTCCACCCCATTCCTCGTTCCTTCCCCAGGTGCTGATCACCAGCTGACAGGCTGGCTATTTCACTTGGTGATTATTGTCTATCTCCTTCATGTTAACGTGAGCTCTGTAAGGACAGGGCTCGGTCTGCGTTGGTCACTACTGTGTCACCAGAGCCTAGCCTAGTGCCTGGCATGCAGCAGGTGTTCAAAAAGTATTTGCAAAAAAAAAGAAAGGAGAGAGGAAAGGGTTGAGACCAGGGCCACAGGGGCCCAGAGGACACAGTCCACCTCCACCTTGGAGAGGCCTTCATGGAGGAGGGGACGTTTGGGCTGGGCTTTGAAGGTCGAATAGGATCCCTCTCCACGGAGATGGAAGATGTGCATGGAGAAGACTAATCTGAAGGTGAGGGGCTGGAAGAAGGCAGGGAGACAGTTGTGGGGTAGCCTCCTCAGTCTAGACACGAGGCAATAAATAAAGCCTGAACAAGGGGAGAGTAGCAGAGAGGCCACCTCTGGCCTTTCTTCTTGGGTACCTGCCCCTTGATCCCACTGCCAGTGGTGGGCCGGTAAACTGGATAGGGCAGCAGAGACATTTGCTGCCCAGTCTTCTGGTCTTCCAGGGTCTGGTGAGGTGTTCGAGGTACACACGTATCCAGAGCAGCTGGCGGTGAAGCCCGGAGAGTCTCAGTTCATCAACTGCAGTACCAGCTGTTCCCGGCCTGAGGCCGGGGGTCTGGAGACCATCCTAGCCAAGACTCTGATGACGTCCGGAGCTCAGTGGAAGGAGTACATGGTCTCCAACATCTCGCAAGACACAATCATCTACTGCTACTTCACCTGCTTCGGGGAGCAGAGGCTGACGAGTCTCAACGTCAGTGTGTTCTGTGAGTGCCACACTGCAGGGCCCTCTTCCCCAGGGCAGAGCCTGTAGCTACTGACTGTGTGCCGAGCTCCTCTGTTACTGCCCCTGGGCACTCGCTATGGCTCCCACCTCCCTGGGCTCCTGGGGTGACGAGGAGCAGGACCCCGGTCGTGGGCTCAGAATCTGCTCACACCCTTCATTGGCCTGCCGGTGACCCCAGCTCTGAGGCTTGCTCAGAGGACAATCCGAGCAAGGTTTGCACAGACTTCAAAGTCATTTCCCAGGCACTGCTCAGAGTCTCCTCCCCGCTCGGTGGCAGCCCCATCACCAGACACTCCCCAACCCACAACAAAGAGCAAGGTGCCAACAGAAGGGTTGGCTTGCTCTCCAGTTGCCCCTCTGCCTCACAGAGAGAAGGATAAGGCATCACCTAGTGCTTTAA
Source organism: Canis lupus dingo (assembly GCF_003254725.2). NCBI lineage: Eukaryota > Metazoa > Chordata > Mammalia > Carnivora > Canidae > Canis > Canis lupus. The sequence continues at coordinate 14,673,234 of NC_064251.1, forward strand.
TGTTCCTTTAAAAAAAAGGGAGGGTGTGTTTATTTATCTGAGAAGGGGCAGCGAGCAGAGAGAGGGAGAGAGAACCCAAGCAGACTCAGTGCCGAGCGCAGAGCCAGACACAGGGCTCAATTTCACAGGCCTGAAAGCATAACCTGAGCCAAAATTAAGAGTTGGATGCTTAACCCACTGAGCCACCCAGGTGCCCCTGCTTTTATATCCCTGGCAAATGTGCGAACATCACACACACACACACACACACACACACACACACACTTGCACATGGGCCATGGAGACCTTCCCATAGGGCAGGATTCTCTCAACATCGTGGCACCAGGGATATGGCTTAGGTCCTCCCGATGACCAACATCCATGGATCAAGTGAATAGAAAAATGTCCTAAATCCAACATATTACCTTGGGGTGATGGGGGCAAGGTATTCTAATTCAGGAGGGAATCCAGGCTGCCACTGAGGTCCTTGTGTAATAGATAAGCGATGGAGGTGGCTATGAACCTGACCCTGGAGAAGCAAGGCAGGTCTGACTCCAGCCCCTACCTCTTAAGTGAAGACCTCACAACTCTTGGCGGAACTCCAGTGAACACTCCCTTCTAAGTTATCCACCTGTTTAATATGGAAATTTATGTCTGATTTCTGGAGGAGACAGATTCAAATTTTTGTTTCTAGTTGGCTGTACAATTTCTGGACCTTTTCTTTGTAGACAACTGACCACCTCCATTCTTTTTTTTTTTTTCTTAAGATTTACCTATTTATTTGAGAGAGAGAGAGACCATGAGCCAGAGGGAGGGGCAGAGGGAGAGGGAGAAGCGACTCCCTGCTGAGCAGGGAGCCCTATGGGGAGCTCCATCCCAGGACCCTGGGATCATGACCTGAGCAGAAGGCAGGTGTTTAACCAGGCACCCCCTGCTTGTCCATTCCAGAAAACATCGTGTTGGTAAAAGCACCACCAGTCAATACATACTATACCCTGAACTGTTTCCTCACTGCTCTCTGTATACTCGCGGGCAGACCAGGCCCCAGACCGCGTCCTCCCCAAATCCAGCCAAGGACTTGAGAACACTGCTGTGCCAAGGGATGGGCCAGGCCAGGTGGGGCCTGCAGGGACTATACCCCAGCTCCTGACCTCACCTCCCTCTTCCTTCCCCGCAGACCCTCCAACGCAAGTGCTGCTGAAGCTGCAGCCCACTTGGGTGGCTGTGGGGAGACCCTTCACCATCAAGTGCCACGTGCCAGCCGTGAAACCCCTTGAGAGCCTCACTCTCATGCTGCTCCGCGGCCAGGAGGTGCTGCACAACCAGACGTTTTGGGGGACGGCGGATGGTACCCAGGGAGCCACAGCCACGCACAACAGCACGGCTCACAGGGAAGACGGCCTCCACAACTTCTCCTGCCAGGCCATCCTGGATCTGCGGTCTCTCGGCGGGAACATCATTCACAGAGTTTCAGAGCCTCAGATGCTCAAGGTTTACGGTGAGGGGGCCCCCCGGATGGAGGGGGTGGGAGAGGGTGTCCACTTTCAGTTCCTTGGGGGAAGAAAAAGCCTTCAGCACACCCTCTGCCATCTCAGGGTGCAGGCGCCCAGGGACCCCACACTTAATCCTGAGGGTTCCCTCTTGCTCTCCTTCATCCCGGAAGTTCTCTCCAAGTGCCCGGTTTGGAACCTAACTAGTTGCTTTGCAATTAGTGAACTGCGTGACCTTGACCAAGTCAGCCTCCTCTCGCTGGCCATGGCCCCTCTCTACATGAAGAGGTTTGGCCCTCAGGTCCCCCAGGAGCTCTGCTGTTCTGTGACTCTTGATGGCCAATGTGGTCCCTGTCCAGAGAGTTTGGTAGGAGCTCACTCAGCATCGCCCAGGGCGGGGTGGGGCTCAGACCATGCCACACCTAGGCCATGGTGTCCGGCAACCATATGCTGGTGCCAGGGGCCGGTGGCAGGGGACTGAGACCGTCACAGTCTCACAGAGGGCTGGCTGGTGGCCTGGACCCCAGCCTACCTTTCCTTCAGACACCGCACCATTAGCCATTGAACTCTGCAACATGGGCGGCTGCAAGATGGACGGGGGGCGGGTGGGGGACAGGTGGGCCTCTACTCCCCCTTGGGTCCTAGCATCTAGGACCAGGGGACTTCTAAGACCACTGCCCCCTCCTCCCTCCCCAGAGCCGAGGCCAGACAACCAGATGGTCGTCATCATCTCAGTGGTATCGGTGCTGCTGTTCTTGTTTGTGACATCCATCCTCCTGTGCTTTGTCTTGGGCCAGCACTGGCGCCAGAGGCGGATGGGCACCTACGGGGTACAAGGTGCTTAAGGGGGCCTAAGTCGGACCTACTGGGCACAGTCTACATGAGTGGCATGGCCACCACCACAGCAGCCACTGGAACTCAGTGTGACTCCTCAGGATTGTGACCCAGCCCTGGCTGTAGGACTGAAATGAGCAGCAGAGGACTTTGGGGTCATTTCCTTTTCTAGTCTGAATATAAACACCTGGACTTAACCCTGTGCCTCAAATGTCTTCTCCTGGGCTTAAGCTCTGGCCAGGAAGGGCACCTCACCAGACCTGGACTTCTCTCCCCAATGTCTGCAAAGACTCCCTCTACCCCCTCCTTCACAAGAGCCGTCCAGAGCCCCAGCCAGCCCAGGCCCTGGGGCGAGCCCATGCTGACCAGCCCAGGCACCAGACACCCATCCTTGTGGGACCCCGAGGGACTAATTTCTCCTGAGGGATGGTGGAGGACACAAGCTCTGGCACAATAGGGCAGAGAGACTTTCTGTTCCTACTTGGCCTCTGGGACCTCAGGCCACTCATGTTCGGAGCAGGAAATGGCTCTGACTTCTTTCTGCCAAAAGAGCCAACTTCCTGGGATGACAGTGGGGCCCAAGGGAACTGGCTCAGTTCTGGGACCCTCTGAGCCAGGCCTCTCCCTCATCATCCTAGGCCTTCAAAGAGCCTTGGACAACAAAAGCAGTCCTCCCCTCACCTCCTGCTCCATCATTAGGTCACCAAGACCCCACAGCCCTGGCCATCCCAGACAGGGGTGAGTGGAGGAGGTCCAGGAAGGGCTCTGATTCCCAGATCCCCAAACTGACCCCCCAACACACACCAGTGGTAGCTTCCCAGCCCTGGGTGATGCTTAGAGGGGCTTTTACTCCAGGGCAGAGATCAGGCCAGTTCAAGGTCTCAATGTGGTGAAGAGGGTTTTGATTCACCCAGGAGAGGGCCTGGCTGTGGTTGGGGGTTGGGGGGAGGGCTGCCGGCCATGGCTGTGGGGTTGCAGGCAATAGGGAGGCACTTGGGGGGCTCCAGGGCTCATTCTAGCTCTGCAGTGATGCTGGTAGGGTCCAGGGCTGGTGTCTGTCCTCATGGTAGGCTCTCGGCACCATAGTAGTCTGGGGAAAGAAAGCATCCTGATCTTGACTCCCTCCTGCATCACCGGCCCCCAAGGAGGAAAGGGGAAGGGACCAGTGATGAGAGGAGCTCCCTCGTCTCCAACATGGCCCATCTGGCCTCCTGACCCAACCCTGACCTGGGCTTGGACCCCACTGCTCACCTACCCTGTGCCTACCTGAAGCCGGGGGTACATCCGCACCCACAGTGCCTGTGGCACTGGGGGGTGGGGGCGGGGGCACGGTTCTCCTGACATGGAGAAAAGAGAAGAAAGATCTCCCCATCAGAAAGTCTCTGGGGTCTCACCCACAAGTATCTCTACCCCACCCCCAGCTCCTGGTGAGCTCTTCCAGCCCAGCCCCAGAGCAGGGCCCTGGCAATGCCCGGATTCCCCAGCCTCACTTACAGACCCCTTGTCCCAGAGGCAGGAGGGCAGTGCTGAATCCTGGACTCATCCTGCAAGTGGGGCTGCTGTGGGGGGAAGGAAAGGAAAGGGACCGGCCAGGGCAGCAGGGGGCCCAGCGTGGGCATCGGGCAGGGCAGGTAGTGGTGGTGGAACACCAAAGGCCCTTCCTCCTGGGCTTGCATCTCCTCCTCCTCCTGTTGACCCTCCAGGTAGACCTGAAGATTGTGGGAAAGGGGGAGGAGAGATGATACAGGTCCCAGGATCCTTACCCCCACTTCTCTGCTCCCCTAATTTCTCCAGATCGGCATTGAGAAATGGCTTCCCTTTGTTGAGCAATCACTACCTGCAAGCCAGGTACTTTGAAGACATTTATTCCTTATTTTACAGGAGGGAAAAACTGAGGCTTAAAAAGATGGAGCAACTTGTCTAAGGTCACCCTGCTAATAAGTGGCTGAGCAGGAACTAAAAGTATCCAGGTATGACTCCAGAGCTGGATCAGGAGTCCAGTGACAGGCCCCTGGATCCATCTGTGCCCCATCAGGGAGGTGTAGTGCTCACCCCAGGGGTCCCCTAAGGGCCAGGGCATGAGGAGTGGCAGCAGCTCCTGCCAGCCTGGATGGTGGACACTACCTGGCCTCCTCCAAGCCTCAAAAACCCACCTGGCTTTTGAGGGCTGGTTCTAAGGTCACCTGCTCCTCCAAGGACCTGCTCTTCATTCCCCAATGAATGTGCACTCATGCCATGTACCTGTCCCTGTGCCAGTCAGGCCAAAGTTGCCTTGTATTCATAGTCATTCATTTATTTTTTCACTTGTTCAACAAATATGACTTGAGCCCCTAGTAAGTATCCAGCACCCTACAGACTCAGGGAACCATGGTGCCCGTCGTCCTGGGCCTGCAGTCTAGTATGGGATGCACTGCAGGGAAACCTCCTTGAAAACAAGACCTGAGTGGTCTGGATTTGGGGACTCCCACCCCCACTGAGGCTGCTGGCTTGGAAGCCTGGCACATAAGAGATGCCAAAGGGACCCAGCCAGGCCTGTGGCACTGTTGCCTGGTTCTTTTTCTCCAGGATCCACCTCAGATGGATCCCCACCCTGGCACCTGCAGGTGGGTGGCCCTGGTGGCACAGCTCCACCGCACCCAAGCCTACGCACCTGCTGGTGGGAAGAGGCTGGCCCTGGGTTGAAGGCTGCTGCCACCAGGCTACTCAGCAGCAGCTGGTGCATCTGTGCGTTCTGCAGCAGCATCAGTTCCAGCAGGTCTAGGGCGGGGGAGTCAGCAGGCCCACGCCCGGCCTCCCACTGCCCACCGCCCACCGCCCAGATCCCAGGGCCCTCCCGACCCTCGCACCCCCCCCCCCAAGCCCCAGTCAGGGATGGCGCGAGGATGCCCAGAGAATGTGCGAAGCAGACTGGGGTGCAAGGCGCCCGAGCCCGGAGTCTCACCTTCCTTCACTCTGCCCGGCTGCGGGCGCGGGGGTGGGGCGGCCCAGGCGACGGGCTGCAGGACGGTCACCCGGGGCTGGGGAGGGCGGGAGACTCGGCCGGGGGGCGGCCAGGATCGGGACCCACCCTCCCCAGCTCCCGCCCCCCGCTGGGGCCGCCTTCTCCTTCCCGCCCCCCACGCCCCCGGGTCCCCTGAGTCTCCTCCCCTCCCCTACGTTTGGGGTCGCTCTCCGCAACCACCCCACTTCCTCCGGGGACCCGGGGGGTCCCTACCGTCCCGGCTGCACCCTGCGGTGGGGGCTGACCCCAGCACCCTCCGGGGTCCGAGGCCATGCGGGCTCCCGCCGGTCCGGGTTACCTAGGCGACGAGAGCGACGCCAAAAAAAAAAAAGAAAAAAAAATCTCCCACGCATGCGCAGGTCCCTCCCGGCGCGGGTGCTCCGGGCTTGCTCTGCTCTCCCCACCCCCGCGGACACGGGGGGGGGGGGGGGGTCCCAGGCGACTCCCTCCCCAGGGGCCGGTCCCTGTGCGGGAAGCCCACCTCCAGGCCCCCCGCGCCGCCGGCTCCCTGCCCCTCCCTTACCTCCCACCCTGGCGCACCTCCAGTACCCAGCTTGGGGCGAGGGGGCTCATGTTTGTTGAGTGAATGAGTGAGGGGCTGGGGAGACCCGCCCCAATGCAAACACTTGGTTTCCAGGTCCCAGAATTGGCTAGGATGATTAGATAAGCAGGAATAGAAAATTCTGTGAGAGCAGGACTGGCCGGGAAGGGCAGGTAAATGAGGAGGGCGGAGGGTATGTTCTGTGTCACTCTGAATCAGAGGGGTGTCCTTTGGGCCAGGAGTGGTTTCTGAGCAGACCAAGGACAGAAGCACTAACCAGGTTCACAGAAAAGGCTCCGCCCTGGATAGAAAGGGGTAGCTGGCCCCTCAACTCCACGCCCCGCTCCCCCACCCTCCTGGCTGTTTGTTCCCTCATTCCTGGCTGCAGCCTTGCAGAGGTGGAGAAGCCTGGGGAGTTCACCACCAGTGCCCCTAGTATTGTCTCACGTCCTGGAAAAATTACCAAAGCCAGCATTCTTTTGACAGGAAGTTATCAAGGTCTTCTTTGCTTCAGAACAGGTGAGGGGAGAGATCTATTTCGGCAGCTGTGACCATCCTAAGATAGGCCCTGAGCAGCAGTCAAGGAAAATCCAGACAGGAAGCTGGGATTAGCACCCCAGGAGTTGCCCTTCCCCCACCCTCTACTTCTGTTCAACTCCTCTTCCTGGCAGTCCTGCTGTCTAGAACTACAAAGACCAAAGGGCACAGAGGTCCCCTTTTCCAGCTGCACCTTCATTGCAGTGAGAAGGGAGAAGCCAAACTTTGTGTTTCCCATCAGCAAAACTTTGACCAAGGAGGTGCCTGTGTGCACAAGGCAACCTGAACACTGGAGACACAGAGGTGTATTCTTGCTGGTCCCAGCACTGTTGGGAAGTGAAAAAGTACCATGGGAAAAGAGCAAAAATACAAGGCAGTGCAAAGTCCCCTGTGGGTGAGGCCTAGAAGAAGGGGTCATAAAAAGAGAGGAATTGATCACTGAGGGATAGTTCTGAAGCGGAGGACCTTGGGAATGGGGCCAAAGCAGTGTGTGAGAGAGAGAGAGAGAGAGGGCAGCCCAGGCTGTGCCCCAGCCTGAGCAAAGGCACAGGTGCAGGAACGGATCGTGCCCTAATGATCCAGTGGTCACACCGTCTGATTGTAGTGGAGGATCTGGGCGGAGAGAAGTTCCAGCAGCCCAGGCCGACCCAGGTCATGGAATTTAGGTTGTGCCATGTGGGTGATGGAGAGCTCTGGGTAAGTCCTGAGCAGGAGAGAAATAGAGGGGTGATGGGTGCACAGCCATCTTTTAGGAAGATTCATCTTGTTGCTCACATCTTTGTGCATGTCAACCAGAATTAGTGTGATGGGGATGTATCCTCCCCATGGTATACAGTTGGTTCCTGCGCTCACAGTGTCTCCATCTGGGGACATCTTCTGGCCACAGGTAAGGCAGGCCAGAAGTCATCCCAGAAGCAACCCTGACGCATTACAGGACAGCCGTTGATGGTAGAGCCTGCTGGCCTCAGTGGGCCAACTCTGGGAGAACCCTCCCCAAAGTCTCTCAACAGTCCCATGTGTGTCCCAGTTGTCCCAGTAATGACCTACTCACCAATTGAATACACAATTTCCTGGGTTTTTCCTTTCTCTGTCTTTTCTCTACTCCTTCACAGGGCTTCCTGGGATCTCCTTCCAAATAAACTATTTGCTCTCTGATCCTTGCCTCAGGCTCTGCTTTTGGGGGAATCCAAACTAAGACTGGCCTCCCATTTTTTCTGTGTCTGCCTCCACACTGCTGAAAACTCCTGGAAAAAACAATTCTAGTAGCTCTATGAGAAATTTGTATTCAGTGAAGTAAAATACCAAAATAGACACTGAAGTAAATTCCTCTGGAGGGCACCTGGTGGCTCAGTGGTTGAGTGTCTCTGCCTTTGGCTCAGGTCATGATCTGGGGGTTCTGGGATCAAGTCCTGCATCAGGCTCCCTGCGGAGAGCCTGCTTCTTCCTCTGCCTATGTCTCTGCCTCTCTCTGTGTGTCTCTCATTAATAAATAAATTTTAAAAAGAAAAAGAAAATTCATCTGAGAAAATAACGGTCAATGGATTAAACTGAGGCAAAGCTGGAGGCAGGGAGGCCAGTGGGAGGCCACCACCCTCATCCCTCTAAAAGAAGCACGTTGGAGGTCACTGTGGAAAACAGACAGGAATTTGTGATTACTTCAGCACCTCAGATATAAGATCACATGATAACCCCACATGTAGTTTGGAAGGCCGGGCTGAGGTAGAAACTATCTGGCTTCTGCAAGTAGAGTTCTTTGTCAAAGGAAATGAAACTTTTGCCATTTGAAGAGAATGGAAAAACCGCATGTGCTTATCTACCAGAGCCCCTTTGCTTATAAAAGATCTAACATCAGTCCAGCAGTGGAAGAGGTGGAAGAGGTGACTTTCTGGCTACTTGGCTGGCCCACTATTAGTTTCTTTGAGGTGTTGACATTCCACATATTTCCTTTCATTTTGTCTCCATGAGGACTCTTGTTTGCATCTTGTTTTTTTTGTTGTTGTTGTTGTTTTATGGGTTTTGTTTGTTGGTTGGTTTGTTTCTTAGCATCCCACAGCGACATGTACCAAAAGTCCTCCCTGTTGCCTCGGTAAATCTGGTTCGGGGAATAAATAAATGGAAAGAGATTTCTACTCAAATGTGTTCGTCACAGTGCTGTTTTTAAGGGTTGAAAGTTGAACACACCCAGTGTCCTCTAACAAAGGAATGGCTGTGTAAATGAAGGCAATTCACTCAAAGGAAGACTGTGCAGTCATTAAAAAAACATGAAAAATGAGCTCCTTCCTCTCAGTCTCAGATGGAACCGTGGAGAAGAGGGTCTTTTTAAGAACTCAGGTGGGAATTTCAGTGTTTCTTTTTGGTACAGATGAGGAAGTGCTGAGTAGACACAGGTGATCCTACAACAGGCCCTTTTCTTGGGCCCAGGCCCTAATGAGGCCCTAACTGAAGGCTCTAGTGGCATGACTAACTGGTTATGTGGGGAAGGCCTTGACAATACCATAGTAGAGAAATTCCATTTTTCTGTTCAGAGGCTCTGACTCTGCTTTTTCTCCAAATATGGCTATCCTTGTGAGGCTGGTATATGTGTGTGCGGTTTGGTCTGACAGCTCCCTGGTGATACTTTGAGGACCTAGAAAACATAGATGGCACCAGTGGGGTGCACTGTGGTGGGAGTCGGTTTCAAGGTCCCAGCCTGCTGCCGTAGAGCTGTGGGGTAGAGTCCAGAGCCCCTCCCCTCCTCGACTCCCTGGAATCAGGGCACCACCAACTATGGGGGAGCACCTGCTGAAGCTCCCAGGAAGTCTCCCTGATGGAATGGCTCAGAGAAAAAAACTGATAGTACAAGGTAGGGGTGAGGGGTGCGGGGTAGAGGCCAGGACAGAGTACAACAGGCCAGTTCCTGTGAGTCAAGGTGGGATTTTCTGAAAGGTGGTTCTATTCTGCAGAATTCTTTTGTGGGCAACTGAAACTCACCCTAAACTAGCCTAAGGAAAACAGATGCTTTGGGGCTCATGTGATAGGGAAGTGCAGTGATGGAGCCGCTATGCAGTTTGCTGCCTCAGGGGTCAAGCAGTGTCTTCAGGTCCCTCTCTCATCTCCCCCACCTGTGTGTGGTGTTCTCCTTCCCTCATCCTACAGACAGGCTCTTCCACTCCGTGGGAAACACACCTCAGTCACCTGCAGCCTTATTTCCGTTACTCTAGACAAACCTAGAGAATCCCGAGAGATTATCTTTCTTTTGTATTGATACACAAATATGCCCAGGAAGGACTATGATTGACACCACTTGTGCCACATAGCCAGCTTCTGAACCAACCACTGTGGCCAGGAGGATTGGCCAGACCCGGGTGACATGGCCATCTCTATGGCCGGGGTGGGGGTTGTAATCAGCAGCCACACCAGAATGACATATTTGGAGCAGTTCCCCAAAGGAAGGAGAAATATTGTCATCAAGAGAGGGAGGCATTCTCTTCCTCTTGGGCTGTGGGAAAAAATCATATTTCACATACAGCTTCTGTTTTCCAATCAGCCTTATTCCTAGTCCAAATGACACCTTGTGCAAATTAGAAAAATTAGCCCTGTCCTCTAGACAGTTTGCTACCTTCTGTTAGACAATTATCATCTTAAAAAAAAAAGACAATTATCATCTTAAACACATGGATCTATAATGATTACAAATGTGATTACAAATTACAGTGCCCAGAATTGCGCAGTGTACAACCTAGACAACTGAGTGGCCCTCTCTCATCTCATAGGTTACAGTTCCCTTCACTTACTTCAATCCCTCATTAAAGAAATTCTTACCCCATAGAAGTCTAGGCAGCAGGTAGAGACCAAAAGGTTGGAGCCATAAATGGGAATGACAGCTGCCTACCTACTACCCCTCCTCCTGTGCCCACAGACAGGGGGTAGTGTGTATCAAAGGGATAGTAGCCAGCATCAAAGCAAACTAGAGCCACAGCAGGGCCATGAGTGATGACAGGGGGCCCAGGGAACAGCTATGGGGAAACAAATTAAGAAGGAAGAGAAAAAACATTTGCTTTTCCTCTAAGTACTAAAAAAAGAGGATCCTTGGGGTACCTGGGGGGCTCAGTGGTTGAGCATCTGCCTTTGGCTCAGGTCATGATCCTGGGGTCCTGAGATCAAGTTCCGCATCTGGCTCCCCATGGGGAGCCTGCTTCTCCCTCTGCCTATGTGTCTGCCTCTCTGTGTGTGTCTCTGGTGAATAAATAAATAGAATCTTTAAAAAAATAAAGAGGATCCTTGCAAAGAAGAGTCTGGGGCACGCGGACACCTGGATCACATCATCAATAAAACTACATGGAAATTGTGTGTCAGAAAGGTCAATGAGCAAAGCAGGACAAGAACCAGGCACAGAGAATGCCAATGCTCACACCTGTAGGTTAGGAAGACACACCTCTGAGGGTGTGATGTGAGTCACCTGGAGTGAGATGTGGGCAGTGCAGGTAGCAGGAACTTCTCAAACCACAGCCAGGCCTGGCCCCCAAGGAAGGGCTCGACAAGACTGAGGCTGTCTCCACAGAGAGTCACTGGGAGCAGAGATGCCATCCCACCTGCAGGACTGAGGGTGACCACTCTCCAGGCCTCCCGCTGTCCCTTAACAAAGGCCACTCTGTCCTGGGCTCAGCTCAGCTGGAGCTCTGGCTTACCAGTAAAAGACAGTGTCAGGGATGGACATGGGAGACTGGGGAGGGAAATGTAGGGAGCTTTGGGGAGCAGAGACTCCGGATTCAGTGGGAGGGTTCTCTTGTCTGCCTGGGGAAAGCATAGTGGGCCAGCTGGGAGGTGGGTCATTTCACAACAGCTCCACCAGGGGTCATCGCAGCCCCAGACTGGCCGCGGGTGGGGGGGCGCAGAGGGCTAAACCAACCTCTTCGGGCCCTCCACCCACCCTCCCTTCCCCGAGCTCAGAGAGACAGATGTCTAGCCAGTGGGATGGTGGCGAGGGGACTGGTGGTAGAAAAATTAGGTTTGAGACTTCTGTGCTGTCCCGCTGATGGTTGTGTGGGTGTGTAGGTGGTGTGTGTTTATGTGTGTGTGTATACAGATAGGCACACACTTAATGAGAATCTAGTGATCACAGGTACACACAGGTGGCCCTGTGTACGTGTGAACAGGGGCGTGGTCAGAGACTCAGACAACGGTATGGACATAAGTAACATGAATGGACATGCGTGAATGTGTGAGCATGACCGTGGGTATGGGTGTGTGTACACGCAGGCATACACGCGATGAAATCTAGCGTCCGGGATACGTGGCATTTGTGTTCACTTGGGCAGGAGAATAGATATGACTATACATGTATAATAATACAAGTATCCGCACGAGCCCGATGTGAGTGTGGGAGCGTGCTTGCGTGAGCAATAAGCATGCGTGGGAACGGGTGTGACGCACCTTGGAAGGTCTGTGTGAACATACGAAGGGTGGTTTATGTGTATAGCTGAGAACGTGTGAGTGTGGCATTTGTGGGGAGACACATCCATGAGTGTGTACCGGAGCAAGTGTGAGTGTGAGTGTGAGTGTGCGAGCTGGCGTGTGCCCCGGGGGGCTCTGGGGAATGAGTGTGAAAGGGGACTGGCGTGTAGAACGAGCCCGTGTGAGCTCCCCAAGGGTGCGAGAGGACCTGGTGGGATGGGCTCGTCCATGTGCCCCCGCGTGTGTGCGTGTGCGCGCGTGTGCGTGCGCGTGCAGGCGGGCCAGCGGGTGCCAGGGGCCCCCAGCCCCGGCGGTCCCCGGCTGAGCCCAGGCGCACCCGGCCGGGCAGCGCGGCCCAGGCTCCCACCTGAAGATTGGCCCGGTCCTCAGGTTTCACTCATGACCCTGTGACATCAGCAGCAGCTGTCCCCGCCGCCCGCCCCCCGGCCAAGTCCCCCGGAGTCCCAGCCCCAGCCCGAGGTGGGCCACGGCGCTCCAGGCTCGGCCGCAAGCCCTCGGCTCCCGCCGGCAGTGAGTACCGCACCCCGCCCGGCCGCACCCCGAGGGCAGGCCACCCCGAGGAGCAGGGCGCCCTGGCCCCGGGCCCAGCCTGGCTTCAGGGAGGCCACCGCTTGGCTCCGGGTGCCGCCGTCCTCCCGGCCGCCCCGGGCCCTGCTCTGCCACGGCCCGCGCCCGGCTCCCCGCGCCCCGACCCTGCGGTCCGAGCCTGGCCTGGGCCGCCCTCGGTGGGCCGCTCTCCGCCCTCGGCCGGTCGGGCCCCCTCCCTCGGCGGCGGCTGCGCTCGGCTCCAGGCGGGCACGGTGACCCCGGGGACGGACGGGGCTGAGTTTCTTCAGGGGAGGAGAGCACAGGAGCCAAACGCCTGTCCCCAGCCTGTCCCCACGGGCAGCTCAGGCTGTTCACGGTGGCTCCGAAGGCAGGGCTGTGGGGGGAGGAGAGCGGCGGGAGGCCGGGCGGGGGGTGGTGGCGGCTCCTTTGCTCTGCTGAAACAGGAATCTTCCAGATGCCAGCGGAGGACACATCTCAGGCCGCACCGCCCAGGCTCTGCCCACCGCCCCTGCCGCTCCCGCAGGCCTGGGGCGAGGCTGGGCTCCTTTCCTGGGCAAGTGGGGAAGGCAGAAAGCCTGGCCCGAGGGGAAGAAGATGGGGCCGCAGCACTGAGGGGGCTTCGGGGGGATTCAGGAGGAGCCTCAGGGCCAGGAGTGGGGCCCGGGGCAGAGCGCCGGGAGAGCCAGGCACCCCAACACCACCACCACCGGGCGGCGGGGGCGGGCAGCCGCTAGTGGAAGAAGCCGAGAGGCCTGAGCAGAGGTAGGACGAGGGGTTTGGGAGGAGTGTGGTGTTGCTTCCCAGAGGGGGGCATTTGTTCAAAGATTGGGGATCCCCATGTAGAGGGCCCTGAGGGTGGGATGGGGGCTTTGAGGCTTTCCAAGGAGGCACTGGATGGCACAGCGGGCCTGAGCGCCTTCCCGCTCCACACGGTTAAGGACTATGTCTGGCGGCCCCTCCCCCTGCTCGGGCACAGGGCCTGGGCACCATGAGGGCTCCCAATGCCCCAGGGTGGGGAGGGGGCCCTCCAGGGGGATCCTAAACATGTCCCCCTCCCACCCATACCACCTGCAGCGGGGCCCTGCGTGGAAACAAATCACCCCGGAGCCTGGGAAGGTCAGAGCCCAAACAAGCCTTGAAGGCCTTTGAGGTTAGCCTCTATGATGAGCCATCTTGAGGAGACTAGCTGGAGACAGTTTGGCGCCGGTCTGGCTATTCTGGAGAGGGGAAGGGGTTGACAGAGAGGCAGGGAAGAGCCAATGGTGGGCATTGTTGTCCTTGGTCTATGACAAAGGCTGTGACTGTCCCCCAGAGCCCTAAGCGGAGATAAGGAGCCCCCAGGGGTGGCAGCGGGATGGGGACACAGGTGGAAGACTGGTCCTCCCAGGACCCTCCAGATTCTTCTAGGGTCATCCCCAGTCCCCTGCCCACAGCTAGTGGCCTCCTTCTATGTGGTAGTGTTGTGGACAGTTGTGGTTACCACACTAGTATTTGGAGCCACATGACCTGTGTGGGCGAAGCAGGGTCCCAGACATAACCCAAAAGGCCCTCTCCCGTTTCCATCCCAGGCAACTCTCAGGGGACTGGCTGAGATTTTTATTTTTTTAGTCAGGTTTTGGGAAGATAATTAAGGGTCCTTCCTAGGTGACCCTGTCCTAGCCTGGTTCTGCTTGTCATTTCTGGTTGGGAACCTGCCTGAGGTGGGGCTCAGGACTTGGAATCACCTTCCCAGCTCTAGGCTGGCCTGAGTGCCAAGGCGTGCCTACTGTTTTCCCTCACCAGGCCTTCTGGGTCCCACCCCCAGGCCAGGTCATGGGAAGCCCTGAGTTCAATACTGAAAGCACAAAACTCCTGCCAGACGATGGGCAGTGGTCCTGACAGGGTCCCTGCCTCCAGAGGCAACTCTGGCCACCAGAACAGAGAAAAGTATAGAGAGTGACAAGGATGGGGCGGGGGTAGTCCAGCTGGGGATGGAGTTGAGAGAAGTCTCCAGGGCCAGGCGTAGCCAGAGAGGAGACAAGGGAGTGGACCTTGCAGAGAGAAGTGGAAAGGCTCGCTCTCTCTCTCCAGGTGATAGGACAGAGATGCATTGAAGGGAGATGAAAAATCTGAGACCGAGTTCCCAAAGAGCAGGTAGGGAGAGGAGGGGACAAAGGAGGGTGGACGTCAACAAGCAGGGTGCAGGTTTTACAAGCCTTCCGTTCCTCGACTCCCCTTAAGGGAGGGCTCAGGCTCTGAGGGTCCTGCCACTTGCCCGCGGCACACAGCTGGTGAGGGGCACTGATGCTGGTACGGGGCTGCATGGGGGGCAGAGCTCGTCCCTGAGACTTGGAGGGGGGGTGGGGGTTCCAGCAGGCAGCCCTAGGGCTGGCTGCAGGTGCCAGGCCTCCTGCAGGGGTCCCCAGCTCGGCAGTGGCAGAGACAGGTCATGGTTCCCAGGGGCTCCTTCAAGAGGTGCTCCAGGAGCTGGGGGAAGCCAGGGTTCCCTCTACCCCCACCACCCCTACCCCAGGCCTTTCATGTGCTCTGGCCCCTTTTCTGCCTCATCAGCAACAGCTATTTTTATTCCCTGAGGTTTTCAGTCAACAGCCATCGTTGGGGGGATGGGGCAGCAGGAGGAGCCAGCGAGGTTCAAGGAACAGACCAGGGTGGGGGGTGGAGGCAGGGAGTTGTGCCCCTCGAAGGGCAAGCCACCCCTCAGGCCCTGCTGCCCTCTGCCAGGAACCCTAGCATAAATGGAAAATATAAAACCACAGTGGTCACCAGACCCCACTCTGCTTGGGGGGTTTGTGAAGCCAGGTGCCCCTGCAAGCGCCCCCCTCTGACCCCACCACGCCAACAGATAGGTGCTAGAAGGACGTGGTTCATTTAGACTTGGGTGGTGATAAAGCTTAGTGCTTAAGTGCCAGGGGCTCTTTTGAGAGCCCCAACGGCCCGGTACCCAGCCCCAGTCTGCTACATAAACCACCTCTGGCAAGTGACTTGCCCTCTCTGTTCCTCAGTTTCCTTCTCTGTCAAATGAAGTGATAATAGTAGGATCATGGTGAGGATTTAAAGAGCTCATGAATTTGAGGTGCCCAGAACAATGCTTGGCAAGTAGTCAGCTCTACATAAGTGTTAACTAGTAGTTAATTATCGTGGCTTTCACCAGGCTGTGACTCTGAAATCAGTGTCTCCTCTTGTGGGGGAAGAGGAGGCAATAGGAAAGAAAGGAGCTACAAACATTGGGTCCCCCTGGCAGGAAGCAGGACGACCTTATCCAGCTCTGGGCACCCTGCATAGCTGGGCGGGGGGGGCGGGGGTATATGTATTTTTTTCCTATCTGGTCTCCTTCAGGTGAGGGGGATCCTTTTATAAGATGGATAACAGACTCCCTTCTGTGAGGGTCTGCAGTTTATGAATTTTGCTGTGAGGACAGTGACACCAAAAGCAAAGCAGAATCCTAGAATCCTTCTGGCTTCCATTTCAGTAAGATCTGCTCCCGACTCTGGTCCCCCCCCCCCTTTTTTTTTTAAAGATGTTATATATTTATTCATGAGACACACAGAGAGAGGCAGAGACACAAGCAGAGGGAGAAGCAGGCTCCCTGCCGGGAGACTGACGCTGGTCAATCCGAGGACCTCGGGATCACAACCTGAGCCAAAGGCAGACACTTAACCACTGAGCCACCCAGGTGTCCCAACTCTGGTCTTTTTTGAGGTTTGTAAGTTCTTGATTGGCCTTAATTTGGGAGAAGGATCTTTTACCAGGGTAGTTGGTGGCCTGGAGCAGTTTCTGGAGTAGAGCGAAGTTCTCAGAGGTAGTGGCAGGGCCAAGCTGGCTGAAGGGGCAGAAACAGTCCACCAGCCTTCCTTGTGGGTTTCCCGTAATAGGCTGGGGCTCCACCAGCAGCAAGAGGGCCACTCTCCCTGGCACTGGTAACCATGATCCCCAACTCCCCGGACCTGGCAGGGGTGTGGGGCCCAAGTGGGGAGGGCTCAAAGCTCACCTTACCTGGATGGTTGGGGTCTGATGGAGGGAACGGCGAACCAGGTTGACTCTGATCAGTTTTGAACAGTCTTTCTGTTGCCCTCTTGGTGGACTCATGGCAGGAAAAAAGCCTGTCTGCCATGGTCTGGGAAAGGTGAGGCTGTGGGGCAGAGACAGGAGAACAAAGGCAGGCATCTCCTGGAGTATACTGTGGATAGGAACAGGCAGGGCAGGGGAAGCAGCCCTGTGTGCAGGGGGTGGATCTGCCCAAAGGTGGGTGAGGTGGGCCCAGATGTGTACGGGAGAGGGTGTGCATGCACAAGTTTGAGTGAAGACATCCGTAGAACCCCAGTGGTATTGCTTGGGGGCTCCTTAGAAAAAGCTGAGCTAGCAGAGGGCAGGAAGCCCCAGGCCTGGGTGGAACTAATTAGCCTCCCCACCCTTTGGAGCAGCTGGGAAATGACTCATAGAAGCAATGTGTGTGTGTGTGTGTGTGTACAAGTGGGCTGCAGAGGGCATTAGGGGGTACATGAGGGTCGACCTTGTATAAAAGAAACTCATATCACTAGAAAGTCTCTTTACCAAGCTGTTGATTTGTAGTCTTCAATCCCATGATTCTCAACACACAGCCCCAGGAGGCCTGAGTCTAGTCCCACCAAGGCCTGCCAGACGCCCACCTCAGCTGGTGCATTTTAGGAGCTTTGTCCAAGGACCTGGTCTGCCCTTTGAAGAGGGCAGTGAGAGTCAGGCTGCCCAGTCCCCCAGAGGGCTGGGGGAGGCAGTGTTTGAAATAGCAGACACGAGGATTTGTGTTAGAGAACTGTGTTCAAATACTGCCTCTGCCACTTGTCAACTGGGAAACTGAGCCTGGGACAGCGCCAGGCACTCAGTAAGCACCAAATGAACATATCCACGACTGCTTTTCTTCCAGAAATAATTCTTAAGCCTTCACCTTGAGGGCCTGTGCATATCAGCGCTCTGGGTGAAGGTGCTGAGATTTGGGGGTCAGAGGAACCAGCCTCCCCCACTCCTAATAGACTCTTCTCCATCCTGATGGGGGTTGGAATTCTACATCTTAAGAAGAATTCTTTTGATTTGAGGCTCAGTCTTGGAAGGGGAAAGCTGCTCCTGGGTCTTTGCTTCAAGGGAGAAAAGGCTTCCAGGGCCGCCAACAGATGAGCTGGGCGGGCTTAGGAAGAAGGGGGCACAATTCGCAAAACCCAAACACAGCCCATTTGAGGATTTATTTCTCATTTGTGGGTTTTTTATTTCATTGGGCCCCAAGCCAAACCGAAACACTCTGGATTAAGGAAAAGAGTCAGGTTTGAGAAGAGGAGGCAGCTTAGGGAAAACTAAATGATGTTTTTTGAGAGCCACCGGGAATTGGCAGAGAATGGATCAGATTGTGGGGGGAGGGGCTGCTGACATATCCTGAACAAGAAAACAAACTTGGCATACAGTAAGTACAAAATAAATGTGGTCACCACTATCATTCTTACCCCGGGCAGAGGATACCTTATTAGGTTGGTTGAATCAGGTGCCTGAAAAAGGGGGAAGCATATTTTGGCCCAGTGAGCCCCACATGGAAAGTGCCATCACCATTAGCCCACCCCTTGCCCAGGAGCACCCCTCATGTGACCCTGATTGTTTCCGGAACTCTTGGGGCTCCTGAGTGTCCGGAGGTTTTCACTCCCAGCTCCAGGCCTCCCTCCAAGACCTCTTGGAGCAGATTTCCTCTGCAGAGTGTTAGATCAGGAGGGGAGGGCATCTGGGGTGACTTCCTCCAAGGCTCTGGCCTGCCAACACTGCAGCCCTAAGTGCTGGCAGAGAAACAACACAGCTACCCCCTTTCCCATCCCTATCCCCAAACTTCTCCACCTGAGAAAAAGCCATGACTTAAGATTTATAACCAGGGGGCACGGGGATTCATTTTGCATTCTTGGAACTGGGCCACGATGGAAATGCAGGAATTTGGGAAGTAGGCCACCCGGATGCCCAGTGCTGTCTTTGGCCAGGATAGAAAAAGTTTGATCTCTTTCAGTGTCCTAGAAAGTTCTGAGTCTGAGCCCCCTCTGCTTAAAGCTTCTCCCCTGGCCACATGGGGCTCTGAAATAATCTTGCTTCCAATCCACGGAGAAACAAAGCAGCCTGACCCTGGAATGCAGCTCTGCTGTAGATAGACGGCATGCTTGGTTGGCAAGAGACATGATGATTGGGGCCTGAGCAAGGCCAGTAAGCTACCTGCCATCCCTGTGACCAAAGGAATGTGCCCTAGAGTGAACAGGGAAGGCTGTGAGGGGCAAGTCACATCCATTCTCTTCCAGAAGAGTTTCTCACAGTAGCTTTTATATCTCAGGCTGCTACAGCATGGCTGATACTTCTTGGAGGATTTCAGGCCAATGCAGTACCATTAGGTGGGTTTCTGGTTGTTTGAAGGATTGTATTTGAAAGTGTAAGTTTCTTAGGAGAGAAAATTCTAGAAGCATATGGTGGTAGAGGGATGGTGGTGGTGATGTCTATCCTGAGCCATGTTTGGCCAATAATTTGGGACAGTCAGACTCACAGACACCCAGCTGTGAGGGTGCTGAACTGAGAGGAAAAAAATCAAGATCTAGGCTTTCACAAAGACTAGAAGTGAAGAGGTCCAACGAACAAGAGGAACTTGTAAAACATAAAGTCCTATACCTAGATTTATACTAACCTTGCATTCTGAAACCATTATTAGTTTCAGGGGGTTTTGTCAATTCTTTTGGATTTTGCACATAGACAATCATGTCATCTGTGAACAAAGACAGTTTTATTTCTTCCTTTCAAGTCAGTATGCCTTTTATTTCCTTTTCTTGTCTTATTGCATTAGCCAGGACTTCCAATATGATTTTGGAAAGGAGTGGTAAGTGGCAACATCCTTGCCGTGTTTCTGATCTTAGTGGAAAGCTTCTAGTTTCTCATCATTAAGTATTATGTTAGCTGTAGGTTTTTTGTAAATGTTCTTTTCAGGCTGAAGAGACGCTCTACTATTCCTAGTTTACTGAGCTGTTGTTGTTTTACCGTGAATGGGTATTGGGTTTTGTCAAATTCCTTTCCTGCAACTCTCGATATGATTATATGATTTTTCTTCTTTAACCTATTGATGTGATGGATTACATTAACTGATTTTCTTTTTTTTTTCTTTTAAGATTTTACTTATTTATTCATGAGAGACACAGAGAAAGAGGCAGAGACATAGGCAGAAGGAGAAACAGACTCCTTGTGGGGAGCCTGATGCGGGACTCAATTCCAGGACCCCAGGATCACGACCTTAGCCAGAGGCAGATGCTCAACCACTGAGCCACCCAAATGCCCCTGATGGATTACATTACCTGATTTTCTAATGTTGAACCTGTCTTCCACACTTGGGATAAATCCCACTTTCTTTTTATACACTGTTAAATTTGATTTTCTAATATTTTGTTTGGGATCCACCTGGATTTAGAAGAGTAAAATCAATTGCACAATATATATGATGGGGAAGATCTAATTTGACCTTAGCTCATGAGGGAAAGATCCAAGAGTGATTGCAAATTTCACATTATGAGTAGGCTGCTGAAAAAGTGTGTGCCATCTTGGGATGAATGACTACAAAGGGTGTCTAGGCGAGGGAGAAAAGGCCTCTCTCTGTGGTCAGACTACGTCTGGAATTGGGTGTTCCAATCTGGCAGCTCCACTGAGAAAGACAATGCTGGGCTGGACCTGCTCCAGAGAGAAGCCGCCTCGCCCTCCAGCGTCCTTATTCTCGGCTCCCTGCCTATGGACAGCTGGCCCCAGCTTGGCTCCCCAACTCCTGGCCCTTCTTCCCCCACACTCATCCCTGTCTACTCACTACCTCCAGGCCCCCAAGATGGCCTGACTTTACTCACCACTTCCGCCAAAACTTCCGTTTCAATGCAGGTTCCGCTGGGGCTTCTCACTTACTAAATGGGCTCTGGCCCTGGAGCTCAGGGAGCTGGGTTTTATTCTTGGCGTGCCCTCTCATTTATCACTCTCTAAAATTATCTTATTTGCTTCCCTATTTTTTATCTGCCTCCTCCCTCTGGAATGCAAGCTCAGTGAGGACAGGGAGTTGCCACTGCTGTATCGTGGCTCCTAGAGCAGAGTCCGGCATAGAGCAGGTGCTCAAGAAATGTTTGTTGAATGAATAAATGTATGATCTGGGAGCTGTTGCTGCTCCTCTCTGGGCTTCAGGTTTTGCATCTGTGAAATGACAGAGATGGACTCCTTTGATCTCTTGAGTTCTTGCAACTCCAACATTCTTAAATTCAGTGGGAAGAGATTGCCTAGAGCCCCCTGCAGGCCCTCAGCTGCCACATCTCTAGAACAGACTGGGGTGGAGGCCAGTCTGATCTCTGGCTGGTGGAAGGAAGGTTCAAACTGTCACACTGGCCCCCTTTACTCCAGGCTGTAGCTGGAAGAGCCACATGGAGATGTGCCAGCATGACACCTAACCCATGACACAGAGCATTGTTGTGCTTTCCCTGCCAGGAAGCCACGGTGCACACATCCCAGATAACTTTTCATTCCTCCATAGGTGTCCACTGCAAACAGTATAGCTGTCCTGTCTATTCTAGACACATTGAGAGGATGGACAGAAGACAGAAACATGCCAGCTAACCCCTGCCCCTGTGAGGGGCTCTCCAAGGCTGCAGGGTGAAGTCCAGACTCCCAGGCCTGCCAGTCCAGGCTATGGCCAGCTGCCCACCCCACCCTCCCCAAATCCCTGAATAGACTCTGTCTCCACAAAGACTGACACAAATGTAGCTCCCTATGTCCTGCCTCTGTCTTTGCTCTGGCCACTGCCCCTCCCTGGAGTGTTCTTCCCACCCATTTCTCTGTGTTTATAACTTAAGCATCCTTTGAGGCCCAACGGAAAAGCCACATCTTTCCTTCCCTGACCTGGAAGTAGCCATCATCCATCTGAACTCCCATAGCACAATGAGCTCCCCTCCTTAGGGCAAGCATCACTTTCTCCTCATGTCATAGTTATGTGTGCCCATAGCCACCTTCCCCCAATTACCAGCTCTCAGAGAGTAGGATGCCCAATTGGTGCATCATTGTGTCCTATTCAGAGCTAGCTCAGCTTCTGGCTTATGAACAGGATGGATGAATGGATGTGGATGGATGGATGGACGGATGGATGGATGGTTGGTTGGATGAATGAAATGTATCAGAATCCATTTTATTTTTGGAAAGATCTGTACCCAAATTTTCATCCTTTCATTCTTTCAGCAAACATGTATTGAGTGCCTACTGTGTGCCCAGTCCTGGGACTGGCTATGGTGACCAGCTCTGCCCTTTTGGCATTTCAGTCTAGTGGAGGAGACAGACAAACAAATTAGGCAAATTACTCGCTTAAGTAATCACCAACTATGACACATGATGTCTAGGAAAACACAGGGGACTGTGAAGAGTAGAGAAGGAGAAAGTCACTTGGAGAAGAGGCATTTGAGGGCAGCCCGGGTGGCTCAGGGGTTTAGCGCCGCCTTCAGCCCAGGGCCTGATCCTGGAGACCCAGGATCAAGTCCCACATCGGGTTCCTTGCATGGAGCCTGCTTCTCCCTCTGCCTGTGTCTCTGCCTCTCTCTCTGTGTGTGTCTCAAATAAATAAATAAATAAATACATACATACATACATAAATAAATAAATAAAATCTTAAAAAAAAAAAGAGAGAGAAGAGACATTTGAGCCTAGACAGGGGGGTGAGATGGTAAAGCCATGTGAAGAGGGAGGGGAGCATAGAGCTAGGTGAAGGCCAAAGGCAGGCATGAGCCCAGTGGTCCAGCAGCTGGAAAGAGGCCAGTGGGACTGGGGCAGAGGGAGCAGGGAGGAATCAGGAGACAAGGGTGGAGAGGGAGTAGATCACTTGGGCCTTGTAGGTCACCATGAGGTATTTAGGTTTTGTTCTAAGCACAACAGGAAACTGCTAGAGAAATTTAAGCAGGTGAAATAATATGATCAATTTCTTGTTTTTAAAAGATCACTGGCTGCTGTATGGAACTGATTTGCAGGAGGCAGGGGCAAAAGCAGTTAGCAGGAAATAGGCTATTACAAGAGATTATTGTAATATGGTCCAGGGGGAAAAGGTAGAGGTCGCATATATTTTGGATATGGTATTAATGGAACTTTGGATGGGCTGGATGTAGATGAGGGGAAAATGAGCATTCAAAGGGGCACCCCAATATCTGACTAAAGCACACAGATGAATGGATGGATATTTTCTGGGTTGAGGAAGACTGTGGATTAGGGCAATTGAAGAGAGCAAATGCTTCATCCAAAATACTATAGCTTGGCATACTTCTTAATCATCCACATGGAATGGATCAGCCTGGAGTTCAAAGGAGATGTTACAATATTCTTGCAAAACTCTTTACAGTCCTAGGAATGATGCCATCCAGATCCAGATTGAGCCCTGAGAAACTTTAGAGACTGGGGAGAGAAAGAGGAACAAGCAAAGAGATTGAGAAGAAGAAAGCAGCCAAAGAGGTAGGAGGAAAACCATGGATGTACTCTCACGAAGGCTAAGCAAAAAGAGCCTTTCCAGAAGGGGGCTGCAGCCAACTGGGTTGAATGCTTCTCAGAGGTTGAGGGAGGTGAAGACAGAAACGTGGTCAGCAGACTTGGCAGCAGAGGGGTGCTAGTGATTTGACAAAAGCCATTTAGGTTGAGTGGGGGGAATGGAAGCCAGGTTGGAATGGGCTGGAGTGAACAAAAGGTAAGGAAGTAAAGACAGCTGGTGTAGACACTTTCTAAGAAGTTTCTCCATGAAGGGAAACAGAAAAATAAGGCAATAGATGAAGGGAGGTATGAGGCCAGGAGGGTGGTTTCTGTCATCACTGCCATTATTTTTAAGATGGGAGAGCCTGGTCATAGACAGGAAGTTGATGGTGGTAGAGAGAAGATAACTAGAGAGTGAGGTCCTTGGGAAGGCAAGAGGGGTCAGGGCTGAGCCCATGTGGACGGCCTGGCCTTTGGCGATTCCTCTTCTGTTTTAGCAAGATGATGGAGGCAGAGGGCAGCAAAGATGTTTCTGTCAGTTAAATGGTGTGCGATGCTATGTTCTCATTGAAGGCCGAGGCAAAGTCACCAGCTGGGAGCATCAAGGGGAGGAATGTGGGGAGGTTGTGGGATGGTTTTCTCAAAGTGGAAAAGTGAGGCCTCCAGAGAAACCTGCTCTCCCAGGGCAGAAGTGAGGGCAAACATACCATTTGTAACCAAGAAATCAACTGTGAACCCAGCCAGGCCCAGCTTTTGCCCCTGTAACACCTGGCCATGTATGGGCTGACCCAGGAACAGCAGAGCTGGGACAGGTGGGCAGGGGTTTCCCCAGATGAAGGGGATGGAAGGAGAGAGAAGGCCAGAGTTGAGAGTATTTTCGAGGAGGGATTATGATTGATGATGGTTGTTATAGTTGAGCTAGGCAAGTCAGAAGGTTCTGTTGGAGAGGAAAAAATGCAGGGAAAGGGGTTAAGGCCAGGAGAATCCCAAGGATCACAGCAACAAGCACTTGACTATGACCTGAGAAGTAGGAAGTGGGGGGCAAATATCAGAGGTGAGGCAATATCTGGTCATGATTTAGATTCAGAGTGTGCAACAGGAGAAAGGGGCAAAGGTAGAGCATTTCTCTAATTCATTCATTCATTCAATAACGTTTTATGGAGCACATGGCTGGCTCAGTCAGTAGAGCGTGCAACTTTTGATCTTAGAGTTGTGAGTTCAAGATTACTTAAAATCTTTAAAAAAAAAAAATCTTTTGTTCAGCATCAGGCAACTTGGTGGTACAAAGGAGAAATCCACTCAGCCAGGGTGCCCAAGGAGGGCTTCCTAGAGGCACTGGTTCTTGTGTAGGTTGAGTCTAGAAAGACAAATTAAAGTTCTCTGGGGTGACAAAAAGGAGGGGCTCCATAAGCAAAGGCCTGGAGGTGTTTGTAAAACAGGTTGGCCCATTTGTGAGGATGGAGGTAGTAGCCAGAGGATGGGTGCATGTGGGGCAGGGGAGGGTGGCAAGATAGCGACTGGATGGTGGTGAACCTGGAGAGCTAGGGAGGAGGGGTGTGGACATGAAACAGTAAGAAGCCACTGAAGGTATAGGCAGGTTTGCTGAGATTTGTGATTTTAGAAATGTGGATGGTGGATTACAGGGGAGCCCAGTGGGAAGGAGGGAAGCAGATGGGGGGCATCTGGACAAAGTACGAGAGGGGTGATGAAGGAGTATGGAGAGCCTTGTGGGTGCCAGACCTGGGAATGGACCAGGTAAATCACCAACCAAAACCATGCCTCAACCTGCCTTGCCAGGGAGGGCATTTCCCCCTCATATAATAAGACATCCAGATGTGAAGTGGCTTCAGGGCTTCACACATTCCTCTGAAGAGGGCAACAGATGAATTGACAATCAAGTGCATCAAGTGCGGATTTTGAAGGGATCGATGAGGAGTCTGCCTGGGGCTGAGGATCACCAGGCTGGCTGTGCTGTCTATGGGTCCAAAGCCCAGGGGAGAGCCCAGGGGAGAGAAGAGAGACAGGGATCAGGCAGCAGTCTTTAAACAGACCTATGCCAGTGTGCCAGGCACCAGATTTGGTGACCTCAAACCCCAGGCTGTGAGGAGGCTGGTTGGGGAGACGGATACTACAATCACACAGGCAGGGCATGAATTACCGTTGACCTTAGAGCTTTGAAGGCTCTGCTGCACAAAGGGAGCTGTGACTTCCCTGGTCGGGGGGGCCTTTGAGGAAGTGGGACTTTTATTTAAAACAAAAAAACAATGCTTAAAAAAAGATTATCTCTCTCTCCCTCTTCTCCTCCCCCTGCTCTCTCTTTTTCTCTTTCTCTAAAAGAAAAAGCAGCAGCAGCAGCAAGGCAGTGGCAGTATGAGGTCCTGAGGGGGGGGCAGGAGGGCCAGCTGGAAAGAAACCGCTGGGTGTGGGTGCTGGGGGGCCTCTAGGGACTCCAGTGAGTGTAGCTTCCACGAGCACTGGGTGGAGCCAGACAGTCTCTGGTTCTCTGTCGTCCCACTTGGGCCCCCATGAAGGGCAGAGTGGGCAGCGTCAGGCCAGAGGATTGTTGCCAGGCGAGGCCTGTGAACTGGGAGGGTGCCCAGCTGCCATGGGGTCTCTCCCAGGCCATGTGGCAGGTCAGTGTCTTCTGTGTGGGTGTGACCGCGGGGCCGGTGATGGGATGAAGGCGGGAAGGCGTGTGGCCAGTGACAGGGTACAACCGATGGGTGTGTGCGCGTGTGTACATGTGTGTGCTCGCACGCTTGCACTCCCACCCACACGATGGGGCCGAGGAGCAGCTGAGGGTCAGCAGGGATGAGCAGAGTCATCCCCGTGGAAACACGACTCCCTGGGTGATGGTAGGGAGCAGCTGGGCGGCCAGGCTCGGGGGCGTGGCCGGCTCTGCCCAATGGCTCTGGCCTCTCCCTGGGCCGCCCTCCCCACCTGTTGACCAAGCCGCAGGGAAGTGCTGTGCTGGCTGGGGCAGGGGCACCACCAGGCATCTGCGCCCGATGAGACAGGCTGCCCTCTGATGTAGGAAAAGACGTTAGGTTTCCAAGCCGACGGCCACGAAAGAATTCTTGAGACGCCTTTGATGCAAAAAGATGATTTTATTAAAGCACGGGGACAGGACCTGTGGGCAGAAAGAGCTGTATCCGGGTCATGAGGGGTGGCCCTTTATAGACTTCAAGTTGAGAGGGAGTTAGGGAGAGCGTCTCTAAGGAATTTTGGAAGCAAGTTTTCCAGGACCTTGAGGGGCTAGCTATTGTTGGGAAAGGGTCATTTATTACCGTCTAATAAAACCTGAGTCATGAAACTCTTCAGATGTATATTAGTGGGTCACACACTTGGGGGATGATTGCCAACATGTATCTTGGGGGGTAGAGATAAAAGAAATTTCTGACGGAATTTTTTTTTAGAGATTTTATTTATTTATTCATGAAAGACAGAGAGAGAGAGAGGCAGAGACATAGGCAGAGGGAGAAGCAGGCTCCATGCAGGGAGCCCCATGTGGAGCTCAATCCTGGGACCTGGGACCCAGGATCACGCTCTGAGTCCTGAGCCGAGGGCAGATGCTCCACCACTGAGCTACCCAGGTGCCCCTAAAGGAATTTTTATGTGTTAAAGTAGACTTACAGGATCCTGGGGGTCGGGCTAAGCTTGCTTTTTGCCTTTAGCAAAGTATTAACATCGAGGCAGTTGAGTTGCTAGAGGAATGTCACTCTGCCTGTTTCAAGGACTTGCCAATGGGCTCTAGATAGTAAGGAAATTTAATAATTTCTCTTTTGCCTTTGTTTCCCACATCACCCTCCAGTGTAGCTCCACGTGCCTCTGGCGCGGTCTGTCTGAGCCCCTGTGTAGAGGGGTGGCTCTGGGGTGTCTAACCAGGCATGCCTTGCCATGGTTCATGTGACTGGGCTACAGTGGTCCCCTGTGCCTGCCTGCTGATGTGGGCCACTCCCCAGGGCCTTTTGGAGAAGTGAGCCACCACCACCCTTCCACAGGGAATGGGCTCAGGAGGGCTGGGCCAGAGTGGGGTTGTCAGGAGAGGCCAAGGGACAGTCCACACAGTTACCACAGGCCTCCAAAACTCCGGTGGGTGCCTCTTTATCTGCCCCATCCACACAGGGACCACCAGCCAAAAACAGTCCCTGGGAGCTCTAGCCCTGCCCCCACCATTGAAACTGTCCATGTCTTTATCCCTTGTGTCCTCCTCTTCCACATTAGCATCTGCAGGCTCTCCTGACATAGCTTGCATCCTCGTCCTCCAGCCGCTCACTTGCCCACAGGTTGGATCCCACAGATTCCACGGGAGGTCGTGGGTGGAACTCTGCAGAGCCTGGGTCCCTTCCTTCTTCCCTCTCCTAGCCCAACATCATGCTTCCCCACAGCTCGGGACAGGGTAGCCCACACCACACATCTTTCTTTCCCCTTCCCTCCAGGCCAGTGGGGGCAAATACAGGCAGATGCACTATATTCTCCTTTCTCATGTCTTGGCAGACGTCACTAATCAATCACAGCCATCCTTTTGCACCAAGTCTGGCTGCAGCCTCGATGGTTGCTGCCTACATCTCTAGGCAGCTCATAGCAGCAGGTCCAAGTCACCTCTGAAGATGGAATCCATTTGCCATTCCTGCTTTAGGCTTCTCCCACCAGTCCCTTCATCTAGCCCCATACGCGGTCCTCAGACCCACCTGCACATTCATATCTGACTCCTTTCCACCTCACTGCAGGATAGAGGCCACTTGAGCATAGCCAGCTGTGGTTCTCTCTGTCCCCATAGGCCGAGGCCACACAGTTCCAGAGCTTGGGCCCAGGAGGTGACTGAGGGCACTGGGGCATTGCCCCCCCAAGTCTCCACACCGAAGAGGATCCAGTTGGTTTGCTGTCATCCTGAGGGCAGCCAACCCCCTGCTGGGGAGAGTATGGTGCCGGTTGGGGGGTGATGCTCTTATGTCCAGCACCTGTGCAGCAGCGGCACCCAGGCCTTATAGGCACATCTCCCAGTCCCGATAGGGCTTGCACACTGACTTCCCCAGCCTGGCACCAAGGCAGGGAGGAGGTGAGTAGCGGACAGCAGGCCCGGGGCAGGATAGCCGCCCAGCCCCTGGGGGGCTGCACACTGCAGCTGCCCCAACTCCCCACCACCCTCCTGGCCACTGAGCCCAGGATGCGAGGATGGCCAGCTCATCTATGCCCACTCTGGTGCCTCTGGGCCCTGAGAGCCTGCGCCCCTTCACCCGGGAGTCCCTGGCGGCCATAGAACGGCGGATAGTGGAGGAGGAGGCCCGACAGCAGCGGAACAAGCAGATGGAGATTGAGGACCCTGAAAGAAAGCCACGCAGTGACCTAGAGGCTGGCAAGAACCTGCCTCTCATCTACGGAGACCCTCCACCAGAGGTCATCGGTATCCCCCTGGAAGACCTGGACCCCTACTACAGCAACAAGAAGGTCTGGCCGGGTAGAGTTTCCTCTCCCTGCTTGTCCATCATCCATCTGTCTGCCTGTCCCTAGACCTCACGGCGCTCTCTCTGCCGCAGACCTTCATTGTCCTTAACAAGGGCAAGGCCATCTTCCGCTTCTCTGCCACACCCGCTCTCTACATGCTGAGCCCCTTCAGCATCATCAGACGTGGTGCCATCAAAGTACTCATCCACTCATATCCTGCCCAAGTGGGGCGAGTGCAGGTGAAGGAAGGGGTTGGGGATGGGGAAAGCCAGGTGCTGTAGGCGAGGAGGCCCTCCATCCCCCCATTCCTCCCCACCTGCTCCCTTACTTTCCTTGACTCTCCCCCTGACGCTGTTCAGTATGTTCATCATGATCACCATCCTGACCAACTGTGTGTTCATGACCATGAGCAACCCGCCTTCCTGGTCCAAGCATGTGGAGTGAGTACCCCCCTCCTCGGAACGCCCCTCCCCAGGTCTGGGACACAGCCCACTCCATGGGTCTGTATTCTAAGCATGCCTTGAGTGGCACTGCTCTTGCCTTCCAGGAAGACACCCACTGTAACTGTCAACCCCATCAACACTGTAAGCCCCCGGGGTGGTGCACACTATCACTCTCACCGATATCAACACCATAGTTCATTTTTGTGACCTCCCTCCTGAGAGGTCCATCATTGCCACACCTGGCCCTGGCCACCCTCTCCCCACCAGGTACACATTCACAGGGATCTATACCTTTGAGTCCCTCATCAAGATGCTGGCCCGAGGCTTCTGCATTGATGACTTCACATTCCTCCGGGACCCCTGGAACTGGCTAGACTTCAGCGTCATCACAATGGCGTGAGCAGGGCCTGGAGGGCATCCTGAGGTTGAGGAGGGTGAAGAGGGGAGCAGTCTCAAGAAGGGTAGCTGAGTGGGCCGACCCACTGGGAGGTGGACTGCTAGTGGGGGTGATGGGCAGGTGTGCAATGAGCTGCCCAATTCTATGGGCTGCCATTCCTGGGGTCTGGCTTGAAGGCAACTCCACATGGCATGTGCAACCACACGTGGCAGCCCAGGGCCCCAATCCCACAGGCCCTCACATACGGGAGAGCTGGGCTGCCCTTGCCACTCCCTGCTCTCAGCAAAGCTCCTGCACTGTCTTCCCCAGCTCTCAGGTCTCAATAGGAACCTTGGGGTCTGATTTGGCCTTCCCCCAACCCCTGTGGTAACCCCAACCACAAGGAATTCCAGAGGAATCCTCATTCTGGGCCTAGAGAAGCTGTGATTTCTGCCCTAACATCCATTTCCGACTCTGATACAGCCTTTACTCCAACCCCCCTGCCCAGGTACCTGACGGAATTTGTGGACTTGGGCAACATATCAGCCCTGAGAACCTTCCGAGTGCTGCGGGCCCTGAAAACCATCACAGTCATCCCAGGTACTGGAAAGGAGCAGAGACCCTCTGCCTAGGCCAGCAGGCCTCCCCCGCACCCCACCCCACGTCCAGGCCTGGAACCTGACACTCAGGTCCTCCAAGAGCCTGACCCAGGGTCACAACACTCTCACACCACAACCTGGACACGGTGGGGGGGAGGGCATGGCCAGGGAGGAGCAGGGGCTGGAGGCTGGAGGATAGGCATTCGAGAGGCCGCATAACAAAGTAGTTAGAGCACAGACTCTGAGCCAGACTACCTGAGTTCAAGTCTCATCTCCACCACTTCCTAACTTTGACCTTAGGCAAGTGGTTCAACTTGTCTATGATGCAGTTTTCTTATCTATAAAATGTGTGTAAAAAAAAAAAAAAAAAAAAAAAAAAATAAAATGTGTGTAATAATAGTACTGCTCATTGGGGTGTTATGAGGATGAAGTGTGCATGGAGAGCATGTTAAATAAGATGAACAGACTGGGGAGAGCAGAGACCTCCCACCGAGAGAGAGAAAGGCAATGAGTGATGGAAAGGCCCAGCCTCCAAGTGCCAAATACAGAACACGCCACAAACCCACTGAGCAACCAGGCCAGGGCAATTCCAAAGTAGTGCATCAAGAAGCATGAAATACATAGAAGCCAGGTCACCCAGACCCTCAAAAAAGCACATGGAGAAACCAGACACAGTTCCCAAATGGACAGAAAGATAGTCTGAAAAGGGATGGAGAACAGACCCTGGAAGGAGTGATTAGATCTGAATGCTAGAAAGTCCCATAGTTTTCCCCTAATGCCCTCAAACTGTGGCTAAGGAAGGTCTTGAGAGGGGAAGTGCTTCCCAAAGGCCACACTGTACACTGGCCAAGTGAGTGAAGGCCACAGTATTCCGTAACACTATGCTTCCAGCATCCTCAGAGCTCGGAGGGTTTTAATAAGGTGGCTGTTTTCCACATCAAGTTAAGAAAAAGAAATGAACTGATATGGAAGTGTGTGTCACTCTGATTAGGCCCAAAGAAGTTATGGCTCTTCCATAAATGATGGGAATCCATCCCTGGAAGTCTGTAAGATTGTCTATGCCTTTGTCTGTCCAAAGGGGCGGTTGCAATACTATCTCCTCCTCAGTCTAAAGCTGCTGTTCCTTGGGTGTTACAGGCATTATAAGAAAAAGGGGTCTGTCGTCAAGTAAGTTAAGGCAACATGGTATGAAAATTTTGCTTGTTTCTGCAGGACTTTGGTAGGATAATCCACAGTCTTGCTCTGAGAGCAGAATCTAGAACTGAGTCTTTCCCAAACATTTATTGAACCCCTCCCTTAAAGACACAGCTTGGGAGATCAGTGTTGTATAGGACATAGTTTGGGAGTGTTGACCTGGTGACATTTCTTCAACTCCACCATGTGTCTTTGCATTGCTCTATGAGTGAGGCAACAGCCAGGAAAGGCTTTATAGTACATTCTTCTAGTGGCTGAGACTGTGGCCATTTAAAGGCTCCACATCAAGGATGCGATCAGAGAAAGGTGGAACTCATTTGGGAAGCCTTCAGGGAAGTGGTCAAGTCAAGCCTTGAAGGAGATGCAGTAGGCAAAGGCTTGAGGGGATTGGAGAGTGACTACTCTTACCTTCCTGCCGGTCAGGGTTGAAGACGATTGTGGGGGCACTGATCCAGTCGGTGAAAAAGCTGTCAGACGTGATGATCCTCACCGTCTTCTGCCTGAGTGTCTTTGCCTTGGTGGGCCTGCAGCTCTTCATGGGAAACCTCCGGCAGAAATGCGTGCGCTGGCCCCCACCCTTCAATGACACCAACACCACGTGGTACGGCAATGACACATGGTATGGCAACGACACGTGGTACAGCAACGACACGTGGTACGGCAACGACACATGGAACAGCCATGAGAGCTGGGCCAGCAACTACACCTTTGACTGGGACGCCTACATCAATGACGAAGGTAAGAACACAGGCTGGGGAGGCCGGTGGGATCTGTCCCAGCCCCAAGGACAGCCCCTTGTGAGATAAGTAGCAGGGGGGCACTTAAGCTTAAATCCATCCCTTGCCAGCTTGGGGAACCTCTGACAAGTCACTTGGTCTCCCTAACCCTCAGAACCCTCACCTCTAAAACTGAGGCAACAATGCCTTCCGCAAAGGGTGAGTGTGACAGTGACTGCCCCGTGGTTCTGAAAACCCTCCAGCTTTTGCTATGAAAAGCAGCAGCCCATAGTGCCCATTCCCCTAACCTTCACACTCCCTATTTTCCTCCATAACACGGCATGCTGGCACCCTGGCAGGGCCACCACCCCTGAACCCACACACTCACCTATTCACATGCCATCCTTCCCAGGGTCACACGCACAAGCCGCACATGCTCACACAGCCACGGTTAGTCCACACAAGGCCTTCTGGCAAATTAGAAAAAGGTACTCCTTCAGCCTGGCCCCTGGATTCCAGTCCCCCCTCCCCAAGTCAGGGGGCCCTGCGCAGGTGTGTGGTGGCCATATGCATGCACACACGCACTATCCGACCATCTGTGCCCCTGCTGCATCCTGATGGCCCATCCACACATGGGGGGCACTGAGCTGACACGACTTGCCGCTGAGCTCCCTGTAGTGTATCTACCCAGAGACTTAATGGAGGGGCAAGGGCAGCCAGAGAGCCTCCATCTGGTGCATGTGGTCCACACAGACGTGCCCATGGGCGTGCGATGGGTGCATGTGTCCACAGTGTCTCCACGTGAGTGATATGTTTCCTTTGTGGCCTCTGACTCCCAAAGGGAACTTCTATTTCCTGGAGGGTGCCAATGACGCCCTGCTTTGTGGGAACAGCAGCGATGCTGGGTGAGTGATACAAGGGAGTGGGAAAAGGTGGCCCAGAGGTTTCAGAAGATGGGAGTGGATTAGGGACAAGAAAGTGGGGGCCAGTGGGAATGTAAGGAACACCCATGTGAATGGAACATTTCCCTGTTTGGGGGACACAGACAGGACTATAGGATTTTTCCTCGGGATCCCCCATCTGTCCCTCGGCTGGAGTTCTCTTCCCTCACTAACACCAGCACCCCATTTTATCCCCAGGCACTGCCCCGAGGGTTATGAGTGTATCAAGGCTGGACGGAACCCCAACTATGGCTATACCAGCTATGATACATTCAGCTGGGCCTTCCTGGCTCTCTTCCGCCTCATGACCCAGGACTACTGGGAGAACCTCTTTCAGCTGGTACTACTGCCCCCACTCTGCTTCACAGCCCCACAACTACCTCCCTCCAGCCCACAGCCTCCTCAGGGCATGGCAGGACCAAGGCCACTTCTTCCCTGTAGATGGCTTTTTGGAGCCCTCTGACACTGGGGACCTGCCCACATCTGAGCCACAGCCTCTCTTCCTTCACCCCCTTTGCCATAAGCACTGAGATCTGGGCCTGGCACAGACCCCCAGGCCTCACAGTAACCAGTAGGGTAGCTTAGAAATTCAACTCTGCCCCTACACAATTATTTAGCTTCTACTATTTGCATGGTAGGCAGGTTGAGTCTGGAGCAGCAGTGCCTTCTGGTCCCTGGTAATGTTTCTAACACTGAAGATACTCATGAGAATAATAATAATGGCCACTATTATTTGTTGAGCTCTTATTAGATTCCAGGCACTGTAGCAGCTGTAGGATTCATGTTGACCCCAAAGCCCTGTTCACCAATTTTTTTTTTTTTAAATCCTGGCTCTCTGATCTTAAGATGTCTGTCTCAGGTCCTCAGGGCTCTCTGAGCCAGGAGACCAGGAAAGTCTGGGCCCCAGGTGCATATTCTGAATGTGGCTTAGCCTGCCAAGGATGGCCATACCCTGCCTCAAGGTCCTCAAATCACCAGGCTCTGTGAGCGACCCTCCCTGTTTACCTATCTGGGCAATGGGTATGTGGAGAGGGATGGTGGGTGAGAGCAGGCAGGGTGCCCTGTGATGCTCCCTCTCTTTCTCCCCCTACTCTCAGACCCTTCGAGCAGCTGGCAAGACCTACATGATCTTCTTTGTGGTCATCATTTTCCTGGGCTCCTTCTACCTCATTAACCTGATC
Organism: Canis lupus dingo; assembly: GCF_003254725.2. Classification (NCBI taxonomy): domain Eukaryota; kingdom Metazoa; phylum Chordata; class Mammalia; order Carnivora; family Canidae; genus Canis; species Canis lupus. The sequence goes on from NC_064251.1 coordinate 14,707,011, forward strand.
CTGGCGGTGGTGGCCATGGCGTATGCAGAGCAGAATGAGGCCACACTGGCTGAGGATCAGGAGAAAGAAGAAGAGTTTCAGCAGATGCTGGAGAAATTCAAAAAGCAGCAGGAGGAGCTGGAGAAGGTGTGGACTCAGGGAGAGGAGGTTGAGGATCCAGGAATCTCCCTGGCCCTCAGCCTGGCCTCTCCTGCACAGGCTGAGGGTGAAGGAGAGGCATGGGCTAGGGGCTGCAAGGCAGGGTGAGCTTAAGGCCCCAGGCTGGAGGTTTTGGTGGGATGGGAAGCAATAGAAAGAACATTCTGCAGCTCTGTGCCTCAATTTCCCTATAAACAATAAAGAATCTGGGGTAGTTAAATCTGAAGTAACCTTCCAGCTCAAATATCTATGGTCTTGGGATTCTTTCTGGGCAGGATATGGGCCTAGGGAGAAGTGAATCCTGTTGAGGCCCCCAGGGTGCAGCTGCCCATTTCCTCACCACCTGAATAGAGGGTCAGTCAAGGCTTCCAAGAATGGGAGGTCTTCAGGGATGGTCTCCAACTTTGGTCCCTACCCTGGTCAATCTCATCACCACCAAAGTCACCCCCACAACCTGCACCGAGCTCAGCACAGGACAAGAAGAGGGGCCCCCTCATAAAGAGAGACCCCTGTTAGTCCATCCACTGGGCTCTGAGATGGACTCTGTGCCTACCACCCATGCTGACCCACAGGCCAAGGCCGCCCAGGCTCTGGAAGGCGGGGAGGCAGATGGGGACCCAGCCCACGGCAAAGATTGCAATGGCAGCCTAGACACATCGCTGGGTGAGAAGGGGCCTCCAAGACAGAGCTGCAGTGCAGACAGTGGTATCTCAGATGCTATGGAAGGTAAGTGCTTGACAGCCCTATAGGCATGCCATCCTACGTGTCCTGACAGTCGGGCCACTTGGGCTCCTGGGGGTGGGGGTGGGGCTGGCTGGGCCCAGCATTGGAAGGACAGTAACTTAATATAGGTATCGAAGAAATGTCCATGATAAATATAGTCCTGGTGTAGCCTGGCCCAGTTCTGGATACAAGGCCAGGCTGCTGTGGGAACTGGGGGCTTCTGGAAGGGCTTCAGAGGCTACCAAGGTAATGGGGAAGGACAGGATAATATTAACCAAGAAAGCTCATTGTTTTGGAAACTGGAAATCCTGCTCCTCAAATGTCTTCTGGGCAGAAGTTAAAGGTCAAAGGTCAAACTCTGCCCAGGTAGTCACAGATTCCCCCAAATCTGCATATTGCTCTACCATGTCAGGGAGAACAGGATAAGGTAACAAGGACAGGGTGGATAGACACAAACAAGGATGGATGGATGGATGGATGGATGGATGGATGGATGGATGGATGGATGAGTGGGTGGGTGGATGGATGGATGGATGGATGGATAGATGGATGGATGGATGGGTAGATGGGTGGATGAATGAATAGATGTATGGATGGGCTGAAAGATTAATGAATGGAAGAGACATGGTGTATGGATGGAGGGGAGGAAAGAGGGGAGGGAAAAAGGAGGAGGGAGAAAGGAGGGGAAGGAGGAATAAAGGAAATCTGACATGGAAGAGATCTGGTCCCCTTCCCAGGTCCCCCTCCCCTTCCTGGTGCCAGGAAGGACTTGGAGAACCTAGAGGACTTTGCAGATCTCTGGAGGGCACCTTCTCACCCAAACTTGTAGGACAGGCATCCAGGTGTCTGTGCCCTGCCAAAGAATGCCCCAGAGGGTGTTCAGTGTTACTGGCTGAGGAGGTCACTCAACACTGCCCTAGCCAGGACCATTGCGAGTTTTGGGTATCAGACACTGTTTCCAACACCTGCAGTGATTTGGGGGTCAGCAGCTTGAGGATGGAGCTGTTAGTATCAGACTAGAATCTGAAGCCTTTGAGAGATCCAATTAGCTCATTTGCTGGGGTGTCCCAATCATGCACTCAAACCCAGGTCTCCATGTGACTTCCCCGACTCTTTCCTCATCTATGTCATGGGGGCATTATTAATATTTCTTATAAATTTCCAATGGAAGGGAGAGCCCTCAGGGGGATCCTCAGTCTGCTCTGAGTAGCACTGGCCAGCAGAAGTGGAATGGGACTCAACCTTCTGCAGTGGCCTCCCACCTCTCCCTGGGAACCCTCAGAGATCAGATGTCTCCCCAGCCAGCCAGGATCACAGCCCTAGACCATGGGCAGGGGGTGGGAGTCACTGAGGGGTGGGTTCTGTAAGGTATGCCAAGAAGGCCCAGCCTGAGGTGGAACATTAGAAGGGGCTTCAGGTAGGGCTGGGGGTTTAAGGAAGGGAGCATGAGTGGGCAGGGTTTGGGCCATGTGGGCGGGGCTTCCGGGGACAGGTCTTCAGGGTGTCCCAGGGAGAGGGGACCTTGAAGTCAGCCTGGCTGAGGGGATAGGTTTGAGATGTGGAGTTCAAGGGCCAGGCCTGGAAGGTGGGGAAGGGAAGGAGGACCCTGGGGGTGAGGGTCCTCATCAGGTGTGTTTCTACCCTACTCCCAGAGCTGGAAGAGGCCCACCAGAAGTGCCCACCGTGGTGGTACAAATGCGCCCACAAAGTGCTCATATGGAACTGCTGCACCCCCTGGATGAAGTTCAAGAACATCATCCACTTGATTGTCATGGACCCCTTTGTGGACCTGGGCATCACCATCTGCATTGTGCTCAACACCCTCTTCATGGCCATGGAGCACTACCCCATGACAGAGCACTTTGATAACGTGCTGACCGTGGGCAACCTGGTAGGGAGGGGACATGGAAAGGTGTCATTCCCAGGCAGGACAGGAGAGGGGCCACAGGGCCCCATGGGGCCATCTGGACTGTGTGGCTATATAGGGCATTCTTGGGGGGCATATGGGGACAAGCTGGGCTTATTCTCCCCACATACGGGGGGCATGAGTTAAGATACAAGGGAGGTACATGGGGTGATCCATGAGATGTGGAATTGAAGTTTTAGGGTATTTGGAGGCAGAGAGAGTAGGGATAAGGTGCTGGACATTTTAAGATCAGGCCCTATGGTCTGGGGTCCAGGCCATGCCCTGGAGGCAGAAGTGGGGGAGTCGGGTGATAGGTATCCCCTTTCAAAGGTTGTTATGGGCCTAAGAGGGATGGAAGGACCTGAAAATGGGGGCATACAGCTTTGGGCCCCCAGGCCCAAGAGGCCCCCCTGGGGCATGGTCCCCCAACCCAGCCCCCTGCCCACTACCATTTCTCCAGCATGGCCAGGCCAGCTCCCCTCGGGCCTTTCCTGCCTGGCTATTGTTGACACACACTGATCCGCCTGCTTATCCCTGCCCATTAGGAGCATTATCACCTCATTCCCAGCGCCCGTGGAGGCTGACAAAGGGAAAAAGCCGCCTTAACCTCCAGCCCTACACCGCCCTTTCCAAGTCCCTTAGAACTTTTTCCAGATGGCCAATGGGCAAGGTGTTCCCCTCACCCTGAGGATGAGGAGAGCCCAAGGAAAATAAGATTTGGGGGCCTGCAGCAGTGTGAGGACTTTGTGGGTGACATGGGCATCAGAGCCTGGACTCCCAGCCTGTGAGGCAGGCACTTCTATCCCATGGAGATGTCTGAAGCAGCCATGCCAGACCAGGCTAGAGGGGGCAAGGGTGTGCTCTGGACTCACAGTGCAGCTGCTGGGGTGTGCGTGATGGGCCCAGCCTGCCACCTGCCCACCCCCTGCCCACCCCTTGCCCGCACTATACTACTGTCTGGCCACCTGCTATGGCCAGGGACAGCTCCTGGGCGGGGTTCAGCATGTGCCCAGGCAGGCTGTGGACCAGGGCAGCTGGTGCCCGGCAGGAGGGGGGCTGTGCCCAGGGAGCTTTCAGAGGCTAGGCAGCCCTTACACCCCTGCACCAGGTTCATGGAGGGCAGCTCGGGTCTTCTCATGGATCCCTGACCTTGCCCCCTTTTGGCTCCTACCCTAGACTTCTGAGTCCATCAAGATTTGCTGAGTTCTGGGACTCTTGCTAATCAGGGTAGAGCAGGTAGGGCATAGAGACAGAAAGACTGAATTAAGCACCCCAAGACCTGGAGTTGAAGCCTGACTCATTCCCACATGGGTGGCGTGAGACAGCACTTGCCGCTTAGCTCCCTGAGTCTCAGTGTCCTCATGTCTGGGGCAAGTGACAATCACTTGCAACTCCATAAAAATTGGCGTCCCAGTGAGGTCTGAATGTGAACTACCAAGTGGTGCATGAGTGCTAAATATTATGATTGGGGTGAGGCCCCAAGAACTGAAGTGACTGGCTCATGATCACAAGCCCAGAAGCAGATGGGTTCAGGTCTCTCTCAGGGTGGTACCCACTCTGCCCTGTGGCTTAGCCGTTCCACTCTTCACTCACACACGCACACGTGTGGGCTGTGGGGACCACTGCCTGTCCCCACTCAGGCCTCCAGACCCCTCCCCTCAGGCCCTGCTGGCTCTGCCAGAAGGTGGGAGTCAGTGGGGAGACTCCCAAGGCCCTGTGCTCCCTGAGGCTCTGTGACGTGGACCGCACCCCATCCCGCAGGTCTTCACTGGCATCTTCACGGCAGAGATGGTACTGAAGCTCATCGCCATGGACCCCTACGAGTACTTCCAGCAGGGCTGGAACATCTTCGACAGTATCATTGTCACCCTTAGCCTGGTGGAACTGGGCCTGGCCAACGTGCAAGGGCTGTCCGTGCTCCGCTCCTTCCGACTGGTGCGTGAGACCCCAGGACCACGCTGAGGCTGGGAGGAGTGGGGGGGACGCAGGAAGATGGGAAGAGTGAGCCCCAAGAAGCCACTTGTGTGTGCCACCCTGCCTCTCAGAACCTTTCTTACTGGAAATGGGGAGAAAGAGAGCCCACCCCTCCCCTTATCACATAGGGTTGCCAGGGACCAAAATGAAAACCCGGGGAGCTGACATTTGGGCTTGACTCCTTGGTGACCTTGGGTGACAGAGACCATATTGCAGACCTGAAGGCTGGGACTCATTAGAGGTGGAATTGGGAATCTGATTTAGTATCCTTTCCACCATCCCATGGGAGCACTTTTATATATTTTTAACTTTATTATGGGACCTGTCATTCATCCACAAACCTATAAAGTATAATGAACTTTTGTGTACCTTTCACCCACTCTGATGGCCATCAACATTCTATAGTCCTTATTCTATCTGTCCCCCACTTTTTATTTATTTATTTATTTAGTTTTTAAGATTTTATGTATTTATTCATGAGAGACAAACAGAGAGGCAGAGACACAGGCAGAGGGAGAACCAGGCTCCCTGTGGGGAGCCTGATGTGGGACTCAATCCTGGGACTCCAGGATCACGTCCTCAACTGCTGAGCCACCCAGGCGGTCCCTGTCCCCCACTTTTTATGGGGGGTGGGGAATACATCAAAGTAAATCCTGACATTATGTCACTTATAAACACTTCAGTACGAATCTTTAAGAGAAGACTCTTTGTTTTGAACACATAAAGTGGATGAGGTGGTCGGATAGGAGTTTTCCCATTTAACAGAGAGGCAGACTTTGGCTCAGATCACTCGTGAGGCAGGGATTTGAATTGTTCTAGAGAAGTCTTTCTCCTAAGGATGAGTCTTCCCCAGGTTGGGCCTAGGTGTGGGGAGGTGGCAACCTGGGCCTCATCCCCCCCTGCCCTCCCCCTGCCCGGCAGCTGCGGGTCTTCAAGTTAGCAAAGTCTTGGCCGACGCTGAACATGCTCATCAAGATCATCGGCAACTCAGTGGGCGCTCTGGGCAACCTGACGCTGGTGCTGGCCATCATTGTGTTCATCTTCGCCGTCGTGGGCATGCAGCTGTTCGGCAAGAGCTACAAGGAGTGTGTGTGCAAGATCGCGGCCGACTGCAGCCTGCCCCGCTGGCACATGAACGACTTCTTCCACTCCTTCCTCATCGTCTTCCGCATCCTGTGCGGGGAGTGGATCGAGACCATGTGGGACTGCATGGAGGTGGCCGGCCAGGCCATGTGCCTCACTGTCTTCCTCATGGTCATGGTCATCGGCAACCTAGTGGTGAGTTGGGTTGGATGGCTGGCTCCTCGCTCCCTCCCCCTCCCGACCCAGGAAACCCAAGCATATGCAACATGTCCCCCTCAATTATTTCCTTTCAACTGGGCTTCAGGGGCCTTTACCGTGTGGGTGAACTGTATGAAATCACTAATAAGGCAATTTTATATGGTTTAACCCAGTGACTCTCCAATTGTAACCAGCTTCAGAATCAACTCTGACATTCCCAGCCCCACACCCACAGAGTCTGATTCAGCAGCTTGGGGCCAGGGCCTGGGAATATGCATTTTTAATAGGCACTGCTGTCTCTGGCCCAGAGCTGACACTGAGTATAGTACTGTTGAAACCTAGTGTTTGGGGCAAAGTAATGTGCTAACTAGAGCCGGACAGGCCCACACTCCAGGCCCAGCTCTGTTGTCATCTGTGTACCCTTGAACAAGTTACTGTTCTCTGGTCAGCCGGGTTCTCTAACTTCACGCAGAAGAAAAACGGTGGGCACCTCACAGGGCTGCTGAGAGGCTTGCCTGGGACTGTGCTGAAAGGTGCCACGCAGGGTGGCACCAGAACTCCTGGGCCTCCTGTCCCCCTGCCCCCCTCCTCAGATCCTGGAATTAGTGTCCAGGAGCTGCAGGGGGACCAATGAGGAGCAGAGGCACTCAGGCCGTGGTCGCGCTGACTAGCATTTCTGTGGTTGGCCCAGGGTGGCGTGTCTCCACATCCTGATGCCCACAACTCCTCCCCTGATTAGGGTGGGCAGCACCCCTGCCAGGAGTGCTGTGCCCAGATGCCCCTTGTAGTGGCCTACGCAGCCCTGAGCCACAAGGAGGGGGGACAGACGCCACACGTCGCCACGTTCTGCAAAGGCCGGTGGAATCCTTGGGCTGCTGGGTCAGCGCTTCTCAGATATCGCTGAGCTCCGGCTGGGGGCAGGAGCCGACCGGCGGGGAGGGGTGTCACCTCCACTGAGGAAGGGACCGTGGGATGAGGTCCTGAGTCCCCAGGGACAGCTAGGCAGGAGACCCCCGGCCAACTGTCCTTGGGAGAGGGCTTGGGGAGTAGGGGGAGAACGAGAAGATGCCCCAGCAGAACTTTGGGGTGGCATCAGGGTGGGTAGCTGGCTCTGAGTAGAAGTTTGTAAAGCTAAGTTTAAGGGCCCAGCATGACTCAAAGGGTCTGTGGTGGCTTATCTGTCTGTATGTGTGTAGACTCAAAACACTGCAAGCCCTCGCTTTGCTACTTACTGACCGGGAAAACTTGAGAAGTTATTTAACCTGTTTCTGGCCTCAATTCTTCCCATACGGGAAATGGGGATGATAATGGTGGTGACCCACTTCCCCTTGTGGTCTGAACGCTCAGCAAAGCACTTGGTCTACAAGGCCTGGGGCGTAGGGTTGGGGGAGTGGTGGTTCAGGTACCTGCCATTGATGTCACCCCCCACCCCACACCCCAGGACTGGGATCCTGCCATATGCCGGTCCCTGTGCAAAGAGCTTTACATGCATTATCCCCAATGCTCTCCACAACCCTGGGAGGTAGGGAACATTGGCACCGTGCTCCCGGGAGCCACTGCCCGGAACCACACAGCTAGCGTGAGACTGAGCCTAGACTAGAACCTGGCGCTGTGTCATGCCAGTAACGGCATCAGTAATAGCAGCCGTGGTAAGAATGACAGTGTCAACATGGGCAGTAACGATGGTGACAGCTGACCTCTATGTGCATTTGTCCAGCATTCAGAGCACTTTCTGTGTATTTATCTCTTAATGCTCACCGCCGCCCCGTGGGGACGTGCTGTTCCATCTCTGTTTTGTAGATGAGGAAGCAAAGGCTCAGGGAGAGAAGCTAGTAACCTGCACAGGATTTGAACCCAAGCAGTCTGGCCCCAGGGTCTGGAACCCCCTGCACTTACACTGCCTCTGAGTGCATGTCACACACACACACACACACACACACACACACACACTAATGAGCACACATACACACACACCACCGATACTCTTTCCCAGCCTAGCTCTGCCCTCTCTCACTTTGCTCAGAGGGACTGGAGCAGCCCGGGGAGGTGACACTGTCAGCTCCTTCGGCACTGTCCCCACCCCAGCTCAGGCCTCTGCCAGAAGGCACAGAGGCAACCTGCCAGGGAGTGGGGGGCCCCATGTCCCTCGCATCCTGGCACGGGAGGACTTCCTCTGGCCTACTGTGAAGAAGAGGAAATGATGAGGTCCTAGGTAACCCACCCTTCAGAGCCCCTGGGGGAACATGATGTTCATCCCCCTTCCCTGCAGCCCTCCTCCCCACGCCTTGCCTGGGGCAGCTATTTCTGTCCCAGGCAGGAGCCGTGTGCAAACCCGGCTGACCCAGAGAGCAGCTAATTCCCATCTCAGATGTGTTTCTGGCAACTGGATGCCTCCCCCCGACAAAGGGAAAGAAAGACCGATAGCTTTGGTTGGGGGCAAAGGCGGAAAAGTAGCTGGGGGGTATAGAGATGGGGAGGAATTGGCCCAGCACCTTCTCCCCGTGTGTGTGTGTGTGTATATATATATATATATACATATATATATACACTCACTTTGAAGACACTGTGCTAACATGATAGTTAAGGCAATGATAAAAAGACCTTGGAGGACCCTGGTGAAAGCCAGGCAGTGAGAGGCACATGGAGAAGTTGGTCCAGGGTGGACATTCCACAGGCGCCCCTACTCCTTCATGTCCACTCATACACCTAGCCCTGTCCCAAGGCCCCTAGAGTAAGACCCGGCCCTGCCTCTGGCTGACAGGAGCCAGGACTGCGCCCCCCACTGCTCTAGCTCTGCTTCACCTTCCTCCTCATTCCCTGGGGGAGGGGGGGATAGACTGTGGAAGGTAGAGCCATCACATTGCACAACCTCTGGGGCTGCCATTCACACTGTAGTCTAAATGAATGATGTCCTCTAAAGTTGTACCATGACTGGAAACCTGGATTCTAGTCCTGATCATTCTGTATGTCATAGAGGACATCATTCCACCTCTCTGAGACTCAGTTTCCTTATTAATAAAATGCCAAGCTGGCCTCAGAGTTAATCATACTTTTCCCTGTACCTTGTACCTTCTGTCATTGCACACATAACAGCCAACATGTTTTGAGTGCCTACCGTGTGCTCTGCTCATATTGATTTTTTAATCCTCACAACAATACGAGGAGGTGGGTACTGGAATCCTCCCCATTATACACACAAGGAAACTGAGGCACAGAGCAGTGATAGGATTTGCCTCAGGACACGTTGCTAGTAAACTGGGCTTCAAGGCCGAGCAGCATGGTTCCAAAGCCTGTGCACCCCAGTCTCCATTGCCATGCAAACCCACTGCATTGTATCTGTTTGATCAAATGTCTCTACTAGGTTGGAGCTCCCTTACACCACAGCGGGAGAGGCTCAGTAAATGTCTGTCCCTGGAAAATAAAGCTGGAGACTAGAGGGGTGGACCAGTAGCCTCTTGAGGCTTTCAGTAGGAAAATGGGAAGAAAATGAAGTGGAGCAGGGAATCCCAAGGAGAGAAAAGTGGTGAACAGCAGGAGGCCAAATGCCCTTCCCAGAGCAATAGGGCACATGCATCTGAGCACCGGGGAGCACAGGCTCCATTAATGGACAGGAAAAGAAGGCTCAGCAGATTCAAGGTCCCAGTAAGTTCTGGAAACTCAGAGACGTGAGCCCTGTTCTTTGTTCTGCCTTCCCCAGCAGTGGAGGTGGGGGACAGAGTCCTGGAAGGAATCCCTGTCTCCCAGTGGGCAGCCCTAAGGTCTTGCAGAGTCCTATCGTGCGCCTAAGCCTCAGTTTCCTTTTCTGCAAAGCAGGGGTGATGGTAACATTCCTCGCCTCCCCAGGCAGTTGTGAGGATCCCATTAAGTGATTTCCTCTTCCGTGCCGCACATGCAGCAGGTCTGCTTAGAGGCCTGAGGCCCCTTGTGCTGGCAGAAGGTGGCACCCTGGGTGGGGGTGGGGGGGTGTCCCGAGGCTGGGCTGAGTTTCCTCCCGACCCCTGCTGCCCAGGTCCTGAACCTCTTCCTGGCACTGCTGTTGAGCTCCTTCAGCGCCGACAGCCTGGCCGCCTCGGACGAGGACGGCGAGATGAACAACCTGCAGATCGCCATCGGGCGCATCAAGTGGGGCATTGGCTTTGCCAAAGCCTTTCTCCTGGGACTGCTGCATGGCAAGATCCTGAGCCCCAAGGAAATCATGCTCACCCTCGGGGGGCCCGGGGAGGCCAAGGAGGCCCGGGAGGCCGGGGAGGCCGGGGAGAGTACCCCAGGGGACGAGAAGAAGGAGCCACCGCCCGAGGAGGACGACAAGGACCTGAAGAAGGATAATGACATCCTGAACCACGTGGGCCTGGTTGATGGCTCTCCCCCTAGCATCGAGCTGGACCACCTCAACTTTATCAACAACCCCTACCTGACCATTCACGTGCCCATTGCCTCCGAGGAGTCCGACCTGGAGATACCCACAGAGGAGGAGACTGACACTTTCTCAGAGCCCGAGGATGGCAAGGTGAGCTTGAGGGGGCTGGGGAGGGGGGTCAGATAGACCTGGCTTCAAATCTTTGCATGACCCTAGACAAGTCACAAATCCTGAGCCTCAGTGTCTCCATCTGTAAAATGGGGCAATGGCACCTACCTCAGGGCATAGCAAGGAACATTATGTGAGAGGCTGTGCATAAGCACCTGCAGTGCTGTGCATGTGACTGTCCATTATTCCCATGGGCCCAGCCTGTCCTTCCCTAGTGTCCCCTCACTTTGGCTCTGCACCTCCAACGTGGACACCAGCAGGTGGTGCTCTTGGACAGGTTGTTCCTACCTGTGGTACCTTAGCTCCAGGGTTGGGACCCAAGAGTCCTCTCCAATCCCCCTCTGGGCTTGAAGTCCCTCCCATTATCCCACTGGGCTGGTCCACACCTCCCAGTGCAGGCCAAAGTGCTGGGTCTGGGCTGAGGATCCCAAGGGGTGGAGAGGGCTGGGGGGCCAATTGGATTGGGTACAAGGAGAGCAGAGAGCTGGGCAGTCTCAGTAGTAGCCATGACCTACTCACCCAGAAGATGCCCCCCTCCTCCTGCCCCTTCCCTGCAAGAGTGACAGAGGGGCTGGTAGTCACCCCAGGAGCTCCCCAGGGGAACTGACTGTAAGCCCCAAAGCCCATCCTCCAGCTCTGGCAAGGGAGGGACCAGCACAGCCGCCCCCCCACCCCGTCCCCCTGCACCTCATCAGCCCTGGGCCTGGCTGGGCACTGGAGTCCGAAAGAACTTTGCCCTGAAAGCTCTTGACTCCTTATTCCCCCCAGATATGTGTCACGCTGACTTACAGGGGGCTGAGTGCCTGCCAAGCTATAAATACCCAGGGAAATGTGGCACCAACCTCGGTATGATGAGCGGGTGTGGGGGAGGACTGGACAGCACCCAGGGCCAGGACTCTGGGGCTCTCAAGGGGGCAAACAGGACTCCAAGGGTGACTGTGGGAGTTGGGACACACAGGCAGGGCAAGTGGCATAGTGGGTGCCTTGGCTGACCTAATAATGCTTGCCTCAGTTTCCCTTTCTTTCAACTGGGCACAAGGAAACCTGTGTGACTTTCTGGTTACCCTTTTGGATCCAGAGTTACCCCCTCCCAAGCCGCCCTCTCCATCTTTCCCTTCAGGGTCCTCCACTCCAGCCACGAAGGGGTCCCCTGGAGGAGGGAAGCTAGGTCCAGGAACACTGGCCCCAGACAGCACCAGCAAGAGGTGCAGGAGGCCTGGCCGGGCCAGAACAACAGCCTCCCCCACCCTGCCCCACTCCCATCAGGTTCCTTTGGCCCCAGGCTGGAGCTTCTGCTGGGGAAAGTTTTCCATTCTTTCTGGATTCCTCAGCCCCGTGGACCCTGGGAATGGGAAGGCTCAGAGCTCAAGGACACTGCATGCCATCACCTGTGGGTCAGGGCAGCCCCGGCTCCGTTCTGACCCCTTGTGCTCCCTCAAAAGTCCACTCAGGCCTCTTACTCCGCTGCTCCACTGCTGTCCCCACCCCATTCTTCCCAGGACCCCCCAGCCCAGATCAGCCACTCCACACCACCACCCCCTTGTCTCCAGCCTCCTCCCTTACCTGATGCCCTCACCTGCCTCCTTGTGTCCTCATGATCTCTTCCCAGGCCTCGGCCCTGCCCCGCTCCAAGTCTAAGTGCCGCGGGGCAGGACCACAGCTGCCTTGGGCACTATGGCTCTTCTGCAAAGGCCACAGTGCTGGCTCCATGAGCCAGGATTCAGTGAATGAATGACTGAGTAGGTCAGCTCCACCGCCTCTTTCTCCTCTCCCTTCTGGTCTCTCCCTTCTGGTCTCTCCCTGCTGGCCTCCCATCCTGACCTCCTCCGTTTACCTGGTGGGAGGACCCAAGGGTCACGTGACCCTGTGGTCCCTGCAGAAGCCACCGCAGCCCCTCGATGGGAACTCCTCCGTCTGCAGCACCGCGGACTATAAGCCCCCTGAGGAAGACCCCGAGGAGCAGGCTGAAGAGAACCCCGAAGGGGAGCAGCCTGAGGAGTGCTTCACGGAGGGTGAGGGCAAGCCTGCGTGCGTGCACCCCCACCTTGCCTGGTGCCTCCCCCAGCCCAGCAGCCCCTGGAAGGCACAGACCATGCCAAGCCCTGTGGGGGGCAACAGCCCTGGCCCAGCGCCAGACAACTGCCTCCTCAAGGACATCTGAGGATGTGCATCACCAAAAGCATGCAGAGCCTCCCTCCCCCTCCCCCACCAGATGCTCCTGGGTCCTGGGTGCTGACACACCCTGGGGGGGAACACAGCCCCGGGAAGGGGCATCAGAGCTCGGGATGCCTCCCAGCCCCTGACATGCTGAGCCTCGAGCTTGGCCGTGGGTATAGCACCGTCCTGGGAGGACTGTTGTGCAGAATCCCACGGGGCCCTGGGTGTGACCTGGCACATAGCAAGTGCTTGGGAAGGGCTGTTCTAAGACAATGACCCTCCTCGGCTCCCTCTGCAGAGAAAGACCAAGCCAGCCCTTCAGACACACTGCCGCCCACAGGGCCAGGGCGCGGGAAGGGTGCCTGGGGGAGGTGGGGAGGATGGGACCAGCTGAGCCGGGAAGGTGGTGGGAACAGGCAGGCTGCGTGTCCATGTCCGGAGGCAGCCCCCAGTCCTGTGATGTGGTGTGCTTGCCCCTTGCCTCCCCCAGCCTGCGTGCAACGCTGCCCTTTCCTCTACGTGGACATCTCCCAGGGCCGTGGGAAGATGTGGTGGACCCTCCGCAGGGCCTGCTTCAAGATTGTCGAGCACAACTGGTTCGAGACCTTCATCGTCTTCATGATCCTGCTTAGCAGTGGAGCCTTGGTAGGCACTGCCCTGAGAGATAGGCTGGGGAGGGGCGGGTGCCAGGCCCAAAGGAGGCCCTCCTGGGGCTCCCTCCTTTGCACACCACTAGACAGGCGAGGCCTGGACAGTCTTGATCCCAGAGAATCCTAAAGGGACTCATTTGTGGTTGCAGGATGCGATGTAGAAAGTGTTAATTTTCTTAAAGCGACAGGTGGGGTCCACCTCTGTGGGTACCCCCAGCAATAGGTGCCAGCGAGAACAGAGGTGGGAAGGCCCTGGGCATGTTGAGTCAGGGTTGAAGATGTGTCACTGTGAAGGCCCCCAAGCAGATGACTGTCACCCCTAGAGGAAGAGCTGCTGAGGGGGTTCTCCCTGTGGGCCAACTCACTGGCTCGCCCCCATGGTGGGCCCCGGGGATTCTGGGAGAAGCCAATAGCCTGACCCCAGGAAGCAGCCACCTAGGTGGGGTGGGGGATGTGGCCACTGCCCCAGGATCTGGGGCCCTGGCCACCCCTGGCCGTGCTGGTGTCCCCAGGCCTTCGAGGATATCTATATTGAGCAGCGGCGAGTCATCCGCAGCATCCTGGAGTACGCGGACAAGGTTTTCACTTACATCTTCATCGTGGAGATGCTGCTCAAGTGGGTAGCCTATGGCTTCAAGGTGTACTTCACCAATGCCTGGTGCTGGCTTGACTTCCTCATTGTGGACGTGAGTCTTCCCCCAGCGCCCAGCCCCAAGGCCAGACCCAGAGGTGTCCCTGTGGCCCAGGACCTTAGGAAGCCCTGGCCCTGAGGCCCCACACACCCTGACCACCCCACTCTCCCTCTGCAGGTCTCCATCATCAGTCTGGTGGCCAACTGGCTGGGCTACTCGGAGCTAGGACCCATCAAATCCCTGCGGACGCTGCGGGCCCTGCGTCCCCTGAGGGCTCTGTCCCGATTTGAGGGCATGAGGGTGGGTGCCGAGAGAGGCTCTGAATAGGGCCAGGGAGTTGGGGGGAGAAGCCACAACAGGGCAAGGTGGAAGGTGCACAGGTCTGTACTCCAGCCACCACTGGGGGAGGAGAGGCCTCGGTCTCTGGGTCCTGCTAAAGTCCAGATTTGAGCCCCTCACCCCATATCCTCCCACCCCACCCAAGTGCCCACCCTGGCCTCAGCCCCTCCTTAGCTCATCTCTGCCACCGCTGGGGGGCAGCAGAGGTTGCATCAGCTCCCAGGAGGGGCCACGAGGGTACTGTAGCAGGGAGGGAGGAAGAAGGAAAGCAGGTCTGTGGGTGAATAGGTGTCCCTCCCAGGCTCAGACTGGGGCCCACCAGGACTCTGAGAACTGGATGAGCTGGCAGGTGCCTGCTCCCAGGCTCTGAGCCTGCCCACCCTTCCCTCAGGCCCTAAAGAACAGTGACAGTAAATATAGAGTTTGGCCAAGACAAATGGGATTTTCCCCAGGCAAGAGAAGTCTTTTGGGAACAAGACCCACACAGAGGGATAAACTTCTGTGAGCAGCTGGTTGCAGGCCAGCAGTGCACTCAGCCCAAGTGGCTCCCTCCTGTTCGTGCTAGGCCCTCCCACCATCAGAACCAGGGACCCCTCCTCACTGAGGGGAAATGACCTGCCCCCATGGCCACGCAGCTGGTTGGTGTCCCAGCCAAGAATAGAGCTACCCGAGGCATCACCAGGTTTGTGCCACCCACTCTGTCTGGAGGTCATGAAACAGCTTCTCCTTGAAAAAAGACAAATCTCAAAAAAAAAAAAAAAAAAAAGAAAAAAGACAAATCTCGAGCACCTGGGTGGCTCAGTGGTTGAGTGCCTTTGGCTCAGGTCATGATCCCGGGGTCCTGGGATTGAGTCCCATATTGGGCTCCCCACAGGGAGCCTGCTTCTCTGCCTATGTCTCTGCCTCTCTGTGTGTGTCTCTCATGAATAAATAAATAAAATCTTAAAAAAAAAAAAAAGAAAAAAGACAATTCTCAGATTTAGTCCAGCCTGACGTAGTGAAGTTGGCTTATGTGGCCAGGGCTGGGGAGTAGGGCCCAGGGCTCCAGCCTCAGGGACCTGCTGCTTTAAAGACCCCCGTGGCTTCATTTCTGTGTCCGCGTCTCTAATGCTGTGAGCAGACGAGCAGGGGGCTGGGTCACGGGGGCTGAGTTTCCTATGGGGGCCGAGGAAGGAGTGTTTGTCTCCTGCCTAGTGACCCGTGGCCAGGCTGCTTCCAGAGAAGCCTAGTGCCCCGACTCTGGGCTGATGGCTCCAGCCAAGCAGAGAGCCCTCTTCAACCACTAGGCCAGCAGCACCCCTAACCCTACTCCTCACTTCCCCACCCCACCCCCCAGACTAGAGCCCAGCAGACTTCTCCCCCAGGCCTAGCTCAGATTGACCGTCCTCCGGAAAGCCTTCCCTGAATAACAGTGCCCAGCCCCGATGGGTCCCCTTGTAAGTGTAGGTAGGGAGCCCAGTCCCAAAGGAGCCTTGGTAAAGATCTGACAGTGACCCCTCCCCCGGCCCCCGCAGGTGGTGGTGAATGCCCTTTTGGGAGCCATCCCCTCCATCATGAATGTGCTGCTTGTCTGCCTCATCTTCTGGCTCATCTTCAGCATCATGGGTGTCAACCTGTTTGCTGGCAAGTTCTACTACTGCATCAACACTACCACCTCTGAGAGGTTCGACATCTCTGAGGTCAACAACAAGTCCGAGTGTGAAAGCCTGATGCACACGGGCCAGGTCCGCTGGCTCAACGTCAAGGTCAACTATGACAACGTGGGTCTAGGCTACCTCTCCCTCCTGCAGGTGGTGAGTGTAGCCTGCTGCCCTTGCACAAAACTGGGATGGAGGTGCTCCCAGATTCTCAATGTACCTGAGCCCACTGCTACTCCTTGTTAGGAGGCCACTCACCCTGCTTCCAGTGCTGTGGGACACGAGAGGTAGTATCTAGACCTCCGTGGTCTCTATGTCGTGCTCTGGGGAGGATCAGGCTGGGGTGAGGAGGGAGACTCACGGATGGTGGAAATGAGAAGCAGCCCCTCTCCTCACACCCAACCACACTCCCCAGGCCACCTTCAAGGGCTGGATGGACATCATGTATGCAGCCGTGGACTCCCGGGAGGTGAGTGGGGCTCACTGAGATGTGGCTGGCAAGTGAGCCAGGGGAGAGGACGCAGATCAGAGGCACAATGACAGTTCTGCCCAACCCCACCCCCATTCCACCTCCTCAGGAGCCCCCAAAATCAGCAACCTGGGGGTGGAAGGATCCACCTCTGGGTCCCAGACTCCTCCTGCCCACAGTGAGATGGGGAGCCGGGAGCAGCCAACATACTCCCCCCAACCTCCCTATCCTGTCCCATCCCATCCTGTTCCATCCCCATCCTATCCCATCCCATCCTCTCCCATCCCATCCCATCCTGTCCCATCCCTTCCCCTCCTATCTCATCCCATCCCAGCCCCATCCCATCCCATCCTCATTCTATCTTGTTCCATCCTGTCCCATCCCCATCCCCATCCCCATCCCATCCCATCCCATCGCATCCCATCACATCCCATCCCCATCCCATCTTGGAGCCCCATCCCATCCTGCCCTGTGTCCTCTGCAGAAGGAAGAACAGCCACAGTATGAGGTGAACATCTACATGTACCTCTATTTTGTCATCTTCATCATCTTCGGGTCCTTCTTCACCCTCAACCTCTTTATCGGCGTCATCATCGACAACTTCAACCAGCAGAAGAAGAAGATGAGTATCCACCCACCCTCCCTGCACTCACTGGTCCCTTCATATATTCCCACCTGCCACCTCAGCACCCACTGTGCTGCCACTGGCAGCGGGACTGGGGCAGCCGGCCTGGGTTCAGGTTCTCCCTGGTGACTTTGAACAGTCACTTGGCCTCTGTGAACTCTGGTTACCTTATTAAGAAATGAGGTTGGTGCTACCTACCTGGCTGGGTCATCATTCAGAGGAGGCAGCAAGATATTGCTGAAAAGCATCCGGCCCCAAACAGGCTACGAGCCAGTGCTTGTCCCCTTCCCTCCACCTCCCCTCTGTTCCTTGTCTGGACAGAGTCCCCCTTCCCCTCCCTCCCTCCCTCAGCCCCTATCTCTGGGCCCTCCAGGTCCCCCTGCTGGTAGGGGGGCTGCCTTAAGGGTGGTGCCTGAGGTAGGGGGTCCCAGAGGCAGAGAAGAGAGGCCTCCAAACTTATAGGCACCATCCCACTATACTTTGGAGGGAAAGACATCTTCATGACGGAGGAACAGAAGAAATACTATAATGCCATGAAGAAGCTTGGCTCCAAGAAGCCTCAGAAGCCAATTCCCCGGCCCCAGGTACCAGCCCTCTGAGCCCCTCCTCCTCCAACCTGTATGAACCTCCTGCCCAAGGGGGCCCATGGGGGTAAAATGCAAGCTAAGTTCTGCCCACCAGCCCATATCCCTGGCGTGAGGCTGAGTCCACCTGCAAGGAAGCTGGGTTCCCTGCCAGGGGAATGTGCCTCTTTATAACTGCTCAGAGGCACCATGTGTGGGAGCAGCAGCTGCCTGATCGACCCCAGTCACTGGTTTGCCCCTCACCCGGCCCTGCACAGCCTCCCAGTGTCTACCCACTCCTTCAACTGATGACCTCTGGGGCAAGGGCCCCTAGAAGTAGGAGGAAGAGGATGTCCAGACACCTTCCCCAGTGAGTGATGACTGTGGAAGAAGAATGAGAGGTTGCTGGGGGCCTTGATGAGAGGAAGGGTCCTAGAGTAAGGAAGATACCCATGGACCCCAAAGAATGGCCTGTTCTGATGGGTATCCCCTCCTTGCCATGGCCAACTCTACCCCCTCTATCCCCTCCTCTCTCATGGCCACAAGCCCTGACACACACACCCCACTCTCTCTTTCTCTGTCTCTGTCTCTGTCTGTCTGTCTCTCTCTCTCTCTGTGTCATGCTGTTGTGTCATCTTGTGTCTCCTGCCTGTCCACATCCTGTGTGGGTCCTGACCACTGCCCCCCACATCTACCCACCTGCACCCCTGCACTCCTAACCATGCTGCAGAACAAGATCCAGGGCATGGTGTACGACTGCGTGACTAAGCAGGTGTTTGACATCACGATCATGATCCTTATCTGCCTCAACATGGTCACCATGATGGTGGAAACAGACGACCAGAGCCAACTCAAAGTGGACATCCTGTACAATATCAACATGATCTTCATCATCATCTTCACTGGGGAGTGTGTGCTCAAGATGCTTGCCCTGCGCCAGTACTACTTCACCGTCGGCTGGAACATCTTCGACTTTGTGGTTGTCATCCTGTCCATTGTGGGTGAGCAGGGCCAGGCTGGGCTGAGTCATTCTGGAAGGCCCGTTGCTCCCATCCTTATGTACACACACCTGCTCTCACACCTGGAAAGCTCACACATACATTTACACATACGCATGTGCAATATGCACCTGGCATTCACACTTAAGGCACAAAGATACATAGGATGGGCTCATAGGCAATCTGTCACCTGCATACACGTGAATATGCTTCTAGAAACATTTACCTACCAGTAGATGCACACTCAGGTCCATGTGCCTAGTGGAAGACATAAGATGGTTCTAGTATCATCCATACACACAGAAGTGCATAGACACATGTGTAATTATGATAGCAACTAACTACCACTTATTGATCATTTACTATTTGCCTGACACTGTGCCATCCCAGGAGGCAGGGACTGTTACCACCTCTGCCTTACAGAGGAGGAAACTGAATTATAAACAAGTTAAATGTCATGCTCAGAGTCACACACAGAGCTGTCTTCCCTCTCTGTCTCATCTGTGGCATCTGCAAACAGCCTTAGGAGTCAGCCTTACCCTCTCTCTATCAACTTGGGTGTATCTCACCTCCTTCCAGCTACAGTGTAACCCTAGCCCCAGGACCCTAGGAGAGCCCAGCCTCACGGGCCAGGTCATTTAGACTGTGCTTCTGTTGCTTCCTTTCCAAGGAAGAGCACACCAAGCCAGGTCCCCTTGAGTCTCCCTTGCCCCCACTCCCTGATCTAACCTCCCACCCCAAGGACAGTGCTCCTCACCACTTGTTCCCTGCAGGCCTCGCGCTCTCCGATTTGATCCAGAAATACTTCGTGTCACCCACACTGTTCCGAGTGATCCGCCTGGCTCGGATCGGGCGTGTTCTGCGGCTGATCCGAGGGGCCAAGGGCATCCGGACTCTGCTCTTTGCCCTCATGATGTCCCTGCCTGCCCTCTTCAACATTGGCCTCCTGCTCTTCTTGGTCATGTTTATCTACTCCATCTTTGGCATGTCCAACTTTGCCTATGTCAAGAAAGAATCGGGCATCGATGACATGTTCAACTTTGAAACCTTTGGCAATAGCATCATCTGCCTCTTCGAGATCACCACGTCAGCTGGCTGGGACGGGCTCCTCAACCCAATCCTCAACAGCGGGCCCCCTGACTGTGACCCTACACTCGAGAACCCAGGCACCAGTATCAAGGGTGACTGTGGCAACCCCTCCATCGGCATCTGCTTCTTCTGCAGTTACATCATCATCTCCTTCCTCATCGTGGTCAACATGTACATTGCTATCATCCTCGAGAACTTCAACGTGGCCACCGAGGAGAGCAGTGAGCCCCTTGGTGAGGATGACTTCGAGATGTTCTATGAGACGTGGGAGAAGTTTGACCCTGACGCCACGCAGTTCATTGCCTACAGCCGCCTCTCAGACTTTGTGGACACTCTGCAGGAGCCGCTGAGGATTGCCAAGCCCAACAAGATCAAGCTCATCACGCTGGACCTGCCCATGGTCCCAGGAGACAAAATCCACTGCCTGGACATCCTCTTTGCCCTCACCAAAGAGGTCCTGGGTGACTCTGGGGAAATGGATGCTCTCAAGGAGACCATGGAGGAGAAGTTCATGGCTGCCAACCCATCCAAGGTCTCCTATGAGCCCATCACCACCACCCTCAAGAGGAAGCACGAGGAGGTGTGTGCCATCAAGATCCAGAGGGCCTACCGCCGGCACCTGCTCCAGAGGACCGTGAAGCAGGCATCCTACATGTACCGCCACAGCCAGGACGGCAGTGGGGATGGGGGCCCAGAGAAGGAGGGCCTGATAGCCAACACCATGAGCAAGATGTATGGCCACGAGAATGGGAACAGCAGTGTGCAGAGCACGGGTGAGGAAAGGGGCTCAACAGGAGACTCGGGACCTGCCATAGGGCTCACGCCCATCAGCCCCTCAGAGGCTGTCCTCCCTCCCTCCCCACCCCCAGGGCAGACAGTGCGCCCGGGGGTCAAAGAGTCTCTTGTCTAGTAGCAGCAGTGAGGTGGCCAGCTGAGCCTGGCACAGTCCCCAATCTCCCTCATGGTGCCTGCCTGCTGAGGGAGCAGGGCTTTGAGTCTGCAACTGATCGGCTCCCTGTCGCGGACAGGATCTGGCCATGCTGGGGCTGACAGCCAGGCCATGGAAAATGGGAATTGCACTCGGAGGCTCCACATTGGGCCAGAGGTCCCCATCACCCACCGCTTCCATGGTTTCTCATTTCAAGCTGCTCTCACCTCCTTGTGGGCCCTGCTGCCTCTCCTCTTCGGGGAGGTCAGAACATCAGAAATCTCTGCCCCCCTTGTGAGTGAGGAGCCAGCCTACAATGGAGGGATTAGTGCCCTCCTGCCACCAGAGTCTTAAGGGCTCTAGGCCTCTCCCCAGGAAGTGGCTCAGGCCCCCCCAGGCCCCTCCCAGATAAAGATGTCTTAACCTCAGTGAGAGCGGACACCTGACCTCAGGGCCTACCAGCCCTCCCCTGACTGGGATCCAGCTTCATCCTGCCAGCTCACAAATTCCCTGGAGAAGAGAAACATCACTGGTCCTGAAGTGGCTCCCCAAGCGTGACTGGTCACTGGATCCTGATGCATCCAGTTGGGGTTGTGACCCCGAACCCATTTCCTGCTTTGTCCATTGTGCAGCGCCTGACTCCCCTGGCTGGCCCCTGGGGGAAGAGCAGGGGGAAGGATTCCACTTGAGAATCCTCTTTCTCTAGGAAGCATGGCAGGTTGGGATAGGTGGGGTCACGCCAGCTGTGTCACTGCACTGGGGGCTTCCTTGGCCTGAGCACCCAGACCTGGGGTGGGGGCAGGGACCCTGGAGCTCAGGAAGTAGATTTCTGTTCCCTCCCTCCCTTCCTCACTCCTCCATTAGCACCATCGGGGGCTCTCTGTAGCCTCACTGAGCCTTGAGACCCCTGTTACCCCCCACCACACCCTTCTCTTCCTCCCTCTTCATCCTTTTCTCCCCCTCCTCAAAGTGATCCTAAGAGTGTTATTGAGCCCATGTTAGAGATTTCGACACTGGGACATGCACAGCTACCTGGTTCAGGCCCAACCTTCCAACTTCCAACTTTCCCAACTGGAAAGCTGGGAAGCATTTTTGTTGGCATCACCGGTCCGGGCATGGCAGTGCCAGGCCTCTTCTGGTTCCCAGAGAACACACGGAGGCCAAGCTCAGAGGAGGGAGTGAGACAACTGCTCAGGCATCGCTGGATTTATTCATGTGTGTGTGTGCCTTATGTCTGCCTCATGCCTCTGTGTGCAGCTGTGTGTGTGTTCCAGTACACAAAGCACTGTGTCCTGCCTCTGCGTGTGTGTGTTGTGTCAGTGTGCCCCTGTAGAGTCTGACTGGTGTGTGTGTGTGTGTGTGCCTCCTATGTGTGTGTCTGTGCTGTGTGTGGATGAGTGTGAACATGCGTAGTAAGGTTTGACGTTGAGTCGCTGTGGACTTTAGTTCCTCTTCTCTTTCTTCTTGTTTCTTGTGAATAGTTTGATTAAAACTCAGGAAGCAGCAAAACCTCCAAAACAATGTGGGTGTGGGTGCGTGTGGGGGTGTATGTGTGCATGTGCCCACAGGCCAGAGCCTTCCTTTCTGTCTGACCTGCTCTCTGGCCTCCTGGCCACCCATTCTCCTTGCTCCCATTCTCTTCATCACACCTACTGCCCCAGCCCTGCCCCCTGTCTCTTGCCTGTGGCCTCTATGGAAGGAGGCCTCACTCCTTCTACCTTCCTGCAACTGTTCTGTCTTCCATCAGAAGATGCGTCCCAGAGAGGGCAGCCTCCTCCCTGTCCAGCACCCTGTCCACTGCCCTCCCCTCAAACTGGGGCCCTAGACTGGGGTGGCCCCAAGAGCCTCAGCATCTGTTGGACTGGATACTCACCACTGGACTGCATACAGCCTGTAGAGCCTCCCCAGCCTGTGGCCCCCTCCCCTGCACACCCACACCCACTCCCACTCCCACTCTGTCTGGGTGGGAACAGACCCAAACCAGTCTGGCAGGCAGGCTCCTTTGTACAGTTCTTATAATAAATCTCTCCCTGGTCCCTCTCACTGGCGGGCTTCTTCCTTCCACACCTCTGCGTGTGGATGCTGACAGGGCCTGAAGGCTGCAAGAAGCAAGAAGGGCTGGTGGGGATTGGAGCCAGATGGAGAAGACTTGGGGAGCCTCAGGGTGGATAGAGGGCAAGACAAGGCGAGCCCCAGCTCCCTCTCTGGCCCAGTCCGGCTCTCTCCTCCAGAGGCTTGGGCTTTGAAAATTAATAAAGGCAAACTTCATTAAATTGGAGTCAGGAGGTTCAGCAACGGGAGCTCTCAGGCACCACCACTCCTCAGCAATTGCCCAACCCAATGGGAGGAGATGGACCTTGCCCGTGTGGGTGGCTTTACTATCTGGCTGGGAGGGGAAAGGCTTTTCTCCTGCCCTGGCAACAGCCCAGCCAATGAGAGACCCTCACAACTGAGCCGATGAGAAGCCACCATACATCCAGCTCCCACTTTATTCCAATGGGTTTTTTGTTTACAACAGCCTTCCCACATCCCCCTTTCCTCTATAAAGGAGCAGAGACTTGCCTTTGTGGTGTAGTTTTGCCTAGCTTGCTTGTTTGGCGCTGCAATTCTCTGCTCCTCCTGCATAATCCCATCTTTTGCCAGTAAGATAACTGGCAGTTTTATTTTTAAGGTTACAACTCCAGCCTCTTAGCTAGAATCCAAGAGGCCAGATCAGGTCAGGGGTCGTGGCCCGGTCCCCTAAGAGGCAGCACTACACTCTCTCCCCTCACCCGTGTTGTTGCCCAGGAAATGGTTTTGTGACCCAATGGCCCCAGCCTCTCATCTCTGGAAGCCCCCCTCACTTCTCTGCACCCCCCAGGGACCCTGAGGTGCCTGAGAGACACATGGTGTGGCCCCTCCGTCTCCTCACAGATATTGTCCGCCCCTCCCCCCCAGGACCCTACCTCTGACCTCTGACCTCAGAAAGTCCAGGGTCCATGGGACAATGAGTAACATGATGTAGTGAGCTAAGTCCACAATCCTGGTGGGTGAAATACAATTTTTTAAAAAAGATTTTATTTATTCACGAGAGACTCAGAGAGGCAGAGACATAGGCAGAGGGAGAAGCAGGATCTCCACAGCAGGCTTGATGTGGGACTCGATAGCAGGATCATGACCTGAGCCAAAGGCAGATGCTTAACAACTAAGCCACCCAGGTGCCCCTGAAATATAATTTTTGTATATAATTTTGTTTTCCCAACTTGACTTCTCAAGGGCTGTGTTTGTCCAAACTAGTAAACAGTCCTTTACAAGATTTCTATACCCTCTTTTTTCCTGGGTCATGAAGTTACATGACACCTGTGCAGGGGGTGGGGCACCAGAGGCCACCCTGACAGGCCCCTTGGCTCCTTGCTGTTCTCTATATGTGCAGAGAGGGGTCCAGCAGCATCCCTGCAGGGTTCTGAGCCCCCCAATGGGATGCTGACCTCCCTCCCTGGGGTGGGGGGGCTCCTTCTTACTGTAAGAAAGATTTCTTACAGACCACACCTGGGGCTCTCTCAGGCTCCAAGGACGGGAGGGCTTGCAAGATGCCCTGGCCCGCCCTTCCCCTGAGCCTTGAATAGTAGAGGAAAAGAGGCAAAATACTAGATGAAAAACATAAGCCAACCTTTCAAAATCATCCCCCCTGCTCACTATCAGCACTACTCCCCACCTTCCTGAGGGTGAGCTATGCTCCCAGACTCCTCACCTAACACTGAGATACCGGATCCCCTCCCATGCCTGGGACTGCCCTGTGAAGAACGGATTATTATGATTATTTCTATTTTACATAAATGAGGAACTTGATCTCTAGAAGTTAAAAACGGGTGTTGCTTCACTGGGGTGCTGTTGGCGTATGGAGCGGGGACCCTGCTCTGTGAGATGCTGTCCTTCTCGCTGCCGGGGATTCAGCACCCCTGGTCCAGGAAGGTCAGTGGTGCCCGTTGGCCACTGTGACCATTGAAATGACCCCGGTGGCTTTTCAGATGCTCCCGGGGTGGGACCACTCCCCGCCCCGCTAGCTTGGGGCGGCTTTCTGGCTGGCACACGGCAGGGCCCGGAAGCAAGCCTCCGTCCTTCTTAGCCAGTGGGCCTCTGCCCCAGGACAGCAGGCCCCGTGGAGCCAGAAGAGCTGATGGGGGCGGGGGGGACGTCCGAGCCCCTCCTTCCAGACTGAGGCCCTGCCCTTTCCTACCCCTCCCGGGGTTGCGGGGGGGTCCCTGACCTCTTGCTTCCTCAAACTCCTCAGCCCCTTGCCCCTCTCCCTACACCCCTACCCCTTGTCTCCATGCTGCCTTCCTGGAAAGGTGAGGCGGGGGCTGCCAAATGTCGGGGTGTACTGCCCAGGGCAGCCGGGGCAGAGGCAGGAGTGGGCTCACGGGGCCTCCTGTTCCAGGAAAGTAAAGGCGTCATAACCTCAGACAGAGCTCTGTACTGTTGTCACTGGAGAGGGAACAGCACAGCCCCAACTGTGACAAATAACCCTGCAGGCGGTAGGGCCCCACTGCTTCCACCCACTCCTGAAAATGGATCCCTGCCAGGCATGAATGGGAATGAAGTCCAAAGGACACATCTGCATCCCTGCCCCCAGGGTATGTGGATGCGTGGATGTGTTCAGAAGATGCCATCTGCCCCCCAACCCCCACGCCCCCTGGGCCACAGGACAAGCTCCTGAGCAGGGCCTACACCCCACAGCCCAGGCAACACACCCATGTGAGCATACACACGCGTGCACACAAACACACACATGCGTGTGTGTGCCCCAAGCCTTCCCCATTTATCTTCCCAACTTTGGGGGGTCACTAACTCCAAAGCTAACCAAGGCCTCCATTGTGAGGAGGTACTTTGCTAAAGGAAGAAACCCCTGGATTCCCCCCCGCCCCCATTCCTCTGGGGAGTCTCCGACCACCCTCACCAGCACGGGAGGCCTATGGTCCCCAGGCTGACCTCAGGTGATGTTTATATTCCTGGGCTGTTTGTTCTGTGAACTGAACATCTGACACCTTTTCAGAGAAATGTTGTTTTTTTTTTTTTTTCCGTTTGGAACATCTGGAAACAGCAAGAACATCTGGGACTGCCAGGAATGAGCTGTTCCTTGGATGAAACCTTAACCCTTCCGTTCCTGTTTTTTATAGCTCTGGTCCTGGCCCACACTCCTTGGCGGTGGCCCCAACCTAACCAGATGAGGCACATGTCCACCAGGACTGAGGGGGTCTACCCAGACCCCTCCCTTTCTCATTGCCAATCCTGGCATGGAGCAGGTCCACATCTCTCTAAACCCACAGTCCCACTGGTAACACAGGCTGTTTGAAAAGTGGAAGGTGGTGAGGAGAAGGAGATGTAGGCAGGAGACGTATATAGGATTCAGCATCTTTCTTCCCCTCCTGGGAGTTGGAAGAAGAGAGGGATCAAGGGGACAAGTGAGAAAAAGGGAGAGACATAAAACTCAGAGTGGGCTCAGCTGCAGGGCTGAGGTATACAAACCTGCCATGTGTGGCCGTGCAGGTTGTGCACTGCACAAGGGCAGTCCCAGCCCCCGAGGTGCAAAATTTGGTCTGACCCAGGGACAAGGGCACAAAGACAGAAACTCAGACAAACGTCTGAACACTACGGTTCCATCCAACTCTACTGATGGGCAAGATAAAGCCAGAGAGCCTTTGAGTGTCGGAACCTGGAGATTCCCCCACACTAGCCTCCTGCCGCCCCCCCAAGAACTGGGAGCTAGGGACAACTCCCTGGGAGTCCCCTGATTGCTGAGTGGTGGGTTTTTTTTCTAAGCTATCTCTACATAAGACCACCCCCTTTGACAGCTTCTAGCAGATTCTCTCACCAAGTGAGGGAGGGAGGCCTCCTGCCTGGGTCTGGACCATGTCTTCTCCCAAGCGGCTACCATACCAGGCTCTTGCTCAAGAACCTCTGTGGCTCCCTTCCTCCACAGGGTCAGGTCTTCCTGTGCCCCGACATGGCTGCCTGCACTCCAGCCCAGAGGCTGCACGCTGGTCCCCTCCGGGTCCCGGCCTCGGCCCATTGCTACCCCGGCCCCCTCGCACCATCCTTCCTTGGTGCCTCTCTTCTGTAGCGCCCAGGAGCTGTGCTCACAGTCACCCATGGGACCTGTGTGTATCCAGCTAAGTGCCGGGGAATGCAGACTGTGCAATGGAAGGCTGGGGGACCCCGGGACACGACCACCGGTGGGGTGAGGCCACAGGGAGGGACACAACTGCCCTCAGAAGACTCAGCGGCCCTTGCCTCCCGGGGTCATCCACTAGAGACCCCAGCTGCGATGCTTTAGCAGCACAGCTGACAAGAGAGCCCGCCCTCCCCCAGGGTCCCGGGAGAGCTGGTGCCTCCCCTGGGTCCCAATTTGCATGGCAGGAAGGGGCCTGGTGGGGAAGAGGCAGGGAGGGGACAGGCTGCAGCCCAGGCAGTTACACGTTTCCCCCCTGGAGCCTCGGTCCTCATCACCAGCCTGGGTCCGAGACGGAGCGGAGAGGTGACCATGGCCGGGCTGGTGCTGTCTCCCGTGCCCCACAACTG
The DNA here is from genome assembly GCF_003254725.2 of Canis lupus dingo. NCBI lineage: Eukaryota > Metazoa > Chordata > Mammalia > Carnivora > Canidae > Canis > Canis lupus. The sequence goes on from NC_064251.1 coordinate 14,734,203, forward strand.
GCTGGTGGTGTTGCTTCTGTTGCTTTCAGGTACAGCACCCCCAAAATGAGGCCTCCTGGTTTCACTCTCTGTCATGGGCTGTTTGGCTGTTTCCGCCACTCTGTGTCCTGCTCTCTCCACCTCCCCCTTCTGTCTCATGCTTTCTGCCTCCTGTCTCCCTTGACACCCCTGGGGCCTGGGTCTGTGGGTATCACCCAGGCTGATGGGCTCAGGGGTCTGTGGCCTGGAGCGTGCCAGACTGAGCTGGGTGTGAGGGGTCGTGCCTATGACACGGGAGGAGGAGAGGAGTAGGATTTACCCTGGGCCCCCTGAGGGCATTGTTGGGGGGGAGGGGACACAGGAGAGAGGCTGCCCGCAACCGGACTCTGGGATGCGGCACGTTCCAGAAATGGTCCCCTGGTCTGGAAGACAGGACAGCCCTCCCGCTGTGACTTTCCCCCTGTCTCAACCAGGAGCCTGCTCAAGGCCATCCGAACAGGCCAAGGCAGAAGGGGGGGCTGGGAGGTGCACTTCTGGCGACCCTTGCCCTCTCCCGTCTCTCCAGAGCGGTGCCAGGGAGGGCTGAGGCCTCCTGAAGCTGCTGTCCGGGGAGGAGGAAGTAGGTCTAGGAATGCAGGGGGCTGCAGGGGTGGGGCAGCCAGTTTCCAGCGGAGAGCCCTGACCCAGGCCCGCCCACTTCCTCCCACCCAGCAGGTGTGCCAGCAGCCAAAACAGAAGACAGGCACCAGGATCCCAAAGGTCAGCGACTTCCTCTGCCCCTTCTGGGGGCAAGTGTGCGTGTGTCCAGGGCTAGTCACGGTTCCAGGGGCTGTCCCATGGCTGTCCCTGTGCCCTGGTGCCCCTGGATCTCCCCAGCCAGGGCACCCATTTCCAGGTCATCTTAGGGTTTCCATCTCAGAGGCCTGGCTCTGGGGGGGGTCCCCGGCACCCCTCCTGCCAGCTGTCACCCTCATGAGATCTAAGTGCTCCAGGCCCCACGATTAAGGCATGTGGCTAAACCCAGAGAGGGAGGGGGAAGCCCGATGGGATTCCGTTGAGGACTCAGGCTGGGTCTGTCCAGCTGGGGAGTCGGGCTCAGCCCAGGAAGGGGCCTGTAACCTTAGGGGCTCTGACAGGCCACAGGGCCTCAAAGATTCCTAGGGGCCCCTCACTGGGAATGGCGCAGGAGGGGGACTTCTGGGTCCCGGTGGGTGTGGCCGAGATCAGGCTGTTTATGGGCATGGAAAGGCATAGGAAGGTTCCAGAGCCCTCCTGAAGGAAAATCAGATGTTGGGGTGGGGCCGTCAGGAAGGGGCGGGGCGCAGTGGTCGGCCTGTGGCCACTCCTGTGGCTCAGCCCCACACACGACTGTCCCACGCCCAAGAGCAGGCAGAGGCGAGGGGCTGAGCCGGGGCAGCGCCACGAGGGTCGGCGGGTGGGGCGGGAAGGCGCCGCGGGCTGCTGATCCCGGCCTTGGCGCCCGCAGGAAGCACTTGTTCTGGAATCTGGCAGAGCCCGCGCTTCATAGCCCGGAAGAGGGGCGCCGTGGTGGAAATCAGGTGCCACACGAAGGACGTGGGAGCCGTGAGCTGGTTGTGGAAGCGGGAGATGGACTTGGAGCCCAAGCCCCTGCCGAGAGAGGACCGCCTCCTCCAGAGCCAGAACGAGTCGGTCGCCACCCTCACCATCCAGGGCATCCAGTTCTCGGACAACGGCATCTACTTCTGCCAGCAGAAGTGCTCCAAGGGGTCCTTCAGCAAAGGCTGTGGCACCGAGCTGCGAGTCATGGGTGTGTTTGGGGCCTGGCAGCCCAGCCTGCCGCCAGTAGGGTGGACCACATCGTGAGGGTGGCCGTGGCCATAGAACACCCAGGAGAGCCGCTGAGGAGGTCCTGAGGGGGCCAGGCCCCAACAGGGGCCCCGGGCCTCACACCCCCCTGCCTCCCCACAGGGTTCAGCACCTTGGCCCAGCTGAAGCGGAGGAACACACTAAAAGATGGCATCATCATGATCCAGACCCTGCTCATCATCCTTTTCATCATCGTGCCCATCTTCCTGCTGTTGGACAAGGTGACTGACTGGGGGGGGCCAGGGAGGCGGCCACGGGGCGGGCCAGACACGGGCAAGGCCTTTGTCCCCCCAGCCCCAGAGCTTGCCCATTGACTCACCCATGATCTCTCCTTCATCCATCCAGTTGTTCTGGCAGAGCGCACCAGAGTACACCTCACTCCTTGACCCCTGACCCCTGACCCCTGACCCCTCGCTCCCAACCCCTCAGGCTGCGTGGACCTCCCCAGCCTGGCCCAGCAGTGGATGGGGTGGGGGAAGCTAACACTCTGCTCTCCATCCCCTGCCCCACCAGGATGACAGCAAGGCTGGGATGGATGAAGATCACACCTATGAGGTAAGGAAGAGCAGGACCCCACAGCGCTGAGGGCCGTGGGGTGGCTGGCGGCACCCTCCCCTGGTGTGGTCAGAGAGTGCCCAAGGCCTAAGCCCCATTCCGTGTCTCCAGGGCCTGAACATTGACCAAACGGCCACCTACGAGGACATAGTGACTCTGCGGACAGGAGAAGTGAAGTGGTCAGTGGGGGAGCACCCAGGTCAAGAGTGAGGGGCTGGCTTCCCCATGCCCCTTGACCCAGCCAGCTGGGCCCTCATTGACTGTGTGAGAGCCGCCTCCGCCTTCCAGCTCATCCCCTCTTCCCTGGACCTCGGTCAGCCTCTGAAGCTGGCCCACCAGATCTGCCTGCCCCTCCGGCCCCTGGTCCCAGCTCTTGCCAAAGAGACTAAAGTGGAAGGGCCGCAGGGCAGGGCAGTGATTTGGAGTGGGGAGTTCTCTGGGGATAGACTGGACCCAGTCTTCTGGGGGTGCTATGTGGGGATCCAGCCCACGTTCTGGACGGGGAAGGCAGAGGCTTTTCTGGAAACTGCAAATGGACTCAGAGCAGACTGGCTTCCTGCAGAGCCCATGGGAAGCCGTGGTCCGTCCCACTTGGCCATAGATGGGCTGCGGAGGGCCACATGCCTCTCCCACTCTCTCCCACCCTCTCCTACTCTCTCCTACCTTCTCCGACCCTCTCCCACCATCTCCGATCCTGTCCGACACTCTCCCACCCCCGGGGGGCTCCTAGCCTTGATCCTTTCCTCTCATGGAATAAACAGTGTGTCGAGAAACCACACACAGGCTTGTGACATCTATGGCATGGGGTGGGTTAGACTATCTCTCTGGGCACAACCGTTTGGTTCTCTGGGCCCGTAGTGTGTGGGAGAGGATGACTGCTATGGGTCTCACAGACCTCGCCTGTGCTCACTAGGGCTCTGTCTGAAAGCCTGGCTGGGATCTGCAGTTACACCCTCCTGGGTGGGCACCTCACCTAGCTTGGCCCAGACTGGAGAAAGGCTGATAGCCCTTCTTGGCAAGGATGCCTTCATCCTGCATCCCCTTTGGCCCACATGAGCACCTGGGTCCTGCTCTGTAGGGCGAGGGTCTCAGCCAATCCTACTGTCCTTGATGGCAGTCCACCTGCGAGAAGCCCTTCCAAATATCCCCAGGCCTGCCCAAGCCCCATGACTGCCTTGTTGCCCATGCTGGCCTCATTCTCCAGTTAAACTACTCCCCACCAAGCCTGGAAATTTTGTTTTTAAGTCCGACGACCCAGAGCCATGCAAGAGATTCCCAAAGAGGGAGGCTTTGCAGTGGTGAAGTTTGGGGGTCCTGAGGTGATTCCTTCAACATTTTCCAGAATCACATCAGAGGTCCTCCTAGGGTCCCAAGTCCCCACAAAATGATCCCTAGGGTCCTACAAATTCAAGCCCTGACCTGCCAGCTGCAGAAGTGACTGGAAACAGTTCCCAGCTAGGAGCTTAAGTGCAACTAACCTCTATGTGCAAGACCAGGCCTTGCTCCGCTTCCTGTTGACCTTGGGGAGGACACTGCAAACCTCTTTGCCACTCATGCTCTGGATTCAGGCCAGAGAAATCCCTGCCTCCAGGGAGAGCCAAGCCTGGCATGCGGGAACCAGTAAGAGTGGTCACCAGTTTTTACCAGCTTTCCCCCAGAGCTCCAGGTGGGGTGGGGTGGGTGGCTAAGGTCCCAGCGCCTGGAGTTTCAAACAGTCAATTTGTGCATCGTTCAGGGGTGCTCGCTCGGAGCCATGCTGGGCAGGCCAGGCAGGGTCTGCTCCCTCCGTGGCCTCCGGGCTGGGCTGCCTGAGGAAACTGGTTTGTTTAGGCATCTGCCTCCACTGAGCTGGAGCCTTTCCTCTCCTGCTTTGCATAGTGACGCTAATTCTGTCCTCCTGTCTCCACCAGGGACCCTAGCTAGCAGGGCTGGGGGCGGGAGGGTGTCTTCACTACTCCCCCCCCACCCCACCCCCCAGTAGGGTCTCCCCCGGCCTGGGGCTGCCCTGAGTCTAGGAAGGCCCTGACTTTACCAAAAGATTAATACTTTTGAATCACTGAGTTTTTCCAACGCTTTACAGTGCTGTTGGCAGAGAATTATTTGAACTGAACCCCTGTCTCTGTCCCCAGACACCCCTAAAAGGTATTTGCCCTCATGGTTATGATGTAGAAGTCCTCCCTGGTCTGTTTGTCTTTTTTTTTTTTTTTTTGGTTTGGTTTTGCTTTTGTTTCTGTTTTTCTGTTTTAGGGGCTTATGCTATGGGTATCATCATGTCTGTCTTAAGGGTCCCCGGCCCCCAGAACTGACTGAAGCAGGGCAGATGAAGCTGTGTGATGCTGGTGGGGATGATGAAAGCCTTAGGCCTCGGTTGCTTAATCTGTAGAATGGGAATCATAAAACCTTGTCTGAGGGAAGGGAGCTGAACCAGATGCTGTGTTGTTGTTTTTTTTCAATTGTCATATAGTAAAATTGAATTTGTTTTCTTTCAGTATACAGGCTGATGAATTTTAGCACATGTGCAGATTTATATCACCCCACCACCACCACAATTAGGATAAAACATGAACTGAAATCTTTTATTGGGCTCCCCAAAATATTTACATATTTACATAAATGCCTATAATATTGTATGGAACAGCTCCAGATTCACATACATCATCTTGCATAAGCCCCAGCATAATCCTGGAGGGGGGCGGCATCATCCCCATTTGATGAATGAGCAAATCAAGGCTCAGGGAGATAGCAATGGACCAAAACCATATATTCTGGGGTATGGGACGCCTTCTGACGCCAAACCCAGGATTCTTCCCAGTACATCACAACTGTCTCTCTTGAAGGACTTTGTGGCCCTGAGATATTGAGAAGGGAGAAAAAAGGAGGAAAACGAGGGAGGAGAGAATCCTGCGACAACTTTGGCCATCTTCAAACATTTCCCATTGTTTACAAGTCCCAACACACAGGGACACAGGACCCAGCTGGGCTGGGGCTCCTGCCACGGGGCCATCCTTCGAGGCGTCCGGCTCTGGCCAGCTCCCCCAGGCCTTCCCCTCCCCAGAACACAGCCCTGAGGTGCCTTGCTGGGCACATGCCCCACTGCCCACTGGGGGAATCCAACCTAGTCCCGCGGGGCCATGGTGTAAGCATAGGCTGGTTCCTTCTTCGTTCTAGCTTGACTTCCGGCCCTTTCGATGCAGGTGCTGGCAGGCCTGGGGTGTCTGACCTGAGGGTTTGGGTGTTTTTCCAGCAGAATCAGAGGTGAGAGAAAAACAAAACAAAATGTGAAAAGCTGCCACTGTGTGGGTGTCACTGGTAGATAGCGTTTGTCCCTTAGCAGTTGTGGGGTCTTCTGTGAAGGGCCCCAAAGGCCATCTTGGAACACGGGGTTTGGAAGTTCCAGATTCTGTCTCGATTATTCTGCTCTTTAGCCGACCCCAGTGGCTGGATTCAGGGCCCACGTCGGCAAAGTTCCCAGGTGAGTCCGGCTTCCCACGGTGCTGCTGGTTAGGCACCCTCAGAATCTGCCGGTGACTCAGTTGCAAACCAAAACAAAGCGACAACAAACCATCTACTGGGATACCTCAGCTGCCCCTCCAACTCCAAAGCCTTTACCTGGAAACTTTGATGACTCGCAGAGAACAAAAATCAACTAGCATTAAATCCTGATGTGCAGTTTGTTAAAACACGTTTAGATGGATCCAGTGCATTTTTCTCAATGAAAAAAAATAATAAAGACCTCTTTCTCTCTGACCGAACACCACTTTCTCACATGAGGAAAGCAGGGGGGTGGGGGGCGGTGCTAGACACCTCACGAGGTCCCCTTAGGGCTCAGGTTCTGCAAGTCGAGAGTCTGTGTAGAATATTTGTGTGTCCTTGTGATCAGCATCTGCATACCGCCTCATCTATTTTTTTCATTTAAGTGTTTTCATGCATGTAGTGCCGTGCATTGCAAGATCTTGTACTTTTTATGATTTTTTTTTGGTACTTCTTATTTCAAATTCATTCTATGATAAGGACATTGAGACACAAAGTGGCCTACCTTACCATTTCTGGGTGCGTGGGTATTCGAGTTCTTTCCTTGGCATTGTCCTTGCGTCCGCTCCGTCCACCTAGCACGTGCTGGTTGAGTGCCTGGCTCTAGGACTGTGCCCTCTGGCCATTCCCACCTCTTCCCAGGCTTTTCTCTCACCTCTATATCTTCACTGTTTCTTTCATGGCAATTTTCACAGTGTGAAATTTCCTGATGTATTTTGCCATTATGTATTTATTTGTTTGCTATTGTGTCTCTTCCCCATAGACTATAAGCTCCAACAGAAAAAGGATCCTGTCTTTTGTTCATCTGGGCATGCCATCTGCCTGGTACAATATCCGGCATCTAGAAAGAGCAATGACTACTTCTTAGAACCAGTTAATGCGTGAAGAAGAGAATGAGTGAATGAATGAATACATGAACGGCATGAACCCAGCCTCAAAGCGTTTACATTCCCACAAGGGGCATGAGATGTCCACAAACAAGCACAGAATAAGGTAAAAGAAGTCAGAGGTGATTTCCAGTGAAGGGCACCAATCAGGAAAGCACCCCAGACTTCCCACAGCTGCTGGACACACCTGGGTACTCACTACTTCTTTTTCAATGGGACTGTCTCCCTGGGGAATAATCCCCAAGGTGGAAATTACTGAAGAGGTCCAGTTATGTAGGCTGTGATGCACTTCTTGATGGTTCTGAGATCCCCAGCCAGGGTAAACACCCTTGTCAACCCCCAAGAGTGCCTACCCCTATCCTGTCCCCACCCCCACAAGCCCTCCACAGCCCTTCCTCCATGCTTGAGCCCTCTGGCAAACCCAAGGGTCCAATGAGATAAAGGAAGTGAAAACATGATGTACGCTGAAACGTGCAGTTCACATGTGAAGGATGATGAGATCTGGTTCATTAAATTGGGTTACATTGGGCTGTTTTTTTCTGCAGCTTTTCTTGGTGTCCGTGGACCTCATTCTAGGGTGAAGCTCCTTCCGCTCAATGTCCTCCAGCTTCAGTGAATATCTTCTGAGCAGGGATTTGACCCTTCTCTGCTGGCTTTGTGCTGAGGAAAGTTCTGTCTGTGTCCAGCAGCGCCACCGTCTTTCCCAGATGAGGGTTCTCAAGAGCTCCGTGTGGTGGGAAGATGGGGGCCTTGGGCAGCTATCATTTGGAAGCCAAGAGACTATGTACAAACTACTGTATTTCTTTAACTCTGAGTGCTCTCGTATGAAATGGGCCTCCCAACCCTCTCACCCAGGACAGAGCCTGGTACTCAGAAATGGGCACTTTTCCACCTCCCCGACAAAGCCTTTGGGAATCCCCACATAATAGTCTCTAGAAACCTTGACCCAATGCTGCATGATTGACGCAGTGCTCAGACGCCTGCTGGAAGCAAAGAGGAGGCAGAGTTACATCCCAGGGGCAATCCCAGCTTCTGGCCTCAAGGAAGGCAGCACAGAGCTAGTGGTGGAAACGTGGGCCTCAAGTGACCACGGTGGAAGGAGTGGAAAGAACCGCCACCAATCCTTCTGAAGCTATCCCTAAGGCCATGGTAAGTGTGACTCCAAAATAAATTGGCCCCACCCCACAGATTGAACCTCAGAGAGGATCCTAAAGTCTGACAGAGGCCACTTTCAGATCAAGAGCAGATCTGTGAGCTTTCACAAGAGGTACAGAAAACCCTAGATTTCAAATCTGGAAATATGAAAGGCTTTCAAACATTGAATTGCATGGATTCCAAGACAATGGGCAATTCATCTTGAGCCTTTTGAGGCTGACCTGAGAGATGTTAATCACAGCCTCTTCCTATCGGGCACCATACGGAAGCCATGGTTGGGCAGTCTCTGAACATGGAGAAACCTGGGGTTTGGCCCTTTGGTGCCCCAAGAAAGGATGGGTGACTCCCCAGCATGGGAGGGCAAATCTCATCTACCTCTGCACCCTTCGGTTCTTGCTGCCACCATGGTAACCTTTTGTAAAGGTGTCTCCTCAGACCTCCAGAGTCCTGTGAGCCAGTTGAGTTCTGCGGCCAACAGAAGTGGGTTTGGTGAGAAGAGAGACTCCCCTGATCTGGCTGGTTCCATCTGCTCTTGGCAGTACCCCGCCTGTGGGGAACCTCAGCCACACCTCACTTGTGCCTACCTAATGTGGTTCTTGAGCAGTCCCCAACTTGAGCTCCTGTACCCTCACTCAGGGGAGGCCTGAGGTTTCAACCTGGTCCACAGTACACATACAAGTCCCCCCACCATTAGCTAGAAACTGGTCATGACGGGTTCCACATCAGTCCTCCACAGGGTGGAAAGAGAGGGGTGGGGGAGGCAGAAGGCAATGTGGGGCTCGGAGAGTTTCCTCTATTTCCCCGCTGGCCCCTCCTCTGTGGTAGAGCTGCAAGGAAGACAGGAAAGCCTTCCTGATACCCAACCTCTTCCTCACACCTACATCTTTGATGACAGCCCACTCTGGCCCTCCCTCAGCCCGGAGAAGAGCTCTGTGCGTCCCAGGGCCTTCCCCAGCAGAGAAGGAATCAGGGCACCGTTGGGCAATGACTCTAGAATGATGGGAGAAGAGGAAGCTGTATCCTAAAAGTGGGAGGTGGCAAGATAAGCCCTTGCATCCTGGACCCCGAGGATGTGCCTTTTCAACATTGGTTGCCAACACCATAACCAACCACCTCTAGAAGAGTTTGCTTGTTCATTTGTTTATTTCCCCACAGGGCAAGTGCTAAATGTTCCTAGACTCAAGGGGTGGGAGGTTTAAATGGAAGAGAATGTGTTCTTTTCTGTTCTTAGCCCTGGGGGTGATCTGATGCTGGTGACCTGCAGGTGCTGCAGTGTCCTCAAGCCTGGGCTCTGGGGGGCTGGAGGGCAGCAGTCCTAACCCAGCCTTCTCGGCCCTCACCTTGCACAGCTACTTGGCCCCCGACACGCACCCCGTGTCTCTGGGCCAGTCTCACCTAGGAAATGAAGAACAACAATCTGCCTCTTAGGGGAGGATGAAACGAGACGAAGGGACCCTAGTGATTAGGGGCAGGATCCCTGTGTTGAGAGAGGCATTTAGAAGATAAAATAACTGAGTGGTCCGCCCAAGTCTGCTCGGGAGAAAGGGTTTGGGATGATCAACATGGGAAGAGCAAGATTCTGGAGGTCGGCTGAGGCTGAAGCTCTCACAAGCAAGGCTCTCTGAGCCTCCTCGGTCAGCTGCTCTGTAAAATGGGGTGGTAATGATATCGCCTTCACGAGATGGTCGTGAGGGTCAAATGTGACAATGCACAGGCATGCTGTCTCAAATGATGAGCTCTATATGAATATTAAAAGAAGAAAGCTGGGGAGGAGACTAGGGTGGCTGGAGAGAGCATCTTTTGGGGGTGCTGTACCTGGAGTTGCACTGCTGGGGACGAGACCCAAGCCCTCAAGGGATCTTCCAATCTTGAGATCCTCTGGTGGTGACTGGGCTGGGGAAGCCCTTGTGGCCGGGTCTGCAGCGGGTTCAAGGAGCAGGGCTAGGGGGACACCTCCAGCTTTGGTCTTCTGCCCCAGCCACCTGGGTGTGCCCCCATGTCAAGGAAATGGGGGGGCAGAGTGGGGCTGGGTTCCTCTGGAGGTGAGTGTCCAGCACCAGCTGCCTCAGGCCAAAGTGGTCGGATGGTGGTAAAGTGTCAGGGGGATGGTGACAGTGGCCAAGGTGGAATCTGGGACTGAACTGTGCCCAGAAACCCCAGAATCCATGGCTGTTCTGGGCTCCCTTTCCCCAAACACACATTCTCTCTGGTGGACAGAGGGGAGCCGTGCTGGGAAGAGAAATGGGAGGGTGAGGAAAGGTAGCACAGCTCTTGCAGCACACCCAGCCTGACATGCCCCCCCATCTTTTGGGGGCCGGGTTGGGTCCTTCTCACCTGGGCAGACAACCCTATGGTGATATCCCACCAGAGCCTGGACTCAGGCTCCTCCTTGCTGCCAGCTCCCCCTGGAAATGAGGATACATTGGGTGATGTCTCAAGCTGAGATCCCCATGTGCACAGCCTTCAGGGCTAGTGACAGTGGGGAGGGGGCAAGAAGGGAGGGAAGGCCTGGGGGACACGACCCCAAGAAGAGCGGGAACAGGACAAGAGGGAGGAGGCTCTACATAATCCATCAGCACAGAGCGGCCAGTGGCCCGATGAATAAATGTATAGAGAGAAGAGGTGGGGGCGGAGGGAGAGAGGGAGAGAGGGAAGGGACCAGGGTATAAAGAGGGCCCGCAAGGAACCGATTCCAGGATCCCAGCAGCCAGCTCCCCAAAGCGCTCAGGGTCCTGTGGACGGCTCACCCCGGCTGCGATGGCTGCAAGTAAGTCCCCCTGGGCTCGGTGTGGACCGAGGGGCGAGGTGGAGGGGGGCCTGCAGATGGCTGGGGGTGCCACCCCCGGGCTCTGGGGCTGCTGAGTGTGAGCATAGACAGCTACGCCCGGACGTGTGGCCCAGTGCTAGAGGTTCTGGGTCCCTGCGGGGTTGGGGCAGGGCTGGCAGGAACCAGGCCTCTTGCCCGCCGTCCGTGCCCCTCCGTGTGTAGGCCCTCGGAACTCTGTGCTCCTGGCCTTCGCCTTGCTCTGCCTGCCCTGGCCTCAGGAGGTGGGCGCCTTCCCGGCCATGCCCTTGTCCAGCCTGTTTGCCAACGCCGTGCTCCGGGCCCAGCACCTGCACCAACTGGCTGCCGACACCTACAAAGAGTTTGTAAGCTCCCCAGGCAGGGGTGCTTGCTGGGTGGGGGTGAGGGTGGCAGGAAAGGGTGAATTTCTGCCCCTCGAATGGTGGGTGGGGGGAACATGGGGGGTAACTGAGGAGTTCAGGGTGGTTCCCCCCGAGGGAAGAGGCTGTGGGCGGAGCGCAAACCGAGGGGGCTTCCGAATGAAGCAGCGATGAGGGCCGGGTGGGTGCCTGTCCCCAGGAGCGGGCGTACATCCCCGAGGGACAGAGGTACTCCATCCAGAACGCGCAGGCCGCCTTCTGCTTCTCGGAGACCATCCCGGCCCCCACGGGCAAGGACGAGGCCCAGCAGCGATCCGTGAGTAGGCCGGGCGGCCGCCCGGGGGCCTCCCCCCTTCCGCCTCGCCACAGGCATCAGGCCCTGGGCAGCCTCGCCCCGGGGGGCAGGTGGCAGGGTGGCAGGGTGGCAGCGGGAGCCCCCCCCCCCCCGGCCGAGGCTGGGGCGCCCACCGCCCGCTCCTCCCGCAGGACGTGGAGCTGCTCCGCTTCTCCCTGCTGCTCATCCAGTCGTGGCTCGGGCCCGTGCAGTTTCTCAGCAGGGTCTTCACCAACAGCCTGGTGTTCGGCACCTCAGACCGAGTCTACGAGAAGCTCAAGGACCTGGAGGAAGGCATCCAAGCCCTGATGCGGGTGGGGATGGCCACGTGGGTCCCCTGCCCCGGGCCTGGTGGCCTCGCTGGCTTAGACGACCGGTGGGGGATGGTGTGGGCTGGGAATCAGCGCCCCGGGGGTGCTTTGGAGTGAGCCCTCCAGCCTGGACCCCTGAGAGAGCTTCCTCCTCGTTGGTTCCCCAGGGGTGGATCCTGCCTGCCCTTCTCTGAGCCTGGTGGGGAGGGACAGGGAAGGAGCAGCGGCCAAGGACAGGGCCTCTCTGCCCCATCTCTCTCGCTCTCTCTAAGGATATCCACTTATTCATGAGAGACCCAGAGAGGCAGAGACAGAGGCAGAGGGAGAAGCAGGCTCTCCGCACGGAGCCCGATATGGGACTCGATCCTGGGGCTCCAGGGTCACGCCCTGAGTCCAAAGGCAGATGCTCAACCACTGAGCCACCCTGGCGTCCCTTCCCTCCTCTCTTCGGCAGGAGCTGGAAGATGGCAGTCCCCGGGCCGGGCAGATCCTGAAGCAGACCTACGACAAGTTTGACACGAACCTGCGCAGTGACGATGCGCTGCTTAAGAACTACGGGCTGCTCTCCTGCTTCAAGAAAGACCTGCATAAGGCCGAGACGTACCTGCGGGTCATGAAGTGTCGCCGCTTCGTGGAAAGCAGCTGTGCCTTCTAGTTGCTGGGCATCTCTGTCACCCCCTCCCCAGAGCCTCCCCAACCCTGGGGAGTGCCGCTCCAGGGTCCACTGTGCTTTCCTAATAAAGTTAAGTTGCATCATACCACCTGAGGAGGTGTCATGCTATTACATGGGGCAAAGGGCTGGGAAGACAACTGGGGCCTCCTGGGAACCATGACTGACCCGATTCTTCCCAGGCTGGAAAGAAGCTGTCACAGTCACTCCTCCCTGTCACATGTCAAGTCCACGGACCAGGCCCTAGGTCCCAGGTCTCTGGGCACTTCCACCCCCATAAAGTACCTGGAGGCATTCCTCTCCCCACCACACCACACCACCAGATGGAGCACCCAAGAGTGGGAAGAAATAGAAAGCAAGACAAGCTATTAAGTACAGAAGCAAAACACCCCAACATGGGAGAAAACAGAGAAATCAGAATTACTTTTGTGCAGAAAGTTTAAGATGAATACACATTAGACACCCCTACTCTTGGAAAATGGGAACAACACAAATTGGCTTTGGGACAAACAGACACAGAATATTTGGGATCTGAATGGTGGCAAGGGAAGCGGAAGAAAGACACCAAATTAGTATTGCAAATACAGCACCAGCAGGTGCCAGGTAGATAATTACAAATGTAGGGAGGGCTGAATGTAAAGGGATCAATCATAACTGATGCTCAGCTTCCTCATGGGCATACAACCCAGAGCTCGGGGACCCCAGCAACCTGGAGAACTCAGTCCCCTGCTAAGGTGGGGCCTATCTGGCCTTGTCCTGATTCAGGACCTTGGGGCTGGGCTGCCAGACCTTTGGATTTTTCAAGACACACAGGATATCCAGGCTTTCACGTGAAATCTAATTTCTAAACATTAGTGACTAATTCACATTGAAAACATTTTTTCGGGATCCCTGGGTGGCGCAGCGGTTGAGCGCCTGCCTTTGGCCCAGGGCGCGATCCTGGAGACCCGGGATCAAATCCCATGTCAGGCTCCCGGTGCATGGAGCCTGCTTCTCCCTCTGCCTGTGTCTCTGCCTCTCTCTCTCTCTCTCTCTCTCTCTGTGACTATCATAAATAAATAAAAAGAAAAAGAAAACATTTTTCCCCTAAGATTTTACTTATTTATTTATTTTAGAGAGAGGGTGGGGGTAGAGGGAGAGGTAGGGAGGGGGAAGAATCTCAAGCGGACTGGACACTGAGCATGTTGCCTGACTTGGGGCTCCATCTCACGACCCCGAAATCACAATTTGAGCTGAAACCAAGAGCCAGACACTTAATTGAATCAGCCACCCAGGCACCCCCATATAGAAAACATTTTTAAGGGCAAAAATTAACCCAAACACATTTGCTCTTCAAGCTGTCAGTGAGCAATTTGTTCTAAGGGCAGCAGATTGAGATAACTTGTAAGGGAAAGAATCAGAAATATTTGGACTTCAATTTAGCTTCATGAGATTACTTAACCTGTCTGGGACCCAGTTTCCTCACCTATAAAATGAGATGGTAATAAATTGCCTCCCAAAGCTAATGTCAGTATTCGATAAAATGGTGGTTCTGAGGTGTTTGACACATTATAGCACTCAAGAAATTGCAGCTGTTTTGCACTGAATTAACTAATCTAAAGTTAACACTTTAGAATTAAGTCTTCGGTCACCCAAGCACCTTAGCTAGGGAGTGACCTATATAAATCAATACTTAGATAATCAGAGTGACTCTATTATCCAAACATGATTTTACAAAACCAATAATTCTTGTATAATACAAAAGTCATGTTAAGTCAGTTAAGATGTCCCAATTAATCTTCCTGAAAAGTTCAGGTTTTCATATATGGTGTTGAATTTTCTTTAAAACAAAACCCACCTGTATTTATTTTGGATATTTTACATTTAGTAAGTCCTTGGGGAGTGGTTGAAAGCTGGAATAATCAGAACCCAGAGCTCCATTTCTTGGCTCAGAAACCATTAATCTGCCATAGATAATTCTTTTATTGTCTGACTTAAAATCGTGGACTTTAGGGGTTAGAAGGGCCTCACAGGTCATCCTAATTCTTTCTCATTTAGGAATCTTACTCCATAGCATCCCTTACCGTACTCACTGTGTACAAGTGTCACAGGAGTCACTATTTTGCAAGGCAACTTGCTCTAGTAAACTGCCCTGGTTTTAGAGAAGTATTTCTTATATTAAGCTGAAGATTCCTGTACTATCCCTCATTTGATCTTAGAATTATTTGGAAATCTCATATTCTTCAGAAGTTGATGTAATGAGCACAAATATAATAATCTCTTAGCTTGGATAAATGTTTTAGAAGGAAATGTGAGCCATCTTTAAAAATCAGGTTTGTTGAATGAATGTGGCAGGAGAACGGTGCCTACAGGGGCGTGTTACAGCTGCCAGTGGGACGGTTCTGGAGTGGCGTTGTCATGACAGCAGTAGACTGCAGGGGGAGCCACAGTCCAGTGAGCCTCTGCTCCTCTCCTGGGTTTAGCAGACTCAACCCGGCCACCACTTGTTGAGAAATTCAAAGAAGCAAAAAAAAAAAAAAAAAAGAAATTCAAAGAAGCTAGTTGATCTTGCAAAATTTCAGAATTTAAAAAGACCTTAAAGACCACCTCCCCTAAATTTTTTGATTTGGCAAATGCTATTCTGCCTTTCAGCTTTTCTTTTTTTTTTTTCTTTCTTTTTTTTTTTTTTTCAGCTTTTCAATTAAGCAGTGGATGCCACCCTCCGTCACAAATTAGAAACACCCGAAATGTTTTCTAAACAATTCTTGCCTTAGCCGCCACTCCCTGCAATTCTGATTTAATTGGTCTGGAAGGGATCCAGGAAGGAGTGGTTTTAAAAACTCCCCAGGTGAGTCAAATGTGCAAACAAAGTTGAGAACCACTGAGTTAGAGACCACAAAGATGAGATATCTGGGTCCACCAGGGATGAAGACCTGGGTCAGTTGTGGCTCTATTTTTTTTTTCTTTTTAAAGATTTTTTATTTATTTATTCATGAGAGACATACAGAGAAAGAGAGACAGAGACACAGGCAGAGGGAGAAGCAGGCTCCATGAAGGGAGCTGATATGGGACTCGATTCCGGGTCTCCAGGATCACACCCTGAGCTGAAGGCGGCGCTAAATCACTGAGCCACCCGGGCTGCCCTCTCTCTGTTTCTAATTCTAAACAGTCATCTAAAAATGTTCTAATAAGCCAGTAACAAAAAAGACAAGTACTGTATGAATTCCCTCTATGAGGTACTTAGCATAGTTAAATTAAAAAAGACAAGAATGTAGAATGGTGGTTACCAGGGCTGAGGAAAGAGGGAATGAGGAGTTGTTTAATTGGTGGAATATCAGTTTTGCAATTAGAGTTCTGGAGACTGGCTGCACAGTGTGAATGTACTTGACCCTACTGAACTGTACACTTAAAATGGTTAAGATGGTGGGGGGGGGGGTGCCTGGCTAACTCCGTTGGTACAGCACTGAGCCCCACATTAGGTGTAGAGTTTATATAAAAATGCCTTTAAAAAAATAGTTAAGTTGGTAAATTTTATGTATATTTTACCACGAGTTAAAAATTTTTTAAAATTTCTAATAAAAACATCTTCCTAAAAAGTAAGGTCAGTGAGATTTGTCAAAGAGATTTTAATAGACAGAGCTCAAGTAATCTTGAAACAAACCCCCCCCCCCGCGAATAATGTTTTTCTGACTCCATATGATCTTTTAAATTGAGTAGAACCTCAAATAATCTAAATTTACTCTAACTTGAATTTCTTCTGTGAAAATTAATAAAAGGAAACCTAGTTTAGAATGGACTTGGGAGGCCAGTAGGAGGAGCTCTCATGCCCTTCCACTAGGCAATTGCAGACCCAATAGGAAGAGGCGAACCTTGCAGATACATACCACTTTACTATCACGCAGCCAGAGGGAAGGCTTTCCTCCTACCCCAGCAACAGCCCAGCCAATGAGAGACACTCACAACTCAGCCAATGAGAAGCCACCATACATCCAGCTCCCATTTTACTCCAATGGACTTTTTGTTTACAATAGCCTGCCCAACTTCCCCCTCTATAAAAGGGCAGACCTCTGCTTTGTCCTGCAGAGCTTCCTATGATTCTGCTCTAGAGCCCTTTTGCTGGATTGTGGTTCTTTGTAATTCCCATATAAACCAATTTTTGCTGGTACAATAACTGGTGTTTTATTTTTAAGGTTAATATTAGTGATCATGGGTGGGCTCCAGAGAAGATCTTCAAACAGTTTGAGGCTGGAGAGCAAACAGATGCTCGTAGCCATGGAGCCAATCCGGCTCACTGCTTTTTCTCTAGGACCCTGGAGTTCCAGCATAAGTTTTCTGCTGGATTTTGAGCTCTGTTCTCTTTGTGTTTGAGCTCTCCAGGCTTTATTCAGGATCTGTTTTAAGATCTCGTTTTAGCAAAGTCTGGGGGGGCCATATCATTTGTTCCTCTTGGATCAGGTACCATTCTCTCTCTCTCTTTAGATTTATTTATTTATTTATTTATTTATTTATTTATTTATTTATTATTTATCTATTTATTTATTTATTAGATACACATAGAGAGAGGCAGAGACACAGGCAGAGGGAGAAGCAGGCTCCATGCAGGGACCCGGATGTGGGACTTGATCCCAGGACTCCAGGATCACACCCTGAGCCGCCCAGGCGCCCAGCTATCATCCTCTTGATGAGCAACATCTTCAGGTGATACTGACAGAATCCACAGTGCACCTCCCATCAGGATTCAAATAGATCCCCCAAAATCTCTTCTCAGAATGAATCAATACTGCATAAAGAAGCCCTCCAAGGCATCAAGGCTATAATAGAAGATTACGAGGCTCGGAGCCTCATTATCCCCTGCACTAGTCCCTATAATGCCACTATTTTACTTGTGAGAAAGCCCAGTAGCTGAAGATGGGCCTCTGAGCAATAAATAACCTTGTTATCGCTTGGCACCTGTTGTTCCTAAGCCCCCTATGCTACTGACATCCATTCCCACCGCAGGCAGATTTTTTTTTTTTTTTTTTTTTTTAATGATAGTCACACACAAAGAGAGAGAGAGAGAGGCAGAGACACAGGCAGAGGGAGAAGCAGGCTCCATGCACCGGGAGCCCGACGTGGGACTCGATTCCAGGTCTCCAGGATCGCACCCTGGGCCAAAGGCAGGCGCTAAACCGCTGCGCCACCCAGGGATCCCGAAGGCAGATTTTTCACTGTAATCGATCTACCATTGCATTTCTACCATTCCATTGATAAGGATGGCCAATACTGGGGGACCTGGGTACCTCAGTGGTTAAGCTGCTGCCTTTGGCTCAGGTCATGGTCCCGGGATCGAGTCTCACATTGGGCTCCCCATGGGAAGCCTGCTTCTCCCTCTGCCTATCTCGGGGCCTCTCTCTGTGTGTCTCTCATGAATAAATAATTAAAAAAAAAAAAAAGAAGAAGAAGAAGAAGAAGAAGGACAGCCAATACCTTTTTGCTTTCACTTGAGAAGAATGGAAGCGCACCTGGGCAGTAAGTCATGGAGTTATACACAGAGTCCTTTTTACTTTTCACCACCTTAAAAGCTGATTTGGGTGATAGAAAGTTTTCTGCAGGCTCTACTTTGTTGCAATTTGTATATGATTTACTTCTCTGCTCCCTTTCTCAAACCTCTTCACAGGAGACAGCATCCACCTGTTAAAACTTTTGGCCTTAAAGGGACATGAGGTCTCAAAAAAAAAAAAAAAAAAAGCTGTTTGCTCAAACTCAGTTTTTATACTTAGGGCACCTAATCTCAAAACAATAACTACATCTAGACCCAGACAAAACTGCTCACAACAGCTTAATTCTGACAGATTCCTTTTTTTTTTTTTTTTTTAAGATTTATTTATTTATTCATGAAAGACACAGACTGAGAGAGAGGCAGAGACTTAGGCAGAGAGAGAAGCAGGCTTCCTTCAAGGAGCCTGGTGTGGGACTCAATCCCGGATCCTGGGATCAGGACTTGAGCCAAAGGCAGGCACCCAACTGCTGAGCCACCCAGGTGTCCCATGACAGATTACTTTTTGACAACTTCTCCCCCATGGAAATATACAGGAAACTCCTCTAACTAATGAAGGTTTTTTTCATGATTTACTGATAGTTCTTACTTTATTATTATTATTATTATTATTATTATTATTATTATTATTATATTTATTTATTTATTTTAGAGAAAGAGAGAGCCCTCAAGTGAAAGTAGGGGAGGGAGTAGTGAGGGAGAGAAAGTCCCAGGCCAACTCCATTCATGCTGAGCATGGAGCCTGACACAAATCTCCTTCCCATGACCCTGATCACAACCCAGGCTGAAATCATGAGTCAGACACTTAACCAACTGCACTACCCAGGCGCCCCTTACTGATGGTTCTTATTTAAAGGATGGTAAATATTGTGCTGGGCATGCTAAAGCAACTCCTTTTAAAATCATTGAGACTGCAGCTTTAGCTTTGGCTAATTCAGCCCAACAGGCTCAATGATACAGTCTTACTCCAGCTTGTAACTTAGCTGAGGATAAAACCATTAGTATTTAAACTGAAAGTTGGTATGCTTTGAGAGTTGCTCATGACTTTGGAATATTATGGAAACAGTCTTTACCTCCAATGGGAATAAGATTAAAAATGGCTTCTATGTCCAAAATTTATTAGATGCCATACTTTGCTGGCTGCTCTGACTATTATTAAGAGTCCTGGGCATTCAAGCCTCAATTCCCTGGAGGCCAAAATAAACCACCCACTTATACTTCCGCCAAAAACAGTGCTCCCGAGGAGACCAAAAGCTACACCTCTGTCATGTTCCAAAGTGATGTTCTCCCAAATGATAATTTGGAAAAATGGACCAGAGATACCCAATAATTGGCCCCAGAGAGGGAGAAACAATATTGGAAATCTAGTAGTTGTGGCCTCAATAAAGAGAGACGTCTGGTTTGGACCATATAACAATCTGGCCCTATCAGAAATTCTAAATTTCCTACTACATTATGTAGCACTGTACATGCATTAAAACATTGGTCTACTAAAAAAAAAAAACAAAAAAAAAAAACAAAAACATTGGTCTACTGACAAAATAATAGCATTCATGAACTGATATTGATGGGGAAGTATTAACAAGGTCACAAAAAGTACCTACCTCTCTTGTCCCACCTGTGTAAAGTATAATCCAGGGAAACCAGATTGTTCCAATGGATTCCATTCGGCTTCCCTTTCTCATGGATATAAATGTTTTAGTCATGGTTTGTACGTTTCTCACTGGGACAGGCCAGTGCTGCTTCTGTGGCTAAAATTCTGTTAGAAAAAATTACCCCCCCCCAAAAAAAAAAGAAAAAAAAATTATCCCTACCTGAGGAACCCCTCTCAAACTGCATAGTGATTGGAGAACCCATTTTGCTAGTCAGGTGCTTCATTAAGTCTGTGCTGTTGGCTGGAACAGCACTTTTCACTATGTGTACCATCCTCAGTCCTCGGAGTTAGTTGAATGGATTAATGGCACTATTAGGAGTCAGTTGGCAAAATTTGGAGAAATCCTTCAAATGTGTTGGCCAAAAGCATTGCCATTAGTCCTAAATCTCAGATCTACCATCTCTGGAACTCGCAGACTCTCACCCTTTGAGGTAGTCACAGGATGTCCGATACACTTGGCCTCTGCCCCCTCTGACCCCCAGTTGACAAAAGGAGATACACTTATTTTGCAAAGGCCTAACTACTTCGCTACAGTCTTTTCACAGTATGCTCCAGGGAGATGACAATCTTAAGCCTCACACCTTGCAACCTAGAGTTTCATCTGTTGAAAAAAGACACCTCCGGAAAGGCTCTCTTCAACTTTGCTGGAAAGAACTTTATCAGGAACTTCTAACCAACCCTTATGCCACCAGACTCCAGAGAATAGACCCTTGGATTCACATGACACATCTAAAGAAAGCACCAAACCCTGACCGGACCTATATGCACTCTGGTGACCTGACAGTAAAGGTTTCCTAGAATTGAAGCAGATGACATCTGATGAGACCACTTTCCTGAGATGTCTGGACAGGCCTGTATACATTTTTCTCACTATTGCTTCTTTTTTGTGGAAAGATAATGCCCTGTCTGCATATCCTAAGCCCATCCGAAAGGGAGAAATCTCTTTTGATTATGGGCTTTTGGGAACAGCCTCATCATGATCCCAGGACAAATTCATCTTACACTTGCTTTTTCTGAAGGATTAGAAGGTTCGGAATTCACAAAAGGTTTCTTTCATCTGAACTATTATCTGAATTAGACTCTTATCCAAATTTATGGTCTCTGAACTTCATGGTCTTTGCAACCTTTGAGGCTGTATTGTCAATATCACATTTGGTTCAAACAGTTCTTTTGAGAAAACAATACTGCTTTGAAAGTTGGCTGTTTTGCAAAAAGTTCATCAGCTATTGCTTCATGTTTATTCCTACACTGTATCTTCCCAAATGCACCAGGTTCTTTCTCTCAGTGTACTCTTGCAGTATCCACTATTCTGCTTTCATGGTCACTTTAAAGCAGAGACTTCCAGGAGGCATGCATGACTCCCGGTTTGCCTTCACAAGGAGAACCCTTCTCCCCTAAGTCTGAGTAAGTGCATATAAATTTTTCAATTCGCTATTTTCAGACCTAGTCCTGGTTTAAAAACATCATACAATGCCCAATTGTTATGTTACTTTTTCTGTTTTGTGTAATTATTTTGAGTTTTGTTATTTCGTTGCCTATCAGACTTTTAAAAATGATGTACTCAATAAGGTGATGCTGACTGAATGCTTTGAGATGATCTCCAGCACTTACAGTCTTGATACAGACTACAGATGGGCAGTACCTGAGAGCTCTCCTTCCTAACCTTCCTTATTACTCAAATGTGGCTTAAGTGGTTTCCAACTGCTAGGTCCTTTCCCCCAACTTAGGACATGATGACTGGGAAAGGTCCTTCCTGGTACTGAGGGACAAAACCACTACATGTGGAGGACCCTACTCTTGATCAGTGATGCTTTCAAAGAAATATCTTGATCAAAAAGGAGAAATGTGAAAACTAATAAAAGGAAATCTTGTTTAGAAAGGAATTGAGTACGAAATGTTGGCTAATTGAATTTAAATTTTACAAAAGCAGCCCGGGTGGCTCAGCAGTTTAGCACCTGCCTTCGGCCAGGGGCGTGATCCTGGAGACTTGGGATCGAGTCCCACGTCCAGCTCCCTGCAGGGAGCCTGCTTCTCCCTCTGCCTGTGTCTCTGCCTCTCTGTGTGTGTGTGTCTCTCATGAATAAATAAATAAAATCTTAAAAAAAAAAAAGGGAATCCTGGAGGCTGGCAGCCTCTCACACCCTATCACTTGGCAATTGCAGACCCAGCAGGAGACAGACCTTGTCTCTGGATGTTTCTTTTATCAAGTGCTCAGGAGGAGGAAAGGCTTTCATCTTCCCCCAGCAACAGCCCAGCCAATGAGAAGCCACCATACTTCCAACTCCCACTTTACTCCAATGGACTTTTTGTTTATGATAGCCTTCCCAACTTTCACTTTTCCTCTGTATAAAGGAGCGGGTCCTCTTTTCTGTTCTGCAGACTTGCCTAGGGTTTTGCTACAGCTTACTTGTCCTGGATTGGAATTCTCTGCTATTCTCCAATAACCTTTTTTTTTTTTTTTTCTGGCAAAACAACGGGCAGTTTTATTTTTAAGGCTAGCACTTACATCAGCATTGCTGAAGCACACATACTGTGTTTCGATCCTTTATATGCATTTGAGAGCATAAATGCCACTCTTCCCTTTCTTCACAAGTCCTCCTCAGAATGACAGGACCTGAGTCTTCTGGGTCAAACAAACGTGATACTTTGCCTCGCAGCTTTAATTCAGGAGGCCCCAGCAAACATGAGGAGTACTTTGTGATATCAGTGTAAGGGTCATTAATTGTCCGGATCTGCATGAGACTAATTTTAGTTTCTCAGAACCCCTTAGCTCAATGCAAATTGGTACAACTAGTCATCCTACTAGTAGTCCTACATCATAGGGAACAAAAAAGGGGGAAAGTAGAGAAAGAAAGAGGGAAAGGAATAGGAAGAGAGAGCATGATGGAAATGAGAAAAGAGATGTCTGTGGTGTATGTGATTTTTGGTGGCCCTCCATAGGTACTATGGTCTTCTGATTCTTGCTTTGAGTTTATTATGATTATGGATACGACAACCACCAGCATCATTAGTGTAATAAAATTTGATATTGTGAATACGTGTACAACACCGTGCTAGTGTTTTTTTAAATAAATACTATTTCATTGCTTTTCAACTATACTATAATAGGTAAATAGTATTATTATCCCTATAGTAAGAAGGTCCCACTGAAGATTTAACTTGTTTTTCTCGGATCTATAAAGACACCAGAAAGTCACCTTGACTTTCTTAAGAGGATAAATTTTTGAAGTATTAAAGTTAGCTCTCTTCCTCTGAAGATAATCAGGGTAACTGCGCTTAAGTGTGAGCCCATTGTTCAGAAAAAGAGTATATGCAAACCTTTTAGGGGTGGGGCCCTTGAAGAAAAGGCAGTCTCCCTTAGAAGAGTGGGCAGAGACCAGCTTTATTATTCTGGAAAAGAGAGTTAAAGCAATCTTTTGTACTTTAAGAATTGACTAGGAGGGGGTGCCTGCCCCCTGGTGGTGTGGATCCCTGGAGAAGGAAAGGGAGGGACCAAAGTTTCCAAGACTACATAGGGAAGGGCCTACTGAAATCTGAAGAGCCTTACTGGATGGAGAATCTAAAGTAGTGAGATTTGTAACCCTGGAAATTCATGCAAGGAATCATCCCTAGCTGGATCAAGCCCTGAGGAAGTGAATTGTCCTCCCTGAAAGATCTGTGGCAGTGGACCTGGAAAGTACGAGGTTTTATGGACCCTGTAGGACTGCCTGTCAACAGTGACACCAAGTGGCAGTGAGAAGCAAAGGCAGAAGCCACTAGGCTCTTCCAGGTGCCCCCAAAGTGCCTCAGGGCATGGGGCCCTTGAAGCGGGTTCTCTCTGTGAGCTAACTACAGACCTGATGCAGCAGATCCCGACACTGAAATGGCTGGAGATTCCTGATTAGGCTGCTCTATACTCTTTTCTTTTAAACCCACTGCCTTATTTCCCTAAGTGCTCAATTCAGAAGAGTAATTTTCTCACCTGAGGAGAGAGCCATGGCTACTGCATTTAGTGGAAAAATTGAGGATGAGGTCATTTGATGGGGGGGTGGAGGGAGTGCTGTTTTACAAAATCAAACAAGGTATTTCCAATCTCCTCCAAGGAAGCCGTCCTTGATCCTGAGTCAGGTGTTTTCATAAAGACCTGTGCTTTCCCAGTTATGGGAGTTAAGGTGCAATTGTGATTTCTTGTTGACTTGCTCTGGCTTCCCTCATTGACTATAAGCTTGTAGAAGGCAGGAACACTATTTTGTTCACAATTGTATCCACACTGCCTTGTATGTGTTGAAATCAAAGGGTTATTTTTATACCTAATTCATAACCCAGACTCAGGGAAGTTCTGAAAAGAATGATTTTTTTTTTCACTTTGATGCCTGATGCTATCTTCTTTCTTGCTAGTATCTACAATTTGGAAGGCTGCAGACCTCTATCTGGAGGACAGAACTTTAGTATTAAGGGCAAGTCAAACAAGCTGTTGCCCTGAGCTGATGTACCACCTGCCCTGGGCCAGTTGTTTTTGCTACCCACTTAGCATTCTTTTCTTAGAAACTTTACTCAAAATGCAACCATGTGGCTTAATAAAAAATTTCAAAAATGACACAGAAGAGAAATACTTTCAGATATTGTAAAATCACTTTTATTTTTTACTGTACCCAACATCTTAGTGACCCATATATGACTGACTTGGGAGAAAAAAATGTGGTTTTAGGACTCCTCTGGTCTTCTGTAGAGAGGAATCACAGAACAGAGAAGAAAGCTGAATCATAAGATCATATGGTAAACATTGTCTCAGGAGTTGTTCTGAAGCTTAAAGGGAATAGTTTGCAGACAAATGAAAATATGTACTTCTTTATGGAAAGGGAGGATAAACATTGGAACTCTATCCTAAGGGCCTGTAAGATTAAAAAATCAGTATGTCAAATTCACAGATGATTACTTTATAGTGGATTATGAAGAGGAATTCAAAAATGTTCGGAGCCCTTAACCTATGAGGCCAATTTAATGGAAGAACTCTCGTTTCCACTTCAGGGACAGAACATGGTGTTAGGTAAGTGGCTTATCTGACCCAATGTGGAATTTATGACTTTTATACTCCTCCAAGGCACATAATGGATGGTTAATGAGTTGAAGCCTAACCAGCCACTGACCCTTAATGGTGTTATGAGACTCAGCTCTGGGAGCCGGCACTCCAGAACCCCAGGTTAGAGGAGCAGAGGAATGTGTAGGCAGGAATAAATTTCTGATTCCTATCTCTTTGGTACACAGTCCCTTTGAAGTCCTGTCTGTGGACTAAAAAACTGGTTCTCAGTCATGAGAAATGAGTTGCATTTCTGAGATATTTCCAACTATCTCTACAGTCTGATGTTTGGGAGCAAAGGACAGGATCCTCTTTTGGGGACTAAGTGAGTGAACTGATTAAGTGCACAGCAAGGAGCAAGAGGCCCTCTCATTAGCTGGACACTGAGACTGAAATTCCTAGTGATTAGAGTGAACTTGGAGAAGCTGAGCTTGTGGATGGATGGGATACAAGGGACATGGGGGTCTGAAACACTTGTTTTGTGGGACTGTAGAACACAAAGGTAATGTCTCTTCCTTTCTCCTCCCCACCTTTCCTCCCTTAGGAAACCCCAGTAGTATAGGTTGCCTTCAACCAAAGAGCTGTTTCCATTTAACAATTATGTGCATTGCACTTTTCTGCTTGCTGAACAGCAAACTGGCTTTCCTCCTCTTTGTTCTTCTCTTTCTGCCTATAGGGCAATTTCCGCCTCTCTATTTTGCAAGGCTTGTAGTTCAGATACAGTGCTATGGTGATAATACCCACTCCAAGGGCAACGATAATGATGACAAAGATGGTGGAGCTGATTCCTTCATCCAGTCCTGCCCAAGCACAGAAGAGAGAGCTCAGAAGGTTACAGGGCAAGAGAGTCCCCCCTCCCTGAGCCTGCCACATTCACCTCTCAGTCTCACCCTCCCCCGCCCACTGGAATTTTACTTCTTCCCAGGTTTGGATAAGAATCCCAACACCCCCAGGCCCCCACCCCCACCCCCCGGGGAGCCACAGTCACCTTGAACAAGGACAGCAATGTCTTTGCTGACAGAGCCCAGCTGGTTAGTGGCTGTGCAGCAGTAGATCCCCGTGTGGTTCTGGGTTGCCTTCTGTGGCTCGTCAAGGTTGAAGATCACTCCATTCCAGGTACATACCAAGGTTGGAGTTGGGTTTCCCTTTGGGATGCAGGCAAGCATCTGCTCTGTCCCTTTCACCCACGTCTGGTTGCCAGGGCAATCAGATTCCTCTAACCGAGGCTGGTCTGGAAATGACAGTCCCCCAAGGGGCTGAGCTCAGTGTGCCACATTCCTTCCTCACCAAGATGTGATGTTCTCTCTCCTCCCCTAATTCAAATGCTGTGTCCCTTCTACCCAACAGCTTTCCTTTCTAAGGGAAGGACCACTGTTGTCTTTCCTTTCCCAGCAGCAAAAGAGTCTGAGATGCAGCAAAGGCATTTTAATGGATTCAGACTAAATGATATGGACTGTCCTGTCAATGGTGGCTTCCCTGCTTCCCATCTTTGCTTCTCAGTGAGGGAGGAGATGGGCAAGGGTGACCCCACAGACGAGGGATTTTCTACTTTTCAAAATACAAATTCTTATGTGGAAATTTCCCTTCTCAGCATAAACTCTCAACTATCACTTCCTGTGTTCTCGGCCATCAACCCTCAACTAATACCACCTGATCACCTTGCAGTCTCTTTTCTTTTTTTATTTTTATTTACTTATTTTTTTGCAGTCTCTTTTCTGTTCCCAGTTCCCCCTCATGTTTCTCCCAGCTTACTTTCCTGGGGCTAAGATAAGCTTGGGGAACTTTAATTTTATTTCCTCCTTTGATTATTTTATTTTAATGAGAAAATTGTAGCAACTCTAATAATGAAGTTGCTGGCCAGGACTTCTGGAAATGAGAGACTATTATACCCCTTTTTGACAAGAAAGCTCAGGCCTCTACTCACATAAGACATGGAGCTGCATTGTAGTAGTTTTGATTAACCGTTGACCCTGAACCTCCAAAGAGGCCTCACAGGAGAAATTTCGGCCATTATCTTCCTCCCTGGCGGTAAGTAAAAGCCAGGCAGGCTCCCCAGGCGCAGGGAGGTCTGGGGCTCCCTTCAGCCGAAGAGTAGGACTGGGTGATGTTAATACATGCCCTGAACAGGTCACATTAATGTCCGTCCCTGCCGATGGGTATAATTCTTCTATCTCTAAGACTGGTGGAGGGAAGCCTGTAAGAAAAGGAAAAGAGAACCAAACATATTTCTCAAAACTCACAGCTATTCTTGCTGCGGATGGTGTGGTATCTAGGCAGACAAGATGGGAAAGATTTTGGATACCCTACTGCTTCTGTGCTGAACGGCAGGAGCAGTGAGATTTGGGAATTTCATAGCTCTTCTTACAACAAATGCAGTGTGCTACATTTGGCTATGCCTCTGTGGCAAGGACAGCAAGATGGCTTTTCATCTTAGAGATTTCCTCTTTACCTCAAAAAGGTGTTCTAGAAACAAGCTGAAGGACCCAAAATCACTCTGTAAATAGGATGGCCTAGAGAAACCAAGTGAAGGCTGAACTATTGTCTCAATGCATGTCTCCAACCTGCCTGCACTCATCGGACAAAGCTCACTTGAGAGTGTACCTAGGAAAGGTTAGTAGGGATATTTGCTGTTGAATCACCAAGACTTTACTATGGAAGTTTTCAGGGGCAGAGAAACCCCCCACCTTTACCCTCTGAGGAAGGAAAAGAGGCAGGTCACTTACTATAGACATGCACTGGCTCTCTTGTTTTCTGTTCCATTGGACCCAGAGATACAAGGCAAGACAGCTCCTGATCACCAGTCTCCATGGCCCGAATGGTGGCATTGGCCCATGCCATGTCTCCTTTCCAGGAGACAAAAGGGCTCAGCTCCTGGTCTCCCAGGAACATGTAGAACATGACCTCTCCGGCTGGGAACACCCTAGTCAACTCACAGCTCACAGCCTCGGCCATACCAATCTCCAGAAGTGGGGAGACCCAGATTTGGGGGCTCTGAGAGAATTCTGCCAAGAAATGAAGGAAAGAAAGGAGAAAAGCCATGATAAATCATGTGCTATATAGGATCTCCACAATATAGGAAGGGAGTGTGGCTAAAGGCTCTCTGTCCCCCAGGGTAAGTTTAAGGCCCAAGTAGAGATAGAACTCAATTACCCTCATATCCTCATCTTAAACTCTGTGGGAACTTAGTCCTAAAGGCCAAAGTAAGACAAGGAAACGAGCCTCAGGCTCCTTCCACAACCTAGGCTCTGACTCACCAAAGATCCGGAGTACCTTGATGGCTGAACTACTGTGAAAGAGCCCTCCACCATGTGAACTCAAGTCCAGTTCTGCACGGCATGAGAAATTACACCTGTCATCCTCCCTTTGGGCTTTGACATTAATGGTGACCTCAGCTCTTTGGGAGGCCACATCCAAGTTCATAAAGTTCTTTCTATGTAGTTCTTGGTTACCCTGGAGAAGGGTAAGGGTGAGGTTCTCCAGAGGTGCTACACTGGGTACTTGGCACTTCACTGTACACGCTTCATTCACGGCTACCCATGCAGGCTGCAGGTCCAGGATCACCTGCTCTGGCGGCTCTTTAAGACAAAAGGGGGGGCTTGATGAGAGAAGGATATTCACCTCTTCAGAAAGAAATGATATAGGACAGAAGGCCTGTGAAACAAGGTGACTGTGACCCTTAAACCACCTGGTCAACAGTGTCAGCTTTCTGCCAACCCTGCCCTACATGGAACAAGTCAGTCTTCTGGCTCTTCTTCTGCCCATGAAAGGTGGCTAAAATCATAGTCAAGAAAATATGACCGTTGAAGGGGAAGTCCCTTGCATTGATTGTTGCTGCCTTTCTGGAGAACTTTTATCTCTTACCAGAGGTGCTTCACAGGTATGAGCAGCTTCTGAGGAGCTCCTTAGCATCATACAAACTAGTTTACCAAGCTTTTATCCCACAGAAATCACTTATTTTTACAGCCATATCTTTGCCAGTGCTATTTGCCCACCTGAAAGACCTTCCTCACCCATTCTCATCACTTCAAATCCTTACTATTATGCAGGAGTGAAGCTCAAGAGTCCCTTTTCGATGAAGACTTTCTCCAACTACCCTAGCCCCAAAAGACCCTCCTTTCTCCAATCCCTATTTAAGAATTTGTGTCAAATAATTTAGCACTAATCATATACTATAAACTAGCACTATTAGTATATGCCTCCTATACTTGAACATATGCTCAAACACAATGTCTGGATATCCTCTATGGTCTGCTCCTAATTTAAAATCCTACACCAAAGGGAAATACAAGTAATTGGCTCTAAAATTCCTACAGTATAACAGAAATCTCTATTAAGGTCCCTAATTCTCTCCCCTAAAAGAAATCTCTAATTTTTCCCTAGATAAGACATAGTCTTATTCCCCCATTCTTCCCTTCTTCCTCAGCCTTACTCACGATACACAGTGATGCCAAGGCTTGTGTCCTTTTGGATCCCTGCACAAGAGAAGAAGCACTGCAGAATAGAATTCTCTGTGACATCCTCCAGGAGAAACTCCTTCCACTGTGGTCCTTTGTCCACCTGGGTTTTCTTTAAGAAAGTCTCAATCCCACTGGGTCCAGGGTCTGGACAGGTAGTGCTGCAGTTGACCATTAGGGACTGTCCAAACTTTACCAGGGCCTGATCTGGCCAAACAGAAACCTCAAATATCTCTTCTGTCGCCCCTGAAATGATCAAGCACATATGCCAAAGACTTTGGTGATGACCACAAGACCCAAATAAAATACAAAGCCTATTCTATTTGATGGTTAGAAATAAGAAAGCTACCCTGAAGAAAAAATTACAAGGAACCAGACAAAAAAAAAAAAAAAAAACCCTTAATGAACAAGTTAGCACCCTGATTCCACCACCATTCTCTCCACTCATCATCTTTCTAGGATCTGGAGTTCTCTATTAGTGTCACCTTGGAAACTATGGAGTTCTTAAAACTCATGCCTAGGAAACCATTCTCTTTCTGAGCTTCCAGTGTCTTGGAAGCTCCCAGAATTGGCTGCTGAGGGCTCTCAAGGGGTTATTAGGCCTGGAGAAAAGAGCTTTGTTACTTATACCTCAAAGAAATGTTTATTTGAAATTATGGTCTAAAGGTTGCCTTCACCAGAATCACCTGGGGTGCTTGTAAAACTGCAGATTCTAGTTCCACCTCAGACTGAATGATTAAGAATTTGTGAAAAGGGGACCTGGAAATAATGCACGTTAACAGAACAAGCGTTCCTGATGACCCTTATGCACACCAAATTAGGAGAATCACTGGGCTAAAGGTGACTCCTAGGGTCATTACCTTCTCATGGAACTTTTCACCTCTCCTCAAAATGAGACTATTCCTTTTTGCTTTGCTACCAAGGCAACAGATGTTTTTGGGTGCTTAAGAGCTTAGTTTGTTAGGGAAATCTCAGGTACAAGGAGAGAGACATCAGGCAAATTTTAAATGCCTGACATAGGTGAGAAAGGCAGTCTCCTGAAGGCTTTCCTACAGGTCCCATTAGCTACTCCATGTCCACCATCTGTTTCATCTCCCAAATACCAGACCCTTCTAGGAATATACAGCTCATGTAGCAGTGTTACTCGCTAAGGCTCCAGTTCCCTTCCAAAGAACTCGCTCCTCACAACTGAGCTATGGGCCCTCTCCTATCAAGACCCTATTGTAGCTTTTCATGACACCAAAGGTGGCAAAAAGAGGCACGCCTGGGTGGCTCAGCCGCTGGGCATCTGCCTTTGGCCCACGGCATGATCCCAGGATCTGGGATCGAGTCCCACATCGGGCTCTCCGCAGGGAGTCTCCTTCTCCCTCTGGCTGTGTTTCTGCCTCTCTCTCTCTCTCTCTCTCTCTCTGTCGCTGTGTCTCTCATGAATAAATAAATAAAAATCTTAAAAAGGTGGCAAAAAAAGTAAAAATATTCTCAAAATAGGAAAAATAGGACAATCCTCAGGCAGCAGGAAGTCAGGGAAAGAAGGCATATTTCTTAAGGCAGAGTTCTCTCTGATGGTCTATTATCCTGTCTCTGTATTTGGTTTCCTCAATTACAAGCCAGAGATACCTACAGATTCTGTGTCCTAATTGATCCCAAAATAGGAATCTCCCCCAAGGGTCCAGACAAGTAAATACTGAATTTTCACCTCACTACTTCTTTTTTTTTTTAATTTTTATTTATTTATGATAGTCACAGAGAGAGAGAGAGAGAGAGAGGCAGAGACACAGGCAGAAGGAGAAGCAGGCTCCATGCACCGGGAGCCCGATGTGGGATTCGATCCCAGGTCTCCAGGATCGCGCCTTGGGCCAAAGGCAGGCGCCAAACCGCTGCGCCACCCAGGGATCCCCTTCACCTCACTACTTCTTATTCTCTTTCTCATTAGCCAGCCACCTGCACCCTGGCACATATTGGCTAAAGAAACTATCCCGGGGACGCCTGGGTGGCTCAGCGGTTTGGCGCCTGCCTTCGGCCCAGGGTGTGATCCTGGAGACCCGGGATCGAGTCCCGTGTCGGGCTCTCCACATGGAGCCTGCTTCTCTCTGCTTCTCTCTCTGCCTGTGTCTCTGCCTCTCTTTCTCTGTATCTCTCATGAGTAAATAAATAAAATCTTAAAAAAAAAAAAAAAAAGAAAGAAACTGTCCAAAGAGCCTCACCTGGGAAAGGGATCAAGGCCAGCAGGGCCCAGACACAAAAGACTAGCAATTCCATCCTTGTGAGAAGGCCCAAAAGCTGGAGAGAAAGGAGAAAATAATGCTGGAGAAAGTGACCAAAGAAAAGAAAAAGGATATAGAAAATTATTTCTTTGATATTATCAAAGGTCATCCCCTTTCCCGAAACCGTGCATAATCTGGAGAAATTGTAGCAACAAGAGTAACAGTGATGTGGTGTGGGTGTACCAAAAGGACATAGGAAAATAATTATTAGCTATCAGATTAAGTGAGAGTCCTGTATAAGCCTGTATTGCACTTATCTGTTTACATATATGCCTCCATCTATTTGAGTCAATAGGCTGTTAGCATGAAAACATAAAAAAATGAAGTTTAGAGAAATGACACTGTTTATCTAGCACTGTCCAATAGAAAGTGACCCTGAATCTAGAAACATGGTCACTTAGAGTCCCATTCTCTGATGTAAGGGAGAAATGTTTCATCAGGGCTGTCTCCTCATGACCTCTATGAAATATCCCTCAAAATAATCCATCTCTTCCTGATCTGTTTCCATGTTCACCAATCAACCTTTAGATTATTACTCTGGCTAAGACTAAAATGTCTAATTCTCTTTTCTCCACCAATCTACATCAATTTTTATTCTTTCAAAATCCCACTCAAGCTAATTTCTTTTTTTTTTAAGGTTTTATTTATATATTCATGAGAGATAGAGGCAGAGACACCGGCAGAGGGAGAAGCAGGCTCCATGCAGGGAGCCCGATGTGGGACTCGATCCCGGGACTCCAGGATCACGCCCTGGGCTGAAGGCAGATGCTTAACTGCTGAGGCACCCAGGGCTCCCCTCTTCTAAGTTTCTTGACCAACCCTGTACCACTTCACAATCCGTCACTTTCTATACATGGCTATACCTCACTCTATGCCAACCATGATTTCTGAAGCTATGTATGTTAAAATGCAATTCATGTTAGTGAATTATTTTTAATGAAATTATTACTATGCTAGGAATTCTCTGAGGACAAGAGGCTATATAATTTACTTATCTTACATTTCCAGCACTTGGTGTAGTACCTAGCATACTATGGGTATTCCATTAAATGAACAATTACCCTCTAATTTTTTGAGGGTACTGGGTTTTACACAGGTATCTTTACTTATATGCTGGTCTGAAAGATGTTGTTTTCCGGGGGGGGGGGGGGTTCTTTTATATACATGCATTAGATAATAGGCATATCAAAATTTATACTCCCTAGTAAATGTTACTCTTCAAATACTCTGGGAAAGGGACGCCTGGGTGGTTCAGCGGTTGAGTATCTGCCTTCGGCTTGGGGGTGATCCCGGAGTCCCAGGATCGAGTCCCACATCGGGCTCTTTGTGTGGAGCCTGCTTCTCCCTCTGCCTGTGTCTCTGCCTCTCTCTCTCTCTCTCTCTCTCTCTGTCATGAATAAATAAAATTAAAAAAAAATACTCTGGGAAAGCCATACATTTATTCCAGTAGTGACACAATTATTCATCTTTTTTGGAAGTGATTTAGAACTGGCTACACAAAAAAAATCAGTCGCTATTAAACTATTATTTTTTGAGCAAAAATGATATGACTCTGACACTTTATTCACTAGACTTAGCTCTGAGTCTCTTCCCAAGGAAGATCTCCTATCATTGAAGACATTCTAAAGTTACCCTAGACTCTGAAGGAAATTTCAAAATGAGTTTTAAGTGATAACAACTCTGAAAAAGTATAAGAGCTCTTAGTAGAATTGCTTATAGTCAAACATTATTTCAGCAAATAATTATCGAGCATTTACAGTATTCCATGCTCTTAGTGAGGTACTGAAGTTACCAAGATTTGTCCAATTACAATAGGAATTCCTAGAAGTTACTGGGAAAGACAAATACAAATCAAAATAACAATATTATGTCAAGTGTTCTAAAAATTTGGGGGGCGGTGAGTAAAATGAGAATTAAATGACTTAAGTCAAACCAATTGTTTAGCCCAATTCCTGGCTAAGATTCAAGAAGTTGGTGATGATGCTGATTGTGTCACTGTTGCTGATGCTGCCAATAATGATAATTGATCAAGGAGCATTGAGGAGGAAATCATTACTTCTCTCTGAGGAGTTGAGAAGGTTTATCAGAGAGAACTCCTTTGAACTGGGTTTTCTATTATGATTGGAAGTTTATTAGGGGATAAAGTGATATGGAGAAAAGGTCAGGCCAGACTTACTTGAGAAAATTCAAGAAGTTCAATATGGGTAGAGGGTAGCTTACAGGGAAAAGAATTGTGGGATAAAGTTAGAGAAGTACAGATATAATTGAGTAGGCAACTAGGAATTTACAGAGCTTTTAAAGCATGGGGGAGAGATGATCAGCTTTATTTTTCAAGATGACAACACTAGCAGTGTGTGGAAAAAAGAAAGATGAAGAGAAGATTAATGGCCATGAGATCTGTTAGAAGGCTACTGCAGTAATCCAAGGGCCTGAAGGCAGTAGCAGTTGCAAAATTTCTATACAGAAGATGTTCAGGGGAGCTCAGTTCCAGTTGGAAATAGAAGCTAAAGGTTGTGTTTGCATCATAAACATACTGGTCTTACTTAAAGTTTGTTACAGATCAATAAAAATAGCAGCGTTCTAAATTTTTTTCACATTTACATACTTAGAAATATCAATTATTCATATCTAATATTTTGAAAGTAGCATAGAAAGGGCAGAGGAAAATGGCATTCCCACTGTTTGACAGGCACGTATAACATTCATTTAGCTATATAATTAAAAAAAAATACCAGTCACATTAACTTGGACGCTTTTGGGACGTAAATTCCCATTTACTTTTTAATTTCTTGAGGTAAAGTGCTCTCCTCCTAACATCGACTCCAAGGTAGGCACTCACTATTGATCTATATCTCACTTCAATGACTCCTTCTTAATCACACCTTGTCTAATAGCTTTTAACATTTAGTAACCATATACTGTGTTTCAGGCACCATGCTGAGTGACTTCCTTTAGTTATCTCATAGCAAGTCTATGATTATTGCCACTTTTATAGATGAAGAGATGGGGTTAGGAGTTTGCCTTAGAGAGGTAAAGTAACTTACCCCAAATCACACACCTAATTAACAGGTGAAGTCAGGATTCAAATGCAGGCATGCTGACTACAGTGCAGTGCTTACCATTGCTCTACTTTTTAAAATAGTCAGTGAATCTAGATGATCTGTGCTTTGATGGGACCACAGTGCCACAAACCATTCTGCATCGAGGTTAACCCAAGAGCTCCTTCTATTTCATGTATCTCTCCTCAACTTGATTGTTACCTCTCTCTGCAAACCTCATCTTGCTATGAGTGAATCTTATGGATTATATTCTGCTCCTAGAGCCTTAGCTAAAAAAAAAAAAACAAACAAACAAAAAACAAAAAAAAAAACCACCATTTCTCGTCTTTGATCCCTACAAGTCATGTTAGTTGGGTTTTCCCTTTGGTTGCCACTACTATATGCCACATAGATACAAGAAAATGCGGCGGGCGGGGCGGGGGGGTGGTGGTGGTGAGGAGGGTGGGGAATGGGGAGGGGCGGGGGGTGGGATTCTTTTGTTCTCAGACTCCTGCACTGACCATACTTTGTTCTGTGTTGTTTCACGTGCTCCTTCCCCCTCAACTATCCCCACAGCTCTAACATTTCACCCTTGTTTTCACGTGGCAGGTTATGATCAGGTACTGGGAACGTACAATTTGACGTTCATTCATTTTCCTAAGAAGAAACCAAGCAGCATCTCTGAGGGGAAATGATTTTTAAATCTTTTTAAAATTCCTTTGGCTTACTTGCTCTGTAGCTGAGATCCCAAACTCAAGAGTTAAAGGGTCTGAAATCTTAGACCTACAATCCAGCCCCAAAAAGGGCTGCAGAGGGGCAGCCCCGGTGGCTTAGAGGTTTAGCGCCGCCTTCAGCCCAGGGTGTGATCCTGGGGACCTGGGATCGAGTCCCACGTCAGGCTCCCAGCGTGGAGCCTGCTTCTCTCTCTCTCTCTCTCTGTATCTCTAATAAATAAATAAATAATCTTAAAAAGGGGTGGGGGCTGCAGGAAGAGCGCAGGCAGTTGAGGGGAGCCACAAACACGGATCTGCCGCCGCGATTGCTCTGGCAGGGTTAGCCCGCCTGGATTTCCGGTTCAGGTCTGCCCGCCCCGCCCCCCCCCCCCCCCCCCGGGTTTCTCGCAGTTTCCTAGCCAGGCGGTAGTCACACCCCACCCTCTACACTGTCTTTTCCCTCGAATTCCCTTGAATTCGTTTCCTGCTCTGGGGACAGTGCCCTCCACCTGCCCCGCCCCCGGGTTCAGGATACCTTCCTCCAGGCGCCCAGCACCACCAGCCTGCCTTCCGCCATGCCCAGGCCGCAGCCCGCGCCCCAGCTGCCGCCGCTCTCACTCCTCCTCGGGCCTGCTCGGCTACTGCCCCCCCCACCCCCGACTGTTCTGGCTGCTACAGTAGTTATAGACACTGAGGGACGTGGCGCTCGAGGCCCGGTCCCGCTCGGAAGGCGCCTCGGATCTCGCGCGCACCTGCGCACACACCGTGGCTCCCACGCTCTCGGCCGGATGGGCGCGGAAGCCTTTAAGGGCTGAAAGTATTTAAAACATTAAAGACGTGAGGGGGAAAATAATACATCGGTGAAGGCTCCTCAGGGTTTCCGGCCCGCTGCCGCGTGAGAAGGCGAAGCCCGCCACACCGGGTCAGACCTCCGCAGACTTGACGGGAAAGCCGGGAGGAGGCCCAGGCACGAGCGGCGGCACACAAGTCCTAAATCCTAGACCTAAATCCTCACTCAGGGCCGCTCCTCGCTGCTCCCGTGGCTCCTCCGCTGCCTCGACCGCCTCGCCGGGGTCCGCTGACTTGCCGGCAAACCCGCCACGCGCTCCGACCGTTTGGAACGCACCGCCAAAAGGGGGCGCGCGCGAGAGCTCCTGGCCCGAGGATTTCCTGATCTGCCTAGAAACTCGTGACGTCGACGCAGAAGCTTAGCAAGGGTTGGCCGGAGACAAGTGGGGCGGCCCAGGAAGCTAAAACCACAGGAGGGGTTTGCGGGGAAGATACGGGTAGAGAAGCCCGTATCTTGCTTGGCAGAGAGCGCATATTTGACCAAGGATAATAGCCACTAAATGAAACAAAGTGAAAACAAAAGAGAAAGGGTCTTTATGGCAAATAATGGCACTATAAGAAAAGCAAAGCGTCGTGCGCCCCTGTGCCTATTGGTCAGGTGGTACGACCTGAACAGGTGCGGGCCCGCGCGCGGGAAGCCGCTGCGCACGCAGCTTCTTTGACGTTGGGGCTTGTTACCTGCCTCGCTCAGAAATCCCGTTGGGGTCACGGAGGACTTTTCCTGGGTGTCCAGGGAAATGAGTACCTCGGAACCGTTTGCCAATATCCGAAAAGACCCTTTTGTGCCCTCCGCCCCCGTTTCTCCGCATACAAGTAACACGCTAGAGTGAAGGAGGATTCCCTTCCTCACTTGGTAAGGAACGTGCCTGCGCTCTTGCTCCCCCGCCCACGGGCTACCCATAAGCCGTAAGAATGGGGGTGAGTAAAATCCTCTGTTGCGCCCCCCACCCGAGACCCCTGTCCTCCGGTCATGCTGAACGTCTTCCGAGGCTCGTTTCTCAGGAACACGCTCCTGTGCCCAGACTGGGCCGTTCTCAGGGGCGTCGTGCTGTGTGCTTGGCTCTCCCTCGGTCCTCGTCTGACCGTGGGCCCTGGGCTGAGTTTTTGGCGCAGTGAACTTTGGGGATTTGGGAGTTTGTTTTCCGGGCACCAGTTATTACGTGCATTCCCCATCTCGTTCACTGTGACTCTTTTGAGGAAGGCACGACTGTTAACTCCATTTTATGGATAAAGGCTTATTTCTTCGAGGTAATGAGTGAGCGGCCTCTTGTTTGAGAAGCGTCTCTTGTACCCTCATTGCACTGATGCTTTGCATCCTTTCGTTCTGACAGTTTGAGGGAGAATGTCACGTGGAATAGAAGGTTTGGGGCCAGACGGACGTGTCTGTAAATTCCTCTTCCATTCTTACTAGCTTTGGGACTGTGGGCAAGTTACATAATTTCTAGTTCCTCTTCCGTCAAAAGGAACGACATTTATGTATATGAAAGTGCTTTCAATTGTTTTTGACACTAAATAGGTGTTCAATAAAGGGTCGTCTGTTTTCCTTTTGCAATCACAGAAAGGCCTTTCCTGACTACTCCCCCTAAAACTGCCAGGGTTTATTCGAGCCTAGTTGGTGACACCTATCATAGCCACCCCTTCAAGCTACTCTCATTTCTCTTTTATGGTTTTGAATGGGTTTTGCTCATTCATGTTGAATATTTCTGCAGGGGCGCCTGGGTGGCTCAGTGGTTGAGTGTCTGCCTTAGGCTCAGGTGATGATCCTCAGGTCCTGGGATTGAGTCCCACATCAGGTTCCCCATTGGAAGCCTGCTTCTCCCTCTGCCTATGTCTCTGCCTCTCTTTCTGTGTCTCTCATGAATAAATAAAATCTTAAAAAATATATTTCTGCAAAATGTTACCCAATCAACATCATAATCACCCCTTGCTGGAAACCACAGGATTTTTATTTTCCAGCTGCTTATTTTTATGAGGTACTTTTGAATGTCATTTTTTTAAATGTCATTTTCTATTTTGTCACACACGTATACTCTTGTCCTTTTCCCAATTCCTCAATGGCATATCAACCTTAACTTTAGTTTCTTCAATTAAAATCTTAAATGTTAACGTTTTAAGGCTGTTGTGTGATCCCATCTACTAAAAGTAGCTATATTATATAAAAATGTTTTTTTAAGCTTTATTTATTTATTCATGAGACACACACACACACACACACACACACACAGAGAGAGAGAGAGAGAGAGAGAGGCAGAGACACAGGCAGAGGGAGAAGCAGGCTCCATGCAGGGAGCCCCATGTGGGACTCGATCCCAGGTCTCCAAGATCAGGCCCTAGGCTGAAGGCAGCGCTAAACCACTGAACCACCCAGGCTGCCCTAAAAATGTTTTTTTTTTTTTTTTTTTTTTTTAATTACAGTACTTTTAGAAATTGGTCCCTGGTAAATTGAATTTTGGCAAGGGGGCTTGCTTCAGTTGACCCATTTCTTTATGTGAATGGTGCTTTCCTAGGGAAGTAGAGAAATCATTCCTTCAAATGGATAATTGCTTTGGCCTGAGTAGTCATGGTTGTGAGAGTGGGTTATAGAAACCGTAGATTTGGGGCAGCCCGGGTGGCTCAGTGGTTTAGCGCCCGCCTTCAGCCCAGGGCATGATCCTGGAGTACAGGGATCGAGTCCCACGTCGGGCTCCCTGCATGGAGCCTGCTTCTTCCTCTGCCTGTGTCTCTGCCTCTCTCTCTCTCTCTGTGTGTGTCTCTCATGAGTAAATAAATTAAATCTTTAAAAAAAATAATAAACCATAGATTTGAACCTAACAAAAGCAGGAGAAACCACAGCTAGAGGGATGTCCTCTTCTGAAGTAGCATCTCCCTTTTGACTGCTTTACTTGGTTTCTGGGCTCCCCAAATCTGCTACTTCCCTGATCCCCCAAGACTCTTTTTCTCCTTACCTGTTTTTTATTCCTGGGGGCCATCAGTGCCCAGCTCATAGGCACATCACTTATAGAAGCTATATAGAGTCAGTACAGTCTTCATCAGAATTAGAAGAACAGATAAATTAATGGTTAAAATCAGGAGTTAGTATTAAGTGAATCAACCTTGGCTGGCCCATCAGAGTCAAGGTGAGGATAAGATCTGGGCTAAGGAGCAAACAAAGAAAAATCCAAGAATCTAGGTGGAAAGTCACAAATTGATAAAGTTTAAGAAAGCAAGAGCATAAAGCTTGAGAAACATTTGGGTGCCAAAGTTAGCTGTTACAGCTAAGCTGATTTTAACCTTCTGCCCTGATGTCTTAGCTCCTAATCAGGACTGACTTGGGAGTTCCCGGGTGGGGAAGCGGAGGTAACTTTTATTAGAGCTATTTCCTGAGCAGGCATTGTTTGTGCGCTGTCCTTGTCCTCCTAGAGTTCACACTAGAGGGGTGTGTGGATAGAGAGAGCCCTAAACAAAAGCTACAGCACAATATGATGATTACTCTTACAGAAATTTAGACTGAGTATTATGGAAAACAGAAAACAACAAATTGTTGATGGCAGTTGGAAGGTGGAGATAGAAAGTCCTGTAAGATTCCAGAGGTGGTGACATTTGAGTTGGCCTTGAAGAATAAACAGACACTTGCATGGGAGAGAACTGGGGAGGAACACTTATTCTTTTAATCAAAATGAACTGAGTACTTAACTTTGTGCTAGATATTGTCCTAGGTAGTGGGGATACAGCAGCAAGTCCCAGCCTTGGAGGAGCTTACTTTCTAGTGATGTCATTGGCAGAAGAATCACAGCATGAAATCACAGCATGGTGTGTTTCGGGAAGGACAAGTTCCATTGGGACATTAGTGGAAAATAAAGCTAGAGAGGTAGGACAAAGTAAGAGCCAATTATGCCATGTTGAAAAATTTAGATACAGACTGCAAGCCCTTGCTTTTTCAATGCTTTAGAGCTGTGGAAACCTTCCCACCAAAGAATCTTGCAAGGTAACTCAATATATAAAACAATAAAAGCAGAACTCCTTGTTGAAGCAGGGATGAAAGGTGAGGGTGGAGGAGAGGATCTCCCAGTGCTGCCCTCTCTTCTCTTGGGTCGTCAACAACAGTTCTGAGAAACGTGAAGTACCACGGTGGGTTTAAGGCCCACTGCTGAATGTAATTAATGGTGGGCACACAAATATAGGAAAATTGAGAGATGTGATCAGATTTGCTGTCTTGGGATAAAATTGTCAGGAGGGATGGGGTAGGATGGCTTATTAGCAGAGAAACTAGTTGGGTAGGTTATGGTAGAGATGCTGACAACCTGACTTACAGGTCAGAGATGCTGACAACTATGACCTATTGTACATAGGATAGATCCAAAACAGATTTAGGAGGTAAAACCACCAGAACTTGAAGACTAAGACTGAAAGAGAGCAAGAGCCAGAGGAGTAAAAGATGGTATCAAGACCATGGAATGGAAGTCTTTAAGGCTTTCTCTTTTCTTTTTTTTTTTTTTTAATTTTTATTTATTTATGATAGTCACACACAGAGAGAGAGAGAGGCGCAAAGACATAGGCAGAGGGAGAAGCAGGCTCCATGCACCGGGAGCTCGACGTGGAATTCGATCCCGGGTCTCCAGGATTGCGCCCTGGGCCAAAGACAGGCGCTAAACCACTGCACCACCCAGGGATCCTGGCTTTCTCTTTTCTATTTACCTCTTTGCATTTGACTGCAGGTGTCCTGGGCATCTGGTTGGGTCACTCCATCTTTGGCTTTCATCTGCCTACAAGACCAGTTTGAAATATCAGCAAGGCAGGGTTGGCCCTTCACCATGTCCTCATGCCCTAAGTCAGGATAGATACAGATAGGAGAGGAGACTGGGAGGGAGGACAATGAGACGTTGATTTTGGACAGATGATTTTAAATGACCTATGGGGCATCTAGCAGTAAATTGGAAATATGGATCTGAACCTTGGAGAGAGGTGGTGATTGGAGTTAGAGATTTAGGCTCATCAGAAAAGTAGACAGTAATTGATGGGACGGGGGTAGATGAGTATGTCTGGGTAGGTCATGTATACAGAAAAGAGCTATAGATAGAACCCCAGGGATAGGCACATTTAGGGACCCAGTGGAGACTCTTGCCTTATCTTTCCTCTGTCTTAGTGGTCTGTTTTCAGTTATGGTGGTAACTCTGAGGCCAAATTCAAGAGCCAGGAGGTCGCCTCTGAAAGGGTCTGGGAAGTGGCTAGGAAGAAGACTCAGACCACAGTTTCACCCAGGTCTCTGAATATGCTGTGACCTTCTGCCTTGCATGAGGAGGGAACAATTGATAGAATCATGCCCTAAAACTTGACTCTGGCGACTTCAGGAGTGTCACGTGGGCTGTAGACCTGAAGTTCACTTCTTGAATCCTGGTATTTACTCCCACTACTGGAAGACACTACTCTTCTTGAGTTTTACCTGCCAGACTGTGTTGACTATTAAAATATGTGTATTGAGAACTGACTTTGTTGTATACATAGAGAAGTAGTTTTGTACTCTTGATGATCCAGCAAAATTGATTCTGATTCTGTTCACCCTGTACTGTTTCATGCCTTTGAGTCTTAACTCTGTTTCTTTGCCTCATCCATTTGTAGCATTTTTTTGCATAACATCCTCCAAAGAAGCCTTCACTAATAACTTTCCTACGTTAAAGACCCCTCCTCTGTTTCCCCATGGTACCTTATGAATACCTTCATCTTAGCAATTGTCACATGGAGAAATGATCTATTTCTGCATTTATCTTTACTAGAAGATGTCAGGAACAGGCACATAGAAGCTGCTCAATAAGTGCTTCTCAAATGGTGAATACAGCATCTGCTGCTTTGCCATCTGGGCCTTCTGCTGCTCTGACTGGGCAGTGCCCCAGGCCTGTCTCACCACCAAATCTGTGTGGAAGATGGATGTGTCAGCTGCTTGGGGTTCCACCTAGGACAGGCTCCTGGTACAGCCCCGGCAGTGCCACCATTGTGGTAAATGTTTCCCACCATAATCTGACAGTCCACATTGCTTCTTCGGAAATTCCAGCCTACTGAGGGCCATCATACTGAGCAGTGATCCTTTCCTGGCCTGCTCTAGGGGAAGTACTGGGTCATCTTGTTCCAAGGGCCTTTCTTCTAGGAATTCTTTAGGAGCTACTTTGCCCACCAAACAGCTGGATGAGGAAGCATAGAGCTCACACTGGGGATTGTCCCTTTGGCTCAGGTTTATTAAGTACTTTTTAAATACTTTGATAAATACTTTAGTACCATTAAGTCTCAGAGTGTCTGTAGATGCAACAGGGTCAGAGGTTATAGGAAACTCCTTCTTTTGAGACCATAGAATGTTTCAGAATAAAATTGTGAAAAATGGTCAGTAAGCAGAATAAATATCAAGGGACAAAAAGAGGAAGAGAAAAATGCATTCCAAGTCAAGGGAATAAAGGCGTGGGAATGTTCCCTCCGTGACTTCAGGTCCTGTAATTAGCTACACTGTTGGGTCCTGTGAGGGTGGCAGTGAGAATGGCTTCCCCTCCCCCATCTCTTTTGATTTTTGAGCATTAACTCAGTGTTCTCTTTTACAAGGTCTTGAATTGCCCCTAGTGATATATCAAATCCCATTTGCCTATTGGGTGACCACCAGTGGTATCTCCTTCAAATTGAAATGGTGCAGGAAACCTTTTTTTAAAAAGATTTTATTTATTTTATTTTTGAGAGAGAGGGAGAGAGCATGAGGGGAGTGGCAGAGGCAGAGTGAGAGAGAAAATCTCAAGCAGACTCCCTGCTGAGCTTGGAGCCTGACCTGGGGCTCCATCTCCATACCGAGATCATGACCTGAGCTGAAATCAAGAGTCCGACACTCAACTAACTGAGCCACCCATGCACCCCTCTAGGAAACCTTTCTAATTAATCGGGTTCTACCAGTTAACCTCCTTTTCTCTGAGTCCCCACAGAACTTGATTTTTAGTTTGAAAACTTTTTTTGTAAGTAATAACAGACCAGAGGTAATAGAGAAATAATAGCAATAAACAAGAAGGCTTATATAGTGGTTAAGTGCCTGGATTGTGGATTCCAGAGCCAGATCAGAACCAGGTTTGAATCCTAGCACTATCACAGTGAGAGTAAGTGAATCTCTCTGCCTTGATTTCTAAAATAGAGGTAAAAATTAGTATTTACCTCATATGCATTGTGAGGGATCAAGAGGTTACACATGTGTAAATGCTTAAAGTGTTACCTGTTCACTTGCCTACTATATAGGAAATCTTTATCCCTAGATATCTCTATTC
The DNA here is from genome assembly GCF_003254725.2 of Canis lupus dingo. Lineage (NCBI taxonomy): Eukaryota > Metazoa > Chordata > Mammalia > Carnivora > Canidae > Canis > Canis lupus. The sequence goes on from NC_064251.1 coordinate 14,777,443, forward strand.
CCCCCTAATACCTTGAGGATATTTTATCATAGCAATTAACTCATTGCTTATATTATTTATCATTCTCTCTACACTTAAAGATCGTTCACTTATTCAAACACATTTATCAAGTAGGTTATGACAGTGATTAAGAACAACACAATATACCCCAAATAATTGAACACAGGTATTTAAACAAACATATGTACACACACATTCATGGCAGCACTACTCACAATAAGAGATGAAAACAACCTAAATGTTTATCAACAGATAAATAGGTAAGCAAATTGTAGCATATCCATACAATGATATATTATTCAGCCATAAAAAGAAATGAAATACTGTTCCACACTACAACATGCATAAACCTTGAAAACATTATGCTAAATGAACAAATCCAGACACAAAAGTCACATGTTATATGATTCCATTTATATGAAATACTCAGAATAGGTAAACTTGTAGAGACAGAATGCAGATTGGTGGGTACCAGGGAATAGGAGAAGGGGTGAATGAGAAGCAACTGCCTAACAGGTATGGAATTTTCTTTTGGGATGATGAAAATGTTTTAGAACCAGGTAGAGGTGGTGGCTGTACAACACTGTGAATGTACTAAATGCCAATGAATTGATTGCTTTAAGATGGTTTTACATTATATATATCTCACCTAAATAGAAAAAAATAAAAAGAGAAAGAGTTCTTGCCTTCATAGAACTTGTATTTTAGTGAAGGAGCCAGATCAGACAGTAAACAATTCACATATAAACAAGCAATTACATAATTGTAATAATCACTTGGTGGGAAATAAAGTAAGAGTAGGGGGTGGAAAAGCTAAGAAAGAGCTGGAAGTAGAGAAGCTCTGAGGTTGGAAGGGGCTTAGCAGTTTGAGAAATTGCCAGGAGGACCTCTGGACTGACTCTTAGAGAACCAAACGCAGTGATTTTAAAATGAGCCCAAGGAGAGAAGCAGGAGCCAGTTCCTGCAAAAACTTACATGTCATGAAAAGGGAGTATGACATTCAATCTAAGAACAATGGGAAGCTGGAGAGGGATTTAAGCAAGGGATAAAGAGGACCTGAGTTACATTTAACTGTTTTATCTTTCCTTAAAATGTACGTATTAGCGTGTCTATTTTCTAGAGTAAAGGTTTTCTATAAGGTAGGTTGTATCAGAATTACCTGGGAGGCTTATTCTGTTATTTTTAAAACATTTTAATTGTAGTATAATTAACATATGGTGTTATATTAGTTTCAGGTGTACAATACTAGGAGGCTTATTCTTAAAATATAACATTGGAACCCATTTTAGTGTGTGTGTGTGCGCGCGCGCGTTGTATAGGGGTGGCTGGCAGGGATATTTTGGAATAGCTCCCCAGGGGATTTGCCCCGACTGCTTCCTCTAGAACTAGAGTTGCTCTAGGAACTTGAACGTCTTGAAATGGGATCCCTGGGTGGCGCAGCGGTTTGGCGCCTGCCTTTGGACCAGGGCGCGATCCTGGAGACCCGGGATCGAATCCCACGTCGGGGTCCCGGTGCATGGAGCCTGCTTCTCCCTCTGCCTGTGTCTCTGCCCTCTCTCTCTCTCTCTCTGTGACTATCATAAATTAAAAAAAAAAAAAGACTTGCTCTCTGAACGTCTTGAAATGGTCATTAATTGCATTATCATTAATTCTTTACCTACTTTACAGGGGTGGGAAGGGGCCCTGGCTTAGTGACTGTAATAATTCCAGTGGCCTGTTCTCAGACTGGCAGGCAACCCACTTTTAGGCAGAAAGAGAGAGTGATCTCTGAGAAGACAAGATCAAGGAGCAGCAAAGCAGCAGCAGAGCAGAGTTCATCTCTGGAGGAAAGATACCGGGAAGTACAGGTGAGCAGACCTGATTTCTAAAAGGATTGGAGGACTGTACTATAAACAGGATCTGGGGTGCTGCAGTGCAAGACTTGGTTAGAGATGAAAGCAACGAGAAATTACATAGTGAAAATCTATCTTGGCTACTCAAAATTGTTGTCTTGAGAAGCAACAGCATTGCTTTGGAGCTTGTTAGAAATGCAGAAGCAGTTGCACTACTAGATATTTATCCAAAGTACACACAAAAATGTGATTTGAAGGGGCACATGCACCCCAATGTTTATAGCAACAGAGTCCACAATTACCAAAATATGGAAAGAGCCAGATGTCCATCGAGGGATGAATGGATAAAGAAGATTTTATCTGTATATCTGTGTATCTCAAATAGAATATTACTCAACCATCAAGAATGAACTCTTGCCATTTGCAATGATGTGGATGGAACTAGAGTGTATTATGCTGAGCGAAGTAAGAGAAAGACAAAAATCGTATTTCATTCATGTGGAATTTAAGGAACAAAACAGATGAACACAGGAGGAGAGAAGGAAAAATAAGATGAAAATAGGCAAACCATAAGAGATTCTTGGCTCTAGAGAACAGAGTTGCTGGAGGGGAGGTGCTTGGACGGGGTGACTGGGTGATGGGCATTAAGGAGGGCACTTGATGTAATGAGCACTGGATGTTATGTGCAATTGATGAATCACTAAACTCTACCTTGAACCTAATAATACACTATATGTTAACTAACTTTAATTTAAATAAATAAATAAAAGAAATGCAGAAGCTTGAGCCTTACCCCAAACCCCAGGCATACTGAATCATAATCTGCATTTTAAACCAAAGCCCCAGATGTTTCTTTCTTTTTTTTTTTTTTTTAAGATTTTATTTATTCATGAGAGAGAGAAAGAGACAGAGACACAGGCAGAGGGAGAAGCAGGCTCCATGCAGGGAGCCCGAATGGGACTCGATCCCAGAACTCCAGGATCATGCCCTGGGCTGAAGGCAGCGCTAAACCACTGAGCCACCCGGGCTGCCCAAAAGCCCCAGATGTTTCTTGTGCTTATTAAAGTTTAAGAAGCACTGGCCTGTATCAGGGGGAGGAAACCCCAGATGACCAGCATGTAGGCTAACACAGCTGAAGGGCTTTATTTTGAATACCTTATGACACAGGATAGTGGTTTCTGAAAAGGTATTGAATTTTTTTTCCAATTAAGTACTATAAATCCTGGAGAAAGACCTTATTTAACTGCAGGGAGTTTTCTCACAAGGCAAAATTCCTCCCCCTAGAAACATTTCCTGTGGAGTAAAGTACTAGGCTTCTTTAAAGTGAGGCAGAGCCACGTTAAAAATATGCGATAAGAGCTCGGCGCAGGGCCAAGTCAGCCCGTCACACAGCTGGACTGGGTCTGGGGCAGCTGACGTCCCTTGGCAGCTCTGAGCCAGCAGGATGGGCTATTAAAGTGAAGCTGGTGGCTCTTCTGCCTCAGGAAACAGCTCTAAGCTGAATTTTTACTGCCTAAAACATAGAAAAGCGACTTAAGTCAACTATTTTCAGGGAGTGTAACTGGGAACCTCGGGGGGCGGGCTCCACGGGGCAGAGATCAGCAACTCCCCACGCATTCTCTGTTGAAGCCCTTAGGTGACCTTCAACCTCTGACCCCGCGCCTTGCACAGCGCTTCCTGCGCAGCTTTCCGCCTCCGCCCCTCCGGTCAAGGGCGGGCCTGAGGCGTGGGGGCGTGGCTGGGGGGGGCGGCTGGCGGTTAGGGGCGGTGCTTGCTGGGGGCGGGTCTCGCGAGGGGCGGGATTTGAGCGGCACCGTGGCATTGGACTGCAGGTTCTAGGCGGGGCCTAGCGCCGGGCTTGTTTGGGCGGGGCTGGGAGTTAGTTGCCGCCTCCGGGTAACTGGACTCCGGCGGCCAAACCTCCGGAGGCCGCGAGCGTCAGGCGGGCGTGCAGCAGATCCCGGATCCGGAATTGCCCGGGCAGGACCGGAATCAGGATCGGCCCTGCCCCAAACCGGGTCTGCGAGGAGGAACTTGAGAACTTGGATTGGGAAATCCCGGAACCCGGATCAACAAGCCCCAGAACCCGGAATTTAGATCGGGAAGTCCCGGAGCACGGATCGCGGAGCGGACTCGACACGGAGCCCGGAGCCCGGATCGCGACACCGCCGGACGGGACGGAGCGATGTCGGGCCGTGGCGCGGGCGGGTTCCCGCTGCCTCCGCTGAGTCCTGGTGGCGGCGCCGTTGCCGCGGCCCTGGGAGCGCCGCCTCCGCCCGCGGGACCCGGCATGCTGCCGGGACCGGCGCTCAGGGGGCCAGGGCCGGCTGGCGGCGTGGGGGGCCCCGGGGCCGCCGCCTTCCGCCCCATGGGCCCCGCGGGCCCCGCGGCGCAGTACCAGGTGAGCAGCGCGGCCGGGCGGGCGGGTGGCGCCGCGAGGTCGCCCGGGGCGATGGGGCGATGGGGCGATGGGGGCTGGAGTGGGGGCCGCGGGGCAGCCTCCGGGCGGGGCACGGGGGCCCGGCGTGCGGAGTGCGCGGGACGGGGTGCAGGGCAAGGCCGGGCGGCGGGGCAGCTCGGGGAGAGGGTCAGAGCGAGCCTGGGCTGGAGGGTTGGGGGCGGTTGGGAGGGTCTGGAGGTTTTCTTGGAACGGGGATTCTGAGTGAGAGGTGGAGGAACCGGAGCCCGGGAGCTGTGGGCGAGCGGACCGAGAAGTCTAGTGTAGGTCCTAGGGAAGGGGGCTCGGGGAAGTGCTGGGAAAGTTTTGCAAAAGGGCCCTCACGGAGAAACCAGGGTTACCCTGCCTTGGCCTTGGTCCCACTCCAAGTCTGCGCTGGGCTTTTTTTTTTTTTTTTTCTTCTAGTTGGGAACTGGCAGAGTTCTAGCGTGTCTGAGATGGCTCCCAGCTGCTGATGGGGAGGAAGAAGGGCCTGGCTCCCCGCGGCCCGGGAGGTGGAGAACGGAGCAAGGGGACCCCAGCCTGTGCCGGGCAGGGTCTGCTCCAGGTCAGGCCCAGGAGCCCTCCCGTGGGGTGGCTCCGGGTTCGACCAGAGCTGGTGGTGGCCAGGCCTGAGGCAGGCGGAAAGCCCAGCCCGTTCTGGGCCGACTCTCCTTTTGGCTTTCTGCCTGGTGTCCTAGTGTCCAGGAGTTGGTTAGTGTGCAGGAGCAGAGAGGCTCCACTGAGCCCTGCTGGTCTGGGGCTGGAGGAGCCTGTCTGTGAGAGTTGCTTCAAAGAGTTCTGTCCTGACCCCTTTGGAGTTTGGCTTCCAAGAGAGCGCGTCTCAGGTTGCAGCTTCAAAGGCCGAGGAGAGGTAGAGACTCCATCCTTAGGGCCTGACCCTGCTGGTGGGGCTCATCAGTACCCCCCTCTCCAGTCCATTGTTTCTGGTTGCCCCAGAATGCTTGGGAATTGTGCCCATCCTTTTTTGCACTCTCTCTGCACTCTTATTTAGCCTTTAGGTTCTAGCAATGTCATATCCCAACCAACCCGTGTGCCCCAGCGTTTGGCACTGGCTTCTTTGCTAATCTCCCAAGGAAGCTGGGGTTGACTCTCTGGTCTCCAGGTAGAGGCTCCACAAATGGATCCTCATAGGATAGGATATGCTTATCTCCCTCGCCGCCCCCCTCAGAGCCCTGGGCCCTTACTTTCTAAAGAGACGCCTAACTGGGGACCCTGATTTTTCCCACTTACTCTTCATCCCCCCTCCTCTCTGTAAAGAAAACAAAATATCTGGGTACTGACAGAGATAATGCCAGTGACTCCCATCTTTCCCATCTTGCTTTCCCACTTGGGGATTCATGGGTCCAAGCTGATGCTGAGGGGTCTCGACATGAGTCATTACAGCCCCTGGGCCGGCTAGCTGAGCACAGGCCTTGGAGTCTCTCTGGGCCTTTGGTCTGAGAAGAGATAGGAGCCTCTCCAGTTGCCTTTGTTCAAAAGCTGTGAGCAGTGTGGCCTGGGGAAAGCCCCTGGAGAATGGGTTCCACAGCCCTATGTAGGGAGTGGCCTTGGGCCAGTGGCAAGGTCCAGCTGACTGGCTGGGGAGCCCCAGGCTGCTAGGGTTGGGGACCAAAGGGTAGGCACTGAGCTTCTGCTTCTGCAAGCTTCCTGTCCCACCAGCTTTTCATAACCTCTTCCTCCTCCTCCAGGAAGGGACAGTAGAGGATCCAAGGGGAGAGGGAAGACCCAGTTCACCCTGGCTAAGTTCGAGTAAGATTCTGCTTGGCCTCTTTCCAAGTCCAGTTGTGTGACTTCCAGGAGATGGGACTTCAGAGGAGCAAAGGGAGTCCTGTCTGTTAGGGTACATGAAGTGAGCTAGAAGAGCAAGGCTTTCCAGGCCAAGTGGGGTAAGTTAGGGAACCTATGGAAAGAGGGGAAGTGATGACCCACCTCCCTCCACACAGTGGATCTAGCTGTGGATCATACTCGACAGAAGAGCTTAAGGAAAACAAGAAATGGGGCAGTTTGGGTGGCTCAGTGGTTTAGTGCCGCCTTCAGCCCAGTGCCTGATCCTGGGGACCCAAGATCAAGTCCCATGTCGGGCTCCCGGCAAGGAGCCTGCTTCTCCCTCTGCCTGTGTCTCTGCCTCTCATGAATAAATAAATAAAATCTTAAAAAAAAAAAAAAAAAAAAAGAAAGACAAAACAAAACCCAAAGAAACCCAGATTGTTGGGTTCACTCCAGAGTTCAAAATATTTTCTGCTTATGGAGGGGTATGTTCCCTTCTCTTAGGCCTGGGCCACCAGGGGCGCCAGGGCCACAGGCTTTGAGGCAGGGTGCTGCGTGCTCTCTGGAGGTGCAGCATTAGGCCCAGCCACGTGCCCTGCTGTCCTGGGCAGTGGAGGTAGAGTCACACTTAGGACATGGGCTGCTGCCGGGCAAGGGAGAGGACATTGTCACACACTTCCTAGCTTGAGCTTTACTGCAGGCAGGGACTTACAGAGCCTTGAGTGGCCTGACTGGGATTTGTTTTGGGGTGTTTTGTTTTTTCCTTTTTTTAATCTTGAAGAGGAGTTAACTGGTGCTCCAAAGAGCAGGTGTGGAGCTTGGCAAGACCAAGCTACGACTTCATGAGCTGTAAGTACCCCCCCACCCCCGGGCCCCTTTTCTCTCTTGGGAGAAGCCTGGGGCCCTGGCAAGCCTAGGGGGGGCTGTGTGCCTGGGAAGTCTAGAGCAGATGTCTGGGAGGAGCCTTTTCCACCCCCTGCCGCCTTGACTTGGGGCTTCCTGCTGCCGGAGCACCTGCCTGGGAGGGACGGGTAGTGCCGGGAGGTTTTGTGTACACCCCAGTGCATGGCTTCCCAGGGACCACAGGGCCCTGGCTTCCTCTCTGCAGACCCCACTGCTTCTGTTGCTCCTCCTCTGGCTTGGGGTGGGGAAAATGTGTCTAGGATGTCTGGAGCCTGGGCTTACAACTGTGGCCACACTAGAGGTTTTTTCTGTAATCTCTGGCCATGGCTCATTAAGGCTGAGAAACAGGCTTTCACCTTTGAACAGCTCAGATGAATCTTTTCGTGATGAGGAGAAGTTGTGGCAGGACTCCCGAGCCCCCCCCCCCCCCATGTTTAACTCCTCCTCCCACCTGCTCTTCTTTGCCCTTCCCTCCATCTCTGGTTATTTTTCTCCATCTCTGCCTCTGGTCAAGAGTCTGACCCTCTGTGCCGAGAACATGAGTTCAGTGCTAGATGAGAAAGTGGGGGAAGAATCTCATCTCCATGATACTGGGTGGGAGGGTGTGTGATACAGGGGGGGTCCTCTGATTTGGTGCAATTCCACACCCAGCCTGGCTTGGTTGGGTAGTTGTGCCGGTTGCATAATCTGGGCCCTGGGGCCAGCCCTGTGAAACTGCCAGGGACAGTGTGTGCAAGGCAGAGCTGCCAAACAGGCCTTGCCGGCAGCAGCTGTGGAGAGGGGGGCTGAGGGCCGGGGTTACTCCCAGAAATGTTGGGGAGCTGGGTTTGGATGGGAAATCCTTCTGCGGGCTTCTACAGAAGCCGTTTTTGTCACCCAGATTCCTGGTGGCCCAATGAGTGATCTCTTATCCCAGGATAATCTCTCCATTCTCCAGTTTGAGGTTGTGGGGCTGGGTTAAAGCCCAGCAGCCTCAGCTGCCAGGTGGTGCGTAGACCACAGGGTCCAGGGGCCAGCTGCTCTCCCACAGGCCACCCCGGAGCCCCAGCTCTCCTCTTGGGGTCTTCCGTGTTGGGGTAGGGAGCAGGGCAGCCCAGAGCTAGAGAGAAGGGTCCGGTTCTGGGCTCTAAGTAGGGGCCATATGGTGACCAGATGGTCTCTGTGCTCCGCCTGAGGCCACCCCCTCCAGCTGGGACGTGCTCCAAGCCTTCCTGCTGGAGCTTGCTCACCTGGGGTAGGCTTGCCAGCCCTGTGGACGGCTGTCCTCCCCGTGGTCACACCACTGCGCTGGTGCCAGGGGATGGAGGCTGGGGTTGTGCCTGTTCATGTCACACCACAGCCTCCACCTGGCTGGGACACTGCCCCACGCCATGCTTTTCTCTCAAACTGGGAAGGAAAAGGCCTGCGGTGCCGTCTGAGGGCGTGGGGACTGGCTGTAGAGCCTCACTGCCACTGCCGGCTGGTCCCGGGAGCAGGGTACGGCCCCAGGGGGCTGGAGGGTGGTGACAGGCCCTTCCCTCTCGGCAGGACTCTCCTCCCACCCCTGGGTGCGGGCAGGCCTCATTGGCTGCCAGCGATGCCCGGGTGGGGGGGCGGGGGCAGGGCAGGTGTGGTTTACATTTCTGCCCTCCAGCACCTGCTCTCCTTTGTTCCCAGCCCTCCCACTTGAGCTCCACAGTGTGCTGCTGTGGGCCAGCCCCGGGCCCAAGAGAAGGATGGAGAGAATGGGCTGTGGGCCCCGGGGTGCCCTGCCGCTGACCTATGCGCCCCCTTTGGTTTGCTTCCCCCAGCGGCCTGGTATGTCACCGGGGAGCCGGATGCCCATGGCTGGCTTGCAGGTGGGACCCCCCGCCGGCTCCCCATTTGGCACAGCTGCTCCACTTCGACCTGGCATGCCACCCACCATGATGGACCCATTCCGAAAACGCCTGCTGGTGCCCCAGGCCCAGCCCCCAATGCCCGCCCAGCGCCGGGGGTAAGACCATCCTGTTTCTCCTCTCTCTACCCAGCTCAGCTCTAGTGGTAGCAGAGCAGTTCCTTCTGCCCTAAGAGCTCTGATAACTGAGGAAGACTCCTGGCTCTTCCTGGGGAGGAACCCAGGGGCTGGAAGGGTGGGTGGGGGGAGGTGTGTTTGGACCAATGAGGTCTTAAACGAGTTTTTGTCCTCCCTAGGCTAAAGAGGAGGAAGATGGCAGATAAGGTTCTACCTCAGCGAGTGAGTATGTTGGGCGGGGGCCGACGAGGCCTGCCCAGTGGCTGGCAGACTGTGGGTGCTATCAAGCTCCCCCAATCCTGGGATGGGCGAGCAGGGAGCCAGAGCTGCTGCTTAAACAAGCCAAATTCCTTCCTTCCTCCAGATTCGGGAGCTTGTCCCAGAGTCTCAGGCGTACATGGATCTCTTGGCTTTTGAGCGGAAGCTGGACCAGACCATTGCCCGAAAGCGGATGGAGATCCAAGAGGCCATCAAAAAGCCTCTGACGGTGCGTGTGCAGCCCTGGCCAGTCCTTGGCCCTCAGACTTCTCTGCCTCTCCTTGGCCTTGATTGCCAGAGGCCAAGCATGGGGCTGTGATTTCTTGCACTGCCGGATGCAGCCCATTAGTGAAGCATGAACTCAATTTCATGTGGTGGGACCAGCATGTTTTTAACAAAATACAAAATAGAAGTTCTAGGGCAGCTTGGGTGGCTCAGCAGTTTAGCACCGCCTTTAGCCCCAGGGCGTGATCATGGAGACCCGGGATCGAGTCCTGCATCCGGCTCCCTGCATGGAGCCTGCTTCTTCCTCTGCCTGTGTCTCTGCCTCGCTCTCTCTCTCTTTCTCTCTCTCTCTCCCGTGAACAAATAAATAAAATCTTAAAAAAGTAGAAGTTCTAATACTTCACAGTAGTATAGTACTTACCATAGTGGTGAAAATGTCATTTTTTTTTTTAAGATTTTATTTATTTATTCACGAGAGACAGAAAGAGAGGCAGAGACATAGGCAGAGGGATAAGCAGGCTCCATGCAGGAAGTCTGACGTGGGACTCAATCCCAGAACTCGGGGATCATGCTCTGAGCCAAAGGCAGATGCTCAACCGCTGAGCCACCCAAGCGTCTCAGAAAATATCATTTCATAACATTTTGTTTCAGATATTTGTGTATGTATGTGGATCCTTGATCATGATTGAAAGCGTGATTCTTATGGATTGTGGTCAGAAGTTTGCAGGGCAAGACTAGAGGGTAGATAAGGGTAATTCCAGTCTCCTCCCACACCTCCCCACTCCTTTTAAAAAATAATACTCTAAAACAGTCCCCTGAGTAATGAAAGCTTTCCAGAGACAAGGTTACTTTGGGGCCTGATGACTGAGTTGTGTTTAAAGTGTGAGCTGGAAGCTTCTGATTTGCCCGATAAAACCCTGTATGTCCCTGTCACCCCACCGATCCCACTGTGCTGGAATTCGGAAGTCCCATCTGCCTCCCCCAGGACTGTGAGTTCCTTAAAGTCTGGGCCTGGGATTTCTGACTCCTGGTTTCCAGTGCCTAGCAAGATGCCTGGCCCCTCATCCACAGGCAGTATCCATGCTGAATGAGTCCAGACAGAAACATCGGGTAGCACTGTGTCCCAGCATGTTGGCCCACTGCTAGCTGGCTGTCTTTCTCGCTCTAGCAAAAACGAAAGCTGCGCATCTATATTTCCAATACGTTCAGCCCCAGCAAGGCAGAAGGCGATACTGCGGGCACCGCGGGGCCCCCTGGGGGAACCCCTGCAGGGGACAAGGTGGCTTCCTGGGAACTCCGAGTGGAGGGAAAACTGCTGGATGATGTGAGTTGGGAAATGTGGCGTCTGGAGGAGAGGTGGCCTGTGGGGGCTTAAGACTGGGGCCAGACACTTGGGCACTTTGGAGAGGTCCTGCCTGAGGGAGAGGGCTCTGCTGCAGGGGTCAGCTCTGGGCCGTCAGAGGTTGGAGGCTGACGTGCACGGCTGTGACAGTAGTTACCCTGCCGGCAGTGAGGTGTCTGGAGGGAGGGGTACCCGTCTCTCAGTCCCTGTGGGCTGCTGTGCGCAGAGCCCTTCCAGGCCTCCAGGCCCTCACTCTGCCTCGTCTCATCACTTTCTCCAGGGTCCAAGTCTTCAGTACCCCTGAGTGTCAGGGGTGAAGTGGTACTCTTTGCGGGGGGCTTAGCTTAGCTTAGGTTTGAGAGCCTAGCAGCCCCAGCTCATGCCCGTTACCGTTCCCCAGCCTAGCAAACAGAAGAGGAAGTTTTCTTCATTCTTTAAGAGTCTCGTCATTGAGCTGGACAAAGAGTTATATGGGCCTGACAACCACCTGGTGGAGGTGAGAGTGGCCCTGGGGCATGGGGAGCATGGGTGGGCCTTGGTCTCTTGGAGGGCCAAGCGTGGATGCTCATGCCCACTCCCTTAGTGATGAGGTCTGCTCCCCTCCTCCCTGCCAGTGGCACCGGATGCCCACCACCCAGGAGACTGATGGCTTCCAGGTCAAACGGCCTGGAGACCTCAACGTCAAGTGCACCCTCCTGCTCATGCTAGATCATCAGGTGACAAATGTCTGGGGCCACAGGGAGTCCTCTGGGGGAGGGCGGCAGGTTCCTATTGTGAATCCTTCCACTTTGGTTTCTCATAAGAACTCAGCCCCACCCCTGACTCTCCTCTGTTCATTTCCAGCCTCCCCAGTACAAGTTGGACCCCCGACTGGCAAGGCTGCTGGGGGTGCACACACAGACAAGGGCGGCCATCATGCAGGCTCTTTGGCTTTATATCAAACACAACCAACTGCAGGATGGGCACGAGCGCGAGTACATCAATTGCAACCGTTACTTCCGCCAGGTGAGCTGGCCGCCATCCTCCTTGCGATTCTCAAGGCCCCTGCTTTGCCCACTGCACCAAAGCCCCACGAGGCTGGTTTTTGGCCACATTCTCCACACTTCCTGTGCCCTCAGAGGCATCACCAAACCTCTGTACTCTCTAGATCTTCAGTTGTGGCCGACTTCGTTTCTCTGAGATTCCCATGAAGCTGGCTGGGTTGCTGCAGCATCCAGACCCCATTGTCATCAACCATGTCATTAGGTAAATAGAAATGGGGATGGGGGGATCCCTGGGTGGCGCAGCGGTTTGGCGCCTGCCTTTGACCCAGGGCGTGATCCTGGAGACCCGGGATCGAATCTCACATCGGGCTCCCGATGCATGGAGCCTGCCTCTCTCTCTTTCTCTCTGTGACTATCATAAATAAATAAAAAAAAATTAAAAAAAAAAAAAAGAAATGGGGATGGGAAGACTCTTTTAAGAGCCATTTACTTTTGGCTTGATCTAAAAGCCAAAGAGAAGCAGCAAGTTTGGCTTCTTGCTCCTTAAGCGTATGCAGGTTTGGCCCAGGCGGGTGGGATGGATATAGCCGTGTGCTTACCCTTCCCGCTGGTGTCCTGCCTGCAGCGTAGACCCTAACGACCAGAAGAAGACAGCATGTTACGACATTGATGTGGAGGTAGACGACCCACTCAAGGCCCAGATGAGCAATTTTCTGGCCTCTACCACCAATCAGCAGGAGATTGCCTCCCTCGATGTCAAGGTGGGCCCTCTGCCTCTCCAGCCTTCTATGGGACCCAAGATGGGAGTGGACAGGCTCTGCTGGGCATTTCTGTACACATAGCACCTTGGGATAGGATCTCTGAGTCCTTAGGGGTGAGGCCTGGAAACAGGACTCCTTGAGAGTGGGGGCCAGTCTGACATGTGTACTCCTTTCTCCAGATCCATGAGACCATTGAGTCCATCAACCAGCTGAAGACCCAGAGGGATTTCATGCTCAGCTTTAGCACGGACCCTCAGGACTTCATCCAGGAATGGCTCCGTTCTCAGCGCCGAGACCTCAAGGTGCGCTCCTCTTCCTGAGGTGGATTCCATGCAGCCCTAGGGGAGGTTTACCCGCCTCACTACTACCGCTTCCAGGGGCAGACTTGCACAGGGGTGGAAACTGCATATAGACAACTCTCTTTCTGGCTCTCTGCAGATCATCACTGATGTGATTGGGAATCCTGAGGAGGAGAGACGAGCTGCTTTCTACCACCAGCCCTGGGCCCAGGAAGCAGTTGGGAGGCACATCTTTGCCAAGGTGAGGCTCTGCCCTGTGCACCCTCTTGAGCTTGTGAGCAGCAGCGGCCTGAACCACTTGTCTCTCCTCTCCAGGTGCAGCAGCGAAGGCAAGAACTGGAACAGGTGCTGGGAATCCGCTTGACCTAACCGCTCAGGGAACCCCTCCTCTGCCTGGAAGGGGACCACTCTCTGGGGCCACAGACACATAGGCTAAGGATGGGGTGAGGGCTGTGTCCTGTTACCCTGTGCTCCCCAGCTATAGTTTCATAAATGTAGTGATAGGATTCTTTGTTGCTTGGTCCCCAAAGCCTTATACTTACTTCATACTTTGGCTTTAAATGGGTTCACAAGAGATGCCTCCTCTGCTCCCTGCAGGCAGGCAGGCCCAAGTAGGTCTGCTGGAGGCTGTACTTTGACATTGTCATGGAGACATTTCAGAACCAGGCCTGCTGGCTTTGCTTGTTTACAGACCCCCTTGGGGCCAGTGTGCGAGCTGGCTCTGGGGAGCTGGGTGAGGAAGAGGAGCACAGCTCACACTCTTCCTGGCCTTTCTAAACCAAAGTTCTTCGCCATTCCTACCAGCCCAGCCTTGCTGCTGGTTTTTTCCTTTCCTTTGGGTATTTGCACTATGTGGGAAGCAGGTTTTTCTATGCGGGAGCCACTTTTTTGTACAGGGGTAAGTTGGGGTTTTCAGGGAATCCTGTTTGGTGCCTCCTTCCGTATTTTTTTTCCTCAATCTATGCAAGCGGCTCTGGCCGCCATCATCTCCTCGGATGCCAGAGGGCTGTCACCCTAGCTCTTGAGCCCAAGGTGGTGGAGCCTCCTCGGAGGGGACTCCAGTTCTCTGGCACGGCCTGAGGTACACGGGTGTGTGCTCCACACGGTGGAGGGCAGGGGGTGTGAGGGGGGAGGTGGGGAGGACTATTGTTGCCCTTTGGAGCTTGGTAGGAGGGTGGACCCCAGGGCTTGGCAAGTGCCACTTCTGGCAGGTTGGAAATTTCCAAATAAATCCTTGTTTATTGGTGGTACCTGGACCTGGTCATTGAATAGTATGGCCACTCATTAACAGACTGAAGTCCTTAAGGCTTGTCCTGCAGAGCTTTATTTGAGGGATCCACACAAAAGACAAGCACCTTACTTCCATAGCTTCTTGATAGACATATTTTTCTCACTATCCTTCTGCATGACCTGGAGAGAGAAAGCATGAAGTTACCAACAGAATGAACACACCCTCTGTCCCCCCTGCTCGAGATGCCGTCAGCAAAGCAGAAAGGTGGAGGCCTCTACCTTGGCTACGGCCATCTCAAAGTCCTCCTGGGTGACATGGACTCGCCGCTCCCGCAGGGCATACATGCCGGCTTCGGTGCACACACCCTGAGCAGAGAAAGGAAGTCAGGCACTGTGGCTGTGCCCTTGACCCCACAGCTTTCCACCTCTGCCCCCTTTTCCTTGGGCTCCCTGATTACCTTCACTTCAGCCCCTGAGGCTCCAGGCATGAGCTCAGCAATTTTCCGCAGGTTGATCCCCCGGGTCAGGTTCATTTTCCGAGAATGAATCTTTAAAATGTCCAGCCGGGCCTAGAAAGGAGAGGAGAAGCCTGAGCCCTGTGGTCTACTCCCACAGCCAGAGCCATTCCCTGCTCTGCCCCTCACCAACCTCCTCATTGGGGGGTGGGAATTCAATTTTTCTGTCGATGCGCCCAGGGCGAAGCAGCGCTGAGTCCAGGATGTCAATCCTATTAGTAGCCATGATAACCTGAATGGAAAAGGCGGGTGGTGGCTCCGGCCAAACCCTGCCTCGGGCTGTACCTCACCCAGGATCTTCCCTTAGATGCCACATTACCTTGATATTCTTGGTGGCCTCAAAGCCATCCAACTGGTTGAGCAACTCCAGCATTGTCCGCTGTACCTCACTATCCCCTCCAGAACCCCCTTCCAGCCGTGAGGAGCCAATGGAATCAATTTCATCCATGAAGATGATCGATGGAGCGTGTTCTCGTGCCATGACAAATAGTTCCCTCACCATTCTTGCCCCTGTGCAGAGGCCAAGCTGGCGTTAAGAAGGCAATGAGCTCCCTACCCTCACCTCCACCCAGTCACTTCTTGGTTTTATTGTTTCTAGCCATAGTTACCTTCCCCAATGAATTTCTGTACCAACTCGGAACCAGAAACCCGAATAAAGGTACAGTCTGTATGATGAGCCACCGCCCGGGCCAACAGTGTCTTCCCAGTGCCGGGGGGTCCATACAGCAGCACCCCCTAGAGAGAAACAGCAGAACTCAGGGCAGAAGCCATCCCCACATTACACTCCGTGAACATTTACTGGGTGTTGACCCTGGGCTAGATCCCGTGCTAGATACCAGGGGTATAAATCATGAACGTCAAGGTCCTTTCTAGTGCTGCTTTCTGAACTACCTCAGTGCCCTGGCTGCATTCTCCAGCCCCTCTTCCATGGGGAGGGCCAGCATTAAGTGGGGGTCCAGACACCTCCCCTGAGCCCTGTACTCACTTTGGCAAGGGCAGGACGTGCCAGTAACAGCATGACCCTTCCATAGAAATCTTGCTTCTCACCTTGGGCTGTGCAATGCCCAGTGCTTCAAAGAGCTCAGGATGCTTGACAGGCAGCTCAATTACTTCTTTGATCTCCTTTATCTGCTTGTCTAATCCACCGATCATCTCATAGGTTGAATCTGGCACCTTCTCCACCATCATCAGTGATACCAGTGGGTCTACCTTGTTGGGTAAGATCTTGTGCAGAGTGTAGCTGTCATTTCTTAGAGCCACCCGGCAATTGGGTGTCACCTGGGTAAGAGAAGAGTTTTAGGAGGTAGTGTGCTAAGAGCTGAGCCCAACCTCCCACCTCACCTGCAGCACTCACATCATTGATGTCGATGTTCTTGTCCACATCTACGACAAACTTGCCTTCAGGATGCACCTACAGAAACGGGTTCGTGACCTTTCCTGACAACAACCAAACTACCCACCTCGCCCAGGAAGACCCAGGAGTCCTAAAATAATAGAAGAGTGTCTTGGCAATGCTACACACACAGGTGTGGGAATGCGTTGGGCTTTGGGCTGCTCCCTGGGGGTCAATCGTGCTTTTACCTTAACCAACACTTTTTTCTTATCCATGGCCCGGACTACTTCCCCCACATAAGAGCCCTGTTCCTGCAGCAGCTGTAGTTCTTCCCGCAATAGGCGAACTGGATGGGAAACAGACATAGGGGTCACCCACCTTCTTCAGTGTCCTTTCTCTCACGACTCCATTTGACAGGCATGAATTAAGCACCAATTTGAAGTTTTAGAAGACCACAAAAATAAAGTCAGAATTTAATTTCTAAAGGGGTTACAATGGGGAGAGGCATGCGGTCCCTGCCCGTAACTACGTAACGGTGTAAAGTGTAACCTTGGACTATACGAGAAACAATAAGCACCAAACATGAAGTCTCAAGTCTCAATTTAGGCAGATTCAGACAGACCTTGGACAGACTGGCCAAATGCAGCCTTCCCATCTTTCCCTTCTCACCTTTTGCATTAAGCTCATTCCTCTGTGCCTGCAGCCTCCGGAGATTTTGGCTCTTATCGTTTACAATCAACTACGGAGGACAAGAAACAGCAGAAAACAACAAGAGGTTATGGTCTTGGCCAAGATCCTCACAGGCTGGTACGAGCTAAGTGACAGAAGAGCACGGGGCCACCTGCACGTTCCAGACTGTCCGATATGATCTTAAAGACTATCCTTTCCTCCAGGAGTCCCTCTGGGGCCTAGAGCAGCCATGAAAAAAGACTAGTTGCCCTAATACTGGACCAGGAATAGCAAGCCCTGATAAAAGTCACAGCTGCCTCACATAGTCAACTCCTTGCAAGAAAATAACATGGTAGAGTGGGAACATCACTGAGTCCAAAGCCTAAGTTCTAAGCCCACCGCTGCCAACTAACAGGTAGCTAAAGCTAAGGGAAACCATTTAAAAGGTCACGATGTTAAAAAAAAAAAAAGTCATGATGTTACCAAACTGGAAGTAGATCTAGCGTCCCCTACCCTGCCTCTTCTCAGGACTATTGTGAAGAACAAAGGAAATCCCATGTAAAGGCACTTCAAAAATCATAGACCGAATATGAAAGCTGCAAATACGCCAGGAGTTCAGAAACCGTCCTTGTGACTTTCTTTCATCCAGTGTGTATATTTCCCTTATTGCTACGGTCCCTGCCCCCTCTTCAGGCTAGGGCACTGGGTGGCCCAACTCCTTTTATTCAGTCCCATGGGGTCCGCATTATCCCAACTGGGAGGTTCGGTCTCCCTTCTCGCTCTCACCCTGTCCCAGCCCGTGTGCTACGTCTCATCCCAGCCTCCGCGTTACCTTTTATAAGAAACCCTCAATTCAAACTTCTAAAAGGAATAGTACTTGGCAAAGAGTACCTCTTACGTCAAAATCTGACAGCCAACGATGTGTAATAAACCGTGTATACTGATTACCTTCAAAGGGTGGGAAGTGAGAGAAACAAGAAACTTAACTTCATATACTCCTATCCTTGACCAGTTACTTCTTCCACTGCGCCCCCAGCGGACTACGTGGGTTTATATAAACATACTCCAGTCCCTCATCCCCTCCTAGCTGCCTCTGTAGTCCATCCTCACCTGGAGTTCTTCGATCTTGGACAGATAATATTGGCGGAGTCCACTGCCTGCCTTCCCCTCTTCCAGCTCCATCTGAAGACACAGGGTAATTATTAGCCCCCCAACCCCCAAAATGCAAGGGAAAAAAGCCTGGACTTTGGAGGAATGGGATTTGGGTTGAATTCCTCAGTCATCTCTTTAGAACCCTCCACTTCCCCGCGACTAAACTCGAAGCAGAAGGAGAATGCCGCCTACCTCGTAAGACTTTCAGGAGGATCAAGGGACAACATGCACGAGAGCGCTTTGTACCGAGCCATCTTCCCCTCATTCGCTCCGCTTCCCCCGGGTCTTTCTCTCCCGGCCCTGCTCTGACCCGCCGCGGGCGGCGCTGACACAGCAGATCCGGTCCCGCGCAGGGCCCAGTCTGGATTGGTCCACCCACCCAACCCACCCGACCCCCTTGCCTCGGCCGTCTGCCCACCTCGGATCGCGCCTGCTTCGCATCGAGGCCCCGTCCCCACCCGGCCACCGCAGCCGCCGTACCTGCTCCGGCCCGTCAAGCGCCATCTTCTCTCACCCACGGCGGCCGCCGGCATCCGAGCCACCTTGGCGCGCAGGCGCAAAAATAGGGGCTTGGGGCCCGGCGACCCTGACAGAGAAGAATTCCGGGTCAATGGGCGGGGTGTGCGTCGCGACGACTACAAAAACAGAGGCCATGATGAGAAGGTGGCTACGCGAGGTCAGGAGCTTGGAAAGGGATGAGGAGGCCACGGAACTCCTAAATGTTGCTCTCTAGGAACTCAGTTTTAGATCAGGTAATCCGCTCACCTGGTCCCAACTTCCAACTTGCAATACTTAAGGACATAAAGAAAACTTTTCGGCCACGCTCAAAATGGCGGAAACTTGGAGCCGGAGACGCAAGCGACGCAAGCGGAAACGGAAGTACGTGTGCTGCCCCCCACGTGCCTCTCTTAGAGTGGTGAAAAAGGCAGAGATTCCCCGTGCTTGCAGAGACAAGTGGGGGACGGAAAGCGGCGTTTCAATTTTTCTGTCCCCAGGTTAAGTGACAGTCCTCCCGTTCCACTATGGGCAAGAAGGGCAAAGTCGGGAAGAGCCGGCGGGACAAGTTCTATCACTTGGCGAAGGAGACCGGTGAGTCAGGGTCCGCGCTGTCTGCGAGCTAAGGAGAGACGTTTTCGATTCTCTCCCACCTTTCCGAATACTGAGTTTCCGTTCTGTAGACGGGGTGGTGGGTTGTGAAGTCGCAGAAATCTCCCTGGGAAAGCCCCCCGCCGAGTTTAACATTTTGTCGGTGCCCCCAGGTTACCGCTCCCGCTCTGCTTTCAAGCTGATCCAGTTGAATCGCCGTTTTCAGTTCCTGCAGAAAGCACGAGCCTTGCTGGACCTGTGTGCTGCGCCCGGGGGATGGTGGGTACACCCGGCACCTGCGGCTCTTTGTGGCTGCGTTGAGGGTCCCGGCCGTGGAGGACTTGGAGTGGCACTGGGGGGCGGGAGGGATACGGCAATACCAGTCTCATGCTTTTCCTAGACGTAGGTCGGGGCACTGCACTTGGTAGCGCCTCTTAAGGCACGCGGTGAGAGAGCCTATTGCCAAGGGAGGGGGAGGAACGGTCTTGAGTTATTGTAGTCTTGAGTTATTGTAGTCGGCATTACTCTTTTCTAGGCTGCAGGTGGCTGCTAAGTTTATGCCTGTATCCAGCCTTATTGTGGGTGAGTAACGGATGGGCCCCCTGAGTGGTAAAGGGGTGGGAGAATGAGATACTAATTGTGTTCTGCATTTCCTTTCTCCTTGCTTAGGGCATCCCTTTGTAACTTTCTGACCTGATTTATTGCAGGAGTGGACCTGGTTCCAATCAAGCCTCTTCCCAATGTGGTGACACTCCAGGAGGACATCACAACAGAACGCTGTAGGCAGGTAACAGGAATCGCTCTTTTTCTGCGTCCTTTCTTTGGAGACACCCAAGTTTGTCTGTCTCGCCATCCCAAGTTCTCTAAAGGCAAGCCTTTTCTGTTTAACACATCTTAAGCAGTGCCTGTAGGATCTATATGACAAGGCTTATGATACAGCTTAGTCTTCAGTCCAGGCTTTTTTAAGTCAGGGGTGAGGTGTTTGGAAGAAGAGCAGTGATGTTGTTGAAATCTTTTCTTTGGGCTTGCAAGTAGACTGTAAGCTCTGTGAAGATAAATGCAATTTTGTTGTTGTTGCTTAATCATTATGTACCTGGCACAGGATTTGGCCAAATGCAGGCTATTCAGTAAATGATTGGGTGGACAAATGGCTGAATGAGGAATTGCATTCATAGCCATTTTTGTATTTCTGTTGGTATAATTGTTTTGTTTTGTTTTGTCTGAAGGCCCTGAGAAAGGAACTGAAGACCTGGAAAGTTGATGTTGTGCTCAACGATGGGGCCCCCAATGTTGGGGCTAGCTGGGTCCATGATGCTTACTCACAAGGTGCTGGGAGTAGGGGGACATGGAGATGAGGGTGGAGGTAGGCATGCTCTCTCAGGCTGCAGAGGTCCTCAGCTAATTGTTTCTCTCCCACAGCCCATTTGACACTGATGGCTCTACGTTTGGCTTGTGATTTTCTGGCCCGTGGTGGCTGCTTCATCACAAAGGTTTTTCGTTCCCGTGACTATCAGCCCCTACTGTGGATCTTCCAGCAGCTCTTTCACCGTGTCCAGGCCACTAAGCCCCAAGCCTCTCGCCATGAATCTGCGGAGATCTTTGTAGTTTGCCAGGGTGGGCATCATTTTTTTGTTTCTTAGCAGCTTTTACCAAAGTACGCTTTCTTACATATCCTATCGCTTTAGGATTCCTGGCTCCTGACAAGGTTGACAGTAAGTTCTTTGATCCCAAATTTGCCTTCAAGGAGATTGAAGTTCAGGCCAAGACTGTTACTGAATTGGTGACTAAGAAAAAGCCAAAGGTGGGTTTGGGGAATGGGGCCACTCTCCAGTCCTGGAGTCTGGGGGGAAGTTGGGTCTGGTGGGTCCTATAGACATTTTAGAAGGGAATTTTCAACCTTCATTCTTTTTCTCTGTAAGGCTGAAGGCTATGCTGAGGGTGATCTCACGCTCTATCACCGTGCTTCAGTCACTGACTTCCTCCGAGCTGCCAACCCCGTTGATTTCCTCTCCAAAGCCAGCGAAGTGAGTCGTCAGATCTGAGGGGTATAGGGAAGCGCCAGAAACATGTCCATAAAAATTTCCCTGACTTGTTTCCTTCCTCCCAAACAGATCTCCCTGGATGATGAAGAGTTGGCACAGCATCCAGCTACCACTGAGGATATCTGGGCATGCTGTCAGGATATCAAAGTGCTAGGGCGCAAGGAGCTTAGGTATGCAGTTGGGATGGGCACAGAGCTAGGAGCCCCGAGGGCAGGGAAAGGCCTTTGAAGATGCAGCAGCTTTTTTTTTCTTGAGGGGACAATTTGAGGAATTCATATAGTGTTGGATCTTGGGACACACATGCTACTGTGCTAGAGATTTGAGGTGGGGGCCTAAAAAGGGGACAAGGACAAAGAAGGAAATGGTAAGATTAGTCATTATATTTCTGGGACAGGTCCCTACTGAACTGGAGAACAAAGCTCCGGCGATATGTGGCCAAGAAGCTGAAAGAGCAAGCAAAGGCACTGGACATCAGGTAAGGAAGGAATGGAACTAGGGTAGGTGGGGGCTGGGGGATTGTGTGAGGAAATAACCAAGGTGCTTGTACTGTTTTGTCAGCCTCAGTTCAGGAGAGGAAGAGGAGGAGGAGGAGGGTGAAGAGTCTGAGGCCGGGACTGGGAGGCAGCCCTCTAAAGAGGAGGAGGAGGAAGAACAATTAAACCGGACCCTGGCAGAGATGAAGGCCCAGGAGGTAGCAGAATTAAAGAGGTGAGAGGAGTGGGGAGGAGCTTGGGGAACCTCACCGCAGAGGCCCTTGCTGTATGAATATGGGGAAGAGGGGGAAGGCATGGATGGGGAATCTTTAGAGCTGGGCCCGGTTGAATCCCTCACATTGTCCACGCAGGAAGAAAAAGAAGCTGCTGCGTGAGCAGAGGAAACAGCGGGAACGTGTGGAGCTGAAGATGGATCTTCCTGGGGTGTCTATAGCAGATGAGGGGGAGACCGGCATGTTCTCTCTGCGTACCATCCGGGGTCACCAGGTGAGGGGATTAGGGCAGATGGAGACGGGACCACCTGCTTGGAGATTTGGACATGGCAGGCATTGCGTTGGATGGCGCTGAAGTGCACTGAATGGATCTGGCTCACAGTTGCTGTGTTCGCGCATAAGAGGAGAGGTGACTCCTTGAGAGGAGAGTGGACTTTGTGCCTGAGAGGCCAGGACGACTAGCGTGCTTTGAAGTTTTGTTGCAGAACCTAGAATAGTAGAACCAAGGAGCACTCTGCAAGAAGCTGATATTCTAGTAGATGCAGCCAGAGGGGCCGGGATGTGTGATGCAGGGTTTCCTTTAGAGAGATCTTCAGGTTACAGAGACCAAGTTAGCACCAGGCTGCCATAGGCTGCTTTTCTTGATTAAAGCAGCATTAACAAGGAAAATGAATTTTTGTGGCTTCTGTGGGAATGGAAAACCAGGTCCTTTTTGTTAGAAGTATAGGAGAGAGAGCACAGTGGTTCTACAGAAGACTACCACTTATGTTTTGCCTTAATTTTTTCTTTTTTTAGATCTTATTTATTTATTCATCAGAGACACACAGGCAGAGACATAGGACATAGGGAGAAGCAGGCTCCTCACAGGGAGCCTGATACAGGACTTGATCCCAGGACCACCCCCCCGCATCATGACTTTCGCCAAAGGCAGATGCTCAAAACACTGAGCCACCCACGTGCCCCTTGACTTAGTTTTCTTCTCTGTAAAAAAAAAAAAAAAAAAAAAAAATAGAACCTACCTACTAGGGATCCCTGGGTGGCTCAGTGGTTGAGCATCTGCCTTCGGCCCAGGGCGTGATCCTGGAGTCCCAGGATCAAGTCCCACATCGGGCTCCCTGCATGGAGCCTGCTTCTCCTTCTGCCTATGTCTCTGCCTCTCTCTCTCATGAATAAATAAAATCTTAAACAAAACAAAAACAAAAAACCCTACCAATCTACTAGGGCTTTTGTAGGAATGAAAAAAGAAAAGAGGGTATAGGTGTAATCCTTGGTAATGTAGTGAATTCTCAAGAACTAATTGCTAGCTTTGCCATTAGAAAAATAAATATTAGGGCAGCCCGGGTGGCTCAGTTGTTTAGCACCACCTTCAGCTCCTGATCCTGGAGACCCAGGATTGAGTCCCACGTCGGGCTCCCTACATGGAGCCTGCCTCTCTCTCTCCCTGTCTCTCATGAATAAATAAATAAATAATCTTTAAAAAAAAAATTGGGGGGAGTGCTTGGGTGGCACAATCAGTTAAGTGCCTTTGGCTCAGGTCATGATCCTCGGGGTCCTGGGATTGAGCCCCACATCTGGATCCCTGCTCAGCAGGGAGTCTGTCACTCCCTCTGCTCCCTTGTCTGCTTGTGTTTTCTCTTTCAAATAAAATTTTTTAAAGATTTTATTTATTCATGAGACAAACAGGCAGAGGGAGAAGCAGGCTCCCTTTGGAGAGCCTGATGTGGGATTTGATCCCAGGACCGCAGGACCACAGGACCACAACCTGAGCCAAAAGCAGATGCTCAGCCACTGAGCTATCCAGGTGCCCCAAATAAATAGTCTTAATAAACTTAAAGGTTGGGATCCCTGGGTGGCGCAGCGGTTTGGCGCTTGCCTTTGGCCCAGGGCGCGATCCTGGAGACCCCGGATCGAATCCCACGTCGGGCTCCCTGCATGGAGCCTGCTTCTCCCTCTGCCTGTGTCTCTGCCTCTCTCTCTCTTCTCTCTCTGTGTGTGACTATCATGAATAAATAAATTAAAAAAAAATCTTTAAAAAAAAATAAACTTAAAGGTTGACAGTTTGTAAGTGAAGTAATTATTGTTAGATGTGTGTTGCCTGGGTTCCTTTATTCAGTGGAAACAAAGTTTGTAGATTATTCTCAGAAGGTGACTTTTTTGTTTTTTTTGGTGATGTGCTTGTTAAATAAATTTTTAAGATCTTATTTATTTATTCACGAGAGACACACACATAGGCAGGCTCCATGAAGGGAGCCCAACTTGGAACCGAAGGTGGTACTAAACTGCTGAGCTACCCAGGCTGTCCTAATTTTTTTTTTTTTTTTTTTTTTTTTTTTAAGAAAAATGTGTCTATTAGAGTATTTAAAAAGTGATGGTATATAGGCCTTGGGTGCTTTTCTGTAAACCTATTTCTGCTACCATTGAAGAAGAGACAGCCAAGTGGGATAGATCAGTGACCTGGGCTAAGAATGAGATGTGTTGCCTTTTTTTCCCCTCCCCCAAAGATTTTTTATTTTGGGGCATCTGACTCTGTTAAATGTCTGTCTTCAGCTCAGGTCATGATCCCAGAGTTCTGGGATTTAGCCTCACATCAGGCTTCCTGTTTGGCAGGGGAGTCTCCTCCCCACCCCCTCATTTTCTTTCTCTCTCAAATAAAAATCTTTTAAAAGATATAATTATTATTTTAGAAAGCCAGAGCACTTATGCCCTTGGGTGGAGGGAGAAAATCTTAAAGCCGACTCCCTTCTGAACATGGAGCCCAATCTTACCCCCTGGGATCATGACTTGAGTCAAAACCAAGAGTCGGTTGGCCAGCCAACTGAGCCACCCCAGTGCCCCTAGAATGGGATGTTTTAAACACTTAGCTGGGGATCCCTGGGTGGCTCAGCGGTTTAGCGCCTGCCTTTGGCCCAGGGCACGATCCTGGAGTCCCGGGATCAAGTCCTGCGTCAGGCTCCCGGCATGGAGCCTGCTTCTCCCTCCTGTGTCTCTGCCTCTCTCTATCATGAATAAATTAAAAACAAACAAACAAACAAAAAAAACCACTTAGCCCCTTCACTTCCTGTATTTGCCAGTGTATTCTCAAGTGTTGCTAAGATAACAGGAGAAAAGCAGCATGTTCCTCATAAATACCCTTGATCTCTTTCTTTGTCAAACTCTAGTTATTAGAGGAGGTAACGCAAGGGGATATGAGTGCTGCCGACACATTTTTGTCGGATCTGCCAAGAGATGACATCTATGTATCCGACGTTGAAGATGATGACACATCTTTGGATAGCGACCTGGATCCAGAGGAGCTGGCAGGAGTTGGAGGATCACGGCATCTAAAGGATCAAAAGCGGTAAGGGGGGAGGGGCGGTTTGTGCAGGAGGGAGTGTTGACACTCAATGTGGGTACCCAGGGGTCACCAGAGGGAGTCAGAGAACAAGTACCTCAAGCTTCCACCCATTTTCCTTGGATTTGCAGTGTACGATTTGGTGAAGATGATGATAAAGAGGAGGAAGAGGAAGAGAATCCACTGCTGGTGCCACTGGAGGAAAAGACAGTACTGCAAGAAGAACAAGCCAGTCTGTGGTTCTCTAAGGTAAGAGAAGGTTGGGGGCCCAGACACAGGGACTTAGTATGCCCTGGGAGAAGGGTAGCTGAATGTTCCTCCTCTGACAGGATGGCTTTAGTGGGATTGAGGATGATGCTGATGAGGCCCTGGAGATCAGTCAGGCCCAGCTTTTGTATGAGAGCCGTCGGAAGGGGCAACAGCAGCTGCCACCACCATCTTCCAGTTTGAAGAGTGAGAAGAAAACCTCCCAGTGCCAGGATGAGGACCCTAAGGGGGCAGAGGCTCCAGTAGAGGCCAAGACTGTCCCTAGGACTGGCAGGGAAAGAGATGACAGCTCAGACAGTGATGATAGCAGCAGCAGTGATGGAGAGCGGTGAGTGGCTGCAGCTGATGGGAGAAGGAATGAAGAAGCTGCCATTCTGACCATTTCTCCACTTTTGCGGGTTTCCACTTTGTAGAGAGCGAGTTTAAAAAAATATGGATTATTTTGACGTAAGGGGTCTACAGTACAGCTTGGGGGGGGGGCCTTTTGGGAAGTTTAGGTTTTCAGTAAGAAGTGGGGTTGAGGTGAGGCAGGAGTGGGTCTAGGGAATAGTGGAACAGTGACATGGTCAACTGTCCCACCTGCAGTTGGGAACCAAAGCACGGGAAGAAGCGAAGCCATGGGCTTAAGTCCGATGATGACGGGTTTGAGATTGTGCCTATTGGAGACCCAGGTGAGCCCTGCACCTTTGTAAAAGGGGAGGCGATGGGAAGTTTCGGTGTTGGGAATGGAGCTTTGACTTGCCCTTTTTTCTCTAGTGAAACATCAGATACTAGACCCTGAAGGCCTTGCCCTAGGTGCTATCATTGCCTCTTCCAAAAAGGCTAAGAGAGACCTCATAGATGACTCCTTCAGCAGGTAAGGGAGCTGGGAAATCATGACGAGTGGCCCTGGAGGAGAGTGGGTAAGGGAGTCCTTTCAGGGTTGTTTTCTTCTCTGGCTAGGTATACATTTAACGAGGAGGAAGGGGAGCTTCCTGAGTGGTTTGTGCAGGAGGAAAAGCAGCACAGGATTCGGCAACTGCCTATTGACAAGAAGGACATCGAACACTACCGCCGACGGTGGAGGGAGATAAATGCGCGTCCCATCAAGAAAGTAGCGGAGGCAAAGGCCAGAAAGAAACGGAGGGTAAAGAGTGGGGCTGCCTGATGTCTGGGTGCAGGGGTGGGAGTGGGGAAGAGGCCTGCTTGACTGAGGTCCCCTGGCAGATGCTGAAGAAGCTGGAGCAAACCAAGAAGAAGGCAGAGGCTGTGGTGAATACCGTGGACATCTCTGAACGTGAGAAGGTGGCTCAGCTTCGGAGGTAATGTAGAGGGCTCACCCACAAAGGTATGTGGACTTAAAGAGGGTGGCCAAAGCCTCTAATCTGTTCCTTCCTTTTACAGTCTCTATAAGAAGGCTGGGCTTGGCAAGGAGAAACGCCAGGTCACCTATGTAGTAGCCAAAAAAGGCGTGGGTCGCAAAGTGCGCAGGCCAGCTGGGGTCAGAGGTCATTTCAAGGTGGTAGACTCAAGGATGAAGAAGGACCAAAGAGCACAGCAAAGGAAAGAACAGAAGAAAAAACACAGACGGAAGTGAGCAGAGCCACCAAGGGCCTCTGAGGAGACCATGTGAGGACACGGAGGTGCGATTCTGGCTTCCCACTACCAGCTATAGACTCGCTGGCATCAGTCCGCTGGAAAGACAGGTGCAACGCTTAGAACGCTCCCAGAGGTCCTGAGTGGTAAGGGAAGATGTTCTCCCACCTGAAGCAAGGCCTCGGACATCTCCTGTTGGTGCTGTAACGGACCCCCCAAGCTCTTCCATTAGGATTGTGGAGTACTAAAACAGTCCAACCTTTTTGTAAGTCCTAAGGGGAAGGTCAGTGTTGGAGTGGCATTCACTCTACTACTGGGCAAGTGGGCCTCTTGAGTCTTCCCTGCAGCCTCTTCTGTTATCTGAATAAAACCAGGGTAATGTCTTTTCTGACATTTTAGTTCCCACTGAGTGCTGAGACATTTGGGCGTTCACACCATGTGCTGCACTGTATATTTAGTATGTACTTACTGTGAAGCAGAAATGACAAACAATCCACAGGTCCCAGTAGTAAAACATTTACTAGAGCAAGCAGAAAGGAATGCACATCTTAAAGAAACCTTCACAAAGTCACAAAATTCGAAGTATGTATATTTTCCTTTTATAAACAAGATAGAGAACAAAAATCATCAAAATCATTTCAGCAAAAGATTTTTCTACCATTGTGGCAAGTTAAAAAAAAATACAGTGAAATAGAAGACACTTTAAAAGCTGTCGAGTTTTTGTTTTTAAATTCAGCAACACTTCAGACCTGGAACAGTCTTGTTTCCAGGATCATCTTCCTCTTCAGGAGAGAGGCTCTCTGGGTCTGCAGGCTGCTGCTTCCTGTCTCAGGACTGGATACAAACCTGGCTGGGAACCTGAGCATGGACTCCCACTTAAGACACTTCCCTTCCCTGCAAAGTCTAGAAGCACCAAAATGCTTCCCCAAATCGCTAACAAACACTTCAGTGGGTTGGATTTGCAAAAAGCCAACTCGTAAAAAGCAGACTGCCTGGCCACACAGCTAAGAAAAGAAATTTTACTTGTAGATGTTTGTAAGGTGACAATTTAGTAAAAAATATACGCTACATATAATATAAACTAGAGTGAGTTTTGTGCCCTAGAAGGCCCATTCTCCCAAGGTATCCTCAAACTGACCTTCATGACAACTCACCCAGAGCCCAAAAGAAGGTTCCCAGCTCTTGACTGCTTCCAAGGACCAAAGTGGCTTCCCAACAAGACATCTGAAAATTGATCCAGATGAAGGGGTAATGTCTCCAGCTCCAGCTATCCACTAAGGGCAGGGGGTCCTTACACCTTGGGCCCCAACCCAGCCCTGAGACACCTAGTTACCAAAAATCTTTCTAAAAATAAAATTAAAGACCATTTATTTCACACTTTAGCACATACCCTCTAACTGTCCCATCGACTTTTCTTGCGCTTGGGTGGCTCAGGGACAGCAAAACCATCAGCTGTCTTATCTGTCTTGCTGTCCATCTTGTCCATCTTGCTGTCCACCTTGGGGTCCACCTTGCTCTCACGATTACAACTCTCTTTCCTGCTTTCACCATTCCGACCATCGTTTGCACCTCGGCTCTCTGCATGTCGGCTTCCACCTCCTCCATGCCTATTCTCTCCATGACGGTGACCATCAGCATGACGGCTGCTACTTTCCGGGTAGCGGTATCCATCTCCATGGCGACCACCATCTCCGTGGCGTGGACTGTCGCCATGCCGATTGCCACTCTCTCCATGACCATGACGGCTGCCACCCCGGTTCTCAGTATATCGCTCTCTCTTCCCATTGCCTCCCCCAGGGCCTTCGCGGTTGTTATTCCCTGAAGCTGTATTGTTGACTCCCTGGGCTCCAGCAGAAGGGTAGGTCACTGGAGCACTGCTGAGGCTCGCAGTATTGCCAAAGCCTGGGATGCCTTTGGCGGCACTAGCAATAGGGCTGTCTGGACTGCTATGGCCCTGTTGGGCTGAATTAGTTGGAACGGAATTCAAGCTCCCTGCACTCGTCCATCCACTTGCCCCAGCAGCAGAGCTTCCAGCCTTCTGGTTGCTTAAGCTGGCTGCAACAAAGTGACTCTTGTACTGTGACTAAAACAAAGACAACAAGAAATAAGATAGTAGGTTCCAGAAGCCTGGATGTGTTAGGCTTGGCACTGAAAAGATACAGAGACATTCTACGCTATCCTGGCACTAGGACTTTAGCATCCTTGATGGCCCCACCACCCTGTGGTTTCTATGTTTCTCTACTAATAATAAATCTAGGGACCTAACTGAAACATCAGTCTGAAGGCAGATAAAATATATAAATTAAGGCTCAAGCTGGTTAGCTAGCTAACTGGAGGGGTAAGTACAGATGGGTTCAGAGTTCACAAGAGCTATAGAATCAAACTTGTTTTAGTTAAGAAATGGCAATCTCAACCAGATTACAAGAGCCTTGGGTAGACAACACTGTTGGCTATTGAGGCAGGGAAGGAACATCAGTCCTGTAGCAGTATAACAGTCCCAGGTTCTGGGAGGATGGAAGGCTGTAATCAGTAGATTTTCTACCTTCTACACCTACAGCTCTAGGTAAGTGACCACAAAGTTGATACTCAAAGCCAAAAGCTGTGAGAGGGTCCTAAATCTAGCCTCAAGCCTTCAATTCCAGCTACCATCTCTGAAATACTAGGCCCCTCATCACAGTCCCGAGAGTTGCTGGTGAAAACTTTCTAAAATTTCAGACCTGGAAAGCTGCTTTCATTGCCGTCAGCCGATCTCCCATGGCTCCTGTGGAAGGCTTATAGGCCTCATAATTACTCATCACATTGTTGTTATTTCCTCGGTCCTTTAAAAAAACAAAAACAAAAACAAAACACACCTGTGAGGACAGAATGAGCACAATGCCAGAATAGGTCTCATATACTAGAAATAAGTGGGCACTACAATGGGAACAGGACACTTTATTTTGTGGGAATAGGTACAGTAATAATTATTTTAAAATGCTTATGTCTTTCTTTCTTTTTTTTTTTTTTTTTTTTGCTTATGTCTTTCAACCCAGTAATTGTTTTTAGGAATTAACCCTAAAGTCAAATAAAAAAATCCCCAAAGCTGATCATACGATATTATTCAAACCCAAACATAGTGTTTATGTAATTCTGTGTAGTTTTATGCTCAGAATGAAGAGGCCATGAGGCAATATATAGCATATGCATATAGCCTATACAGGGCTCAGGCTCTGAATCCACTCTTTTAAAAAAGTCCAAGTCTCAGTTTCAACATTTATCAGAGTGCAACCTGGGGTGCCTCAGTTTCATGACTTGTACACTGTGCTCACTGGGTGGTTGTGAAGATTGAGTTAACAGGCATGACTGCTTGCAGTGGCTGGCCCTGGCACACATTAAGTGCTCAACATTAGCTATAGTTATCATGTGTCATGTGCATCATTGTTACTGAGACATGGGAGCGATTCGTTATCAAAAACACCAAGCTAATGATATTGCTCCAGAAATACATAAACTGGCAGCTTTCTTCGGTTTAGGAATCAAAGTGACAGGAAATAGGCAGTTAAAGAAGCCAGTGAGGAGGTGCTTTTGTTACCTGTTTTGTGAGAAAAGCTTAGCTCTCATCTCCCTGATGCAATTTCCCATAGAGTGTAGAAAGCATTCCTGAGTTTAGTAAGAAAACAGAGTTCACAAAGTAACCCTATGGC
Source organism: Canis lupus dingo (assembly GCF_003254725.2). Lineage (NCBI taxonomy): Eukaryota > Metazoa > Chordata > Mammalia > Carnivora > Canidae > Canis > Canis lupus. The sequence goes on from NC_064251.1 coordinate 14,807,856, forward strand.
AAGGTTTTCCTAGCAGCAGGCTCTTAGCCAGTGCTGGGGGGCTTAAGTTTCTTATTCACCAGGTCTAGGGTGGAACACGAAATTGCATTTACTGATGGCCCAGGGACCTCAATATGTAAACTGCTGCTAATCTAGACTGATTTCCTGAGTATGTCTAGTCACCAAGTACGCAGAGGTGTTTCAAGAGGAAGTTAAAACATTCCCTTCTAGACAGGGTTCTGAATTCATGAAGGCTTTGTCAAGCAGAGGAGGACAATCATAGCATCCTCCAGGACTCGGGAGCAGCCTGAAGGGCACTACAACAGTCTGGACTCACCGTGTTCTCCGAGCCTAGGCCAGGGCGCTCCCTATAGCCTAGGCCACCTCCACCAATGTTCAGCTTTTTGCCTTTTCCTCCTTTAAAGCGGGATTTCCGAAACCAGGCATTCTGCACACAATTCAACATAATTCAAGGTTAGATCACAGGAGGAAGAGGCAGCCAGAGGAGGAGGACATTATCAGAAAGTGGAAGAAATAAACTGCTTCATCTTTAGCCAGTATATTTACGGCAACCGTTCACAGGAACCACAGATGAGCTTCTTTTGGGAGTTTAGTCTACCAAATTTGTCAGGAGGCCTAGCTCCTTATCTGAGGCTTCCGTTATTACTGTTTCTCAGGGCCTCCAGGAAGAGAAATGAGTAGGTAAGCCTCAGATACAGAGCACTTACTCTGACCATTTCTAACTTTCTTGAGGAAAAGGAACTGATTTTCTGTTTCTCAATGTAGACATACCACTGGACATACACACATTGAGCTTATAAGAGGGCTTGGAAGTGAAAGAAAGGCTATGTGAAGCGAGGTTCATCAGAACTGGCTCTAGGAGCAGACGTTTAGGACTGCTAGCCAATAACTGAAAGTTTTATTTACCCATGGCCTATAGTGTTCCTTGAATCTGACCACTGCCAGCATACTGTAAGATTTATTTAGTTCTTTTCAGAATACAAATATCAACGGGAGAGGTAGCCCTTTATCTGATAATCACATGTTACAACCTAAGCGAAGTACTGGAGAGGTAGGGCTGTCTTCAGAAAAGCATTGACCAGGGAAGCTGATCACAGTCTGAGGGCACAGAAAGCCTAAAGCACAAAAAGAGATGTAGGAAAAAATCCAAAGACAAGATAATTCTGTTAAAAAATGTAGTTTACGGGATCCCTGGGTGGCGCAGCGGTTTAGCGCCTGCCTTTGGCCCAGGGCGCGATCCTGGAGATCCGGGATCGAATCCCACGTCAGGCTCCTGGTGCATGGAGCCTGCTCCTCCCTCTGCCTGTGTCTCTGCCTCTCTCTCTCTCACTGTGTGCCTATCATAAATAAATAAAAATTAAAAAAAAAAATGTAGTTTACAATTGGCTCACTGAACCCAGGAGAGGGAAGGATACCTCATTCTACTCCTTCCTGCAATTCAGGTCCTTTACTCTCAGAACCCAGAGCACAGGCAACAGTACCATACTGTAAGTGCAGTACAGGTTAACTGTCCTGTACACTGACTTATAAGTCTTAAAAACACCTAAGTCTCTACTATCAGAAGGTGTATATTGAACCCATTTGTAATCTGGAGATGACATCTATTACAATGACCCAGGATTTAATTCGGTAGAATGTCTAGCTTAGTTTTAGGTTAGTAATGAATGTGGTCAAAGATCTGGGACCTAGGTCTATGAGAAATAGTCTATTAAATACATCGTTTTCTTAAGACATTACATGTTTTTAGCCTCCAAATGAGAAGAATGGAGAAAGGACAGTAAGGGGAAAAGTAGCCATCTTTGAGATTGCTATGGGGCAAGCAGGCAGAAATTTCAGAGGGACAGATTTTAGGAATAAGCTTTTCAAATAGATGTTGCTGAAAGAAGAGGATAGAATGAAAGACCAGATGAATTTTAATGTTCTAAAATACTAATCTGTACCTCATAAGCAGTGCCCCCCACCCATGGCTGCAACTTTCCAGTCCTGTGTCTATGTTATTCCCCCAGGCTTGCTGAATTTTTTTCACTTAGTTTTATAACCTGGAGCAATCTCAAGTGTACTCAGCCCCTCACCTGCATTGCCAGATCTAGGAGTTCCTTGGAAACATGCTGATTGGCTCCTTCCAAGTTCCGGACAAGGTCACCAGCAAAATTGCTGTCCTTGGGGGTCAGTAAGGTATAGGCCACACCTTTCTCACCCGCTCGTCCCGTGCGGCCAATCCTATGAGTATGAGTATCAATATCTCGTGCCACATCATAGTTAATGACAGTCTTAATTGAAGGAATGTCCAGACCACGGGCTGAAATAAAAACCACCAACTTTTTTTTATTCTTTAGTAGGAGTAAAAAAAACCCGGACTAACCCAAAATGCTAGCCAAGAGCCCACATTCCTCTTATATAGACAAAGTACATGGTTTGGTGATCTAGTAAGATACAAGCATTTAGGCTCCTGGTGACTCAGTGGCTGAGCATCTGCCTTCAGCTTGGGTCGTGATCCCAGGGTCCTGGGATCCAATCCCGCACTAGGCTCCCTCTGGGGAGCCTGCTTCTTCCTCCCTCCCTCTCTCTCATGAATAAATAAAATCTTAAAACAAACAAACAAACTTTAAAGTTACCCTAAAGCAAATGCCACTATCATCAATTCTACGATGCTAGGCTGTTTAGCATAGGGGACACATGGCTTCTGCCATTAATAATATACCATGGCCTCTCTCTTACACCAGGAATATGTAAAATAAAGCATCAAACTGCTTTGAAGTCGAGAAATTATCTCCCTTATTGAGAGAAAATACCAATTTTTAAGGGTAGCTATCAAAACAAAACCAAAAATCATACTTCAAAAAACTTTTCAACTTTGAGTGAAGTACGCGCAATCAATGTCAGGTAGGTACTATGTTTAGACACATCATAAAGGCATAGCCTATGATGTAACTGGCTCAACAATATTTTTCCCTGAGTATCTTTCAACTGCAGGGATTCTTTTTTCAAAGAGAAACATACAGTGAAGATGGTACCCAGAGCTCCAGGTTGTGATCACTTATGGTCTAAACTGCTTGCTCCATTTAGTGTGCCCAAACAGGCCAGTTAGAGGGCCTTCAATCAGCCTGCTCATGTACTCAAGACAGAGCACCCTTACAGCAACAGGAATAGAAGATCACCAGGGAAGGTCGTACTCTACCTGCAACATCTGTGGCCACCAGGACTGGGATGTCCTTTTTCTTAAAATCTGAAATGACCTTGTTTCTTTCGCTCTGATCCATATCCCCATGAAGCAGCCCAAGATTATGACCCTCCTGCTTAAGGTTATTGGCTAGCTCCTCAGCATTGGCTTTTTTAGTAACAAACAGGAGGACACTTCCTGAAGAGGTAAATTCCACCAGACGCCGAGTGAGCCAGTTCCATTTACTAGGCCCAGAATGGAGAATTTCCACAATCTGTGTTACATCTTCATTTGCCTGAAAAGTAAGAAACAGATGACTATGATGTTTGTGCCAAAAGGCACCTGAACAAGGACCAGACATCACACTTTCCATCAACATAAGAAGGACCTTCAACAGTCCTCCTCCTTGGGCTTTCCTTCAGTAAGTCAAGTGCAGCTCAAAACCTACATCCCTTCTCAAATTACTGCACTCACCATCTTCCCCAATTTGTACATATACCTATTTGTAAGCCCCAATATTTTGCAATCTGTTGTTATAGGCCTATTCAGATTACTCCTAATAAATTAAGCTCCTTTTCTGTCCTTCCCATTCACTGCTCCTAGTACAAGTCATACATGCACACAGAAGGCACTCAAAAATGGATAGTAGACAATGTCAAAATACTAACACCACAGAACTTTAGTAACAAACATGGCAAGCAACTTCAGGAATTCTCAAGGCAGCCAAATTTTCCACATTGGACATATGCAAAGGTAAGAAAAATACCATGAACTAAATTTCACCAGGTCTTTCAAGTCACCCCACTCCTTCTACAATCATTTAACATATGCGTTCCATCCTGAGAGCCTTGTTTTTCCCCTAAAAGATTGGGGGTTTTGTTTATTTTTATTACATAAAATTTTAAATAAAAAAATGAAATGAACATAATCACCTATGTACCCATCACCCAGCTTCAACAATAATCCATATTTTGAGAATCTATTGTCTCATTCAACTATCCTCCTGCCTTGTTTTTTAAAACAAATCTGAATTATGTTGCCTCATCTCTAAATATGTAACATAGTAACATGTTTTTTCTCTCATTAGTGAGCAATTCCACATCTCCATAATACGAAAAATAATCTAGTGGAGTCCCATTGAGCCCTGCTTAATGGTTACCTCTCCAATGTCTCCCTGCACCACACGAATAGGGTCGATCAAGATGTCTCTGGCTAGTTTTTCAATCTTTTTCCGAAAAGTTGCACTGAATAAAAGAGCTAAAAGGTAAAGTAAATCCTGTTAAAGAAACAGTGTGACTTCATTTTTGAATACCCACTATACTTCCTACTGATGTTCAGAATTATTCAGTTTTATAAAATAAACCCATCTGAACTTTAGTTTCAAAATTGATTCACTAAGGAAAAAAGCATTTTCCTTTTCCTATTCTAATATACTTTCAGTTAAGACAAGGACTGTCAGCATGGTTCAAAAAGGCTCTTGACTTCCAATCAGCAGATCTGCCCTGTGCTTTAACTCCTGTACTGATAAAACTGTGAAACTTGGGACAAGTCACTTAATTCTCAGGCTTGGTTTATCATCTACAAAAACGAGAGTCATATATTATTCTCTAAGGTTCTGTCCAGCTCAGACAAACATTTTATGCCCTCCTCTACTGGTTCTCACCAGCACACACATGGGTCATTTTTGCTGCCATACTCTGAGTACTTAAAAAATACAGAGGTGTTTTATTCTAAGTAAAAACGTGACTTAATAAAACTGCTTTATACATACTCTGTCTGTCAGGACGGACATGACTTGCTATGGATCGCACCTGGTATTCTGAAAGAAGAAAAGTAAAATTAACATTGTAACTCCATACTGTGGTTTGGGATGCCTGGGAAAAAGTCGTTTTAGTAGAAATCTTCACATGAAAGTTATAACTATTAAGGAAAATTTGAAACTCCCAGGCCTGGGAGTTTTTATTTCAGTATAGAACCCAGAAATCCTCTTCCTCCCCTCAACTAGGCTGGGCCCAGTGGTGTTCCAATCAATAAAAATGAATTATTCAGAATTTTCACACAGCTGGCTAAGTTGGGGAGGACAGGAAAGCAAAGGGCCTTGAATGATAGGACCTGCACAACCTAATATGAACACAGACCTTGACCTCCACAACCAAAGGCAGATGAATAAAAATAAAGCACAGAGAAAGCATTCCCCGTATATACAAAGGCACTTTCAAATGTCTATAACCCAGTCAAGCCTAACATACTTACTGAGAGAACGCCTAAAAATAGTTAATGGCTTAGCTAGATCTCTACGGTTTAATCCTATACAGGAATATTATTAGCATCTCGCATACAGAAAAAAAAGAAAAAGAAAAAAAAGCTAAGTCTAGAAAGACAAAGCTAAAGCAAGTATCATGAGGATGGGGGCAGAAGAAACTGGTATTAATTAAAGGCATACCAAATCCCATGTCAAACATGCGATCTGCTTCATCAAACACAAGGTAAGAGACTCTTTGAAGATTGGTAGCTTTCTTCTTCACATGATCAATTAGTCGACCCTGTGAGATCCAGAAAATAAATAGTAAGTATAATTAAAGGTATTTATAAGGAACTTTCTAGACTTGTGCTCCTGGTAAAAGTGCTAACTCTCCAGTTGTAGACTGAAACAGACACTGGGTCTGACAGACTTGGACTTTATGCATTATAGAGCATAAAAGAACAGAAAATTTGAAAACTTTATTGTGGGAAAATGGCCAGAACTATTTTGTAGGGCATTCTAAAATGACCTAATTTAAAACCTTATTGATGGGTCTTAATGTTTAGGCTATACTCTTCTGGGCAATTGTGACCATATTCCAAATTGTATGGTCCAAAGACTGTCCTCCTTCTGATTCTTGATGCTCTCAGTAACCACAGATCCATTTTCTAAGAGAGCATTAAAAACAGATTGAAAGAGAGGGGAATTTGTAACTAGTAACATACATGTCAGAGAATCTTAATGAACTGCTATTCTAAACAAGCAATCAAAATTAAACCAAAGCCACAGGCTGTGATTTATCACGGTATTCTGGACCCTGCTTTACCACATTTTAGGGGGCATTCCATTCAATAACTACCCTTTTTCCATACCAGGAATGGCTGAGAAGCCATTTGAACCCAAGACATACTTACTGGGGTACACACAACAATTTCTGCTCCCTCCTGAAGGGCCTTGGCCTGTTCCCACATGCTCCCTCCTCCATACACAGCAACTGATCGAAGATTATATGCTTTCCCAAACCGCTTACATTCTGCATGGATCTGCAAAGTTGTTGACAAAATGACATGAATAAACCAGGACACTGACCAATACCCAAAAGGGAGTTCTGAAAAACCCAGAGAATGTGATGTCAGAGAAAATAAAAAGCTAGAAAATGCTTTAAAGCCACATTCTTATTCATATATGAATAGAGTACCAATGTCACATCCAACAGGCAATCTACAACCTTGTCTTCATTATTCTTTTAACTTTTCTTCCTGACCTTGTCATTGCTTTTCTTTCCAACCCAAATAAATTAACCCAGGAAAACACCGAGAACTTAAAATACAAATTATTCCCGTATAATTTTTCTCTTAAAACAGTGATTTCGGGACGCCTGGGTGGCTTCTGCCTTTGGCTCAGAGCGTGATCCCGGAGTCCTGGAATCAAGTCCCACATTGGGCTTCCTGCAGGGAGCCTGCATCTCCCTCTGCCTACGTCTATGTCTCTGTCTCTCATGAGTAAATAAATAAAATATTAAAAACACACATACACACACAAAACAAAACTGGTTTTTAGGGAAAAGTATGTATTTGGTTACATAGAAAACATATAATATTTTCCCATAAGTTTCCTGGTAGCACAACATGAATGTACTTAATGCTTATACTTAAAAAATGATTAAAATAATAAATTTTATGTACAGTTTCCCAGTTAATTCTACCCACTTGACTGGCTAGTGACTTGCTAGTTCACACAAAAGGAGGCATTCTACACAAACTACATACCTGCTGGCAAAGTTCCCTAGTAGGACATACAATCACTGCAATTGGTCCATCACCTGGTTCCAATTCCTTCTGGTCCATTATATGAATCAACATGGGCCAGATAAAGGCTGCAGTTTTTCCACTGCCTGTTTTGGCAATACCAATCATGTCTCTACCACTTAATGCCACAGGCACACCCTAGAGAAAAAAATAAAAAAATTTTACTCAATTTTCAATTTCAATTGAAAGATGTACTTTCAATTTTAAAGATGTACTTAAGGAAATCCCGGGGAAATTAATGACATTCATTTCCAATGAAGCAACAATATCCTAATGGGTTATGCATACTTGATATAAAATAAATCTTGATTTATAGGAAACACTATCATTCTTTTCATGTGGGCCATTTACAAAATATGAATGACTCATTTTGCTTGAGATACAGAAAGGAAAAATTGCAATTTATAAGGAAGCTGCTAAAAACCAAAAACTTTTCTCCTCGAGAAGGTATAGACCAGCTTACTCATCCACATACAGAAAATTCTCATATTCTGTATAGGAATGAATAAATCCCATGTATACACAGAAAACAGAAGTTACTACTTTCAATTATAAGTGAGAATTTTCAGGTTACAGACAAAGGAATCCTAGTCACTAATAGTGCTTTTTTTGTCCACACGCAAATCTTTTTTAAGTTTAGGCCTAATGAACTGTTTAATTTAGGCCATATTTTCAAGATATTTAGCAGATACAAAAGAATACTTCCCAGCCCTTTTAGCAACATCTTAAAATGGTCAGTAATTCACTTGCTTTTTATGGGGTCTAATTTTAATCTTTAAAGGTTTCAAAAATATTCTTGGATTTCACCTATAGTCTCTTTTCCCCTGAGTTAAAGCAAAAGTTGAAGATTAAGCCACAGAGGAACTATTTAGACACCCTCTACCTATGTGAAAATAAGTACAGTCACTGAATATCATCTTTTCCTTATGTTTTACTTACCTGGCACTGTATTGGAGTGGGCTGTGTGTACTCAGATTTCCGAATCTGGTGCATAAGTTGTTCATCAAACCCAAAATGAGCAAAACTACTTCCTGGTCTAGGAGGTGCGGCACCAGAGACCTAGAAATAAAGACAACTCCCAGGAGTGACTTGCGCTTCAAAATGAGCAGTGTAGGGACACCTGGGTGGCTCAGCGGTTGGGCATCTGCCTTCGGGTCAGGGCATGATCCCATGGTCCCCGGACTGAGTCCCACATCAGGCTCCCTGCATGGAACCTGCTTCTCCCTCTGCCTGCCTCTCTTTCTGTCTCTCATGAATAAATAAAATCTTAAAAAAAAAAAAAAAAAAAAAAAAAAAGCAGTGTAGAAGTTCAACAGTATTTACCTATATCTTGTACTTAGCTTGAGTATACAGAAGGGAAAATAAAAGTCTGTGGTCAAAAGTATACACTATTTGAAAAGGTAGAACTTGGGGCACCTGGGTGGCTCAGTGGTTGAGTGTCTGCCTTTGGCTCAGGTCATAATCCTGGGGTCCTGGGACAGAGTCCCACATTGGGTTCCCAGTAGGGAGCCTACTTCTCCCTCTGCCTGTATGTCTCTGCCTCTCTGTGTCTCTTATGAATAAATAAAATCTTGGAAAAAAATTATAAAAAACAAAAAACAGGTAGAACTCAAAAATGGATCTAAAGCTTTACCAAGGGCAGCACAGGGGGCTCAGTGGTTTAGCACCATCTTCAGCCCAGGGCCTGATCCTGGAGACCTCGGATCGAGTCCTACGTCGGACTCTCTGCATGGAGCCTGCTTCTCCCTCTGCCTGTATCTCTGCCTCTCTCTCTCTTTCTGTATGTCTCTCATGAATAAATAAATAAAATCTTTAAAAAATAATAATAAAAAATAAAGCTTTACCAAAAAACCTCCCATGAGAAATATTCCAGAGATAACTGTCATATGACTTAAAATGATTAACAGTCTAGAAATCTCTTAAATTAGAATTTTCTATTTTTTTTTAAGATTTTATTTATTTATTCATGAGAGACACAGAGAGGCAGAGACATACAGGAAGAGGAAGAAGCAGGCTCCCTATGGGGAGCCTGATGCGAGACTTGATCCTAGGACCCTGGGATCATGACTTGAGCCAAATTGGGAAGATGCTCAACCACTGAGCCATCCAGGTGCCCCCAGAATTAATTTTCTTTTAAGAAATTCAAATATTGCTCAATGAATTGGAAAAAGTCATGAAAACTTTGTTTTGCCATTTGCCTATTAACCAGATGATAGAAAAAAATACAATGTACTCTTGAAATAAAATGAGATGTACAAAGGAACTCCAAACAAGATGTGTCTATACACTGGTTACAATCTACTGTCTGCCTGAAGAGTTAGTGTCTCACTTAATGATGGTCCAGCCACTGTTGAACATTGTTCAAACTGTACCCAGGTGAAGAATGGGGCTTATAACCTCCATGTTGACTCCAACAGTAATAACTCGGCAATGCTTCTAACACTGATTATATCTAATCAAAAGATTTCACTTAAAAGGGGTTTTCTTGGGGGGACGGGGGAATTATCCTTGGAAAATAGACAACGCATGCACATGCACATATCCTCTCTCAGAAAATAAGTTCAAACATCACGCAGAAATTGGCAAGACAGACATAGGTCAGAAAGCTGTTCCCACTAGAGTAGATATTATCATATTATCTCTGTGTTTCACTTAACTAATACCTAGTAGTACACTTAAACAATGTGGCCAATGGGAAACCCAGATTTTTTTGGCAGACAGTTAAAAACTATTATTCTGAAATCAGTGCATATTTTAAGAAGGTATTAACTTTTTCTAATTAAAAAAAATTATGCTACATATAATTTGAGAAGTAGGTCTTAGTTTTAAAATATTCTAAGACTACACACATTGTTTTCATCTATTAATTCTGTCTCTTCCTGGTGATGGGGACTCTCATCCTTCATCCCTAGCACACCCAACACAGTTCCTAGCACACTGTACTCGCTGCAGAAATACTTGATTTATTTTAAGGTCACAGTAACTTCTTATTCCAACACAAGATACAAAATCAACTGAAAACATATAGCATTCATGTGTGTTGCATTAAAGAAAAAAAACAATCCTATCCTGAAATAGCTGAAGACTAAAACAATAAAATCAAGACATAGAAGCTCAAAAGGATATCGTTATTATTCAATAAAAGGCAGTCCAAGGACCATTAGAAAAGAAGGTTATTTTAGTTTGGATAAGCAATACTAACCCAGGACTGATTAACATTAATATAAGAACATTTGGCTTAAAAAAAAAAAAAAAAAAGAACATTTGGCTTAATGGTTGACTTACCCGAAGATTAAGCTTATGACGGAGATCTATTAGCTGCTGAGGGGTGAGGTTGGTTATCTCTTCATGCTCATTGTAAAAATTTTTTTCAAATGGTGGATAGTCAATCTGCAGGTCCAATTATTCAAAGTTAGTCTAGAATTCAAGAGTCAATCCTGTAAGTTTGATTTTAATGCAAAATAACCTTTTATACATATTATATAAGTAAAGCCTTAACCGGCTAGAAAGGACAAAGGAATTCACTTATTCATGACACACCTCCCATTTGTACAGATAACATCTTTCTTATTTCCATTTTCAATATAAACACCAATCTACTTCCTAAAGAGACTCCTGAAGGATATCTCAGATTTGAATCACCTTGATGCAGACTAAGGAATCTCTTACAAAGCTAAAGGCCTCAGAGGACAAGTATTTTAAAAGACTTTCCACCTATAGACACTGAAATATGCTTATTAGGAATAAGCTGCTCACACCTAGCTCTAGCATTTAAAAACATGTCTAATAATTCCTTTGAGGGGAGCTCTGCCTTTAGAGGGATTTCTATTCTTTTTAAAAACATCAAACTCTCTACATAACTTTTAAAAAATGTGTGGCTAAGCACTTCCAATTCCAAAGAAGGAAGAAGTCATTCCTGCTACTCTTTTTATAATTTACTATACTGAGACTATAATAAGCATATCACTACTTATGAATTTGGTTATATGATTCTCTTTAACCACATAACAGGTCTACAGCCTAAAATTATCTATGGTATTATAAACAAAAAAGTAAGAAAGTTTTAGAAGTTTAGCACTACTAATAGGCAGAAACTTTTTGATGTTCCCCACCACACTGCACTAAAGTGTAACAGAATTTTTTTTTTTAAAGTGTAACAGAATTTTCCTCAGTTTTCTTCTTTTTCAGAATGGAAGCTCCATGAGGGCAGAATTGTCTTTGTTCACAAATTGTACAAATATATAATTTTTGTATATATGTATGAAATGAATAAAATAATGAATATATGAATACATGAAATGAATGTGAAGAAAGCTACTCAGAGGCAGAAGGGTTATCCTTTCCTTACTTCGGGTCTCTCCTGGCAGATTGCCCACACTAACATGAGGACAACTGTGGGATACCCCAGCATGATGATGTTTGAGAGCTTCGTCAAGTTATCTCGAACATCTTATTATATGATTATTTCAAGTACTTATGTGTTTTTCCTTATTAGATTTTCATCCTTTATCATGGATGCTTCCTCCCACATCAGTTTCACATATTTAGTTTCATTTGCCACATGTAAAATACCAAGGCATTATTTGGTAGCATCTGTGCAAAAGGAAACATTTAAAAAATTGAACATAATCCATACTCTAGTCTAGACCAGTAGATCTCAAACTTTCAGTCTCAGGTGCCTTTTGCACTTAATAAAAACACAAGGTTTTTACTTGTGTGGGTTTTATCCATTGATATTTACCAAACTAAAATTGAGAAAATTCTTTAAAATTTATTCACTTAAAAATAACACACCATTATACTTTAACATAAAAGCTTTAATTTAAAAAGAAGTAAAAAAAAAAAAAAAGTCATAGCTTTGTTTTACATTTTTACAAATCTCAAGAAATTGGTCCCTATTATATTCAAATTGTTTTGATATATTGCTTTGACTGAAGCCTAAGAAGAACATCTGGCCTCACAAAGGTATGTCATTAGACTAGGGAAGAGAGTATTTATTTTTAGTAGCCTTTTCAAATTCCTGTGGATTTTTACTCCTTTGATAGTACACTGAGACTTGACAAGTGGTCACTTCTTAAAAGGTATTTTCCTTGTATCATCTGACACCATATCAATGATCTTTTCACACAGTTATATTATAATCCATGGGTCTAACATGTACTTTGCATGAAGCCTTTACTCATGCACGATTTTGTAAAATCATGCATTGGCTACTTGAAAATATTGGTTCACTGAGGTAGTATGCAGATCGTTCACCAGGCATAACATTTGATCATACAATCAAAGAGAAATAATACTTGTTTACTGCCATCAATTTCATTATAACAGACTTCAGGTACTGGAAAGCTGTTAAATTCCATGTGGCAAATAGAAGTTTCCCAAATTCTAATTTTTGTTTGAAAGCTTGAATTTCTATCATTGGCAATAAACACTTTCACAATTGTGTCCCTTGACAAGTCATTCATTTTCTCAAATGAAAATGGTTACACACACACACGCAAAGCAGCTAGTTCAGCTTATAACTCAAATGTTTACATATTTTTCCTAGAGACACCTATCCTATTTTGGCATGCAACAAAAATGCTTCACTTGTTCTCATTTTGTCATATGGAATAAAAAAAATTTAACACAAGATTTAATAAATCACAATTTTTACTGTTCCATCAAGGATATTCTTAAATGAAGCTGGCTTTTTTTTTTTTTTTTCTTTCTAACTATGATGGTGTGTGGCAGAGAAGAATATAACAACTACTAGAAGAGCTGGTAACACTACCTTGATTCTTCGTGCTAAGGTCTCAGAAGTGCTACCTACCAGTACTTTTTCAGTCATCGATGCAAATGCTGATGTGTTGGGAAAGACAAATGATGCTGGCATCATAATGAAAATTCTTTTGACTTTGCATTCTCCCTGAAAAGATCCTTGTAGGAGTCCATGGGATCACACTTTGAGAGAACCACTGTCCTAGATCTATATTTACGAAGGCCTGCAAGATCTAGTCTGACATTTAACCTGGATGAAACACCAATTTTTTTTTCCAAGTGGGAATACTGATATCCTCATTCTCTTTTCCTGACTTAAGGAAACTGTAATTCCTGGCTCCACATTGAAGGAACAGCCTCTCATCTGTCCCAGATCTGAGAGAAACAATAAAGATTTACAGCAATTAAAAAACAAATGCAGGCCCAAGGGCCCATTTTGAAAGGTAAAGGACAGTCTGAAAAACAAGTACAAATGCTTGGAAAAAATTCTTAGCCTAAAATCAAATGGGAGCAAGCGATTTAACTGTGCCTTTAACAACAACATAAGCTATAAAGCCTCACTTCCTGACTCAACCACTTAGCAGAGATGAGAAGATATCAAAGAACAAATATTTTCATGACATTAGGAGTATGAATCAGGATAACTCAGATATTGAGAAAACCCAAATATTAAAGCTGAAGAGAATCATCAGCTTTTCAAATAAGAATCAAATTCAGCAAGAAACACCATACCTCTGAATGATCAATTGGAGGAAGAGGATCAATGATTTTTTTGGAAGGTGCAATTGGATTTCCATCACTATCATATTCCAAATTATCTTCTTCTTCCTCCTGAACCACACCAGCAGTTGGGTTCTCTGCCATGTATCGAAAATAAGCTTCCTGCAGGAAAGCACAAGAACATAATCATACCCAAATACAACTAAGAACATTTCTGCTCCTGTAATTAGTGTACACAGTGTACCAGATGATTGCAGAGTTTAAGTACCTACCAAGTAAGGCAAGATTTTTACTAGCAATGATACCTTTAACAATAGCAGTATTCAGAGGGACAATCAAAGAGATGAATGAGGCAGTTAGTACTACACAATGATTTAACTTCTTTAACAAGAAGACTTACATATCTGTCTGTCCCACAGCCTTCCTGGGGTGGGGTGTCTACCTACCCTGCCCAGAGCTGTGAACACGTGCTGTGGATTTACCAATCCAAGTTTGGAAGTTGACACTGATTAGATGGGTCACAAACTGGAAAGGGCTACTGCTCATTCTGGTTCCCTTCTCACCATCCCACAACTGAACAATGGGGAAAAAAATACTAAAAGGACAATCATTAAATTAAGGTTCCATCTTGAAATACAAGAATCACAAACAGAACCCTTAGAAAGAGGTAGAGGTTAGATGTTGCTAGAGGCCACCAGGAGATCCCACACTACTTCTTGATTTAGCAGCATAAACATTAATTTGAAAAAAAAAAAAATCAACTGAATAGAGCTCATATTTGTTTTTGATGTCATAGTTGATCAAAAGTTCCATCTTCAACATGGGGGAAAGCTATGTGAATTTTTCTATTACCAATTGGTCATATACGTAGAAAAGGAGCAAGTCAAATGACATTCCCAGCTGAATGTCAGGAATGGCCATTTCAGTGAAGGCAAGCTCTAGCTTGTCCCCAGTATAGACTTTGTGGGGTAAAAATAAAAGATAGAAATACTGCATAGGAACTCACTTGGTCATCTTCCTCTTCAATGTCATCTCGAATACCCCTGGAAAAACAAGCGGAGAAACAAACTTCCCTGCAAATGTTCCACATACCCAGCTCCATACTTATAGCAGATTAGTGTTGAATTCCGTACAGCACAGGAACTCTCAACACTAACAATACAAAGCAGCAATAAGCACACTGTAAACTATCCATCCATCATACAGGTGTGGCTTCACTCTAAGCTGCACTTTGCTCTTTTGAATGGGATGATGTTTCCCCTAGAAACATCAATTACTAACGAGGATATAAGGAGTAAAACCTTTGAAGATACCCAAGGATCCTAACCTTGTCAACCCCATAAGATAAATGCCATGTGGCTGTGAAACATGTTTTAAAAAGAAAACGGCATTTTATATTAAGAAAAAAAAAAAAAAAAGCCCTCTTTTGGTATATACTAAAAAGAATGTCACAATTTTCTTGACATCCCCCAGAGTTTCTAGCCCTGGAGTAACTGGATTCAGCCAAAATCCTTGGGGACAAAGGAAAACTACCTCAACTCTTGTAAATTTGGGACTAAAACTCCTAAGCAGTTCATGTGGAGAAGGGGGCCATCGCCACTTGCAGCATCTCTCAGGAGCTACAGAAAGTATGGTTGTTTACTTCCCACAACCATCTGTTTCTAAACAGACTTTCTGCCTAATCTAGAGCACTTGCTGTTCTCAAGGCAAGCAACATCCCCAGTGCAGGAAAGCTGGAAGAGGATACAACAGTAAACGCCAAAGAGAGGGCTGAACCTTCTTATGGCACAGGAACCTAGAGAGGGCCTGAGGCACTGATTGACAAGCAGAGTAGAAGTCCAACCATGCCTACTGTGCCTGGTACCGAAGACTTAAGAGGAGTGTATTCAGCAAGGGAAATAGAATTCTTCTCTTTCTCAGAAAATAAAGTATTTCAAGTTCTGATTAGCTGCTAAAGCGTATCACTCCTTAAATAAACCAGGTTACATTATTTATCAATAACATATTTTTTAATAGCATACTTTTTTAATGATAAATCATCATTATTCCTCATAATCTATAGTCATTAACTTATTTTGCATTAATTATGGGACAAACTCAGAACAAGGAGCCCAAATTTAAATAATTATGCTCTCTTAACTCCCACTGTAACTCATTCCTCTGTCTACTAAAAAACTATTTATAATGAAATACTAAATACTACTCTACTAAAAAGAAGGTTTTATAAGTATTACAAATGCAACAACTTTTGCCATCTCTCTTATAAGATACAGGGTAACTTCAAGTCAAGACATTTGTGTATTTTTTCTCTATAAACTTGGGGGGAATAAGCTTTGTAATATTTTAGCATTTTTCGTGTAACCTTTGTGAGGGAGAAGAAAACAACTTACTTTACGTTTTTTCTTTCCTTGTCCTTTTCTTCAAGCCTCTTCATGTCTCTAGCTGCCTGATCCTAATGAAAACAAAAGGCCATATGGAATCATATCCACTAAACACATTAAAAGGGTAATTTCTTTATAAAGAATTCTTAGATTCGAACAATTACCATCACAGCTTTAGGTATGCATTTTGACAATTGTATCTTGACGTAATCAAATTGTATTTTGACACTTATTTTTTCAAAGAGAAATGCCTAAATGTTCTAAAAACTTGTCTATATGGGGATTGCATGATTTTTAGCTACAATATTTGCCATACATGGAAAATTAAAAAAAAAAAAAAGCTTTAACTGGTCACTTTTAAAAAATTAATTATGGCTGTAAAGGGCTGTCTTACACTCTGGCAAACTAGCCTTTCTCAAAGCATAGCTTAAGACCATTAACATCAAACTATCAACGGGGCTAGTTAAAAAAAAAAAAAAAACACCTGCAAATTTCTGGATCTGACTTTGGAGACTGCTCTCAACCAGGGGTGAAATTGTCCCCAGTGGACATTTGGCAATGTCTGGAGATGTTTCTGATTGCTTCGGAGGGGCAGGAGGGGCTTGATACCAGTATCTAGTGTGTAAAAGCCACAGATGCTGCTAAACATCCTACAATGCACAGGACAGCTCCCACATTTATGAAACCCCAAATGTCAAAACTCCTGAGGTTGAAAAACATTGTTTTAAATCTACTAAGTCAAGGGAACCCTGGGTGGTGCAGCGGTTTAGCACCTGCCTTTGGCCCAGGATGCGATCCTGGAGACCCAGGATCGAATCCCACATCGGGCTCCCGGTGCATGGAGACTGCTTCTCCCTCTGCCTATGTCTCTGCCTCCCTCTCTCTCTCTCTGTGACTATCATAAATAAAAAATTAAAAAAAAAAAATCTACTAAGTCAAGATTCTTGGGGGTGGAGTTAAATGGATGTATTTTCCAAAGGTAATTGCTATACATAGCAAGTTAAAAATCATTAATCTCTTTGTTTTATCCATGTGAAAATCACGGTTAGAAGAATTAAGTAATTTTTCCAAGGTTAAACATATCCTGCATGGTCTTGTTATAAAGCAACATGAGCTTTCTAATTTCTTTTATTTAAAAAAAATGTCACTAACTATAATCTGGCATGGTCCGGTCTTCTACCTAATCCAATGTTCCTGAGTTATTTTAAAATCAAGTATTATAAGCAAACTTACTTTTCAAGAAATTGAGCCAGATATATGATATACTCAAGACTACAACTAAAGTAAAGATGACATAAGCAGTGTAACAAGGAATGGGTCAGAAACATAGCACCTATTTTTTAAGCCTACATAAATAAATCTTCTTTTGAAACACTAGCTAAAAATAGGTCTTCATCTTGAGTTCAAACACTAGAGAAAAACACTTTTTTTTAGTAAAGAATATACCTGAGATCCAGGATTAATACAGTATTGTGGCAATAACACTCTCTCCAAGATCAGACAATATCCATTCTCTCTGTCCTAAAATCCGCAAAACTCCTTTGGATACTATATCAAAAAAAACACCCTGAAGAATAACACTGTATCAAAAAGATTTACCCTCCTACAGTTTCAAGTACTTGAAATGCCAAGCAGGAGAATCTGGGCCATTCTTAGCTACTCCCACTCAAAAAGGGTGACACCAAGTTGCATTACTAAAAATTAAATCTGAATTTAAACCGAGAACATCAAGAAATGATTTTTTTCGTATTCATCCCTAGGGACTGCATGATATAAAGAGAAACAGCCCTTTGGGAAATGTCTATATCTCAAGAAGAAGGGAAAAAAGATATATATAAGACACTTCAAACATGACAAAACATTTATTGCATTTACTTGCAGAATCACTTAACATCCTTAAATCACTACCACGTCACAAAGCACATGAAAGTTCTGAATAGTCCTGGTGTTATCCCAAAAATACAGTGCTACAAGAACTCAGATATGGAATGACACAGCAGAAAGAATATGGGATTTGGAGCTGAATTCTCGCTTTGCTACCTATAAAGTGCATATGCTTTAAGAGGCAAACAGTCTGAGTTATTCTAAATCATAGATGGGAAACAGAGTAATGGGTGCCAACCTGACAATTAAGGAAGTAAACCAGGAGAAGAAAATTGTTTTCTTTTGATATATAGACACGTGCTTTGCTTGCACTTTAATAAGAAGGAATGCTTAATTTTTCCTATATCACGTGGCCCTGAGTCTTTTATTTTCTGGTATTTTATAAGACACCTAAGCTCAGAAAAATATTTCTCCACTGTAAGAAAACTAAACATGAGTGATGATAAATGGTTCTAACAGGTAGCCTCAATGAGAGGAACAGACTTCATGAACCAAGGTGAACTAGAAAAACCAAGCCCTATCTCCTAAAGCAGCCAGCCATTTGCTAAGCACAAACCTGTTTTCGTCTTTTAAGAATACATGCTTAGTCTTGCCTAAGTGTCCACTTTTCAAGACTCTGAACTTTTAGACAAAACCTCATCTTAAAAATTCTGGCTCACATGTTTAAAAACCAGTATTTGGGCCAAACAAAAACATCTATATTGGATTCTTTCTTTTCCTCCTTTGAGATGAGATGTGGCTGAAGACTTTAGGTTACAAGTTACTGAGAAATCTGGAAGGCCTTTACTTCATAAGCAATAAAATGACAGTTTTTGAGCAAGAGGAATGACATAAACAACATGCTTTAGCCTAATTACTGTTTCTGTATACCACATAAATAGGAGAGTACAGAGTCTAAGGCAGGGAGAAAATTTATACTAGGCAAGAGTTAATTTAAGTGTAAAGCAGGCTGACTATAGCGGAAACAGAAACGAAGAAACAGATGCAAAAAAATGCTATAAAGATTGACTAGGGTGCCTGGGTGGGTCAGTCAGTTAAGCATCTGCCTTTAGCTCAGGTCATGATCTCGGTGTCCTGGGATGGAGTCCCGTGTTGGGCTCTCTGCTCAGCAGGAAGTATGCTTCTCTCACTTACCCTCTGTGCTCTCTCTCTCTCAAATAATTAAAATCTTAAAAAAAAAAAAAAGACTGGCAGAGCTTGCAAAATAAGAGGAAATGTAGCCTGATGTACTACAAAGAGCTAGGTTCTCAGGACTACCATGACAGAAGAATCAGGGTCCCAGCTGTGACACATGGTACCAATGGGATTTGATGCAAGAGATTTGAATTCCCATAGGGTTCAGTTTTCTTATTAGTTAAAAAATTGTATTTCCATGTATTTTTTTCCTCCCAATCCCCCATTGTTATCCTAAGACTAAATGAAGTAAGTCATGAACATGTTTGATCATCTGGCATTAAGAGGACTATGTCAGACAAAAACAGACCTAGTTGAAGAAGAAAAGATGCCAGTGATACACTGTCCATGTAAAAATGGCCAATGTGAATTAGAAAAGAAGAGCTGAAAAAAAAAAAAAAAAAAAAGAAGAGCTGAAACCAAAGAGAGGTTGTTGGACTAAATGCATGAGTTTATTCACATAGAAGTTTCAGAAATGGATGCGGTGGTTAAGAATGTATAGAGTGAAAATAGCAAATCAATATAGAGAACTGTAAGAATCAACCTGAGAAATTGGAAGAGGATCATAGGAGTAAGAGAAACAGTCCAGAGAGATATGTAATGAATTTTTTTGGTACAATGATACGGTAGTTATGTTTTCTAAATATTACCTTATAGAGATACAGACATACTAATGGATGAAATGATATGCCTGAGATTTACTTAAAAATAATTTAAGAGAAGGAAGAAAGGCCAGAAAACACAAGATTAGGCAAAAATTGTTAATTGATAAAGCAAGGTGAAGAGTACGTGGGAGCCATTTTATTATTCTCCATGTGTGTTTGACTGAAATTTTTCATAGTAAAAGGTAAATAAATACAAAAGTCAGAGAGATGGGGGGAAAGGACAAAACGCAAAATCGCAAAAACCTAGCAAGAAGAGTTTTAAGAACAAAATGGTTGCAAGTTTCCATTTCTACAGGCAGGTCGTGGATGCTGATAATGTTGATAATAATAAACACTAAAAGTACAGAATGCATCATTTTAGCAGGTTTCTTAGAAGTTTACTTGCCTTTAAAGCTAGAATGAAAGAGATAATACTTATTCTATTTTAGACAAAGAAATACTAAAACAACACACACACACAAATCTGGAGCCACCCTTGTTCAAGGGACAGAGTTCAAACTTCTAGGCATTGATCAGCTCTGAAAATGCCATACGGTGTGTGGATGTAGATCTAAGAAACTGTAGAGTATGAGAGCAAAACTCTCCAAAAGAGGGCCAAGAAACAAATTCTGAATGACCGAAGCTAGGTTAATTTGATCTATTTCTAATTGCTGAAATTTAACAAAACAGCCTTAATACTTGCCTCCACTTCAGCCATGAATGCCTCCAAGGGATCGTCATCGCTATCAGAATCTGCTGGCTTGGAATGGAACTGTTGGCGGGTAGGTGAGTTTTCAGCAGGAATATAAGGCAAATCAACATTGCTAGAGTCTTCTTCCTCATCTTCAAAATAGCTAGAAATTAAAACATGTATATATATATATATACACAATATATATATTCACATACACACACACACACGTCTTTGAAAATTAAGACGTGTGACTGGTAAAGTGAATGTTTAATTGGGGTCAGTGAATCCTTCATTTAACAGAAATTTTTATTATGGTATATATACATTACTATTAAGGGATCTGAACTAAACATGTTAAATTAGAGATCTCCAGGCTTTGACAAATGACCTATTATTGTTTAATACATGTAATATTCTAATATTGAAAAAAAAAAAACAGGCACAGTAGATTCTCTCATTTCAATACTGTTTATTCAAATCATATTTCCAGTTCTATTAAAAGGGATGAGTTTTCAGTAAAAATTTAGTATATCACTGTTGAACAGATATAATAAACATTAAAGAGTATATGCTATGGAAAAATTACTTTTGTATATATGTACAAATAGTAAAAATCTAGTTTTTTCTTTATAATCCTTAAACAAATTTAAGCAATATATTCAGAAGGCTAGAAGCTTTCTTCAGAAGTTCTGGGCTACTTGCTGAGAACTGACAGAAAAGAATTACAATAAATGCTCTATCTAAAATCATTCTCCGTACTCAAGTATTCAGAAAAGACAACCTCAAAGTCTGGAAAAAGTATCATTCTGTATAGCTCTTTATAAACTAAAACAAAACAAAAAACTGTTTAGACCTTACATCAAAATTAAATAAAATAGTAATACAACTAAATATTAAATAAGTAACAACCACAGCTTAAAATTTTAAAACATTTTAGGTCTTCACAGGAATTATTTTAAAAGCTCTAACAACTTTTAGATGCTACATACACATACATACTCATTTATATAGGTTTCATTTAACTAATGAAAAAGTATCCCTGAATTGGTAATGATCCTTGACCTTGCCAAACCTTAAACATCTACCTCTGTATTTAATCCCTGCAACACACAAGCCTTTAAAAATGCCACTGTGTGCCCCATCTTGAGTTCTTTACAACAACCCAACTCAATTTGTCACAACCAAGTTGGAAATAGAAGAGATTTCTTCATACTCAGCAAAGAAAGACATTACCATCTATTGGAATTAAGAGCTCAAACCTCAAACCCTAGCTTTCTATAACAACTCTTATCAGAAAATCAAGTTTAAAAAGGTAATTGGTAAACAGGCTTCCTGAGAACTCTGGGCAAAAATCTGAGTAGATTTTTCTCACACGTAAGATTTGACAACATAATAGTTTTAAAACTTGGGTGTTGAGACAAATAGTGTCTCTACCAGTTTGACAACTGCCTGAGTCACAAAACAGCTACATGGGGTTAATAAAAGACTTCCAGAAAGGCCATCAAAACCCACATGAATTATTTAAAACTCTTCAGCCATGTTTAGGTTTCAACAGCCTCAAGTCTTTATGGAACAAGAAAGATGTAAGTAAGCACACAAGCATTATGCTCCTTACAAATAAGTAAACTCAACAATTTAACTTATTAGGAACAATGCAATTCAGTGAGATAAGCCATTAAAGAAGTCATTATTATTTGGGAAACAAATGGTTTCTTTACCTCAATTATTGTTGAGACCATGACTATCTCAAAGCCCAACCTTTGCTAAACTACCAAGATTACGACTTACGCATTTTCTTCATCAAAGTTGGCCCGTTTAGATCCAATTTTGTAGAAAGAAGGGAGCTGTGGTGGAGCTGACTTTCCAAAACCGGACGAAGAGCTGGTTGCCCCAAAGGCACTGTGGGACTGTTGTGGGAGCTTGGGTTCCTCCTTCTTTCCAGCACTAATGGCAAAACCTCCAAAGCCAAATCCCCTCTTGGTGCCAGGGCCACCTTTATTCCAGTTCATGATGTCAATGATCTGTTAGGAACAAAATACACTAATAATAAATTTAACTTTATAAATAGCCTACTGATTTTTATGTCTCTTCCAACTTCTACCTACACTTCATTTTAAATATTTTCCTGTCAATTAAAACTATTTAACTTTGGGGGCACCTTAGTAGGTCGAGCACCTGATTCTTGGTTTCACTTCAGGTCATGCAAAATCTCAAGGTCCTGGGATTGAGCCTGCTTTGGGCTTCTGCACTCAGTGTAGTATGCTTGAGGATTTTTCTCTCCTTCTTCCTCTGCCCTCCCCATGCTCACATGTACTCGCTCTCTAAAATAAATAAATAAATCTTAAAAATAAAACCCTTAAAAACGAAAAACCAAAAGCTACTTAACTTTGTACTTCAGCTTTGTGATATGCCAATCCTCCCCAAAAAAATCACATTTTCTAAAAACACTAAAGAAAGTGTTATTTATTTTTTGGATCATAATCTAAACAGGAGCGTAGTATTTTAATATTGCCTCCTTCAAAAGGATTTGACCACCAATTTAACATCTTCAAGCTGCCAAAAATACTCACAAGACAACAAATATTTTCAGGATCTGATATGTGCTGGCTTGTTATTAGACAACTAAAAAATACCAAGATGAAAAGACTTAATCTCTTAATATTTATCCTCAAGAAGTTTATATTATAGTTTACCAAGAAAATAGATGACAAAAAAAAAAATCCTCAAAAAACAAAAAAACAGAAACAACTCACAATAACAATATAATGTGGTGTTTGCTGTCAGAGACCGAGGTGCTACCAGCGAAACAGCCAAAATGAAAGATTATCCTTTGGTAATGATATTTGGAAGAATGAAAGAATCAAAACTTGAAAAATCAGTTATTTGTAGAAAGTATCTATGTAATTATCTCTGAAGGGTACCCAGGAACCATGCATTTACTGGGCAATGCCCACTAGAACACAAGCCAGGAAGAAAAAAGGATTCACCGTTGCCTGAAGTACTCAGCTTATGGTTAAGAATTACAAAGAAATTTCCTGAACATTGATCAAATCAGTTTAAAAACAATACTATATTATCTTAGTAGTCTTGGCTCCAAAAAACCTTTTTTTAATGATGATACAAGCTACCTAAGTTTTATAGGAAAGGAGAAAGATAAGAGAGCAAAAAGGAAAAAGATTTAAAACTATTTGAAATTCCTCTCCTATATATAATTTTGATATCTTTCGCTATTTTCCTACACTATGTATATACATACACACACAATATTTTTTGTTTTAGTTATCTATTTCTTTTTAAAGATTTTATTTATTCATTCATGAGATACACAGAGGGAGAGAGAAGCAGAGGGAGAAGCAGGCTCCACGCAGGGAGCCCAACGCAGGACTCGATCCCAGGTCTCCAGGATCACGCCCTGAGCCAAAGGCAGGCGCTAAACTGCTGAGCCACCCAGGGATCCCCTAGTTATCTATTTCTTCATTTAATGATACACACTATGAATATCTTTCAATGTCAATGAATACATTTCTCCACTACTGTTTTTTTTTTTTTTTAAGATTTTATTTATTCATGAGAGACACAGAGAGAGGCAGAGACATAGGCAGAGAGAGAAACAGGCCCCATGCAGGGAGCCTGATGTGGGACTTGATCCCGGGACTCCAGGATCACTCCCTGAGCGGAAGGCAGACACTCAACCACTGAGCCACCCAGGTGTCCTTACTGTTTTTTTTTTTTTTCTTTTTAATTCTAGAGCACTAGAGAGAGTGGGGGAAGGGGCAGAGGGAGAGAAAATCTCAAGCAGAACTCCACACTGAACCCAGAGCCTAACATGGGGGACCCTGAGATCATGACCTGAGCAGAAATCAAGAGTCAGGCGCTCAATTGACTAAGCCACTCAGCCACCCCTCTCCGCTACTGTTTTATAATGTTGTGAAACATACCACATAGCTGTATCATCATGCATACCTGTAATTATTTCTTTAGGATTAATTTTCAAAATCCGATTGCTTAACCAAAAGCAATATAAATTTTTAACTACTATTTAAAATTAGGAAAAGTGTCCAATACACACAGAGTAAAATAAGGTGGGTAGTATGATTAACTTATTTATCATAATTCAATATAAAAGCATGGTTACATATATAGAGAAAGCTGGAGGGCTGTTTACCAAAATGTTAATAGCAGCTATTTCATTTTTACTTTCTTCCTTGTATTAAGGTTTATCATTAATAAGAAAAATTAAGATCTTTATAATGGACTCTGAAGCCAATATGGGAAAGAGTTTCTAAAGCTGCTTCTACTATGACATTGTTGAAAAGACCACGAACAACATGCTCTACTTTTCTGGTTCTATGCCTCTCCCCATACATACCTTATAAATTTTGTTTGAACTGTTATTATGGACCTTCCATACAAGTTACATGTGACTGAAGTAAGTACTTAATAAGTACTACTTTGCTTGAATTTAATTTAGACCATCTCTTCAAAAATCCCTTAAGGAGAATCCACATGATTCTAATGAGATGAGATTTAGGAAGAATGTTTACAAGCACAAAAATTTTAGCATTTGATAATATTATTTAACCAACATGTGAACCTGGCTTTACAAGCGCTATTCCTAAACAACAAAAATGGTGGATCTGAATTTTAACCTCATTTTTTTCCTAGTGTATATAAAATAAATGCGCCATAGAAATCAGAAGGTAGTCAAAGGAGCGAGGGAAAAGGGAAAAACACCCTTTAGGTTTGGGTAGATCTTAAGAATCACATGAACAATCTCCTAGCAGGAAAACTTTCAATCATTTGCTGAAAGCTTGTTTAATGTCAGAAAGTGTATTAGGTGCTGGGCATTTATATATGAAAAACACAGTCTCATTCTAATGGGGTTCATGGTATGGTTTTAACCAACTGAAAAAAACCAACGTGATATGCTGTAGCAGAGGTCCTGCACGAAATGCATTCATTGGTGGCTCAGGAAAGGGGTACCCAACCCAGGATGAGTGAGGGAGAAGACAGTTTTTCTGGAGACAACACTGGTGTTTGATTTAAAAATCTGAAACAAGGTAGAAGTGTGAGGGGAGGTCATTTAAGACTGAGGAAACTATAAGTACCACCACAGAGAACTGCAAATAGTGCAGCTAGAGTGGAGCTAGAGTTCAGTAGGACATCTAGGAAAGTTGTAGGACACATGTTCAGAAAGACAGGCAGGGTGCAGATGAACAGGTTAGAACATGGAATGAAGAGCTAAGTAAAGTGCCAAGTTGGGTCTGTAAGTGCAGGAACAGTCTGTGATGGAGTTATGATTTGATGTAACACATTTGCATTTGAAGTTACTGGGCTAGATAAGCTAGCAGAGAGTGAGAAAAGGGGCAGACAAATGTTGGGTCAATAGTTAGGAACCCGCAGGGGAAGAGAAGTTCACATGGCAACCTGAGGAGAGGAAGGAGAGAGGACATGGAGAATAGTGGCACAGGTGAGAGATGTTTTACACGTGGAAAGTAAAGTCCAATGTTAAAAACTAAAGAGAAGCCAGAAGAACAGAACATAAAAGGCCTCTGTTGGATATACAACCAGGAGTCAACAGGGCAAGGGTTTCAATGGAACAGCAAGGGCAGGGTTGAGGAGTGACTGGTAAGTGGTAGACAGTTAAGACTAGGTCAAGAGGGGTACAGATTACTTCCTAAGCTTTATATAAGAAGGAAAGAGTGAAGTGCTAACTAGAAGGGTTTTTGTTTGTTAAGAAAGAAACATAAGCATGTTTGTATGCTAAAGGGGAAAAGCCAACAGAGATATAAAAACTAAAGATGCGGGAACCCTGGGTGGCGCAGCGGTTTAGCCCCTGCCTTTGGCCCAGGGCGCGATCCTGGAGACCCGGGATCGAATCCCATGTCGGGCTCCCGGTGCACGGAGCCTGCTTCTCCCTCTGCCTATGTCTCTGCCTCTCTCTCTCTCTCTCTCTGTGTGACTATCATAAATAAATAAAAATTAAAAAACAAAAACAAAACAAAAAAAAAACTAAAGATGTAAGAAGACAGGAAAATCCTAAGAATGCGCTCCTGAGGAGGAGACCTGAAGACACAAGATATCGGATAGGAGAAAAAGATGGGCACAGACACACATCAGTCCTATTGAAATCAAAGGGTTAAATTACAAAAGCAACACATCATATATTTAGTGTTAAAAATCTGACTTCTGGGCAGCCCAGGTGGCTCAGTGGTTTAGCGCCGCCTTCAGCCCAGGGTATGATCCTGGAGACCCGAATCGAGTCCCACGTCAGGCTCCCTGCATGGAGCCTGCTTCTCCCTCTGTCTGTGTCTGTGCCTCTCTCTTTCTCAGTGTCTCTCATGAATAAAAAAATAAACTCTTTAAAAAAAAAAAAGAAATCTGACTTCTGCTACAAATAGGCAGGTAGTGTGATTTTAAGCGGGTAAGAGTCACTTAACGGCTTTAAGACACAGGATGCAAACTGTGCAGTATCATCTCTTTGTTTGTTTTGTTTTGTTTTTAAATTCTGAGATGTGGGTCAACCAAAAGATTGAACACCTCAGTCCAAGCCTTTCACTAATTAATCTAGAACACAATGCCCATTTTCCCTAATTTACTGCTTCTTAAGTAAGGCCAATACTGCACTGACTAGAATGTTACCTCCATGAAGGCAGGGACTTTGCTTGTTCTGTCCAGCACTGTATCCTTAGAGCCTAACGGGTGTGTAGTACTCAAAAATTTTTTGTTGGATGAGTAAATATCATGCATTCAGGCTCTCCAAAATTCACCCCAGTATTTGTGAAACCCATTATTTTCCACTATTACAAACCTTATGATCCAGCCTTCCAATGTACCAATTAATTCCTTACTCTTGACAATAATCCTTTCTATTAGACTATGTAGGCTATATGACATAGGTGTATGGCTACAGATCCTTAACCATCATAAGGTTTGAGGGATTACAGCTGATATAACATCAACCTAATTAATCTCTATGGTTATATGTTAAAAAAAAAAAAGGACGACTCCCTCCCCCCCCCCCCCATTTAGGCTCTTAAAATTTATTTGCATTCTTTAAGCAAATATTGTTTGGAGACACCTAGTAAACAGTTAATCAAGAAATAAACTTAGAATATGAAAGAATTAACTACATTCCTGCTATTTGTGGGTCTTCTCTAAGCTCCCTTTATTCAGTCTTAACACACACACACACACACACACACACACACACACATGCACACACGCTTCTAAGCCTTCTCTTAGATAATAATAATATGCCTGGAACACTCTCCTACCAAGCTGACAAACTCCTTATCAGACAGCTCTGAAACTTCACCTCTGCCTCCATAAACACCTCTCACACTGACAAGAAAAGGTGAAAACACTCACTAGTTTCAGTGTACGTCATATCACTGCAGGCCTTCCACATTCAGGTAAAGTTCACTGACCTTAAAAACAACCTCAAACAATCCAATTTAAAAACAGGCAAACTACCTTATTTTTTTTTTAATTTATTTATTCATTCATGAGAGACACACAGAGAGGAGGCAGAGACACAGGCAGAGGGAGAAGCAGGCTTCATGCAGGGAGCCCGAAGTGGGACTCGATTCCAGGACCCCAGGATTCCAGGACCCCGGGATCACGCCCTGGGCCCAAGGCAGATGCTCAACCACTGAGCAACCCAGGTGCCCCAAGCAAACTACCTTAATAGACATTCTCCAAAGATATATAAATGGCCAATAAGCATATGAAAAGATGCTCAATAGCACTAATCATTAGGGAAATACAATTGAAAACCACATCTCCTCACTCACTAGGATGACTCCTAAAAAAAAAACCCAAAACAAAACAAAAAACACAACAGAAAGTAAGTGTTGCAAGGATGTGGAGAATCTGGAACCCTGTATAATGCTCATGGGAACATACAATGGTTCAGCTACTGTGGAAAACAGTATGGTGGTTCTTCAAAAAATAAATTACAGAACTACCATATGATCCAGCAATTCCACATCTGGGTATATACCCCGAAAAATTGAAACCGGGGATATACAACCCACGATCTCAGCAGTACTATTCACAATTGCCAAAAGATGGAAGCCACCTAAGAGTCCATTGATGGATGAGCAAATAAACTAAATATGATATACAAACACACACACACATTCATACATGTATCAACATCATTCATTCAGCCTTAAAAAGGAATGAAATTCTGGTATGTGCTACACGAATGAAACTTGAAGGCATCACATTAAGGAAATATGTCAATCAAAAAGGACAAACAAGAGAGGTGTCCGGGTGACTCAGCCAGTTAAGCATCTACCTTTGGCTCAGGTCACACGATCCCAGGACCCTGGGATGGAGCCCCACATTGGTGTGTTCCTGCTTAGTGGGGAGTCTGCTTCTCCCTGTTTGTGTGTGTATGCATTCTCTCACAAACATATAAATCTTAAAAAAAAAATAAAAAATAAAAATAAAAAGGACAAATAGAGTATGATTCCACTTACACGAAGTAGAACAGTGAAGAGCTGAAAGTAGAATGGGTGGCCAAGGCCTGGGGGTGTGGAGGAATGGAGAGTTACTGTTTAATAACAATACAGAGCTTCAGTTTTACAAGATAAAGAGTTCTGCAAATACTATAGGGATGATGGGAGGACAACAATGTAGACATAATCAATGCCACTTAACTATGTACTTAAAAGGGCTAAGATTTTTAATGTGTATTTTAAAAACAACAAAATAAAAGAATTAGAATTCCATTTGCACGTGTTTAGGTTGCTATTTTATCCAGTTTATGAAGAAGGAATGATGCAGTTTAGACTTCAATCTCTGAGATGCAAATATATTTGTGAAAATCCGACATTTTTTCTTTACAAAACACTGAATTAAAAAATTTTTAATTTGAAAAGAATTAGCTGTGTAATAGAAGCATAAACAAAATTTCATGAGCATCTCCTTTAAAGAGAATAACCTAAGTCTGGTCTTAGTAATAACTAACATTGTTCTATATTGACCACTAACTACTTTGTTATGTGTCAATACTATGAAGGACACCTCTCCTTCCCACTTCCATCTCTCTGATAGCAATAGTTTCCTGTAAAGTTCCTGTTATCCAGCCACTAGACCATTACCAGAGTAACCAATAATTCAAAAATGTATTGAGTGCCTGCCTATTTTGCCAAGCACTGTTCTAGGTGCTTTGGATATAGTTATGCAATCTGACACACCGCAGCTCTCACGGAGTTCACTCTGGTCCAGTAGAAAGATAAAACAAATCATAATTTCAGGTAGTAAAAGTGCTATCAAAACAAAACAAAACAGGGATCCCTGGGTGGCGCAGCGGTTTGGCGCCTGCCTTTGGCCCAGGGCGCGATCCTGGAGACCCGGGATCGAGTCCCACATCGGGCTCCCGGTGCATGGAGCCTGCTTCTCCCTCTGCCTGTGTCTCTGCCTCTCTCTCTCTCTCTCTCTCTCTCTCTGTGACTATCATAAATAAATAAAAATTAAAAAAAAACAAAACAAAACAGATAAAGGCAAGTAAGAAAAAGTAAGCTATTAACAGAAAGAAATCAGGTAAGGCCTCTCTGAAGTGACTAATATTTGTTTGACATTAGACAAGTAACCCTGTATCCCTTCAACTCTGCTGTTCTAAGAATGCTCCCCCTCCCTTTTAAGATGTTATTGATTCATTTCAGAGAGATAGAGGAGAGCACGTGTTGGGCTCACAGTGGGAAGGAGCAGATTCCCTGATTCCAAGACCCCTGAGATCATGATGTGAGCAGAAGGCAGATGCTTAAATGACTGAGCCACCCAGGCACCCCTGAAAATGTGTTTTATGGGAAAACTCATGATGATGTACAACTTCAGGCTGCATCTACAACCAATAAATATTCCATCATCTATGAAAAGTGAGTATGTGGTAAAGTATAAAATAATGGTGAGCCAGAAACAAGTAGCAAAAGAGGAAATGAATTTCTACCTCCTTTGGTTTAATATTGTGGAACTAGGGAAAGCCACACCCAAGGGCGATGAGCATTCAGGTACTCAGAAAAACCTTCTTCCAGGTTCTTTCAGATCCTGGCCACAGACTTTGCTGCCCCATATTTCTCATTCTGTCATTCCCTTTAATTAAATAGTTCTCCGGTTAGTCAAGATGGAATGACACTCTCCATGGTGGCAACAAACTACACAATTCACATTCATAACTCGCATGGTTTCCCCACATGCACTGGTGTTCCAAGAAAAACAAGCACTTTGGTTCTTGCTCTTCCCTTAACCTGGATTCATTCCCCACCAAATCTCTCTAATCCTATCTACCAAAGTCCTATCCTTCGAAGTCCAACTCCTAGAACTATGATATGAATATGACTTCCTGGGGATCCTAGGGTGGCAGAGCGGTTTAGCGCCTGCCTTTGGCCCAGGACGTGATCCTGGAGTCCCAGGATTGAGTCTCACGTTGGGCTCCCCACGTGGAGCCTGCTTCTCCCTCTGTCTATGTCTCTGCCTCTCTCTGTGCATCTCTCATGAATAAATAAATAAAATCTTAAAAAAAAAAAAAAAAAAAAAAGACTTCCCAAGAGAAGTGGCAGCTCACTCCTCAAACTCCCTTTCCAGTCTTAAAACACCCAACATTTAATCATAACTATTTGTATTCTAATTTTCTCTCTCCAACTCTAAGTTATAGGTTTCACAGGTGAAGAAGCACTCATTTTTTCTCTCTTGTTTTCCACAGTATGTACTCTTTATGCATGTTTATTCAATATGCAAGAATCCCAAAATTTATAACATGGCCAAGGAGAAAAATCACAAATAACATAAAGTCCCACTTGGAATGGTTCTAAATGTTATGGTTCTAAAACGCTATCTATGGTTTAGTAGAAAATCGTAACAGCATAGTAAAGTAGCACAGACTATAGAGCCAGGCTATGTTCAAACTCTAGCTTTGGCACTAACTTGATGTGAACCTCAAGGAAGTTATTTGGCTTTTCTGGGCCTGTAAGATAGTGAGAATATCACCTACTTAACAGGGCTGGTGTAAAATATTGAGTTCATACACAAAATTACACTTAGAGCAAAGGCTGGTATATAGTAAGTGCACAATATGTACCAGCTGCCATATTTATCATTATCTCTCCAGAAATCAATTTCTCCACTGATAAATGGAGAATGTCAAGCTTTACTCTGATCTCTTTCAACTCAGGAATCCCATACATAAGTGCCCCATGACACTTCAGACCACAAAGAGCTGACAAGTGGGGATGGCTTCATAAGAGAGCTGGTACCCGGCTAGGCAGAGAAGATGCAAGCTGACTAGAGGAGTACGAAGGAAGAAGACATTCTAAGGAAGAAAGCTAGGAAGAATAGCAAAGGTAGAATAAGCGTAGAATATCAGGATGAAAATTGGTCTAGAGTTTATGTTTTGGGCAAAGGTGGAAAATAAGATATGATCTTAATGCCTTTAAAAATAGTGCACTACCAAACAACAGATTATAAAACCATGTTACTTTAAAACTTACGTTTCTGGAAAAGGAGAAAGTTCTAGTGAAAGTTGATTAGCATCTACTCTATCTAATAATCTGCCTTTAGAACAGCTCACACACTATAAACTGGGTAGTTCTTTAATGAGAATCTGTACAAAACCCAGGAATGTCTTCATTTTCTTCTAAGGCCAAATTCAAGTAAGTTTTGGTTACGCCTATTTTGGAAGTGTCTCTTTCCTCTCTTAGCTTAGAGAAAGAGGACTACATAAATATGAATTTGGTAAAACTAAAATAAAAAGAAATGCATTCCTTCATGAATTACACTAAATTACGTTAAGTCAGATCTTACCATTCCTCTGCTCAAAAGCCTCAGATGATTCCAGAGATAATGTGAAATCCTCATAATGGCCTAACTAAAAGTTCCTTGGTTGTTTTGGTGCTGCCTCCCCCAGGTCTTCCTGACCTTATCTCCTACTACTCCTCCTTTGCTCACAAAGCTCCAAAGCACACTGGTCTTCTAATTATTCCTCTTTTAAAAAAAAAAAAAACAGCATTGTCCTCTTCAAGGTCTTTACACTTGCTTTTCCCTCTGCCTGGAAAGTTCCTTCACCCTAATACTTGCTAGGCTCACTCCTTCATCTCCTTCTACTCTGCTTAAATATCAGCTGGTCTGTAAATACTCCCTGCCCACCCTACTTCAAAATGCAGTACACCTCCCCATCCCTCTAAGCTTTTTTTTTTTTTTTAAACCTAAGTCAGTAATCATCTTCTAACATACAGTATAACCTCTGTATTTATGTTTTATCTCTCCTTCCCCCACTAGAAAGTAAGTCTCAGGAGGGCAGGGGTCACAGACAGAACAGTGCTACCTAAAAGGCACACAGCAGACATCAATAAAAATATTCTTTGAATGCACTGCAGATCAAACCATATAATGTCCCTTCTAGGTAAAGGAAAATGCAACATGCTTTTTTTTTTTCCCGCCGCTAAAAATCTAATTTCTGTATGAACTACATATTGCTCACCTCCTATGTGCCAGAATTGGGCTTGGCTCTGGAAATAGAGTGAATTAAGACATAACTTCTGCCCTCTGGGAGCTCGAGGGCATGCATATGGAGAATAGACATAAAAACATCATTTACAAAACACAATACACAACCTAAGGAAATTGAACGACCGCCTCAAGGAGTGAGGAGCAAAGGGGAATGCTTCACTAGGGTGATAAGGAAAGCTGATTCCCCAAAACTCTCAACTAGCACGATAGTTCCTTCTTATGCTATTGGTGCGTGTGCTTGCAACTCCACATAAATTATTTACTTGCATCAGATAGGCTCTTAAATAGGCCACAAAAAACTTTGTGCGACAAGAGGGATGTACTCAAGGCTGCACGAAGATCACTGACTATATTTTTACTGGCTTCCGATTGGGCAACTTTTACCCATCGCGTCCCCCCGATTCGGAGGCTGGCATCCGCCAACTGCTGCCGACTTTGGTCAGAACCCTCTTTGTGGCTATCCCTACCAGGAGCCCCGCACCCAGCAAATCCCTTTTTCAGTAGGGCGGGCGGGCGCCGCCTCCGGAAAGCCGCCAACTGGGCCACAATGAGAGTTACGGGAGAAGCGGGAGCTGTGGAAGCGACGAGGTCGGGAAGGACCTCTGGAGGCCTCCGCCTCGCACTCCCACCCCTCCAGGCCCCCTGGGCCTCTGCTGCCCCGAAGCTTCACAGACTCTTTGTTAAACGAGGCCGCGGTTCCCTGGCCTTCACTAGGCCCCGCAGTTGCCTCAAGTCGCCCCAAGGGGTAGCGACCCCGACTCAGACCCACCTCGCACAGACCTGCTGCTGTGGCTGCAGCGGCAGCTGACACTACCGCCGACGCGGAGAGAACCCTACCGCCAGAGTACGCGCGGTCCAGGCCGCGTCCGCCGCGCTCCTTCCTCTCCGCCCCCTTCTTCGCCGCCGCCGCCACCGCCGCCGCTTCTCGGCCCGTTGCTGACCGGGGGGAGGGGAACGCAAAGCTGACATGCGCAGTGCAGAGAGCGCGGGCCGAAGGGCGGGGCCTGGGGCTACGGCTCCCGGAAGGCGCCGCGGGCTCGGGACCTTAAAGCTCCAGAACACCTTCCAGACTTCTCACTCCGCCCGACGCTGCTGCTGCTGCTGCTGCTGCTGCTGCTGCTGCTGCTGCTGCTGCTGCTGCTGCTGCTGCTGCTGCTGCTGCTGCTACTGCTGGAGGAGCGCTCGTAGCCCGGGAGGCGGCCTAGGGGTGAAGAAAGCGTAGCAATGACAGCTGTCTAGAAATCCCAAGAAAAGGAATTGGGCGGAAACCACATATACATAAAATTGTGGACTCCCTAAACTCTGGTCCTTTGCAAATACGACCTAGGCAACATTTTCCGCATATCTCTGGCCACGTGGTCCCATAGACCATGGCCACCTTTAGCTTCCGGAGCACCAGTTCAGAGTGATGACAATTCGACTGAGCCCTAGCGGAGAGGGCTGGGATCGGCGCAGGCAGTTCCGGCCCGCGAGCCGAGATTATGTAATCTTCCCAGCGGCCCCACCTTGCCTCTGCTGGGCGGGGAGGAGGAGGTCTCGCGCGGTTCCTGAGGCCGCAGGCCGCTCCCTCGCCCCCCGCCCCTCGCCGCGCGCAGGCGCGGACAGTCCGCACGCATTCTACGTAACGGATGGCGGAGACTACGTAAAGAGTGGCTCAGCGTGACTGAGCTACCTGGTCCGGCTGTGTCCTAGAGGGATCGAGGGACAGTAAAACCGCGGCGACCGCGCAAGTGGCGGCCAGGCCGAGAAGCCGCGGCCGCAGGAGTGTCGGGCCGAGTTCTTGCCGCCGGTACAGGTAGGAAACGGGCCATGACGTGTTTAGTCGGTGCAGCCGGGCCAGGCCGAGCGGTGACTTTAAGTTGCGTGGCCTAGCCGAGTCCCTTTACCACCCAGCCCCTCCAAGTCAGGCCCCGGGTGACATGGATCACGCCTTCTCACCTCTCCTGACCTTCTTAAAAACAGAAAACAAACGTCGTCCACCCCAAGGCCCATTTTCTCTTGGTCTTCGGGGTTGGGGTGATTTTAACGGTTTTTGAGAACTTCCCCGCAGAGGTATGGGCAGATGCCAACTAGAAGGGCAAAGTTACAGGAAGCTTACAGTGTGCAGCAGGAAGAGTGGAGTATAACTGTTAGGATGAAATGATTCTCCATGGTTGAAAAAAACTAGACCCTGGTGGCTTAACAGAAGCAACAGTCTCTGTGGTCAGTCTTCTCTGAAGGTTTCTGACATAAGGCGGTTTTTATCCAACGGGTGTAAGGAGACAAGGAAATGTCTACATGATTTGCAGAAGTCTGGTAGTCTGGCACTTGTCAGAAAGGCCTAATCTAAAATGACAAGGAATGGGATCCCTGGGTGGCGCAGCGGTTTGGCGCCTGCCTTTAGCCCAGGGCGCGATCCTGGAGACCCGGGATCGAATCCCACGTCAGGCTCCCGGTGCATGGAGCCTGCTTCTCCCTCTGCCTCTCTCTCTCTCTCTCTCTCTCTCTCTCTCTCTCTCTGTGATTATCATAAATAAATAAAAATTTAAAAAAATAAATTAAAATAAAATGACAAGGAATGATTTCCTCATTTATTGCTCTTCAGGTTTTTTAAGTCCAGACCCAGTTACCGGGAGACTACGGAGTGAGCTAGCAGGAGATAATCAGACCCCAGACTTGTTAGTGCTTGTGTTTCCTGCCCAGGACTCTCAGGAACGGGTGTCCTGGCAAGGAGTTGTGCCTTTGAGAAATGAGATGACAGGTGCAGCAGAGAAACTTCTCAGAGGGAAGGCCAAGATATAAGTGACTTGGATAATTTTAACCTAAATAACCTTGAAGAAGCCTGTTACAGTGCTAAGTTATCTTAGAAATGTTTTCTGTGGTGTGAACATTCTAGGTGGAAGTTCAATTTGAAATAATGAGACTTTCTGGCGGTTAATCAAGTGGCCTGTGCCAATATTAATCTTTATTTGCTTCTCTTTGAAAAAGTATAAAACAAATCTGGAAAGGGAAGCACTAAAATATTTAATATTTTAAATATTAAAGTGTGTTCATAAGGCACAGGAGAAGGAAGGAATGAGAACTAGTATTTATTGAATGCCTTGTATGTGCCAGGCACATATCTCCTGTAATACCAACTATAGCCTTATAAGTGAGGCCAATAGTGAATGGGTATCCCTTTTTTTGTATGTGGGGAACGGTGAATTTTAGGTAATTAGTCTAAGATCATATGGCTTGTAAATGGTAGAGCTGATGTTTTTCTAACAATGTAACTCCACCAAAGTATGTGCTCTTTTTCGTATTTCTTCCACTTTTGACTATAATAAAAAATTATTAAAGTAAGCTACAGATGTTTGAAGACATATCACAAACCTCTTTAAGATTGGTGTTGAGGGGGATCCCTGGGTGGCTCAGCGGTTTGGCGCCTGCCTTCGGCCCAGATTGTGATCCTGGAGTCCCGAGATCCAGCCCTGAGTCAGGCTCCCTGGATGGAGCCTGCTTCTCCCTCTGCCTGTGTCTCTGCTTCTCTCTCTCTGTGTCTCTCATGAATAAATAAATAAAATCTTAAAAAAAAAAAATTGGTGTTGAGAAGGCAGCTGTGGAGGCGCCTGGGTGGCTCAGGTCATGGTCCCAGCCAGGATCCTGGGATCCAGCCCTGCATTGGACTCCCTGCTGGGTGGGAAGCCTTGCTTCTCCCTCTCCCTCCCTCTCCTCCTTCTCCCAGCTCCCCCTACGTGTTCTCTCTGTCTCTGTCAAATAAATTAAAAAAGAGAGAGAAAGCAGCTATGTTTTTTCCATAAAATGTCCCCTGGTGCTGACTTCAAAGATCAGATATTGGAAAGGATATGCTATTGGCCTGTCCTTTATGGCATTTATCAAATCATTTGTGCCTTTCAGATTTTATGAATTTTGTTGAATCTTAAGTATTTTTCTTTTTTAAGATTTTATTTATTTAGTCATGAGAGATACAGAGAAAGAGGCAGAGATATAGGCAGAGAGAGAGAAGCAGGCTCCTCACAGGAAGCCTGACTCAGGACTAGATCCCTGGAGCAGGATCATGCCCTGAGCCAAAGGCAGATGCTCAACCACTCAGCCACTTGGGCGTCCCTTAAGTATGTTTCTTGAGTAGCCATGGATTACAAGGTATTGGGCAATAACCTTTGATATTCAACTAATTCCTTTACGAATTTACAGCACTGTAAATATGAGATATAGAATATTCACTATCCTAGAGTACCCGGAAAGAGTACTGTATACTCCTTTTTGCCACCCATTCACTTCCGTTAGTACTCAACTCCCTCCATTCTGGCTTCTGTCTTGATCACCTCCTTGCAGTTGCCAATAATGATTTTGTTAGTATTTGGAAATTTCTGCTCTGTTTCTTACTTGAACTTTCTGCAGCAATTGAAACTGAGGTCTGTTTCCTTAGAAATATGCTTCTCCTTTGACTTCTATGATACCACTTTGACCAGAGTCTCTTTTTCTTTTCTAACCATTCCTTCTTAGTTTCCCATTACAGTTCTTCCTATTATGCCTAACTCTTAAGCTGTTATGATTCGTTTCTAGAGTTTTGGGTAGTGTTGTTTTTTTTATTCTCCTAACTCTTAATACTCCCTGGGGATCTCATCCATTCTGGCACCATCTCTGTTTCCATCTTAGGCTTCTATCCTGAACTCCAGACTTATATTTCAAACTACGTCTTTTTCTCCATCTGTAAAATAGGTTATAATTCCTTTTTATAGGGATTTTGTGAACATTAAGAGATAAATGTTAATCATCCAACATACTACCTGAAAATACTCCAAACTTTTTTTATACTCCAAACTTTTCAACAGGTACTAAATTTATTGCCTCCTCCCCCAATTTTTCTCCTTTATTCTTTATCTCAAGGATGACTTTGTTCAAGACAAAACTTGGAATCACCCAAATCTAACTTTCTCACATTCCCTATATCCAGTCACTTCATGCTGACAAGTATAATTCTTAGTATCTGTCAGATCTCTTTTCCTGTTTGTTCCCAACAGCACTGCCAGTTCAATCCTGTTTTATCTCTTATCTGTCTCAGCCACTTCTATTTTTCCTGCCTCATGTGCCCTATTCCAGTTCACCCTAGGTATAAGCTATCAGGATTAAATTGCAAATCTGATGGTGCCACTCTCCTACCTAAGTCCTTTAGTTGATTCTAATTATCCAAACTCCTTAGTGTGGTATTTATTATTTATTTATTTATTTATTTATTTATTTATTTATTTATTAAGATTTATTTATTTATTCATTCAGAGAGAGAGAGAGACAGGCAGAGACACAGGCAGAGGGAGAAGCGGGCTCCATGCAGGGAGCCCAATGTGGGACTGGATCCCGGGTCTCCAGGATCACGCCCTGGGCTGCAGGCGGTGCTAAACCGCTGTGCCACTGGGGCTGCCCTTAGTGTGGTATTTAAATGAGGATCATCATGATTTGGCTCCTGCTGGTCTTTCTAGCCTAATTACCCTAACTAACTTAGGTCTACAAACCCAATGTTTCATTGTACCAAACTTCTAAAATATGTCATTTCAGGCCCCTGCTATAGCTATCCTATAGTCTGTAGCACTTCTTGAGTACAGGAACCATGTTTTATTTTTTTAAAGAACTTTTTATTATTTATTTATTTAAAGATTTTATTTATTTATTCATGAGAGACAGAGACAGAGACATAGGCAGAGGGAGAAGCAGGCTCCATGCGAGGAGCTTGATGTGGGGACTCCATCCCCGGACTCCAGGATCACGCCCTGGGCTGAAGGCACACACTCAACCACTGAGCCACCCAGGGGTCCCAAGAACTTTTTAATACAAAAGCACATCATAGGAAAATTACAAAGGCAAAATGTGCATTATCTTACCATATAAAGTAACTACTTAGAGATATATGTCAAAACCTTTTTGTTTATGTGTATTTGTTTTTAAAGCAACAGAGCTTCAGGATGCCTAGGTAGCTCAGTGGTTGAGCATCTGCCTTTGGCTCTGGTCTTGATCCCGGCTCTGGTCTTGATCCCGGGGTCCTGGGATTGAGTCCCGCATTGGGCTCCCTGCAGGGAGCCTACTTCTCCCTCTGCCTCTGTCTCTGCCTCTCTCTTTGTGTCTCTCATGAATAAATACAATCTTTAACAAAAACAAAAACAGAGCTTCTTACTTCATTTGTAACAATTTTTTTTAAAAGATTTTATTTATTCATGAGAGACAGAGAGAGAGAGAGAGGCAGACACAGGCAGACGGGGAAGCAGGCTCCATGCAGGGTGCCTGATGTGGGACTTGATTCCAGGTCTCCAGGATCAGGCCCTGGGCTGCCCTGTAACAATTTTTAATGGACAAAAAACTTGAATTTGTTTTTTGTATGTACCCACAGTTTAACCCAACTTTTCAAATTTTTTACTATCATAACTAATACTATAATACAATCCCTTGCAGCTAAAGTATCATGCAAATTTATGATGTTTTACTTCTCTTGGCATAGTATTTGATGTGGTGATGTGTTCAGTGAGGGTACATTTGATTAGATATGGTAGGATTATCTTATGAAAGGCAGTGAAAGCCAGAAGGGTTTATAATATTCTATAGGAATTGGTTAGCTTTTGATGGTTATTAAATTCTTATGGAATAAAAGTTGTGTTTTAGGAAGATGATGTCTTTTAGGAAGAGAAGAAGGGGGTAGGGAGAGAGTTTAGATGGGGAGATCATTTAGAATATCACTGTGATTCTTTAGCAGGTGATAACTTGGATTATCATGGTGGCTTTGGGAACCAACGAAGGAAACATCAGGATTTGATGTCTGTTTAGGTATCAAAGGAAAAAGAAAGTGAAAAATTAGATATCTTTCTTTTCAACAAGACTGGAAAATGGGATTGATATTATAGAGATAGAGAAATTCAGGTACCTGCTGGTTTTAAGGTGATTGTAGGGCAGTGCTCAGCAGGCTACAGCCTGAGAGACAGACTAGACTGTCTTTGTATAGCTTATGAACTAAGAATGGTTTTTACATTCTTATTTTTTTAAAGATTTTATTTATTTATTCATGATAGACACAGAGAGAGAGAGAAAGAGAGAGAGAGAGGCAGAGACACAGGCAGAGGGAGAAGCAGGCTCCATGCAGAGAGCCTGATGCGGGACTTGATCCTGGGTCTCCAGGATCATGCCCCGAGCCGAAGGCGGCGCTAAACTGCTGAGCCACCCAGGGATCCCCTGGTTTTTACATTTTTAAAGGATTGTTTTTAAAAAGAAGAATATGTAATGGAGACAGTATGCTATCCACAAAGCCTATATATTTATTATTTGACCCTATATAGAAAAAGTGAGTAGGGCATAAAAATGGACATGTCTGTTACACAATTGGTGCTATAGGGCTTGTGTTCAGATGAGAAAGAAGAACTAGAAATACAACCTAAATAGACTTGATGTTTTAAATCTAACTATGCTTCAAACTGTGGATCAAATGTTCTCCCTTTTTGGTAAAGCCTTACCTGTTTGGTAAGATGTTTTCATATCATTTGGCACATTTTTGTCATAGATCTGATTTCATTGTATTTATTGGTTCAGAACTTGTTTAGATGGTGGAATACCTAGTATTCTCTTCAGAAAGCTATGAAATGCTGATGTATTTAATCCCATTATGTATACTAGGAACAATTTTGTTGACAAAAAATTACTATTTTGGGCAACTCTCTCGTGTCCTCTTTGGGATCTTTGTACTCTATCATTCAATAAATTTTACTTTCACTCAATAAACCTTGCTTTGCTGCCCACCCAAAAAAAAAAAAATTACTACTTTTAAGTAAATGATTAAAATCACAGCCACTGGCTTACATTTGAAAATCATCTTGAGAAGCAGTTCATAGTAGGGATTTTGGAAGCATAACTGGGATCAAAATCATAGCTCTGTGCCACTTGGTATTTGTATTACTTAGTGTCCCTGCACCTCATTTCTATTTATCTGTGAAATGGAGATGTTAATGCTACTTTTCTCAAAGGGTTTTTATGAGGATTAAATTTGTTGCTTTTTTACTGTAAAGCCTTTAGGACAGGGCCTAGAACTTTTATCTCTCTCTCTCTCTCTCTCTTTTTTAACAAAGATTTTATTTATTTATTCATGAGAGACACACACAGAGAGAGAGAGGCAGAGACATAGGCAGAGGGAGAAGCAGGCTCCATGCAGGGAGCCTGACGTGGGACTGGATCCCAGGACTCCAGGATCATGCCCTGAGCTGAATGCAGACATTCAACCACTGAGCCACCCAGGCATCCCTAGAACTTTTATATCTTAAACATTAGCTTTCATGATGATGATGTTCACATATACACACACAAAGTTGATCTGAGGACAAATGGTTTTACTATTTACATATTACTGCTAACAGGTAGTTGCATTTTGGGACACCTGGGTGGCTCAGTGGTTGGGTGGCTGCCTTCAGGTCATGATCCTGGGATCCGGGATCGAGTCCCACGTGCGGCTCCTGCGAAGAGCCTGCGTCTCCCTCTGCCTGTGTCTCTGCCCCCTCCCCCCAATGAATAAATAAATAAATCTTTTTTTTAAAAAAAAGATAGTTGTGGGCAGCCTGGGTGGCTCAGTGGTTTAGCGCCGCCTTCAGCCCAGGGTGTGATCCTGGAGACCTGGGATCGAGTCCCACGTCAGGCTCCCTGCATGGAGCCTGCCTCTCCCTCTGCCTGTGTCTCTGCCTCCCTGTGTCTCTCATGAATAAATAAATAAAATCTTTAAACAAAAATGAAGTGAATAGTATTAAAATTTTAAAAAGCAGGAGAGAGTCACAGATTGATTTTTTTAACTATAAAATTTGATATATATAGATATATATCTATATATCTATATATATAGTAGTCCATTTAGAATTTTGATTTATTATTATTTTTAACTCATTTTTAAGGTGCAATGAAAGCCTCCCTTGCTTTCTGTGTTGTCCTTTTGGTGTTCGGGAGTGTCTCTGAAGCCAAGTTTGATGATTTTGAGGATGAGGAAGACATAGTAGAATATGATGATAATGACTTTGCTGAATTTGAGGATGTCACAGAAGATTCTGTTACTGAATCTCCTCAACGGGTGATAACTACTGAAGATGATGAAGACGAGACCACTGTGGAGTTGGAAGGGCAGGATGAAAACCAAGAAGGAGATTTTGAAGATGCAGATACCCAGGTGAGGTTCTTTTTCTTGATTCTTGGGAAAGTGGAA
This sequence comes from Canis lupus dingo, assembly GCF_003254725.2. NCBI lineage: Eukaryota > Metazoa > Chordata > Mammalia > Carnivora > Canidae > Canis > Canis lupus. The sequence continues at coordinate 14,850,034 of NC_064251.1, forward strand.
AGATTAGAAGATTTGTAACTGGCCCTTTCCCAGACATTAAAAGTAATACCCAGATCTAAGGAGACCTTTACTCTCAGCTATCTTCATTTTTGTTCAGTAGGCAGAGCTCTTCTAAATGTTTTGTGATATGTTCCACCTTTTACACTGATGGAAGAATGAATTATATTTTTCTTCTCTATGGAAAGCCTACCTGGAATGGTTGGAGAATAGAACTGTGTATAGGTGGGAATTATATCAAAGTTCAAATGCATGGAGAGTTATCATTTGTTATAAACTTGGAATATCTCTGTGTTCTGTGCTGCTGCTTACATATTCTGTTTTCCTCTACAAATATTGCCTACAAAAATGAGATGCAATTACTGGCCACATTTGTGGGGGAAAACAGATTGTTCCTCGTTTTTGTAGGAGGGAGATACGGAGAGTGAGCCATATGATGATGAAGAATTTGAAGGTTATGAAGACAAACCAGATACTTCTTCTAGCAAAAATAAAGACCCAATAACAATTGTTGATGTAGGTATATAGGATTCTGAATTCCAAACTAACCAACAAAATAGCTGTTACTAATTCCAGAAATATAATTAAAAATATCATTAAATATAGATGGTGTTGACGTAATAGTGGGGAGCTGTTAAAGAACTTGACATCAATTCTTCTGATAAAACTCCACACTTAGAGAAGCAACCCCTATGTTTTTATTCTAGCCCTCCTAGTTGTATTTATCAAGGAATGATGAAGAGACTGGAAACTGGGTTTCTTTGGGGGTAAGACTCAGAATCAAGTTTAATACAGAGGGCTTTCCAGCTTTTCATTCCATTTGATTGTCCTCACATTTCCTTAAAGAATCTTTTCAAAGCTAACCTAGAAAACTAAAATGAGCATATTTTTCAAAGTATAACCATATTCAGCGTCAATTATCTAAATTATCCACTTTTCTCATTCTCCTTTATCCCATGAGTTAGACTCCATCCTTCAGCCTCAGCCAACATTAAATGGAATGATTGTTCATCTTTAGGTTCCTGCACACCTCCAGAACAGTTGGGAGAGTTATTACCTAGAAATTTTGATGGTAACTGGTCTGCTCGCTTACATCATGAATTATATCATTGGGAAGAATAAAAATAGCCGCCTTGCTCAAGCCTGGTTTAACACTCACAGAGAGCTTTTGGAGAGCAACTTTACCTTAGTAGGTAAGTTAGGCTAATACAAGTCCAGCTGCATGCTTGAATACCACCTTGTAAGAACTGTTTATTCCCTTCAGTATAAGCATCTAACTTCTTTCATGGACTGCTGAAGAGGATGCTTTTTTTTTTTTCCTCTGAAGAAGGATCTCATTTTTTATTTTTTTTGAAGATTTTATTTATTTATTCATAAGAGACACAGAGAGAGAGAGGCAGAGACACAGGCAGAGGGAGAAAAGCAGGCTCCATGCAGGGAGCCTGACGTGGGACTCGATTCCGGGTCTCTAGGATCAGGCCCAGGGCTAAAGGCAGCGCTAAACCGCTGAGCCACCTGGGCTGCCCGGATCCCATTTTTATTAGGTTTTATGTACTGAATTAATTGCATTTAAAAAGTAATTTTCTAGTTTTTCATTAATCAATAATTGCTAAACAGCTTCTGATTAGAATAAGATTCACAGTGCTATCAAAACAAGTTGATAGAAGTCTGGCTGAAAACAAGGAATTTTGACATTTTAGGTAGCTTGATGCTTTCATTTCATCTTTTAGAAATTAGAAATCCCTCAGAATTTCCTCAGGTTCTGGGAACTTTAGTTCAAATCCATTGAAAAGGTATACACTGAAGTACCTTCGAGGAAGCCCCATGCTTGTGTAGTGAGGGAGTAAGGTGGACTCACCCCACCTTCATCTCAGTTTGTTTCTTTTTAGTAAGCAAGTATCCATCTGCTCAGCTCTTTAGCCTACTGTTTATATGTTACGCTAGGTACTTTGCATACATTGTTTCTTATGTAGTCTTTGTTTTTGTTTGTTTGTTTTTTAAAGATTTTATTTATTTGAGAGGGAGAGAATGTGTGTGTGAGAGAGCACAGCAGTGGGGGGAAGGAGGAGCAGGCTTCACACTGAGCAGGGAGCCCAACATGGGGCTCAATCCTGGGACCATGACCCGAGCAGAGTTTAACCTATTGAGCCACCCATGCACCCTCTTATGTAATCCTTGTAATAACACTGTCAGTTGGATATAGTTTCTTTTCTTAAGGAGGCACTAAAGTCTAGAAATGTTAAGCTATTAAATTGCAACCATGATATGAGAAGCTAGTCTACTTACTTTCAAAGTCCATGCTCTCAGGCAGCCCGCGTGGTGCAGCGGTTTAGCGCCGCCTGCAGCCCAGGGCGTGATTCTGGAGGCTCTGGATCGAGTCCCACGTCAGGCTCTCTGTTATGATGCCTGCTTCTCCCTCTCTGCCTGTGTCTCTGCCTCTCTCTCTCTCTCTCTCTCTCTGTCTCTATGAATAAATAAATAAAATCTTAAAAAAAAAAAAAAAAGTCCATGCTCTCTCTCACTCTCTCCACTGTACCATAGCATTTCAGAGTACTTTTTTACTTGGAAATCAGGAAAAAAAAAACAAAAAACAAAAAACAGCGTTTAATGCCTTCCACTTCCCCTCATGTATTTTCATTTGGTGTGTCACTGTGCTTTCCCTTGTGAGGTCGAACAATTTCTTTTGTATTCATTCAGTGAACAGATACTACACTGCATGAATTACATGAAAGAAGGAAATGATTGGAATTTGAGCCCTTTCTAGATCTAAAATACAACTCTTAATACCAACTGTTACCATGTTGCTGTTGGAAAAGCAAATTTGGTTAAAGTTAATCCACAGGAGACATAGGCAAGAGTGTTGAATAGTTTGTATTAATGGTATTTTTTATTCACTGCTTAGGAATTTTGTTTGTTTGTTTTAACCTTTGACAGGCATTTTAACTGACTTTGCTCCATCCATTTTGTATCTACTTTTGAGAAATTTATATTTTGAGCTAATCATCATTAACAGGTAACACTAGAGTCCATGATTATATTTTTAAGTAATCTCTACACCCACTGTGGGGCTTGAACTCACAACCCCGAGATCAAGAGTCATATCCTCTACTGACTAAACTAGCCAGGTGCCCCTCCATAATTTTTCGATGGAGACAAAGAGTATTTAAAGGAATGATGACCATCTGTTGTAATGTATGTCTGAAGGAGAGTTCTGTAAGATAGCAAAGTATTGCTTCCCTAAAGCTATGATTATTTGGGGGTCAGAGTGGAGGAAGTGTGATGATTAGGCCCCAACATTTTCGGTGAATCACATTAAATGGTTTTACCCCTAGGGGATGATGGAACTAACAAAGAAGCAACAAGCACAGGAAAGCTGAACCAAGAGAATGAGCATATCTACAATTTGTGGTGTTCTGGTCGAGTGTGCTGTGAAGGGATGCTCATCCAGCTGAGGGTAAGTTCAGAATTAGTGGTATAACGTATATCTTCCTTTAATTGTTTTCCAGTGTGGTTCCAAATCCAAATTTACTGTCTTATTCTTTTTCTTTTAGCTAAAAATTAGATGTAAAAATCCTCTTTCCACTAATTGGCAAATGTAGAGTATATTTCTTGAAACATTCGATTTCCCCCTTCAAGGTCTTTATAGTAATAAAAGTTGCAACTATTCTCTTGGTTTTTCAGTTCCTCAAGAGACAAGACTTACTGAATGTCCTGGCCCGAATGATGAGACCAGTGAGTGATCAAGTGGTATGTATTCTTCCTACTGGTTTTCTCTGTACAGATTAAATTCTTAACTTCTTAGAACTTACACCATTCCTTGCCTGGATTCTGTCTGAATTTCAGGCAACTTGTGTTCCTTGCCAAAAGTGGACCCTTTTCTATGTCGATGGATTATTTTCTACTTAGTGTACCAACTATGGGGAGTGGGGAACATGTGCTTTCTGTAGGGAAGGAGATACTACTCTATCAATAGGTAGATTGGCTGAATCCATCTGGATAATGGAGAGGAAACAGTTGTCACAGTTAGTTTGCACTCTCATCTTACTCTGTGCCTTGCTAATGCTTTTATCTTTGATAATAAGGTGGATTTCTTAAATAATTTTACTTCAAATAACATTTTGGGCTGAATGAGTTCAAATCATGATCTAGGGACCTTATTGTTTGGTATACCTTCTTCCCTTTGTTTAAGTCAACATGCTAATCTGCAAATTGTATCCTTTGTCAGAAATACAACATTCCAGCCCTTCCCTTCATTCATTTAATAAGTAATTGTACTGGCTCCTTCTGCTACAGGAAACCAAAATATACAGTCTCTTTTATATGAACTAGTAGAACAAGAGATGTGTGCATATATGTCAAAATACAAAGGAGTATTTGGTAAACAAGTGCTGTATTAGTAATATGATTATGTACTTCGGAATGTCATTGGATTGAAACTCATTGTTATTATTTTATTTTATTATTTTTTTAAGATTTTATTTATTTATCCATGAGAGACACAAGAGAGGCAGAGACATAGGCAGAGGGAGAAGCAGGATCCCCATGGGGAGCACAGGACCCCAGATCACAACCTGAGCTGAAGGCAGATGCTCAACCACTGAGCTACCCAGGTGTCCCCAAGGTTACTATTTTAAAGGTTTCATTTTTAGTTGCAAATCTGTATCTTTTATTCACTTCATTTTGTCTTATATGGCCACTGGTGGTTTAATCTACTAATTTTTAAAGCCTCGTTACTTAAGAGTTCTATCATTTATGGTTAAGAGTCCTATCATTCTTTCTCCTACTAGATACCATCTTACTAGGTAGAAAGGAGGAAATTTTGCTGCATCTTCAGCTATCCTAAATTATTCTTCAGATGTTGTAATCATTTTCAATTTTTTTTCTCCAATTCTTTCTTGAGGTAGATTTAATGTCTTTTTCTCTGAATCAGCCATTGTTTTATCTCTTATTTTTTCTGTAAAGACAGCCTCAATAAACACAAGTCTCTGTATTTTTTAGCCCCTTTTCTGGGTTTTATTTAAGGTGTTGTTTTGTGTAATGTCTGCTCAATGATGAAAGAACAGAAAACCTATCCTTTTAGAGCTGCCATCTTGCCAGGTCTTTCCTGTATTTCTCTACTTTAACACTTCCCTCTACGTACTGATAATTTTTGACCCAGACATCTTAAGATATAGTTAATATGACAAATAGTGCCATGTTTTAACATACCAGGCTCTTGAGGTTTATAACTTTATCTTCCTGGTCCAATGCAGTTATTAAAAATTGTTTATCTGTGGTGTTTACGAACATGAACAGCCAATTCTCTGGTTGTCCAGATACCAGCTGTGGGTCCAACAATTCAGTTCATTTCTGACATTGTACACTGGAGTTAGTGCCAGATTCTACAAGTTAAAGGTCTCAGTCCTGGGGGATCTCTGGTTGGCTCATCAGTTTAGCACCTGCCTTCGGCCCAGAGCGTGATCCTGGAGTCCCGGGATTGAGTCCCACGTCAGGTTTCTGCATGGAGCCTGCTTCTCCCTCTGCCTATGTCTCTGCCTCTGTCTCCTTTATTCTCTCATGAATAAATAAATAAAATATTTAAAATAAAATAAAATAAAGGTCTCAGTCCCACAAGACTGCTCATACTTCAGATGCCACTTGCAAGTCCCAGGCTCTCATACTTCTGAGACTAGCTGGCTATAAATCAAAAGTTCCCATGGCCCTCCTTTCGGGTTCAGTAATTTGCTAGAATGGCTCATAGAACTCAGGAAAGCTTTAGTTATATTTACTGGTTTATTATAAAGGATACAATTCAGGAATAGTCCAATGGAAGAGAGGCAAGATATGGGCATGGGGATGGTATACAGAGGGCTCCCAGGCCCTTTCTGGGTACTCTATCCTCCCAATAAGTCCAGTTGTTCAGCAACTTGAATTTCTAGAGCTTGAGTTCCTCTTTTCAAGGTCATTTACGTTGTTGGCAGAAGTCCGGTCCCCATGGTTGTAAGTCTCCATTTTCTTACTGTTGCCAACTGGAAACCATTCAGTTCCTAGAAGCCATTCTGAGGTCTTTGCCATAGCCCCCCACCCAAGCCCTTTCCTACTTCAAGACTTTATTGGGCCTAGTTCCTTTTAAAGGCTCACTTGATTGGTCATTCCAAGATAAAGTCCCTTTTGACTAACTCAGTGTCATCTGATCAGCAGGCTTCTGACACAACATAATCATGGGAGTGATAGCCATCATACTCACAGGTTCCTCTCACATTCAAGGGAAGAATGTAGACCTCAGGGGGTGGGACTCTCAGGGGCCATCATAGAACTCTGCATATCACAGAATCTAACAGGTGAATTCTGTTGTTGTTGTCTTTAAGCAAATAAAAGTAACCATGAATGATGAAGACATGGATACCTATGTATTTGCTGTTGGCACTCGGAAAGCCTTGGTGCGACTCCAGAAAGAGATGCAAGATCTGGTATGTCTCATTTTTCCAACTCAAATACATGGAGAATTGTTCCTCTTTATTACATAGGCAGTCAACTTCAAAACATAGGGTAATTATATCACTTGAATTGTTTTTGTTTTTGTTTTTTTTTTAAGATTTTACTTATTCATGAGAGACACAGAGAGAGTCAGAGATAGGAGAAGCAGGCTCCTTGCAAGGAGCCCGATATGGGACTTGATCCTGGGACTCCAGGATCACACCCCAAGCCGAAGGCAGACGGTCAACACTGAGCCACCCAGGTGTTCCTATCACTTGAATTGTTAAGCACAACTTTGAAATAGGTCAGAACATACTCTCTTGAGGGGAAAAAAAAAGTTTGTGCATAATAAAATTTGTCTTACCTTCAATTGCTTTTTCTTCTAGAGTGAGTTTTGTAGTGACAAACCTAAGTCTGGAGCAAAGTATGGACTGCCAGACTCCTTGGCCATCCTGTCAGAGATGGGAGAAGTCACAGAGGGAATGATGGATACAAAGGTAAATGCAATAGAAGACATACATTTGCAGACCTTAGCGTTTACAAGGCACTCCCCCTAAAAGTCACACTGTGCTAGTTCTTCATTTTATGGCAATGCTGTATTCCTTTCCCACACAAACATTAAAATACCTTCTTTAGCAGTAGATTAACTTACAAAAAACGAGTTTGACTAGTCAAGTAATTTCTCTCTGAATCAAGAGAAAATTATTCCTAGGATTGCTAATGGTTTTCAAGTTTTTGTAGAAGGACTACAGGATTAATCCTCATCACCATGTCATTTAGTCCATTAGTGTAGATGCATAGGGAATCTTTTTTTTCTATTGGTTGTGGAATGGTAGGAGTACATCTTAGCATCATAAAAATATAGAGTAGCTCAAAGACGGTTCTAATGTAAATTCAAGGTGATGTGTTTATGACGATCCCCTGAAATTATTTTAGATTTTATCTTCATGCATTTGTTCTTGTTTTAGAACATTATTTTGAGACATATGTTCAGCTGCTCATAGAAGAAATTTGATCATTGGTGTGACTAAAGAAAGGTACTAGTTTCTTTGTAGAGAGATCCCTTCTCTTATTTAAACTTTATTTTTAAAAAGCTTTAGCCTTAATGCTGTTGTGAAAAAGCAAGGAGGATTAAGGAGTGAATATCTTTATGAAAAAAGGGAAATGCATCAAATCCTACTTTAAAATTTTTTTTTCTTTTTTTCAGATGGTTCACTTTCTTACACACTATGCTGACAAGATTGAATCCGTTCATTTTTCAGACCAGTTCTCTGGTCCAAAAATTATGCAAGAGTACGTATGAGATAAAAATATTGAAGTTAATTGTCCCTACTAGCTTTCTTTGTTGAAACACCTGCAAGGTGCTTCTCCAATTTTTCTTACCAAATGAGTGAGGAAAGTTGATGACAGGCATTCTAAGTTTTCCTTTGCTTTGCATGTGTCATGAAAGTAATTGAAAACCTATGGGAGACAAACAGATAAGCCTCCCAGATTGCAATATGTCATCACATTATGCACCAGCCACTCAGTGGGATGGATGAAACTCTTACAGAATGGCAAATACTAAGAAAATGTAACTGCTAATTTCTTTATCCGTTGTAGTAGTTTATTTTTCCTTTTTAAATTTATGATATGAATCTGTGATTTTGACTTATGTCTGATTAGAGATATCTGCATTTTATTTCATGACCTTTTCTGGTTTCATTTGTTATATTTTTTTCCTAGTATATTATCAGATGCTCTCAATGTGCATAGCGTTCCTGGCTTTAGAGTAACATTGTTTGAATGTTCATATTCAGAGCTTAAATTTGTTATTTGTAATCAGATCCTTTCTCAGGAGTGGATACTTATTTAAGTTTACCCTTGATGTAGAATTGGCTCTGACCTAAATTTTTGGTTAAGGGCTTTCCTTTCATAAGCTGTGGAGTTAAGAACAGTTAAAAGCCAATCTGGATTTTAGTTCTGTGTCAGAATTATTCGGGTCTTTATGCCTATGGATAGATAGTGTTGCATCATCCTTGCCTTGCTCAACTCAGTAACAACACTGTGGGCACGTGACATTCATGGAGCCTTTTTTGTATGAGGGGAGGAGAGGAGGGTTGATAGAGATTACAAAAGGAAATCTTTGGTGAGTCAGAACTAAATTATATATGCTATAGTAAATCATTTCTAAATATATTCTGAGCCTAACTCAAAAATAAGATGCTTCATTATAGAAAGAGGAGTTGGAAGTAAAACATAAAAATCCATCAAAATAAGCAAAAATATTATTTAAAATGTGGGCCTCATACTTAAACATAGGCTCATTTCTGGCTCCCCAGGTGAGAGGACTATATCCTGATGCCTGGGAAGCTTCACTGGAGGTGTTCAAGTATAGGATAAAGATCACTTGGGAATGCATCCATCAGATAAGACAAGTGGACCAAGGGACCTGTAAAGCTCCTTCAGCTTCTGAGATTATATTTAACTTGGGGATTCCAAGCCAAATACTGTACTGATTATCTGCACATATCTATTCATCTAAGTGAGTTGGGTGATTTATGTGAATGGAAAGTATCTTTCTTGTGTTCTTTCTAAATAGCCTTTCTTTTATAACAGGGAAGGTCAGCCTTTAAAGCTGCCTGACACTAAGAGGACACTATTGTTTACATTTAATGGTAAGTGCTCTGTGGTCTTGCCTGGGTTCATTTTCTGTGAGATGATTATCTTAAGGAGAATATTGTTCCCTCCTAAAGGATAGCCATAAAAAACTGCATTAAGCTTGCCTGCTTATTGGTTTTGGGATTTCTTCAATAAGAGATCCTTTTATTTATTTTAATTTCTATTTTCTGCTGCATTTTAGCTGTCTATGACACTTGGAGAAAGAAGTCTATTAATACAAAAAAAGTGGGGGGTGGGGTGGGAAGAAAAAAAAAAAAAAAAAGTTGGGTGGGCCCAGAAGTATTAATGTTGCCATTAACTCAATAGGAAAATGTCTTTGTTTTCCAGTGCCTGGCTCAGGTAACACTTACCCAAAGGATATGGAGGCTTTGCTACCCCTGATGAACATGGTGATTTATTCTATTGATAAAGCCAAAAAGTTCCGACTCAACAGAGAAGTAAGACCCACAGCTTTTATTATAAGTTGGCATCTTTTATTTTGTTTCCCCCCCAGGGGAGTCAGAGAGCAATGATTTTAGCGATTGTATCTTTGCTAGTTTGCTAGTTGACCTAAAGTGCTAAATGGGAATAGTCTTATAAAAGTATTCCTATAAAAAAATAATACTAAATGGGACGTGGTTCTGTTGGATTGAAATGGATTTCTTATGAACGCTTTGTTTCTTGGGGAGAAGGGCAAACAGAAAGCAGATAAAAACCGAGCTCGGGTAGAAGAAAACTTCTTGAAGCTGACACACGTGCAAAGACAGGAAGCCGCGCAGTCTCGTCGTGAGGAGAAGAAAAGAGCAGAGAAGGAGCGAATCATGAATGAGGAAGATCCTGAGAAACAGCGCAGGCTGGAGGTAAGACAGACTTTTCTTATGCTTGGTAAAACTAGGATTTAGAAGGATGCCTATTATGCCATTTGACCGTGAAGGTAAATTCTGTGTAGGAGTGTACACAGGCCTAAAAGTTGAGCATTTCTCTGCACTTGGGACATTATTAGTTGTGATAGCACTATTAAGAAAAATAAATAATCTGTCCCTTTCAAACCAGGTTAGATTGAGTCTGTGATCTTAGAGAATGATATAAATTAGCCTTCCCCAGCACAATCCCATTTTGAAAGTTCCACCAGTACAAGCCAAGTTAAGTACAAGCCAAGTACTTAACTGAAGTAGAAAGAAATTAGGAATTTTAATAGAAGACAGAACATATGCCCTATGGTCCAAATGTATCTCATTTTATAAAATGTTTAATTTGCTTATAGAATTAGAGAATCTGAATATTTTTTGTTTGTATTTTTGTTTTCTATTTTGTACACAACTGGGATCTCAAACTCAAGAGCTTTTTAGGCTGTAGTATGTTATGTTTGAAACATCAGCATGTTCTCACATTTTTGTGAAGTAAGATGCAATAGTCTAGCTCTACAGTTTTAAACCTTGTAAATGCTAGTCAAAAAAAAGAAGAGAACAAAGTTCTGGGAGATGTGAGTTCTAACAAGAATAATTTTGAGAATGGAAGAAAATCAGGAGACCTCCTGGCAAGAAACAGTGAGGCGGCTATGTAGCGCCATGGGAGTGTCACTCCCATGGAGTGTCACTAATGTGTTGAGGAAAGTTGCCCGGGATACTCAGGCCTCCTCACCATTTGTCATTTGATTTTGTTCGTTTTCCCATAAAAGTGGTGTTAACAATAATGGTTCAGTTCTTCAGGGGTACTTAAGAGCACAGCTATGGATGGATAAACATTCAGGCTTCCATGCTGTAGAGGTAGTTTTTTCTGAGCTAGTGTTGAAACCTAACACAATCAATACTTCTCAAACCAATTTACAAATGACCCTTTGAGACATAATTTGTAATACTATCAATAACCGTATGTGCTACATGCTTCTGTTTTTCCTATTCTGTATCTTCTCAGTCCTCTAGTGGAGGAGTATGTTTCTCAGGATATTTCTACCTCAAACTTCTAAAAAAAATTAAGTTTGAGATTGCCACTGAAATAATCTTTAATCAGATGTGATGGCTAGTAACCAACCAGTGAAGTCATACTTTGACTTGGTCTCTAAGGCTTCCCTTAGTACAGATAACAATAACCAGTGACTTTTGCCACTAAAATAATGTGTTTGGAGCTCCTTTTTCTCTTTCAATATAACCTAATTCATAAATAAAAATATGATAAAAACTCCCAGTTTAACATTATGCATTAAAGTATTGTGCTCAGGTTTAATATCTATGCTTATAAGAAGAGATGCCCAATTAACAGCCTGAAAAAGGAGATCTTAAGCTTTTCTGAATTGAAGTACAAATCCTTGGCAGATACACATAGATGTTATGATGAAAGCTGGATTAGTGTTTCTTGAGTATAGTAAAAATCAGAATAACAAAGCTGCTTAAATATAGCGTTTAATTTCTTTCTAATTTGAGATTAGTTACTGCTACTTCATTTTTTTCTGCTACTTCATTTTAAGCTGATTTTCATTAACCAACATAGATATTAGCAATTTTTATAACTGTCTTTTAGAAAGTTATTTATGGTACAAGCCTGGGTTTTTGAATAATAATATAGGCAGTATTCTAGTTTTGATTTTTTTTTTTCTAGTTTTGATTTTTTATGTGTACTTAGAGCTTAGTTTGGATTTCCTTTCTCTAGGAAGCTGCCTTGAGGCGTGAGCAAAAGAAATTAGAGAAGAAGCAAATGAAAATGAAACAAATCAAAGTGAAAGCCATGTAAAGTCATCCCAGAGATCGGAGTCCTGATGCCACCTGTAAGCTCTGAATTCACAGGAAACAAAAAATACCAATTTCTCATCTTAAAATTCAAACACTCTCAAGTGACTAAGAAATCCTTATTTCATCATCTGTTCTGTTTTTGATATGGAATTTTACAGAGGTTATAGATGCAATGGAAGGACTCTGTTTCAGTATTTCTCTTCCAGATAACCAAATTATTTTGATTACTTTATAAAAGGAATGATATATATGTGTAGTTTTAAAATATTTTTAAAATTATAACATGAATCATCAGTGCTTTTAGTGCTTTGATGTTTGAAGAAATATCATGAAATTTATAGATACATAATTAGATTGTTGCTTTTTGTTTAAACTGGGTAGTTGCAAAGGCTATGAAGACTGACTCTAAGCCAAGATTCCACAAATAACTATTGGAATTGCACAATAAACATTGCTTGATGTTTTCTTCTGTGTGTACATTAACCTTGTAAAAAAATTAAATTTAGAACACTATATGTGGTATTGAAATTTCAGGGACTCAAAACATAATGTAGTTCAGTGTATGTTTTGTAGGTGGGAGGTGCTGATGACAGTGTTATATCTCTAAGACTTAGGATACTCACATGTACATGGAAAATTCTAAGGATAGGTAGCACAGGAGCACAGTTTTTTCCTTACCTGATACCACAAGCTAATGACAATGTGAATGCTGTATTTAAGTGGTTGTACGTTTTCCTTGAGTAACAAATGCATGAAAAATTCACTGCTTCACCTAGATCAGATCAGTGGTCTATGTGAAGTTACATGTTTTTCCTTCTTGGTTGTTGCAAACTATTGGATGTTCATGGAGAAGCTCTATTCTCTGTGTTATGGCTGTGTCCCTTTGCTTTTCCTTCTGCTTTTATTTCTTCCACAATTGAGGCTGGGTATATTCTTTTAAAGAAATAGCCATGAATATGCATAAATATACTTTTAAAAATGAGCTTTCCTAAACCATTGAGAGTTCTTTCTGCCTCTTGGGGAAGGAACTCTTGGGGGAGAGGCCCATCTATCTGCACGAGCATTTAGCTTGTTCAGATTTCTGCATTTTATAAATGCTTCCTACTAAGAAAGCATTTTTTAAGTCACTGCTTGTACCAGGTAATTTTTGCTGGGGATGGGAAAAGGTTGGGTTTTTTTGGTGGGAGAGGGGTGGGTGGATATTTTTTTGTTGATGCTTTATGTGCAGGTGTGTTCTGAGGCAATAACAAGTTGCTGTGAAAGCAGTATGTGCTGCTGCCTTTGTAACTGCATGAAAACTTTTCACATGGATTTTTCTCTAAATTAATGCAGAAATGTGTAAACTGGGAGATGCAAATGTAATATTTTTTTTAACAGTTCATGAAATTAAGTTATTAAAATAACAAAATAACATAAGATTTAATTACTTTAATGCTATATAATTCTAGAATTAGCCTTGTTTTACAAAGTTTAAAATACATTTTAGAAATCAAAGTTGATATGCTTAGCTATCTTTTGATTAATAAGAGCTTTCTTAAAGTCCCACACATTTGGACCATGGCAGCTAATTTTGTAATTCAAGCATTCATATGAACTACCTATGGACATATATTAAACTAATTGACAAAAATCTCAGAGTGCCGCCTTTACTTTTCTGGGGTTGCCCTACAAGAGTATAAACCCATAGGAATGCTCTTTCTGTTCAACAGATGTCAGCACTGAAATGCTTTACCTTCCAAAGAGTTGGCCTTGATAATAATCCTTTAGTTTGTTACCAGTTATTTTTAGAATGTTTTCTATTTTTAGAGCTCTATATATTATTAATGGGCTCCTCCCCAAAGTCCACCTCTTCAGTTAAGACACCATTATCTCTCCTATGAATGAGAGGAGAATATTGTTGACTGCCACACGTTTGAACACCACTGAGCCCTCCTTTTCTGCATTGCCTGGCCACTTGCAAAACAGGCACTGGACTGGAAGATAAAGACCTGACTGTAGTGCCAGCAAAATCAATACTAAGCCCTTGACTTTGGGCAAGTCATTAACTTCTTTGAGTCTCTGTTCTGTTCTTCTTCGTACAAAGTAAGGATAGTAACTGTTTTCTTCCCTATCCCACAAGTAGGTCAACACCAAAAGATAATATGTGTAAAGTTCTCACATAAAGCACTTTAAAAATGTGAGGTATCACCTAGGACTTTTCTCTAAGTGGTGCATTTTTGCTTTACTCCCTTTTGTTTTCCTTCCTCCCAATGGAAACCAAGCAGATCCTTTCAGAGTTCTCTAACTTTATCTATAAAATATGACAGGGTATTTTGGAATGGAGGTTGGGGAATAATACCTTTCTGTTTCCTTAGTAATAGAACCTTTTCCTATCATGGATTAAAAGTTGAAACTCTTTAAATGAGACTTAGACCAAAGAATCACTGATTGGTATTCTCATTCCACCCATCCAATAGGAATAGACACATGAAAGTTATTTAGAGCAGTGTTATACAAAGAATCTATTGGTTTTGGTGGGATGGGTAAAATACTGTATTTTATCATCCCAGATTCTCTTTTCTATGTTCCTGTTCCTACTCATTTTAAGTGATTTGAAAGGATGTAAAAGGGAGGAAGCAGTTATACCCAAAAGAGTGGCTTCTACTACAGACTGCTAAAACAATTAGTGGAAAGTATTAGTTTCTGGAGGTTGGTGATTAGCGAAAGATTTATTTCCATTTGGAAGAAAGTATAGGGTTTTAATCCGTTGACAACAAGTTGAATGCCATCTTGGCTCCATTAACTGAAAATAACCAATTTCAGAAGAAAACGGACTTTTTCCCCCTGAAAAGCAGAAACTTGCATCTACTATGCCACTTTTAATGGATTTTGTTTTTATTTTCATCTTTTAAAATTAACTGTCAAATAAATAAAATTAACTGCCTTTTAAAATTTCACCCATCTGGTTTTATCCAAATAGTGGGACTTTTATTTATTTAAGACACCTAGGCCTTTTTAAATGATTAGTTCTTATCACATTTTGAGCTTAAATGCTTAAATTTCTTTCTTCTGCATCTTTTTCTTCTATGTAACTATCAGAACATTTGTAGCAAAGCTAGAAGCCAGCTTTCTGCTTCAGAAAAGAGCCCTGGGTTTGTAACAGGGATGCTGGTGCCGTCCTAGTGCTTGAACAAGTCTGTTTCCTCCTCCATGAGTGGGCATTCTCCACTTTTCCCCCTTCTGAAATGGCTGTTCAGAGGATATAAGACAGCATGTGTAATGTGCTTTTGAGATAAAAGATGTTCTATAAATTAAATAACCCTGTTCAATTCACTAAACCAAAAGTCATAAGCATTTCTCTCACTTGAGTATCTTAGGCAATTAGTGTTACCTTACCTTTCTGACAATTTATATGATATCTTGAAGAGGCCAGTGCACTTAAACTGGATGCCTAGAGTTCAAAGCAAAACTTTCTCATCACAAGTCAAAAACAAAGCAGGGAGTCTTTGTAAACTCTGAAAGTTGACCTTTCATATCACTGATTTTCTAAATTATCCGGATTTAGGAGGCCCTTTTGCAAGGAAAACTAAAGTGAATGGAAATTTGCTCCTTGGAACAATCACAACTGAAGTTGTGCCTAAAGTTTCTCTTATTAGCTTTTGTGGGCAGTCGTGAAGATGGTGAGACCTTTTGGCCTCCTTGGCAGATTAACATCCAGTTAGAAAGTGACATGGCTGCTGGGATAGGTGTGCTGGGAAGAGCCTTTATGTTCTAATTCCCCAGAGCAGTGGCTGCATCATTTGGCATCTTTTCAGGCACTGAAAAGATGTGGTCCAAAGACCACGTGTGAAGAAGGTGTCCTCTTCTAAATAACACCAAGAATTTTACTTCAATTTTTAGCAGCTTCCTTCGTCAGTTTACCATTTGCTGCAGAGAGAGGCCTCTTTGAAAATGAGAGAACAGCGTGGATCTTGCTTTAGAAAATTAAAGCACTAGATGAGATCAAAGTGATATCAGTATGTAAAACTGAATGAGGTCCTGGAGTCACCGGCAAAGTTCACATTCACCTATTTTCGTTCAGTTTGGATGTAGCTGAATTCTTTCATCTTGGAAGTTGGGCCAGTATAAATCTGTGTCATGGGACAGAGCTGCGAAGAGCCTGTGACCCATCCTTGCTGGGATCCATCCAACTTTGGACACAGGTGCCATCCCGAGTAGGTCCCTGGAAAGACGAAGCCCCACAGGAGTCTCACTCTGCTCAGGCTTGCTTCCCGCTCAAGGCAAACCTGACGGGGGTCTGCAGAACATGCCCCTCAGGCTTGTGCACAAGGAAGGATCCAGGGACAAAAAGATCCAGAAGTGGGGGGAAAAAAGTTTCCGTTAGCTGAGCTGTTTTCCTCCTTTTACAAATAAGGAACCTGAGGCACAAGGAGTGGGTTTCCCCTTTGCAGTTTGCCAGTCTGGGGCTGGAGGGGCGTTTGGGAGGTCTTCAAAGAAAAGTGCGAGACGGTTTTTCCATTCAGGTACTACCACACAAAATGAAAAAAAAATTTTTTTTTCTTAAGTAGCTAAATCCTCAGCCAAGTGTTTGTTTGCCTTACTCTAGTTACCGCCCCGCCCGACTCTTCATTATTGAGATCATCCTACTTCCTTCCTGCTGCAGGGGCGGGGAGGCTCCGCGGAGCCCCCTGCCGACCAGCTTCGCCTTCGGCTTCCACACACTAGGGACAGGGACCCCTCCCTCGGGGCGCGACGCGCGGACCGAGCTAACCTAGAACCTAAGACGCGCTCGCCGCGCGGCGAGTGCCGAGGACCTGCCGCCGGAGCCCCACGCCGCTGACGAGACGCCGGATGCGCTCAGAGCCGGGGGGTGCGGGGTAGGGGCGGGGGCGGGGCGGGGCGGGGCGGGGCGGGGCGGGGGCGGGGCTTCCTTACCCGCTCCGGGGTGGAGCCGGGGCGGGGCGGAGCTCTCCAGCCCTCCCCGGGTCCCGCTACTGCGCATGGCACGTTGCGTACCTCCCCCCACCCCCAGCAACCGGCCTGGCGGCGCGGCCCTAAACTAAGGAGGCGGAGCTGAGACGGGGTCGGGACTGCTTGCTAACTCCAGGACCAGGTACCGGGCTGGCGGGGCCGCCTGGTGCGCTCCAGGGACCGGTCCCTTCTCGCCCTGACGCCGATTCCATCTCCTCCGGGGCGGGCCTTCGTCAGATCGGCCATCCCGGCGCCCCCTCGCCCTCCACGGGCCCCTTTGCACCCAGTCCTCCTCGATTTCCCGCAACGAGGGGCTGCAGCCCGAGAGCAGAGTAGGCTTGGGCCTGCCTGGGAGACCCTGGAGCGGAGATGCCGGGCGAGAGGGGCGAGCGCCTGTTTTCCGTACCCTTCTTCCCCCCTGACTCCTAGGTGGGGAGCTTGGGGCCCAGGTGTCAGTTTGTCCTGTCCAAAGAGGAGGCCGATCCTGTGCTGACCTGACCTTCTGTCCCATCCCACCACCCCAATTCCCATCTCTCCCAGGCTGGACCGGCAGCGAATCAAGCCCCCTTAGGAGAGAGATTTAGGGGACTCCCTGAATCAGCAAAAACAAAGAGCTTCTAATGTCTTGTTTTCCAAGAATGTTTGGGTGCCCACAGATTAGGGGTGGAGATGGGCGGTGGGGGTAGGGAAGTGAGCGCGAGGAAAGGAGAGTGGTTAAATAAAATTGTTCCAGTTTCCAGGAAATGGGGGACTAATTTTTCTGCCCAGCCTTCTTTTAAGATAACCTAGCATATTCTAACTTGACTTTCCCCAAAAAGGAAAAGCCGTTCGAATTGGTCCTTTTCTTACTGTATAATACCTGTTGAAGTAGAACCATATTCCAGTGTGTATTTGAGGCATTAGGACAGTTCTTTGACTGATTCATGCTGTTGAAAGACACCCAAGATTGTTTCTTATTCTTGAGAATTGAAGAAGCTGAGTCTCATTTGGTTACCTGCCTTAGGCCAAGAGCCTACTCAGCCATTTGTTACAGTGCTGAACTTAAGTCTATTCCCTAACCCTTCAAACAGGTTTCTTAGGGTATTGTGACTCAGATGTTAGTGTTTGTAGTTGTAACCGCAGACCTGGATGAAATTTAGAAAAACAGTGACAAAAATAGGGGAAAAGGAAAAAAAAATAATAAATCAAGGTGAATTAATTCTTTTCTATACTATTTGGCATCTGGTCAGCAGCACTGTCAAATCAGGTGATGTCTTCTCAGTCAGTCATCATTGTATCTTTGTAGACACTTTCCCCTGGACTGCTCTATAATCACTGTGGTTGCTGGAGCACAGGCTTTGGAGCAGATCTAACTGGTCCTCTGCCACTTGCCCGTGTAATTTTGGGCATTTAACCTCTCTGAGCTTTTAAGTTCCTGATCTGTAAAATGAGGAAGATAGTACTTATTGTGAGCTGATCTGTGTGAAGCGTTTAGCACAGATCCTTGCACCTCGTAAGTTCACCATAAATGCTTGCTGCTTTTATTATTTTTGCGATTAACAGTTTAACAGATACGGGAGTGCCCATCTCATATGTTGGGCACAATAGCCCCTGGTAATGCAATAGTGAGCAAGATGCATTGGCAATTAGCATTGTGGTAAGTGTGAGGGTTGAATATGGAGGCTGACACCTAACATGTAGGGGAAGGGGAGGCGGGGGGCAGTTAGAGAGGACTTCTGTAGCACAGGACACCTGAGATGAGTAGTAAGGAACTACAGGTTAAAGGTAACAAGGCCAAGGGAGCAAAGGTGGTCCAAGAGGGGAAGAAATTAATTTTTTCTTTGGACTCCCATTTCCTACCTGCCCTCAGGTATGATGTCCCCAATATAGACCTATCCCAAGGCTTGCTTCCCAGCCTTCTGCTTTTCTCTCCGCATTTTTTTCAGTGCATTTGTCACTTGTATAGCTTTGGCGCTATCTCCCAGGCCCACATAGTCATCTCTAATGTGTCTCTTAAGCATCAGTCTTACTTTTCTAACCAACTGCTATATCTTCTCACTTGAGATACATAACTATTTTCTCAACCTCAACATGATTTAAAAACTCGAACTCATCTTTCCACTAGAACCGCTTCCACCTCTGAGTTTCCTGTTTTGTCGCTGACACACTGTTCTTTCCCAGTTACTTGGGAAAAAAAAAATCGGAGTCATTCAAGTTGTCTACAGTAGAATAGGTTCCCGATAAGGTAGTAAGTCTCTGGCTGGGGAAGTTTTCAAGCAGAGGCTAAATAATCTTACATCCAGGAGTTTGTGAAAGCTGTTCCTCCGAAGGGTGGAGGATGGGCTAGATGACTTATGATGTCCTTACTAACTAAATATAATTTCTTTATTTTCCCTTCATTTCCTATCCATCTGTTTCTTAACGTTCCCTCTGCTACAACTCTTATCACACCAAATATGGCCCATATAATTGTGTTCTAACTGGAATTCCTTTCTCTGAGGAATTCCAGAGAATTCCCTTACCTTCTCCCATCCCTTTGCAGATTAATATTCCTTAGAATATTTCTAGAACAAGGCTTCTCAAACATTAGTACGATGGTCCACAGATCAGCGACATAATCATCATCTGGGAGTTTATTAGAAGTACCAGGCCCCGCTCCAGACCTTCTAAATCAAAACATGCACTTTTTTTAAAAAAAAACCTGCACTTTTAATAAGATCCTCAATTTATTTGAATGCACAATGAAGTTTGAGAGACTAGACTATCTTAGACCACTGTTTTGTGTTTGTCACCATTCTGGTCAAAACCTACAGTGGCTTCCTAGTGCTGAAGAAAATCGATGCATATAAGGCCTCTTCATTGTTCTCATTTATCTGGAGTTAGTTGTGCTTCTATAACTGGCCTCACATTAAGTGGAGAAAATAGGGATCCCTGGGTGGCGCAGCGGTTTGGCGCCTGCCTTTGGCCCAGGGCGCGATCCTGGAGACCCAGGATCGAATCCCACATCAGGCTCCCGGTGCATGGAGCCTGCTTCTCCCTCTGCCTATGTCTCTGCCTCTCTCTCTCTCTCTCTGTGACTATCATAAATAAATAAAAATTTAAAAAAATTAAAAAAAGTAAGTGGAGAAAATATGCAAAGTGCTAACATACTTCTCGGTACTTTGGGTCAGTCAATCAACATTACTGAGTGCCTACTCTATGACAGGTAGGCACTATTCTAGAAACTGGGAGATACACATGTGGACAAAACAAAGTAAGCACTAAAAATCAGTAGCTACTACTATTTCATGCTTGGAATTCCTCCTATTTGACATTGAAGCCCCACCCCTTCAATAAAACTATCCAGGTCTATCTCAGCTTATAGTAACCATCTTCCCTTTTCCTGAACACTGTAAGGGCTTGCCCATTTCTGCTTGTGCATTCCCCAGACCTTGCCGAATTAAAAATTTTTGAAGATGGGAGTTTGAACATCCATAGGTTTTTTATAACTATGCAAGTTAATTTGAAACACATCCTGGGTTGAGAACCAATGTTCAGATAATTAAAGAAGCTGTTGATGTGGTAGTCTAGGACCAGTTCTTAGGTTTGTTATATTAATTTATATGGTGTTTAGGGATTGACTTTATTTTCTATTTCCAGTATTTTCCAGAGCTGGACAGTTCTGCAGATAACAATCATCTTTTTATCTACATTAATATTCTATTTTCTTTCTGTTATAGACTACAAATGGATATGGATCCTGTTTCCTCTTAAGTTTCTTTTGTACAATGCTTTGTGTTTAATGTTATTAAATAATTTGCACTCTAATAATCTTTTTATTTTTCAAATTTAGTCAATATTTTTACTATTTCATGCCAGGATAAATGATTCTCAACATGGTGATGATCTTCTATGAGAAGATTAGGATAGGGGTGAGGATAAATGCAATTTGATAAAAATCTATAGGTGATTTCGATTAAAAACCATTGCTTTGATTTCTAAGCAGTTCAAAGGATTCCAAGAACTCTATGTACCTGATTAAGTTTGTATTCCCATTGCTATACTATATACTACCACAATCCCTCAAAACTCCAACCCACCTAAAAAAAAAGAAGAGAAATGTGGCAGGGATTCTTCAAAGGTATTTCCGATTATTTATTTTAGTCATTTTACTTTTAAAATAATTTTTGTTGAGATATAATATACCTACAATAAAACACACCTACATTAAATGTATGGTTTGTTGAGTTTCAACAGATACATTTGTGTAACTACTATGCAATCAAGGTACAGAAATTTCCATCACCCAGAAAGTTCTTATGCGTCTCTTTGAAATTAGTTCCTCATCTCACCCTTGGTCCCAGGCAACCAATGACCTGCTTTGTGTCATATTTTTACTTTTTCTGGAATTTCATGTATATGGAAACAATATGTATATTTATATCTGACTTTCACTTAACATGATATGATTGTATTTATGTTTGTTCCTTTTTATTGCTGAGTAGTATTACACATTTTTTTTTTTTTTTTTTACTTATGAGTTGATAGACATTTGGATTGTTTCCAGGTTGGCACCATTGTGAACATTGCTGTTATGAATATTCATGTACCAGTCTATGTGAACATATGTTTTTATTTCTCTTGAATAGATTACCTAAAGCAGACTTAATTGGGTCATGGGAAACTAAACTGTTTTCCAAAGCGGTTGTTAGACTAGTTTGCATCCCCATCAGCAATGTTTGAGTTTCTGTTGGTAGGTATCCTTGTCAACACTTGGTATTGTCGGTCTTTATTTTTAGCCATTTTTAGCCATTTTTGTAGGTGTGTGTAGTGGTATCTCATTGTGGCTTTATATACATTTCCCTGATGACAAATGATACTGAGCATCATTTCATGTGCTTAGTGGCCATTCCTATATCTTCTGTTCATATCTGTTGCCCATTTTTTAAATTGAGTTGTCTTATTGAGTTGTAGAAGTTCTTTAAATATTCTGTATATAGATTGTTTTGTAGACACATGTGCATGCTCGCATGACTCACACACACACACACACACACACACACACACACAGTTTCCTCCCAACTTATTTTCTTAGTGGTGTCTTTTGAAGGCAGAAGTTTTTAATTCTCAAAAAGTTTAATTTACCATATATTTTTTTTTTTACTTCATGTTCTTGATGTTCCTTTTTAAAAATTTTACTTATCCCAATATCATGAAGATTTTCTCCTTTGTTTTATTTGGTAGTTTTAACTTTTTCTTTAGTTCTGTGATCCATTTCAAGTTAATTTTTATGTATCGTATAAGGTAGAGGTGAAAGCTCACTTTTTAAATTAGATATTAAGTTGTATCTAAATTATTTTTCCCCCATGGAATTGCTCTGGTCCCTCTCTTGAAAATTAATTGACCATACATGCATGGATCTATTTCTGGATTCTCTGTTCTGTTTCATTTATCCATTTGTCTATCCTTAGACCAAAGTACACTGTCTTGATTACTATAGCATTAAAGTAAGTCTGGAAATCAGATAATGTAAGTCTTCTTTGTTCTTTTTCAAAATCATTTTGGTTACTTCAAGTTTCTTGTATTTCCATATGAATTTTAAAATCAGCCTATGAATCTCTTTTAAGAAGTCTTCTGGAATTTTGATGGGATTGCACTGAATCTATAGATCAATTTGGAGGGAGTTGACCTCTTCACAATATTGAGTCTTCCAGTCTATGAACATAGCATGTCTTACTTATGTTTAATACCTCTTAGCACTGTTTTGTAATTTTAAACATACAGGTTCTTATTCATAATTTTTAAAAAATATTCCTAATTTATGTTTTTGTTGGAATTGTAGGTACTTTCATTTTTCTAAATTTCATTTTCTAATTGTTCATTGCTAGTACATAGAAACATAATTGGTTTTTTTAATAAATTTATTTTTTATTGTTGTTCAATTTGCCAACATATAGAATAACACCCAGTGCTCATCCTGTCAAGTGCCCACCTCAATGCCCGTCACCCAGCCACCCCCACCCCCCGCCCACCATAATTGGGTTTTGTAACTGACCTTTTTTTTTTTTAATTTTTATTTATTTATGATAGTCACACAGAGAGAGAGAGAGAGGCAGAGACATAGGCAGAGGGAGAAGCAGGTTCCATGCACCAGGAGCCTGACGCGGGATTCGATCCCAGGTCTCCAGGATCGCGCCCTGGGCCAAAGGCAGGTGCTAAACCGCTGCGCCACCCAGGGATCCCATAACTGACCTTTCTAAATTCATTTTTTTAGGTCTAATTTTTTTTTTTTGTAGAATACTTAGACTTTTCTACATACACAATAATGTTGTCTATGAATGAAAAGTTTTACACCTTCTTTTCCAATCTGTATGCTGTTTGTTTCTTTTTTTTCTTTTTTGCATTGGTCAAAGCACTAGTACAGTGATGAACAGAATTGATAAGAGCAGACATTATTGTTTTGCTTCTGTTCTTAGAGGAAAGTCACTAATTATTTTTACTATTAGGTATGATGTTAACTATACATTTTTCATACATATCTCTATTATTTTTAAAGATTTAATTTATTTAAGAGAGAGTGCAAGTGGGAGGAACAGCAGAGGGAGAGGGAGAACCAGACTCTGCACTCAGTGTGGAGCCCAATGCAGGGCTTGATTTTGACCCTGAAATCATGACCCGAGCTGCAATCAAGAGTCTGACACCCAGCTGACTGAGCCACCCAGGTGTACTATTCATACATATCTTATACCAAGTTGAGTTGGTAAATTCTATTCCTGTTCTATTCCTATTTGACTATTCCTAGTTGGTTTTTTTTTTAAATCATGAATTGGTATTGAATTTTTTTCAGTTGCTTTTTCTCCATCTGTTGAGATGATTATATATATTTTTTATTGTTTACTCAGTTACTCTGGTAAAATTACATTGATTCTTTTTTTTTTTTAAGTAAGCTCTGTGTCCAACATGGGGCTTAAACTCATGACCCTGATATCAAGAGTTCATTTTTTTTCTCCCCACCCCACCATTTTTTTAATTCCTTAAAATTGGTTGTTTTTTTATTTGCAAACAACTTCAGACAAAGTTTGGTATACACTGATTCCCTTTTTTTTTTTTCTGACTCACTTTTTAATGTTAAAACAGTCTTTAGTTCCTGAGATAAACCCTACTTGGTCACGATACATTATGCTTTTAGCCATTCTAGATAGAATTTTCAATAGGCAAACATAAAACAAGATCAGGATGATATTAAAAAAGATATATTTCAGAAATGGCAAAAGCTCTTGTAAGTGTGTAACCAAAATTTAAAAATTAGTAGAGGGGTTAGAAAATAAAATTGAAGAAATCTCTTGGAAAGTAAAATTGTAAAATGGGAGTAAAACAAGTATAAATTAATTCTAGATAATTCAAGAAGTATGTTTCTTTTTTTAAATTAATTAATTTATTTATTCATGAACGATAAAGAGAGAGGGAGAGACACAGACAGAGTGAGAAGTAGGCTCCAGGCAGGGAGCCCCACGTGGGACTCAATCTCGGGTGTCCAGGATCACACCCCAGGCTGCAGGTGGCGCTAAACCGCTGTGCCTCTGGAGCCGCCCTAGAAGTATGTTTCTTTTAGGAATGCTATAACATGAAAACAGAGAAAGCGGAGGAGACAAAATTATCAAATAAATAATGCAAGAGGGATCCCTGGGTGGCTCAGTGGTTTAGCGCCTGCCTTCCGCCCTGGGTGTGATCCTGGAGTCCCAGGATGGAGTCCCACATCGGGCTCCTTGCATGGGGCCTGCTTCTCCCTCTGCCTGTGTCTCTGCCTCTCTCTCTCTCTCTCTATGTGTCTCTCATGAATACATAAATAAAATCTTAAAAAAAAAATAATACAAGAATATTTCCCAGAATTGGAAGATACAAATTTCCACACTAATAAGGCTAAGGTAGGGGAGCCTGGCTGGCTCAGTTGGTAGAGCATGCAACTCTTTATCTCGGGGTCATGAGTTTGATCCCCACATTGGGTGTAGAGGTTATTTAAAAAGTAAAAAAAAAAAAAAAAAAAAGTAAGATTTTATTTATTTATTTGACAGGGGAGCAATAGGCAGAGGGAAAGGAAGGAGCAGGTTCCCTGCTGAGCAGGGAGCTGGACACCAAGCTCAATTACCAGACTCTGGGGTCATGACCCGAGCTGAAGGCAAATGCCTAACCAACTGAGCCACCCAGAGGCCCCCCCAAAATAAAATCTTTTTTAAAAAATGGCTAAGTGTAACTGGCCTAGAATTAGTCTGGATTGCAACAGGAGGATGGAGGGCCATAGATAGGCAGTCTCTAGGGAAAAATTGGAATGGATGAGTTTGAATGTATGGTAAAATATATTGATTAGATAAATAGCAGAGATGTAGTTCTTACAAAAAGTTAGTAATAGCTATATGGGAAACCAAACAAGGGGAAAAAATGAGTTATTAACTCTAGGAAAACAAATGGTGTACAAGAAAACAGACATGGTTGTCTTTGCCTCAGCTCTGAACCATGTTTCTGTAGTCATAAAAATGTAAATGTGGACTGTTGACTTAATTGAACATTATGCCAGAATTATGTTGGGAGAATGAAGGCAGAAAAGTAGGGTCCACGAAGGTGATGTAGGAGAGCTTAGTCTTCATCTACGACAGTAGAAAGATAGTAGATAAATGTCTGAAATGGGTAAGTCATGGCCATACAAACATTAAGAATAATAATAAAAAGCAGGGTAAACAGCCAAAGAATTGAAGGTAATTGCTTCTGGGAAAGGATCAGAGGGGAGTTGGGTCAAGATAAATTTAAAAATTAAAGAAGAAAACCATCTAATAACAAACCTGTCTTTTCTAATAGAGATTGCAGTATTTCTGAATGTAGTTGGCTAGAGTACATCCAGTTTTATTGCCACTGAAAGGTTCTCTAAACCAATCTTTAAAATATAGAAATTTATAGGTCTAGTACAGTGCTTTGAATGATAGACTCATAGTAAGTTTTGTTAATCAAAAGATATTTTTATAAAGGGAGATTTGACTAATTCAACCTGTTTCTATTTTTCTTTTAGGTTTAAATTTTTGAAATTTTTGACATTGAAGTAGGTCTACACATTAGGAACTCATGTCTTTTCTTGTAAGTAAACCAGAGCGAATTAGGGTGAGTGTTTCTATTCTTCTGGCTTTACTATTTTTATTTTCTATAAAGTAATGTATTTTGGCAGATATTGTAGGTGGGTTTTTTTTTTATGTGATGCTCAGAATCCTATGGAAGTGAGGCATGTAGAAAGTAAAGAGATATTGCAGCCTCTACTCCTGAGAAAAAAGCTTGCAGGCAGAGGCTGACCAGAGACACTAAATATATCAACCAAGACACAGCTTGTCTGATAGAGAAGAAATGGTGGCTTATTTTATGAATATCACTCATACAATATTAAATAAATTGATGGCCCTTTTCACTACTGATATGTAATTACTAATAAGCTGCCTATTTCCTATGTATTTTCAGTGAGTTTGTGTGTTTTAAAAATCAGTATCAAATTGTAATTATTGGAACACTTCCTAAGTATTAATAAAAGGTTTTAATTGAAGACTCTTTGAATGTAAAAAATGTTATTACACTTGAAAACTTCACCAGCTAAAATGATCTCAAGAACAAATACTAGATTTAGGTTCTTTATAAGCTTCCATGACCTCATAAAACAGCATTGTATTTTATTTATTATCAGGTATTTAATTTCTAAATGCAGTAGTGATTATTTTAAAATTTTGTAACAAGGCAGAAGTGGTATAGGACACATGAACATACCACTCTCTTTAAATATTAAAGTACATTCTATTTTGTGATACAGTGCGTATTTTTTATGCCAACTTTTTTATTTTGGTTGTTCTTTTTTTTAATTTAGAAAACAATTGATATAGAGAAGGATAGAATGATGTTATAGTTCTAGTTCTTAACCTGTATTATACAACTTAATTCTGAATGTTACTTAATATTTTTTCTTATGTTTGTGTATATAAGAATAATTTATACTGGAAAGAGCAAACTTCACTGTTAATTAAGAGGAAAAACAGAATCTCTCCTTAGCCTGAACTCTGCCTGGTGGAAAGAATGCCCCAAGCCAAACTTGAACACTAGTCCTTAAGTGAAATTCGATCTTGATTCCATTACTTTTACATACGAGCTTCTTTTCTGTTTCATCCTAGCCTGATTCATGTGAAACCAGACAACTGATCAGTATTAATGAAATCCAATACTCATTTGAAATAGGATAGTAAAGTGAACCATGACTGGTAAAGTTAGAGTGTCCTTGTAAACCTGGTAGAAAATGTAAGTGGTGATTGATGTCTTTAGTAATCCTAGTGGATGAAAGAATTGCAGCTTACTGTTTTCTTTTATAAATTAACAGTGGCTTGTGAAAAACTGTTTCATCTCTATTTTCCAGATTATGAATTCCAGTAGCATTTTTCATATTGGCATTCACAACCCAAAGCATCTGTAGTAGACAGCCATTGAATGAGTAAGACAGAACCAGAAGATAGTTTTATGTATAGGAAGGACAAAAAACTTTATTATTATAGGGCCAGTACTACATTTTTCTCATCTCTGTCAGATTTAAGGATTATTTATCAGATTAGACAAAAAAGAATAGATAAAGGAATTAACCTATTGTTTTCAGTTTATTTTAAATCAGGATTCTTTTTAAAACTTTTCCATAGAAATGCATATTAACTGTACCATATGATTTTTTTTTTTTTTTGTAGTTTGTTTGTTTAATGGCTGATAGCTAATTTTTTGTGGCTTGGAAGAAATACTAATTCTCTTTGGGGTTTTCCTCTTTAGCGGTGGGTCTCGGAAAAGTTCATTGTTGAGGGCTTAAGAGATTTGGAGCTATTTGGAGGTAAGTACAGTATGGCATTTAGCCATCACTTCAGGATAAATGTCAGTACTCTTGTTGACTAAACTAATTTCCAGAAATTAGCAATTTTAAGGGCAAGTGTAAACTATAGTAGTTCTATTTGTTTGGCTCCATTTTGAATCCATGGTTTCCAAAGATTTGAGGACTCATCTGGCAGTTGACCTTGGCCTGTTTTGATTGTTAGAAAGTCAGTATTTACATAAAGGCATTTTTATTTCTAAGTATTCATCCAGTTGAAAGACATATTTTTAAAGGAAAAAACTAAGTGTTTAAAAGCTTCTACCCCTGAAAATTTTAAAAATAAAATTATATAGTAAGGATAAAAGTACTAGCAATGATAAAGAAGTTCTGGTTTTACTGATCAATCTAGTTGACTCATCTTTTCATGGTAGAAATTATGACACTTAAGAAAACTAGGGAAAAAATCTATCAGGAAGAAAAATATTAACTAACTTCCTGTTATAAAATCCACATGCTGATTTTGGAAGTCATAGCCTTGCAATTTTGAAGTTTAATAGGGCCGGACACTTGCCTTTGATTCTTTTAGACTTGAGCCTTTTTGAGAACTGCGATCTTAAAGGCAAAGAAAATTCTTTTCTATAAAAATAGTAGTAGAGCCCCATTCTTTGTGTCTGAATACCAAGACGTGCTCTTCAGCAACTATAGTTAAAGAAACAGGTTCTCAGATTGAGTGCATTGGTTGACTGATCCAAGCAAAATGTTCTCAGTTTAGGCTTAAGATTGAGAACGGAGACTTCTTAGTTACTAGGTGACACCTGTTCATTTATTTGCCCTAATGCCACTCAGAAACTTTCCAGAGGAGAATTATTTAACTTTGTAGCATTATATTTTAGACAAATGAAAGTTTAGAAAAATGATGAGTTATTTTTGTCTTAATTCCGAAGAATAAAAATTAGCTGCACAGTAAAGGAAAAGCTAGTGAAAAAAAATACTATGTTCTGGTCCTGTTTTCACTATGTTTATGTTTGTGTATATAAGAATAATTTATACTGGAAAGAGCATACTTCACTGTTAATTAAGAGGAAAGGTAGAATCTCTCCTTTTCTTCTCCTCATTAACGGGAATACCATGGTTTAAAAGTAAGCATTGGCATTTATAAAAATTGAGTTGGAAGTCCAGTTTACAATTAATTAGTTAAAAATATTCCAGTATGTGTGAATTGAATTAAGGATTTTGGTTTCAGCGTCTTGAGTGTAGGATCTTTGGCAGTCTTTTGACAATTTCCTAGTCTGCCTTCTCCTCTGCAAGAATGAACTTGATTTCCTTTAATCCATTCACTTGGCTTCTTACCTTTAACAGATTATTTTAAGTAACTGCACCTGCCATTTGTATACCAGAAAACTGATGTCCAAAGCCAAAAAAATAATAGTAATAATCTTATTTTGACAAATTGAAGCTAATTTACTCTGTAGCTGGTTTCCTCTAACAATACTGTTGGATGCTCTGAATTCTAATTAAGATATTTGGAAATGTGTGATCATTCTAATACTTTCCAGTTAAAAATCGACTTTGATGATTTTTCTCACTTTCCTAGAATGATGAAAATAAAAAGGACAGATACAGAATTTGTCTGATTTAAGGGCAGAAAGTTATCTCCGTTGTCCTTTGTTTTATTTGTTTTCACATAGAGTTGCAGAGTGCTAAAAAGCCCTTGCTTTATTTATATTCAGAATAGAATGTATGTGACTGGAGAATCTAACCAAGTAATGGTCCTACATATACATGTTGCTGTATTAAAACCTTTTTGCCCTTTTCTTTTAAAGTCTGTTTTCTAGTCCCTGCACTCTCTGGGAAATAGCCAACCATCTCTATAACTTTATAATGAATGTTTTGTTCACAGTATAAGACTGAAACCAGCCTATTGAAAGTAACACTGTGTGCTGATGGAAAGTAAATGTAAGACTAGAATTATAGTAGCTGAGTTATTCTTGCCAAAGAATACCCATAGAATAGTAGCCTTGCCATGTTTTGAAGAGCCATAGACCCATGTTTAAAACCCCATCCATGTGTAGTGTTTTTACTGTAGGCCTCTCCTTCTGTGTGTACATGTGTGTGTTCATATGTAGTACTGTGGGCACTTTTTACTATAATGACTCTTAAGTGGTTTCTATAAATAAATGTAGTTCTAAGTGCTGTAACTGCTGTTCTGAATGTGGATGTGTCTTCTGCTACAAAACAAAATGCCAACAATCAATTTTTCTACTCCAGAGCAGCCTCCGGGTGACACTCGGAGAAAAGTAAGTGACTTTCTAGGCTCTAGCACTCTGGCTGTTGCATGGGGATGACTTCTTGTGGAAATCTGTGTTTTTTGTTGGCTTATCATTTGATGTTTCAGCTTATCTCATTGAATTTTATTTGTAGTATAATTCTTTTGCTTGTAGAAATTCAGGTTTCACCCTGGAAAGATTTCGATGTGTACTTTGGGAGCTAAAAAAGTCTCAAGGCACTTGTCTCTCTTGAGGATGAAGGTCTCCTCCCCTTCCCCGCTCTACCAGTCACCCACCACCCCATCCAAAAAAAACAAAGTTTCAACAGTCTAAGATGTGGTTATCTTTTTAGTGGCTAGTGGTGCTAAATTTTCCATCTTTGGTCTATTACTAATCGATTTCAATCCACAGAGATAATACAGAGCTCTACCAAGATGATAGGCAATACCTGAAATCTCCTACCATAAAAACAAAACCTCACACTAAAAAGTACAAAACAGAAGGTGTATTTTTTTTTATTGGCAAAAGTTGAAAGACTCTCACCCTGCTTCCTACTCTTGTAATTTATTTTACCAGAGTAACACCAGATGTACACAGTGTACCATGCTGTTTTTGATACTGTGAATCAGTGTCTTATAGAGGATAAAGAGCCCTTTTCTAAATAGACTTCTTATTCTTTCCAGATGACAGACATCTGTACCTATCGCAGGCAGTCCCACAGTTGAAGGATGGTGACATTGACTAGGAATTACTCTTTGAGG
This sequence comes from Canis lupus dingo, assembly GCF_003254725.2. Taxonomy (NCBI): domain Eukaryota; kingdom Metazoa; phylum Chordata; class Mammalia; order Carnivora; family Canidae; genus Canis; species Canis lupus. The sequence goes on from NC_064251.1 coordinate 14,880,656, forward strand.
CTTTGGCTTTGCTTATCTATCTAGTCTGCTAATAAGGAGCACCTCTCCATCAGGTCTAAATATTTTCCAGTCAGGAGACCAAAAACCATTCCCTGTACCATCAGTTAACTATTTTCCCAGAACAGAATGCCCATTATATAAAATGTTTATATTTTCACAGCTGCCGGTATTATGCCAAGAATTATCCTGTGTGAAACCTGTGTGTGGGGGGGTGGATTTAGCATTTCACAAATATTGTCTTTGTGTGTTCTATTATACTTGGTTTTAAACTCTTTAAACAAAGTTATTTCATGGTTATTTCTATCAGTACCTTATGTATTTTTCAAATGCTTCAAAAGGAATAAAATGCTTTTCATGGCAGGGGAAACTAAGAAGCTATGCTAGAATTAGTTTCTCTAGACAATTTGAGATGATACATCACACTAATACAACTATGCCATGCTGTGTTTAAAGAAAATGGACTGAACATTTCACCCTTTTCCATCTGAATTTTGGCCTTTTGTAACTCTGAAGCAGTATACTGATCTAACCCCCTCTTTTGTGGCACTATCAGACCAGACCTCTTCCTTTCAAAATATTGTCTTTGTTAATTTGTTTGTTTTCCTAAATAAGGGTTGGTTTCTCTCTGAGTTCAGACCTATAGAACATCCACAAAGTAGTTAATTGGCCGTGTTAGGATCATTGCCAGTGAGATGGGGACGGCAACCACTAGACTAGTTCATCTCATGCAATTCCCCATTGCCAAGAACTCACATTCCCAATTACCTAAAGAATGTATTTCCTAAAACTAACACTTTTGAGTAGTTTTCTGTAGTCAACAAAGATAGTAGAAATATTTGCCAGGTTACTGCTTAATCATACCAGTAGTCTATTGCATCATTTCCTACCTATGGTCAACAAGTGTCTCTTTAGTTTGTAGCCTACTAGACAGTATGTCTTCTGTGTACTCATAGCAAGGAAGAGGGACATAGGTCATAAAAAAGTTATCTCAGTAGTTTTTCCCAAGAGAGTTATTTAAAATGCACTTAATAAGCATTTAATCTCACAACTCCACCTGTCCTTCATAGTCTTTTTTCAAATTAGAGAAATATTCAGGAGTTTGCCTGGAAATCAGAGAATACCTTCAAATATATAGTAGTTTTGGATTTGTTCTCATTGGGACTATATTGCTAAAAAATGCAATACTTTCTCAAAGGCAGGTACCAGATTATGATCTATAAAGAGCCCGTAGTAACAAGTGATCTACCATGAGGTACCATAAGGACTGGTGTTTCCAGTGTAGGTCATTAAGTTGAACTCTGTCTCTGGTGGAACTAGCTGGTACATCCACTCTGCTTTCCTCTTCAGCTCATGGAAATGACAAGGTCATGGGCAGGAAACCTTCTCAGTTCAAACTTTGCTTAAATGATCTTTGTAAGTGCCAGCATCATTGTAGGCATTGGGCAACACCTCGGCGACAAGACAGACAAGGTCCATGCCCTCAGGGAGCTTGCATTCTGGTAGAGGAAGCAGGCAACAGACCAATGAACTGCAATGATAACTTTCTGTGAGGAAAGTAAAGCAAGATGGTAGAATCAAGTGACTAGAAGCTGCTTTACTTTGTTCAGTCTTCAGATGTTTAAGTTGAGACCTCAGTGATAAGGAAAAAGCAGCTATTAGAAAATGGGCAGGGGCAGGAGGCAGGAAAAGAGTAGGGCAGGAATGTTCCAAACAAAGGGACTGCTGGCATGAGCTTCCTAAGACTGAAGTATGCCTGTTCATAGGGGTCAAGTATAGCAAGTCATGGATGTGGTAAGGGATGAAGTCTTTAGAAGTAGGCAGGGGCCGAATCATGTGGCTACTCACAGGCCAGAGTAGGGACTTAGGATCCAGAAGTCAGCCCCTGGGTTTTGTGTTAACTGATGACACTGATTTTATTGAAGAGTAGATTGATACTTGAGAAAATAGGATCTGCAAGAGAACAAGAATACGTGTAGGCGATGAGAGGTATAAAGTTAAGGATATGGGACTCAAGACTAACTTAGCCTGCAGCTTGTCAGCTCTAAACAAATGGTTAGTTGCAATTTCAGAGCTCCCAGTTTGGACTTTTTGCTCAAGTTTTGTCCCTTAGTTTTGTATCTCTCACCTGTCTGAGGCACTTGGGATGTAGTACCCAGTATCTTAGGATTATTCTGAAGATCAGACTGTGTCAAGTTACACTGGCTATAAATGATCCTAGAATTTGTTTTCAGAGCATTGAAAACACAGATAGCTATAAGAACCAAAATCAAACCAACCTTAACTATTGATCGAGCTCTTAGGATTCTGTTTTCTCTGTTCCATCTCATTTTTGAACAGAAGAGTGACCAAACAATAGGCAGCAAAAGAGGGAGAAGAGTAGAATTCACAGGTAGTGCTAAACTCGTCACATATTTCATCTCATTTAATTGTCACAACAACCCTATAAACTGGAAATTATTCCACTAATGAGATAATGGAGATCCAAGAGTTGAGAGTGACTTGCCCAGGGTCACAGAGCAAGTGATAGACCTGAGTTCAAGTTCTGCCTCTCTCTGGCCCCTGAGCCTATAGTCTTTGCATTAAACTATATATTTTACTTAAGATAGCCTTTCCCATGTTACCTTTTCCAAAATTTAACAGGTGCACGGTATAAAAGGTTCTCTGGATCAGTAGATTTGGAAAATGCTTGGGTTAAACAGTTAAGTTTCCTTACTACAAAACTTAAAGGAACTTAAAGCCTTTTATGCGAGCATGCCTTATAATTCTCCATGAGACAGAGGATGCTGCATTTTCTCATTTAATTGGATGTGTAAGCTGTTCCTGTGCATTAGCTGCCAAGATCAGTGTTCTAGGGGGCCTACTTTGGGGGAAATCCTACATTAAAACAACCCAGTAGAAAAATGGACAAGAGGCAGAAAGAGGCAATTTCACCTGGGAGAAACCCACATGGCCAATAAATATGTGAAAAAAGATGTTCAACTTTATTAGTAATCAAGGAAATGTAAATCAAATCCACAATGACATTGGCAAAAATTAATCTGATTTAGTAATAGAGGAAAATGGGTCAATGAGAACATACATATAATGCTGGAGGGAGTATTGATTAGTATAACCACTTTGGAAAATTTTACATTATCTTGTAAAGTTGATTGTTCATTTACATGGTAACCTAACAATTCAATTTCTGGTTATAAGCTTTCGAATAGCTCTATGTATACATCAGGAGACACATTCAGATGGGTTTCTAATAGCATATTCATGATAGCAGAACTGAAAACAACCCAAAAAGCCCATCAACACTAAAATGGATAAACAAGATGACTATTACACATCATGTGTGTATAGCATGGCTAAATACAACAATATAGATGAGTCTTAGAAATATGTAAAAGTTAAATTAGAAATGTGCTGACAGGGCTTTCTTTTGCTTGACTAGATTCCTCTTAGTGTTCTAGTAAGTGGTGCAAAAGGAAGAACGACACTTGGTTTCTTTCCCCATTGGCAGTGTGCACTCTTCTGAAACCAGATGTGCTTAAAATGTCAGGGACACCCAGCAAGGTGGTACCACCATGTCAGAACATTCTCAATTCACTCTCTTCAGGCTTGCACTGAGTCTGGGGCCTTTCATGTGTTCACAAAGACTTTTTCATAACTTGAGCTCAGGTTTAGGTATATAGTTTATGACATTTGAGCTGGCCTAAGGTTCTCCATTTCAATAGGACACACATCTGAAGAAAGAGAATCCAAAAGAAAGAAAAACATGGCTCCCAAATCATGCAAATAAATGTAGGTCTGGGAGAAAGAAACAGCCTTTTGAGCTAAAGGAAGAGCTATTGGTCTGCCATCAATTTTGCTGGGCCCCCTTTTGCTGGACCTCAGAAGCCAGAGTTATGATGCCCACATCCTAATTGGCTGGAGTCCAGCTTCATTTGCAGCAGGAATGAGGAAGCAGGTTACTTCCGCTGCCTGGGATCCTGGCTGAGACCTGACAGCTCTGTTCCTTGCCCTGCAGCCCTGTGTGTTGGCTGTTCTTTGTTTTTTGTTGTTTTTTGCTTCAGTTGGAAATGTCAGAGAATAATTGGTCTGGGCTTTTGGTTTGCTAAAGAGAGGACTTCTTATGGCCACATTTTCCCTGTAGCAAGATTCAACATGTGACCTTTGGAATCTTGTGGTCAGGACCTTCACATAGGACCCCAGTGGAGCAGGAAACTCAAGAGAACCCTCCCCACCTCTACCTCTCCATCCCCCTTCTGTTTTCTAAATATGCCTTTCTCCAGACATCTTTCCCCAATTAAGAATTTCATAGTTTTTAACAAATGAGCCAGTTGTTGGAAAGGACAAGCAAATCAACAGTTGACTGGAACTGGCCCTGTCCCCCACCCCCATTCATCGACAGTGCTCATACTTACTGGCTCTGATGTTAGTGCTGGTGACTACACTGAACATCTGATGTTTTACATTTCTCATCAGATAGTGCTGGAAAAATTTCTTTGACCCAGAGTCAGAATTTGCATGTTTAGATGCCAGTCTCCTGAGGGGTCTGAGTTACCACCTGCCTACTCCCATCCCACACCCAGTTTTCTCTTATTAACCTATTTTTCTTTTTCTTTAGACCAATGAGGCGAGCTCAGAGTCGATAGCATCCCTCTCTAAACAGGAGATCATGAGTAGCTTCCTGCCAGAGGGAGGGCGCTATGAGCTACTCACCGTCATAGGTAAAGTCCAGGAACTGCCATATTCAGGCTCCAGGGCACTGCCACGGTCTTCTCTGCATCTCCAGATGAGTGTGTGCCAAAGGCTGTCAGCTAGTTAGCAGGATTCAGGGTGACCAAGCAGCCATTTGTGGGTATCCTTTGCTTTGGTTTGCTTTGCTTCTAGGTATGGGTAAAGAGATTATGTTATCAGGAGAGAAGCTCTTTTTCAATTTTTTCTTTTTGGCTGTATGCTTCTGATGTCCTGGGCCATAGTCAGTTCAAATGGTTGGCTGAGGGATCCCTAGGTGGCGCAGCGGTTTGGCGCCTGCCTTCCGCCTAGGGCGCGATCCTGGAGACCCAGGATCGAATCCCACATCGGGCTCCCAGTGCATGGAGCCTGCTTCTCCCTCTGCCTGTGTCTCTGCCTTTCTCTCTCTCTCTCTCTCTCTGTGACTATCATAAATAAATAAAAATTAAAAAAAAATGGTTGGCTGAGAAGGAATGGAGAGGAGACAAATCAAGAAATGTCAGCCACGAGGGTAACAGTAGTGACAGCTTTTTTTTTTTTTTTTCTTTTTAAGTATTTGAGAGCAACGAGAGAGAGAGAGTGAGAGAGAGAGAGCCTGAGTAGGGGCAGAGAGAGAGGGAGAAGCAGGCTCTCCACTGAGCAGGGAGACTAAATCGGGACTTGATCCCAGGAACCTGAGCCAAAGGCAGACGCTTAACTGACTGAACCACACAGGTGCCCAGTAGTGACAGTTTTAACTTGAATTTTCTTTTTAAATCAAGTCTCTTTAAGGCAACCTTTGATGCTGTTGTCCTTGTTCATGGCATTCCCCTTTTCTTTTAGGCAAAGGATTTGAGGACCTGATGACAGTGAATCTAGCAAGGTACAAACCAACAGGGGAGTATGTGACAGTACGGAGGATTAACCTGGAAGCTTGTTCCAATGAGATGGTGACATTCTTGCAGGTAATAAAGCATGAATGGGACGCTTGAAGGGTGGGCTCTTTGTTTCAGTAGTAATCACAAGGCATCTCTTACATCTGTCTTCTGAAAGTAACTGGCAGAAAATGAAGGTGGACCTAACCAAGAGGTCGCAGAAGTTCTTAAGAATTGTGAGCATTTGGCACTAAGGACTCTATAATGCTTCTCAGGCCAATTTAGAGTCCCCTCCTCTTCTCCAAAGACTCTTTTGTGGCTCACTGATTCATTTATTTATTATTCAGAGAGGCTAAGTAACTTGCCCATAGTCACACACTCTCTACCACTTGTAGATATTCAAGTGGCAGACAAGTGCAGTCTTGTTCCAGGTTGAGGGCAGCCTGCTCTCCCATGACAGCCATCTTCTAGCTCTCGTCCTGTTTGTCCGAGTTTCCTTTCTGCTGGAGAAGCACATTGCTGCCTTCTTGTTAAACACGGAGAGCCCACAGATCCAGTAGCTGACCGGGGACTAGACTCTCCTTCCATGTCACAGGCTTGCACTGTGAACTCCTAAGATTCAGGGCTCGGGTCAGTGTATTCTCAGCAGTGGGCTTGCAGCCTCTCCTCCTACTTCATTCATAACGTGTCTCTGAATTCATGCTCATCTGATGGTGCTCTACTACCCACTCTTATGGTCAGAGTAGTTTTGTGGGTCTGAGGAGGGAACAAGAAGTCAGCTCCAGCTTAGCGATTTGGGAAGATAGATATCTGAGTTTATTCTAGAGCATGTTGGACTTGAGGGTTCTTGTTTTAATTCTTTGGAGTAGTGGATAAGTAGTAGCTATTGCCTTTTTGGCCTTAGCCCCTGTCCCAGAGGCGAGACCCCCAGAGTTTCTGTAGTTCTTTTGTGTAAATTCATTTTAAAATCCCTTAGGTCTGACACTTTCTGTAGCTGCTCTCTCAATCCCAGGTTGCTGGAGAAGTACCTTCGAATATCTAGTAGTTATTGTTTGCTCTCTGATGCTTTGTTTCTTTGTTCTATCAATTACAACATTTTCCTTTATAAGAGGAAAACATTTTTTGTTTTCTTACCTTAAAAAGGAGTTCTATGACTTATTCCTTGAAGTCGAGCTAGGCTTATTACTTCCTGTCTTCAGTCAACAGTTGGTTCTCATCGTTTCCGAGGTGACGAGCTGGGACCTTCTGTGATGTTGTTAGCAGTTTCTCTGTTGGTGGAGAATCTTTCTCGAGGCTCTTTAAGATTGGCTGGTGGAGCCAAACTGGGGCAGAAGCTGGCAGAGCAGTGCTGGCTTCCCTGCAGAGACAGTGGAGCCTGACATGTCTCCTACAGGTGACCACCCGCCTAGGCTGCTCCCAGGATGCTCAGCAGTGCTCCAGGGAGAATAAAGTCCCCATATTATTCCTGCTGCCACTTCCATGTTGAGCGTCCTTCTTCAGCGCCCCTTGATTCTGACTTCCACTTACCATTGCTTTCAGGGGGAGCTTCATGTCTCTAAACTCTTCAGCCATCCCAATATCCTGCCATATCGAGCCACCTTTATTGCAGACAATGAGCTGTGGGTTGTCACATCATTCATGGCATATGGTGAGTGGGACGGGGTCCTGGCAGAGAGGTGTTCTGAGAGCACCATCGTCAGCTGGCTCATGTGTGGTTTCCTTCTCTGTTACCCTTCCCCTCTGTCCCCACAATTGTGTTCTTCAGGTTCTGCAAAGGATCTCATCTGCACGCACTTCATGGATGGCATGAATGAACTGGCGATTGCTTACATCCTGCAGGGGGTGCTCAAGGCCCTGGACTATATCCACCACATGGGATACGTACACAGGTGCATTTTTCGACATAACTATAACTGTCCATCACCAGAGCAGGGTCTGTGCCCGGAAGCCCTCAGATAAACGGTGGAAGGTTGATTGAAGCTGGCGAAGTCAGAGTTTAAACCAAGGCTTGGGCCCTGGTCCTTGCCTCTGACTTGGTAGAGCATTTTGTCTGTCAGTGCTGCCTTTATCTGTCCTGAGCGGCTTGGTCCTGAGTACCATGTGAGAAGAACATCTGACATGGACCCCTGCACCCCACTGCCCCTCCCTTCCTTGGAGCACCCAAACTGGCGTATGTGCGAGGGATGTCAGCCCTATGCTGCGAGGCTAAGGGGAAGGCAGGGTGCTCAGAAAAGCAGCTCACGGTAGGGAAGATAAGGAAACTGGGCCCCTCCCTAACTCCACATACAAAGGGGCACTTCAGATTGATTATGTATAATAATCCATGTGTAATGTCAAAATGTCTAATATAAAACTACAGACTTAGAAGGAAATAGTTTTATGACCCGAGGCTTCTAGGTATTTTAGAAGCACAAAACATAAGACCAAAAAAAGAAAAAATGATGGATTTGATTACATCAAGATTAAAGGTCTCTCTCTAATAAAGGACACCATGAACAAAATTAAGAAATGGGTAACAGCATGTAAGAGTAAGCTTTGTCTAAAACACACAGGAGATCTGTAACAAGGAAATCCTGTGAATGAGTAAGAAAGAAATAGGAAAGAATAGAAAAAAGAGCAAAGGGTTTGAAGTTTATAAAGAAGAAACCCAAGGGAGACAGACTAGGGAAGAGGCTTATCCAGGCCTTATCAAGTCCAGGAAGCAGACTTGGGACATTTGGGCAAGGATTACCTGAGTCTTAAGTGTCATATTAACAGACACTCAAAGCTAACAATAATTAGAAGAGCAAATAAAAACAGGAGGACGTCACTCTATACCTGAGACTGCTGTAATTTGGAGGCTGAATGAGGCCCAGTGTGGTAAGGAGGTGAGTTCTCTTATCAGCGTAGTGGAAGATGGCCTGACATGATCAGGGTCACTCGGGACTGGGACCATCGATGCTGCTCTGGGTGTACGCTCCCAAGAAACCCTCACACAGACCCCTTCAGGGGACATATGTGGATGTCATCGTTCATGTTCATGGTGGTTAGAAGCAGTGTCAGTGCTCCTTCCTGGGACAATGGATGAGTAAAAGTGTTAGATTCCACCCCAGGGTACAGGTGGCAGTTGGGAGCAAAGGTTGATTGTAGACAGGTGGCAGCACAGCTGGATCTTCCAAACAGCACTGAGAGGTGAAGGAAGAATGAGATAGTAAATTGAAAATATATACATATAGAACCCTGCTACAGTTTACAAGAACACCTGCAAACAAAAAGTACAGATTCAAAGCAGTAGATGGTAGGGAAAGCAGGGGTCTGTGAGCATAAAAGAGAACTTTAACAAAATATAAATAAGTTTTAAAGTCAGGTGATTCGTAAATTGGGTCATGCTATTTTCTCTTTTATCATGCATGTGTTATATACAAATACATGTTTATGTATATAGTATGTACATATACACATGTAAAACACACACCCAAACACTGCCAGGGAGAGCGCTGCCTGGAGCTAGTATGTGAAGATCAAAGGTCTGTGGCATAAGGGGCTCCTGCTGCCCCGTGACACCCTCTCTCCACCCCCATCCTCCCAGGAGTGTCAAAGCCAGCCACATTCTGATCTCCTCCGACGGGAAGGTCTACCTGTCTGGTTTACGCAGCAACCTCAGCATGATCAGCCATGGGCAACGGCAGCGTGTGGTCCACGACTTTCCTAAGTACAGTGTCAAGGTTCTGCCGTGGCTCAGCCCGGAGGTCCTCCAGCAGGTCTGTGGACTGAGTCCCAAGGAGCCCCCATCCCTCACCAACCTGAGTTTCCTGAGGGAACCTTCTGAAATTTCCCGGGATCGGGCGGTGCTTTGCTTCTGAGTGGAGTGCAGGGTTCCAGAGGGAAGGGTTCCTGCTCAGTGTGGGCATTACGTGCCCATTGCAGATGGTGTTTTTTCCCCCTCTGTGGGGCCCCAAACTGGACCTAATGCTATTTCAACTCCCTTCAGAGACCTTCCCATCTTCCAAGAAGAGTGAGCATTCTGGAAATACTTGGTGCTCGCCACATCCCTCCACTAAGCAGGAGCATGGGGTCCCACATTTCTTCCTGCTTGCTATACAACATGAGACATTCATTCCTTTAAAATATCAGCTATTCTTCAGTAGTTCAGGCAAGGAGAATGGGCCATATTTGAGACAGGCATTCTTTTCCTCTCCTGGGATGTCACTCCATGCCCTTCTCTTCTAAGAACAACCAAGGCTACAAATGGAGTGATCTGTGGCTTTTTTTCTCCTGACTTAGAATCTTCAGGGTTACGATGCCAAGTCTGACATCTACAGTGTGGGAATCACAGCCTGTGAGCTGGCCAATGGCCATGTCCCCTTTAAGGATATGCCCGCCACCCAGGTGAGCCTGCAGCCTAGTTTCCTTCTTGCCCTCAGATCTCCCTCAGCATGCCTTACCCCTCTGTGGGAGGGAACCCCGGGGGGGACAGCCCCTGTTGTAGGGCCTGGGGCAGGAATACAAGTGAAAGCCCACATGGCATGTGTCTATTTTTTTGTGTGTGTGGGAGGGAACCCCGGGGGGACAGCCCCTGTTGTAGGGCCTGGGGCAGGAATACAAGTGAAAGCCCACATGGCATGTGTCTATTTTTTTTTTTAAGATTTTATTTATTTATTCATGAGAGACAGCGAGAGAGAGAGAGAGACAGAGACAGAGACACAGGCAGAGGGAGAAGCAGGCTCCATGCAGGGAGCCCGACACAGGACTTGATCCCGGGACTCCAGAATCACACCCTGGGCCAAAGGCAGGCGCTAAACCGCTGAGCCACCCGGGGATCCCCTGCACGTGTCTATTTAGATGTATAAATCAAGCAAACACATTTTTATAAATTTATAAAATATATTGTGTCCTCCTACCTTGCTAAATACTTGGAAGGCCAGTTTCTAACTTGTAGTTCTCAAACTTCTCAGGTTCTGGGTTCTCACATTCTGGTCTTGGGGACCTCTCACCTACAAGTTCAATTTCTTTTCATGCCCCTTATAATAACTACTCTTTGGCCACTGCTTGGCACACACAGTCAGTGATACTGTGTACCTTTGGGAGACAGACTAGGGAAGAGGCTTATCCAGGCCTTATCAAGTCCAGGAAGCAGACTTGGGACATTTGGGCAAGGATTACCTGAGTCCTAAGTACCTGGAGCATGATCTAGAACTGGGAGGGTGTGGGGGTAGGCTCTGAGCAAGCCTCTTCCTTGAATCCACAGATGGCCCTATGGGAAGAGGGGCAGCTAAAGAATGGCCAGAGGGGGAGACTGCAGAGCAGGGGGCCCACGGAGACTTCTGGGAGGATGTGACATTTGACCCTTGAAGGCAAATAGGAATTAACTGTGTGAAGAATAGAAACTAGGAAGGAAGCTTGTAGACAGAGGGAACACCATGTGCAAAGACTCAGAGTCAAGAAAGGATAGGATCTGGGGAATGGCAGTAGTTACCAATAGCTGAAGTGCAAGTGCTTTGAGGGGGCTTCTCGGTGATGTGGCTGGAAAAGGAAGCCAAGGGCTTTGTGTGCTATGCTAGGGCATTTGGTTCCCATCCCAAAGCATTTGGAAAACTGCTGGTGGCTTTTAAGCCCAAAAGTGATAGCTTCAGATACATAATTTTAGAAAGATTATTACAGCAGGTGGATTAGACTAGCAGACTAGTAGGAGGGTATAGAAACCTAGGTAAGGAATATAGAAAAATCTAAGACAGTCACAGAAAGGTGCTCAGGAAAGGTAAAGGGCTATGTGAAGTGAACAAGAGGTACGGGTCCAGAAACAGCACGGTCCAGTAGCACTTTCTGAGCTCATAGGAGTCCCTTATTTGTGCTGCCCAGTACGGTGGCCACTAGCCACCTGTGTCTATTGAGCACTTACAGTGTGGCCTGAATTGAGCAACTGAATTGTAAGCTAAATTTAAATTAAGTATAAACAGCTATATGTGACTGGTGGCTACCATATTAGGCAGCACAGCTCTAGAGAAACTTCCAGGTTTCTGGCTTGGAAGTTCACAAGGACAACCCTAGTGACAGCAGTCCTTAAAGCGGGGCTAGTTTTGCACATGTGGACCGAGGACTTCGGCACGGCCACCCCAGCTGAGCCTGCCCCTGAGTGCACTGCTCCCGTGCAGCGTGCCACCGTGATAGCCCAGGGCGGGGCAGGGCGGGTGCCACATACGCACCCCTTCAGACCCTGGGTACAACAAACGGGCTGAGTGCCAAAGAAAATGACCTGATGGCCGCCTTCACTCTGGGTTGAAGGCCGTACAGTTCAAAGGATGTGATAATGTCTTAGAAATAGGAGAGGAGACTGGGAGCCCCTTCCTTGCAGCCACGGTCGGGAGGTTGCATCTTTGTAGGCCTTCTCCCCTTCCCTCTGGCCTAGCTAGGGTATGGCTGCTTAGCCAGTGGCCAGCATTCCTTTGGGAAAATTAGACTTATCCCGCTTCTCTTTTTTCTACTCCCCCAAGCCACTTTTGTATATTGGGAAAAGTATATTTGTGAAGAAACTATTCTATAGACTTCCCAGGGGCCCCCCTCCAGCCTGGATCCTGGCTCTGTCCTCCCCAGATGCTGCTGGAGAAGCTGAATGGCACAGTGCCCTGCCTGCTGGACACCAGCACCATCCCCGCTGAGGAGCTGACCATGAGCACTTCACGCTCAGCAGCCAACTCTGGCCTGAGTGACAGCCTGGCCACAAGCACCCCCAGGACCTCCAATGGCGACTCGCCATCCCACCCCTATCACCGCACCTTTTCCCCTCACTTCCACCACTTTGTGGAGCAGTGCCTTCAGCGCAACCCTGACGTAAGGTATTTCCTCTGGGCTAGGAGTGGGCTTTCAGGGGAGCATGGGGCGGGGTGGGGGGGTGGAGCTGGGGCATTGAAGGCAGAGTTTGGGAGGATGCATCTGTCCTGTAAAGGGCTGGGTTCCCAGAGGAGTCCTGAGCTCCTGTGGCCAGAGACTTAGAAGCCAGCTTGGCTGTCGTTTCTTAGAGGGCTGAGGGAAGAAGTAGAGGATGCTTGAGGATGAGATGTAAGCAGCAGGATTTTGGAAGTCTGGGGCACAGGAGTGACCCTAGTCTCTCTTCCCCTTTCTTTACAGACCAAGTGCCAGCACCCTCCTGAACCATTCTTTCTTCAAGCAGGTACAATAGCACTTTTCCAGTGTTCCCTGGGTTTTTTTTTCTTGCCTGTGCTTCTAACTACCTTGTACTCCCTTAGCTTCAGGGTCCCTAGATATATTCTCTCCTCTTCCCTTTGAATCAGAGAAATGGCCATGTTTCTGAAACCCTTTAAAGGTGCTGCTCTTTCCTCTCATAGAGATTTTTGGCTCTAACAGACCAGCTGTCATGGGGCCACTTGCCCCACGGTGTCCTGGGAGCCAGAGCAACAGGATCCACCCCCACCTGTCTCTCCTCCCTCAGATCAAGCGACGCGCCTCAGAGGCTTTGCCTGAGTTACTACGCCCTGTCACCCCCATCACCAATTTTGAGGGCAGCCAGCCTCAGGATCACAGCGGAATCTTTGGCCTGGTAACGAACCTGGAAGAGCTAGAGGTGGACGACTGGGAGTTCTGAGCCTCTGAAGAATGCACACGTTCTCCATCCCGGGACACATGAGCCCCGGCGGGGGCCCTTCCCGAGCCCTGGCCACATTCCCACTCTCCTGAGTGCAGACTGGGTAGAAAAGACATTTCTGCCAGGTTGGTTGGCCACTTACTCACTGGGAAAGAAATTCCTGGAGAGAAACCTTCATTACTGCTCCAGGACTTCTGAGACATAAGGGAATCCTGGCAGCCAGTGATCAGAGGCCGGGAAGCTGACATTCCATCCTGGGAGCTCAGGTGACCTCTTCAGAAGGAAGAGATGCTGTTCTGGCCCTGGAGGGCTGAAGGCCAAGCCCAGGGTTTGACTCCTTGACCCAGAGGATTGTGTGACTTCCTCTTCTCACTCTTGTCCTACTAGCCTGTTCCATCCTCTTCCTCTGCTCTCAGATCCTGTAGGTCCATGGAGGGGCAAGCAATAAGCAACCTGCCCCCCACCCTAGCCCCCAGACTTCTCCCTAATAATTGAAGGGAAGAGCATTTTTTTCTTGTTAAGCACCAGGTTAAGGCTGGGGCAGTCCCTCCTCACCTGCTCATTGCTTGGGCGGAAACACCTTCCCATAGTTCATCTGTGTGGCTCATCCCTTTCCCACCAAGAGCCCATCTTACTGCCTCCTGTCGGCACCTGGAGGCTTCCTCCAAGGCCACAAGGTCTTGCCTAGCCTGAGGACTTAAGTCCTTGTGCAGCTTTAGTTTCATCGCCAGAACAAATTAAAATTTTTGGAGAATCCATTGGAGAGTGGTATTGCTGTGTGCTGGCCACGCAGGCTGGGACAGGAGTCCCTCAGCCCCACATTCTGGCATCCCAGAGTGGTCCCACGAGCGCATGTGCAAGCACAGCTGTAACTATCATCAGATAGCCTCACAACACACGTAATAGATTTGTCTCCTCACTATCCAAAGATGTGAGACCGTCCGTTTTAGCCCACGGCCAGCAAACCACTTTGGGGCCGAAAGGTCCAGGTGCTAAAGACTAGCCTTTCTGCAGGACCCCTTCTGGGCCGCTAGGAGTCCAGGCAGAAGAGGCTCGTGTTTGGCAGGAAAGGAGGTAGATGGTCTTGTTCTGTAACATGACTTGCAGTGTCTCCTTACCCCTGGAACTAATACCCAAGGAGCAGGTAACCCAAGAACCAAACCTGTTCCCTCTCATCCTGGCTGGCTGCCAGCAAGGCTGGGCAGGGGAGTGATTCTGACCTGGGTCTCCAGGGTGCCTCCCGGCCTGCATGGGCACCAGCCTGGCACCTTCCCTGCCTGCCAGTCCCTCTGGGGTGAGGCGCCCTCCTCTCGCTCAGGCCCTAAAAATGTCAGATTAAGGAAGTGCCCCTCCCTCTGAATGCCTCTGACCTGAAGCTGCTCTGAGCCATCAAATGCTCTCAGTTTCCCTTCCCTCAGAAATTATTAACACCAGTTGAAAAACAAAAAATATCTCCTTTGGGCAGTTACAGGGCTTGAGGTGAAAGGAATGACACCCACTAGGGGGCTGAGTGGGGAGGCCAGGTCACATTTGTTTCCAAGCCTCCTCCTTACCCCTGCCCAGCTCATCTTTAAACCTCAAGTTCCCTTTTCTCAACACCATCATCAGCCTGTTTTCTTTCCTTCTGAACTGCTTTCTTCACCTTGTGGTCGGGTCCGTTCATCCTCCGCGCCCAAGCTGCTGTTCCTGTGGTGGCTGCTGGCAGATCCCCCCACCTCACCCCCCCACCCCCGCAGACCTGTCCTGGGCAGGGGAGGTGGCTCCACAGTGCCTGCTGCAGGCGCAGCTTGCTCCTGGTGCTCCTCCAGTGGGTGAGGGCCACGCTTTCCTGCATCACTGCAGCCGCCTTTGAGAATCTGGTCACTGGTGTGCAAGCTGCCAGGAAAGATGCACACAAACACAGTTTTAGAATTGTCTCACATACACACACACACACACACACACACCCCATCCAAGGAGTCTGGGCCTGCAGCTCCCCCCAAACATAAATCTTCCTCTAGGGCGGGGCAGGAGGCTGGGGAGAAAAAGCAAAGCAGGCCATGGGAGCCCTGAGGGAGCCAAGGGAACAGCTGGGGCCTGGGGAAGCTGCTCCCTCCCTCCAGCCCCTGCGGCTCTGAGCTGTTCCGTTCCCTGACACGTGTGTGTGGGCTGTGCTCTGGAGCCACTAGTTCTATTCCTGCCACAGTGTGGGAACAAGCTATGTTTAGGGCTGTGTTTGGTGAAACTGCTTCCAGCCAGACCTCAGGCGGAGCCCGGCAGTCCCCGCAGCCAGGTAGACGGCATCTCCCCACAGAGGCCCCTCCGGGAAGCCACGGCCGCATGCACAGCACAACTGAGGCCCTACCCCCCCCCCCCGTGGGTGACAGTCACCCCCTGTGCCCTCCCACCGTCCAGCGGTGTGCTGGAGCCCGGGCAGCCGCTGGGCCAGCGGGCAGGGAGTACGGAGCGGCCAAGCCCGCCGCCCAGCTTGGGTACTTGGAGCCGGCGTTCATCTTCAGGCCTCGCTCCCTCGCTCCCTCGCTCCCTCGCGGTGAGGGAGGTTCAAGGGAGGTTCGGGCGCCGAGATTGAGATTCGCTTGTCTGAAGGACGGAACCGTCCGAAGGGGGTGCCCTCGATTTCTCTCAGGCGACGGTGTCGGTGGGTGAGGCGCGGCGGGACTCCCGCCACACACGGGCACCACAGGAACGCTGTCGCGCCGCGGGCCTTGCAGCCTCCGGGGGCCCTTGCCTGTGGGGTCGCAGCAGACCGGACCCCCACAGACCGGCCCGCGGGGAGCCGGCGGCCCCAGGTGACCACCACGGGGCGCCGCGCCTCGCAACCTCGCAGCCTCGCAGCCTCGCAGCCTCGCAGCCTCGCAGCCTCGCGGGGCGGGACCGCGTGCCGGCTGGCCCTGCCGCCTCGGGGGCGGCCTCTGGCGGCGGGAGGGCTCCGCGGCCGGAGCGGGCGTGGGATCCCGGACCCGGCCGCCCCCGCGGGGCTGTCACCCTGGGGAAACTGAGGCCGCGGGAGGCCCAGGGACGCCCCGGCGATCGTCCCCGCCTCGGTCTGGAGCGGCCCGACGGGGCGGCCGGCGAGCCGGGGCCGGCGGGGGCGGCGCGGGCGCCGGAGCGCGGGGTCGGGGCGGCGGGGCAGACAAAGGCAGGGGACGCGAGCGAGGGGAAGACAAAGCGCAGAGGGGGTCGGCGGCGGCGCCGGGGCCCCGGAGGCGGCTCCGGGCGCGGCGGAGCCAATGGGCGGGCGCGGGGCGGGGGCCGGCGGGGGCGGCGCCGCGACAAGGCGGTGGCGGCGGCGGCCGCTCGGGGACCACTGGCAGCGGCGGGAGCTCGCGCCCGCGCCCTCCACGCACCCGAGGCGTCCCCCGGAGACCGACCCCCCGCCCCGCGGCCCAGGCCGGGGCCCCGGTGAGACCCGCGGGCGGGCCGGGGAGGGGCCTGCATCCGCCTCGCAAGCCCGGGCGCCCAGGAGGGGGTGCGGGCGCGAGGGCCGCCTCCCGCGGGGTCCCGACGCCCCGCGCCCCGCGCCCCGCGCCCCCGCGCCCCGAGGCCGGCGACCGCCCTCCCGGGCGCGCCTCCGAGCAGGGACGGGGCCGAATCCCCCTGGCTGGGCCCGCGGGGGTCCCGGGTCTGGGGCCCGGTCCTCGTCGGCCCTGGGCCGAGAAGCGGGGCGCGGGCGGCGGCTTGGCGGGGCGGGGCGGGGCGGGCGGCGCGGCCGGAGCGCTGTCCGGGGGCTGCGCCGGCCGAGAGGGGGGCGCCCGCGGCCTCGGCTGCGTCGGGCCGGGGTCAGGCCGGGCCAGCGGATTCTCACCGAGGCCCCGCCCGCCCCGCGACCTCCCCTCGGCCTCCCCTCGGCCTCCCCTCGGCGCGGCGGGGTCCGGGCAGCGGGCGCTCACGGCGGCTGCGCGGCGCCCCCTCCGCTGGCCGCTGCCGGCTAACTCTGTGCTTTCCCCACGACACACGGTTCCACTCAGGGACCCCCGGGCCCCGGGGGGCGGCGTGGAGGGCGGGCGGGCGGAGGGGGTGGGTGAGGGGCGGAAGTGGCAAGACCCAGAGCAACAGGAAATGACTTAGGGAAAGTCCCAACCGCAGCCCCCCAGCCCCTGCCTGTAAGCGCTCCCCGCCCCCCCCGCAGGCTGGGGAAGGGCTTGTGGGGCGCTGCCGACCGACTTCCCCTTGCAGAACCCAGCGGGTGCCGCGTCTCCACCTGGGGCCTCCATCGCCCTCACCGAGCCATGTTCCAGGCTGCAGAAGCCGCCCAGGCCACCCCCTCTCATGTAGGTGATCATCGGGCCGGGAGGGCCCCTCTCCCGCCGGCATCTGGCCTGGGGTGAAGGGGTGAGGGGCGGCGGGCTTGCCTGCCACCCTTTGCCCCGCCCCCCGGGGCCCTGGGACCCGGCGGGCGCCCCGCAGCAATGGGCTGGGCATCCCTCAGCTGACCTGGCCGACTGGCCCTCTCCCTTAGGAAGCCAAAGGCAGCGGTGGCAGCAGCACTGTCCAGCGCTCCAAGGTAGGGCCCGGGAGAGGAGCGTCGCGGGGAAGAAGGGAGGGGCATGGGCTAGGCCCCCGCTTACTCTCTCCTGCCGTCAGTCCTTCAGCCTTCGCGCCCAGGTGAAGGAGAGCTGTGCGGCCTGCCAGAAGACCGTGTACCCCATGGAGCGGCTAGTGGCCGACAAGCTCATTTTCCACAACTCTTGCTTCTGTTGCAAGCACTGTCACACCAAGCTGAGGTGCGCCCTTGCCCTGCCCCTGCCCTCACCTGCCAGCCCTGACCTGACCTGACCACAGTTGTTCTGCTTCTGCAGCCTGGGCAGCTACGCGGCACTGCACGGGGAATTTTACTGCAAACCCCACTTTCAGCAGCTGTTTAAGAGCAAAGGCAACTACGACGAGGGCTTTGGCCGGAAGCAGCACAAGGAGCTCTGGGCCCACAAGGAGGTGGACCCTGGCACCAAGACGGCCTGAGGCCCCTCTGCCGGCCACTGTCTCTGCAGAAGAGGGCCTGGAGTGGGGCAGTAGGGAGGGTGGGAAAGAGTGGACCTGCTCTTGGGGTGGGGGGGTGGATCCTGGGGTGCATCCCAGGGTGGGATAGGGACAAGGCCATCTTGCTCAGGCAGAGGGTTGAGGGGGCAGGGCTCTGCTGCAGGATTCCTTCATTCTCCCTGGGTGGGGGTGGCTCGGGAATCAGGATTGGGGTTTGTTCACCACCCTGCTTCCTACTTCTTTCAGCCTCCCCCTATGGCCCCTTGGGAGGCCCCCAAGCCCAGCTTCCCTATCTAGGTGCCTTTTCTCCAGTAAGGAGTCAGCATGCCCCCTCAGGGTCCCAAGCTCCCTCACTGCCACCTGGGGCTCTCTGCGGCCCTCATGTCTCCCCATCTACCTCTGCCCTTAGCCTGGTCCTGAGCCATGGAGACCGGAGGAAGGAGAGCCAGTGTGTCCTTGCTGGGCCTCCCGGAATGCCCACCAAGGCCCTGGCGGGGGGAGGGGAGGAAGTGGATTAGCCCTGCCCTCCCCCAAAAGGCGAAGCACGACTTGCCCAGTGGGGCTTGGGACCCATCTTGCACCACCGGAGTCACGAAGCGGAAGCTAAAGCACCACCGCCAGGCTGAGAGCCACAGAGACTGGCTGGGGGCTGGCATCCGCCATGCTCACCTCCTCTTTCTCCCCTGTTGCTGCCGGTTCTGACTGTTGTGATCAACCCTATTTTAAATATGTTTTAACAGATTCTGACTCTGTATCATGTGGCCTGATTGGGGGGTTGGGAGCTTTGTGGCAGGAAGGATGCAGAGGTGACAGGGAGCATGGTCAGTCCAAAGCACTTCTGGCCTTGATTGGGGTGGGAGTGGGGCTGGTGATGGGTATCAAGGAAATGCCAACCAGCCTGAGAGAAAAAGGGGGGTGCCCCTTTTGCAATAGCCAGACCTCCTCCACACTGTCCTATCCAGAGTGGTTTCATAACTGGAACTCTACTTTGCTTGTCAGCCTGTGTTCTTTAAGAGAGGGTCAGGCTGGGGAGCCTGGCTGGCTCAGTTGGTAGAGCATGCAACTCTTGAACTCAAGGTTGTGAGTTCAAACCCCATATTGAGTGTAGAGCCTACTTCAGGCTATCCATAGGTGATGGACCCTGGCCTCACTGCACTTCAGTATTTTGCAAGGCAAAACCCTTCTCCTGAGTCCCTGTCTGGAACCTCCCTCCCCTGCCCGCCTTTGCCTTGGAAATCAGCAAAGGATGGTAGAAACCAGCAGATTCAGCAAGTGCTGTTGAAGGTTCTCTAGTTTGCTGTGTCCTTCCCCATCTGTCATCTTCCCCTTGCTTTTTCAATCTCTGGGGAGTGGGGCAGCTGCAGGCACCATCCCAGGTAGTCGAAGGAGAAACAGCTTCTCTGTTCCTTGGAGGGACAAGTTTACCGTAGGGCAAATGCAGCCAACGTGGAGGACCTGAGACCCCACCCCCAGAGGATTATAGGTAGGAAGTCTGGGTTGTCCTGTTTGGACCCAACTGTCCTGATTTCTCCAAACTGCCCATGGGCTACATGAACTGGTGGAGCAAAAGGGCCAACTCCTCGGGGATTTGCTGCCACTGCACCCCATACAATTCTTGAGTCCTAAGTGACCCCATGCCCATGGGACAGGGTAGGAAGCTGGGACTCAGACTTGTGGCAGATGGGCCACTGTGTTGTGTTGAGGTAGATGCTGCCCTTTGAAGCAGCAGCTAACACTCAGCGCAGATGGCACTGGGTCCTCAGCATGAGAGTGGAAAGCCCCATTCAAAGCAGGCCCAAATTCTGTGCTGGAGGCCTGATGGCCTGACAAGGATGGTCTCTCCCTGCTCTGAGCTGAACACCAACAGCAGGTAGACCAGGGGGAGAGAACAGAGAGGTGGCTCCTGGAGGTGCCTGAGCCCTGCCCTGCAGAACACTGCTCAGGGGAGTACTCCCCTGCACTTCCAGATGCCATGAAGTTTTGGACTCCAGCCACTGGTGACACTTGGGCCAGGGGGGCTGACAGTGCCACCTTGATAATCAGGAGACACCCTCAGCAGAGCTCTTGGAAGTGGAGAGAAAGGGGAGCCACCTCTGAGCTAGCAGTGGTATCAGCCACATCATCCCATCCTAGGACCCCTCTGGGAGTAATTTCAAATTCTCTGCTGAGGGACCCAAGCTGCTTACCAGGCACCATACCTGGCTCCCCTCGGGCAAACACCTACTCTCCACTCCCCAACCAAAAGCATTGCCACAGGACCCCTTGGGTATAAATGATCCCTTTTATTGTAAGTAATGTGCGACACTGGCCTGGCTTTGCACTGCAAGCCCTCGGTCGAGATATAGTCAAATAACTATGGCTGCAGGTTCTTCTGCACGATCCACAATTCAGACAGACACAGAGCTGAGGTGGACAGGAGGGGCAGGAGGGTGGTGGAGTGTGGACTGTCCCCAGCCCTGGCCTCTCCATGTAGGTTTGGCCAAGGCCGACATAGCCCATGGAATGATGAGCAAACGGCAGCATGGCCCTTCCCACAGCAAGCCTAGTGCTGCTAGGGGGCTGCCTTTAAGAATCTTTGGGCCCAGGCTGTCCTAGGCCCACAACTTGTCATCTGGGTTATTTAATATAAAGACAATAAATTAAAATTAAGCAACAGCTTGGTCCTGAGGATGCTGAGCCAGCATGTCCACAGTTTTTGGCACAAAAAAAAAAAAAAAAAAAAAAAATCAGGTCTTTTTTTTTTTTTGGAGTGCAGCGTTTCTTGGCCTGTATGCAAATTCACTTTTAAAACCCATTCCCTGTGAGGTAAGACCCCAGGAGGTGGGGCTCTGTGAGAGCCTGAAGCTGGGACACAGAGTCGTCTTGTTGGCACCGGCACCGTGCTCTGTTTCCTCTTGGGGAACAGGGGCTGGGGGTGGGGGTGTGGGCCCAAGAAGAGTGCTACAGCCATCAGGATGGGGTCATGGAGAGGCCGAGCTGCCACATGGCAACTTTGGTCAAGTTGAGGGGCCAGTCCCCACCCTGGGCAAGGGCCGAGGTGGAGACAGGAGCACATGCTCACTGTCTTCAGAGGGCTGAGCTGGGGGTGCTTGACAGAGGCCCCCGGGAGAAAAGGATAGAAAGAGGGGCCCAGACCCAACTGGCACCGTGCAACACACATTCCTGCAAAACCAGCTGCTTTCATTTTCTCTTCTCTCTCTTGAGGCGTCCATCACCTGTAACAATCTAGAATTGATATATATAAAAACCATCAAATATGATCTGAGATATAAATTAACAAGTACAAGGCCTCACATTACATGATGTGAAAAGGCTAAAAACAGCGATAGAAACTACATTCATAAAAGTGCATCGTCAACATACAACGAAGGCTTTGGCTTGTTCTGGTGCCCGTGGGGAAGTGGGCATGGCTGGCAATGAGCTGCCTGGAGCTAATCCCCAGCTCCCCGGAGAGGCCCATCCCTGGGCACTGGCTTTGTTGTTGTTGTTGTTGTTGTTCCTTTAATGACAACTCCCAAGGAAACTGGGTGTTTGGAGGGAGGAGCTCTAGCAATAGGCACATTTTGGAGGGGAGGGGCCGGAAGAAAGGACCAGCGCCCAGGCTGAGGTAAATAAGGCCAACTCTAAGCTGCTTGGAGACACTGGCTCCCAGACCCCTGCTACCATTCTTCCTCTAAGAAGGTAAGGAGGTGAAACCTCATGGGGATGGGCAAGGCTGGCCAAGAAGGAACAGAGATGGAGTTTGGGACATAGTTGGTGACATCATATGGGCTCTCCCTTCTACCAGGTGGAAAGGGCTCTGGCCTAGCAGGGTCATGACTCACAGACAGCCTGATATAACTTCCCTAGCTATCCAGAAGAGCCTGCCCAGGGTTTAGGGCAGCCAGCTGGGTCAGATGCTCTCACCACACTGCCCATCTTTCTTTCTGCTCCAGTGGGGAAACGGGTGCCAGCTCAGGAATGCAAAGGCCATTACCTTCAGCTCTTTCCAATCCAGCCCAAGGCCCAAGCCCACAACAAGGATATTCAGAGCCCAAGGGCACAGTCTCCAGTTTAGAAACTGGGTACAGCATAAGAGTGACTTCAACTTGTAAAACAGAGACAATTGCATTGACAAAACTGGGTCTCTCCCCCACTAAGTGGGGACAGTTCCACATCTCAGGCCCCTGCTTGGGGTGTAGGGGGGGAGCAGGGCCATGGGGGCAGGCAGGATGGGCTCCTCCCTCCCTGAATAAGGCAGCATAACATTTGCTTCATTCATCTTTGGTAAAGGACAGGGACTGGCAAAGCTGACCTGGGGGGCCCCTGGGAGAGCGTAGCCCCAGCCTCTGCCTTCCATAGGCTATGGGATGCTGGGCTTTACCTCAGGCTTGGGTGGGCTCATCCAGCCCAGAGATGCCCTGGTGGTCTCCAGACATGGGAGGAGAAACAAAATAACACTTTGAATGAAAGTAACACTATTCAGACCCTCGTGTCTGTCCTGTGCCCCCAGACCCTTGGGGCTTTGGTGCTGATTGCAGTGTCAGGACACAGCCCCTGAGGGTAAGGCCCTCAGCACTTTGCACACTGTTCCTAGATCCTTCCCCTCCACGCTGAGCTTAGGATGCTGGAGCTCTCGGGTCTGGCAGGCTGGGGGCTCCCAGTCCTTGAGGCTGCAGCCACCCCGCCCTGGCTCTGAGCCCCAGTGGTGGAAGGGGCACAGACGAACACTGGTTGGACTGGAGCTCCATAGTCCACAGCGTTGCCTGGGAGAAGCAGCAACTTTGCTGAGCCCCCACAGCAGCCCCTTGCCTGTGCAGCAGGGGCAGCTGGCAGCAGTGTGCCTCGAGAGCTCAGTACACGAGCTGTGCAAAGTGGTGTGTGAGCAGCTCCTCGGCTGAAGGTCTCTGGCGGGCCTCCACAAAAATGCGCCTCAGGAAGTCCCGGCCATGCTCAGAGATGTGGGAGGGCAGCTGAGGATTGGTGGGCTGGGTGGCAATCTTGAAAATGGCAGCCATGGCTTCATACTCTGCCCAAGGTGGTTTCTCCGTCAGCATCTCTACCACGGTGCAGCCCAGGCTCCTGGAGAGAGAGAACCCCATGTCACGCCGGGCTCCCTGACCTGCCCACCATTGTGAAAGGAGGTCCCTTTCTCAGAACAACCAGAGGCAGCATGGGACAAGCTGAGGGGTGATACTTCTGTAGAGGGTACCCAAGGCTTCATCAACCTACATCCACCCGGGTGAGTCTTGATATAAGGGAAGAGACCCTGTAGTGTGGACAGAAAGAGCTCTGAGATAGCTGTGTTTGTTTCCTATTGCTGCTGTAACAAATTACCATGAGCATAAGACATAAGAAAAATTTATTCTGGAGGTCAGAAGTCGAGAACTAGTCTCAATGGGCTCAAGTCAATGGGTCAGCAGGGATGGTTCCCTCTAGAGGCTCTGCTTCTAGAGGCTGTCAGCACTCCTTGGTTCACGGCCCCTCCTTAGACCACTCTAACCTCCACATCTCTTGCTACCCACTCTCATCTGCTGCCTCCCTTTGCAAGGACGCTTGCAATTATACTGAGCCCACCTGGATAATCCAGGAGAATCTCCCCCATCTCAAAAATCCTTAAATTAGGCTATTTGCAAAGGCCTGTCTGCCACGAAAGGAAACATTTACAGGGCATGGGGTTAGTACATGGGCATCTTTGGGGAACCATTACTCAGCCCACTTCAGTACCGTTCTGAGGGGGAAGAGACGCTCTCACAACTTCTGGGCTTTTTTAGAGGATGCACAAGAAGTGAGGCAGAGCAAACGCAAGCCATGTGAACGCTACGAGATGAAGAAGCCTGCTACAGTTTAGAGATTGACCCAGGCCTTCAAACTGGGTGCTACTTCTCTTAGGGATTTAGCAAACACTAGGGAGGTTTTTCCATGGCCTAGGCTCTCAGCAGTAGCAGATAGGTGCCATTTGAGGTTAAAACACAATGCATAATTATTTTGAGATTCTTTCATAGTCATAATTATCAAGACTTTGTTTCCTTATGTTGTTGTGTAGAACCCATCCTGTGCCTATAAAACAATTGGTCTATTCACCTGTTGATGACTATATGGATTCGTGCTAGTCATTCGGGCTGTTACAAATAAAGCTGCTGTGAATATTTGTGTAAAAAAATATATATATAACAAAAAAAAACACAATGCATTTGCCATAGTTGCTGCAGCTTGCACCAATGTCCCCACACTCGTGGAGGCTGCCTCCTGACCTGGCTGCCAAGAGGTGAATCTCCTCTTGATCCCACAGCACGAAGCCCCCATAGCTCATTTCTAAGTTAGGGTTGGGCTAGCCCAGACATGGAGAGGTCATCCCAGCATGTCCCCAGTGCTCACCACACATCTGCCTTCCTTCCGTAGCCCTCACCGCTGATCACCTCGGGGCTCATCCAGTAGGGTGTGCCAGTGACCGAGCGCATGCCCGTGCCTGACATGCAGATAGTCTGCAGGCGCTTGCTGGCCCCGAAGTCCCCTAGCTTCACGTTCCCAGCAGAGTCTCGGAGGATGTTGGCTCCTAAGGCATGAAAGAGCAGAGGCTGCAACCCTGGACCCTCTGGGCATTTTGTACCCTCCACCCTCTTCCCCTCCCTCCCAGGTCATAGGGTTGCTGGGGACAATGGAGACTACCAGGAATCAGACACGATGAGCACCTAGCGCTACTGGCTTAGCCCTACAGCATGACATGATCATCACCACAGCCAACATCTGCACAGCACCCTATAAGTAGTTTCCCACATTGCTCAACCCATCCATATCAATCCCCAAGGAAACAATCAGGGTCTCACTTTTCAGAAAATTAAGAATGGTTAAGTGACCAGGTCTTAGGGACCCCATAGCCTGTGCCTGCTCACCCTTGATGTCTCGGTGAACGATCATGTTGCTATGCAGGTAGGACATGCCCTCCAGGATCTGCCGGGTGTACTTGCGGGTCACACTCTCTGTCAGAGCTCCGTAGGCCTTCAGCTGGTCTTTCACCGAGCCCTACAGCCATAGGAGTCAGAGGGAGTCAGCTAAGAAAAGGGTGGGGTGGTGGTGGTGGTGGTGGTGGTGGAGGGCTATTTCCAGCACCTAGCATTGCAGCAAAGGAGTGATTCAGCCAACCCCTGTGAGCAAAATACCAGGCTTTGCTAGGGGCTATGGGGCAGCTTGAACAGTATGAGCCCTTCCCTTAAGCAATGTATGACCTAAATCCAGAAGGGAGACCCCTCTGCTCCAGGTACAGGCTGTACTTACTGGACAGTCAGTGCAACCACCCTCTAAGCCTCAGGTCCAGGTGGCCTGGGATGCCTCACATCCCACACTGTCACTACGGCCAGATGCAGGACCCTCCTGACTTTGAGCATCACTTCACCTTCTCCCCTGAGCCTCTGGCATATCAAATGATCAGAAGCATGTCCAAGGGACACCTCCTCTAGAGCCCACAGCCAGGTCTGGCCCTTTTGTGTGTGTCCCACATGCACTGAGAAACACATACCCCCGGCATGTACTCCATGAAGATGGTCAGAGTCTTCTCCGCACGGTCCCGCAGACAACCATAGTACTGCACGATGCGCTCATGCTGCAAGTTCTTCAGCAACTGGATCTCACATTCCAGAGCACTCACCTCCTAGGGAAGGGGCCCAGTAGTTAGCCTGGCTCACAGGGCCCTGGTTCTGCCCACCTGGGATCAGCTCGGCTTGTCCTAATTAGTGACCCAGGGGAGTATGTCTATCTTGGCAACTTCCGCTGGAGCAAAGGGGGACTCTGTTAACAGTCTGGCCCTTGGACACAATGCTGGGCAACCCACAGGATAGTGGCACTTCCATGCTGGAAGAAGGCAGACATTGGGGTGAGAGAATGGGGGGCAGGTGCTTAGTTAAGGTAACTGCTGCATCTGTCCACTCAGACTGGAGTCCACTTAGGCTACACCCAAAGTTGAACTCTGAAGATAAGCTCCTTCTTGGACCGAGGGCTGAGAGAGGCATCTGTGTGAAGGGTGGGGGAGGTACTGTTCCTTGCGGCACTGGCCACTGCCCCTCAGTCTGGGCTGTTTGGTACTTCAGCATCAACTCATTTCCTCATACCTAATCCCTCCCCCGGGGGGTCTGATGCTCTTTGGACCACAGTCCTTTTGCTTCATGGCCATGGCCAAGGTGGAGAGCAAGGGAACTTGGGAGGAAGAATGATGGGGGAAGCAACCTGCAGCTTCTCGAGCAGTTAATCTACGCAGTGAGATGGAAATATCTGTCGGGGGGGGGGGGGGGACACTGGAAGCCAGACCATGGGGAAGGCAGTACCTTGCTTGTCTCAGGGCTGTCTGGGTCAAACTGGACTTGCTTGGAAGCAAGCTCACGTCCTGTGTCCACGTCATAGCACAGATAGACCCTGCCGAAGGCACCCTGGCCCAGGAGCTTCCCACGGCGCCAATTGATGGGAGCACTGGGAGCTACAGGAGAATGGAAGGAAAGAGTATTAGCTTGGTAAATTAGTTACTGAGATCTTGCCCTGGTCTCTAGAGGCTCTGTGATGGGATCTCTGGCTCAAGAACCTCTCACCCAGAACCATCCTATATCTCAGTCCAGCATCATTACCCCCATCTGGAGCAGGCTCAGTACCCTGATCAGTTGGACCATTAGGCTCAAGTCTTGAGAGGCAGATGACCGGCTACCGTCATGGTTAAATCCTCTTCTGCACTCATCAAATACCTTTATTTCCTATGACCCTAAACATCTGAATATGACAAGGACTGAGAAGATTGGTCTTCTGTTTAAACAGAGAAACTAAAGCCTAGAAAGGGGAAGTGGCTTGCCACACAACAGTGCAGCAAGGCCTAAGGTCCAAGGGATCTGCTGCTGACCCACAGGTTCCTCCAGTGTGGTGAGGATGGGTGGGAGCAGCCTACTGCTGAGCTAAACAGCCCCAGGGGATCTCTGGCCTCCTGCCCTGCCTCCTATGTGAGCACCCGCTGGGCAATCTCCTTCTGGCCAGGGCCCACTCCTCACACTTGGTTGGCACATTCCTCTCCTGCACAGAGAGGGCATTCTCGCTGTCTGCACTCCGCAGGCGCCCTCTGGGGTCCAGGTATTGCACCGCCAGACCCATGTTTTCGCCATTTGTGCTCAGGGAGCGGCTGGACGGCACGAGGGTAAAGAGGTTGCCTTGATGACGCCGTATTCGTGGAAATGTTCTTCTGCCTGAAGGGGTGCAGGAGCCATAGTAGAGCAAGTCAGACCCCTGGCCATAAGGCTAAATACGCAAACCACATC
Source organism: Canis lupus dingo (assembly GCF_003254725.2). Lineage (NCBI taxonomy): Eukaryota > Metazoa > Chordata > Mammalia > Carnivora > Canidae > Canis > Canis lupus. Next base: position 14,908,054 of record NC_064251.1, read on the forward strand.
ATCCCATCTGCCCTCTTCCTAACTCATGCCAGAATGGCTAATGTCTCAAGCACCCTGAGAATCAGGACAAAAACAGGAATTAGGAAGCAGCCACAGATGGTTCAGGAAGCCCTAGCCAAAGGGAAGGCACAGGGCTAGCTCTCAGGTACCACATCACTGGCAAGGCCAATTCACTGCTGAAGTCTGTCTTCTCTGGCATCCTAATCCTAAACCTGTGTGAAATTCCATTCCGTCTGCTGCCATGGGGCAGAAGAGGGCGCTGGAGAGCTGGTACCATGAAACACACTATGGATTCAGATCAAGGATGCTATGCTCCCAATGGCAGCATCTTGGCTTCCAAATACCACCCTTCCCCCCATCTCCCCTTAGCCTCTAGTGCCTCAAGTCTGGGCACAGCTCCTCAGAAATAAAGGAAACATGGGGTGTAGGGTGCCTGGGCCCAGCCCCTAGCAGTGGCTTTTGTGTGGCAAAGCTCTACCCATGTCCATTCTGAGGCAGCCAGCAGGGGGCAGGGTAGAGGTGTACTCACCCTCGTTGTAGTCCTTGTGGTGCACAGAAACGTGGTAGCGCCGGGGGTAGGTTCCACCTTTAACCCCTTTGTCATACAGCTGAGTTTCCCGATCTGAGTAAGATAGAGGAATCATTGGTTTCTGGGTAGGTCAATGTAAGTGAGTCATCTAAGCCCCCATGTTACCTGAGACCTCCGAGCAGCAGCCCCAAGGAGAATTAAGACAGCCCTGGCTTTCCAACTCAGCTAACAAAAGCAGAATGCCCACAGTCCCATCCAGACATCCCTGCAGTGCTCTCCATGCTCTGGGGAACTCACCCGAGAACTCTTGTCTGTTATCTGGGAAGCTCTGGGCTCGGGACATTCTCGATTTCCGGAAGGATGGGCTAGAAAAAAACGAAAACAAAATCACAATGTAGATATCAGCCTACTTCAAGAAGCTGTCCACCAGGGCAGAAGGCAGGATATCCACATGGACTCTCTTCTTACTCCTTCCCACATCATTACATGGGATAGAAAAACCAGAAAAAATATCCAGAATGCCTAGCTTATCACAATACCTGCTTGGTATGTAATCTTGTTCTCACAGTTTGAGAGGGAAGCAGAATTTGGGAAAAACAGCCATCTTCTGAGTTCAGCTTACTACTTTCTCTTTAAGTACTCTGAGGCCCAAGTCTGACAGGACCCGCAAGAATCAACCCCTCCAGCCCTCCCAAATTCCACCTTGGAGTTTGGCACCACTTACCCTTCTTGTCCTTTCCTCTCACCTTGGTAACAGGGGAAGAGTTGCAAAACACCCCTTGCCCAGGGTGCTAATAAAAATAGCAACAACACCAAGCATCTTCCTTTCAGACTAATTACCACCATCCCATTTCAGAGATAGGGAAACTGAGGAATGGAGAGGTTAAGGGAAGCTACTTGACTTATATTTTAATGGAGCTGGGGTCTATGTGGCTCCACATCCCATAAAGAAGAGAGGAAAGCCCTATGCTCAAGTTAGACTGGGCCTCAAGGAAATAAGTCCAGGTCATTGGGTTTTACTCCCAAGGAAATGAAAACAAAGCATTAGAGGGACAGAAGCAAAATCTAAGAATCAAGTATATTCAGCTAGCTTTCCTAGAATTCACCTAAATGTCCTCTATCTTACATGTGAGAGTGCCTTCTGAGAGAGCCACAGGCCGGAAACGGTTAAGGACACGAGGGTGCCCCCTACTTCACAACTACTAGACCTTCTGTGGTCTTGTCCTACTGCCCACCCCACTCCCCAACCCTGCTTGGCCACAAAGTTTGGGAGATATTTCAAAGCCAGAGTCAGCCCCTGTCTTGGCAGAGCCTTCAGTTTGTGGCAGTAACTCTTGGCACTTTTATCTGGGCTTCTTGCTCCCCTGGTCGAAGAGCAAGCCCCAAGCAATGCTATAAAATGGATACCAACAAGTAACCATGACTATTTTATGACGTTTAGAAGGAAGACAGTGCTCATCAGTTTTCAGATCTGTTAGGAGAGACAGTACAAATTTGGCCAGTACCCATGTGAACAATTGGTCAGTTACACAAACAGAAAAAAAAAAATCCCCGAACCTGCTCCATAGCCTCTGACCACAGCCCTTAGTCCAGTCACACATGATCAAATGTGCTATTGGGCATAACAAGGTCAAGGTGAGAGACTGGCTAGATCACTGCCAAAGCCAACTCTAAACATACACCTCCTGTTGGGCCAACCAGCTCCACAGAGCCATTTGGTATGTAAAAGACAGCACTTACTCTGACAGAACAAGATTACATACCAAGCAGATAGTGTGGTAAGCTAGGCAGTCCAGATATTTTGTTTTCTGGTTTTTCTATTCCAGTTTCTTACTCTATCAGAAACACTTGGAGGAAAAAAAAAAGGCAAACCCACAGGTGATAATTCCATTTTTTTCCCCCAAACATGGAAGATTCACTACTTCTCAGGCCAGATCATAGCAATGAGGTCAAGAGCACAAGAGCAGTGTATATTATATGTAAACTTCAAACATGTACAGCACTTGGGATAACAGAGCAAGCATTTAACACATATGACTTGCTATTATGAGCTACTATTACGAGCTACAGTTACACTCACCTAATTATACAAACATAAGACTCTCATGGTACTTGAAAAATTAAGGAGAGGGCTAGGAATCCCAGAAAGAGGTTTCTTTCCCAGAAGCATGGTGTTGTAACCATGGGTCTGCAGAACAGTGTCTAGATCAGAGACATACTGGCTAACTCTGTTTCCTCAGCCCATCTGTCCCAAACATGCCCAGGCACTAACACCCAAAGCAGCCATAGTCCCATACCTGTCTGCCGACCTGTCCAAGGATTGGCAACTTCCTGACAAGGAATTTTCAGCACTGCTCAGAGGATCCAACATCTGTAAGGCAAGACATACAATAAAACCCCAGCCCCTGCCTCAATCCCAGCCAGGTGACTCAGGGCTTTATGGCCCAGCCAAGGCCAGCAAATAGTCCTTTCTGTCAAAATATGAAAGTGCCCTTTCTGTGCCTGTGCAGTGGGAAGAATGGCTAAGAAGGTACTATTCTCCCCTGTAGTTTGAAAGGCAAGTTTCCAGAAGGGAGAAAAATGCCTGGACAGCATCCCAAGGAACTCTGCCAGGAGAGCAAAGCAGAGACGCTACTTCTCTTGTTGGCATTTTGTTGGCTCAAGAACACTGGGAGCCTGGCACTGAAGCTGGTACTACCCCACAGAGGCTTCCATGGCATATGGGTGGGACTGTAATGCTTCTGTTTACACTCCATAATTTAAAATTTACCGAAACAAGAATTGCCCTCGTTCCACAGACAAGCCACTGCAGGTCCAGGAAGGTTAGGAGAATTGTTTAAAGTAATGAAACTAGTATTATACAGCTGATACAGATGAAAAATTTCCTAGTTCCTGGTTCTCATATGGAGGCAATAAGAATCTATGAAATGTTTCTCCAGCCTTTGGTCAAATGCAGTAACAAGAAGCCTTCAGATTAGCTTTTTCTTCAACTAATCTCCCTTCATTTTGCCTATAGGGGTATTCCCTATCAGAGTATTCATTATCTGAGATCCAAAGTTAAGCATTACATAGGGAAGCAGGAATCAGAATAATGAAAATTCACTAACAACTTTCATAAAATTAGTTTCCAACTCAAATTATCCCTTCCTATTTAATACTAGGGTCCATCTTGCCCATAATTTCAAAGTGAGACCAGTTAACAGAAGAAGAATAGGCAAGTACAATAACATGACAGGCATGATGCAGAAGAATACCAAAGGTTCAAGAGAGGCCTTCTGAAAATCCACTGAATCCTGTGAAGCCCTCTGGGGGAAAAAAAAAAAAAAAGAGGGCCCTCTTTATAACAGTGTCACAGAAGTCAAAAGGGAAGGAAAGAGGTAACATTGTGTCAGCAAAATTTTTGTTAGAAAAATTAAGCCAAAAAAATTAACATGAATCATGCTTTTGTTTGTTCTAAAAATTAGCAAACAGATACAACTACTACCTTAATCTGATGAAAGAAAAAACAAAATAAACCTATCTTAGTTTCACTTTTCAAGAAAGTCCCAATTGAATATTCCTTCACTATATACTACACTGTTTTGGTTTCTGTTACGTGGATTTATCTTGAATGGCTGGTTACCAGGAACAATTCACTTTAGCTAAGGGGAAGGGCCTAGGCATTCCTTCTTTGGCCCCCTCCTAAGTCTGTCCTCACTAGGAGTCCAATACTCCCACACTTTCCAGGGCTAGGCAAGTACAGCAGAGATGTAAAAGGACCAGGATATAGGGCCATGGGGAGAGATAGAGACTAAAGGCAATGAACTCATTTGCAACCTCTGAGATTTTATACCCAAGTCACCTCTAACACAGCTGATGTCCAGAAGTGCTCTAGCTAGAGAAAACAGAAAGGATGGTCAGTAAAATACCCAAGTAGGGAATCCTTACTCCCTCCAGGAGTAAGTAAAAGCACTCCAGGTCACTATTCTAAACACAAACTTATCTGGAAAGCAGGAGTTGTATACAGAAAAGAGAAGAAGCAGTGTAAAGGGTTTCCTCACAGCCTATATAGTTTGGATAATGCTTTATAGAGATTAGTTATCACCAGGAAAGAAAAATTATAAGAATCAGTTTTAGGGGAAAGAAAAATTACAAGGATCGGTTTTTTACAAAATCTATCATGTGATGCCGCTGCCCCTTCTACTGGATGCTTTGTTTTTAAGAAATTTCCTCTTCCCAGGGGTGCCTGGGTGGCTCAGTCAGTTAAGCATATACCTTTGCAGCTGCCTTCGGCTCAGCATGATCCCAGGGTCCTGGGACCAAGCCCTGTGTTGGGCTCCCTGCTCAGAGGGGAATCTGCTTCTCCCTCTCCTCATGTTTCCTCTCTCTTCTCAAATAAATAAAATCTTTACCAAAAAAAAAAAAAAAAGAAAGAAAAAGAAATTTCCCCTTCCCAGACCAAATCCTAAAAACTTGTAAGAGTGGATCTTTCTCTTATGTAATCAAAGCAAGCTCATTGAAAAGACTTCAGAATGAAGCCAGAGATCTCACTCTTGCTGATTTTACCAAGCCAAAATGCCATTTTCATCAAGTGAGCCATTAGTTAAAAAGTTAGCCATTAAAATGAGTGAGCCATTGTGGTAGGCATACCCCACAATGTGGCCACCCCTCTTCTTAAGTATGGGTAGAATTTGTGACTTGCTTCTAGTTAACAGACTATGGAAAAGAGGGTGATATATTCATTCGCATGATTATGTTATATTTTATGACTCTTATCTTTACAGACTAGAGCAAGAGATTCTCGTCTTGGCCTTGAAGAAGCTGCCATATTGTGAAAAAGCCATGTGACAAGGAACTGAAAGTGGCTTCTAGGAGCTCAGGATGGCTGCTGGCCAACAAACAGCAAGAAGACAGGGACAGTGCTACAACCACTGCCAACAGCCACGTAAGCTCAGAAGGGAGCCCCAAGCTCCAGAAAGGAATGCAGCCTGGCTGACACTTGACTACAGTCTTGTGTAACCCTGAGTGGAGGACCCCTGTTAAATCATGCCTAGTTCCTTACCCAGGAAAATTGTAAAATAATAAATGTATGCTGTTTTTAAGCTGCTAAGTTTGTGGTAATTTGTTATGTAGCAACAGATAACTAATATAGCTGTCTACCACCATAAAAGCTCACCCAAAGTTACATTTCTACAGTGTAATTTGGATATGGTATACTCCCTACCTTTCATCAAGAAATAACAGAACTAAAATATGGCTGATGAAAAACAAAAACTGTCAGTTTAGGATTGGTCATATGTTATATTCTGCTGATATCACAGGCAGTTTTAAGGAGGTATTCAAATAGCAGAGCGGTCTTCTGCAGGGAGACCAGTGAGAGGAGCACAGCAAGGTAAAATGTGTCGAATGTTCATCCAACACCAAGAAGGCTAGGTAGTTTACACGGTGTCGACAGCAGGAATTAATACTTGGTCCCAAAAAAGGAATAGTCCATATTTGGGCAGGTCTGGTTTACAAAGGAGCTAAGAGATGGGGTTCAAATCCCTCAGCTCTGCACCAGGCCCATTATAACCTTGGTCTGACACACCCCAAGGCACACCCCAAGCCCTGTACTCACACACTGCTCACTCGTCTCTGGGATGAACTCCCCTTCACTGTTGATGCTGGTGTAGGATCCCTGACGGGCAATGCGTTGCTGCCGCTCAGGCACGTAGCCAGGAGGAGGTGAGCTTCGGCCAGGATTCTGGGAGCCTAGAGCACAGAAACAAGACCTTTTACAACACAGCCCATGATATGTGGCTGAGAGCAGCAGACAGGGGACCAGGTCAGACCAAACATCTGTCGCAGAGGTTGGTACCAGGTAGGGATTCAGCAGAATTCCATTTGTTTCCTTCACTCTATGTGGCAGATACAATGGGTTAGACTCAAGATCTATTCCACACTTCTAGTATGCCTTCCTGTACTTCAGAAATTAATCAGTTAAAAGCTATTACTTCTACAACCCCCAAAGGTCCAGTCAATCAGATGTACTTGTGTGAGATTTAGATGACCTCCTGCTGCTCCTACTGCTCCTGGCCACTACAGTCATGGGAGCCCTGGTTCTTCTTTCTGCTGCAGCATTAGTGGAGACCTCACACCTGGCCTCCAGTTTTCCAGACGTCAAGGACAGATGCAGGCATCCCTATGGATGTGGTAGGGACCACAGCAGAAGGGTGCTGTGCTTCTGAATCTGGTAGCTTCCTGAGCCCAGAAGAGGGAAGAGCTCTGTGGTGTCTTAACCTAGAATTTGTTTCTTTCTCTCCAATCACTTTATAAGATGGGATATGCACTACATTTCTTCTTCCTGAAACTAGTTAGAGTGGATTCTACTCTACTCTGTGCACCTGAACCCTGACCAATATACTCTGGAGTGAAAAGGTATTACACGTTTTAACTAGAATGAAGCAAAAATGTGTCTTGTAAGGGATTGATTAGAATGAAAGAAAAACTTACTTATTGATGAAGTCCCAGACAGTGGTCTAACTATCCCCAGACAGCATGAACCGCCATTAGTCTGTTACATGGAGTGTCTAAATGAACCCTCCCCGGGATAAAATATCCAAGGCCCTGGACACCAGTTTCCACTGAACTCTCCCCTGTTTTACAGGTAGGATGGGACTGGCTCACATGATGAGGCCAGCACTACAGACCCAGGAGGGGCTGGGGGAAAATAGCAAAGGTTTTCTGAGCTTTTATTTCCAGCCAGAGACTTTCACTTTTTCCAATACACATTGCTGCCTGCAGAGAGCCAGCCTTGTTATCTGATGGGCAATGGGCCAGGGGCTATTGTGCACAGGCCCACAGCTTGGGGCAGGAAAGGGAAGTCTCCCCAAACCAATGGCTATCAGAGGAAGCAAATGGAAAAACCAGGAGTTGGCAGAACTGCTACAGAGCATTTTCAGTTTTGTTTTTATCTTCAATTCAGAAATTGGGGGCCAGTGAGACACATAACAGCAGTCAAGAACAAATAAGACAGAGACCTTAAGAGGACAGGATCCTGGACTGCAAGACCGAAGATGCTCCCACTGTGTACCAACAGGGACAGCAGCGAGCTAGACAGCACAAACCACAGTATGCAAGACAACCCATTCTAGGCCTTGGAAGGCAGTCATGCGGGGATGGAAGGTCTCTGGGATGCCCTTCACTGGCATTCCAGTTGGATCTTGCTCTATTCTGATGAGATCATTTGTGCCAAGGGGCCCCATCAGCAGTAGCTGAAGCAACAAAGCAGAGTAGTAGCCCCATGTTCAGGGTGGCCCACAGCTCTGCACAAAGGTGTTCTACACATGAGGAGAAAGCCAGGGCTTTAAGCTGCTGATGAGCTGTAGTCCTCCCAGAGTGTGCCAGCTGTCTGTGAGCTTCTTAACCCACGGCGCAAAGTCAGAGCAAAACTCACCCAAAGTTGAAAGACTGGCTCTCAGATTCTAGCCCTTCTCATAGGAGACTCTGGTCAGGAAGCTGATGCAGTCAGGAAGTTCCCTCTGCAGGGAGTTCTAGGGTTTGGGGTCAGTGTTAATGTGCAGGTCATTGCAAGTACAAAGAGATAGCTGTTTTGGCCATCAACTATTTTTTCTAAACCCTGCTGTCTCTTGCTGGGCAGATGAGATTGGGGGAGGAATCGACTTTTTTTTTTCTTCCTCAAATGGGAAATCTTAACCAGTATTCCTCAGTGTGCTCACACTGGACCAGGCTGTGCAGAACAGAGCTTCTCAACATTTTGTACCACGAGACCCTGAGAACATCCTAGATGTTTCAACTTTCAAAATTCCCATTTTATTTTGAAGTTGCCACCACTACTAAATAGTTTCTGGTCTCATCTAGCATCACAAAAGAATTTACAGCAAGGAGAAAAACACCGTGGAAGTGAAGGAAGCTGACGTGGGTGACCACCGGTTCTGCCCTTCCAACTGCACCAGGACAGGAGGGCTGGAGTATGCACTGCTCTCTAACCAGCTACTGCTGGGGGCCCCCTGCAAGTCACATCTCCGTTCAACTCTCCTCTGCCTGAACTTTCCCTCCTCTCCTCTCAGAGGCCTAGGGCTCTCCTCCCCCTTGCCAAGGCATTAAGCACTCTCTACCTGCACTTCCCACTTCACCTGCAGCAGGTGCCTCTGGCACCACCCTCAATGCTCATTTCAGCTGACCTGGCACCTCCCTTCTTCAAGAGCATGCTCAGATTTCTAGCTTACAAACAGTCTTGACCTTACTTTTGGCCTCTCCTGTAAGCCACTAACCCACCTCTGTTTTTCTTTTACAGCCAAACTCCTCGAAAGAACAGACTGCCTCTGCTCCCCTGCTCCTCATTCCTTAGGGGTTGCAATCTGACTTGCTGTCACTGTGGGACTGCAGTGGCAAGAAAGGAGATGGAGTAGGAAGAGAGGCAAAAGCACTTAGCGAGATGCCCTAGATCCAATGGGAGTCAAAATATGGCAGGGACAAGTCCCTGAGGCTTGGCTATGTGGCTTAAGAACACCACCCAATGTATTGTGGAAACATGGTGCTTGAGCTCAACTTCAAAGGTGGGTAGAATTTCTATAGGCAAAGATATAAAGAAGAGCATCATCATATAGGGAAACTCCATCTGCCTTTCTGAAGACCCACATGGGCCTTTGGGTTAACTCATTACCTAGTTGTTGTTCTTGTTTGTTGCTTGTTTTTGTTTTTTAGCATGAACTAGTTTAACAGACTAACTGGCTTGAAAAAAATTAAAATTCAAGCCATGTATATTATGATGGGAAAACAAAAAGCAAATGTGACAGCTGGTTTCAAAGAGTTGAAAACCTGTCATATGAAAGATGTTACCTATGGATCTGTGTTGTTCGAGAGTCACTGGGTAAAGTGAGGGAAGATACATTTTCAATTCAATATAAGGAAGAAGTTCAAAGAAACAGCACAGATTGGGCTTTCTTGTACTTCCCCATTACTGAAAATGGGGCCATGGCAGCTGAATGACCCACAGGTTGCCATCTCTTGCTGTATACTCACAGGTTTCTTCCCATTGTAGGGGAGGAGAGCAAAGCCCACTTGTTCCTGCTGGTTGGAAGCTGAACTGCTAAGGCTTTTCCTTTGACCCCATTTCTACTGCAAGAGCTTTTCTTCGTGCCTGATACTAAGACCCTGACTCTCTCCTCTCTTCCTATTTCCTTCTACGTACACTGTTACCAGCACAGTAAACACTCAGACATTTGTGGATGAGAACAACAGTTTGTGCCTCTTACCCTTTCCAACCTAGCTGGTACCATGTAAGTCCTCCTCCCACCCTCTCCTGCTTCTCTAGTGACTCCTCTCCTGTGTCCTTTGCAGGTTCATCCTCCTCTAATTGGCCACTAAGTATCTGGGTCCCTGAGGCTCAGCCCTCAGGGACCCAGATATTTCTTACTCTGCAGTCTCTGCCTAAAGGCCTCTCATCTGGACTTCTGGCTTCAACTAGACAATTTCTAATTTTTTTTTTCCTAGTCCTGATTTTCTCCCCTTTGAGCTAGAGACCTGTATATCTATCTGTCCATTTGATAGTTCCTCTTAGTTACCTCAATGGCACCCCCAATTCAACCTGTTTAAAATATCAGGTCTGCCCCTTCTCAGCACAGGAAACAGGTCCTCATCTATTGTTCCTGTCTTAGTGAAAGGCAATGTCATTTATCCAGATCCATACACCAGGAACTTATCTCTTACTCTTTCAACACTCATAAAGTGTATCCAATACCACAGTGGTTCTTGAACCTCTTAGGACCCTTTTACACTTTGAAAATCAAGAGTACTGAAAATCTTTTATTAAGTGGATTATATTAAATTTTTAAAAGATTTTATTTATTTATTCATGAGAATACACAGAGAGGAGAGAGAAAAGCAGAGACACAGGCGGAGGGAGAAGCAGGCTCCATGCAGGGAGCCTGACATGGGACTCAATCCTGAGGCTCCAGGATCACGCCCTGGGCTGAAGTCGGCGCTAAACCTCTGAGCCACCCGGACTGCCCGGATTACATTAATTGATATTCACTGTATTAGCAATTAAAGCTCAAAAGTTTTGAAAACACAATAATACACAAGCACACATTCCATTAGTATCAGAGCAATGACATCACCTCAGGCAGGTAACCTCTGAAAAACTCCTCATACTCACGAAAGAATGGGGTAAAAAGGCAAATCATAGACCTCCTCTATGGAAAGGATCCTTAGGGACCCCTTGCCCCAAGTTCCCAGACCATACTTTAAGAACCACAGCAACGCCATGTCCTTTTGTATTTGCCTTCTAAATGTCTTAAATCCACCTGTGCTTCCTCTCTCCACTACTGTCACTAGCCTAATCCAAACTTCTGTCTTGCCCTGGACCAAACTACATTAGCCTAACAAGGTTCCCCTTTCAATCCATTCTTGCTCCCCTGCAATCTGTTCTCCACACTGTAGCTAGAGTTTTTCAAAATACAAACCTGAATATGTCATACCACCTATTCCTATTCAGTTTAAAAACAAGAAAGTGGATTTTCACTGCTTTCAACATTAAGGATCAAAATCTTCATCATGAACAACAAGGCTCTGCATCCCTCCCCAGCTTCAGCCCGTTCCTTTGCATCACTGTTCTCAGCTCTCCAGCCTCAAGGCTTCTTTCCATTTCCAATCACACCATACGCCCTCAGCCATCAGGCCTCCCCACGTGTAGCTCTCCCTGCCTGGCACTCTCTTCCTTGTTTTCCCTTTGGATCACTCAGGCTCTAGATCATAGGCTAAGGCTTTCCTGGCCCCGAAATTAGGATGCAATCCCTCTGTTATACATGCTCACAGCACCACACACCTTTCAGTCACAGCCTATAAATTTTACATTACTCTTATCATGACAAATGTTTGTCTTCCTGTGCATCTCTAAAAGCCAAGGGGCAGGACCCAGGTCTTTTTTGCTTCCCATGTTTCTGGCACATAGCTGATACTTGGCCAATTAAATCTTAAGTGAATAAATGAATGAACAAAAATGTAGCTTGATAGGGAGAAAAGAAAATAAGATAATGTGCTGAACACCGTAATAGAGACGGGGATAAGGGACCAACATTTTCAGTGGCTTCCCACTGCCTACCAAACACACCCAAGGGCAGTCAAGACTCCTTAGGAGTGGCCCAGGCATCCTTTCTCAGCTTTTTTTATTTTCCTCCAAATATACCAGCCAGTCTGAAGTACAAGTGAGAGCTCTACAGGCCCTCTCCTCTCATCCTTATCAATGGAAATCCCCCCACAATCTCTAAAGATCCAGTTCAAACAGCTCCTCCACAGAATACATATCCAAGTTATCCTAGTTAGAAATAACCTCTGCCATTTCTTGGCTTTACGGAAAGGCTAGCAGGCTCCACCCACTTCTTCTGTCATGTCCACCACACTCTGTGCCACTTGGGGTTCCCCAAACCCACTACCTTCTTTTGTGATGGTGTCTGGCAGGTACCCCTTCCTGTGCCTGGAATATCTCTATGCTCAGTAAATGTTTCCTTCATGTGGAAGCTCTGAGGCTTCCTCTTCTGTAGAAGCCCTTCTCCAAAGTCCTAGGCCGAGTTGGGTATTGCCTCTTCCCACCCTACCCTGCCCTCCACTGTAGCCCCCACTGTACACACCTCCATTGTAGCCCTCATCCCAGCCCAATGGCTGGTACACACTGCTTGCTGAATGAAGAAACCCAAGATCTACATGTACTGGGAAGCTGTGTTGGCCATTTTCTAGATACACAGGAACTACTTCATAGAAATCCTATTCCTCAGCATTCTCAGACAAGGAAACTCCATATATGGCTCCTCAAAACAATGGCCCAGCATTTAGCCCCTGCCTCTACACACAAATCTTGGTTAGGAGCAGGAGGCCCAATCACTGCCCCATGTTGATCCTCATTGCTTCCTGTACAAATGAACAATGCTGCCTTCCTCCAGCCCCTCAATCTCTCTGAGGGCTCTGGAACAGAGGTCATGCTGGCAGAGTTTCCTAGGCTTCAGGGCACCTGGATTCCAGGGCCAGAGATGTTTCAAATAGGGCCTCCTTGCTAGGGTGCTGGCTCTCTGCCCCCCACCCCCACCAGCTTATTGAAAACATCGTCACCAATTAATTATCCACGATGCTAGAGAAATACGAAACTTTTATACAGGTCTCCAGCTTGGCAACACTTACTACCAGTGTTTGCTCAAGTTCCAGAAATTACTCAATAAGGCAAAGTCAATGCCTCAGTAACACATTCTTCTGCCACCCTTTCAAGAGGCTTATCATTCACAGACAGGCTTAGCAGCAGGATTGATGTTCAGAACTCCCCAAACTCAGCTCAAGATCTTCAGAGAGTTCAGTTTGATGCAACTCTACCTGTGTGGATAGAACTTGTCTTCCTAGCAGTAGGAGGGGTCTGAGCAACATTAGGGCAGTAGGTTCAACCCAAATGTTTGGTAAGGTCAGGTTTCCCTCTTGATACAAATTTCACAATTCAAGACATGAGCTTTCTCTTCAGACTCTGAGGAAATGGGATTCAGAGCCATACTGGACTATCTGGTATAATGCACAGACTTGACTTGGATTTCTTTCCTGGGAGGTCTGGGGGCAGCTACATAGTTTTCTTCCTAGTTAGCCAATCACATACATTATGGCAACAGTCTCCTGTTCTTTCCAGACAACTTAGTTTGATTCTCTAAAAGTTTCATTAATCAACATCTTCCTCAAAGTGTAAGGACTCCTCAGGAATCATAAGCAAGAGATCTGAAGTTAAAATTTAAACTTGGACCTTACTTCTAACCTGTAAGTCCCTAGTTTTTTAGCAAAACAATGGTCAAAAATGAGAGTGAACTGTTTATTGTTGGAGGTCTCCAAGTAGATGTTTGAGGAGATCACTTTTTCAGACATGTTTAAAAAGGAACTTGGTCACACCATCACATTGTTATATTGTAAGCTCCCTGAGAGTCAAGGACACCATCCCGGTCATTTCTCTACCCATTCCCCCCAAATAAAGGCATAGAGGATTATTTTCCACAGAGTTAACAGTCAATAAATCTTTGATGATGGTTTTTAATTAATATTTAATTTTTTAAAAGCATGGGCCGATAAATTAGATGAGAGGGGAAAAAAGAGGTGAAATACTCACTGACAGAGACGTGCCTGCTTCTGGGTTCAGGGGGCTGATAGATGGTATTGATATCTCCTGCAGACTGGGAAGCTTTGATCCGCACCTGCCTGGACACCCCAGAATGGGGAGAGGGACTGGTCTGTAAGATAAGAGGAAAAAGGTTGAGCTATCTTTAGCAGGCAGGCCAAGAGAGGCCCACATGTCCCTTCTGTAGAACAGCTCGTGCTCTTAGCTGTCTTCATGCTTTCAATACATGAGCTACCCAGTCTTCCCCCCCAAATCTTACTCCTCAACCTGGGCAAATCACGATTTCCTCATGGTAGTTTTACAGCTTCAGTAATATCTGAGCACTAAGACCCAATGCTCCAGTTTAAGAGGTGATGACCCAGGCATGGAGGAATAATAGGTTTTCCTATAATAATATGCTAAACAGAAAAGTGAGTTGTAAATACCCTCTCATAAAATTCTCCAGAGAGCTTGGGAAAAATAGCAGGAAATTATTTCAGCAGCGAGATCACCAGCCGAGTGGGGGGTCAGAATAGAGAATGACAGTAACCTCTCCGCCCAGCAGAATTCTGGTTGGTAAACATGTATTCCTAAAAGTAGCTTGATATGCTGCTTCTCCCCCAACCACAATCACTCCCCACAAATTATGGCAAAATCTCAGTTGCTTAGTATCACCAGGGGTTTATGTGCAAAACCACCTCAGGGTTGTGTTCATCTGGGAAAGGCTATCATAGCTACCATTCTGTCAGAGGTCAAGGATCTCAGAACAGAGTCAGAAAGCTTACCACACACACACATTCACTTTTCCACTGTTCCAGTTAAGCCACCCAACGAGCCCTAGAAAAAAATCAAAGCAACAAAGAGGGACCTTGCACTGAGAAAGCTGAAAAGTGAAGGTAGATGGTGAGCAAGTGACATAGGGATGCGATTATAAATACGTGGAGCACTACAGAGAGTGGAAATGGGAGGTCAGGCGCGCTAAATAATTTGGATCAAAGTTTCAACTTGCTTCTCCAGCTCTTCTACCTCACATAAGAAAAAAAAAGTTCGACCTAAACAAACTATATCCTGTCCTCCAGGAAAAAGGCTTCCTGGTCTCAGGGCTGAATTCAGCTGCCAAGCAGCCTCCTCTCGTCTTTCCACGCCAGACTTTGTCACATGCAGGGCTGTCTCTACAAACTGTCTTGCTCTAACGGGAAGTCAGAACCAAGGGGAAGTGGAATGTTCTTTCTGAAGCCTCCGATGTGCAATAGCTCTCTGCTGAGAGTCAGAAAGGAAAAAACAGTCAAAGCCACATACTGGGGAAACAGGCCAGTGAAGGGCAAGGAAAGGCCACAGCCCTATAGTCAGAAAGAGAAGAGCCACATGATGAGCCCCCTGAGGACACCTGCTTGCACACAGTGCTTTTTTTCTTTTTTTAAGATTTTATTTATTTATTCATGAGAGACACAGAGAGAAAGAGAGAGAGGCAGAGACACAAGCAGAGAGAGAAGCAGGCTCCATGCAAGGAGCCCGATGTGGGACTCAATCTCGGGTCCCCAGGATCACACCCTGGGCCACAGGTGGCACCAGGGCTGCCCACACACAGTGCCTTATACACAGTGAGAATTCCATAAATCTTGGCAATGTGAATTTGAAATGTACAAAAGAACGTACACTCTAGACTCAATTTTAAACGCTAAGAACTGAGACAGTAAAGTAGGTTCCACAGCCAGCATGAGCATTGGTTTGTAGAAGGAACGGCTGAAATTATGGCAACAGGTTGGAAAACAGATGAAGAGGATCAATGGAGGTTTCAAAGGAAGGCTTCATATACCCTAATGTGCACAAATCACCTGAGATCTTGTTAAAACACAGATTCTGACTCAGTATGTCTGGGATGGAGTCGAGAATCTGCATTTTTTTTTATTTTTTTAAGATTTTATTTATTTATTCATGAGACACAGAGAGAGGGGCAGAGACACAGGCAGAGGGAGAAGCAGGCTCCATGCAGGGAGCCCAACGTGGGACTCAATCCTGGGACCCCGGAGTCACACCCCGGGCCGAAGGCAGGAGCTAAACCACTGAGCCACCCAGGGATCCCCTGCATTTTTTTTTTTTAAGATTTTATTTTTAAGTAATCTCTATACCCAATCTAGGGCTTGAACTTACAACCCCAAGACCAAGAGTCACACACTCTCCCAACTAAGCCAGCCAGGTACCCTGAGAATCTGCATTTCTAACAAGCTTCTAGGTGTGCTGATGCTCCTGGTCCATAGGCTACACTTTGAGCAGCAAGGTCGTAGGAAAGTTATATTTCAATTTAAGTTCACAGTTCTCAATCCTAGACACCCATTAGAGCTGCCTGTGAGGCTTTAGACACCTCACATCAACTACAACAGAATCTCTGGAGATGGGGCCCAAGGACTGGTATTTATTTTTTAAAGATTTTATTTATTTATTCATGAGAGACAGAGAGAGAGAGAGGCAGAGACACAGGCAGAGGGAGAAGCAGGCTCCATGCAGGGAGCCCAATGTGGGACTCGATCCCAGGACCCCAGGATCACATCCCGGGATGAAGGCAGGTGCTAAACTGCTTAGGCACCCAGGCATCCCTAAGGACTGGTATTTTTTAAATCTCCCCAAGTGTTTGTAATATTCAGTCAAGTTTCAAAACCTTAGTAGAGGGATAAAGGAGAATGGCACAGTAAACAAAAATGAGGTTCATGCAAGGATTCAGGAAACTTTGAACACAAACTAGAAGTGGGAAAGAGAGGGAGGTGGGGCTAGGAAAAACAAGAAGGGATTGTGGTGGAGTGAAAGGAAAGCCCACAGGTAAAGTGTGGCCAGCAGAATGTTCTAAAGATAGAAAACAGAAGGTGGCATTTGACTATTCAGTGTAAATCTCACTGAAGGACTCTGTAGGTAGCAGTGTGTGTGGCTAACACAAACAACACGAAAAATTACCAGGGAACCACATCAATAAAGATTATGGTGACTGGAAGCTACGGGATCAGCAGAAAAAGTGGTTACAAGAGTTGACCCACAGACTATCTTGATAAAAGATTTGATGGAATGAGACAAAACGAACAAGTGGATTCAACTATGCAGAGGGTAAAAGTGTGTGTGTGTGTTTGCTCCAGTTTGGTTCATGAGAATGTAAGGTGAGAAATGGTACCCTGGATCTCATTAGTCCTCTGCTTCAAGGGTGGCATCAAGAGACTTTGCACAGAAGACTGCAATACTTATGATAGTTATATTTTCTTCTCCTAAGGTAACCCAATAATTAAAGAGTTCATCCAAATTGAGATAAGGTGACTAAATCTGTGTTTTCATTATCTGTACTCTCCAGGGCTTCCTAGACTTTGACTGCATATTTACAGCTTAGGGTGCCTTTCTAGACTAAAGAGTCCCAGGCTTTTTTGGCTATTCACATACAAAAGTGACTCCAACCCCTTGAAAATGTCATCTTTCCTGGACCTTTTCTAGCTCAGTTACCCTCTGAGCTGTGGGAAAGAGAATGACACAACACCTCACAACTTCGTCCCATGGGCAACATTATACTTTCTGTTCTGCTTAAAATGAACTGTGGAAGAGCCCGGAGGAGGTCTTCCAAGGACACTATAATAGTTATCAGACCTCTCTCCCGGAGGGTAAGTGATAGGTACTGAACTACAAGTCAGAACATCTGGATTCTAGACCAACTCTGTCATCACTGATTGTTCACCATGGGCAAGCGACCCTAAATCTAGGTTTCCCTAGGTGTAGACTGGCCAGAACAGCTGCCTGCCCTTGACCTCTCAAAGTTGCAAGAATCAGAGAGACAAAAGCACTTATACATGTAAGGTGTTATATTTAACCAGAGGCCAGACTGAAGCTATTGTACTCAACAAATTTGGTTCTATCTTCCTGCACTTGCCCCATTATTTTAGATTATCCTTGATATTTTGAAATAGTAGACAAGATAGCATGGAACTCACTGATGGGATATTTGGGAAGTGGGCAACATTTAGGTGAGAAGATTAGAAGTTTACCCTTGTCAGGGTGAATCTGAGGTAACAAAACAAAATGCCATACTCCGTTTAAGGTGACTAGGTACTTGATTTTTATCATATTCAGATATAAGTGACAGAAGAATGTTAAGCTTGAGATTATTTTAAGATAGTGGAAAATTTGGGTCTAGGAAGTTATAAGAAGGTCAAGAGTAGAAAGATAAACTCACAGTTGAATGCACACATGCTTAGAGAAAAAGTCTGTAATAGGAATAAGCAGGCACAGGCCTATGGCAGCAAGAACTACTGAAGGAGATGATGAAGTATCCTAAAATGGCAGGAGAAAGCAAGGTGAGAGAGAGGCTCTTCAGACTAATAGGAGGCTCTGTGATGACCAAACTCCAGGAGTTCCCAGGTAAGAACCACATGAAGCCTAAGACATGGCCTTGGCCAGGTGAGCTGGGAGGGGTTTGACATACATCTTGGTGGGGGGTAAAGAAAGAGGAAAGATTAGAAGCTGTAATAGAAGTATCAGTAGAAAAGGAATTCAGAGAGAAGAAAGAGACTGCACATTTGAAAACAGGTATAAGGGAAGTGAAGCAGTAACAAGAGGTGGATGAGGCAATAGATTGCTAAGAAACTCTACAGAGAAATGAAGTGGCTGCCAGTTATCTGCTGGAGACACAGCAGGGTGCTATGGTATCCTGGAGTAGCACACTTAAGTATGATCTGTGGGACTGGTACCATGCAACAGCTGATGGTGTAACAGTCCTCAACAAGGTAGTACAAAAACAGAGAATAACTCTCTACAGACTTTTACAGCAATTTGGCAGAGTGACTTACTGTCTACTGAAATTAACAATAAACACTATAGTCTTATATTTTGTATATCTCTCATTTATTTTACCATTTCATTTTTCAGTTTTTGTGTTTTAAAAAGAATTGGTCTGGGGGATCCCTGGGTGGCTCAGTGGTTTAGTGCTTGCCTTTGGCACAGGGCATGATCCTGGAGACCCGGGATCGAGCCCCATGTTGGACTCCCTGCATGGCGCCTGCTTCTCCCTCTGCCTGTGTCTGCCTCTCTCTCTCTGTCTCTCATGAATAAATAAATAAAATCTTAAAAAAAAAATTGGTCTGTAACAGACTGGAAATTAGAATAATAAAACTGATTTTTCATCACAGATGGTTAGAGAAGCACTGTTCTAGAGGTGAGATTCCTGAGCTTATTAAGAAGCCTGCAGTGGGGCTCCTGGGTGGCTCAGTTAAGTGTCTGCCTTCAACGCAGGTCATGATCTCAGGGTCCTGGGATTGAGCTCCGTGCTGGGCTCCCTGCTCAGCAGGGAGTCTGCTTCTCCCTTTCCCTCTGTCCTCCCTACCCGGCCTCATGCTTTTTCCCCTCCTCTCTCAAATAAATAAAAATCTTAAAAAAAAAGAAAAAAAAAAAAAAAAAAGAAGTGTGAAGTCTAGGTGAGGAAGTTCCCAAGGAAAGGTTTCATCACCACCATTACCATTGCCACTACTAGTCCTTTTTTTTAAGATTTTATTCATTCATTCATTCATTCATTCATTCATGAAAGACAGAGGCAGAGACATAGGCAGAGCAGAGGGAGAAGCAGGCTCCTTACAGGGAGCCCGATGCAGGACTTGATCCCCAACCTGGAATCATATCCTGAGGTAAAGGCAAATGCTCAACCACTGAGCTACCCCAGGTGTCCCCACAACTGCTAGTCTTTTTTTTTTTAAAGCATTTTATTTTATTTTATTTTTAAAGATTTTATTTATTTACTCATGAGAGACACAGAGAGAGAGAGGCAGAGACACAGGCAGAGGGAGAAACAGGCTTCATGTAAGGAGCCCGATGTGGGACTCGATCCCGGGTCTCTAGGATCACACCCTGGACTGAAGGCAGGCACTAAACCGCTGAGCCACCTGGGCTACCCACAACTGCTAGACTTAAATGTAAATCTTTATAAATGCAAAAAGTTGGGGCAGCTTAAGTGACCTGATAATAACAAAAATGGTTATTTAATTAAATTATGGTATATCTACTCAAGGGAATTATGCATTTTGATAAATTTTAATTACAAAGATCACACATTAACATGGGAAAATGTGCATCACAACGTTAAGTGAAAAAATAAATTAGAAAATTGGAGGACTACCATGACAATACTTAAAGTATGTACCTCAAAACTATAGGGGTACATGTAAATAGCAATTGATGAGTGTGTTATAGTGATAGGATTGCATAGGGTAATTCTCTCTTTATTTAATTTCTTTATTTAATTGAGAGAGAAAAATAGGCAGCAGGGAGAGAGTCCCAAGCAAATTCCCCACTGAGTGTGGAGACCAAAACAGGGCTCAATCTCATAACCACAGCATCACACATGAGATGAAACCAAGAGGTGGATTGTGTCACCCAGACGCCCTAATAATTCTCTCTTTTTAAAATTTTATAAAGGGACGCCTGAGTGGCTCAATAGTTGAGTGTCTGCCTTCGGCTCAGGGTGTGATCCCAGTGTCCTGGGATCGAGTCCCACTTTGAGCTCCCTGCATGGAGCCTGCTTCTCCCTCTGCCTATGTCTCTACCTCTCTCACCTCTCATGAATAAATAAATAAAATATTTAAAAATAAATAAAGCTTTATAAAAAGTTATATTGACAGGGGATTGACAGGGGAAGGGGGGAATTTATACTGACTTTATAGTAATTTTTAAAAATATAAGTCCTAAAAATTTATATATATATATATATATATATGTGTGTGTGTGTGTATATATATATATATATATATAAAAGTCCTTAGAGAGGCATCAACGTGGCATTTATTTTATGCAACATCTAATGCAATGCCATAGGCATCAGAGCTCAGATGGTCATTTTTCAAACAGCTTGGGTGTTGCAGCAGTATCTGCAGCCATGCATACCCCTTAAAGGATGGGAAAGTGGATGTAAAGAACCATTTATCTATACATTCTCATCAAGGGAATGAAGAGATCATAATCAAGGGTGCTAGCTTCTAGTCAAGCAATTACACCATTAAACCGAAGCCTAATTCTAGCTTCTTCTGTATAGAAGGGGTTTGCTGAATATGATCTCCACTTGACTTTTACTAATAATTAAGAAGCATTCATTGTGTTTTCTTTAGAGGATGGGTGGGGAAGGGGTCCCAAAACAATAAATCACAGCTCCTGCTCTTGAGGAGCTTAATAATCTTTTGGGGTAAAACTTACAAATATGTATCAACTAGAGGGCAATTACTAAGCAACCTATAAACTAGTGTGCACATTATATCCAATGACTAAAGGAACAGGGAATAACCAAGATAAGATGGCTGCAGTCACAAACACTGACCACTCTGTAGCAGGTAAATCAAGTAAGATCCTAAAAACAAGGTCATAGCCACGGTCTAGCAAAGAGCAATAAGGAAGAACTGCAGAATGGGTGGGAGTATGATGAGTATGTTGAGGGATATGGAAGACTGCAGAATTGGAAAGAAGGATATCTGGTGATAAACCCTGGATGCTAGACTATATTTAGACCTTCTATGAGAGGCAATAAAGAAAGACTATAAGGAGCAGGTAAGTAACTTGAACAGAGAAATAAAATAATAAAGTATATATTTTACTTCAGAATACTTCCCAAAACATATCTAGAAAAAAGATACATCTGGGACAGAGAAGACCAATCCTCAATCACATGGACATGTCTATAATATTAGAAAATGTCTTCTTTATTCTAAGGCCTCCTAACTGCATTCTCTTGTGCCTCTCCCTAATGAGTAGGACAGCCCGATCCCAAAACATCTTTTTAAAAATACATGGTAAGGGGGCTCCTGGGTGGCTCAGTCAGTTAAGCATCTACTTTTGGCTCAGGTCGTGATCTTGGGATCCTGGAATGGAGCGCCACATCGGTTCTAGCTGCTCAGCAGGGAGTCTGCTTCTCCCTCTCCCTCTGCCCCCACTCATGCTCAATCTCTCTCTCTCAAATAAACAAAATCTTAAAAAGAAGAAGAAAAAGATGACGACAGACCCAAATTGCAATCATTCTTGCGAAATATAGGCATCAAAGACCTTTTAAAAGAAGCAGTTATTTAAGGGATAATTCCTCACTTCTGACGGCCTCTATAGATTGCCTGCCATTTGGTAAGGAAGCAGCTAGTAAGTTACAAGAAGCCCACTCCGTGGCCTTTTTTCCATTGAACAGAAGGAAAAGTCTGTTTCCTACATGTTTCTCAAGAGACAGGCATGACTGCTGAGGAGTTGTGAGAGGTTTACATGATAGTCTCAAATCCTTGGCAGCCTTTGCTACACCCCACCCTCATCAAATCTCTCTTGTTGGGATTCAAATTGAATTGAAATAACAAAAATAGGGATCCCTGGGTGGCGCAGCGGTTTGGCGCCTGCCTTTGGCCCGGGGCGCGGTCCTGGAGACCCGGGATCGAATCCCACGTCGGGCTCCCGGTGCATGGAGCCTGCTTCTCCCTCTGCCTGTGTCTCTGCCTCTCTCTCTCTCTCACTGTGTGCCTATCATAAATAAATAAAAGTTTAAAAAAAAAAAAAAAAGAAATAACAAAAATACAGAAAAAATTTTCTCTCTCTTTTTTTCTTTAGATTGGATTGATTGATTGATTCATTCATTCATTCATTCATTCATGAGAGACACACAGAGAGAGGCAGAGACACAGGCTGAGGGAGAAGTAGGCTCCCCGCTGGGAGCCCGATGTGAGAATCTCGGGATTCCAGGATCACGCACTGAGCTGAAGGCAGACGTTCAACTGTTGAGCCACCCAGGCATCCCAAGAATTTTCTCTTTTATCATATGTTTTCCTTCCTCCCATGTCACAAGCCAAGTAACCTTTAGCTGCAACTTCAACATGGATGACTTGACTTTGCAGTGAAATCACATCCAAAATGCTACCTGGCCACTCAGGCTGGGCTGCACTTCTATGCCTGCTTCATTTTAAACTTTTAAATTTGTTTTAGGGAGAGAAAAAGGTGGTGGGGAGAGACAAAAGGAGAGGGTTAGAGAGAATCTTAAGCAGGCTCCACGGCCAACATGTAGCCCAATGCAGGGTTTGATCTCATGACCCTGAGATCATGACCTGAGCTGAAATCAAGAGTAGGACACCCAACCAACTGATCCACCCAAACGCCCCCCCATTATGTGCTTACTTTAACAGCAGTTGAGGAACACAAAATTCTGTCAAGGAAGCCAGGTAAACTCCTGAAGCACAGCAAGTCTTGTCTTTAGCTACCAGGCCATCATAGGGGCTACTTACATGGTTTCTGTCCTGGGACAGCAGCAATATCCTAAGGCTTTTCATGCTTGAGCTTCTATCTAATATGTCAATCGCTTTATCAAGATCATCTTGGTTCTTCAGCAGGATGGAGAGCTGTGACACAGGACACAGAAAAAGAGAAGCATATAAGATAAAAATCTTTAGTTTCTAAATATAAGCAAAATAAACAACAACAAAAAATAAGTCTGAAGGAAAACAATCTCATTGGATACTACGGGATGTTAAAACTAATTGAAACCATATAGATATTTTCTTTTTCTTTTCCTTAAGTGTACAACTATTCAATAATTTTTTAATAAACTTGCAATTGTGCAACCATCGCCATAATTCAATTTTTAACATTTACATTTTGCCAGAAAGATCCTGCACTCACTTGTAGTCACTCCCTCTTCTCACCTGCAGCCTCTAGCAACTACTATTCTACTTTTTGTCTCTATATTTGCCTCATTTGGACATTTGCTACACATGGAATCATACTTCATACATATTCAATTCAGGTCATAGTCTTTTGCATCTAGTTTCTTTTGTTTAGCTTTATGTTTCTGAGTTCATCTACTGCTATTGCACACCCCATTGCTTGAAGATATTTTCTGAGAAGCACTTCCTCTTTATTTTATTTTTTAAATTTTATTTATTTATTTATTCATGAGAGAGAGAGAGAGAGAGAGAGAGAGAGGCGGAGACATAGGCAGAGGGAGAAGCAGGCTTCATGCAGGGAGCCTGACGTGAGACTCGATCCAGGGTCTCCTGGATCACACCCGGGTCCCAAGGCAGGCGCCAAACAGCTGAGCCACCCGGACTGCCCTTGCTTCCTCTTTAAAAACATCCTTTAGGGATCCCTGGGTGGCGCAGCGGTTTGGCGCCTGCCTTTGGCCCAGGGCGCGATCCTGGAGGCCCGGGATCGAATCCCACGTCGGGCTCCCGGTGCATGGAGCCTGCTTCTCCCTCTGCCTGTGCCTCTGCCTTTCTCTCTCTCTCTCTCTCATGAATAAATAAATAAAATCTAAAAAAAAAAAAAAGAACAGAAATTTAGGCTGCATAGCAGCATGTGGTTCCTTTATATTTAAAGGTATTTGTTAAGTGTCCAACTCTTAGTTTCAGCTCAGTTGTGATCTCTGGGCTGTGACATCAACATGGAGTCTGCTTAAGTTTCTCTCTCCCTCTGCCCCTCTTCCTGCTCTCTCTCTCTCTCACTCTCTCAAATAAATAAATAAATCTTTAAATCTAGAGGACACTATGAGTATTTGATACTAAAAGAAAAGTATGCTTTGCCTGGGACCCAGCAAATGTCAGATCTTATACATTTGTGGCAAACACAAAATTAAGAAAAAGTCCAATTAATTTCATCAGTTCTCAGAGATGACAACTCTAAACCATAGCCAGGAAAACACAAATAGCAAGGCCAGTGTTTAAAAGAACATTTCAAGGGGTGCCTAGCTGGCTAAGAGCATGCAACTCTTGATCTTGGGGTTGTGAGTTCGAACCCCATGTTACGTGTAGAGATTACTTAAAATAAATAAGAAAGGATAAAATAAAATTAAAAAACAAAATAAAATTTTAAGAGAATTCATAGAATGGGAGAAAATTTTACAAATCATATCATTATATTAAAAGAATTTCTTCCTGTAACACTCAAAGTAGGAATAAAGAAAGATTGTTGTGGGAGGTGGGAGAGAGATAAAGAAGTAATTGGAGTAGACTTTAAAGTAAACAAATAAACTACAACTTTGTAAATGTACAGTATAGGTCTAGATATCCAGGTTATATAAAGAACTCCTATAACGCAACAGTAAGAGAATAAATAACCCAATTCTTTTTAATGGTCAGACATTATCCAGAGAAGACAAAAGCTAGCAAGCACTGAAAAGATGCACCATATCATAGGCATTAGGGAAATGCAAATCAAAACCACAATGAGACACCACATCTACTAGCATGGCTATAATTTAAAAAAAAATAAAATAAACAAAAACCCAGAAAATAATAAGTATTGGTGAGGATACAGAAATTACAACTTTCATATGTTGCTGGTAGGAATGTGAAATGGTACAGGGGATATGGGAAGGATGGGCAGTTTATCAAAAAGCTAAACATACAGTTACCATAAGAGTTCCACTCCTAAGTGTGTACTCTAGAGAACTGAAAACATACGTGCATATGAGAATATGCACACAAATGTTTATAGCAGCATTATTCATAATAGACAAAAGGTGAAAACAACTCAAGTATTCACCAACAGATAGATGGATGCATAAGGTGTGGTTTATCCATATAATGAAGTATTCTTACCTTGAAAACATTATGCTAAGTGAAAGAAGCCAAACACTAAAAGCCATATATTGTATGATTCCATGCATATGATATGTTCAGAATAGGCAAATCCAGAGAGACAGAAGGTAGATTTGTGTTTGCCTGCCAGGGGCTGGGGAGAGAAGGGAAGAGGAAGTGACTGCTAATGGGTACAGGCCTTTGCTTTGGGGTATCTGAAATTAGATAGTAGTGTTGGTCATACAAATCTGTAAGTGTATAAAAAAAAAAAACCTCTGAATTGTACAGTTTATTTTTTTATTTTTTAAAGATTTTATTTATTCATGAGCGACACAGACTGAGAGAGAGAGGAAGAGACACAGGCCGAGGGAGAAGCAGGCTCCATGCAGGGAGCCTGATGTGGGACTTGATCTTGGACTCCAGGATCACGCCCTGGGCCAAAGGCAGGCGCTAAACCACTGAGCCACCCAGGGATACCCTGAATTGTACAGTTTAAAAGGATAAATTTTATGGTAGGTGAATAACACCTCAATAAAGCTATTATTACTAACAATAAACATAAAATGAAGTCTCAAGAGATTTCTCATTTGTGGTTCTCAAATCCTGACAGGGCAAGGTTTAGAGGGCAAAGAAAAGAAAAAGAGGTTGATTCTTTTGCCTTCGTGGATGTATCTTGCAAGAAGTTACTGTGGCTGAGTTCAAAAAGGGTGTTGCCTGTGTTCTCTTCTAGGATTTTGATGGAATCTTGTCTCACATGTAGATCTTTCATCCATTTTGAGTTTATCTTTGTGTATGGTGTAAGAGAGTGGTCTAGTTTCATTCTTCTGCATGTGGATGTCCAATTTTCCCAGCACCATTTATTGAAGAGACTGTCTTTTTTCCAATGGATAGTCTTTCCTCCTTTATCGAATATTAGTTGCCCATAAAGTTCAGGGTCCACTTCTGGATTCTCTATTCTGTTCCACTGATCTATGTGTCTGTTTTTGTGCCAGTACCACACTGTCTTGATGACCACAGCTTTGTAGTACAACCTGAAATCTGGCATTGTGATGCCCCCAGATATGGTTTTCTTTTTTAAAATTCCCCTGGCTATTCGGGGTCTTTTCTGATTCCACACAAATCTTAAAATAATTTGTTCTAACTCTCTGAAGAAAGTCCATGGTATTTTGATAGGGATTGCATTAAACGTGTAAATTGCCCTGGGTAACATGGACATTTTCACAATATTAATTCTGCCAATCCATGAGCATGGAATATTTTTCCATCTCTTTGTGTCTTCCTCAATTTCTTTCAGAAGTGTTCTGTAGTTTTTAGGGTATAGATCCTTTTACCTCTTTGGTTAGGTTTATTCCTATGTATCTTATGCTTTTGGGTGCAATTGTAAATGGGATTGACTCCTTAATTTCTCTTTCTTCAGTCTCATGGTTAGTGTATAGAAATGCCACTGATTTCTGGGCATTGATTTTGTATCCTGCCATGCTACCAAATTGCTGTATGAGTAAAAATGAACTATTGGGACTTCATCAAGATAAGAAGCTTTTGCACAGCAAAGGATACAGTCAACAAAACTGAAAGACAACCTACAGAATGGGAGAAGATATTTGCAAATGACCTATCAGATAAAGGGCTAGTTTCCAAGATCTATAAAGAACTTCTTAAACTCAACACCAAAGACACAAACAATCCAATCATGAAATGGGCAAAAGACATGAACAGAAATCTCACAGAGGAAGATACAGACATGGCCAACATGCACATGAAAAAATGCTCTGCATCACTTGCCATTAGGGAAATACAAATCAAAACCACAATGAGATACCACCTCACACCAGTGAGAATGGGGAAAATTAACAAGGCAGGAAACCACAAATGTTGGAGAGGATGCGGAGAAAAGGGAACCCTCTTACACTGTTGGTGGGAATGTGAACCGGTGCAGCCACTCTGGAAAACTGTGTGGAGGTTCCTCAAAGAGTTAAAAATAGACCTGCCTTACGACCCAGCAATTGCACTGTTGGGGATTTACCCCAAAGATACAGATGCAATGAAACGCTGGGACACCTGCACCCTGATGTTTATAGCAGCAATGGCCACAATAGCCAAACTGTGGAAGGAGCCTCGGTGTCCATCGAAAGATGAATGGATAAAGAAGATGTGGTTTATGTATACAATGGAATATTACTCAGCCATTAGAAATGACAAATACCCACCATTTGTTTCAACGTGGATGGAACTGGAGGGTATTATGCTGAATGAAGTAAGTCAATCGGAGAAGGACAAACATTATATGTTCTCATTCATTTGGGGAATATAAATAACAGTGAAAGGGAATAGAAGGGAAGGGAGAAGAAATGTGTGGGAAATATCAGAAAGGGAGACAGAACATAAAGACTCCTAACTCTGGGAAACGAACTAGGAGTGGTGGAAGGGGAGGAGGGTGGGGGGTGGGGGTGAATGGGTGATGGGCACTGGGCACTTGACAGGATGAGCACTGGGTGTTATTCTGTATGTTGGTAAATTGAACACCAATAAAAAATAAATTTATTAAAAAAGAAAAAAAAAGAAAAAGAGGTTGAGGGATTTTAAATTAATAAAATGTAAATTAGTCAACTCTTGGTCACTGAGATCAGCAGAGTATGGAAAGACATCTGTGATCTAAAATAATGACAGGGCAGCCCAGGTGGTTCAGCAGTTTAGCGCCGTCTTTGGCCCGGGGCATGATCCTGGAGACCCGGGATCGGTCCCACGTCGGGCTTCCTGCATGGAGCCTGCTTCTCCATCTGCCTGTGTCTCTGCCTCTCTCTCTCTCTGTCTCTCAAGAATAAATAAATAATAAACAAAATCTTAAAAAAAATAATTAATGACAATTACTTATGTTTGACTTTAGACTTAATATCTGCATAAATATTTGAATAAATGAATGACTAACATTTTGGGCAGTCACTTTATTGGCAAAAGAGTTTGAGAATGGATTTTGGGACATGTGGAATTCTTTTTTTTTTTTTTTTTAAAGATATTATTTATGTATTTGAGAGAGTGAGATAGCACAGCAGGGGGAGAGAGAAAGGGAGAGGGAGAAGCAGACTCCCCACTGAGCAAGGAGTCTGATGCAGGGCTCAATTCCAAAACCCTGGGATCATGACCTGAGCCAAAGGCAGATGCTTACCCAAATGAACCACCCAGGCACCCTACATGCGGAATTCTTAATGGAAACAGAAACAAGTACTAAGTCATTCAGAAAAATCTTTACTACCCGAGGAATACCTTCTTTAATGCTGATTCCCCAGCTGACTCCAGCCTCACTTTCTTATTCAGTAACTGAAGCTTGAGCTGCAATTTGAAAAAGTTCTATGGATTTGACATTTATATGGTTTGGGTTCTCATAACATTCATTCATTCATTCATTCATTCATTTATTTATTTATTTAGAGGGAGGGAAAGAAAGTATGTGCAAGGTAAGGGATTGGGCGAGTGAGCGAGACAGAATCTTAAGCAGGCTCCACATCCAGTGTGAAGATTGATGCAGGGCTCAATCTCCCAACCCTGAGATCATGACCTGAGCCAAAATCAAGATTCTAACACTTAACTGATTGAGCCACCCAGGCACCCCTCATATCCTATATTTCAAATGTTTTTGTTTACATACTTTACTTACATCTGCATTACTTATTAACTATGGAGTTAGTGGTTTATTTTCCAAATTTGTTGCATTTCTAAAATTTGTCCAAAAAACAAAAGATCAGATGGTCTTATTTTTGTTAGCTATTTAGCAATACATCCAATCATAGTTGTACATTTTGTGTACAGGGGACCAGGCAGTTTTTAGCTAACAAATCTCAGCCCCTGTAGATTTTTGCCCCAAACTATAGAAGAAGTGCCTTTTTTAATCCCCCTTGAGCTGACGGGTTTTTTTTTTTTTTTTTTAATGATTTTATTTATTTATTTGACAGAAAGAGAGCATGGCAGGCAGAGGGAGAGAGAAAAGCAGGCTCCTCGCTAAGCAAGGAGCCTGATGGGGGGCTCAATCCCAGGACTCTGAGATCATGATCTGAGCCGAAGGCAGACGCTTAATCAACTGAGCCACCCAGACACCTCTGTTTTGTTTTGTTTTTTTAAATATAGTTGACACATAATGTTACATTAGTTTCAGGTATACAACACAGTGATTTAACAAGTCTATACTTTATGCTGGGCTCACCACAAGTATAACTACCATCTATTGCCATACAGTACTACTGACTATATTCCCTATGCTATACCTTTTATCCCCATGATTTATTCATTCCATAACTGGAAACTTGTATCTCCTACTCCCCTTCAACCATTTTGCCCTTCTCCTATCCACTCCCCTCTGATAACCATCAGTTTGTTCTCTGTATTTATGGGTCTTTTCCTGCTTTTTATTTATTCATTTATGTTATAGATTCTACATATAACTGAAATCTTTGGTATTTGTCTTTCTCTGACTTATTTCACTTAGCATACTACCGTCTAGGTCTATCTATGCTGTTGCACATGGCAAGATCTCATCTTCTTATGGCTGAGTAATATTCCATTGTGTGTGTGTGTGTGTGTGTGTGTGTATATATATATGTATACACACACACACATCTTCTTGATCACTAATCTATTGATGGACACTTGGGTTGCTCTATGGAGGAGATTCTTAACTCTTCAACCAAGAATTAAGGACTTGTTTCTCAAAGGGCCAGGAAGGTGCCCAGCTTTCTTGTCTTGTCCCCCAACTCAATTCCCTCCAGATGCACACTCTTTACTAGGCACCAACACACTGCCTCTCACACTAATGTGCAGCACCAGACCAAGCAGACTGTAGCCTCTAGTACCTTTCTTAGAGCTGGAAAAGCAGCCAAGTAATTGACACTTATAAGAATCCCTTACTGGATAATATTCTAAGTATGAAAAAATAAGGACTACAGAAGTGGAAGGCAAGAGAAGGAAGAGTTAAAGAAATCACCTACATAGGTGATAACTTTGGAAACAAGCTACAGTTGGCAGTTAAACTCTGAGAAGAATCTAGCATTTATGACTGTCAATAAAGGAACTACCCATCAGTTTTCCACACCTCTCCAGACCATTCTAAACCTCTGCTTCTTGTTAAGGCTGTGCTGGAAAGAAAAAGATAAGTTACAAAATGTAAAGGAGACAATATAAGCCCTGGCACGATACCTGATTCCACCATGGAACTACTAGCACTGAATGAGCACAGAAATGGAAATAGCTATGTAATCTCCCATGTAAACCCCAGAACGATTGGAATTAAGAAAAGAGGTTCCAGAAAATGGAAACCTCCAGATGATATTAGAGGAACAAACTACAAAATTCTCAGTTAAACAGGGAGAAAAGGTAGTTAGCTTTCACCCCTCCTTAACCCCACACCATCCATCTAGTTTCTTACCTCATTGTTCATGTAATGTAGATCAAGAGGCTGCCCAAACACTGTTGTCACCTTGTGTTCCACGTCTTCATATCTCACAGGCCGGCTGAATGCTATAATTCTGAAAAGAGTAGGAAGTGGAGTTAATTGTGTATTTTAAAAGTCAGATTCAGAAAGCTAGGATGTCTGAATGATATCTTCCTGCTCTTGTAGGCATAGGATTCTTTTTTCTCCCTTTGTACAAATTGTCTTCTGTTTCTTATCTACTTCATTTTTTTCACCCTTCTGAGCATCACAAGCATTGCTCAATCCCAACAATTGTTCTACCATGACAGTTCAGTATCAAAGCAGAACACCTGGATTTAAAACTAGGTTCCAAAGACTCCTGATAGGAAGAAAACGTGAAGACAAGAGAAGTGGTCCTGAAAACATGGTCTTAACTCCTAAGTGACTCAACTCCAGGACTAAGGAGGTCTTGTCCATTGCTGATGCCAGAGGAATCTCAATGCTAATTATCCTCAGAATTGAGATTTCCTACTTCAGAGTCAAAGGAATTCCCCTTAAGTTGGTTATATGACTACATTTTCTTAATTAGTGACACGTGATTATATAAGTAGCATTGATATTAACACTTTTCTAGAGAGACTCATTAGATCAGTTCAAAGAACAACTTCTATAAAGTCAGAACCTGTTCAAATAGGTGTTAAAATTATTTGTCAATTAAATAACACAGCAAAATTTTAAAGTGGGGATAGATGAAATATACAAGAGGAATGAAACAAGAATGAGATATACAAAAAATTGGCAAAATGTTGATAATGTTGAAGCTGTGTTACAGGTTCAGAAGAATTCAGTATGACAGTCTCTCTACTTTTGTGTGTATTTGAAATTTTCATAATAAAAAGTTTTAATAGATATATTAGTTTGAACTATATGATATTGCTGGTAGTTAACAATTTTTGATGCACAAAAGTGGCAATTTCATGTAAGTTCAACCCAATACTCTAAAAACTCAAATCTTTAAGACAAAAATAAGCAGAGATAAATGAAACAAGAATGTATCAGAAAGAAACTCACATATACATTCTACATATATATATTTAGAAGAAGTACAGGATTAAAAATATTGAGGTGGGGAAGGTCTTCCGAAGAATTACATTAAATATAGATGACAAGAAAAAGATTTAACAACAAAAATTTATTTATTTGAGAGAGAGAGAGCGCATGCACATTTGAGCAGGGGGAAGGGCAAAAGGAGAGGGAGAAAATCCTTAAGCAGACTCCCTGCTGAGTGTGGAGCCCAACACAGGGCTCAATCTCAAGACCCTGAGATCACAACCTGAGCCAAAATCAAGAGAGGGACACTCAACCGACTAAGCCACCCACCCAGGTACCCCTGACAACAAAAATTCTGATAGCAAAATGAGCCATCGACAAAGTTGAAAAACAAGTATCAGGCTTGGAAAAAAAAAATCCTTGCAAAATCAGTAAGAAAAAGACAACCCAACAGAAACATAGGCAAAGGATATGATGACACAATTCAAGGAATTCTGAATGGCTAATAAACATATGAAGTTATGTTTAATGTGATGGTGGAAAATGCATATCAAAACCACCTTCATCTCTTGGTAGCTTAAACTGAACAAAATCTGACTAGTGCTTAGTAGTCAGCACTAGTGCAGCACTCAGACCTAGAGCCTCTATAATTCTTGCCCTCCTTGATGCTAAGAAGTATGGTTCTTTTACATCTTCTCTGATCCCCTAGAGTGGGAAGTGCTATAACTAGAGGAAGAAGCAACAAGCCACAGGAGAGAAGGATCTAAGCTGCTGGATTTTAATGGCATCTGACCAGATAATTTCTTTAATACTCTTCTGTGCCAGGCTGGCATAAATAAGTGGGCAGCAGAAAAGCTTCCATAATCTAGAACTGTGCTCTTCAATATGGCAGCCACTAGCTACATGTGGCTAAACTCAAATTAATTAAAATTACATTTTAAATTGGTTCCTCA
Organism: Canis lupus dingo; assembly: GCF_003254725.2. NCBI lineage: Eukaryota > Metazoa > Chordata > Mammalia > Carnivora > Canidae > Canis > Canis lupus. The sequence continues at coordinate 14,940,620 of NC_064251.1, forward strand.
GTCTTACTAGGCACAATGCAAGTGCTCACTAGCCACAAGTGACCGGTGGCTACCACACTGAACAACACAGGTATATAACATTTACATTATACCAGAAAGTTCTTTTGGATAACACTGATAGCATACTTCTATCAACCATAGTCTATCCTATCTTTCACACAAAGCCTAACATCTCAAGAAGACATTTTCTCCATAACTTTTCCTTCATTCATCACCTTTGATTTTTTGAAATTATATTGCTGAATATATTAGTTTATATTCCATCTAGAAATCCATCCATACTGTAAACCTTGTATTTTTTCCCCTCAAATCAACTGTTCCAAGGAGTGATACTATTAGACGCTATGTAGATATACGCGTTTTCTGGAGTCTTTTGAGAGAATGCTTTCCCATTAATTCCTAATAGCAAATCATACCCCATTTATCAGGACCTTAGCAAAAGTCTCTCTGAATAAAATACCAGGAGACGTTTTGGATGTCCCTAGCACACTGTTAGAAAAGGATCAGGCTCAGATAAATTCTCCGACATTTGGTCTGGCAATGAGCCATTCAAAACCTCCAGAAGCAGCCCCAAAGTCAAGATCAGAAACCAGGACTTTCAGGTTTGGTAAGATCTAAGCTGCTGCCATTAAACTGAATAAAAGGCATTTTTAGTCCGTGCTTCAAAGAGGAGCCTAACACCTGTGACAACCACCCCCACCACTGTCCAGACAGGAAGGGTTTCAAAGGGAAGGAGTTTGAATCTATAGTCCACCTCTTCCGCCCTCCTGGGGCTAAAAGGGAAAAGCATTAGGAACCTGGTCCCTACACCCTTCCAAAGTAAAGGGAAACAGAATGGATACCTGGCATAGATAAATGGAAAAAGTCACTATTTCTTTCCTCTTTTCTGTATGTTCTAACTCTATAATGGTCTACAACATTTAGATAGATACTATCCACACTCCTGCAAAAAAAGTAAAGAAAACCCACAATAATATTCTCTACAAAATCCTAAGACTTGAAACACATGACACCAGAGCTGTCTGGCACAGAGCAGCTTAAACTTGGCTTCCCTGCACCAACTTTATAAAGTCCTCAATTCCACACATAGTACACAAACAGTGAAATGCCATGGCTCCTGAAAACAGCGCCATAAAAAGAGAATGCACAGTTTTCAAAATCTTGATACCAAGATTTTGCTCAGGGCTTCGAAAGGCCATTCCTGCCTGACCACCTTAAATATTTGTGGTTTCGATCTGGCAGCTTCTCTGAAACTAAACACATACACTTTCTCAGTGTAAGTCTGCTCACTGTAACTACATACCACTTTGAGAACAGGAATTCAGGAGAGCGTAACTGCATAATTAGGCTCCAACACAATTGAGCTTTTGATTTTGTATCTACTTCTGAAAACTCTCTGCTACTCCAAGTTTGGCAACCCCTTTAAAACCCAGTCATGTCAGAAGTGTGAAAAGCAGCAACAATGAAGTGACAATTTGACTTCCCTGCTACTGGCAGGAACAGGATGAGAGGACAGAGCTCAGAAGACTTTCCTCCTTCTAGGCCTAGAACCCACATGGCAGCAGCAGGAATAAGGCTCCGCAAATCACAGTGTTTCCATTAGGCAACCTCTGACAACCTTGCAGGCTTGTGAATGTATCTTTTTAAGGGAGAACAGCAGCCCTGTATCTGGACCTGAGCTACCAATGTTTAGAGGCACTAAGGTCCTCTGGTGGGACTTACACAGTAAGAAGAGCTTATTCTTATCAGCATGCTCTTCACATTCCCAAATGTTCAAAGCAAAAGAAAAAGAAGGATATCAATGGGAGAGAATGGCATAGCAGGAAACAGATACTGAAAAGCACACTTAGGCACATATATGCCACATGCATGCACATATAGGGTCCCAATTATCATGACCAGAGTTTGGTATGCTTTTTAAAAGTTCTTCCTCGAGGCACCTGGCTGGCGCAGTCAGTTAAACGTCTGACTCTTGGTTTTGGTTCAGGTCATAATCTCAGGGTCCTGGGATCAAGCCCCGTGTCAGGATCTGTGCTTAGCATAGAGTCTGCTTGGGATTCTCTCTTGCCCTCTCCTTCTGCCCTTCCCACTTATGCTGTCCCTCTCTCTAAAATAAATAAATAAAATCTTAAACATATTTCCTTAAGGGGTACCCCACTGGCTCAGGTGGTGAAGCATGCATCTCTTGATCTCGGGGTTGTCAGTTTGAGCCCCATGTTGGGTGTAGACATTACTTAAAAATGGAATCTTTAAAAAAATAAGTTTTTCCTTAAATAATTTGAGAAATTAAGTGGAGTCCTATTTTTCTCAACTGAGAACTTCTACCTTGACTTCCTACAAAAAATTAAATACTAACAATGGAGAAAAGGACAGAAGGATTTTGTAACATCACTTTCACTTCCTTAACAAGGAAAGATACTAAATATAGACTGAAAAACTCCCTCTTTCTAAATCCTCAAATGATCTGAAATCTTTCACAATTGATGGACTTGATGCAGCTTCCCAACCCAGACACATTATAAAGAAATTTCCAACTCACTAACCTGGCCCTGATGTGGACAGAGCCAGGGCCATTCTACTGGGCTAGGAATGCACCACATCACAGGAGAATCTAAATCTCCTTCTGATGCTCACAGGTGGCACAGTGTCAGTGTGTTTGGAAGTCATAACTCTGAGTAGACCTGGAGTCCTGACTTCCTCCCCTAGCAAAATGGTGGACCCACAGGAGTAGAATAAGAGCAAAAGAGTAAAACATCAGCAGTTGAAATGGTTTCCATTTCTAACACCAGAAATAAAATTCAATTGTTAAGCCAAGCCAAAGATAAAAATCACCTTTTTATGCCCAATCAACCCCATCACCCAGCCAGTGACCCCATAGGGATCGCTCCAGGGAAAGAGCTTCCAGAAGTTAAATGCTTTCTGAGAACTGCAGCTCACATCAACACAATCACTGAACAGAAGGCAGACTTACCGCCTCTCCCCGTTGTGCTCAAACTTGATTCTGACGTCACTCTGTCAAAGGAATGATAGACAGGTTAGTGGGTTCTCTGGCATGTGTTATCCTGCCATTCCCAGGTAAGCTTCAGGTAGTCCTTTAGCAAGGTTAGGCAAACATCCCTGATGGCTCCTGTTCCAGCTTCTCTACCTCATACACATTCCTTTCCAATGAGTTCGGAGCCTTTTGAGTTCTAACCTCAGGAGCAACAAAGCTCTTGGGACAAGATCCCTAAGTGGCTACCCCAGTTCAGCTGCTATGCTCTGACATGTCATTTCTATGTTCATACACTCTATTTCTACACTGGCTCTGGAGTTTCTCCCACCACATTGCCTCCTGGCCAGGATATGTTTCCTTCTTGGCTACTGTGACTAAACAGAAAGAGAAACCCTTAGAATGGATACTTCCTAGCTATGGGTCCACATGTAAGTTACTTATCCTCCATGAATCTTAGTTTTTCCATGTGTACAGTGGGGCTAAACATACCTAATCTGCACAGTTGCTATGAGAACTAAGCAAATAATGTAGGTAAAACACCTGATACATAGTAGACATGCGATAAATGGTTGCTGCTGCTACTACAGATTTTCATGTTCCTTCTAAGACACCTACCCCCTCACTCCAGGTAGGGTAAAGTGAGATCCTGGACAAGTTACCTTAGAACTGTCCCCAGTTTTGTCCTAAATGACCATCATGGGTAGCCCATAAGCTGCAGGAAGACATGAACTGTGTCTATCTTATTTCCATACCACAGTGACAATCAAGGAAAATGGTATATAATATTTGTGGTATATAATATTAATCGATGGATTAACTGGGTAAAGAACAGAATTGAGTGTAAATATCAGAAATAGGAGGAAATAGAATCATCAGAATGTTAAGAAACAAATCAATGAGGAAGAGATATTGTAAAGGACAAGCAAATGACTCAAGGGATGAGTCATGGCAGGATAAGGGAAGAGATATTATAGAAGAAAAGAACAGGTATAGAGAAAAAAGAAAAGTAAAACTGTCAGGAAATCAACAAATAGAGATGGAGCAGAGAAAGAGTGCACAGTCAGTGAATGAAAAGTATACTGAGAAAGAGAAATTAATAAACTGTGCCTTGGAACAAAGAAGGAGGTTCTAGAGTATCTTTAGATGAGAAACACAGAGCAGACAGAGAAGATGACAGAAACAGGACAGAATGTCAAAGGTAAGGTGGATACATAAAGGACTTTCTCTACTCAAGAGATTAGAAGGCTAGAATTCTCTTCCAGTCCACTGAACTGGACAGGTGATTCTAATTTACACTCTAAAAATGACTGAGGATCTCAAAGAACTTTTGTTTATGTAGATTACATCTACTGATATTTCCTATTAGAAATTAAAACAGAAAACTTAAATATATCTCATTCACCTTAAAACAATTTAAAAATATTACTTAACATAAACATATTGTTACAAAAAATAATTATATACTTTTATGTTTAGTGACAGAATACAAACCTCTTTAATGCATGTTAATAGGAGACAGTTGGATTCTCATGTCAGCTTTTGGTTTTAATCTACTGTGGTAAAACATATCATGTAGCCTCTGGAAAACTCTACTGTACATTCTTAAGAGAATGAGGGTGAAAAGGGCAAGTAACATTTTAGTATTTATACGAAAATAGTTTTGACCTCATAGACTCCCTGAAAAGTTCTTGGGAACTTTCTAGGGTCCCCAGAACACAGCTTGAGAATCACTGAATCAAAATATAGAAGGCCGTCCTCTATCCTGTTATTTTAAAGACAAGATGGAGTTGGGGCTCAAAGAGCTTCATGTCCCTGAAAAATTCACATACTCAACAGTAGACAGCAAAGCTCCTCTGACCTGCAATGTGAAAACTTCAAAACATACCCCTGATCTTACCCTCTTATCCTTTAAAATATAACACATGGACCACTTTATCCATTAAGACTATATGAAAATAGTTAATATTTATTGAACATTTACTATGTACTAAGCCTTGTTCTAAGCATGTTACGTGTATCGATTAAACAAATCCTCACAACAAATACTATTATTGTCCCCATTTTACAGAAGAAATGGAGTTGCACTGAAGTTAAATAAACTCCCTCAAGGTCATCATGCTTTAAAGAAACAGACAGGATTCAAACCTTGGAAGCCCAGGTCTTTTTTTTTTTATTATTGGGAGTTCAATTTGCCAACATATAGCATATCACCCAGGGCTCATCCAGTCAAGTGCCCCTCTCAATCCCCATCACCCAGTCACCCCAACCCCCCGCCCACCTTCCTTTCCACTACCCCAAGCCCAGGTCTTAATCACCATGCTATGCTACAACTTAAGTGTCACACAGGCAAAGAAGATTTACTTTACTCACAGATGCAGTGCTTCAATGGGAGAAACTATCAAAGGATCTTTTGTGACCTTACTTTTTTGGAGCTCATGGAGGAGTTGGAGTAATAATGGAGTCAGAACCAGGAGGCTGGAGTACCAATCATGTAGCAAGCTATGGGACCTGGGGAACCAGCAGCGGAGGCTTTGGCTGAGGTTTTGAGTACATAGGGATGGAGAAGGTAGAATGGGAAGGCAGTGTGCTCCATCTAGTCTGCAGTCATATGTGTGCTAGTGTATGTGTGGCTATATTTATGTGTGTGTGCATGCACAAGCAGAAAGGTGGGGCAGTGCTGCAGAGAAAGTTATCGTGTGGATTTAAGGTTTATGCAAGTGACAGCAGTTTTCTCACTGTCTTCTTTTTCTCCTTTCCCTGAAATGCTGAGCAGTTAGCATGGCAAGGGCCCTCCATGGCAAGTGCTTACGACATGCTGTTGCATGCTGACATGCCACCTCCAGCTTCCTACACTCTCTAGTTCTGCAGCCAGCTCTAGAGTTACATGAGCACTCAACAGTCTGCAGCCCTGTCTGTCCCTGCAAGTGGGTTACCACAGCCTTTCACCTCCTGCTGCTCACAGTCCAGCACACTTTGGTGTAGCTCTCATTATTACTGTTTTTTTATTAATAGATCCTATTTTTAGAACAGTTTTAGATTTTCAGAAAAATTGAGCAGAGCCTACATACCCTTCTTCCCAGAAGTCTCTCCCTGTTATTAACATCATACATTACACAGTGCATTTGTTTTTTTTTAATATTTTTTTAATTGAAGTTCGATTTGCCAACATATAGTATAACACCCAGTGCTCATCCCATCAAGGGCTCTCCTCAGTCCCCGTCACCCAGTTATCCCATCCCCTCACCCGCCTCCCCTTCCACTACCCTTTGTGGTACATTTGTTATTGTTACAATTTTTTTATGTTTGTTTTTATTTTTTATTTTTTTAATAAATTAATTTTTTATTGGTGTTCAATTTACCAACATACAGAATAACACCCAGTGCCCATCCCGTCAAGTGCCCCCCTCAGTGCCCGTCACCCATTCACCCCCACCCCCCGCCCTCCTCCCCTTCCACCACCCCTAGTTCGTTTCCCCGAGTTAGGAGTCTTTTTCTTCTCCCTTCCCTTATATTCCCTTTCACTGTTATTTATATTCCCCAAATGAATGAGAACATACACTGTTTGTCCTTCTCCGATTGACTTACTTCACTCAGCATAATACCCTCCAGTTCCATCCACATTGAAGCAAATGGTGGGTATTTGTCGTTACAATTAATTACCCAATATTGATGTATTAACTAAAGTCCATAGTTTATTCAGATTCCCTTACAGTTTATTCCTGTTTATTTAAATTAAGAAATTTGGGGGTGCCTGGTGGCTCAGTGGTTGAGCATCTGCCTCTGCCTCAGGTTGTGATTCCAGGGTCTTGGGATCAAGTCCCTCTGCCTGTATCTCTGCTTCTCTGTGTCTCTCATGAATAGATAAATAAAATATTTTTTAAATAATAATAATAATAAAATAAGAAATTTATAGGGGTGCCTAGGTATCTCAGTTCATTGAGCTTCCGATTCTTGATTTTGGCTCAGGTCATGATCTCAGGGTTGTGAAATCAAACCCTGGGTAGGGCACTACTTGAGATTCTCTCCCTCTGCCTCTGCCCCTCCCCTTGCTTGCACATTCCCTCTTTCTCTCTCTCTCCTTCAAAATAGATAAATACATCTTTTTTGAAAATTAATTTAAAAAGTAAATTTGTATTCCTCTGTTCATTTTTATCTTTTTGTAGCAATAAAAAAAATATTACAATAGCTCTTAAACTGGGATATTATGCTTTGATGCACTTATGAGGGAATCCCCTCTGTCCCTCTGTGGGACTGAAGAAAATGAATTTATTTCATGATGTAGTGCCTAATTCAAGTGCATAGTGCAATAGTGCATAATTCAAGCACTATTCTATGTGAATTCAGTTAGAAAGGGAATTAAACTTTTGCCTTAAACCATAGATCACTCCTACTCAAGACTAACCAAGCCTGTGATTAGTAAGGAGTGTAAACAAAGATGCCTAGTGCTCTGAATCCCTTCTCTCATGTGGTGACAGCCTTTCCAGAGCAAGATGCCTGCATGTACCACATGGCATGCCCACATCTGCCAAGTTCCTAAATCTGAGTTCCCCCTGTCAGGCTGACCAGAATAAGCCATGGATAAGGAAAGTTCAGATAAAGATAACTTTATTCAATTCCTCTTGCCAACCATTCTCCTTGCCTCTCTGAGACATTTCACACTGGTGGTCAAATCCTCTTTCATGAGGTTCTCTTTTCCCTTGCCTTCTGCGACTCTATCCCAGCCCAGAGAACCTGCCACCACTGTAACCACTTCTGCATCTTTGCTGGTTCCTCTTCTTCATGCCCTCTCTCACCCTTCCCCCAACATGTGACTGTTCCTTGAAGTTTGGACTTTTGGCCTCTGGATTTCTCCCCCTTTCCTCACATCTTCTCTTCAGTAGGAATAAAAAATAGGCAACTTATAAACAATCCCCAAATCTCTGACTAGCCCCAATCTTACAAGCAAAACTTCCTCTGTCTGCCACGTAGCTGTGGCAGGTAAGTCGTTAGGAATGTAGCACTGAAGTCAAACTGTCTGGCTTCAAATGCTGGCTTAACATCTCCTAGCTATATTGAATTTGACTAACTGATCTGTGACTCAGTTTCCTCATGTATAAAGTACAAACAGTATTTACCTCATGAAATTATCAAAAGAATTAAATGAAAGAAATAGGTAGAGATAAGAGGACAGTACCTGGCACTTGGGCTGAAAGTGTTTCAGAGTACACTTTTTAGATCTGGAGAGGCAGTCTGATACATGTTCCATATATTGTGTGATGTTTCCCCCCAGGGGAAGGTATCTGGGACAGCACTTCCATGACAGAGGCAGAATATGAACAGGTATTCCTCATGTACTTCTGCATTGCTTAGCCTCTCCTGAAGTTAGTCTGGGACTTTATGACTAGTTCTGACCAAGAGCTGAGAACATCACTGAGCTCTACACTCTCTTTCTTGGCAGCCATATGTTCCAGGTCATTGGAGCCACCCTCAGGGTCAGGGTCCTGACTATGGTGAACACTGTCTTCCCCTTCCCCATACTGGGAATATTGTGTTAAGTCACCTAAGATTTAGGGTTTTTATATTAACATAGCACAAGCTAGTTTTTGCAGTGAATAGTATGAATGCTCACAATAAGTGGAATAAATAAAGACTATAAATAACCCTGTGTTCACTCAAGCCAGGTTTTGCTGCCAAATGAGTTTGCCACAAATTACCAAAAAAAAAAGGCTTTCAGTTTCCAGCATTCTTTGGATTTCAGAATTGCAGCTAAGGGATTGTGGACCTGCAAAAATCACACACACACATATACACACATGCACACAATCTGAGTTTTTTTCACTATGATCTCAAACTCAACCTAGCTCCATGTATGTCTGTACCAACCGTCTTCCTAAACTAGACTTCCTTCTCAGCACTGCCATTTCTCACATTGGTACCATGCTCCCTCCGCTGCAGACTCAAACCTCTGAGTTCTGCTTGATTCTTTCCTTCTTCTCCCCTCCAATTCTCTCTTCAAAGGTCTCTGATATAGCACCCCACTCCCCATTCTCTCTGTCCTCTCTCTCACTGACCCCTTTCCCCCTCACTCCTGGATCCCTAAAGGAGCCTCTCTACTTCTCAGCTTCCTTTTCCAACACATTCTAAATTCCTCTATAGTTTCAATCATCTTAACCGCTGCTTTCATCATGTCCCTTCCTTGCTCAAAAAGTAATCAGCGATACCCCTGACCTATAGAATAAAGTCGAAATTCTCGGCTGTCATTGAAACCCCTCTAGAACTCCTAATTCTGGGAAATGAACAAGGGGTGGTGGAAAGGGAGGTGGGGGTGGGGGTGACTGGGTGACAGGCACTGAGGGGGGCACTCGATGGGATGAGCACTGGGTGTTATCTATATGTTGGCAAACTGAACTCCAAAAGAAAAAAAAGAAAGAAAGAAAGGAAAGAAAGGAAAGAAAGGAAGAAAAGAAAGAAAGAAAGAAAGAAAGAAAGAAAGAAAGAAAGAAAGAAAGAAGAAAGAACGAAAAAGAAAAGAAGGAAGGAAGGAAGGAAGGAAGGAAGGAAGGAAGGAAGGAAGGAAAGAAAGAAAGAAAGAAAGAAAGAAAGAAAGAAAGAAAGAAAGAAAGAAATCCCTCTAGAATTTACACTCACTCAGTTTACTGTGCCACCTCACACTGTTCTCAGCAGGAAGGCTCTCTCCAGCCCAATCATCCTGAAATAGGCCACATTCATTCTTTTCCCTAGGTCTTTAACCATTCATTTTCTCAATTTGGAGTGCCACCCTTCCTCCTTGCCACCTAACTAAATGTTCACACATCCTTCACAGACTAGTTCAAGTGCTACCTCCTCCAGAAATGAGTCTGTAACTACTTTGGCTCAAATTCACCGTTCACTTTCCTGGCCTCCTATAGCACTCACTATCTGTACCATATTTTTAGGCACAGTGGCATCCTACCTCAGTTTCTTTTTTCTTTTTAATATTTATTTATTTATTTTAGAGAGAGAGAGAAAGCAAGCAAGTGAGCACGTGATGGGGGAGCAGAGGGAGAGAATCCCAAGCAGACTCTCCACTGAGCACAGAACCCAACGTGGGGCTTGATCTCATGACTCTGAGACCAGAACCCCAGCTAAAACAAAGAATCAGATGCCTAACTGGCTGTGCCACCCAGGAGCCCCACCTTAGTTTCTCTCTCTTTTTTTTTTTTTTTCATGTATTTCTCATTTCCCAATAAGACTGTATGATTCTCAGGGTACAGGGAACATAATATATTTCTTTGTACATCTAAGAGGTTTGACTACATGCACATGTTAAACTGAAGGACAGGTGCCATCCCTGCTAAGAAAAAAAGTTCCAGGACAAAAATTCAAGTCTAGGCAAGTTCAAGTCCCCTGCCTACCACAGCCAATCCAGTAATAGTGAAGGCCATGTGCAGGGCGATAGTGCAGGTTAAACTACAGATCTGGGAACTTAGCAGAGATGACAGGAGTAACCGACAATGATGCTAAACTTAAATAGAAATAACCTTCTAAACTCAACAACTGAACATGCAACCCAAAGAGCTCCCCCAAGAATCCCTACAAAAACCAGAGGTCATTAGGGACACCTGGGTGGCTCAGTGGTTTGGCACCTGCCTTCAGCCCAGGGCATGATCCTGGAGTCCCAGAATTGAGTACTACATTGGGCTTCCTGCATGGAGCCTGCTTCTCCTTCTGCCTATGTCTTTGCCTCTCTCTCTCTCTCTCTCTCTCTCGCTCTGTGTGTGTGCGTGTGTGTGTGTCTCATGAATAAATAAATAAAATCTTTCAAAAAAAAAACAGAGTTTATTAAACAAAGGTTTTTCAACAAATTTGACTTGGCAAAGGCCTCAGCTAGCCATTGCTCTGAGTGCCTTCTCTCTGATTCTGTAGCCCTCTTTTCCCCTGTATTTGCTAGGTACCTTTGATGGCTCCCCCAGCTTTGGCACTGGAATCCTTATTTTGCCAAAGATTGTAAATAAATAAGAAGAGGGAAAAAAGGACAACGAAAATAATTTTGTCTGACTCTGGAAAGTCCTAAGAGATCAATGGAAGAGATTATTATAAAGCAACCTTCTTTGCCCTAGTTCTTTCTATATCCTCAGTCCTTGCATTCATTTGACATGCAGGAAAAGTTCAATGAGTGTCTGAATGAATCAATGATTAAATGGTGTATTGTTTATCTACTGCTGCCTAACAAACCACCACTGTGCATGCACGTGCACATACACACACACATACACAAATATAAATATATATATGTATATAAAATATAAAGCAACCTTCTTACAAAACAAAATGCCAGGCGTGCATATTGTTTTAGGTTGTATTTTCAAACTACCCAGACTATCTTATCAACAACCCTTGAAAGAGAAAGGAAGTCCTGAAGAGCCAGGTCTATCACAGTAAAAGCAAAAGACAGTCTGCTCAATCAGTGACCTTACTGGAGGAAAAGCCCCTAGAATTCTCCTCCTTTAGAACTGATAGCCAAGAGCTCTGCTCTGCTAGTGCCTGCAATGAGGAAAGCAACTTTTCCATTCTGACGCACCCACTAGTGACCATCTGCAAGGTCAGACCCAGGAGAGCCTGACTTCTGTTCAAGCCTGTACTTACCAGTCTGATAAGATTTGAGAAAAACAGGAATTAAAGATTCTATTTCTTCCCCCACTGGAATTTTTAGAAATTAGGCTAGCTTCAGAAGTTTGCAGAGGACTATCTGATACACAGGAATAACAATCCAATAAAGGTAGAAAACTTAACCCTTTCAGTTCCATGACAGTATGCAGAGTTCTGATTAGAAGCTTTCTTTAGAGCTCATGCATCCAATGCCAGAGCATAACAGAAGTGATGTAATCACTACCACTTTACTCTATACATTTGTTTCACAATGTACAAAATGCATTACATTCTGTCTATGATCTTACAACAACTTTAAGAGATAAAGTGGGTATTATTATGTCTATATTTCAGGTGGAAAAACTGAGGTTTAAAAAGATTATTAGACTTACACACAATAAAATTACTGAGACTGGGAGTCGAAGATCTGAGTTTACTTCCTGGCTCTATTCAATACCTCTGTGTAAGCACTTTGCAAACTTTAAAGTATTGTACACATACTTACAGTTGTTGTTATTATTGTTAACTGTTGTTGAAACCACTCTGTACACTGTAAAATCCTAAATTAATGGATTAGTAATAATGACTTGCAAGCCAGTGCTCTTCTCACCACACTAAGATGTCAACTTTATAGAGAAATTGCACCTATTGAAAAAGCACTGTGAGTTGATGACCAGTAAAGAGATACTGCTCATCGTGGCCCACAAAACTGTCCACAGACCCCAGCCACACGCAGGATGGGCCACACATCTAAAATGTTCAGCCAGCTCTAACCAGGCTGTAGGCTTCCAAGGATCTAATGTACAGGAGGAAGAAGAAACAAACACAGAGCCTACCTCCTAACAAACAGTTCATAGCTAAGCACCTCATTGCCCATGTACTCCCATAGCTGCTCAGAATGCTTAGTTGTTGTCAAATGCATTCTCTTTTTCAGTTGGTTACCTAGCTTGTTCACTTAGGGAAGAGGAAGTCTGAGGTCCTACCAAACTGAGATATCAAATTAAGTCTTTCCAGTTCTTCCAAGCCTCAGCACCCCTAAGATTTCTGTCAATGAACTCACATCTCTTCTGGCTTTCCTTTGCTGTGTCCAGCTTGAGCCCCATGAGGCTATGCCAGTCTCAGCTCTGCCTTATAGCCAGTACTCCCCTTCTCACACTGAAGTAAGTGCTCTTTGCCTCTGCCAGTGCCATCCCCTCCCTGAATAATCAACCTTTCCTGCTGGCCACAATACTTGGTTACGTTCAGCTGAACTCTGCAATTTGAATCTTTAGCCCTATTTGACATTTCCTAGCTAATCTGGCATCTCTAAGCCATTTAAATTAGGTTTTAATCTTTCATTCCTCTCTCCCAAACATGGACCTTCTGGTAGAAGAACTGGTAAGGGAAAAAACAGTTTAATCCTATCCCAAGTCCAAGCAAACAAAAACAATAAAAATAATAAATATGGATTCACTCTGTAAACTATAAAGTCCTATGTTAACAGATTATTAATGTCACCAGATTCTTAGGCCAAGTTCTTTTCATTACACTAAGCTGTAAACACATCTCCCTCCAAGGTTCCCCCCACCCCCATTTCATCCCATCCTTCCTAGAAGGGATTCACTGAAACTTTCTCCCCTTTCTGCTTTTGGATTTTGCTGAAGAACATCCCTTCTGGTCAGAAGGTGAACATCTGTTACAATTCCCAGGAGAGACTTCTACTATCTTGACTTTATTAAGTGGAAAAAGTGATCTTGACATTTCCATTGCCCTTTTACCTAATATTAGCATAAAACTCTGAACTTCCATTTCTAAACAGCCATGCTAGTTCCATAGCTTCACATTTCCCCCAGATCCCCATGCCTCCTGGAATAGAACCTCAAATAAGATTCCCACTGATGACCTTATCACAATGTGTAGAAACACATGACCTATGTAGAGCAATGAACATCCCAATGAATCAGTGAATACCTCTAAGCAGGCACTTAATTTCTTGCCCCACAAAACAACAGTCCCTTATATAATATATAAAGTCCTATATAGTCCTTTATATAATATATAGAGTTGTGCTGTCCAAGATAGTAGCCACTAGCCACATAGTACTATTTCAATTAAAATTAAATAAAATCTAAAATTCATTTGCTCAGTTGCTCAACAGCTACATGTGGCTAACAGCTACTACAGTGGGCAGCACAGATACAGAACACTTCTATCATCACACAAAGTATACTGGACAGTACTGACATAGGCTGCTTCAGAACAATATTGTTCTGTGAAATGACTAAAAGCACAGAACACAGATAATGAGAAACAAGTACTCCCTACAAATTCACTAAGATGACTTGTCTAAGAAATGAACTCCACACTTGTCTAGCACTTGGATCAGATCTGAAAGCACATTTTAGTTTTAATGGGTAATTTGGTTCCCTACCAAAAATTTTTTTTAAAAATTTAATTTATTTATTTGTTACAGGGAAAGAAGTAGAGCAAGAGCACATAAGCATGGGGATGGGTAGACAGAGAAGAAGAAGCAGGCTTCTCGTTGAGCAGAGAGCCTGATGCGGGGCTCAATCCCAGAACCCTATTATCATGACCTGAGCTGAAGGCAGATGTTCAACCGACTAAGCCACCCAGGCGCCCCCTTGCCAAAAATTTTTTTCTCACTGGCCCCTGCACATTAGCTTGTTGTTACTGTGGGGCTGTTCAGAAGGGCTGAGGCGCTACTGTTCTGTTTCTTCTTTAAAAACAAAAACCTGGGGATCCCTGGGTGGCGCAGCGGTTTGGCGCCTGCCTTTGGCCTAGGGCGCGATCCTGGAGACCCGGGATCGAATCTCACATCGGGCTCCCGGTGCATGGAGCCTGTTTCTCCCTCTGCCTATGTCTCTGCCTCTCTCTCTCTCTCTCTCTCTCTCTCTCTGTGACTATCATAAATAAAATAAAAAAATAAAATAAATTAAAAACAAAAACAAAAACCTGGGGATCCCTGGGTGGCTCGGCGGTTTTGCGCCTGCCTTTGGCCCAGGGCGCGATCCTGGAGTCCCAGGATCGAGTCCCACGTCGGGCTCCTGGCGTGGAGCCTGCTTCTCCCTTTGCCTGTCTCTCTCTCTCTCTCTCTCTCTCTCTCTCTCTCTCTCTCTCTCATAAATAAAAATAAATCTTTAAATAACAAAAACAAAAACAAAAAAACTGAGGTTAATAATTTGTATCCTTCATGCAACAGAAAAAAATTGATGATATTCAGGTAAATGGTGGGTCCTCAGAGCCACTACTTCTTGTTAAGATTACTTCCTAACCAGAGTCAATCCTTTTTTATAGGCTTCTCCCTTCATAACTATGGACTTCACCTCAATAACACAACAGCAGGCAGAGCAAAAGATTAGGAACTTTCTTATAATAACTTTTAGGCTCTAAGCAGAAGGATTTCACAAAGGTAATCTCCCTTCAACGAAGATCAGGGACCACTACGCTGCCGTCCTCTTCTTAGCCTGGTCCTTTCAACTCAAGAAAACTTCCCCTTTTCACCTAACTGATGTCCATGCTCCCCATTTGGAGAAAGATCAGCTGACTGGAGCAGCACACTCCACATAGGAAGACAGGAAGGAAAGTGAGGTCATTAGGCTCAAGCCTGGGGGAAGGGACTCACTTCTGGTAAAATGCTCCTTCCAAAAGCAGCTTTGAATAGAAAAGAGTTACCACACGGCAGAACCCACACAATTAGAATAATGTATGAAAACAGTACAAGAATGGGCCCTATTCTGTTGTTCCCCAGTTCTGTAAGGTAGCCATAAAAATAAAAGCAGCTTTCTAAACTAATCCTTCTGCTGTATCATAGAATAAAAGGACTCAGGGTCCCTAGTTTTCCTAAAGGCAGGAAATACTCTGAGGGGCTTTATCTAGCAGACCTTAGGCAGTAAAGTTCTAGGGCCTTACTCTTTCTCTAGGAACCAAGGATTCTTCTGAAGAAATGGTAAACAAGGTGCAAATGAGGAAAGAGAAGGTTAGCTGATAACAAAGAGAACCACAAGGGAGAAAGGCATGGATAAATTTTCATCAGACACACCAAACACAGCCATACAAGGCACTAGACAGCCACTAGGAAGGAATCATTCACTCCTCTCTGCAGGCCAAAATACCCAGGAATCAGGGAGTTTGTAAATGCACTGGAGGTGAGAAGAAGGTTCTTAACAGCACAGGAGTTTAAATGTTAACAAAAATAGGAGTTGTTTTCCTAAAGAAGCACACGACTCTCAATAAAATAGACACTCTCAACTACCTGAGTTAACATAAGGGGAAACAACTGTAAACAACAATAATAAAATCCCTCATTGTTACCTTTAGAGTATATTATATGAAATTTCATTAAATAAATTTCCATTCTTAATTATATTTTATATAAACTAATATTAAAATTAATTAATTTTTCCTAAGTATACACTGTAAGGTAGCTAAAAACATTCTGAGTTAGTGATTATGAATCTGGATTTAAACGTTTACCAAACAATCAGTAAAGGAACAGTTATATGAATACTGTCCCTAAAAGTGAAGGAATCATTCTTATTCTCCACAGATGAAACACTAGACACAAGACTTTGGGCATTCAGATCATGACCCACATCTGACTGGTATATATCACTTACCATTTAACGGACTGTGAAAGAGAAGGGCCAATAGCATTCAAGCCAAGTAGTTGAATAGCCTTGGCTTCTCAAATATTTCCCCATTTGAAAATCCCTCCCTAGCAATTTTAGTTGGGTCTGCCATGGCCACACACACCTGCCTATTTGGGTGACCCGAGTCTTTGTTCTTCATGGTCTCATATCCAGGCACCCGGGGACGTCGGCTCATCTGGAGGGCCACCAGATCCTTCATGATTGAGTTCAATGCTTCCTGTTCGTCTGCAATGAAAGAGAGTACATGGGCTAAGATACTTTAATATGGACCATAGGTAAGTGTTGAATCATGAAATTGTACACCTGAAACTAATGTTACGCTGTATGTTAACTAACTGGAATTTAAGTAAAAACTTAAAAAGAAATACAGAACAGCAAATTACTATCACAAATTATATGACTAATACTCATGGAGTTCTGCCCAGGTAAAATGACAGACCCTGTAACTATAATCACATGTATCTGATGTCTGAAAAGTAGATAACTGAGGTCAGAATATGGCATCTTAAATTTCAATGGATTCTTAACAAATCTCATCAGATTTCTGGCAGCAGTATTTACCAATTCACAGTGGCAAGGGAGGTGCTCAAAGAGGGCAATTTCTTCCAGTGCCAGAGAAACTCAACCAGGAAAAACAGATGAAAAGTTGGAGTGAACAACAACACAGTTCTGTGTAGTAGGGTACTGAGTGAAAAGATGAATTCATGGAGAGCTGATAATGGGTCAGAGTCACACACAGACTTATTCTTAAAGCATCCCATGTAGAAGAGCACATTTAAAAAGGTACCAAGCAAAAAAAAAAAAAAAAAAAAGGTACCAAGCAAGGACCTCAGGTAGCTGCTTTGAATACAAGTTGTTTTATTTTTTATTTTTTAATAATAAATTTATTTTTTATTGGTGTTCAATTTGCCAACATACAGAATAACACCCAGTGCTCATCCCATTAAGTGCCCCCCTCAGTGCCCGCCACCCAGTCACCCCCACCCCCTGCCCTCCTCCCCTTCCACCACCCCTAGTTCGTTTCCCAGAGTTAGGAGTCTTCCATGTTCTGTCTCCCTTTCTGATATTTCCTACCCATTTCTTCTCCCTTCCCCTCTATTCCCTTTCACTATTATTTATATTCCCCAAATGAATGAGACCATATAATGTTTGTCCTTCTCCGATTGACTTATTTCACTCAGCATAATACCCTCCAGTTCCATCCACGTCGAAGCAAATGGTGGGTATTTGTCATTTCTAATGGCTGAGTAATATTCCATTGTATACATAAACTACATCTTCTTTATCTTTCGATAGACACCGAGGCTCCTTCCATAGTTTGGCTATTGTGGACATTGCTGCTAGAAACATTGAGTGCAGGTGTCCCGGCATTTCATTGCATCTGTATCTTTGGGGTAAATCCCCAGCAGTGCAATTGCTGGGTCATAGGTTTTACAAGCCTAGTCTTTGAAAGCCCCCCTCCCAACTCTTTACAAGTTTATAGGCCTTTTGCTTCTTACAGGGAAGCCAAAAGGCAGTTCTATTGTTTTTCTTCCCTAACTGACCAAGCAATGAATTGTCTTCTCCCTTATTGGCATTACTTTTAATCCCCTTTTCCTGAAATAGCATAAAGTACTAGAATTCTCATGCACTGAAGACAACTGGACAAAACCCAGAATCCAAACCAGCCCAATTCTGTGTTTTGCAGAATTATCCCAGGTCCTTCGAGAGATCCTGGTCTACTCAAATAGCATTTGGGAGTTGAAAATAAACCTGTTGATCTGGAAAGGAATATGAAAGATGAGTTGTTACACATGTTCTGGTGACAGCTAAGTCACTTGGGGACCCAGGGCACACCTTAAAAGAAGTACAAGAGACTCCACCCAGAAAGCACTTATCTTTTGTCTTTTGTCACTGTGCCTTGGAAATGTTCTAACACCTTGTGGAATAAATCGGGGCTATTTGTCTCTTCCCTCTTTTTAGATCAAATGTGCTCAGGCGCCCTACATGCCGTCTGAGGAAGTGCAGGAAAGGAAGACGGTGCCCATGTGGAGGTTTCTGTCTACTCATAAAAGTAAAATTAGACTTAACATGTGCAGGAAAGCACTAGTAGAGTAGCTTCCCATCTAATTCCATTTCAAAATATATACCAAAGTGTGTATGAGAGTAGATGTAGAACCAAAAGGATAAATCAATGGGAGAGTGAATGAAAAGGAAGTGGGTATCTACAAAAAGACATGTCAAAATTAAAACATGTACATCCCAAGATAAAGTCATAGTGAAAAACAAACAAACAAAAACATATGTCCCATCAATTATTTTATATTTTCTAGTGATTTCCCTATAGGGCCCTTAAAGAAAGAGAACTTGTATGATATTTTGTTTTGTTTGTTTTTGTTTTGTTTTGTTTTTTAACCTCCCAAACAAGGTTTAAAAATTAGAGCATAACATCTAAGCTAGGAAGACTGGCTTATATACATAATACACACAGGCTTATATATTAAGTTGGCTTATATACTATTTAATATATATGTGTATACAATTTTGAGGCCAACTGTAACAGTAAACTGGGATCACATAAAGAGGATTATGACTAGATAACTGTTTTCTGAGGCACATTCAGGGCTATTCCTAACCGGAGAATACATAGGAGTTTTCAGTATCAAGGTAACCACCCTGTAATTTCTGTTGTCTCTATTCAGATACTGAACCAAGATGGATGTGAATACATACACAGAGACACAAAACACACATGCTTTTCAAGTCAAATCCATGACAAGCAGGACTACAGAATCATTTCTAATTTTGTATAAGATGATGCTATTATAAGAGCTGGTTTATCAGGTTGACAAATTCAGTTTCCAGGAAGCTAACCAATTCCTGGCATTACTTCATGGATAAACTTCTTTGGTAGTTCCAGTGCTGAGAACACACTAGAGGAATAGTTTGGTACTATCTCCCAACACCCAGAATAACTGACACAAGTGACACAGGGTTATAGAATCTGATTTTGTGTCAAAGTTGAAAACACTGCTAGAGGCAGGCAAGTTCTTAAACTGATACTTCGAGGATGTGGATAAAGACAGGAAGTAAATCAAGTGGCTCTTTTAGGCATTTCTTCCTGGATTGAGATTTTAACTGAATTATCAGAACTCCAATATGGTATTCCTTAAAAATAAAAACAAACAAAACTTAAAAAAAAAACCAATAGAAGCTTTCTTAGAGTGCAGCAGTCATTTATATGCACTTTGAAGTCAGAAAGGCCTGGATTTAAGAGGCTTTGAACAAATCACTTATTCACCCTAAACCTCAGTTTCCTCATCTGTAAAATGGAAATAATAAAAGTATCTCACAGATCTGTTGTGAGAGCTAAGGGAAAAAGAACTTACAAATTATTCCTCATGGTACCAAAGTAACACTTAGTAATGCTTAAAAAAATGCTGGCTATTATTATCAATGGAAAAAGGTTGGTGGAAAAGACTGGATACTATTTAATCTACCCTAATACTTAATTTTATTCCTGGATTTTTATTAGTCATTAAAAATACCCATTCACTGAGTACCAGTATGTAATATACATTAGATAGTTCTGAAAGATACTTTAAGATGTTCAAACTTTAGGGGTAAAAGGATGAATGACACCCAAATACAAGGTGACACAAATAAAGCGATTGACTTAGACAATATATAAACTAGAGTACATAATCTGGCATGCGTAAAAAAAATTTTTTTCAGTGAGTAGCAAGCAGTTTTATAGATGATTTTACATAATTATTAACAGAATAAGGATTCTTTCAGAAAATCAAGCTGTTCTAGCTATGTGAGAGCTTAAAAAATGAACTGAAGATGAGAAAGGACCTAAAAGCAAGTGAGGGGACTGAGGGGGAAAAAGTAGGTCAGGGGCTGATCCTCAATGAATAATAATCCTTATCAAGTAGAGTAGGAAGAAGGTATGCTGGCAAAGGAGGCTTTAAGAGGTTTGGAAGAAAAAAAACCAAGAGTGGCACCACAGAAGTCAGGACCAAAGAAGGACAGTGGCAGGCACAGGCCAGGCAGGCCCAATAGAATGGCAGAGGTAGAAACACAATTTTAAAGGGAATCAAGAAGCTAAAGATTAAAAGGAAATTGGAAGTAGTAGAAATCAACAATTCATTTGTGAACTTTACACATGAACAACTTGAGGCTGGGGTAATAGTGTGCTATAACCTTGAAAATATTTCCTGAGGATGGGGGTGGTTTGACACACTTAAAAGCTACCAGGAAGAAGCACAGAGGAAGAAGTTAATTCTAGAGATTAAGGGGTTATGACTATAGAGGGAAGGAGTATTCACAGAAAATAGAAAAGAAAGGATCTATGAAGTAAGGATTAGAGTTTAGGCTTGAAAAGTGGAAGCTCTTAAGCAGTCTTAAGCAGATAGCTATCCATAATTATTCAGCAGTGTGCACTTTTTTCTTCTTCAGATACCCTGAGCTATGGTCTGGGGGCTGCCAGGAAATATACTCCTCTCTACTTAGCTTCAGCATGAAGTCAATCTTCCAGACTGAACTATTACTCTATCTAAAAGTAGGGTCTTAAGGCATGCCCATTTATGAATTCCCTTGGCTAAAAACCCAGAAAAGTTTCTAGTAGCACCATGTCCTTCAATAAACATTGTTGTCCTATATAACATCTGTTTACTATGTCAGACACTCTCCCTTTTCCATATATACAAATCCCCAAAGTAATGTTCTAATTGTTTTCACTTAACTAACAATGTTATTTCTTTATGTGGCCAGCACTTTACCTAGCACTGCCAGATGGTCTGATCACACTGCTCACCCAAGAGACGCTGTTTTCAAAGTGTCCCTGGGTCACATTTTACTATCTTAATCTCATGATATTTCATATTCTCCCACTGATCCACCTTGTCACCTTGTCAATACCTGGGGAAACATCATTTTATAGTAAGTACAAGGAAAAAGGCCCGAGCCTCATTCACAAGAAACTTTTTATCCTTCATGGACAATGGTAGAACCTTTGCTAGATCTCAAAGTCAAATTCTGATTTTTTTTCTGTTTCTGGGATATAACAGCCCTTCCAAAGTAACTGATGGTTCAAAATGTATTTATTTTTAAAGATGTTATTTATTTATTTGAGAGAGTGAGCAAGAGAGAGATTGAGCACAAGCTGGGAGAGAGGCAGAGGGAGAGGGAGAAGCAGACTCCCCACTGAGCAGGGAGCTCAACACAGGGCTCAATCCCAGGACCCTGGGATCAAGACTTGAGCTGAAGACAGATGCTAAACTGACTGACCCACTCAGGTGCCCCCCAAATTTAAAAATACATATTACAAAGTAATATGAGTATCTTCCTCAGAAGAATCAACATATCACCACTATATTTTATTTTTACATTTAATGAAATTAATCTAAAGGTCTAGAGACTATAGGATTATGTATGTCAACCCCAAAACTATAGAATTGATCTCTCACTCCTGTGCACCGGTACATAGTTTTAACGAATTACCTACACCACCTCCTTGCACTCACTTGTTTACATGTTTCTGGTTCACCTTACCTTTTTAAGATAACTTCTTAAGGACAGGAAAAATGTAGATACAGGGCCTAATACTGTTCCTGACATGTAAGAGACAATAAATGGGCAAAGACTAGCTTACGTAGACAGAACCAAGAAAATTGCTCCTTATCCTTTGTGTAGTCCCCTAATATTCACTTAGCTATTTACTTTTTATAAATGCCTAAAATTCAGTTTTAAAATCTAATGGTCAAGGGCACTAGGTGGCTTAGTTAAGCAATTGCCTTCAGCTCAGATCATGATCCTGGGATCCTGGAATTGAGCCAGGCTCCCTGCTCAATGAGGAGTCTGCTTCTCCACCCCCCTCTGCCCTACCCTGTCCCTCTTCCCCACTCCTGCTCGCTGGCACAAGCTCTCTCTCTCAAATAAATAAAGGATTTTATTTGAGAGCGAGAGAGCGCAAGTGAGTACACAAGCCAGGAGAGAGGCAGAAGGAGAAATAGACTCTTTGCTGAGCAGGGAGCCCAATGTGGGGCTTGATCCCATGACCCCAGGATCATGACCTGAGCCAAAGGCAGACACTTAACTGACTGAGCCACCCAGGCACCCCTAAATAAAGTCTTTGGAAAAAAAAAAAAAAAAAAGAAATCCAACTGTCATTTAAAAAAATACCAGAAATCTAGACAACACATGGCCATGCTGAGTCATTAAATTGTGACCCCAATTTCAATTAAAACAGCTGTTGGCCAGTCTACACAGGAGGTCAGGTTCTAGACAAGCCAAGTTGACACTGGTCTGACTGGGAGCTCACAAGAGCCCTGGAACCTTAGAGACCCAAGGTGCCTATAAATCACAATGATTCTGACTTCTAGCCAAGCTATCAAAGCAGAATCAACTCATCCTTAATCCTATACCCAGTTCACTGTAGTTTCCTGTAACATTTCCAAGTTGTTACACGTTTTTCAGTAACACTTCCCACTAAGTTTCAGACTGCATTTATAAAAAATCCAAATGTACACTAGTGAATTAGTCTCAAGCATTAACAGCATTTGCCACTATAATTACTAAAACTGGGAGAGAATTCTAGTGTGACCAAGAAAAATGACCAGTCAATCCCAATTTTTTTAATAACCACATAATATCAAAGCCAAAAAAAGAAGCATATCTCCATATTCCCTATTATTTACAAGGATAAGTGTACTACAGGGGGATAAGTATAGTTTCCACTAAATATTTACCGGGGCTAACAGCCAATATAAAATCTAACCCGTTTTTATTACCAACCCAAGTTGTCAAACAAGGTTGAATCTGGGGCTTTGAACAGCTCAGGAAAGTATGACTGTTAATCAAAAAACCTGAAGGGCAGGGACTCAAATTAGTTTTGGTCCTTTCCTCACTGGGCTGAAGTTTAACAAATATAATGAAAATATTAATAAGTCTGTATGTCTTTCTTATCAACCTCTTGCTGTATTATAGTTTACTCAGAACCACAACAACTAAAGCAAACTAACCTGGGAATTTTATTCATCATACACATCACCAAAATGGAAACCAATATTTAAAAGAGTGACTGTGTATATATGTGTGTACACACATATCCTTGCTGAAACTTTTATAAGGTAAATTAAAGATCCAGGCTCTGGAAGCATTCAGTATTAGCTCTAATTGCATATCAAGGTCATCTACAAAAAAGAGAGTGTAGTTACAAAGGGAACCTGCTAAAGAAAGTAAGGCAATTTCTTTATGTAAAACAGACATGGGGACAAATAAGAAAGCAGAGTTCCTGGTCCTTTTTCCTGGTTCCGGCCCCTATGTATACAGTCCCTTTCTTCCCCATCACTGTCTCTCCAAAAACTCATACACTTAAAATAGTTTTTAAGTATGTCTTGAAATGTGAAAACAGGCTGACAACTATTTTCATGTTGGACATTAAAATGCAATCAACAAATCTGGACACTCTGATTCAGCAGTCAAGAAAGTGGGGAGTGGGAGTCTGCCCATCCTCAAGTATTACACATTCCCTTTTGGGCCTTAACACTGCCCTCACAAGACAAAGAGGAAAGACCATCACAAACAGAGGTTCACAAACCAATTCAAGGACTGAGTACAATCATCAAATTCCAAAACACAAGATAAATGTTTGAAGCCTGGGGAGGACATGAAGAATAATGTGCCCCATTTATAGTAAATATTTGGTATTTGTTGAATTATTTTTTAAAATACCAAGCCTTACTGGGTTCCTTTTCTGCTTACAGTCACAGGAGACTTACCCCAGAAAAGCAAGCACTTTTAAAGCAAAGAACGGGAAGGAAACCGTACTCCCAGCAAATGAACAAACCCATCCTTTACTGTACAAGGGCAGCGTGAAATAGAACAAGGCAATTCATTCAAAGGCATAGTGTAGATACAGGCAGTAAAACAGTATCTGCCCGATGTAACACAGCATACACTTAACTTTTACAAAAATGACCTGACCTTGCTATAGGGCAAAGCAAATATTAACGTTCCCTCTTCTCATGCATGGCACTTCAGATACAGCAAATGCCTTTGCAAAGGATCCTTTCACTGACTCCTTGGTTATTTAGGACAGTACCAAATGCTTTGCAAAACTCGTGATTGTGGACGACAGTATCACAGTAACTCATCCGAACAAGAGAAGCAAAGTACATCTAAAATGTTATCTGTTTCTTAACCTAGTCCAATAATCATTTGCTAAATTACCAAGAAGGACAACAAAATGTAATTCAGTGTAAATGCCGCGTGTGGAAGACATCAGAAGCATTTCTTAGATTACATCTTTACAACAGAAATTGCAAGTATTGATAAAAAGGAAATGATTTCATAGATTCTTTAGCGCAGTGAACGCTTGCTTCTTTTAAAAGTTACATAATTTCAGGGATACCGTTAAATAAAAATAATGGCTGTAAAACACTGCAACCGGATTTTTCAAAAAGTAGGATGTGAATTACAGCTGGCAGTCCCCTACCAATTCCTACCCTCCAGCAATCTGCGTGCGGCTCTCGTTTCTCAACCGCGCCGTTGATAACAGTGATTGCCGTTTTAATCATCTCGCAGCCTATCTCCCCGCACGCCCTCCCCCCTGCGCTGGGGCGCGCACAGGGCTCGAGAGCAAGCCCCGGGAACTCTCGCTGGCCGGCCTGTGTGAGCAAAGGGAAGGAAATGACACAGGCAGGAAAAAAAAGCAAATCAAGGAAAAGACACAACAGCAGCTGGGCCTGCACCAGCCTCCAGCCCGGGCCCCACACTGAGCCCCCGCTCCCCCGCCCTCGGGCTCGCGGGCCGGCTCGCTCGGGCCGGAGCGGGCTGCCCCGCCGAGCACGGGCCCTCGATCCCGCCGCCGCCTCCTCGGGATGCGCCCGCCGCGCGGCCCGGAAGGAGGCTGCCCAGCGGGCTCCGCCGGCCCGGACCGCCCCGGCAGGCCGGGGAAAGCCGAACCCCCGCCTGGGCCGCCGAGCCGCGAGCGGGGCGGGCGGGCGCCGGCAGTCCGCAGCCCGGGCCGGGTGGGCTGTCCATGCCTGTCAGGCGGCGGCCCAGGGTCCTCCTCCCCTCAGCCCGGGGCGGGGCGACGCGGAGCAGCGCGGGCACAGGCCGGGGCGGTGGCGACACTCACCCATGGTGGCGATGGCGGCAGCGGCGGCTCGGGCCCGAGTGTCACCTCCGCAGCCGGAGCTGCATGCCGGGGGCCCGGGCGGCGGGGACGGCAGCGGGCCTGGCTCCGCGCGGGGGGCGCGGGCTGCGCTCGGGGCCCCCGCCGCCTCCCCAGGCTCCGGCTCCGGCTCCGCCCGCGGCCGGGCGCTGTGGCATGGGCAGGGTGGCCCGCTACATCCCCGGCGCTCCTCGGCTCGGCCCAGCCCGGCCTCGGCGGCGCCGCTCGGCCCGCCCGCCCGCCAGTCTCCCAGTCCCGCAGTCGCTCCGTCCGGCCACCGTTCTCCACCTCAGGAACGCTCCGAAAAACAAACCGCTGGTCGCGCAGCTCGCCCCCTCGCCTGTCACTCACCGCAGCGCCCGCCAATCCCAGGCAGCCGCTGGGCCTTCGTGCCACCCCCACCCACTTCACCAGCCAATAACCGGGAGGAAATCGCGGCCCCAGTCGCCCCCCCGACCCCGCTCTCTCCCCAGCACCCTCTCGGTCGCCAGCTAATCATCAGCACCACACGATGAACCAATCCCGCCTACTCTAGCAGGATGCCAATGGGCGAAGCCAAGGCCGTTACCGAGGGCCGTCTACCGCCTGCCAATCATCGGCACAGCACCCGGTTCACTCTCGGCCGGCCAATCACGCAGAGGGCGCTGAGCACCCGCCTCTGCGCATCCCTCGCCGTCTCGCCCTCCCTCGCCCCGGGAGGTGCCGGTTGCTCCAATCACGGCTCGCGCGTGAGGCTCCGCCCACATTCCCACCTCCCGGCCATCACTAGGGCTCCGCGGGCGCGCGGGCGCGCGGGCTGGCGCTGTTCCCCTCCGGCTACTTTGGGGTTGGAGTTTGGGAAAGCGGCTGGGGGGGCCGCCGGCCTCTCGCCGTCCCAGCTCTCGGCGGTTCGGACGGCCCGTGAGGCCGGCGCCCTGCCCTTCCCTGTGCCCACGGCGGGCGCGCGGTAAGCGGGGAGGGTTCTGGCTCCGAGCGCTTCCCGGCGCGTGGCCACCTCCGCCGCCCGATCCCCCGACAAGTCCTCCGGTCCGGACGCTGCGCTAGCAGGGAGGCAGGGGGGGCCTCCTACCTCCGGGCCCACACCCTCCGAGGGGCTCGGGTAGTAAGGGAATGTGGGTCCTCGGAAGTCTGGGAGTTCCGCGGCTGGCCAGGGCCCAAACCAGCCAGCGGCAAAGTCCGAGAGGGTCTGTTTTCTTTAGTTATGAAAGCAATACGAGCTCTTCGAACTAAAACTGAAAAAAAAAAAAAAAAAAAAAGTCCACCCCAGAGATAATTTTATCTATTTCCTACCAAGATATACAACGTTTGACAAAAATGGCTTCAGATTGTTTGGTAGTATGCCTAGAGTTTATTATAAGTGTTTTCCCGTGCTACCGAAATATTGTTCCAAAACAATCGTACTGGCTGCATATTTCAAAATAGAGAATGACCATAATTAATTTCCCCAACCCCCATTGTTCATTTTATACACCCAGGTCTTCCGATGCCAAGTCCATCACAATTAATATGGGCTCCCTTCCTCTAGTCCCTATTCCAGTGTAATATAAATCAGACGCCAAAATAATCTTCCTCTGATGCCATTTTCAACCATCAACTAAGAACCTTTATTGGTGGCTTTACCCTGGCTGTCAAATCTCTGATGAATTACCTTGAACTCCCTCCCCTCTTTCTCTACACTCCTTTCTTCCCCCTCCCCCTTATTTAATCAGAGCCCTTGTCCTGTTAGGTTTGTTTGTTTGTTTGTTTGTTTTCCTCCAACAAGCTTTTAAGTGTGTCATTCTCCCACTTGACTAGATCCCTACCCAGTTTATTGTAGTTCCTAACTATAATAATCTCTCTTCTGGGAAGGAGAGAAGGAGTAAAGGGGAAAGAAAATTAGTAATTATCAGTCATTTATACAATGCCAGGCACATCATCTCATTTAATCTTTCCAGTAACTCTGAATTAATACTATTTGCATTTTAATGATAAAAATGAAGCTCAGAGAAGTTAAGGACCAAGTCCAAGGGGTAGAGCCAGGATTCACACCAGGTCTGTCTGCAACCCAAAGGTCACGTTCTTGTACCAGGCCAGTATTTCTCAACTGCTTTTTCATTATCACTCCTCTCCTCCCCCAGGAGAAAATTCTGAATTACTTAATTAAATGTGAATTCTAATGAGAGAAATTAAATGCTAAGGAATAAGATTTCATCAAATAGGGTTGAGCTCTGAAGTCTATATACCATTGTATTATCTAAGATTTTTTTTTCACCCCTTAGGAATCATTTTTCACCCCACTGGGGTATCACCCTGGCGAGAATGTGTGTAGTAAGCCACTGCTAGAAGTCCTCATCTCCCAATCTGGGGCTCATATCTGACCCTTAATTTTACTGACCTGTTAGATAAATATTTTAAAAAGACAACAAGTGGGGACACTTGGGTGGCTCAGAGGTTGAACGTCTGCTTTCAGCTCAGGGCGTGATCCCAGAGTCCTAGAATCAAGTCCCACATGGGGGGAGCCTGCTTCTCCCTCTGCCTAGGTCTCTGCCTCTCTCTCTGTGTCTCTCATGAATAAACAAATAAAATATTTTTTAAGAATTTAAAAATAAATAAAAACAAAAAGACAATTAGTGGAAATCTAGTACTTACTCCATTGCCTATATGGTTTATTCAGCAGCTTCTCTTGGAATGTCTAAAACACAGCTCCAATTTCACAAGTTTCACACTGAACTCCTTATACTTTCCTGCTCCCCCTAAAATACCCTGCTCTTCTATTTTCCCAATTGTTGAAATACAAACCTAGGAGGAGTCTTCCTTGGTTTTTCTCTTTCCCTAACATCCCTGTATCAAAGTCTTCTCACCTCTGGTTTCTTTTCTTTCTTTTTTTTTTTTTTTTTTTTTCCACCTCTGGTTTCAAAACGTATCTTAATCTAACACTTCTCACCACTACCATCCTTTTTTTTTAATTGTTTTTTTTTTTTTTGTTTTTAAGATTTTATTTATCTATTCATAGAGACACAGCTAGAGAGAAAGAGGCAGAGACACAGGCAGAGGGAGAAGCAGGCACCATGCAGGGAGCCTGATGTGAGACTCGATCCCGGGTCTCCAGGATCAAGCCCTGGGCTGCAGGCTAAGACCGCTGCGCCACTGGAGCTGCCCCTCACCACTACCATCCTGGTCCAAGTTGCCACCCTCTCCTGGATGACTGCCCTCATCTCCTAACCCGGTCTCCTCTGTGGCCACCTGAAAAATGTTCTCTACACAGCAGCCAGAGTGATCCCTATAAAATGTAATTCAGATCATGCTATCACCCTTCGGTTAACCCTCTAATGGCCACCCATTGCACTAAGAATAAAACCCAAACTCCTTGTCGTGGTTTTTCAGGCTCAATAGGAGCTGGCCCTGCCATCTTCACCTCCTTTCTACCTCTCTCCCACAATTACTCTTCTGGCCACACTGCCTTCTTAACATATTTTGAACCTACCAAGTCCAGGACCTTTGCACTTGCCATTTGTTCTACCTAGAATGCTCTTCCTGAAGATGTTCCCATGGCCAATTCCTGCATTTTATTCAAGTCTTTGCTCAAATGTCAACTCTTCCGAGTTTCTAAGCACCCCATCCAAAATAGCCTCTCTCTCCATCATTCTTTAGCCCCATATTCAGTCTTATTTTTCTTCATAGTGACTAAAATTGTAGGTGTGTCTTTCCTCTATAATGAACATAAGCTATGCAGCAGCAGGGATTTTGTCCTGTTCACTGCCTTATCCTATCACCAGCACTTAGAATGCTTGCACATAGTAAAGAACTACAGTACAACCATGTAAGTCTTTAATCAAAAAACAGCATTCTGATTTTCCCTCCTTCTAGCAACTGCTTTCTTTGAGGGCTTCATTTCCATTGTCTGTTCCTTAACTGGCCATCTCAAACATTCGCATGCTGAAGTTACCACACTAGACTTTCTTCTGAGCTCCCAAGATATTATCCTCTAGCCTCCAATAGATACCTCAAATTCTACAGGTCCCAACTGAATTCATCATTTTCTTCCATAGTTCTGTATTTCCTCTGCCATCAACACTTTCCCAATTTGGACCTGTGAATTCTCTCCCTTAGAGAACTTCCTCTCCATTTCCCTGTGTCCATGACTAATCTTAACCATGTCACCAATCTGTCCATTTCTCTTCCATCCTCAGGTCCACCATCCTACTTCAAACCCCATGTAACAGTGTCTGCTGACATCACAGGGTGATCTTTCTAAAACTCACAACTGAGGGCAGCCCAGGTGGCTCAGTGGTTTAGCACCACCTTCGGCTCAGGGCGTGATCCTGGGGATCCAGGATCGAGTGAGTCCCACATCGGTCTCCCTGCATGGAGCCTGTTTCTCCCCCTGCTTGTGTCTCTGCCTCTGTTTCTCTCTGTGTCTCTCATGAATAAATAAATAAAATCTTAAAAAAAAAAAAAAACCGCACACCTGATTCTGTCATGCTCTGCTTAAAACCTTTATAGTTTCCTATTGCCCTTAGGATAAGTGGAATACCTGGATGTACTTAAGAAGGCCTTTCAGGACCCAGGCTATGCTTCTCCAGCCACAAGTTTTTCCACTTCCCATCTCTGCCAACCCCATCATTCAGATCTATGTTCTGGCCATGGGGAACTACTAGAGTCCATCTTACCTCTCTATCTCTGCATCTGCTATTTTGTTTTAAACACTCTTCTCCTCCACTCTTCCCCACTCCTCTCATTCTTTCAGGAAAGAACTAAGACTGAACATCACTCCCTCCAGGAAGCCCTTCCAGACAAATACTCACAATTCTGGGTACCAGGGCACCTAGTACTTTCTTCATCAAATCACCTGTCCCACTGTCGTAATTGCCTTTAAGGAAGTAAGCATAGAGACAGAAGCTGTCATTCAAATTGGTATGCCTAGCATCTTTCACAGTACATTCAAAAAACAAGTATTTTTTTTAATGAGTAAGTGAACCTGAACTGGGGATGTTAGTAGTTGAATGTGATCTCCACAAGTGTGCCCTTGTAGTTGTGTATTTCTTCTCTTTCTATACGGTTTCTCTCTTCACCCTTCATTTTCCCTATGTGAAGCCTCCCATCTG
This sequence comes from Canis lupus dingo, assembly GCF_003254725.2. NCBI lineage: Eukaryota > Metazoa > Chordata > Mammalia > Carnivora > Canidae > Canis > Canis lupus. The sequence goes on from NC_064251.1 coordinate 14,971,112, forward strand.
GGCCATGCCTTCTCAAGTCTGTTCCCCTGGTTTTATAGAGTAGATGCCCCTGGTTAAATACTAAAGCCATACCTGACCCCAAGGATCACAACCTGCCCCTAATGCTTAGGGCCTCAAGCATCCTATGATATACCAGCTGAACACTTTCTTTTTTTCTTTCCAGGGCATAAGGACACTTGGACACTAGATAGGGAACAATAAACATGAATGAATTTTCAGGAATAGCTCAATGAACTTGGTATAAAAAAGGAAAAACAAGGGGTACCTGGGTGACTCAGTCAGTTACGAGTCAGATTCTTTTCTCTCTCTTTTTTTTTTTAAGATTTTATTTATTCATGAGAGGCACACAGAGACAGAGACATAGGCAGAGGGAGGAGTAGGCTCAGGACCCCAGGATCACAACCTGAGCCAAAGGCAGATGCCCAACCACTGAGCCACCCAGGCGCCCCAAGGGTTAGACTCTTTTCGGCTTAGGTCATGATGTCAGGATTGAGATTGATTCCTGTGTCAGGATCCAGGCTAGGTGTGAAGCCTGTTTAAGATTCCCTTTCTCCCTCTGCCCCCTAGCCCTGCTTATGTATATGTTCTCTTAAAAAAAAAAGTTACCATCTGACTTGATAAAAAAATTTTTTTAATTTTAAGATTTTATTTATTTATTCATGAGAGACAGAGAGAGCGAGGCAGAGACACAGGCAGAGGGAGAAGCAGGCTCCATGCAGGGAACCCGACATGGGACTTGATCCCAGGTCTCCAGGATCATGCCCTGGGCTGAAGGCAGTGCTAAACCACTGAGCCACCTGGGCTGCCAAAAAAAAATCTTAAAAAAAAAAAAAAAAAAAAAGATTTTATTTATTTGAGAGAAGAGAGACAAAGAGAAAGAGAGCATGGCAGGCAGAGGTGGGGGGCAGGAGGGGAAGGAGCAGAGGGAGAGGGAGAAGCAGACTCAGGGAGCCCAAAGTGGGATTTGATCCCAGGACCCTGAGATCATGACCATAGCTGAACGCAAACACTTAACTAATTGAGCCACCCAAGCACCCTGATGACAATTCCTTTAATTCAGAGGTAAAGAATATATTCAATCACCAGTTCAACCAGTTATTTTATCTGCATTGTTTTTTTTTTTTTTTTTTTATGATAGTCACACAGAGAGAGAGAGAGAGAGAGGCAGAGACATAGGCAGAAGGAGAAGCAGGCTCCATGCACCGGGAGCCCGACGTGGGATTCGATCCCGGGTCTCCAGGATCGCGCCCTGGGCCAAAGGCAGGCGCCAAACCGCTGCGCCACCCAGGGATCCCTGCATTGTTAATGAATGATATGTATACCACTGAAGATTTTTACAACCATGATATTTTATATATTACTGACATTAACTAATAGAGAAAAATTGCTTTTCATTTATAAATTCCACTTTAAATTTATCCTAAGGAACACTTTGCAAGTGAGCAAAGATAAGTAATGTTCATTGCAGCATCCAGGATACATTGTGAAGTGAAAAAAAAACAAAAACTCATAAAGCAGAAACGTACAGGGTGATCACATTTCAGTTTTTAAAAAATGTTCATTCAAACTTAGTGGGGGGAAAAAGGCCAACATTTATTGAGCACTTACTATTGCCAGGCACTCTTTTAAGTGATTAACATAGGTTAACTTACTTAATTCTCAAAATAGCCCTATGAGATAGGTACTATTATCCTAATTTTATAGACAAAGAGGTGCAAAGAGGTTAAGTTCTTGTCCAAGGTTTCTGGCAATTAAGAGTTGAAATTTGTTCCCCAGTAGATTGGTTCCAATAAGTAGAATACAGAGTAGATTGTTAATGGTGGTTATATTTTAGGAGGAAGGGAATCCCTCCAGTTGAGGTTCACTTACTCATTCAAAAACCATAGATGTTACCTCTTTCACATGGACAAAAGAAAGACAAGAGGAAAAGTAAAAACTACTATCCTCCTCAGTGTCTGGGGAGGGCATAAGGAAGAAAGCGGTTTGGGTCAAAACTAGTGTGGTATCTATCCTAACACTTGCCCTGGCCAGACCTACTGGGTCATTTATTTCCTCTTCAGAAGGGTTCCAGAAGTGTCCCCAGCAATTCAAATAAAAGTCTACAAGTTGGGGTCTCTTCGAGTGTGAAGTTTTATTGACTCTTGTGCTCTAAGTATCAGAGAGTAAAGCAAAAAAAACAAAACAGAAAAAAACCCCAAAAGAGTAACTCAGCCTATGAATTTCCACTGTTGGCTGAGGCCTCTGGCAGAAGGAAGGCAGCTATGTACCACGTGAACGCTTCCTGTAAGAGTCAAGGCTATGGATGGAACCTATCACAAATACTTCCATCCCATGGAAAGGTCACTTGAAAGTGAGCCGAAGCCAGCTGCAAGGCATTGAATGATTCTGTCTGCTAAGACAATGACCAAAGATAAGGCAAAGGCAAGCCAAGACCAGATCTCATTCTTTTGACTTTAAGGTATGCCTGACTCCTGGCCTCTCACATGCTGTCTCCCTAGCTGGACAATAATGTGACTTGTTTTCTTTTTTAAAAAATGTTCCCCCTGATTAAATATATGATTGTTGAAAAGTGACATCACCACCCAGAGATAACCAGTTTTGAGATTCTGATACACTTCCTTCTAGTCTTTTTAAGTCCATAGATAAAGTATGACTATATTTTAAAATTTGGATCATACTATACAGAGTTTTACATCTTTGTTTTCCATTTAACATTACACTGTAAACATTTTCTGACATAAAATATTCTTTAGAAAATAATTTTTAGTGGCAGAATAACTCATATTCTCTCTGCTTAACTATTCAGTTAAATAGTTATTTAACCTATGTAGCTAAGGGTCTCGTTAGCAGAGTTAGAGGCAGTACAGGTCCAAATAAGGTTTCATTTCTGCCTTTGCCATGCTAGCTGCAGGAAAGACTGCAGGGCACCACCAGGGGTCAGTGCAGAGCCATCCAAAGCCCTGCTGTAAGAAAACTAGTTACAAAAATCCTTAAATCCTATCTATTAGAGGACTATTCACAAGTACATGATTAGCCAAGTTCCCTTCCACAGTAGGCTCTCCTGGTGCAGACTTCTCAGACCAGAAATTAGGAGATTCTTCCAAATTATATCATAATTATAATCAACATTTACAAAACAGCTATTTTTATAAACCAAGATCAATGTAAGATGTAGTATTAGGCCTATTCTCACCTGCTTGCTATGTGACCATTTGTGCATAAAATTGGCCTGATTATTTCAGTCTTGCTGTGAAAATCAAATAACATAAGAAAGTATTCTATAAATTACAAAGCAGCACTTAAACTTTAAATTGCACTATTTTAAGAATGTGCTCATCAGATATTTTGATGAGTTATCTCCTATAAAAACTAAAGAATGTGAGGCACCTGAGTGGCTCAGTCAAAGTGTCTGGCTCTTGATTTTGGCTCAGGTCATGTTCTCCAGGTTGAGACTGAGCCCGATTATCAGGCTGTGTACTGAGTATGGAGCCTGCCTGGGATTCTCCCTCTTCCTCTCACACACACACACACACACACACACACACACACACACACACACACACTAACTTTTAAAAAACAAAACAAACTAAAGAATGCCAGGTAGTATCATGATTATGAAGTGAGGTGGAAGAGCATATGCTTTGGCATTTTCATGGATTATTTCATTGTTTTTTTTTTCTTTCCTTAGCCTTTGCTCTCCAACTGCTAAAGTCATCATGGAATTAGTAACCGGTTTTTCCTAGAAGCTGAAGTTATTATTTATAGTCAGCCAATTTGGATTTTGTTCTTTTCCTCATTTACCTGAAGCTCCTTCAGGAAAATTATTCTGATCTCAGAAATGGTTTAAACAACTTAAGAGTAGGTAAATAACAGGGATCAAAAAGCCATTCCAGGCCTGACATATTTAATGGGCTCCTGACATATTTAATAGGTGATTGGCACTCCTGGTCTTTCTAAACTCAAAAGTGACACTTAAGGGGAAAAGGTATAAAGGGCAAAAAAAATAAATAAATAAATAAATAAATAAAGGGCCCTATTTCCCAGCTTGCCAGGATCTGAGTCAGTCCTTCACCCTTCCTTCTATTCTCATTTCCTCTCCAGTTGCCAATGCCCCATCATTTGCCAGCAGGGATGAAAAGGGGCTCGAGTGGGCATTCTGGTAACCAAGTAGCTTTGAGAACCAGCTTGTCATCGCCTCTCCTGAGAGCAGTCCAATATGCTGAAAGGTCTGCTCTGATCAATCTCAGAACACAAGGGGGTCTGGATGAAGCAGGGCCTGGGAGTCCCTTAACATTGGCACTGGATTTCCTACTGAGTTAGAGCCTTAAGCTCTTTGGCAGAAGGAGGGCACAGAGACCACACGAAAATAACAAGGATGCATGTATAGCTCCTGCTGCCCTAGGATAGCTCCAGCAGACAGAAGTCCTGTGTCTGACCTCAGAGGTCCTATGTCTTAGAGCAGGATCTAACACAGAGTACCAACTGAACAGTTTGTGCTCCTGTTTTTTTTTTTTTTAATTTTATTTTTTTTAATTATTTATTTATTTATTCATGAGAGAGAGAGAGAGAGAGAGAGAGAGAGAGAGGCAGAGACACAGGCAGAGGGAGAAGCAGGCTCCATGCCCGGAGCCCGATGCGGAACTCGATCCCAGGACTCCAGGGTCACGCCCTGGGCCAAAGGCAGGTGCTGAACCGCTGAGCCACCCAGGGATCCCCTGTGCTCCTGTTAAATACAGTTCCTGGTACATAAGTGTTTGACAAATACTATTAGCATGACAAATGACACATTTGGGCCACCAGACCAGCACAGAGTGGTGCCTGTAGAGATCTACATTTCTCTGGTCAATTAAAAAAAAAAAAAAAAAGTCCTGGGACTGGAGTAGTGGAACTAAACCTACAGACTTCAAAGGAAGTCAAGAGGGTCCCAATAGCTGGATAAAAACCCAGGAAAATGCAAGAGCTATACACTATGAGTTTAGCAACCCAGATCAGTTATATTATATAAGAGCAGTTTCTAGTACAAGGGCCTTCAGGGCACCTGCCATTCCCACAAGGGCCAACTTCCTAAGATCAGAATCTGATTAGCTGGTTGGCTCCACTTTGCATCCAGCAGGGCTGCGAGACACCAGCAGAGCTGACAAAGAGGCCCCATTGAGATGCAGTGACTCCCTTGGCCACAAAGCTCCAGGTCTTGATTTTATGCCTCCTAACCTGCTAGGCCTCCAATCTGCTTCAATCTCAGAGTTGCTGCAGAAGCCTATGCTCCAGAATGAGCTGCAGGTTGCCTAGGAAGGACCCCAGGGGCACAGAGAGCCTGGTTACTCAATGTTGTCATAGACCTGGATCACATCTTCATGGTTGCCAAGAGCCTGGATGAGAAGGGCGGCCTGCTCCAGGTCAGCGTCAGCCAGCTGCACCTTTGTGTTGGGGATGAATTCTAGTGAACAGGACACAGAACACAAGCCCAGGGAGTCCAACTTCTTCCTCACTTGATGCAGTGAAGAGGCATCACATATAAACTAGGGACAAAAGAAAGTCAAGAGGTGAGGAGCCAAGAGATAAAAAGGAGAAAGCCAGTCAGAACTTTGCAAAACCTGAATGGAACGACTATAATGATAATTCTACTAGCAGAGATACAGTTTTCAGACTTCTGAATCCTTCTCATAGTCCTCAATAAAGTAAGCCCTATCCAGTATTCATGTAATAAATGTTTGTGCAATATGTGAACTCTTTATGTCACTTGTACCCCAGGGCACAAGAAAGAAGAAACAGAGAAGCAAGCCTTAACACATCTATTAGGGCTCTCTCAAAAGTTCACTAAACACTAAGGCTTCATACTCACTTTAAAAACGTTCTTTTCCTCTTCATCTTCAGTTTCCTTGACATCTTCAGCTCCTGCTTCAATTGCCAGCTCCAGGGCACGCTCTAGGTTCACAGCTTTTTTCTCTCTGTCCTCCACTCCAACCATGATCACCCCCTTTTTGTCAAAAGAGTGGCGAGCTCCATCAGCCATCATTCCCCTCAAAGGAAAGGAAACATACCAGATTAAATGCCTGGAGACACTTCAATCACCAAATAGCACTACATTCTAATACTCTATTTCTCACCCAGCCTTTGGAGTTTATACATACTTCTGAAGGAGAATATGCAGCTACCCCTGGGCAAGAGAAAAACCCAAACATACCCCCATCCCCTTCTTTCTGCCCTGAGTGGAGTTTAGTAGATACAAAGACGTCATCATTTAAGATTCCAGTCTTGGTGGTACATTTTAAGACCTGGACATCATATGGCTACAGATAGGGAAAATGGAACAGAGGGCCCCTCCTACACTTGATGAAAAAGTCTTTTGGATCCTGCCTCATACAGAATGAAATAAGGGAGAAGAAATGATCATTTCTTTGGATTCTACAGATGAAGTATGCTTAAAACTTGAAACACCACCAGGAACAACAGTTCTTTCCTTGCAAAGATTTGGAATCTCAAGGCTTCATACCTTTCTACTCTCCCCAGACCTATACCTACCCATTCTTGTTCAGGATATGTCTGATGTCTGAATAACATTTGGAGCCACTGTTAGATAATGCCTCAATGAGCAGAGAAGAGCCACCAGGGCCTCGGCCCTCATACAGCAAATAAACATCCTTGGCTTTCTGCAATAAACAACATGAGCACATTTTCCTGTTTCTCAATTCCTTCTTGCATCCCAGCCCAGAACACAGATACTGACTCGATGGGATGGGCACTCTGGGGTACAGCTTCAGGTTTCAAGTCTTTCTTGTTGTCCCCTGCCTCTGAGAGGTGACCCTTTGGGACCAACTTTTGAGGTAATTGCAAGTATGACCCCTTACTGGGAAGGGAGTCTGTTTCTCTGGTCCCTGAACAATCAATTAGCCATCACCTCGTTTCATTTCCTTCCTGTCCCAGCTGAATCTCACATCTAACACACATACCAGCCCCCACAAACCCACCAAGACTCATCCTTCTACACTCATCCTGCATGAAACCCACTTGCGAAGTCTCCTACCCCTGGGGTGCTCAGTATTGCTTTAGGAAATAGCACACCCAGGGCCTATCATAAGAACCACTGAAAATAGTATGGTCACAAAATTCAAACAATAGATCAACAGATTAGCGACTAATCTAATAGGACCTCCCATGCCACCTCCACTTATCCCTTGCCCACAGATCTGACCTTCACCACTCTCTCCAAGCACCCTGCCCTGCTGCCTTTCCAGGAACCCTCAAATGACAATTTCTTCCTTCTTCTTTCACAAAGGAAATAAAGGACCACCAGGTATGTGAAAATCCTCTACTTACACTTAACTGCATCACAGCCTACATGAAGGCAGTGTGTATAATGGTTAGAGACTAGGTTCTATGGTCTGTCTGGTTTTAAATCTGTAATTTTCTTGACATTATCTTGACTTGGTCACCTAATCTTTATGTGTCTCAGTTTCCACCTAAAGTTGTTTTGAGGATTCAGCGAGATGATGTATACAAAATTCTTATCAAAGTGCTTGACCTAGAGTTAGCACTCAATAATTATTAGCTATTAAGATGATTATTACTTCCTCAGATGACCTGGGCGGCTAGGTCAGTTGGGCATCTGCCTTCAGCTTGGGTCATGATCTCAGGGTCCTGGGATCAAGCCCCATGTCTGGCTCCCTGCTCAGGCAGGCCCTTCTTCTTCCCCTCTCCCTTCCCATTCTCTCTGTCAAATAAATTAAATCTTAAAAAAAAAAAAAAATTACTTCCTCAAATCCTTCCTACTTGTCCCAGAGGAAGAGATGTCCTCTCACCTGGGCTCAAAGACAATTCCCATAACTGGTCTCTATATCCTTGCCCCTCTCACCATCACTGTTGCTCTGTTTCCCTTTCTACTGGCTCTTCTCCTTCAGGGCATAAATATCTGAAAAACAAACCCTTCTTCAATCTAACATTCCCCACACTGTGCCTGTTTTTCCTACCCTCACCTCACACTCTGGCTGAATAGTCCTAGGCCGTCTGGTTCTGTACATTATCTACTCATCCTATCCTTGATTGGGCTCCCAAAACCAATGTCCAAAGTCAGAGAGACACCAGAAGGCTCTGCATTGAGAGTATCAACCACAATGTTACCCTTCTTTTTGATAATCTAAGGCCTGTTTGGTGGCCTTTCAGACATGGGCCCTGGAGGGGCTGTGATCAATAACAAGAAGTGAAACTGAGGACATACCCTCATTTTAAGCGATGCTTCAATCGTTGACTTGGGCATGTGCTTGCTGCGACACACCTCTAAGATGTTGGCCAGACTGCTATTGAGCTCAGGGTTGGGGCCTCCTTCTGAGAAAGAGAGAAAAGACTGGGTGAAGACACCTCATTACAGCCAGGAGAAAGAAGGGCTTTCTGCCTCTCTACCCTCCCCCAGCAAAAAAGGTAGAAAGTCACCACTTGTCTCTCAGTTAATTTAGGACATTTAATCAGTGTTTGAATGGAATATGGAGAAGTATTTTGGAAAATAAGTTTCTAATTCACTCTGTAAGGATGAATATCTTTTTGTTAGGTTTCAGAGACCACTTTGCATCAGATGAAGAGGTAAGGGATGAAAATGGTACCAAAACTTCCTGGACTTATTAATACCCCTTGTTCTGACTCTATTATTTTGTGTGTAATTACTGAAATGCTCATATGACAGCATGTAATCATGCCGTCTCTCGGGGTGGGGGTTTTCCTCATTATTCTGTGTCACCAGTGCACATAACAAATACTCAACAGTGTTGATCTCACTCAATAACAAGAATTAGAAGAAAGCAAAGAGAAATATCAGGCGTGAGTTCTAGGGGTAGATTAGTATTTACTGAGTGCCTATTATGTGCCAGAAACCTCCATAAGGTGGGTACTATCCCTGTTTTATAGAAGGAAACTGAAACTGAGCAAGGTTAAGCAATTTGCTCAAGGTCCTACAGTCAGTAAGTGACAGGAACCAAGTCTTCTTAAGCCCAAAATCCATGATTTTTACAGGACTCTTTCTCCACTCCTACAGGTATCGAAATACCAAAACAAAACCAAGAAAGGAAAAAAAAAGCCTTCTTGTAGTGGCTACACAATGGGAAAAGACATGGTTGCAAACTTACCTTCTGAGAAAATGTGTCTTGGGAAACTGAAGCTGGGCAAGTAACAGCTTTCCTCAATGCCCCTGCCACAACTTATGTGCTACCAGAGGTGGCTAGAGGGTTCGATTGGTCTCTTCAGGCAAGATACCCAAGTGACCTTACTCTTAGGGTCTGTTTCTATGAAGTACCCAGCTACACACTAGAATGAAGTCACTTTTACCATTATCATCCTAATAGCAACTCCCCGCCAAACAGGCAGGCGCTCAGCATCTGGAAAGGCGAGTGGAGTCCTACAATGTCGGCAGGTCTTTTGAGCGTTTATGAAGCGGGCAACGGTGTTCAGGAAGGACCAAGGCTCACGGTGGTCACTGATTTAGCTGTGGGCGCAGAGAGGGCAGCAGCGGGTGACTTACCTTTAACTGCCAGGCGGATGCTCAAACAGAGCTTGGAGAAGATGCGACTCCTTTCGGCATCCTTGGGACCCTTGATATGCCGGACTTTGGACCACTTGTTGTGCCCGGCGGGGACCGCCGCGGTCAGGTGCAGCGTCCTGCCCGGAACGGGGATGCGGCCCGTGGGCTCAGGCTGGGAGGCCGCGAGGGTGGGAGGAAGAGCCGCCCGGACCCCGGGGCCTCGCGCCCCCCACAGGCACCCGGCAGCGACCCTGCTCAGGCTTGAGGCGGCCCAAGTTGCCATCGACCCCGACCTTGGACCAAGGTCAGCAAGAGCAGCCAATGAGCGGCGGCCAAGGTCAGCCCGTGGCGCCCGTGGCGGGAGCAAGCAGGTCCTGAGCCTGAGGCCGCCTCCACCCGCGTCCACCCGTCACCAGAGACCTCGGGGCTCAGGCCGGCCCGGGGCGGAACGCGAAACACCCGATCCCATCCCCGGAAGCCGGGGTTGAGTGCCCTGGATAATGTAGCACACTTCCTTTTTCCCGGTCCGTTCCAAAAACGCGCCCCCACCGACCGCAAATTCCGTTCCGCCTCGCGGTACCTGCTCCTTCCTCGCACCTGTGCCGAGCTGGGGTCAAGGCGGGAGCGACTCTGAGAGTCCAACTCACATTTTTTAGCTGTAACGAAGAGTTCACTTAGGAATTTATTATTATTGTTCTTGCTTATTATCCAAGCTACTTTGTGATGGACTCGGCATTCTCCTCTTTGTACCTTGCCATTTTAGAAACATCACATTGCGCCTAGAACTTTCCCCAGTTCCTGTATTCAGCACAAACCTGGGTCTTTGCTGATCCTTGTTCCACTTCACTTCACCTGGCTAAGTTTTTCTTTTTCTTCAAGATTCAGTTCGGACATCATTTTCCACCTAAGAAAACATTCCCTAATTCTCCAGTTGGGCTCAGATGCCCTACTTTGTGCTCACATGACCCTTCATACACGCCTATACCCTAGTACTTAACTTTTTTATATAAAAATGTTTGTCTCTGCCACAATATTAAAATTCTTAGAGACTTCTTAGAGAGCAGGACAGAACCCCTGTGTCTACCACAGTTGTTTTTTTAAAAATAAGTTTTATTGACATAATTCATGTCATACAGGTCATCAACTTAAAGTGTATAATGGTTTTTAGTATATGCGTTCATAGATTTGTGTTGCCATCACAATTTTACATTTTAGCCACCCCAAAAAAAGAAACCCTGTACCCATTAGCAGTCATTCCTTAGGGGTTTTTTTTTCTTTAAGATTTTATTTATTTATTCATGAGAGACACAGAGAGAGAGACAGAGACACAGGCAGAGGGAGAAGCAGGCTCCCTGTGGGGAAGCCTGATGTGGGACTCGATCCCAGGACCCCAGGATCCCAGGATCATGACCTGAACCAAAGGCAGATGCTCAACCACTGAGCCACCCAGGTACCCTCATCCCCATTTCTTCACAATTCCCTCAGTCCTAGGATGCCACCAATTTACTTCTTCCTCTATGGGTTTGCCTATTCTGGATATTTCACATGAATAGAAGAATCATGATACATAGTTCTTTGCAACTGGCTTCTTTCACTTAGCATGATGTTCTCAGGGTTCATTGATGTACCATGTTATCAGTATTTCATTCCTTTATTATTGTCAAATAATATCCCACTGATGAGGGATCCCTGGGTGGCGCAGCGGTTTGGCGCCTGCCTTTGGCCCAGGGCGCGATCCTGGAGACCCGGGATCGAATCCCACATCGGGCTCCCGGTGCCTGGAGTCTGCTTCTCCCTCTGCCTGTGTCTCTGCCTCTCTCTCTCTCTCTCTGCCTCTCATGAATAAATAAAAAATCTTAAAAAAAAGAATATATTTTAAAAAAATATTCCACTGATGAACACACAACATTTTATTTATCCATTCATCAGTTGGACATTTGGGTTGTTTCTACCTTTTGACTATTATAACATTGTCATGAACATTCATGAACAAGTTTTTACATAGACATGTTTTTGTTTGATGGGTTGTGTAATAACTCTGTTTAACCTTTTGAGGAACTGCTAGATTGTTTTCCAAAAACAGTTGCATTATTTTATGTTCCCACCAACATCATATGAGGTTTCCACTTTTCTCCACATCCTTGCCAACATTCGTAATCTCTTTTTGACTATAGCTGCTGCCACCCTAGTGGGTATAAAGTGATGTCTCATTGTGGCTTTGATTTGTGTTTCCCTCATAACTAATGATGTCAAAGATCTTTTCGTGTGCTTACTAGCTATTTATATGTGGCATTACTTTTTTGTTATTTAAAATATACTTTAATATGTTACTTTGAATAGCAAAAAGCAAATTAAGGGAATTTATAATCACAAATAAGCATAAAGGCCAAAGTAAAGTCTGAGAATGCCCTAGTCCTATCAGCCTAAGTCTACCAGGGCAAACCTGTAGTTCAGCAAAGTCAGGCTATGGACTCAGTACAGCAAGGAAAACTACACACCAGAGGGATGGGGTTGGGGTGTCCCACCAAAGGAAAAAATAATTATAGGATTATGGGGATAGGTGGAGGTTAGGTGAAATGTCAATGAAATAGAGTTTGATAGGCTCAAAGGAACACAGAGCTATATGAAAAGTGGATCAACGTCAGCTCTGAACTGCAAAACAGACCGAGTTCAGTTTCCGTGGAAACTACAAAGCTAAATTGGGGAACGTTGCGTTCAGAAACCACTGCACTGAAATTCTGGGTTGGAAATTAAGGCTGCTTCTCCAAGCAAGACCATTTTCACTGATATAATTTCAAATAGCAAACTTTCTGACAGTCTGTGATTTTAGGGAACAAAATTTCTCAGTGAATTAAAAAAAAAGTCACTCAGAGACGGAAATTGTAATGACACTGTAAGCTGCAGGTGTGCTTGGGAGAAATATTGTTTCCTGTTATCTTTGCAGCTGGTTCTGTGTCTGTTCATCTGTGATGAACAGCAGGGCAGAATTTTACTTTCTCAGTCTGAGCTAATACTTCCTGTCTGAAGATAAATCCACATTTATCTCTAAAGCCTGGTTTTCAGGATCATTGAAATCATTAACATCAAGCCTTGGTTGCTGATTTGATGGTATGGCAGAGGTATAACTAGTTATCCACCACTTTATTTCCTCTTCTTTTTTTTTTTTTTAAGACTTTTTTTTTTATTTATGATAGTCACAGAGAGAGAGAGAGAGAGGCAGAGACATAGGCAGAGGGAGAAGCAGGCTCCATGCACCGGGAGCCTGATGTGGGATTCGATCCCGGGTCTCCAGGATCGCGCCCTGGGCCAAAGGCGGGCGCCAAACCGCTGCGCCACCCAGGGATCCCTCCTCTTCTTAAGCAGACAGGCAGATTATCTTTCCTGACCTTCCTTGCAGTTAGGTTGAAATCCTGTGACTAAATTTGGCAGATATGGACAGAACTATCCTAAAATATTTTCCCCTCCCCAAGCAACCTTGGAAGCCACATGTGCTGGATGACGTAGCTAACAAACCTCCAAAGGATTTCATGTAAGCAGAAAGTAAAAATTTGTTGTGTTCAGTCTCTGTGATTTGGGGGTTTGCTATTGCAGCTTAGCACAGGCTATAGGGTTGCATAATGCCAGTGTGACTCTCCCAGTGATCCCCTTAAAACCCAAAGAGCAGGAATCTCATATTTCCCATAAAATACATATTGTCAGACCGTAGAGCACAGTTCTAACAGAGCCAGCAGGTGCTCATTTTGCCACATAGAGTCTAAACTCTTGGAAGTGGTTGTTTGTTTTTTAAGTAGGCTCATCATGGGGCTTGAACTCACAGCCCTGAGATTAAGGGTCATGTGCTCTACTCACTGAGCCAGCCAGGTGCCTCATAAACTCTTAGAGTACATACTTCTTTTCCCAGACCCACTGCTGATGCCCCCAGCTCAATGCTTCTGACACAAAGGTGGTTCCTAGGGGATCCCTGGGTGGCTCAACGGTTTGGTGCCTGCCTTTGGCCCAGGACACGATCCTGGGGTCCCGGGATCGAGTCCCATATCGGGCTCCCAGCATGGAGCCTGCTTATCCCTCCTCCTGTGTCTCTGCCTCTCAGCCAGGCAAAGAAGCTGCCATATTCTCAAACTCTCTCTCTCTCTATGGCTATCGTAAGTAAGTAAGTAAGTAAGTAAGTAAATAAATAAATCTATCTTTAAAAAAAAACAAAGGTGGTTACTTGCCAAATACTGGCTCATGGAATCAATCACAATTTGCCCCTCTTCTCTTCCCTTGAAATGATTAAACATGAGGGCAGAATGAAAAAATAAATAAATAAAAGGAGGGAGTATCCAACCAGGACTTAGAGCTTCTGAATAGCAGTGGGGATTGGTACTCCTCCATCTTACCATGTTGGGGCGTAGGCTGAGGAAATTGGCTTGGACTTGGAAGCCTAGCCAGCCATCAGAACCTGGTGTCCAAACCCACAGGGTGTGGGAGTTATCACTTGCCATCTTTCATAGCCAGTAGTTTACTGAATCCTGATTACCCCGTCTCTTAAATCTCTTCAGTTATGCCCTGTCCTCCCATCCCCCACTGCTCCTGCTTTAGTTCAGGCTTTTAGTTTTTCTCGTCCTATTATAATAGGTGAACTGACTCACTGTTTCACCCACTACTCGGGCATTTTCTTCACTGCCTCCTAAAGTGCAATTCTGAGCATGAGTTCCCTCTACCTAAGTTTTCCAAAGTCTCATACAGGAGTAAGATCTAAACTTTCTGCAACTCACAAAAGACTCTGCCTGTTCTGGCTCCGGCCACATTTCCCACCCTTCCCCATTAAAACCCCACATCAACTTATAATTCTCTGAATGTGGTCCTATTCTTTCTGGCCTCTACAGAGTTGTACATGGATGTTCCCTCTAAGTATCTTTCCCTATTTCTAGAGAACTCTTAATCAGCCTTCAAAACTCAGTTCAAACATCCCTTGTCTTGTGAAGTTTTCTCTGACCTCCCCTGGCTCCTACCCAGGCATAGGGGATCACCACCTCCTCAGGGCAACCAGTAAGACTAAACACACCCGTATTGTACAACATGGCCAGGAATTGTTTATGTGGCCTGCAAGCAAGTTGAGGGTCATGGCCCCTGGCATAAAGTAGGTGCTCTGTGTTTAACTGATAGAGGTGACTCAGGCTATCAGTATAGTGTGATGGGCTAGGGCAGACTCTAATTCCCCAGCCAGTGTCTCCGGAACATAAGCACAGTGGCAGAATGGGGAGAACTGAATTCATCACAAGAAGAAATTCAGTCAATCTATACATGTTCAAGTTTTATTACAAAGTATGATGGGCAGAAAATACGGTACTTCTTATACAGGAGGCTGAAACAGAATGAAAGGGTGAAAATTAGGTTTAATATACTCAGGAAGCAAGAAATAAAGTCATAGATGTAACACTCCACTTTCAGGTGCCTTTTGAAGTAGCCTTCAATGGAGATTTACCATTGTGGTTTCACAGCACAGTGTTAACATTTTATTACAAGCCCTGTGTACAATCAGTCCTGTGATAATAATTTTTAAAAAGAAAAATGGTGATAGTACAGTTCTGCAAGGGGGCAGCTTCCTCTCCACCTGACCATGGGAGGTCACAAAGCCTAGAGTGTAGAGGAAAAGCTTAAATATATAACAAGAAATTAAGTTCAGACGAACTAGGCTAAAGAGGACAGAATTGATTGGCTAGAGCTTAACATCTCGGAGAACAAGAAATCTCCATTTTCTACACAGAGGTTTGTACAATCATGCTACAAGTTCACACTCGGGAGGAGATGGGGGGAAAGTCACCAACAGGGTCATAAAATACACAGGAACCAAAGCAAATGATTCATACTCAACTCAAGCAAGTCAAAACCTTAGCTCAACAAGTTTTGTTGCACACTGGATTACCACAACCAACCCCAGGTGAGAGCATTTCTCTTAATAGCAGACACCTCAAGTCCATCTCCACTGAGTTGTCCACAAGGTGGGTCCTTGTTAGGTGTCTGTTACACAGACTGCCAACACCTTTCTTCTTGAGTTCTTACTTTCACTAGCTTATTTGTTTCTGGTTTGACACACCAGCCCAAGCCTCTTTGAGAAGGCACCTGCATGTTTCCATACCTAAAAAATAATATCCACAAAGTAGCCTGAAAGGACCGGGCCTGTACTGTGTAGTCACATCTTTGACTTTGAGAGCCAGCAGCAATGACAACGGTGGGAGAAGAGGAGGGTGCAAGTGGGAGAGGCAGGCAACTCTCTGCAATAGAGACACTGGGCAGATGGCCCAGGCAGTATGGAGAACCTCATCCAGGGTCACAGTGACGCTCAGCTCAGCTCAGTTCTCCTCCCTGGGAAATCCCAACCTAAGTGCCGGGCACGACCTTCCTTCCTCATCCTGGAGTGCAGAGAATAGAGGGAAGCATCTGCTCTGAGAGGCATCTACTCGAATGGTCTCCCTTACTCCAAGCCAGCCAGGCAAAGAAGCTGCCATATTCTCAAACTGGGGAAGGTGGCAGGATTGTACATGTGTGGTATACCCTGCAGCTCCCACCTGTCCATACCGCCTCAGACTTGAGGCCCAAGCTGCAGCAGGGAGAACATTCTATGGTAGCAAGGCCAGAGAAAGAGAAAAGAAAAGGGAGGGGAGGAAAGTTGTCAGGATTGTTTATAAACCTTTGCTTCCTCTGCTCTGTACAAACCTACAACCAAGAAGAGCCATGATCTGGAATGGTCACAGGGCTTCCAAAACCTGCGGACTGTTGCCACCAAACATCACCTACGGGTGCACTGCTGCAGGAAGGGACTCCTCTGCCCAAGCTGGCATTGTGTCCCCATGGTTACCCACTGTCACAGATATCTGATGAATGGTCCAAAAAAGCTGATACAGGCTGAGGGCGCAGACTCATTCCAGGGCCACCCCAGACCTTTCATGCCTTCTAATATTTTATCCCTTGATCTAAAGAAACCATTGACTTTCTCCTATATTCTAAATCTCTGAAAATTTCAGCCAAAACTTTCATCAAAACCTTGCAGGAGTCTATTTTTTTTTTTCTGTTTTCTACCAGATCTTAACCAGTTCTCTTTGAGAGCTGATCCCAGTTCTGATAAATTCTCACCCATTTATCAAGTATCTCCCCTCTTCAAGCCCAGAGGCAGTTTCATTCCTTCCTAGGAGAGGGTTCCAACTCTTTTGGCTGTAAATACTCAAGCTCCTGAAGGACTTGTACCCATTCACCAGTTCTCTGATGTGGAACCTGAAGCCGAATTTCTTCAGTACCTCTTCCTCCCCTCAAAGCAGACAAGGAAAACAAAGACAGCTTTGGTCCAGGGGGCAGGAAGGGCCACCTCTACTGGGAGAGCCAGAGCCCAGGCTTGCTGCCACGTGGCCTTTGTAGGGGAGTCCTGGCCACTGCTCTTCTCACAGTCAGGGAGAGCAGATCCAGAGCCTCCCACCCATTCTTTCTGGGTGTCAATTTGAAAACCTAAACAAATTAAACAGATACTTGCTTTTGAAACTACAACAGATTTCTGCTTCTCAGAGGATGTCTGGCTAGGAGGCTTTCTCAGTCTTGAGAATATAGAAATCTCCTCCTCCACCATGAGGCCACCTGGCCTATGGTATAAACAGAGGCTAAGGTAGCCGGGACTTCAAAATACCAGCATCTCAGCAGCTGTAAGTGTGTTTGCTCGAGGAGACTGGGGAGTCTCAACCGGGCCGCAGGCAGATGCCCAGAAGGAGGACCACCTCATCCTAGGGAGGGGTGGAGAGGTCTGAGAGCCCATAGGGCAAAGAAAAAAACACCAAAAGTTGTTGGTTCCATAGTAAATAGCAACTTTATGCAAATATATTCTAATTACTACTATTTATTCCCCCTGATTATTTTCCAGTTCCAGTTGACAAATCTTCTCACCATTCAGACCATGTTTAAGTGTAGCTCAGGAAAGGAATCTTAACTAAGAACTCAGTGCAGTTAAATCCTGCCCTAGCAGGACCAGCCCCTCCTACCACTCTGACCTCCATTTCAGACTGCTTTCCAGGGGAAGAACCTAATGGCCTCCTAGAGCGACCAACCATCAATTTAGACTTGCCACCCTTAAGAGAAGGACCCTCAAACCACCAATACAATTACAAGCAGAGGAGGGTTCTAACCAAGAACTGCTCACTTTACACTGCTGAACGACACAGTGCAACTGTGGTAGTAAATGCAGGAAAGTCAACCTCAAGTGGATGACCAGCTAAAGAGCCTCAAAATCAGAATAAGAAAGTGAAAAAGTAGAAGGGAGAATACACTAAGAAGAGAGCCTTTTTCTTTGGACAGGTGCCTGTGTAGTAAAGCAAAGAACTGTAACTTTGCAGATAAAAATACATCTGCTCTGGAAAAGGAGACTCAGCCAAGAGTTTAAGGGCCCAGGAGAACAAAATTGTTATGTTTCTCAAGAGCAGATGAGAACCCAAGTGGACAAAACCACCAGCCTCAAGGTCTGCTATTCTCCTACCTAACAGCTGCACAGTCCAGAGGGGCTCAAAACCCTATGGCAGAATGCGACAGACCAAAGTCCCCCAAGACTCTAAGCATGTCCCAAACCCTGCCAGCCCAAAGACTCATCTATCACTGGAATCACACACAAGCCCCCTGTGTGAAACTCATTCATGTAACGGAAACAGACACTGCAGCCTGCAAGTCCAATACTGCTCAGAGCCTAATAATGGGGGCCGGGGGGAGGTGGTTGACAGGTGTGCAATGATTGGCTGGCCCTATAGCTAGCTATCTATATACTTGATGGCCTGGGATTATCGCAGCCCATCAGGCCACTCCTTCCAGGAGCTGACAGTCCCCCACACTCTCAAGGAGATCTTGTTCAGAATCAGACAAACAGACTACAAGTCTCTCAAGCAGGACTCTCTCACTCAAAGAGCGGTCAACCATCAGTCATAGTAAACTAACCAAACAGAGATACTAAGGTTCAGCGTACAGATTGTGCTTGCCTATCATTCAAGACATGAAAGTAAATGGCCTGGGGATTACACCCAGAGGGAAAAACAGACTCGGAAATGATGTACTGGAAATACACTCTGAGCTCAGCTTTTCTGAAGCTATTCCCTCCAAGTCAGGCACGCTGTCTCTCTCAACTCTAACACATGCCCTGTAGGTCCTGGTGGGGTCGAACAAAGGTGCTTCAGGAAGGAACCGGAGGCTTCACGTGTCTGTTTTGGAGCCCAGAATGCCCTTGAGAAGAGCCAGGCTGAGAAAAAGTGAGAAGACTGGCCCACTTCAGAGCACCAAGGCGGTCTGGGACTCCTGGTCAGGTATGTTGCACTCAGGCAGTGATTCAAGAAGGCAAACTGCTCATGGGGTCGAGAGCCCAGTGCTAGATCCAGGCACTGAGGGCAGAGAGGAAGTGCTAATGGGGTGGAATAGGAGACAAACAAAGAAACCAGGAAGAGTAAAATTCTTTTCATAAAAAAATTAGCCTGATAGGTAAAAAATATACAAAGTTGAAATTTGTTAAAGACATTGATAATAGGAAGAAAGACAACTCCAGATTGGTATTTGTTCCCACTTAAGTACTGACATGACATGGACACAAGATTGCTGCCTTGGGCAGCAGACAGGTAAGAGACATCTGGGGCAGATGAATACAAACATAGCCGGTGCCTGCAATGCTTATTAACACAACAGCTGACAAACAAATATACATAAAATTTTAATGGAGGAACCAAAGGAGAAGAGAAAAGGAGAGAAAATCTTAAAACTCAGCCCTGGGCTGAGGAGGTGCCACACAGCACTGAGCCTGGCACAGACAGTGATGGGATGACTGACCAGGAACTCCTAGAGCAGCTTCTGGTAACAGTGGTGCAAAGCAATGAGAGACATACTGGCCACCAGAAACACGTTTCTTCTTACTTTGGGGATGGGGCAGAGGCAGGAAACACACAAGCCCCCGCCTCGTGGGCAAGGCGCTGCCAACGCTACACTCTGAGTATCTCCAGGCAGTTGTTATAGCAGATGGCAATCCAGTCGGGCTGAGTCGATGCCCATTGCACGTTGTTGATCTCTCCTTCAGCTGTATAGGCCAGGATAGGGTCCTCGATGGCCCGGGGCATTTGCTGGATGTCCCAAATGAGAGCCTGGTGATCATCCGCTAATGACAGAGAAAGCCAACAGCAAGGTCACAACTCAGACAAGGAGGGGAATTCAGGGTGGGTGGGGGGATTGTAGCTTATAAAACATTTGTTCCCAAGATCCCGCTGAGGGAGGTTTTATTTCAAGTCCCCATTTTATAGATGAAGAAACTGAGACTCAGAAATGTTAAGGCACTTTCCCCAAGCCACAGGGCTATCTATGCATGCAGCCAGTGAATGGCAGAGCCAGGACATAGAGCAAGGCCTCTGAGGTGTCCCAAAGCTCCAGGCACTGCCACAGAGCTAGGCCCACGGAGGGACCTAGATGGGTGCCTCTCACCTGGGGCAGGTATCAGGAAAGGACGATGGGATAAAAGTGATCCCCAAACATGTCATTTGCAGCCACTCAAACTACTTGAGCAATTAAAGATCCCTGTCTGATGATTCAACCTAATGGGATTTTACCCCATTTTATGGAGTTTTATACTTCAGTGAGGTGTTACACAGATGATATGAAGTGCGAGTGGACATGTGCTATTAAAAACAATTTTCCTCAGAAAAGCTACCTTCTTTGCCTGGGAAATACTGGAAAGAAGGTAATTGCCTTAAAAAAAATACATAAACACACGAAAAAGGACTAGAAGAAAATACACCAAAATGAGCACAGTGGTACCATGAGAATGGCAAAGTTATATTTACTTTCTTCTAGTTAGTAAGTTCTGTAAGGTTGTCATTTACTTATATAATCAGAACAATAAGTTCTTAATTTAAGGGAAGAAGAATAAAAAGGCAGTGACCTTCAATACCACATTATGCCCTGATCTCATCAGCCCATCCTGATGTGAAAACCCGTCTCTGATACACAGGAGAGCTGAGGAGCATAAGAGGCCAGGCTCATGTGGGTAACACTAGCCTCCTGCCACGGCCATGTAACCCGGGCGAGGTACACGATGCCCTTCTGAGGGACCACTTCTGTCAGGAGCTATGTGGAGCTGTTTGAAACGTTCAGTGCCTCTAGAGCACTGAAGTCCTTCTCAGTAACACACTCAACCAAGCCCACTCCTCAGCCACGGCTCCTTCATCTGCAGGGACTCAACCCAGGCAAAGGCAGCCACCAGGAGCAGAAGATGGGCTTCTGGTGAGGGCACTGGTACTGTTCTCCACGGACAGGGGTTAATACCATCCTTTCTTCCTCCTCCCACCTTCCCCTACCCATACCCCTGGTGGGAAAAGAGGCAATAATGAAGGGGTCGGACCACAACCTGAAGTGCAGAGGAAGGCAGAAGGCCCTAAGTGACATACAGGAGTGAGCAGAGGGTCCAAAACACAAAAGTTTCATGCCTTTCAAATTAATATGAAATAGCAGAAAACCAACAAACTACTCTGCTCTTTTGGCTCCATCATGAACAAGGAAATGAGGATGCTACTGATTAGCGAGGAGGGGAAAAAGTATGTTAGAAAGAAACCTGAGGCAGTGAAAATGAAAACATGAGGAGAATATTCTGGGGTGAGAGCGGAATCCCGTCTGTGTGAAATAAAGGGGCAGACATTTGTACTGGGAGCATATGTGGGCATAGGCCCACATAGAAAGTTCTTGAAGGAGACATACCTATGGAGAGTGAGACTGGGGTGGAAATAGGACAGGAAGGAGAGAAGAGGACCTTCACCTTCCTATTTTATATACCTCAGTATTATTTTAATGTTTAATCACAGATTTGTATTATTCCTAGAATACAAGCACATTGACAGCCAGCATATTTTTGAGGGGTATTCTTTTTGGTATTCAAATGGTGAGGTGGGGATGACAAGTCACACAGCACTGATCAAGCCACACAGGGCCTTCAACAAACTCAGAGCCTACTGCACCATGTCCAGTCTCCCCAGGGGGCTGTCAACTTTGACTATTCCCAAAGATTCTGTTCCATCTAAGAGTGACTGCCCCCTCCTCCACAGTCCTGGAGCTGGGTCCTCTGTGCCAACTAGATTTCAGGGAGGCACAGCCTTTAACTGATACATGATGCCAACAGTATATGGCAAAAGCCCTGAAATCACTGAGGTATGAGATCATCTGGAAATTTGGACTACTTCAATTTCACAGGTGAAGGGAGGCTCTCAACTGAGCTACTTCGTTAAATCTCTCAAACCACTCTTAGTAAATAGTAACGATTATAGCTCTAAAGAGACAAGAGGAAGATCTCCTACCCCTGTCCTCCCCCTGGCTCCTCCCCACCCCCACCCCACCCCTGCCACCATGATTACCTGCAGTACAGATGTGGCAGGACGAGTGCGGGGCCCAAGCAATGCCATTGACACACGCTCGGTGGTTGTTCAACCTGGCAACAGGTGTGCAGGGAACTCGGACATCCAGAATCACTACCTGCAGAAATAACAAGTAAAAGGCCCAGGAACCTCAGGGTATAACAGGAAAACAAACGAGACATTACAAGAAAAAAAGATCCTAAAGTATAACATATTCATTTGTGGATTTAAAGACCATTAGAGGGATCCCTGGGTGGCGCAGCGGTTTGGCGCCTGCCTTTGGCCCAGGGCGCGATCCTGGAGACCCGGGATCGAATCCCACATCGGGCTCCCGGTGCATGGAGCCTGCTTCTCCCTCTGCCTGTGTCTCTGCCTCTCTCTCTCTCTCTCTCTCTCTCTCTGTGACTATCATAAATAAATAAAAATTAAAAAAAAAAAATAAAGACCATTAGAGGCAGAGGGTCTTGGTCCCAAAAGCAGTCTTAGGATTGAGGAAAAAGAAAACAAAAACAGGCAGTTTATAGTCTATATGTGGGATCCCTGGGTGGCGCAGCGGTTTAGCGCCTGCCTTTGGCCCAGGGCGCGATCCTGGAGACCCGGGATCGAATCCCACGTCGGGCTCCCGGTGCATGGAGCCTACTTCTCCCTCTGCCTATGTCTCTGCCTCTCTCTCTCTCTCTCTCTCTCTCTCTGTGTGTGACTATCATAAATAAATAAAAATTTTAAAAATATATATATAGTCTATATGTTAAGCAACATAAGGCCTTCAGACTGATAAGGAAGGAGTGAAGCAGGAGTAGGTAACATGAATTTGGATAATCCACCAAGTCCTATTGGGTGCGTGTACTATGGATTCCATGCGAGCTTGCTGGACAGAGTGAGAGGCCTCTCCCCACAACCCCCAAAGTAGAAACTGAAATGTAAGAAGTCTGAGGTA
Organism: Canis lupus dingo; assembly: GCF_003254725.2. Lineage (NCBI taxonomy): Eukaryota > Metazoa > Chordata > Mammalia > Carnivora > Canidae > Canis > Canis lupus. The sequence goes on from NC_064251.1 coordinate 14,993,937, forward strand.
CCAGCTTCACCAAAAGTTAATCACTGCATCATCTCCACCCACACTTCACTGCTTCTATTAAGTTAACAGGCAATGAAGAGTTGTCATTTCTATGTCTGTTTGCTAAAGTTGGAACAACCTGTCCAGACTAGAGAAGGGGAAAACTGCCTATTTCTTTACTCAGCACCGTAAGCACATAATGATTTGGTTTACTTTTTAGACATTGATTTTCATGGCTCCACCTCCAATGCTCCAAGTATTAAAAGTTCTTAACACACAGTCCTTGTTTTAGATCAGGCTTTCTCAATCTTAGCACTATTGACATTTTGGGTCTGATAATTCTTTTCTAAAGGTTTTATTAATTTATTTGATATAGAGAGAGATAGAGAGAGAGCACACAAGCAGGGGGAAGGAGAAGCAGACTCCCAAGTGAACAAGGAGCCCCATGTGGGGCTGGGATCATGACTTGAGCCAAAGGCAGACAGACGCTTAACAGACTGAGCCACCTAGGCACCCCAGGTCTGATAATTCTTTGCGGGGGGTGGGGGGTGGGTGGGGAAGGGATGATTCTTGTATGTACTGCAGGATGTTTAGCAGTACCCCTGGCATCTGCCCACAAGACACCGGTAGCACTGCGCCCTGCCCACAAATTAGGGCAATGTCCCCAGACATTTCCAAAAATCCAGAGAGAAAACTGCCACCAGTGGAGAACCACTCTATACTAAGCTATACTAAGTAATGCCACAGTTAGGTGGCCAGGCCTATGTCAGCCTGAAGCAGGGTACTCACCTCCATTCCATCCATGGCCATAGTGGCCAGGTAGTTAGGGTCCTGCTTGTTCCAGCAGAGGCGAAGCAGTGGGTGATGCTGTGGGTCTTCATAAATGATGGTGCTGTGTTCTAGATGGCGGAGGTCAAACATCCGCACCGAGCCATCAGCGCCCACAGAGGCAAACATGTCCCTGCCACCCCCAGCCCGACTAAATGCAATATCATAGACCTGTTGGTGAATAAGAAGCTTCTGTCAGTTCAGATCCGTGACCTTCCTTTCCTGGAGCAGGGAACTCTACTATCCCTAGTCCACCTAAACCCCCTCACAGTATCTGTGAGTCCTGGCGCCTAAGAGCTCTAACATCAGTGACTTTCCAAAGGACGAAGATCATTTTGCTATACAAACGAGATGGCTTCTTCCTGCATTCCTGCTTTCTGAGCCTTTTGCCTCCAACCCTTGTGATAAGACAAAGAGCATATATCCTGCTGAGTAGCAGGGCACAAGTCAGAGCAAGTATTCTGCATGCTGTCAGCCAGTGGGTATCTTCTGCAACACTATAGAATTGAGACATTCATTTCCTGGGCCTTTGTGGCTTTCATTTGTGAGTGATCAGAGACAGATCCGTGACCAAGTTAAGGCCACTAATTTGAGAGGCGGGAGCAGTCCTCCTGTGGCCACTTAATAGCAGTCAAGCTGGTTCTGCTGTGAAACCCAGACCTGAGACTCGTTTTCAAGAAAGAAGCAATAGCAGTTTTGAATCATGGGAGACTCAGATGTTCCTGTCTTCACAAAGAGGTTTAGTATCACTCTCTTGTCCCTAGGACATGTTCTATTTCTTCACCTAGTTGGTCTGTATTCATAAGTGAATCAATTTAGGTTTTGAATCATTGTTTTTTGCATTTATTACTTGCTGCAAACATTCCACACCACTAATATCTATGAGACAACACAGGCAGAGAGCTTCAGAGAAAGAAAGGGATGAAGAGAATCAGACAAAGCCAGACCAGAGTGGAGAAAGAGAAAAACGGAAAAACCAAAGCCAAGGATCTCCCGGGGTCAAGGATAGTAACAGCTGCTTTCTGGTGAGATAGGAGTGGCTTCACTCACTTCACTCAATACCATCGTTCTAGCCTTCTTGAAGTTCTGCCTGCTAAGGGACATTGTCAAGGAGCACTAATTTCTATTCAACCTCATAAATTCCTTTTTCTCTGGCTGACTATGAAATTATGTTTCTCTTCCTATGGTAGGGATTAGGAGTGGTTCAAAAGCATTTCCTCCTAAACCAAGGGAAGGTGACAACTCCTGGATATACACTACCCTCCTCCACGCCAAGCCCTGTGCAGGCAGCAAGAGCCCCCAAACAAGTCTCCACTTTGGCAGAGAGAGGTGGACTGAGGAAGAGCAAAGGTCTAAGAGGTGTCTCTGTTTCTCTAAGAGCCACCCTCCCAGGTTTGTTTCTTCAATTCGAGGTGCCGGCCCAGGGCCCATTTGCTGTTAAGATCCATCCCTGGCCCTTGTCCTAAGGAGAAGCTAAAGGGATTTCTCATCTCCTCTCTCTGTTCCCTCAAGTGTCTCTGGCAATGGCTGTGTTCCCTCCCTGGTTTTAGCTTTGGCCAGGGAGATCCAGCGCTGGGCTCCAGGAGCCCTGTTTCCTTCCTTTGCCCCCCTGGTCTACAGGCAGTAGCAGTTTCCTGATGCTCCTATTCTCCACATTACCTCACCGTTGCCAGTGTGGCTTCCCAGCTTCACCATCATCTGTGTAAGCAATGCCCTAGGTTAAATCCCAAGTTTAAATATTCAGAGTAGCTCTAGTCTTCTGGGTTGGCCCCTGACAGAGAAGAGGAGACTAAGTTATCACATAACCAAAATGTAGCAACCCGTTCCATTTGATGTCCAGAGGATTTCCAGAAGTTCCTTACTGGTCCTCTCTATAGGACACTCTTCCTTTGCTCCTTGGCCTAGTAGCAGCCAAGTCCAACAGTCTTGTAACAAAGCTTACCCTTAGGATTCACAGAAAGCCAAAGACCAACCAACCCCACGCTAAGAGCAATAACCTGGTCACCATCTTCCCATTCTGAGGACAACCTCAAGTGTCTGACCTAAGGTCAAGGCATTCTTTTTATCTGCACTAATATTCCTCACTGTGCAGGGAAAGGGAGAAAAGAAAAGGAAACACTACCCACAGGAAATCAGAGTACAAGGAGCATGCCACAGCTCTGGGAGGAAAAAATTTATGAACAGTTTCCAAAATCTCTCCTCTGAAGAATGCTTTGATGAAAACACAATCACAAATAGTTCTCCTCAGCTTTTCCAATAAACTCAGGAGAAACATTACCATGAAAATAAACCATATTCCATTCCAGACTGTAAAAAAATATTAAGAAACATACTAGAATTTCATAAAACAAGTTAGGAGAAAAAATGGTGATTCTTTTTTACTGCCAAGAAATTTTCCCTCTTTCTGGTTTCCCTCCACTCTCCCCTCCCCCCAAAAAAGTAAATATATTTCAAGACGTTATTTTTTAATCACATCAGATCCAATTAGAGAGTTCATTATTATAAAACAGCAATCTCTGACATGAAAACTATAGATATAAATTAAGTTGTTTATGTCAGCCAAAAAAACAAAACCAAAAACCCACTATAGTTAAAAATAGGTTTGTTTTTTGCTATTTGGACACATCACTACTTTCAATTTCAGCAACCAGACATCGGCATTATATTATGACTTTCCACGTACTTTGCAAAATAGTGAGACTGGTCTGACCTTGACCTGAAGGTGGTCTGACCTTGACCTGAAGACAAAGAAAACAGCTAAGGAAAGCAGGAAAGGAACAGCATCATTACCTCCTTGTCATGCGCGATCAGTTGGGTCTTCACATGACCAGACACAAGATTCACTCGCCCCAACACCTGCCCTGTCTCCAGCCCCCAGATGGTACAAGTCGTATCAATGCTGGAGGTACCTGGAAACAACCAGTGCAAGTCAGTGGCTGACAGGTGTGAGGTTTCCCTCCATGTGTCTACTGCTCTGTGTAGCCCAGGAGACGACATGCCACAGACACTTGCCAGCCAACAAGGGTCAAGTATTCAATTCCTATCCCAGGACCTTTAGACTCTGCTTACTGGAGAGACCAGATACACACACGTGGGAAGCTCAGCTCCCTATGAGGAATTAATGACCACATTCTATATTTAGCCACTTTCCCTCTGGCCCATTCTGGGCTGATGCGTGTACCTCAGGCCCAGTGTTCTATATGAGGAAATGTATCTTTGCTTCTTCAAGCTGGAATACCCATCCCTTACCTAACAGATAAGGATCCACCTCATTCCAATCAAAGGAGGTTAGAGGAGCACAGAAATCTGAGTTCTTGTTGTTGTTTAGCAAACATTCCAGCCGGGTTTCTGTCTCACCAACCTGAAGAACAATAATTTTTAAAAATCAGCCAGTCTTATCTTCACAGAAAACCTTTAAAAGCTCTGTTTACGCAATGTTACTAAAGAAAAGACATGGGTGAAAAACATTTTTATCATAGAGCAATAAAATCCAGAGGAACTCCTTGAATGCTACTTCTATCCACGCTTTCTCCTCTGTCCAGTTTTGTTTTCCAAATTTTCACTGCCAGATTTTCCTAGAGGAGAGGTCTTCTTACCTTGTCCAACACAGAACCTCTGTACCCACCCTGCTGGGCACTATACCTCCAGGCTAGAAGAAATACTCTGACGAGCTCAACTAAGAGAGGAGATGAGGCTCCACAATCCACTCACATACTTTACTAGAATCAGTGGCCCAGTATTTTGTTTTTTAAATTTACTCAAAATATCTTGGCTATGGACAAAGTAAGAAGCCCCAAGCATCCTCCCCTCCCACCCCACACCCAGAAGATTCTCTTCATTTTATCAGGTTAATTGAGCCTCAAGTTTCCAGGGCTGACTGTAGCCTGACTGTAGCAGGACTTCAAGGAATCTTGGCTAGATTTACTAGGAAATCTGCTGAGCCAAATGAGGCCATTCTAGATCCGCTACCATTTGTTTCTCCTGGGGCTACAATGACACTCACAGCTTCCAACCCCAGTCTGTTCTCTGTTGACTCCACACTGCTTAAAAACAACTGCAAGGGAGAAAGCCCAGTGCTAACCGAGCAACTGCTTACCCTCCACACACGGAGATAGTCACCACTTGTTGCCAGTAGGTCTGGATAGACGCCTTTTGTATCAGGGATCCACATGAGCTTTGTAGTGGGGTACGGATGATCAAAGGTGTTTCGGCAAATAAACTCCGAACTCTCTTCATCTAAACCAACAAGCTGAACCTTTAACACAATCAAATTGAGCCACATAAACATTTGTTTTTCTGGAGCAGCATCAAATACATCATATCTTTCCCTCTACCTCCCAACACTAGTAACGTGCTTACACATAAACATGCATCAAATGGGGCAGCCCAGGTGGGTCAGCGATTTAGCGCCACCTCCAGCCCAGGGCCTGAGCCTGGAGATCCAGGATCGAGTCCCGCGTCGGGCTCCCTGCATGGAGCCTGCTTCTCCCTCTGCCTGTGTGTCTGCCTCTCTCTCTCCCTCATTAATAAATAGATAAAATCTTAAAAAAAAAAAAAAAAAAAAAAAAAAACATGCATCAAATGAGCATTCAAGAAACCAAATCACTGGATTGTCTAGGTGGCTCAGTTGGTTAAGTGTCTGACTCTAGATTTCGGCTCATGATCTTAGGGTTGTGAGATTGAGCCCTGTGCTGGGCTCTGTGCTGGGCGTGGAGCCTGCTTAAGATTCTCTCTTCCTCTCCTTCCACCCATTCCTCTACCCCCACCCCCTCCAAAAAACAACCCAAAGCACTGCAACTGGCACAAAAAAGCAGTTGCTACTGATGGCAAAGTTCCCTGGTTTCCAGCCTCTTTTTCTTAGCCAGTTTAGACCAATATTAACTTCCATTCTTTTCTGTCAAAGTCAATCTGACTCAATGTGAAATGCCACTCAGTATACAGTTGTTTATGAACTTCCACCAACTGGAAGATGGAATGGAGAATCTTTGGTAAAGATCCATAACAAGTGGTTAAGGACAAACCACACAGCAGAAAGCAGAATTCCTTCTACTGTTAGTTGACTTCAATCTCAGATACCATTATCTTCTTGCCTCCCTTTTTTTTTTTTAAAGTTTTATTTAGGTACAGTTGCATGCAATAAAACTCACTTTAAATGTACAGTTTAGTGATTTAGAATGTATACATTCATAGAGGCATATAGTTGGGAAACCCCTCATGATAATTAAGATATAGAACATTTCTATTACCCTAAAAAGTTCTCTTGGGCTCCTGTGCAGTTAATCCCTTACCTCTAGCCCCAAGCAACCACTAATCTACAGTTTGGCCCTTTCTGTAATACAATACAGATGGAATCATATAGCAATGAGTCTTGTGACTGGCTATTTTTCATACAATGCTCCTAGGAATCATCTTGTTACTGGATTTATCAGTAGTGTTTTCTTTTTCATCATTGAAAACATTGCATTATGTGGAAATACTATAATTTGGGTACCCATTTATTTACCAGTTGATGAACTTTTAGATTATTTCTAGTTTGGGATCATTATAAATATTGCTATGAATATTTTTGCATACATTTTTCTTGGATAAGCTTTTATTTCTCTTGGGTAGACAACTAAGAGTAGAATTGCTGCGTCATCTAGTAAATATACATTTAACTTGATTAAAAAACAAACAGGGATCCCTGGGTGGCGCAGCGGTTTGGCGCCTGCCTTTGGCCCAGGGCGCGATCCTGGAGACCCGGGATCAAATCCCACATTGGGCTCCCTGCATGGAGCCTGCTTCTGTCTCTGCCTGTGTCTCTGCCTCTCTCTCTCTCTCTGTCTCTCATGAATAAATAAATAAAATCTTAAAAAAATAAATAAAGTTTACTCTTTGTGTTGTACAATCTATAGATTATGACATGTGTCCACCATTACAATATCCTACAGAATAGTTTCACTTCATTCTTTACCAGGCTGTTTTCTTATTTCTTAAGTTTTTAGAGTTCTTTACATATTCTGGATATAAGCCCCCCTCGTTATGTGTTTTACAAGTATCTTTTAATGGTCTATGGCTATAGACCATTTTTTTTTCTTTTTTTTTCAGCGTTTTTTGAAGAACAGAAATTTTATTTTTAGAAGTTTTATTTACGTAACTTCTACACCCTGTGGGACTCGAATTCATAACCTCGAGATTGAGTCACATGCTCTACAGACCAAGTTAGCCAGGCGCCCTGAAGAACAGAAATTATAAATTTTGATCATGTCAGTTTATTGTTTCTTTTCTAACTCATGGTTTTGTGTCCTTGCTAGGAAATCTTTGACCCACTGCAGGTCACACATTTTTTATGTTTTCTTCTAAAAGTCATAAATAAATAAATAAATAAATAAATAAATAAATAAATGTATGTTTTAGAGTTTTAGGCTTTATATTTAGGCCTATGATCCATTTCAAGTTAATTGTTTTATATGATGCCAAGTATGAATCAAAGTTCGCTTTTTTTTCCATACGAATATCTGACTGTCCCAGCATCATGTGATGAAAACTATCCTTTCTCCTTTTAATTACTTTGGCCACTTTGCTGAAAATCAATTGACCGTCTATTTGCACATCTATTTCTGGACTCTATTCTGTCCGACTGATCTACATGCCTATCCATTTACCAGCACCACATTGTCTTGATTATAGCAGCTTTCCAGTGAAGTCCTGAAATCAGATGGTGTGAGTTCTTCAATTTTGTTGTTTTCAGAATGGTTTAGCTATTCCATATATTTGCTTTTCTGTGTAAGTTTTAGAAGCCACTTATTAAATTCTACAAAAAGCCTGCTAAGCTTTGGCTTGGAATTGTGTTGCATCTATAAATCAGTCTGGAAAAACTGCTCTCTTAACAGTAATGAGTCATCCAGCCTATAAATAGCATTTTTCTTCACTTATGTAGGCTTTCTTTAATTTCTCTCAGCAGTGTTTTGAAGTTTTCAATGTACCAGCCCTGCATTTTTTTCATTAACTTTATTCCTAAGTGTTTTTATCCTATTAGAAATGAAATTATTTAAAAAATCCCATTTCCAATTGTTTATTGCCACTATATAGAACTGACTTTTGCACATTACTCTTAAATCCTGTAACTCTGCTAAATTAGTTGTTGGTTTTAGTAGCTTTTTTGGCAGATTCCTAAGGATTTTTCTACGTGTATTTATAGACCTATCCATGCCTTTTAAAAACCTGATGATAGGGAACCCTGGGTGGCGCAGCGGTTTAGTGCCTGCCTTTGGCCCAGGGTGCGATCCTGGAGACCCGGGATCGAGTCCCACATCCGGCTCCCGGTGCATGGAGCCTGCTTCTCCCTCTGCCTATGTCTCTGCCTCTCTCTCTCTCTCTCTCTCTGTGTGACTATCATAAAAAAATTAAAAAAATAAAAACCTGATGATGACTAAATCTAAATATTCATTTTTATGGAACATCTACAGGCTTTCAAAAATCAAAAAATATAAGTCAGTAACACTACCCTAAGACAGCAATGAAAGTGGTATCACAGATAATACATGATAGGCTGCTTATTTATAACACAGTTAATTGGTAAAAGTTTAGAAGAAAGAGCAATAATTCAAAGGGGGCAAGTGAGAAGTGGAGATAGGATCTGAGCAGTCTCCAAAGGTATGTGTAAAGGCTCTGGGGATGCAAAGAAGAAAGAGAAGCCACCTCAAGAGATGAGAGAGAAAGAACAAATCAATGTACTAAGGCAGCAAACTAAATGACCCAGCTAGGAGCAGCAAGAAAATGAGAGGAACCATCTGAGACAGCAGTGCAGATGGTGCTGGGAAGGTGTGCCTGGGCAGGCTGCAGAGCCCTGAAAGCAAACTGAGGACCTAGGTGGGCTTTCCCCTATGAATGTGTCTGAGAAGGTGGTAGTAGGACTATGAGGCCTTGGAGGTAAGATATGAGTCCTGATAATGCTGGGCAGGACTGTCTGCCAGGCAAGGGGCTCAACCCAGAGACCCACAGGAAAACTGGAAAAGGTTAAGGGCCTATGGTGACAGGTAGTAAGAATGGCAGGGGACAACCAGGGATGGCCATTAGAGGGATTTTGGCTGAATGAACAGTTCTTTGAGAATTTAAAATACGGACCTTTACAGAAAATAATAAAGAAGGAAGATTCTAGATGGAACAGGGAAAATTCGCATCAACCGTGGTGGGGAAGGGAGGAGAAAACATGAGAGGTTAAATTTTGGGGCTCATTGGGTAGAATAAAGAATAAGCCTCGCATACAGATTTTGAACCAGATACTTCATTTATGTACCTATTCAATGAATTTTAATGAGTGGCTACTAGGTGCCAGGCACTAAGTTCTGAGGATAGGGCAGCAAGCTCAAGAAACAAAAATCTCCCTAATCACACAGGTAACGCTGTGGGCTTAAACTAGAGAAAACACTACATACTCTTCTAAAAGCTACCTTTCAAGTCATCAGATTCCCCCAACCTTGAAATATCAGATCCTGTGAGCATTTGCCCCTAATATCCTTTTTCCCCCCCTAATATCCTCTTTTTTTTTTTTTTTTTTTTTTTTTTTTTTTTTTTTTCCCCTAATATCCTCTTAATGAGACATGCAAGGCTCTTTTATTACCTGGCCCTAGCCTATCTTACTTCCACTCTTATTTATCTAGTCACTGCTGCTTATATTTTCAGGTTCCTTTCCTTACACTGCCCTCTATGCTTGTAAAACCCTACCTCCTTTTGTCAACCTAAATCCCACCCAATTTCAGGAATCCAGAGCTCCTTACTTACTATGTGCTAGTTGTAGAACCTTGGACATGTTACTTAACTTTGCTAAACTGGTTTTCCAATCTGTAAAGTGAAGACATTCACAGTACCTACCTCAGAGTTCTTTGTGACACTCTTTGTATGTAAACACCCTTTGCATGTATACTGCTTAGGCTAGTGTCATACTCAGTGTATGAGCTTTTAATATTACTACTATGTCTCACCTCCTTCATAAACCATCTATAGTCTCCCTGGTACAGTGTGATCTTTCAGTACTGATCTATACCATTTGGTGACTAACCCCATACTGCCAAATGGAAGTACCTACATTATTGTCTTCCGCTATTTCACCCAGTAAATGCCTTAAAAACAGGCTGGTCTTACTTCTGCTTGTACTGCAAACAGCAGTGGTCTCCAAATCTGGCCCCTTAGATTTACCTGGAGTGCTCTACACATTCCTGGAGTCCCTAGCTCTAGCCCAAGATTCTGACTCAACAAGTGTCTTGTAGGGCCCAGGAATCTATCTATATTCTTAACCTCCCTGGATGACTGATTTAGCAAGGTCTGACCACCTCTGCACAACAATACCTAACCCAGGAAAGAAGTAGGTAATGGCTGGGATTTCATCTTTCCTGATCTTCCCAAAGACTTCACAAGTTTGCACAGACCTGTTTTATCCTTAACCGGACTTCAGCTCTTTTCTCTAACTATTGAGAGGAATAACAACTGGCTCTCACTGTTACTGTTTTTTGTTCAAATATATGTTTAAGGGATGTCTGGGTCCTCAGCGGTTGAGTGTCTGCCTTTGGCTCAGGGCGTGATGACTACATCCTGGAGTCCCAGGATCGAGTCCCGGAGTCCCTGCATGGAGCCTGCTTCTCCCTCTGCCTGTGTCTCTGCCTCTCTATCTCTCATGAATAAAATCTTTAAAAAATAAAATAAAATAAACAAATACATGTTTAAAATGAGATGATGAAAGAAAATGGAAGTTTTCTGTGAATATTCACATAATAGAGAGTGAAGTGGTAGTCTCCCATTAACTCCACCCCCCAGTTCAACTTACTCTCAAACCAGTTTGCTGTGTAGCTTTCCCAATGGTCTTTGGTGCATTTGTATGTATACGTACATGGTGGGGTGTTTTAAAAAACATAAAGAAGCTTGGACCATATAATGTATTCTGCAACTTGCTCTTAACTTATCTTGGAAGGTCTTCTCATGTCTACCTCATTCTTCTGTAGCAGGCCATGTTAAGCACATCATAACTTATTAACCATTCAGTCATTGTGATTATAGCCCATTGTTTTGCTATTATACTTCGTGCACATGTGCAAATGCTTTATTGAATAGATTGCTAGAGGTATAATTATTGCATTATATTTTAAATGTTAGTACCACAGAAACTATGAGATAATGAGTGTTAAGCATTAAAAAGTTTATAGATTTGATCCAAGAGATTTGAAGTTGCTTCCATGTATACTTCCTAAACAGTATACAAGAGTGCCAATTTCTCCATAACTTTTAAAACACTGAAAATAATCTTTTACATTTTTGCTAATCTGATGGATAAAAACAGTATTTCACCATTTTACTCTTGATGCTGAGCATATTTGTTTACTATTTCTACTTCTTTTTTTTTTTTTTGTATCTACTTCTGATTAACAGTAACAATTGTTAATCATCTATGTGCTTATGGTGGGCCAAGTACAAGCACAGTGCTTACTGCAAGCACTACCTCATTTAATCTTCTCACCATCTTCACGACGTAGGTACTATTCTTCTTTCCATTTTCCTAAGATACTAAGTAAAAGAGATGGTAAGTATCCTGCCAACAATCATGAAGCTGTCTTTTAAAGATTTTTAATATTTATTTATTTATTTATTTATGAGACAGAGAGAGTGCATGTGCACGCTGGGGGAGGGGCAGAAGGAAACACTCTCAGGCTCAGGGCTCAATTTCATGACCTTGAGACCACAACCTGAGCCAAAATCAAGTCAGACATCAAACTGACTGAGCCACCCAGGTGCCCCTGAAGGTGTCTTTTAAATCTTTTTTTTTTTTTTTTTTAAAGATTTTATTTGTGAGAGAGAGAGAGAGAGACAGGCAGAGGGAGAAGCAGGCTCCATGCAGGGAGCCTGACGTGAGACTCGATCCCCAGTCTCCAGGATCACGCCCTGGGCTGAAGGTGGCGCTAAACCACTAAGCCACCGGGGCTGCCCTGAAGCTGCCTTTTAAATATAGATAATCCTGTCTCACAGCCCAAGCTCTTCACTATTATGCTATAAAAACACCGACCTAAAACATTTGCCCAGTTTACTGAGTTGTATCTTTTTCTTGATTCATAGGAACTCTTATAGATGATTACTATGCCTTTGATAAATTTGTCCATAAAACTCTGAGAGTGGTGCTTTTTTGAGAATAGATTTTTGACTACATTTTCAATTCTCCAAAAAAAAAAAAAAAATCCTTAGGAATTTAATTATTCAGATATTCTCCTGAAGTTTGGCACTTTGTTTTGCCTTAAAACTATGCTTCACCTAGGCTTTTGACTATAGTCTTAAAAAACCATTAGTAGCACTCTCAATCTTTGCACCCTCCCTCCTACTCCATATGTCCACTTATGTCCACAGGAAAGGGAGTTTCTGTCCCTGTCCCCCATGGGAAGAAATACTGAGGGTGAGGAGTTCTGCTCTTGCATCCCCACCCCTAATGAGCTCCAACTGTTAAACTGACCAAAGCATGAGCCAGGCATGTGTACATGTCCTACTAGAGGGCCTGACTGCTGTTAGGCAGGCACAACTGCACCTGCTCTTGCCCAGCCTGCTCCTAGATGGAGAGGCAAACCAGCTACTCATCATGGGTCTGGTCATCCTTTGCTCCAGTTTCTCTCCACGTTCCCCTGAGGAGGTGAGGTCAGGTTGCATCTGCCCATAAATCAGACGTGGAAAAGCAGAAAGTCTCACTTAAGTTTTAAGGCTAATCTGCATTTCTCCAACTTAGTTTACCAGGGAGTAGCATCATACTGGAGGTGCCTGTTCAGCCATTAGCAGAGTGGGGCTAGACTTCTCCTTTGGCTATTATTACTACTGGTATATAAGTTCCTTGATAAGAAGCTCCCAAGGGGAAAGGTGGTGACTGGTAGAATTTAGACACCAAAATTCTACCCTTAACACCATACATCTTCTATATTTTCTTGCTCAGACTTACAAGTTCCAACTAAATGACCTTTTTAAATTAATTTTTCATGATCTTTTAATTGGGTTTATCTTATTCTTTAAATTAACTTCTGTAGGGCAGCCTGAGTGGCTCAGCGGTTTGGTGCCGCCTTCAGCCCAGGGCGTGATCCTGGGGTCCCGGGATTGAGTCCCACATAGGGCTCCCTGCATGGAGCCTGTTTCTTCCTCTGCCTGTGTCTGTGCCTCTCTCTCTCTGTGTCTCTCATGAATAATTAAGTATTTTTTAAAAAATAAAAAATAAATTAACTTTTGTAGATTGTTGAAGAATTATAAAATGTATGACCATTGTATAAGACCAAAGTATAGGTACACAAAAAAGTGAATAACTTCCCCTCATCCCATACCCAATATATCACTGTGGAGACTGAGAAAAATTAAGGCCATTCCACCTCAAGTTTAGCATTAGCACAAGTACAGCCATCTTAGGCCCCTGTGAATAAGAGCTGAACTTTACTGGAAAAACTGCAGAATGTCCTCGGTAGGGAATCCCATATCAGAGTGAGAACAGAGCCCAAGCCAGTGGCAGAAAGTCCCATGTTAGAATGAGAACAGAGCTCAATGCCCTTGAAAGCCCCATATCAGAATGTAAACAGAACTTGAGAAATTCCTCCAATTCCTCCACCCCTTCTGAAAATCCCCTAGACCAGCCCATAAAAAACCCAGCTGTAACCCACTTCGGGGTCCAAGTCCCTGCTCCGCTGTGTCGCGTATACGAGCTTGCTAATAAACCCTCGTGTGCTTGCATCGGTGTCGGCTCCGTGGTGGTTTCTCGGATTTGCAATCTTGGGCACAACATCACAATTATTTACTGTATATTGCTTCTTTATGCTCAAACATATATACACACAAGTATAGGGTTTTCTCTCAACTTTTAGAAAAATGGAATACTCTGGGGATCCCTGGGTGGCTCAGCGGTTTAGCGCCTCCCTTCGGCTCAGGGTGTGATCCTGGAGTCCCGGGATCGAGTCCCACATCGGGCTCCGTGCATGGAGCCTGCTTCTCCCTCTGCCTGTGTCTCTGCCTCTGTGTGTGTGTGTGTATGTGTCTTTCATGAATGAATAAATAAATAAAATCTTAAAAAAAAAAAGACTTACAAGTTGCAGTGCTATAATCTTTTCATTAATACTATACTATATCCAAAAAAAAAAAAAAATACTATACTATATCCAGTGCTATAATCTTTTCATTAATTTAACAAAATGAGGACATCCCTCAGGTAAATACAGAGATCCAACTCATTCTTTAACTGATGCATACATATTTCGTGGAATAAATGTACCATACTATGTTGGTCAACAACTCTCCTAATCATGCATGTTGTTTCCCTTTTTTGCCACTACTTAACATGCCCCATACGTGTGTGCTTATATACTGCTATCTTTATTTCTGAAGGCCAAACCCAAGAATGAGACTGCTGTATTAGAAGGTATGCATATTGTATTTATTTATTCATTTTAATGCAGCAATACCTGCTTTAATTAATCAATTACTTCTCTTTTAAATTTTTATTATTTTTAATCAATTAATTCTTAAATTTATTTTTTAAGTAGGCTCTATCCCCAAGCCCAATGTGGAACTTGAACTCATGACCCTAAGATCAAGAGTTACACGCTTTACCAACTGAGCCAGCCAGACACCCCAAGATATGTGCATTTTTAGTTTTATGGGATGCTGAATTACTTTCCAAATAGGCTATAGCAATTCACACTCCTACCAGCATGTGTTCATTTCCTCATACCATCAACAACACTAGAAGCAGTTAACTTTATTTTTATCAACTTAAAAGGAAAAAAAAATTACTTGGTCAATTCTCATTTCCCTTAACTACCTGTGAGGTTGAGCATCTTTTCCTATTTATTCAACATTCACACTTCTCCTATGAACTAGCTATTTATACTTGGTCCATTTTTCTATCACATTAACCTGTCATGTTTTGAAAGTATTTCCCCTGGCCTACCATTCGTCTTCTGACTTTATCCACAGCATTATCTTCTCACATAGAAATGTTTTATTTGTATGTAATATGATCTGCCAATCTTTTCCTTATTTGACTCTGGATTTAATGATTGGTTTTAAGATTGTCTTCTCTTCTGCTCACCCCTACTGCCTCAGTACAAATTTCCTAATCAGTTTTCTTCTATTATTGCTTGTGAGACTTTTCTTAACATTTAAATATTAGATCTGGAATTGATTTTAATATACAACATTAATTAGCAGGCTCTAATTTTTTCTGGCAGACAGCCAATTATGCCAATATAATTTATTAATTTTCTTCCTAGTGAATTAAGGTTTTATCTTACCACATACTACATTTCTATATATACTTAGATCCATTTTGGAACATTCTATGTGGTTCCAATAATCTCTCTGGCTATAACTATACCAATCCAGTGTATTTATTCTATTTTATTCTGATAGGGCAATTGTTTCCCTTTGTTTTTCAACACGTTCTTTTATCTCTTTTTTTTTTCCCCACATTTGTATATATTTATTTTTAAGGCTCTGGTGACAAACAATATTCCAATTCTGGCTCTGCTTTTACCATCTATGTCACTTTGGGTAAGTCATTTATCATATCTGGGCCTCAGTTCTCTCATCCTCCCTTAAGTTTTGATATGTAGTAATTTTTCCTAATCAACGGACTTCCCTTAACTTAAAAAATTTATTTTCTTAGTACATGGCCCATTTTTGTAAATTGAGTTATCTTTTCTAAAAGTGCATTATTTTGGGGTGCCTGGGTGGCTCAGTTGTTTAAGCATCTACCTTTGGCTCAGGTCATGATTCCAGGTTCCTGGGATCTAGATCTGTATTGGGCTTCCTGCTTAGCAGGGAGCCTGCTTCTCTCTGTCTGTCTGCCACTCCTTCTGTGGCTCCTGCTACTTGTTCTCTCTCTCTCAAATAAATGAATAAAATCTTTTTTTAAGTGAATTATTTTTACAACATAAATCTATATTCTTAAGCATATTCTCAGGTATTTATAGTGGCACAATCTATAATAATTGCACATTTGTAGACATTGCTCAATTACCTTCTGTCATCAAATGTGGTACACCTAATTTCTCCTCTTCAAGAGGACTCAACTGTTTTTGCCTGGCTGCCCATTTCTTTCTTCATCCTTAAAACTGAGCAACTTTCCTAGGAAAGTTTTCAGTGTCAATGTTTTGTGTTCATTTTTCTTGAGAGAAAGAGTTTAAACTCATTACTTTAAACTTTTATTTCCATAAAGTCTTTTTTTTTTAAAGATTTTATTTATTTATTCATGAGAGACACACACAGAGAGAGAGGCAGAGATACAGGCAGAGGGAGAAGCAGGCTCCATGCAGGGAGCCTGATGTGGGACTTGATCCCAGGACCCCAGGATCACGCCCTGGGTCAAAGGCAGGCTCTATACCACTGAGCCACCAGGGCTGCCCTAAACCGTGGATATTACTATGTCAAAATGTCTCCTAAGACACATATATGCAGGGTGCATGGGTGGTGCAGTCAGTTGAGCAGCCGATTCTTGGTTGGCTCAGGTCGTGGTCTAAGGGTCATGCGATAGAGCCCCATGTCAGGCTCCATGCTCGGTGTGGAGTCTATTTGAGATTCTCTTTCCCTATGCCCCTGCCCCCACACCTCCACCCCCAATCTCTCTATAAAATAAGTAAATAAATCTCTAAATAAGCCTATATGCAACATAAAATATTTACTGCGAAGAGACATGACCACATCTTCACTTTCAAATGCTTTCATGAGTAACAACATAAGTTACTATTCACATAGTAAAATTCACATCTTACATTTTAAAAAAATTTAAAAGATGTCATGCCTATCTTGTTATTTCATGCTCCTTGAGAGAGGAAACTGTATTCCACTTTATTACACACAGTGCTAGTATCAGAACATGAAGATGAATGTGTATATACATGTAATTCTTTTTTTTTTTTTTTTTTTTTAAGTAGGCTCCAGTAAGCACCCAGCATGAAGCCCAAAGTGGGGCTGGATCTCACAACCTCAGATCAAGACCTGAACCATTATCAAGAGTCACTCAACCAACTGAGCCACTCAGGCACCTCCGTATATATGTAATTGTGTTAAAGCCCCAAGTTATGCAAATCAATAGGCCACTCCAGTCAGTGGAACATTTTCTTTCTCTCTTTCTTTTTTTAGTGGAACATTTTCTATGATTGTTAATATAACCAAAATCAGCTAAGCAAAATCCTGTGAGAATAAACCAGCTTTTCTTAATCTTTTCCATTTGTCCTCCCTTCAAGCCTGTTCTTGACTGAGTATTGTTGATCAATGTCTGCAGAGGAGCCTTGCCTTGTCAAACTCTGAGATGAATTCTGTCATAGTACCCTGTCAGCTCAGAGACTAAGCCAACAGCTCTAGCATCCTGGCCTCAGGCAAGCCAGACTACCTACAGAACACAGATTCATTCCTTGCTCAAATCACAGCTTCTCCAGTAAGTCTGTATGAACCAGGTTAGGACAAAAAGTAATAAAGCAGCAGCACTTTTATCCAGTGGTCCCATGGAGGAATTAGTCCTCTCACTGTCTAGAAAAAAGAAAGGAGGAAGTTAAAATCAGAAGAGTTTTATATTTTAAATTCCCCTGGCTGACAGTCTTGACAGGGACTGATGGAGCACTGCAAAATTCTATCTATCATAAATACTTAGGTGTACTAAAACACTTTGTCTTTTTTGTTGCCAATTTTCTATCTGGTAGCAAAGGCCACAGAAGGTTACTAAGTATCATAATTGTGCCTAAAACACTTAAGTATGTGTTCAATACATATCTGTTGAATTAAATGAAGAGATTCCTGAAGGGCTGCCACAAATACTAAGGAACGAAAATTTATATGCCAGAGTCAAAATTATTATGTGCCAAATAGATAAAATAACTACTTTAAAATCTCAGAAGCATCAACACAGGCCGAAAAGGCAAGCAGTCATCCCATGTGTATTTCAAGTACAAGATAGTCTTATCCAGATTCACTACCAGTATTTTTCAAAAAGCATCAGGTATACCTATTTCTCTCTTCAGAACCTCAAAATGTTTTCTAGATGCTAAATCTTAAAGCATTATGGTCAGCTAGATAAATATTAGGAAAAAATAAACCTCTATCAATCTGCCAATTCTATTCAAAACCAACCCTGAAACATGCAAACAAGTGAAAAGAAGCCCAGGAACTGGTACCATCTTTTGCCCTAGAACGGCAAATACCGCCTCTCTAAAGATCATAGATATGGTCTATCTATGAGGAGATGTACCAGCATTCTAATACCAGCTACTGTGTTTAAGCCAGGTAGAATAAGAGAAAATGGGCTTAAACTGGTATATTACAGTACCTGAGTCTGACTACAAGAAGCTTCTAGACCACAAAAATGGATTTAGTTGAAAGGAATCAAGGGAATTTTTTCCTCCAGGTCTTTAAAAGGCAGAGTAATGAACATGATATTTTAAGGTAGCTTTCTGGCCTGGGGTCTTGATTCCTCTCTGGAAAATATAAGTAACATTTATATAACACCTATATAATTCTCCTTGATTATATTTCAATGATACAGATACAGTAATGATGATTAAATAACAACAGCCAACATTTCTAAATTGCTTACCATGTATGTCCCAGGCAGAGTTCCTAAACGCATTACATATATATTAACTCATTTAGTATTACTTATTACCTTCATCTTACAGATGAGCAAACAGGCACAAACATTAACTTGCCCAAAGCCACACAAAACTGGGAAGAGGTAGGACTGAAACCTCAACACCAAATACCTCAAAGGGACTATCTGGTAATAGAGCTTTTTGCATGGGATAGAAGAGCAGAATCAAAGTTCAGGTGCATGTTAGATACAGAAAGATAGAATTCCTGCCTCTGGTCAGCAGATGCCCAAGTAATCCTAGGGTAATGTTCTTAGAGTGCCATCTGGACCACCTATTTCTGATTCAGTTGAGCGTCTGTTAACTTCAGAAGTGGAGCCCAGGAATGTGCAAATCCCTCAGAGGAATCTCAAACACACTAAAATTTAGAAAACCATCACTCCAACACCAATGCTGCTATATCCCCCCGTAGAGACCACAAAAAGATGAAACACAAATACTGATAATGAGACTTCTTATTCCAAATGTAGATGATAGAATCTGGCTCTTTACTCTAAAACAATTCCCAAATTTATTCAGATGATGGAACACTTGAAAGTCAAGTTGTTGAAATACTAATAAAATTTATTTCTACTGAACTACAAATACAAATAATTTTACTATAGGAAAAATATGATTACATTACTACAAACCTTTTAGAAATTATAATCATGTATTCTGATGTCAGTGTCTCCACAATAAAAAAGATGACCATTTCTGGATCATCTTTTTTTTTCATCATTTCTTTTTCATCAATGTTAAAAGCTGTGTCCATTTATTTTGCCCTCTGCTGGTAATCACTATCGACAGCAAGCAGGTAACAAAGATCTGAAAATTCCAACCAATAACTTTTAAATTTCTCTAAATTGTGAAGTCCAGCACCTTCTTGGTAAAAGTTTTGTCCAAAACTGAGCCTAAGAGGCATTGTGTTAGAATGGTATTTACTACTCACCAGCCCCTAGACACAGATCCTTTACATCAGGGTTTAACTTGAGGTCCATGAACTTGAACTGGAAAATCACATTTTGTATTTTCACTAACCTCTGGCTGAAATTTAGCATTTCCTTCCATTATGAAGGGAGACAACTACTGACAACCAAGTCAATATCTGACTTTGTCACTAACAGAAATCATATTTTTATCATATCACATTACTATAATTAACCATCTTGAAATGCTATTTATCCTCACACTACTTTAAAATTATAGTCATATTTACACTGGATGGTGTAATCTAATGAATTAATTAAAAAGTACAGGGGCACCTGTGTGGTTCAGTCAGTTGGGTGTTCAACTCTTGGTTTTGGCTCAGGTCATGATCTCAGGATCATGCTCAAGCCCCATCCAGGGGCTCTGCACTCAGCAGGGAGTCTGCTTGAGATATTCTCTCTCTCTCTGGACCTCCCCCACTCCCTAAAAAAAAAGTACCTGTTACTATAACTCCACTTTTTAAAAAATGTTTTTGATAACTGTAGTTCAATATAATCAATTTCCTTCGTAATCCTATGTATTTTATGCATTTGAAAATGGAATTATGAAAAGAGGTCTACTGGCTTCAGATTCCCAAGGTGTCCATAGCATGCATACGTCCGCATATATACATACACACGTTAAGAACCCTGACTTAGAGAAGTTGGGGCACAAAAAAAGCTTTAAGGTACTGGCTTGCCTACATCATGCCCATGAGTTAAGATAGAAATAACTGCTTATCTCATGATTACTGGGATTATCAGTTTACATTTCACTACTGAGACCCATAGTTCCTGTGTGCCTGGCACAAAGGAGTTCCACTAGGTTGCTAAATGAAAGGACAAACTTTGGGGTAGAGTTCCTATAAGTGAGGTTAACCCCAGTTACTTCACTGATTGTACCAGGAGCCTAACTGTGGCTTAGCTCCTCCTTTCTTAGAAATGAGGCAGCTTCATCTTACCCAAATTGACTCTGGAAGACCTTATGAGAAAAAAGGGGCCACCAATTTGAGTAAAAAAAACTCGAGCCCTATGAAAGATATATTTTACTGTTTTTTTTTTAAACACATATTCTTAAATAATAGTTCTAGTGGTCTCAATTTTACTAACATAGTTTCCACATCAGGACCTTGAATTCCATTCCATTCTGCTATCCACTATGGGGCATAAGGAAGTGGGAGCCAATACAGAAAATAAAACTATGTCTTGCTCAGGACTCTCTGCTTTCTGTAGAAATAGGGAGACTTCAGTATCAGTGTGTAGTCCCTGGGATTTGTGTGTAAATTGTGTATATTATATCGGGGCAATGAGAGTCCTTCGTTTTCATCAGTTTCTCAAAGGGGATTCTAGAGGGACACCTGGGTGGCTCAAACAGTTCAACATCTGCCTTCGGCTCAGGTAATGATCTCAGAGTGCTGGGATAAAGTCCTACAATGGGCTCCCTGCTCAACGGGGAGAGTTTGCTTGTCCCTCTCCCTCTCGCACCCCCAGTTCATGCATGCAAAGTTGAGACCTAGACTCTAGAGAAATGCTTCTGGAAAACTGTAAACAAACTTACAATGCACAAATGTTTTTTGATAAGACCTTTATGTGTAAAAAAGAACTCTTCCTACAACAAACTGTAGGTCAGAAATAATAAGATTAACCTGTGCAACACCCCACAGCTATTTAGTGGACTAGACAGAACCAAATTCCACTTGGCTTTTTCCCCTGCACCATGCCTATCACTGTACACACAGTTTTATTCTTAAGCCATGATGTTCATGGTGTCAAGCAGGAGTTGAAGAAGGCTTTAAACACCACTAGCCAAGGCTCTCAGTTGCTCTGTTCTCACTCTCACAGTGTTTAATACAGCAAGTAGAAAGATTAAGGGATAAAGGAAATAAAATTCTTCCTACGGACATATTCAACAACTTTCAAAAATATATTGATGCTGCAATGTCCGCTAAAAAGATTCTTCCTATTGTCTGTGCATCTATGAAAGATCCTCAAATTGTCAATGTCCAGAAAGACTTACTACTCAAGTTACACTTTTGCATCAGCATGAAAGAAGCCAAGAAAAGGTAAGGAACGTGTCCTCCTTCTCTATTCTGAAATAGAATTATCTGAAAACGTGGCAGGATCACGGTCACAGAACAAAACTTCCAAAAAGAGATCGCTTTTAAGAGGACAGATACGAGGCAGCAACAGCAGTTAACACTCCCAGCAGAAGAGCCGGGGAGGGGGAATCCATGAATAGCACCTGAGGATGGGAGTAGGAGGCGGGGAAGCCTGCACACTGAACAGCCCTAACAGAAATCTAGCGTGGCCAAGAGTGTATGACCACCGACTGAGGCGCCAGCACCTTTCTTCACAGCCATCCCTCTCTCTTCCCCTGTCCGCCCCCCAAGTTGAAGCAAAGCGGCGGGAAGAGAGAGAACTGGAGTGATAAATGACGTAGCCCTTGGGGGGATAAAGTCGAGTTTGAGTGCCATTTCCCCGCGAAATAACTGTCTGACTCGGGCAAGTCACAACACGGTGCCTCAGTTTCCCCATAAGTAAAACGGGGGGGGGGGGGGTAATTACACTCCTGACTACATAGGAATGCTGTCAGGATTAAACGAAACAATGAGTGCGAAAGCTTCTGCACAGGGCCAGACTCTGACGAACCACTCCGGGAGCGCTAAGGCAAGTCCGCAGCAGGGTCCCGGGGTCTGGGCTCCGGCCCGGAAAGGGTGCTCCCGGGGCCCGCTCCCCGCCAGCTGGGTTCCGAGCCCCTGCCCGGCCCACCTTGTTGTTGTACTCCTCCACGAAGCTGCCCAGCGCCAGACGAAAGCGCTTGTCGGGCCGCACGCTCCAGTTCATGGCGTAGACGGTCCAAGGCGCTTCATACTTGTAGATCTCCTTCCGTTTGCCGTGCAGGGACATGGTGGCGGCGGCGCGGCCGCAGTGCGGGCCGGGACGACAGCGAGCTGCTGCGGGCCGGGCGCGAGTCAGGCGGGGAGCCGGGCCTGAGACTGAGGGGTCCGCAGGGAGGCGGGGAGGGGGCGGGCAGGGACGGCCTAGCCCGGAAGCGGGGCCGCGGCGACAGACAACGACCGCCGGGCCCGACCCCTAGTTTCCAACCCGCTTCGGCTCGGACAACAGCCACCTTCCGTTTGAAGCCCCGCCCCGCCCTCCTGAAACGGAAGCCACGCGACCCCCGTGGCTGCGCCGGCCGTTGGCTGCCTGACTTGTTCTTTCGAAAGGTTCCTTCTCCTCATTGGCTAGGGCAGCCGTAGCTTCTGAAACTCTTTTCTATTGGCGTAAATGTCTGTCATTCCAATGACTTGCCCCGCCCTATTTCGGGGGGGGCCGGCGCTTTCTCAGCCCCAAAGGTGATTGGCTGACAGGGATGTCAGTCAGAGAGATAACGGCGCAGTGCGGGTGAATGGGGGCGTGGGTGGCCTGGGGGCGAGCTAGCTGCGGCGGGGGCAGGCCTGCAAATTCTAGGCCAAGTCTCTGAGAGTGAAACCTCCTGCGTGACCTGCTCTGACTTTCTCGCTGCAGCTGACATTCCGAGCGGCTTCTCCACGCTGTCCAGTAGAAATTTACAGTCTCCCTTACCCGGGGGCCTGCGGCCTGACGGCCTGGCCAGAGCCAACGGGAATCACCCTAATCTCCTCCCGTAGACGGGGGGAGCTGCTCTCCCAGGATCCTCAAAGGGCAGGCGGCGGCGGACACGCCTTTGCAGACCGACCTGCATGTGTAGTCAGGCCTTCCTATGCTTTCCTGGCCATTCTAGAAATCCTCCGAATTTCAGCGTTGGTGAAAGTTAAGTCAGCGACCCAACTTGCCCTAAGTTTTTGTCGGTTCCCCTTCATTCCATGCCTTTCCCCGCAGCGGAGCCCAAGGAAAAAGCTGATCAAGCCCTTGCACAGATCTGTGTCCTCAGTTTGAAATGGAGAAGGGCGGGACGCCTGGGTGGCTCGGCGGCGGTTGGGCATCTGCCTTTGGCTCAGGGCGTGATCCTGGGATCTGGGATCGAGTCTTCCATCGGGTTCCCTGCATGGGGCCTGCTTCTCCCTCTGCCTATGTCTCTGCCTCTCTCTCTGTGTCTCTCATGAATAAATAAATAAATCTTAAAAAAAAAAATGTAATGGAGAAGAGCCCGATCTAGGTAACATCTCTTTATAGTTTAAATGGTTTCCAATGCTTTGCTTTCAACACAATGAAAGGAGAATCGTAGGACTAGATGATATCATTAAATATGGATTTAAATATAGTGGACTGTTGAACAACTCAAAGAATTGAGTGGCTGCTATATATAACAAACCCTGTAGTGGTCCATCTACTTTCTTGTTTGAGCACGTTTTCTCTGCTTAAGTTTGTGTGTGTGTGTGTTATTTTAAAGATTTTATTTATTTATTCATGAGAGACACGCACAGGCAGAGGGAGGGAGGGGCAGGCTCCCTGCGGGGAGCTTGATGTGGGACTTGATCCCTGGACCCCGGGATCTTGATCTGAGCCAAAGGTAGACAAGCTCAACCAATAAGCCACCCAGGTGCCCCACTGCGTAAGTTTTTTTAAAAAAAGGAAAGAAAATGGGTATAAAAGTGTTGCTAAACCTTGTCTCGTTCTAATAAAAAAGTGATGTTCATCCACACACGAGCTAATGAAAGGAAAAATAACCCACCCTAAACATGCATTTCCAATAAAATTTTAATTTCTATAATACTTTTTAATATATTTGGAGCTCCTGGCTGGCTCATGTGGTAGGGCATCTGACTCTTGATGTCCAGGTCCTGAGTTCAAGCCACCCATTGGGTGTAGAGTTTACTTAAACAAACAAACAAAAAACTTAAAAAAGTAATTTTTAAAAATTTGAAATATATTTCTATTGAGCAACTCTGTACTAATAAGCATAATCCTTAAAGCCTTGTTAAGTTTACAAAAAAAAAATTTTAAGATTTTATTTATTTATTCATGAGAGACACAGAGAGAAGGCAGAGACATAGGCAGAGGGAGAAGCAGGCTCCCTGCAGGGAGCCAGATGTGGGACTTGATCCAGGAACTCAGGGATGACACCCTGAGTGGAAGGCAAAAGCAGAAGCTCAGCTGTTGAGCAACCCTGGCGTCTCCAAAAATTTAATTTTAAGATATATATATATATATTTGTTGCAAACAGTTATGATCAAGTTATCAATAATAGACCTTAACATGAAAATAAATTACATGTAGCATAAACTGTGGTAGGAATAGAATGGAATTATGAGAAGAGGAAAAGGAATAATGTTTTAAAAAATTTATTCTCATATTTTTTAAATGAATGATGCTAGGGGCCCCTGGCTGTCTCAGTCGGTAGACACGTGACTCTTGATCATAGGGTTGTGAGTTCAAGCTCCACATTGGGCATGGAGCCTACGTAACAACAACAAAAAAAAAATGGTGTTGGCTCTCAAATCACTATGCTATGTGGGCCTAATTGGATCAATTTAAATGAAGCAATTTCTAAAGTATCAATATTCACAATACCCTGGAAATTACATGCTTGCAACTGGTTAAGCTTATCAATAAAATACTTCAAGTGTTAATTTAAAAAATGTGTATGTGATAGGAGGGATTCATTTTCAAAATTCTTTCAAAGAACACCAAAAAAGGACTGAGGATCGGTGACCAGGTATTTTTTGGCCAGCTTATTTCACTGGAGTGATTAACTGCACGTGCTTTCAAGCCAGACCATCTGGGTTGAAAGTGTGTCCTTCTTTTCCCATGTTAGGCAAGATTCCTTTTTTTTAATTGAAGTATAATTTGCACATAGAAGTGCATGTATTTTCACAATCTGAAACACACTTATGTAACCAGAGACTGGATTGGTAAGCAGAACAGTACTAGCAGGGATGCCTGGGTAGCTCAGCAGTTGAGTGTCTGCTTCCAGCTCAGGGTGTGATCCCTGGTTCAGGGATGGAGTCCCACATTGGGCTCCCTGCAAGGAGCCTGCTTCTCCCTCTGTTTATGTCTCTATCTCTCTCTGTGTCTCTCATGAATAAATAAAATCTTAAAAAAAAAATAGAACAGTACTAGCACCCCAGAAGTTCCCCTTATGCTTTCTTAGCCTCTCTTCTCCTGATCCCTCATCTCTAAGATGGAACTAACAATATGAACCCCATAGGATTGTGGTGAGGCTTAGTGAACTCGTATCTGCAGAGCTGTCAGCAGGGTCCTGGCACAGGGTGAGCACTATGGAAGCTGGCTCTTGTCATGATTCTTGATGGTGACTAAGACAGAGCCTCTCCGTTTCCCTTTACCCCAGCCCGGTTAAAAGCCCCATGCTCCTGGGGCTCCTGGGCCCAGCAGAGTACCTTCAGGTCCGCAACACACAAATCCTGTAAGAGGGACTTAAAGAAGACCACAGCACAGTCAAGGACTTGATGACCCTCAGGTAAATAACACACCCAGCCCAACGTGAAATGTGCAGACTTTATTAGCTGTGAGATATTCCACTGCTTGGTAGAGTCCCAAAGGTTATTATAGAACCATGAGGGGCAGAGTGGCTGGGGGCTGGAGCTCTGTGCCCTGATGTGTTCACCACAGAGGACATTTTCATCCCCAGCCAGTTCAAAGTCTCTTGACAGGAGATCTCACTAACCTTGGGTGCTGGGCCATGAAGAGGTGGCTAGTTCTGAGCCACATGGTGATAGCACCCAGCCGAGAGCAAGGTTCTCACACAGATCGGAAACTTCTTTCTTTGCAGAGTCCTCTGGCCTGTAAGCTACCTCAACCCCCAAGTCTCACCCACCCTCCACCAGGCCTACTGTCTAAACAGAGCCCTAGAGGAGTCTAGGAAAGTCCCAAGCCTCTTCACCCATGCCATTTTGGGTCACTTGGGTTGGCAGTTTGTAGCTAGGGTAGGGGAATGCTTTTCAGAGGCCAATTTGGCAGCTGTCTGCCTCCCCCAAATCCTTAACTCTCACCCACCTTCAGTCCCCTCATGGTATCTTTTCTCTTGGGGTTTCAATAGTTCTAACTCCCTGTCAATCCAGGATCTGAGCTATGTCTCTGGAACTCCAGCTGCTTGGGGACGGGGCCCAGGTGTTCAGGAAGGGAGGGAAAGCGGGAAGCACAGATGAGTCCCTGGACCTCAAGGGGATGAAGAGGTGAGGCTCGGGGTGACAGGATCCCTTCAGGCTGCTCCCGTTCTGAGGATAGTGTGAGAATTTTGTCTGTGGCCGTGACCAGGGTAGGCACCCTGGAGGAGGAGTTCCTTTGCTTCAGCCTAAACTTGTCCAAGTCACCACAGCTTGGGACCTGGGGATGGGGGTGGGGGGCAAGAAAGGAAGAGGCCACCAACTTCAGAGATGGGAACTGGCAGGAGCTGTGTCCTGTTGCCCCTGCCCCAGCTGTGGGGTCTGTGGTCACAGTCCAGGCTTTGCCACCACCTGTCAGGGCTGCTTGTCATGACATAAAGGAGGACAACAGAAGCCACAGCTGCTCTCAGACTCCAGGGGCCCTGGGCTTCATGCCACATTGAAACCAAGTTCAGGGTGGGGGCAGACACACAGCTACCTCCAGGAAAGCCCCCAGGGATCCCTTCATCTGCTCACCTGGGCAGGAGTCAGACCGCCCTGGGGCAGCCTTGTTCCTGGACTCTGAGTGGCTGAGGCTGTAGGAAACAAGGTCAGGTCATCGGAGGTAGGGGCTCCCAGGATATAGCCAGTGTGACCCGGGGGCGGGGCCTGCTGAAGGAGCTGTAGGATGCGGCTGAGGTCTGAGGACATGCGGGACTCCAACCTGCCAGACAGAGCCCCACAGTCAAGGTCAGAGTCAGAGTCAGCATCAGGGTAAGGGAGGACAGTTCAGGTCCTGAGGGCAGCTCTCAATTTTGTAGCCTGCATGCCATTCCTGCTGGATTGAATGATAGCCTGGGAGCTACTAGAAGTTATTTCCCTGCTGTGATCCACAGCCCCTGCCAAAATTTCCCTTAGCATATCCCGGACTTCAATAATAACAGTGACCAGACACTGTGCACACTCATTTAGCCCTCATAAGGAAGCTTTGGTATGGGTATTCTGATTATCCCCAATTCATGAAAGGGCAAATGGAGGCTCAGAGTAGTTAAGTAACTTGTCCACACTCTTGCTGGTCAGTTGCAGAGGTAGATTTGGAGCCTAGGACTATCTTGCCCCAAGCCCTCACTCTACCACCACAGCCCTGCCATCCACGGGCCACACCCCCTTTCCAAGAGTCCCTGGAATTTGTTTCTGCACCACATTATGCCCCTCTTCCAAAAAGGCTTCCTTGGCCCATTCCGGGGTTTGTTAGGACAAGCCATCCAAAGAAC
This sequence comes from Canis lupus dingo, assembly GCF_003254725.2. Lineage (NCBI taxonomy): Eukaryota > Metazoa > Chordata > Mammalia > Carnivora > Canidae > Canis > Canis lupus. Next base: position 15,021,611 of record NC_064251.1, read on the forward strand.
TAGTCTTAGTGACATAGAGAAGGGCTTGCCATTCTAAAACCCACAGGGTACCCAGTGATGTCCCTGAGTCACCAAGAGGGGGCACCCGTGGCTAGCCCACTGCTGGGTCTGCTCTTTGCAGCCGCTGGGACCCCTGGCCCACAGGACACTCACCTATTCATCTGGGCCTGGAGCTGCTCTAGCCTGGAGCCTAGCTCCCGAGGCCAGCAGTCTGGGTCTCCCTGCGGGTTTGGGGGGCTGTGCCTTGGCCTTGGGGGCACTTGCTGCAGCAACTCAGGCCAGAGGCCAGATGTATCTGAGATGCTCAGGGAAGGGGCTGCAGCTGTAGGAGGGAAAAGAAAGCCTGAGCTTTGGTCCACCTGGATCCACAGGCATGGCCTGGACAGAGCGCATCCCCTTCCCCTACTGGCCATGGGAACACAGGATGGGAAAAGTGGATCTCTTTACCTGGACCCCCTGGAGTATAACGTCCTATCCCCATAAAGGTCTGCCTTCCAGGTCCCAGAAAGTCCCAGTAGCCCTGGGAAGGGAGCTAGGGCTCCAGCTTGGGGATGCTAGATGGATGGAGACAGTCCAGCCCTGGCTTCACTGTCCAGGAGCCTGCAGCCCAGCCAATCCCCTGGTGCTCTGATGTGGAACCCCAGTGGGCTGGCCCGTATCCATCCCTGGGGAGAGCCCTCACTCAGGCTCTGAGTACACAGGGGCAGGAAGGAGACAAGGGTGTCTATTACTGAGCCTAGGAGAGAAAGCACCTCGCCTCTCATCACGGGGCTAAGGAGGCCTCTCCCAAGATGAGGCAGATCAGGGAAGGACCTGAAAGAGGTAGAGGCTGGGCAGGGGCTTCGGGCTGGGGTAGGGCAGGCACTGGTGGGGGCTGGCTTTGCCTACCTGACTGGTTGTCACTGAGGAAGAAGGCTTGGTGGTCTTGGTTGCCTGGAGCTGGCCGGGGTGATGACTGGAAACCCCCGCCTGCCTTGTGGGGAACAAGAGCATCAAGTAATAGGTACCAAAGCTGGGACGAGGCATCTTTTTTCTCCCCTGTCCCTCACCCCCACCCCCAAGGCCCTTGAGACAACTAGGTGAGAAAGTGGTAACAGGTGGCCGGGCTCCCCCTGAAGCTCCCGGCAGCTTCCTGTAGGTTGTCTCCTGTGTGGGTGGGCAGGAGATTAACAGGGGCTTGGAGATGTGCAGATCTCCCCCTGCCCTGCCCCCGCCCCACCATGGGTCTTGGAAAAGGCAGCCTTGAGTAGCAAGATTTGGTACGGGTGGGGGGGTGGGGAGAAGCCTTCCTTGCAGTCCTCCCTTTCTTGCCCCCTCCTTCACACAAACTGTTTCCAGACACCCCCCTCCCCACCCTGCCTCATCCATACAGTCCCTTCTGGGCTCTTCCAGTTTGTACTGGCTGTCCCACTGCTTGGTAACTCCAGTTTCCATAGAAATTTGGTCTCCCCACACCTCCTCATGACTTCCTTGGTTATTTAACTAGGCTCTTTATTTGCCCTGAGTTGTTATAAACTCCTCCACTGAGTGATAAGCTTGAGAGGAGAGGCTGCTTTATCACTTATTTGCACCCCCTGGGACCTGGCTCTGTGAGCCCCTGGATGGTAGACACTGCTCCCCTTCCAGCTTGGTGCCATGGAGTGGAAAAAGCCTCAGCTATGGAGTCGCACAAACTTGGGTCCAACCTTTGGACTGTCTGTCTTACTATATGGAGGTATGGCTTTGGTTAATTTACTCATCCTCTCTGACACTCAGTTTCTCCATCTGGAAAGTGGGAAAAATAACACCGTGTGCCAGGAGAAGACTAAATGAGATCATGTAAAAGAGCCCAGTGCTCAGCGTGGAGTTGGTACTTGATAATCATCATCCTTAGCATTATGTTGGCCATAATGGTGTAGACACAGAAGAAATTATGGTGTGGGATGCAGGATGGGTTTGAGAGCAAGGAAGGTGGTCAAATGGGTTCCCTCAGGCCAGGCAGGCCAGGTGCTCAGCAGCCTCCATTGCTGTTACCAGCTGGCCAAGACCATTCCCCTCCCTGGCCCACCCAGCCCTGACTCACGTCCCGCAGGTTGAAGGTGACTTCCAGCTTACTCCAGAAGCTGTCTGCAAACGCAGGGTACATATCCAGCACCTCCAGCAGGTCTGCTCGCTGGATCTTGTGCAGGTCACAGTAGGTCAGGGCCCGCACATCTGCGCTGGACTTGCCCGGCTGGGCATGAAGGCTAATGGGCTCCCCAAAAATGTCATTCTTTCCTGCCAGAGGAGCAGGAAGTCTCTCCAGGGTCTGGCTCCAAGGTCTCCTTGGAAGAGCCTCCCTGAGGGCCCCTTGATCCTGTACCACCAATTCCCCCACTTCAGGGATCCCATCAGGTTGGGGCTTGGTGCTCGGGATCATGCTCTGGGGTCAAGGTTGGTGTGCTGGCTGGGGATGTAGAGGGGTTTGATGTGAAACCTGCCTTTCCTTTGTTCTCTGAGCTCTGCAGGGAGCACATACCTGTCCCAGTATGTGGGTCCCCCCACACACACCAGTCTGTAGGCCTCTCAGGACCACCCTCTGTCAGAATCTGCCCCCCTCTTATTTTCCATGTTCTTTGGCACTGTTCCTGTCTAGCCCCCCACCCCCCATTCCAGGGGACAATGGGCAGGAAGGGACACCAAAGGCTCCCAGCTCAATCTCCTTCTCGATCCTCAGCCTGATGGTGCTGTGAGAGCACCCCACTGCTCCCCAGGCAAGACCTGAGGCTTCTGTCTCTTTGTGTTCCCACACCCTGCTATGGGGCCAGGTAACCAGCATGGCCTTAGCAGAGGAAGCCAAGGGAAGTGACTTCCCCTCTCTGGACCACAGTGTCCTCATCTCTAAAATGGGTATAACTGTATAACCATATCTGCCTTGCCTGCCACACTGGACTGTCCAGAGGAACAGATGTGATGCTGGAGAAACAGCCTCAAATAGTAAGAGGCACCAGACAGGTTGATGCAAGGCAATGGGGGGGATGGATATCCCAGGGTGGACATACGCTGGTGATACTTGGGGCATGTGGCAAGGATAGCGGGCCCCCCTGGGGTCAGGCCCACTGTGCTGGCCACAGGATGTTAACATAGAATAAGATGCTAAAAAAAAAAAAAAAAAAGAATAAGATGCTGTCCCACCCACAAAGAGCCCCAAAGCTCCATAAGACAGGCACCTAAACAACCAGCTGGTTTGCAGATGATCTACAGAGCCGTAGGACAGGGGAGAACCAAGAGCTAAGGAGCTAAGGAACAGGGAAGGCTAAATCTACCAGGGATGGTGGAGGAAGGGAGGAGGGACTTACAGAGGACATGAAGTGGGGGCTGGGTTATGACAATGAGAGATCAGCCCCCAGGAGAAAGGCCATCAGAGCAGAAGAAATAGCTGTGTGCTGCACAGTGAGCGCAGACAGGGAGCCCAGGGCTGGGGTGCCAGGGACCATGATTGCCTGATGTCCACTCCCCACAGGAAAGTGCAGCCCCTCAGTCCAGGAGTGCTAATGGTTTGCATGGACAATGATGGATGAAAGCCAAGACCTGTTGCCCAAGAGAACAGGATCAAAGGTTGCTCTGGAGGAGGGGAATGAGGCCTGGAGAGGGAAGGGACTTACCAGAGTCACATAGGAAACCCATAAGCTCGAAATCTGGGCAGCATTGTAAAATGATGGTGATTCAGTAGGTGAAGGATTATTATCTAATGTCCATTTCCACTTAGAAATGCCATCCACGTGGGAAGGATGATGCATATTTAATAATTAAGAAGCTAGTCCAATTTAAGTTTCAGTTAGAGAACTGAAATCCTCTCATTTTGTCCTAAGGTAGGCTGAGAGTGAGGGAAGGTCTCACAGAGGAGGGCATGGCTTGAGCTCAGCCTTAAAGGATGCCCAGGATCTGCCAGGCAAGTGCTCCAAGCAGAATGGCAGCATGTGTCCTTCTCCTTTCCTCCCCCAGTCCCACCATCCAGGCAGCCATAGACTCCTGTCTGTTCCCCTCATTAATACCCCTTTGTCCCACATTCATCCCCTTATTCCTGCCTGGCTCCAGCCCTCTGTGGGGCTTTCCTGGAGAGGTGTCAAGAGCTCCTTTCCTGTGTCCCTGCATCTGGTCTACCCCCCTCCCCAATCTTCCAGCTTCTGCCTTCTGCCAGTGACCTGAAATTCACATCTGTGCATATTCCTTTTCTGTTCAAAATCTTCCCATGTCTCCCCATGAAGGGTGCTCCCTTGGTTGACTCCCAGATCTCTGGCCCTGGAAACAGACAGTTCACAGTGATGGGGATTCTGAAGGAACAGCTTTTGAGGAAAGATGCTGATTTCAGACTGAGACATGTTGTTTGGTCTGTGTATGGAATATATGGTGGCCATACCCAAGAAGGATTGGAATATTCTGGTCTAAGGAGAGATTGGGGCCAGGACAACACTCTGGGGCTCCTTGAGGCATAGATTAGGCTAAGATTGCAGGAGCAACAAGGCAGCTCAGGTGAGGGTATAGGGTGAGGAAAAGAAAGCTGAGCCTATGTTTGGTGAACAGCAGCCAAGGCCAGGCCAAAGGGAGAGTACTGAACAGAGGAACTGGAGGGGTTCTGTACACTGGGGTTGGAGGAGAGCCCAGCCATGGAGACCAAAGGAAGAAGAGGCTGACATCCTGATCAGGGTCTTGGGGTGGGCTAAAGACAGGGAGAAGGCAAGGAAGATGAGAATCATCTCAGAGAGGTGATGTGACCTGCCCAAGGTCACATGGTTGGTGAGTAGCTGAGGCTGAGTGTGCCCCAAAATCTGTCCCCTGTCCAGTGCTCATATCCTTCCTTCAAAGTGTCCAGCTGTCCTTGTAGCAGCGGTGAATGAGACTGGGGTCCTCCCTCCACCCAAGATAAACTTTCGCCCTCTCACTGTTGAGCTCCCCAAGAGTGGAAGAAGGTAGTACCCTTCCCGGACTCAGAGTCTGACACGTAGCCCTGGAATCCCTGTTTGGCCACTTGTCAGCATGACCTCTCTGAGCCTCTACTTCCCTATCAGGAAAATGGAACATGGGATCCCTGGGTGGCGCAGCGGTTTGGCGCCTGCCTTTGGCCCAGGGCGCGATCCTGGAGACCCAGGATCGAATCCCACATCGGGCTCCCGGTGCATGGAGCCTGCTTCTCCCTCTGCCTGTGCCTCTGCCCCTCTCTCTCTGTGAGACTATCATAAATAAATAAAATTAAAAAAAAAAAAAAAAAAAAAAGGAAAATGGAACATATGGTTGGGTTTAAGGATTCCGTCAGCTGGGTATAAAGCTCTCCACCGCGCATGCTCACATGGCAGACCCGTAAAAGGTGCCACCATCATCTGGATCAGAGTACTCGAGGCAGGACGTCTCTACTTCCATCACACTCACCCATACCGCTCTGGCCTCCCTGCCAGACCCACCTAGGATGGCCACGACCACGTCGTCGCGCAAGATCTCGATGGAGCCACGGGAGATGAAGTAGAGCGTGGAGAGCACGTCGCCGAGGTGCACCAGCGTGTCCCCGGGGGGTGCGTGCGTCGTCTTGAACTTGACGGCCAGGGCGCGCAGGCAGCCCTTGCTGGCTCCGCGGAAGGCAGGGCAGTGCTGCAGCAGCGCGCGGTGCAGGTGCAGGCAGATGTCGGCCTGCAGGCACTCGGGGAAGCCCTTCAGCACCTGCGAGGGGGCGGCCGCGTCCAGCGGGAGGCTGGAGGAACGGGTGGGGAGGGGTCTGGGGGTGCCCTGTGCCCGCCGGACCTCGGCCTCCCCCGGGGCATTCGGCCGGAGCTGGGACTTGAGCTGGACCGCCCTCCCCACCCGAGGCAGGGCGCCAGGGGCTCACCGCGTTCATGTCAATGCCGTTGGTGTAGGACCAGGCATGCTGGAAGTACTCTTCCAGGCGCTGCCGCAGGGGGTTTGGAATCTGATGGAAGCGGATGAACTCCTTGACACGCAGCATCTGCGTGTGGTAGCGGGCAGTGCCGGAGTACAGGCGCTGGATGATGGCGGACACGTTGCCAAAGATGCTGGCGTACATGAGGGCTGGGGTGAGGAAGCCGAGGGGCCGTGCATGGGGTGCTGGTAGTGAGCTCCTCCACAGCCCCACCAGGCCATAGCACCCCAGGGCCTGCTCCAGACATCCTTCTCCCTGGGAGCCCTCTCTGATCAGGGGCCCCGCTGTCCAGGGCCAAGTCAGAGTGCCCAGAACAGCACCAGGGCACACGAGGGACAAAAGCCTCTGGGCTTCCTGCCCTCCTCCCTCTGTCCTGTGTCTCTTGGCACCTTCCTGGGCCCAGAGGCCAGACTCCTGAGAACTAGGGCAATGATTTTTTTTAGTACAGATTTGTTTTGTCCTTCAAGTTGTAAAAAAAAAAAAAAAAAGTATAATAAAGGGAAAACTCTGAGTCTCTGTTTTCACCCATTTTTTTTTTTCTTGTTTTTGTTTCTCTGGGCTTTCACATCTCTAAATACCCTGAACATGACAACTTAATCTATGTGTAAAATTCCACACTGACTCTTGTGTTGCTAGACGAGGTGTCTTGGGAAGTAGGCAGCACGGTGCAGGGCCTGGGAGCACACATAGCCAGGGGAGCTGGTCCCCTGCGATAAAATTGGGTCTCTGTAATCCCTGGCAAGTTAGGATCTTCAGTCTCTTGGTCTGTAAACTGGGCTTGTAATATGGCACCCATAGGATAGTGATGAAAATGAAGTGTGCACATTGGACAAGCAATTACAAAAGTGCCTGGCAGGGGCCAGCTTCCCGGGTGCTAAGAAGGGTCCCATGCTTGATTCCTGGCTCTGAAGTCACCATTCTTGAAATCTTTAAGACTTTAAAAATAATGGTCTCATATTTTCACTTTGTACTGGGCCCTGCAAATAATGTAGCTGGCCCTGGTGCCTGGCACATAGCAAGGGTTGTAAGTATGGTAAATTCTGTGTATAGTGGGTGTACATATGCAAAATTTCATTGTGCTGCCTGCTTGGTATTTCCCCATCACACACAATGTTACTGTGTTATGTCTCATTATGAAACTAAAAATTGAATGCCATAGGTAAGGTCTGGGCACTTACAGCCGATGAGCATGACACAGATAGAGAAGACCTTCTCAGAGTTGGTGTTGGGGGAGACGTTGCCGAAACCCACGCTGGTAAGGCTGCTGAAGGTGAAGTAGAGGGCCGTGACATACTTGTCCTGCACCGAGGGGCCAGAGGCTGGGTCGCTGCCATTGTAGCGCTTGCCAAGCTGTGCGCCCAGGCTGTCCAGCCAGCCGATCTTGGGCTCCAGGTAGGGCCGCTCCACATTGCCGATGGCATACCAGATGCAGGCCAGCCAGTGTGCAATGAGTGCAAAGGTGCACATGAGCAGGAAAAGTACAGCCGCCCCGTACTCAGAGTAGCGGTCCAGCTTCCTTGCCACACGCACCAGCCTCAGCAGCCTTGCCGTTTTCAGCAGCCCAATCAGGGTTGTGGTCTGAAGGGGCAGGGAGGGGACCATGGGGCCAAGAGTCAGCCCTGGAAAGGCTGCCCTTAGGACCACATTTGTTCACTTGTGCATATGGTCACACAGTCATTCAACAAACACTTATAGAGCAGCTGCTCTGGGCTCTTGGCACAGCACAGTGCAGCCCAGGGCAGGATGTTAAGGAATTCTCAGCCTAAAGCTCAAAACAGTGTTATGGTTGTGAGGACAGAAGTCCAGGGGAGCGCAGAGAAAAGGGAGGTCCATTCAGCGGTGCAGGGCAGGGGAGGCTTCATAGCGAAGGTGACACATGAGCTGAATCTTGAGAGATGAGGCTGAGTCTGCAGGCCTCAGGAGGGAGAGAGAAAGGCATTCTAGGCACAGGAGTAGAGTGAGCCAAACCAGGTGTGGAGGTGTGAAATAGCACAGCCCATGTGGGAAACCAAGTGTGGTGCTGCTGCCTGGAGCACAGAGTGGAAGATGGTGGTGAGAAATGAGCCTGGAAGGTGGGTGCGCAGGGGCTGCTCCTATGGACCTTGAGGCCCAAAAAGAGCTTGGCTTTTATTTCAAGCCACTGGGGAGCCACTGAAGTTCTACAGTGTCAGATTATCTGAAGCTGGTCTTGGCTTCTGTGTGGAGGGGTGAGGCTGGCAGGTGTAGGGGTGGGGCAGAGGTGGTTAAGAAGGCTCCTCAGTGCTCAGCCAAGGGCAGCAGAAGTGGAGAGAATGGGGATAGATTGGCTGGAAGTGGGCGGGCATGGGAGTCAGATGGACACTGCCCGCTGGATAGGCTATTGAGGGGGTGGCTGGAGCACAGAAGGCAGAGCTGATTTGAAAGCTGATCCCAAGGACGTGGGCAAAAGGACTCAGTGGGATTAGAAGCTATGAGAAGAGTCTGAAAATGCCTTCATGTCAGCTGTGGGGAGTGAGTGGGCATAATGGAGGGTCTGGGGGTGGCAGGGGGTGGCAGGCTGCCTTGCAGAAGCAGTCTATGGATTCCCTTCGCAACTCCAGGGTAAGTGAGCTTTAGAAGCCAGCACAAGGGGCTGGGACTATAGGCGTGCCCATCCCAGAGGGGTCAGAATTCTGGATCATAGGGTCTAGGGCACAGCCTTGGCTGGTCCTTCTCCAGGGCTGGGAGATGGCACATGTTTGAGGCCCCCCACATGCTTTGGCAAAGGTATGCAAAGCCAGGTGCTCTCTGCACGCAGGACTGTGGGGCTGGGAGGCCCCAGGCTGGCGCACAGGGGATGGCCACAGCAGCTGGCCTGAGGGTTTGCTCACCTCATCAGAGCCAGTGCGGAAGATGAGCAGGTCAAAGGGGATGGCGGCCACCATGTCAATGAGGAACCAGCCCTTGAAGTAGTGGACGGCAATGCGGCGAGGGTGGCTGACCACCTCATCATTGGTGTTGACATAGGTGGTGCGGAAGTTGATGACAATGTCCACAACGAACATGATGTCCACGATGAGGTCCACCACGGTGAGTGGACTACAGGTGTAGCCGCAGTCCACGCGTTGAGACTCGTCCTGGTCACTGAGTAGGAAGGCAGCCGAGTAGGGTGTGAAGATGGCCGTGTAGATGACCAGCAGCAGGATGAGCCAGTCCCACACGGCCTTGAAGGGGCTATAGTGCAGGAGGGTCCCCCGGTGGATGCGTGGTGCCTGCAGCTTGTACTCCGGCAGCACATCGGCGCCCAGGGACAGAACCTGGGGGTGGGGGCCACAGGGCAGTCAGCAGGGTGTCCATCACTAGTGAAACCGATTGGGAGGGATGAAGGCTTTGGGGTGAGGCCTGGGAAGGGGGCTGTGGGGACAGAGGGAATGAAGCAGAGTTGGGGTAGAGCGTGTATGGGGCAAATTCATAAGGGGATAGGTGTGTTGGGAGGAAGTGCAGAGAGGAGGTGGGCTATAGGATGAAGGGTGATCCCAGGTTGGAAGCTCCCCAACTCCCTCACAAACAGGCCAACCTGGAGTTAAGACAGGGCTGGGGGAGGAAGGTGGGGAGGCCAGGGGAGGACTAGGCTCGGGGTTATTTGAAGAACCTAGACGAGGGGGTAGCTGGTGGTTTGGTCCTTTCCGGTGGGCTCGGTTCCCCATGGTCAGGATTTCTGGTGGGAACAAGTCATTCCCAGAATAACCTCTTCATTTCTGAAGGCCCTGTGGAGTCTAGACCAGTGAGGGGCCTCCTTGGGGCTGATTCACAGAGCCTTCCATGGGAAGAGTCAAACTTGGAGGCATGTAGCTAATTTGAGTCCTTGATACATCCTGGGCACAACAGAGCCCCGACTATTTTGCACATGTACAAGGGTGCTTTGCTCATTACTGTCAGCTGAGCCCGCTTTGCTCTGCCCCTCCCACTCTTGCCTCCAAGACTATGGCCAACATAGGATCCCCAGGCTCAGCCCAATACTCCCAGGCTCTGGCCAGCTACCCAACACAAGAAACAGCCGGGGCATCAAGAAGGGCATGTGTTTTAAGCCAGCCAGACCTTCCCGGTTGATCCCAGTTCTGATGTTGCAATATGTCTGTCTTGGGGCTAATTTTACGACCTCTCTAAGCCTCATGCAGAATGAATAACAAAGGACAAGCAACTCCATAAAAAGATGATTAAATGCCGTGGTGCATCTCAATGGCACGTGTTACTCTATGGTAAATCCTCCTCCTGACTCATCCTATGTCAAGCACTGCCCCAACAAAGATGGAGCCTGAGGGGTGGCCAGCTGACCCTACCACCACCACTGGATTGGCCTGGGCAGATGGCCCTGGTTCAAGAAAATCTGCAATATAAGGTTCTGACCTTGAAAACCAAATCCATTAACAGACAAGATCCATTAAAGGGCTGGTTTCACCTTGTGGGTCCCTAATCAGCCATCTAAACACCTAGAAGGGGTCACAGTATCTCCACCCTACAGTGAGTCCCTACTCTGCCTTCAGGCCTCAGCTTCTATTCTGCCTCTCAGGAAGCCTCTTCTGACCCTCTTTCTTGATTTTTCTCCCTGTCCCCTGTAAACACCCCTGAACACAGTTATTCTCCACTGAACAACAGGCCATCTTATATGCCCAGCACTTAGTCCACATTGGGGCTCAACTCAAGGCAGTGACCTCAGCCAACAGAGCTGAATGAGTCATGAGAGCTTGAGTTGTCATAGCTACTCCTCTCCTTCCCTGGTTGCTCAAGAGACACCAAGATGGGGGCTCCTGGGTTGCTCAGTCGGTTAGGCATCTGCTTTTGGCTCAGGTAATGATCCTAGGCTCCTGGGATCCAGCCCCGAATTGGGCTCCCTGCTCAGCGGGGAGTCTGCTTCTCTCTCTCCCTCTGCTGCTCCTCCCAGCTCTCTCTCTCTCTCTCTCTCTCTCTCCTAAATAAATAAAATCTTTAAAAAAAAAAAAAAAAAACCACACCAAGTTGGAATAGCAAATCATAGGGCTTGAGAGGGGAGGAGGTAGGAATTCAGAGGGTTGGGGGTAGATAAGAAGAGGATGTCCACCTCCCCAGGACCCCCCAGACAGGGGTGCCATCTCCCCCACCACGCAGACCTCCACGGTTTCCCATTGCCTCTGAAGTCAGCATGAGGACCCTTGCCAGTGTTGCCCAGAGCTGCAGGGTTCTCAGGATGTAGGAACTCAGATGTGAGGTTCCAGCCCTTGGAGCCCTGGTTGAAGTAAGGGTGACTGCCCTACTCTGGGCTCATACAGCTTTCTGCTCTAAGCTCTATCAGGCACCTCTCCTACCTTAGGGCCTATTTAGGGTGAGCTAGCAAAGCCAAGACTGGCCGGGGCCGGGAGTAGGATAGGACCAGGTGGGTTGGGTAGAGCAGGGACCATAGGCCCCAGCCAGACCTCTCAGTCTTCATGGGCCACTTGCCAGTCTAACAGTCCCCATCACCCCTGTGTCAACCTGAGGGCCCTGGGATGAGTGGTCCTGGTGGAGTTCCCGCAGTCAGGCTACTGGGCCACCCTGCTGACCTCTGAAGGCCCAGCCCTGCAGCCTGGGGTGCTTGCTTTCCAGGGTTCTCATGTTTGGGGAGAGGCTGGGTCACTGGGAGTTTCCATCCCACTTGCTCCATCACAAGTGAAAGGAGGCATGGAGGAAGAAGAATGGCCCCCATCCCCCATGAAGGCAAATCTTCAGAGAAAGCTGGGTGGAGTCCCTCACACCCTCCCCATGACCTGTACTTCCTTGCTCAGCCCTGGCCTAGCCCCACCTTAATGCCTAATGTGAGAGCCCTGGGGCCCAGAGAGGGTATAAGATCACTTGTCCAAGGTCATATAGCAAGTCAGTGGCAGGACTCTGGTCATTTGAACCTTGCATTTCCCTCTAGAATGGTTGGGGGGACAGGGGCATCAGGCCCCATGTGAGGGGACACTGGGGTCAGCTGAAACAGAAAACCCAAGGAGGTTTGCCTTGGGCTGTCCAAGGAGGGGCTTAAGGGGAGGGAGGCATTCAGGGCATGATCCCCAGGAAGTTGCTCAAAGAGAGCTGAAGATGCCAGGACCAGCTCCCCTCTGCCTGGCTTGCAAGAGGATCCTGTGGTGTGGTGGGGGGTGGGAGGTGGGGAGAAGAGTCAGAAGCAGGCTGGGGGCCTCCCTCCATCCTTCCTCCTCATCTCCCCTCAGTGTGGTCCTGCCACCTCCTCTCTCTGCTTCTCCTTCTCTGTGACTGGCAGAGGCTTGAACAGGCCCTCGTGGTAGCCTGTGTGTTCCCCCATCCCAGACGCCTCCAGACCTAGGATGTGGCACTATTCCCAGGCTCTGTTGACACCAACCTCCCCTGGCTCTACCATCAGGGTGGAGACCCCAGGGTAAGCCTTTAGGTCTAGAGAATCAGACTTCAGCAGGACAGGAAGCCCGGGGCTCAGACCAGACACCGGGGGCTGGACAAGCTGACTGCCTTTGCCACCTCCAGCCCCAGGCCTGAGAAGGGACCCTCCAGGCCCAGCACAGCCCCGCCCACCCTGCCCTGCAGTCCATACCTGGGTGACCTTCTCGGTGACATTCTGGGTCCGCTCCACTACCTTGTGTGGTGCAATGATCTCTATCTCTGTGGTTGAGCCAGAGCGATGTTTCTCCAGGTTGAACTCCACGAAGTTGAGTGTGAACTGTGGAATCTGGCCAATGGTCCTGTACTTGACCCTGCCTGTGCCAGGCCTCTGTGCACTCGACCTGCCATGAGAGCCCTCTGAAACCAGTCCCAGGGTCAGAACAGCCAGGGCCAGGGGACCAGCTGCCTCATCTGGTCCCCCCACTCATCCCCACCACCACCTGCACCCCACCTCACCAGAGCCCAGGAATCTCTGGGACAGCAGGCACTGGGACAGGCTGCGGCGCTCACTCTTGGCCAGGAGCTGGGCCAGGTCTTCAAAGTTGAGGATGAACATGATAACAGCCCCATCTTCATTCTTCACAGGCACCACGTCCACTAGGCAGCGGAAGCTGGAGGCTGCAAACACCATTGGGAGGGATCACAGAAGGGATCCTCTCCTGTAGAAACATGGCCAAGGGAAGCCAGGGAGGGGGCTGGGTTGAGGTCAAGTGAAAGACAGCTATGGGGTGAGGAGGCCTGGACTACTGGGCAGGGGGTTGGTGATGCTGCTCAGCAGGTGTCCCACCCACAGGGCAGAGCAGCTTAGCTGCTCATTAGGAGATAATGTAGCATCGGGCCCAAGTCCACACTCAGCCCTCAGCTCAGGGTTTAACCTTGAGGTTTGCTTCTGCTGTGATTAAAGCTGAGCAGATGGGATGGATTAAGTGGGGAGGTGAGGCCGGGCATTCTACTCCCATGTAGCTCTGGCTAGCCCTGGGTTCAGTTCCCATATTCCCTTCCCACAAAAATGCCCCACTCCCCCAATGCTGGAAGAAACTCATTGAGAACACGCTAAGTGCTGCGCATGGAACCAGTTGACTCTTGAGGCCTCAAAGATCCATGGTTGGTGTCCAGTGGATCCTTGGGGAGGGAGGCAAACATAGACCCCCATTCTCTAGAGCCTGGGGTTCTAAGAAACTGCCTGGTTGGGGCTGGAAGGGGACATGGAGTGGGGCTCACTGGGTACTCAGCACATAACAGCTGGGTGAGAAGGGAATGGTCCAGGATGAGAAGGACACCAGCGTGAAGGCCAGGCTGCTGCCCCAGGCCTCGAAGGTCAGAAGTGTTGGGACTGGAAGGCAGGCAGGGCAATACCCTGGGGTCTGGAGAGGGAATGAGACAGCAGGGTGATGACAGGGCAGCCCCCTCCTGCCACTCTCACACCCTCTTGGACAGGTTAGACCTAGATGTTGGCTTTATGTTCTTCCTTCTTGGCTTCAGGATCTCCCCCACATAGGCAAGTGGGACAAATCAAAGCTAAGACAGCCACATGCCCCCCAGAGCCCAGCCCTATGGACTGAGTGGGTGGGTGGATGTCCCATGAGCCCTGTCTCCAAGGTACCCAGTGGTCCCTTGTCTCTCTGCTCAAGCTGTTGGTGTGTTATGGGGCCCAAAGGGCAGGATGCTAAGGGGGAGGGGCCTCAAGTAAATATGCAAATCAGAAGGCAGAGCTGCCCCTTCCTGAGGGCAGGTTTGTGTCTGTCTCATTTGTGAGTCCAGCACCTATCCCAGGTGGCTTTTGTTAATTGAGTACATGAAAGAATGTGTAAATGTGAGTGGGGGCGAGGCTGGTTGGCAGGAGCCTTGCTACTTTGGGGTCCATTAGGATCCTGCTTTCCCCAAAGTGCCTCCTCACACCTTCAGTGCTGGGGTGCAACTGAGCTGCCCCCATCCTCCCTCCCACTTTCTTCCCTGGGAACAGGAATCTCCTGGATCAGATTCCCGGACTCCCAGGCACCAGGCAGCCATCTGCCAGCTGTTGCACTGGGTCCCGGGGGAGACATCCACACCGAGGAGAGGCCACCCGCCTGCTTCTGTGACCAGTCCTGGGCTCACAATGCTATAGGCTCAGCCTCCCAGACCACAGCCTGGCATTCTTGTCAGCCCAGGATGTGGGGAGGCTTGGACTCTGGGACCTAGCCAGGAAGTCTTGTTAGCCAGTGGTCCAAAACGTTCCCTCCAAAGCCAGCCTATCTCTTCACTCTCTGGCACTAAGAGACCTGGCCTGGTGGAGGGGACAGTGAGGGGAGAGCTGGGCAGAGCGGCAGGGCCTTCAGGCTCTCAGTACTGTTGGGAACAGTCAAGGCCCAGAGTTCAAGTGGCTGGACCCATCCACTGTTGCTATCTTTGGAAAACTGAGGCTGGGAACAAAGATCCATCATAGCAGTGAGGGCTGGAGGGGAGCTATGCACGACACCCTGTGCCCAAACTTCATTCTTGCTGCCTGTAGGGTGGGCGGACAGGAGGCTATGAGGATTTGGATGAGTTCAGAGCATTCTTTTTCCATATCCCTCGGCTGTCCTTGCTCACAAGTGACTGCGTCTGGGCAACCAGAAGTAGGTGAATGTGTCACCCCAGGTTGTGTCCAGGAGTGGCTGTGTCCCTGTGCTCTTGCCCCATTGCTGGAGGGTGGGGGGTCCACAGTCTCTGCCTTTTCTCCCTTCCAGGGGCTCCTCCCAGTGCTTACCTCTTCTCTGACCGGAGGACCCCAGCAGATTTGTCTGCTCCCTGAGATGCAGCCCTTCTCTCCGCTCTTCTCTGCCTCTTGGATGTGCTCTTTTCTTCAGTGTCCCATTGTTCTTACCTCCTGCCCCGCCCTTGCTCTCCTCTGCAAAGCCTCCTTGTTATCTATCACCCCCATCTCTCTATGCCCATCCCATACAGGGTTGCAGTGAGCCCTCAGGGAGAAGCTGATGCTTCAGAAGAAAGCTGCCACTAAAAGGGTAGCAGGGGAGGGTGGCCTCCTGCTTGGTGCTTCTGCATTCATGTGGGAGTATGCGGGGAAACACTGGAGCCTCTGACCTCGGTCCTTACCCTGTCCTCCTCCTCCAGAGCTGAGGACTGGAGGAGCCCAGGCATCCTCTAGTGTGGCTTGGAGATTAGGAGACTCTCTGGTTTTGGAGTCATTAGACAAGAGGGCCCAACAAAGGCAGGCAGGCGTAGGCTTCTCTGGCAGGTGCTCAGCGGGGGCAGGCATGGAGGTAGGGGAGATGTGAGTGCTCTCATCCCTCCCTCCAGGCTCTCATTAGTTCTAGTCTTATGAACATCCCCATTCCGCCTTATCTGCTAGATTCTTACTTTCCTTAGTAAAGGCAGATGGAGGAAAAGCCAGGTTCTCAGGGGTCTCTGAGTCCTATCTCACGGGGGCAATTTTTGCCAAGTGCCCTGGCTTCTTTGAATCCAACTTTGTGTTGCTATATAATGTGGAGATACATGAACACAGACCTTTCATTTTGACTTGGAAAACTGTCAGTGGATTACCCTTTTAGAGTAAAAGAGGATTATAAACAAACCAGCTAGAGTTCTGTTTAGGACACTTTTCTACCTCCCTGGAATCAGGGGGAGGGGGTGAGAGGGGGCATTGACTGAAGAGGGGAAGAAATCACCATTAGGATGCCTGCCAGGAAGATTAAAAGATGTGCATATGATTTAAAAAAAAAAAAAAAAAGAATCATGTGGTCAGAGTGGACCATAAGGTGAACATAAACTATCTGAGCACCACATCCTTTCCTTAGAGCAATGTAGGGCAAGAAGCTCTCTTTTCTAGGTTTCAGGCCAATCTCCGGTAGGTCTCAGGTAGGTAGATAGGTAACAGGACAGAGAAGGGCTTAGGTTTGGGTGGCATAGACTGGGATTTGGGGGTATCAGATATGTGATAATTTTCCTTTTATACCCAGAGCCAGCATCCAAGATTAGGTCCTGGAGTCTCTTCTGATAGTCAGAGGACCCCAGCAAAATTCTGAAGATCTGAATCCTCATCTCAGAGGGCCAAGGCCCGGTCTTGATCTCTGGCCCCAGCCCAGGGCACATGCAAAGTGCTGAGGAGACCCTAAAAGACCTGATCTGACATCTTTAGGAGCCTGATATCAGTCCAAACCCTTCTGGGGCCCAGGTAGAGCTCTGGGGTCAAGGAAAAGGATCTGTTATTCCTGCCGCCGCCCCCCCCCCATTTCCTGCTATCCCATCCTATTCCTAGGGAACCCTTCTCACTCTTCTGACTGCCACCTCCTCCCTGCAATGATGTGAGGAGGTGAGGTCACAGCTTTTAAAAATATTCTGACTTCATTAACCCTGTGAGTGCTGCCAAACTAAGCCTAATTCTTCCTAGTCCCCTAATCACTAGCCCTGCATCTGCTTGGTTGGAAGCAGCAGGAGACAGCCAGGGGACAGCCAGGACCCACCCATGAAGCACTCTAGAAGCCCTGAAACACAAACAGGCACACACATACCCATCCATGTCCCGCACATGCCCCAGCCCCCTAGGCCCCAGGTTCTCGGTACCCCTCAGTCCCAATCCAAAGGAGCCTACCTTTCATCTGTCACTTACTCAGATGACTCTCATCCCTGCCTTTTCCAGAAAGGCCGCCTCTGAACAGAGGCAGTTGGGGTCATCTCCCCTCTTAGGATTACTCCAAACAAATATCTTGAAAGAATCCTGAGACTTGGGTTCTGGCCCCAAGTTGGACCCCAGCAGTAGGATCTTGGACAAGTCTCTCCCTTTTCTTGGGCCTTGGTTTCTTCATCCATGAAATGAAGGGATTTATCTAAGCCAGTGGTTCCTAAACTTGGCACAACATCAGAACCGCCAGGGAGATTTCTCCAAATGCACCTGCTTTGGTTTCAACTCACACCTCTGAGTCAGCCTCTCTCTAGGGAAGGTGTGTTTTGGAAAATACGCCCCAGGTAATTCTGATGCAGAACCAGATTGGGGGGCCATTAAGTGATTTCAAAGGGACTTTCAGAATCCTGGTTCCCACTCATCTCTCCCCTCCCTCCCACCCACTGTGGAGACTCTGAGGTCCTAGGGGGAAGGTCTTAAAGGGCCAAAGAGCTCTGTCCTTAGCCCCTGCCCTATGCTTCTGTTCTGCTTGCCATAAACGTGGGCTGGCAGTGACATACCAAACTGCATGAACCTCTGGGTAAGGGCAAACTCCAGAGTCTATCTCCCCAAGGATCTGAGGCTTGGGTGAGCCAGGTCCACTCCTATTTTCTAGCCAGCAGCCACTGAGCTTGGCCTGCCCACAGAGGCATTGAGGGGGTGACGCCTCCCCTAATCCCCAGAGCAGATGGAGATGAGGAAAGGTTAATTTTCATTCCAGCTGCCTGACAGCTGGGGCTGACAGTGACAGAGTGGGTAGCCAGGAGACTGGGAACATGGGGGAGGGATGGTGGAGGCCCTGCCTAGGGTAAGGATCAGTTGGTGAGTCAGCCTGGTCCCCAGCTTCAGGAAAGGACCTCACTGACTTCAATGCCAACTGCTCCCCCCACGTCCCCCCTTGCAGATGAGGAAACTGAGGAGCGGAGAGGAACAGGATTTGTCAGGGCCTCTGGCCCTTGGGACAGCGCCCTCCTGAGGGCTACTCTGGCTGTACAAGACAGGGACTGAGTAGGTCCTGTAGAACCAGTAGTCTGAGGGAGCCTCACCATCCTTGCGGTAGTAGAGGATGTCCACCTTGCACTCCTCTGTCCCCAGCAGGGCCTGCGCTAGGCGGGACATGGCACTGCGTGGGGTATTGGGGCCTGTGAGGAAGTCGCAGGTGCAGGGTCGCTGCATCACCTCCACTCGGGAGTAGCCGAAGAGTTCACAGAAGCCGTCGTTGCAGTAAATGATGGCGCAGTTCTCCATCTGCGCATTGGCAATCAGGAACTTCCGACCTGGGGTGGGATGTGGGAAGCCCATGGCAACCAAGACTGGGCAATGAGGGGTGGAAAGATCATAGGGATTCTTGGCAGCAGTGAGGGGTGTCTAGATGGGGGAGCAGAGCAATAACTAGAATGAGGGAGAGAAGTGAGGTCTGATGGGGGTGGGGGGACCTAGAAGGCCAGGGTGATGGGGGAAGGTTATGGGACTCCTGAAAGTAATGAGAGTAATGGTTAGAATGGGAGATCAGAACAATGACCAGAAATGTGTAGGAGGAGGAGTCAGGCCTGAGAGTCGTGGGAAGACCAGGGCAGCAATGGGGTTAGTGAATTGGGAAGGAGGCCCAAGGCTTCCTGGAGTCAGTGCAGGGAGTCAGGAAGAGGGAGCCAGGATGTGATCAGATGGGGCCCAGGCCTGGTGAGAGCTCCTAGAAAAATTAGAGTGGCTAGGGTCAGGCAGTGAAAACAAGGGATCAAGGAAATCTCTGGAGGAAATGGGGGGCGGGTGTTCAGGAGGAGGAAGCAAGACAGCGATAGAAGGGGGGATAAGCCCTTGGGGTACCAAGAAATCAACTCAGGGGAGGAGGGGAGTACACTGCTTCTGCTGCTCCAGCAGAGAGCGTGGCATTTGAGGTAAGTGGGGCTTGCTGGAACAGAAGGTGTCCGGGGACATTAAAGCGAAGGATTTTGCATTCATCAGTACCCCCGACCCCGACCCACGCTGATCCATTCGAAGTAAGTAAAAGGGTCTGTCTCCTCCACTCCTGCCACCGGACCAGGAATTCAGATCGGCCCCCACCTCAACGCACACACTCACTCTGGCCTTCGAACTTGCGGATGATGGTGTCCAGGTACGTGTTTTGGGGCGCGACGTGGCCCCTGCGGACAGGCATCTTTCGGCGGCAGCCTCCTCCCGGAGCCACCAGGGCCCCGGCTCCCTGCTTCTCCGCTTGCCCTCGGGCTCAGCGGCGTCCGGTCCCGGGTGGGCGCCGCCCCCGGGGAGGGCCGCGGGGCCCCGCGCCCCTGCTGCCCGCCTGCGCCGACCCCCGCGGCCCTGCACCGCCTTCCCAGGCCGGCCGCTCGGCGAGCGCCTCACTCCCCAGGCGCCCGCCCCGGAGCTGTCCGCGCCGCGGTGCTGAAAGAAGCCGCGCGGCGGCGGGGCGGGGTTCGCGGGGCGGGGGCAACTTCTCACCGACCCGACGGGGCAGGGGCGGGCCCTGACTCCGAGGGGGCGGAGCCGGGCAGAAGTGCAGCACCAGGAACAGATCTGGGCTCCTCTCAGGAGCTTCTTTCTGCTCATATCCCACTGGCCAGTGGCCTCAGCCCCTCTCCGACCCTCTCCGGCTACCGAAGGGCAGCCCAGACGTTGCCTGGCCGGGTCTTTTTAGGCGGGGGGTGGGGAGAGGAGGAGCAAGAGTTGTTAGAGCCCTCAGGTGGTCTTTTGCTGTTTCATTCAGGGTTAAACAACCCTTAATCCGCCCTTACCGCGTGCCCTCCAGCTGAATCCCAGTGCCCATGCAGAGCTCCTAAATGGCAAGCTCGGGGATCCCTGGGTGGCTCAGAGGTTTAGCGCCTGCCTTTGGCAGGGGGCGTGATCCTGGAGTCTCGGGATCAAGTCCCGCGTCGAGCTCCCTGCATGGAGCCTGCTTCTCCCCCTCTGCCTGTATCTCTGCCTCTCTCTCTCTCTCTATGTCTATCATGAATAAATTAAAAAAAAAAAAATGGCAAGCTCAACGCGGCCCTGGCCCTGGGAAAATGGGGTAGGAGTACATACGAAGGTGTACAAAAAATATACACAATAAGGTACTTTCTTCAGGGGCCTGAGAGGTTTTTTTGTTTTGTTTTGTTTGTTTTTGGTTTTGTTTTAGCATATAGGCACTGCTTAGGGGGAGAACAGATTGAAAACCACCTATTAGTGAGTGACCACTGAGAAAAGTGTCTGAGTACTGATTGAAAATGAATACACTAAAAGAGCAGATGGGAATGGGGTGAGGTTTATTGAAAGAGGCTTCTTAAAGAGGAGGATTATTATTCACTGAGCATCTCGGTGGTCTTGGAGCTTTGCAGAAGGTCCAATGAACAGTTTTGAGTCAGGCCTTGTAAGTCAAGCATTCAAATGGGGCATACACCTTAGGCAAAGGCCAGTGGTGGAATCAGGGCAAGTGGGCTAAGCTGGGGCCTGGGAGAGGTGAGGTTTGGACAAAAGAGAAATTGATAAAGACCCTCAGATGCCATTTTCAACATCTAGATTTAATTGATGGACAACGAAGTTCTTAAGCAGTTAGACACGAAGGAAATATTCCAGTGAAAGAAAATTTACAATGGCGGGTGGGGGAGAGAGGATGGACAAGGAGGCTCAGTGAGGTTTTTGCTGGAGTCCAGATGAGAGGCTTGGAGTCCCGGGCTGGGTGTGCCTTTGCCACGCAGAGCCACGATGCCTGATGGGGGCCTGGTTGGCCACTGTGGCTGGGGAATGGGAGGGCTGCAAGTGTGGCCTCCTAGGGGGGCAGAGTTGTCCTGGCTGCCCCTTGTTGGGGGCTGCAGACTGGCTGTGGATGAAAGGTGGGGCTGTTTCTCGTGGGCTCTGAGGAAGGACTTGGGCAGTAGGATACTCATTCATTCACTTTCTCATTCAAACATTTTCCAAGTCTCCACCACATTATCTGGAACTGTGCTACCTGAAGACAGTAATACAGGGACACAAGACCCTCTGGGTGTCTTGCCCTTACAGAGCTAACAGCTAGTAATGCAGATAAATGAGGACATTATAGCACAGTAAAGCAAAAGCAGTGACAGAGACATCAGTCAAGACTGCTGTGGAGCCTGTAGCTGGCTTGGCCTCAGTCAGAACTCAAGATGAAGACTTCTTGAAACGTGGGGCAGAGGTAGGGTCCATGGAGATCTCAGCCTGGTCCCTCTTATCCCCTGAACTCTTGACTGTTGGGTTCAGATCATTAATCTAGAGAGAGCCAGTCCTACCTTTTGACCACCCTCCCACCAACTCAACTGCAGCCTAGTGCCCCATCTCTGTGATTACTGGCTATGGTGCTTGTTGCCTCAAGACTCCCCTAATCTCTCACAGGCACTGATTTGCAGCCTCCCCAAGAGCTCCTTGGGGCCTGACTCCCAGACTCAAGGAGCCCACATATATTGGATGTGGCATCCCCATGGTGATAAGACCCAGGCTAGAAAGAAAGGGCTAGAAGGGGAAAGAGCAGAGGCTTTCTCTCTCTCTCTCTCTTCTCAAGTTTGTCCCTTCCCAAATGTCCTCTTACAGCTCTCTCCATCCTGTTTTTCCCTCCTCCACTGAGCCTGGAAAGGTGCTGTTTGCCCTGTGCTTGATTCCCAGGGCAACAGTCCAGGCAGCAGGTGTGTGTGTTGAACAAGGCCATCTCTGGAGCAGAGTGGCTAGAGATGAGCTTTGTTTAAATATTAAATAAGTCAATTATTAATCAAGCCTGGCTTGGTGCCCAGCTACCCACTGTCTCTATTTGGGAGGGCCTGGACTGGGGCAGGGAGGGCCGTGGGATAGTTTGTGAGGATACTTGCATCTCATGAAGCTGACAAGCAGCTTTTGGGGTTGGATTATGCAGCTCAACACAGAATAGGCCAGAGAATCAGCAGAAAGATGTGCTGGATAGCATATAGAGCACAGTACTTGTGAACTGGGCACCAGTGATGTGTACAGAATGTCCAGTTCTACATTTTATACAGGGACTGAAGCAGCGTCCTGTTTCTAGCCAGAAACCTTGGGCACTGCAGTCCTGGCCCAGCCCCACAGCTGGGCTCCTGAAGAAAACAAGACTGTGTGAAGAAGTCTGGGACATGAATTGGGGTAGGAGATGGATTGGAGGGAGACAATCACTGGGTCACTAAAACCATGGTTCCTGAGCCCTCCCTAGGGGAAGGAGGTTGGTCTGGCATCCAAGGTACACATGGAATCACACAGAGTCAGTAGCTGGTGCACATGGCTTCACATACATCAGTTCCATACACACAATTACAAACCCCCATGTACCCAGATCTTCCACAATTGCACCCACTGCAGTTAGACACTATGCATGCAAGTTGTCCCCTCTCCAGCGCTCTAGTCCTCTCTGCATTGGTCACCCTCCTCTTGCCCTCCAGCCTCACCAGTCATACGGGTGTCTAGTCCCAGCTCCACCATTCAGCTCTCATCCACGGAGGCTTCTTGTAGTGCTGCATGAAAACCCGAATGGTCAGGCTGATTGAGCACAGCATCAGGATGAGGCAGAGGCTTAGCAGGATCCACTGTCTTTTGGCAACTAGACGGGGGTCCATGGCTATGCCCAGGAAGTAGGCCTTGGGCTGTGTCTCAGGTGCGCTGGTATCTCGGGAACCGCTGGCCTGGGCTTCCGTGGCCGGAGCATTGGTTGCCTGAGGCAGTGACTTTTTTTCCAGGAAGTATAGCCTGTAGGCCAGCAGTAGCGCTGCCAGGAACATGATAAAGCTGAGAGCCAGCAGCACCCACTGCCCATATTTGGCCTGGTCAGGGTCCAGCTCTAGATTCAGAAATGCCACCTTCTCTGTGTCTTTTTCTGTAGAAGACATGGGAGTCTTACAGAACAGATAAAATGAGGAAGGGAGCCCTGGGGTGTCCCCTGGAAGTCAGAGTACCTGACTGCCACTGGCCTCCTCCCTCAGCCTCAGGCACCTACCTTCCAAGGCATAGGTGAGGTCATTGCCCTGGAAGGAGAGTGAGAAAGAGGAGTAGAAGGGAGAGGAGGGGGAGATGGGCATAGCTAGCGCTCCATCCCCATGGTGCCCAGTGGTGGCTCCGTGCAAGGTTCAGGAGAAAAGAAGCCCACTCTGTGCTCAGATGCCAACCTGGCACTCTAACTGAATGCTGTGCAAGGAAGCAACTGAGCCAGTGGCTAGGCCATGGGCCGTGGTCTTGCCAAGGCTGCATCAGGTGCAGATTGGGTCACGTAGGAACAATGCTGTTGTTTGTTGGAGCCAGGTCATAGACAGACTAAGGGTTAAGGCTGGATTGGGGTGGGGACTGGCACAGGGCAGGCTAGGGTAGGGCTTGCGGCTATACCAGAGCTGGCGTCAGGGTCAGATTATCAAACCTTCAAAGGTACAGCTGAAGTCTGGCCAGCCCAAGATCTCCCCCTGCCGCACATTCTCGGTGACCAGCCAGTTCAGCAGGGGCTTGAAGTAGGTCATGAGGGCCTTTGTAGACATTTGGGTCTGCCCAGTTATCTTCTGCAGGACTTCTGGCCAGGGCTTGCTTGAACCCAGCTTTAGGACATCCCTGGGAGAGTGGATACAGCTGTGAGGCTGTGTGGGAGCATCAGCTGGTGTTGCTGAGATTCCCTCAGTGTGCCCAACCCTGCCCTATGGCTCAGGGCATGATCCTGGAGTTCCAGGATCGAGTCCCACATTGGGCTCCCTGCATGGAGCCTGCCTCTCCCTCTGCCTGTATCTCTGCCTCTCTGAGTCTCTCATGAATAAATAAATAAAAAATCTTAAAAAAAAAAAAAGATTCTAGAGAAGTTCAGGAGAAAAGACATCTTCCCATAGAGCGCAGTGCAGTGGATAAAATCACAAGCTCTGAAATGAGACTGACCTGGGTTCGAATCCTGTGGGGC
The DNA here is from genome assembly GCF_003254725.2 of Canis lupus dingo. Taxonomy (NCBI): domain Eukaryota; kingdom Metazoa; phylum Chordata; class Mammalia; order Carnivora; family Canidae; genus Canis; species Canis lupus. The sequence continues at coordinate 15,045,404 of NC_064251.1, forward strand.
CTCAGGCAAGTGACTTAACCTATCTGAGTCTCAGTTTTCATATTCGTAAAATGGAGATAACAGCACTACTTCCTCGGACAGGCATGATGATTAAATAGACACAATGCTGGGATCATAGTAGGCAGGCAATAAATGTTAGCTGCTTGTTATTGTTATTGCCACTGTGATGATTATTATTCTCCTGGACTCAGATAGGTATAAAGTCTTGAGGCGCTGTTTCCCATAAGGTGCTCTGTGTCAGTAGGGGAGGAGCCACTCCCTTCTGGTCTCACAGGGAGCGTTTGAGAGGATTAGGGAGATCGAGAGCGTGGGATGTGTTCTGTGTACTGCCTGGAGCACTGCACAAATGTCAGCTGTGTCTCAAAGTACGCCAGTGTTTGGTGGCAAGGGGACCAGCCTGAGGTTTGGTGGGGGCACAGAATGTGCTGAAGCCAGGGCTCTGGGCTGCTCCCCACCAGGGCCCCCTATGGAGACAGTGGGGGGACATTCGTTGATCCTTCTTAATCTGTATCCCCATCTAACCAGGAAAGAGATGGGCTCTAGAGACCCACAAGTCAGACCATGGAGTCTAGACAAACAGGAACAGCTTCAAGATTCAGCAGTGCTACTTATGGGCCTATAACCTCAGGCCATCAACTCATCCCCTCTTAACCTCAGTTTCTCTATCAGTAAAATGGGCCCTATTAATATCCGCCTTTCACTGTGGTGCAGATCAAGCCACATGTTGGTGGTGAAAGAGGGCTTTGTAGCACGCACATATTTGCATGCATCGCTTCATAACCAGAAGAGAAAGATTGACGGGGAAACTAAAATTTAGTGGACCCTTGACAGAAACCATGAGAGATATACATAGTTAAGATCCTAGAGAGGGACACCTGGGTGGCCCAGTGGTTGAGTGTCTGCCTTCAGCTCAGGGCGTGATCCTGGAGTTCCGGGATCAGGTCCCACATCGGGCTCCCTGCATGGAGCCTGCCTCTCCCTCTGCCTGTATCTCTGCCTGTCTCTCTGGGTCTCTCATAAATAAATAAATAAATAAATAAATAAATAAATCTTTTAAAGAAAGATCCTAGAGAAGTGCAGGAGAAAAGTTATCAAGACTAAAAGAAAAACAAAACAAAATCTCACAACTAACTGCAGGTAAGAGGATTTTATCAGATACTAGGTCCTGGGGGCAAGGAAGGATCTGATGGGGGATGAAATTTTCAACCATTGGAAATCTACCTATTTGGAAACAGTCCTTCAGGCTCGGTGGGACAAGAGGTTTGACTAAAGCCCAGCTCACAGCCAATGTGGCCAGCATGCAAGACTGGCAAAGGTGGCAACTGGTCACTTCCTGGAACCCTCAGCTCCAAGATGCCAGCAACGGGCCCCATGGACAAGGTCAGGCCTACCATGGCTGGCCAGACGAGCCAAGGGCTTTGGGAACTTGGACCAAGTCCACCTCAACTCTCCATTCCCAGAAGAACCAATCCAGAGCAATCACATATAGGAAGATGAGTCAAATTCTAAGATATATTAGGTAAAAGAGCAGCCAAGAATCTTGCCCTACCTCTTCTCCTCCACAAGTACTCATTCCCCCCCCCCCCACACACAACCTATATTCCACTCTGCTGCTGTCTCACTTCCCCAAATCTCACGACATCCCCCTTTCTCAGAGCCCTCTCCTTTGCCCTCTGCCCAGAAGATATCGAGATAGCATTCAAAGTCCTAAATGTGGAACTTGGGGTCTTCCCTGGAATCCAGGGGTTTGATGTCAATGTGTGAGGATGGATGAGCAATGACCAGTGATGACTCGCAGGGCCTCTACATGCCTTGGTGCCAAGTCAGATCCTGTGAGCCTTGTGTGGCCTGGTTTGGTGGGGTGGTGGTAGGAGAGGGGAAAGTGAGGATGACCGAGGTCAAATGTCCCACCAATCAAGTGGTGAAGGCTCAGCATTAAAAGTGAGTTGATGTGTAGAAAACATGTCTGCTATTTCTTGCACGCCTGCTTTGGGGGACAGAGATCCCTCCTTGGTCGCCTGACATGACCTCTTCACCCTCTGCATGTTCACCAAAGCCCTTTCCTACTGCACCTGCTCCTTTCTTGTATTATGGTATTGATTTATCCTGTGGCCCATTGCCCCCTGCTGGACACAGGGTAGGCTGATTGGCATGTGCACAAGTGAATATTTGCTGAATGAATAAATGATGGGCAGCTAGAGACACGAATGCAGAGAGCAGAAAGGCCGCTCATGTTCCACACATTCAGGAAAGCTCAAACATGGACAGTTGGCTACAATAAACCCCCGTAGTGTGAAAAGATGGAAAAGCGAACAGACTAGGTTGATAATCAGCATGCGAGGTGCAGCCCTCCCTGGGAGCAAAGCCAGGGAGGGGATCAGTCCTGCAACTCCATCTGGCCTAGTGGTTACTGACAAACTGCGTGGTGGAATCACAAATATGCTCATTAAATTCACAAAGGATACCAAATGATGCGGCTATATTAATCCTCTGGGATAGAGGAGTAAAACTCAAGATGACCTTGACCAATTAGGGCAATGGATCTACTGAAATGGGCTGAAAATTAGTGAGGAAAAGACCATGTCAGTGGTTGGAGCACTGATTTTAGAGCCAGCAGACCTAGACCTGCTAGGTCTAGCTGCTCTAGACCGAGATCTAGAGACTTAGATCTAACCTCGGACCAGACCTGTATCCCTTGATTAGTGGAGGCAATAGCATGGATGAGAATGTGTTCTACAGTCCATTTGAGGCTCAAAGTCTGATTTTGCATTTGCTAGATGAGTGATGTGCAATCACATTATTTCTCTTAGCTTTAGCTTCATTATTTATGAAATGTGGCTAATCATATCCACTTTGCACGTTATAAGCTGCTAACGTGAGACCTTGTAAGAGTGCTCCTGAGAGAGCCTAGCCTCTACTAGCAAATGCTTCCCACCATCGGGTCAGCCTCCCACCCTTCCATGTTTGCTTCAGGACCAAAACCAACCCCACAGAGGCAGGAACGGAAAGGATGGCTGGAGGCAAAGTGCAGGAAAAAAGATTGGGGGTAGGGAGTCGAAGTGGACTACATGCTGACCAGAGCACCCTGAGGTTGGTGTGAAAGCAACTGGATCAGCCTGGGAGCTGGATGCAGGCACCTCCAAGAAGAGGTGGGAAAAGCAGTATGCACCCAAGGGTGCATCAGATGCTGCTAAGGGTAGGCAAACACCTTGAGAGGAAAGGATGAAGGGATTCAGATGAAAGTCTGAAGGCTGAGGCAGGATTCCAGCAGTGGCTTCCCACCTGGGATAGTCTGATTTATTGGTATGTGTGAGTGTGAGTCTGTGCATGTGGGTGCATATGTACACACGTGTGTGTATGTGTGGTGGTGACTGTGTGAAGTTTGCATGTGAGTGTGTGCATGTATGTGGGTGTGAGAATGACTCTGTGTATGTGTGTGTGTGAGAGACAGAGAGAGAGAGAGAGAGAGAGAGAGAGAGACAGAGAGAGAGAGAGAGGGCAGGAGGGGCTAAGCCATTTCTCTTGACCATAAAGGGGCTACACAAAAGGAAATGGACTCCAATTACTGTAGGAGAGACTGCAGTATGACACAAAGACAAACTTCCACCAAATTATAAGGTCAATGAGGCTTGCTCAGGGTGCCTAGAGTGGCTTAGGGAGGAGAGGGGGCCAGGGACAGGCTTCCAGCCAGCGGCAGAAGAGTTAAGAACAAGTAAGGAAGGAGAGCACTCACTCCAGGAGCTTCCCAGCCTTCTTGGAGTTATAGATGTCACACCGGTGCAGTGGCCCTATATGGCCTGAGGCCTTGCACAAAGACTCGTGGAACTGGAACTGGAGCACGAGGCTGAGGAAGTACCTGGGTAGAGAAATGTGAGGGCAGGCTGGGGAGCTGGTGTCAGGAGTGGGAAGCCCAGAGCCATTTGGAGCCTGGCAACTCCCACATGCAGTTGTCCGAGGGCTCCGCTAGGGCCCAGTCTTGCTGGGCAGAGGCTCCTCTGGCAAGGTCCCACATTAGCCTGGCCTGAGAATACTGCAGGGGCTCTCCTTCTTAGCCTTGCCTCCTCCTCTCCTGCCCTCCTCTTGGACAGCAGGGGTGCTTTAGAATATTCCCAACATCTCAGCCCTCCATGTGGGACCTGATCTAAAAGCCCAAATTATCCCAGGGTGTGGCCCTCAGGAGGCTCTTCAATCCAATGGAAGAGATGGGGGAGGGGAGACAGGGAGACCTTTGGATCTAGGGCCTTCCTGGAAATCCTCAGCCTGATTCCTAGGCCTCCAACTCCCAGAGCTGGTTCTGCTGGCAGGGCCCAGACTGTTACCGTAGGTAGGGCACACTGGCAGAGATGTGGAACTTGGCACCAGGATCAAAGTCCTCCTCTGTTCGAGGGATGGGGGGGCACAGGCCCTGGTACTTCAACCTGCCAGTGAGAATAGGATGCTAGTACCACCCAGCTGGGTTCTCAGAGCCTTACCCTTCGACATATTTGCACAGCCATCAAAACTGGACTCAGTGGGCACAGGACACTTAATGCATTTTTAGAGATTAAATGAGTTGAAAACACATGGGATTGGGAATCAGAATCAAATAATAACAGTAGTTAACACTGACTTCCTCTGTGGAGGAACCATGTTAAGACACTGACAGCCTTGGTTCTCAGGACATGGGAGGGAAGGGGCTGGGCAAGGTCTTGCTTCTAATGCTAACAATGGAGATGGTTACAGACCAATCAACAAGGTCGTGGCATCTGGCAAGAAGGGCCAAGGAGAAACAGAATAGCATCTCTGTGGCATAGCACTGTTATTATTCCCATTTTACGGATGAGGAGACCAAAGTTTAGAGGTCAGGGAACTGGTGGGAGGTCGTAGAACTAGTCACTGGCAGATCATATTAACTTTCAAGTTCAGGTCTGGCTTTGTACTTCTGTGCTGTGTGACTGTGCAAAAGTTAATGATTGTCACTGATCCCTGTTGCAAAATGTTGTCTGTAAATGGGATAAAATTTTGGGGAAGGAGACAAAGCCTATGAAAGGTTCTCATCGTTTGATTGTTGGTGCACTGGTTGCCTCCAAGCCATTCTCTGGGGCTGCCAGACAGTCAGAAGGTGGCTCCCAGTTGATAGAGCCTTTCTTGTTCAGGTCCAGGAAGTTGCCACCTCTGTCCCTTAGGCCCTGGCTTCCATCATTGATAGTGGTGGGTGCCATTGACCCTGGGAGAAAAGGGGCCCCTGCAGGTACCCCAGATGGCTGGTAAGGTTGCACTTAGAAGGGTACAAAGTCAAGACTCTGCCAACTTCACTAGTGAGGACTGGACTTGAATTTGGGGTTCAGGGTAGGAGAATAAGTGGATAGAGAAAGGAGCACCCAGCTTTGCCACCCTGGGTTGCTGTGTGACCATGGGCTGGTCACACATTCTTCTTCTGTGAATGACCACGGGATGTTGCACAGGTTCAAAGAAATGTAAAGGCCTCGTGCAGAGCTCGCAGCCCCTTCACAGCCACTCTAGACCATGCTGTGACTGGAACAGGTCAATCTGAGTGAGGCCTGGTGGAGGTGGAACGCCCTGGCCATGGGCACTCATTATCCCATCAGACCGCCAGTGGTTGGTAAGGAAATGCAACACGGATGCCCCTCACTCAAGAGTGGTGCTCCCTGACTGCTGGTGGGCTCTTTTGGCAGCCAGTTCTCACCTTGGACATGCCTGAGGTTGCTAAACCAGAGGCAGTTGTGCATGTGTGTTGGGGCAGCAGGAAAAGGGGCGGTGGGCCTGCCTCTCTCCCATGGGGACTCCCTATGGAAGGGAAAGAGCTCAGCCGCCATGCTCCTGCTAGCCCCACTAAGAAGGGAATAGGAAGGGAGAGGAGGAGCAAGTGGGCCTCCCTAGTGGTCAATGGAAGAGCCCAGGTGCACCCTCATGTGAGCTTCCCAGCCACCCAGGAGCAGACAGGGCCACTTCTAGGGACCCTAGAGAGGTGAAGAGGTCTGCTCAGTGCTGGTGCCAGATGCAGCGTGAGGCCTCATAATTGCCCATGCTGGCCCTATCCACTGTAGTACAGACGCTTTTATCTGGTGACAGCAAACAGCCAACACTACCCCTGATGGTCCCCAAGTGCCACCAGCGTGGCACACCTAACACTGCCCTCCAAGGAGAGGCAACAGCTTCCTACAGCAAATGGGCAGTGTCCTTAAAGCTGCCCGGAAAGCCTCACCCACCAGGGGTGGGAGGGGGCGGAGAGGCCCGGGCAGCCGTCCTCCCCACCTGAGGTTCCACCACTCCTGGTTGTAGACATTCTTCTGGATGGTGCCATCAAAGACCTTCCAGCGGAACAGGTCCATCAGGTAGGAGAAAGGGATGAAGGCAATCTTCTCCAGGGCAACGCTCATCAGGAAATTGACCTCCTCCTCTGGGGAAGGTGGGGCAGTCAGGGGGTGGCTCCTGGCTCTCCCTCCCTTTAGGTTTGCCCAGAGGGCCGGAGCTGCAGCCTCAGGCTTGGTTGCCCTGCTACGGTCCTCTTGGTTCCCGTCACCTGAGTCTTGGTGCTGGTGACTGAGAAGGCCTCTGTTGAGCAGGTGCTTGTGGGAGGAGGCTGAGAGGGTGATCACTGACCCCACGGCCTCTTCAAAGGCTGGGTTGGCGCCTGCGCGGAAGATCACAGAGAGGTTCCTGTACTGCAGGAAGTACTGGATATGGCCCATCTGGTGGAAGATGGAGAGCAGGTCTTCTACGGTCACCTCGGTGCACTTCTTTATCCTAGGGTTAAAGGGCAGGGGTCAAGGAGCATGGGGAGGCCCTGGGAGAAGGGGAGGTCTCTCCATTTGGACTCCATTAAGGGACTGGGGTAGTTGGGCTGGAGACCACCGAGGCCTTGGGTGCTGTCCCTTCTCACTCCAGGTCCCCTTCACCCACGTGCCAGCTTGCATCCCCCTCTGCTGCCTGGCTCCAGCCCTGCTCACACCCCTCCTCACACACCTCCCAAGACAGGCAGACAGAGGGAAAGCGGATGGAGTGGAAGAAGAGTGAGAGTGGGGCAGGAGAGTGGTGCTGGCGCAGGGTGAGACCTGAAGTCCCTGCCATTGTAAAAGTCCCAGGCAGAGGCATGGCATTCCACCTCCCGCCCGTCGGCTGGCCTTTCCATCATCGAGTTTTTCCAGAAGCTGGGAGGGGTAGAAAGCATCCCCAGGGAGGTGAAGAACTTTTCAGCCTCTTCGAACATTTTTGAGGGCTTCCAGTGCTGTGGGGAAGAGTGGGTACATGGGGCTGTGCCCGGGGGTGCAGAACAGGCAGGGGCAGATGGAGGCAGTATACTAACCTGGCTTTTCATGATCTTTGTGATATCCTCAGGGGGTTTCTTTGGGAAGGGCAGGACCAGGTCTAAGATGTTGACCCAGGACTGAGCCCACATGTTCCCTGGAAGGAGAGTGGAGGGACTCAGGGGAGGCAGGAGACAGTTTCTCCCTTTACCAAGTGCCAGCTGGGAGGCCGACTCCGCCCAGCCCACCCTGCCACCAGCTGGGGCTTTACCCAGAAGGTGGGCAGGGATGGGCCCCCTTGGGTTGATGATCTTGGGCCCGTAGTGGCGATGTAAGGCCCGGCGCACGTAGGCGTGGAGGTTCAGGTAGAGTGGCTGCAGCTCCTGGTAAAGCTGCTCCAGATCGTCTTCTAGCGTTTCAGACTCATACTTGGACCGCCACAAGGCCCCCATGTCTTTGTAACCTAGGGCAGGAGAGAGGCACTCACCACCCACCCTCCCTTCAGTCCTGGCCTGGCAGGCAGGAGACGCAGGCACTTTCTGGGGGAAGGCACTTGACCTCCCTCCCCCTCAGGGTCTTCATCTGCCAAATGGGCAGCGTGTCTCCCAAGGTCACCGTTTCAGATTGGATGAGATCAGGGGTGGAAAAGCACTTAGCAAAGTACACCCTCGGTGCTCCTCACTGTGCCTGGTTGAATAGGACCCAGGTAAGGTCTGGGTCCTCATACCCACCTTGATCCCCACCCGTCCAAGCCCTAAGACCACTGGACTCCTTTCCAATCCTCCCAAAGACTGGCTCCTCCCATCGTGGGGCCTAGGAGGCTCTTTCACTTCTTGTCTGCCTTCTTTCAGGCCTTGGGGAAATGTCTAGAGGCCTCCCCTTCTCCTCTCTCAGCATTTGTCCAGAGATGTGCATTTGCACAAATCTTGTCTGTCAGACTGTAAGCCCTACCTAGGAGGGCAAGGCATCTTTTCTGTCTTTTCACTTATGTATCCTTAGAACCTCTCCAGGACCTGGGACACAGCAGGTGCTCAAGCAATGTTTGCAGACCAATGGTGAATGAGCCACCTTTGCTTCTCCCAGCTGCAGGGCTCAGGGTCCCCATCTCCAGGTCCTACTACTGCCTTGACTCCCTGCAGACTCTGCTTTGCCCTTCCACCAAGGCCTGTGCTGTGTGCTGTCTGCACAGGCTGGGCTGGATGGGTTGGTGGCAGGGGTTTGGGGGGTTTGGGGGTGGTGGTGGTAGTGTAAGGGCCTCACCGTTGAGGTTAGCAGCCTTGTTGCTGAGCTGCACATAGCGCTCAAAGGTGATACGGAGCTGACGACCCACAGCATCCCGCCAGCCCTGCCAGGCCCACAGCAACTCCTTCTGGTCGCGGGAGGTAGCCATGACTTCTTGGAGGTCTGTGCCCAGAAAAGCCAAAGTAGGACCCACCCACTTCTGCTTGTCTTCTGCCCTCACCTGCCTAAAGCAGCCCCCCTACCCCCACTCTCCAACAAGTGAGTGCGGTTGGGGCAGGGAGGCAATGGGAGTCGGGGTAGGCTCGTGGACAGGGCTGCTGCCAGAGACTTTGCAGTTGGACAGGGGACTGGGCTTGGGTGCTCACCAGGCTCCAGGGGCATGCAGGGTCCCTCATTCAGGCACACCTGGGCCATGCTGTATGTCGTCTCCATGTAGGCCAGAAGCTGATTGTACTGCGGGAGCAGGTGTCACCTAGGGCAGGCCTGTGCCCTGGGGCCCACCCCCAGTGCTAGCCCCACCAGCTGGGAGGGGTAGGCCTGAGGCAGCTTCCCACCAGCCTCTGCTCCTCTCCTCCCCCAGAGGAAGCTCTGGCCCTGCCTGCCAACCTCCCTCTGCCCAGACACCTCTGCTTCTCGCCCGGCCAGCCCGGCCAGCCCGGCCAGCCCGGCCAGCCCACCCACCCCTGGGGTGGGGAGCATGTGCCTGGAGACCTGGGGGCTCCGTCCATCACCTCCTGGAGCTCGTCCTGGGGCAGGGCCGCCTTGTCTATGTTCAGCAGCTTACTCAGCAGGCGCTTCACATCCGGGTCCTGGAACCTGGAGGTCTTAAACAGGCGGGCCTGGGTGCCAAAGTACAGCATGTGCTTGGATCTCTCTGAGTCCTTGTGCAGCTGGAATGAGGGTCGCCGTACTTACCATGTGAACGTGGTGGAGGGAGAAAGGGCCCACATCGAGCTCCAGAGTCACGCCCCCCCCCCCAAAAGCATCCTCTGAGGGTTCAGAATCACTGAAGATTTGCTACAAGAAGGGAAGGAGTCTGGGTCCTTAAAAGCAAGGAGATGATATTTATGAGGGGAAAGAAACAAGAGATTCTTGCTCAGAGAGCTTTGGGGGCCACCAAGAGGCCCAGAGCTTGCAGCCTGCTTTTACATGTCCTTTAGGGATTCCCTCTTTCCTCTAGGTCTGGACAGGGGCAGAAGATGTGGATCCCGCCCCCCCCCCCCCCCCGATCCTCGAGAAGAGCAAGGAAGAAGGGGCTGGAATTGAAGTGGTACCACACCATCTCCTCCCGATTTTTCTTGGTGATGTTGGTGACATAGTTCCAGGTGGCCTCCATGAACTGGCTCCACACAATTTGGGCAGTTTGGTCATAAAACTGCAGGAACGCCTTTGCCACGGTCTCATTGTAGAACCTGCCTGTGGAGAAGGAGGTGGACATAATGATGTCCCGGGAGGGGCCTGCCCCTGACTGGTCCCCTTTTCTGCTCCCATATTTCTTCAGGTCTCAGCCCCACCTAAGCTCTGATGACCTTGGTACTGAGCCATGGCAAGAGCTGCCCATAACAGAAGAGAACAAGTAGGAAAGGTCCATGGCAAGTCCATCTTGTGCCCATGACCAAGAGAACAGCTGAGCTGAGTGAGGCTATGGGCCAATCAAGGTCCAGCTCCATATTGTGACATCAGGGGCTGAAGGCTTAGCCATGGAATGTCAGAACTGGAAAACCCCCACCCACCTTCTGGTCCAGCTGTTCCCATTTTACAGGTGAGGAGACTGAGGTCAAGTCATGTGACTGGGTTCACACAGCTAGATAGTCACAGAACCAAGGAGAGAACCAGTGCTCTTAACTTTTAAGCCAAAGCTTCTTCTAGTCTATTTGGTCACCTTTCCTTGGTGACCACCCTTGGACCTTGGCCAGGGATTGAGGAGACCCTCGCCCTCCACAGGCTGGTCTCTGAGAAGGTGATGATGATAGGATGATAGATGAATGGATGAGTGGATGGATAGATGTATGGAAGTGACATCTCTGGGTCTCTGGAATCCAGCAGCACAGCTGTCTCTCCCTGTTCTTCTGACTTGACCTCCTATGTTCTCATTTTTGGCCTCCTTCTCTCTTACGGCATGTGTAATCTCTCCTGGGGCAATGCAGGGCCCTTCCTCCCTTCCCCTGGTCCTTATATCTGTTTCCCCAGGGATAGCGTGATGCTATGAGTTTGTAGTCCAGCGGAAGCACAGAAGGCAGAGGGCTGTGAGGGCTGTGGGGGAATGTGTGGCTGGTACTTTCCATTCGGGATGCATGTGCCAAAGTACCTGAGCCTGGTTTGAGCACCAGGTGGCAGGACCCTGGCTCTCTGCTAGCCTTTGGTGACTCATCACTAGCCTGACACGCTTAGTTTGGGGGAGATGAGCCCATCTATCTCACTTTGGGATTTCTTCCTCATATTCACTTTCTTCCACACTCACATGCCCTCCACTCTCTAGTCTTATTACTCCCCCTTGACCCAGGTGCACCCACAACCCCCCAGATGCTTCACCTCTGCACATGAGCTGACATCATTACCAGAGAAACTGATCAAATAAGTCTCCAAATATGATGCTATGATCAAAATTATTTAAGATACAAAGAAAGAAAAAAATCAGTGACACTTCCAGTTAAGGTGGGCAACTGAGGTCTGCTTCAAGCATATAGAAATGCTTGATAAAATATAGTATTTTGTTGTTGTTAACTATAGTCATCATGCTGTACGTTACATTCCCCAGGACTTATTTAGATCATAACCAGAAGTTTATGCCTCAGTTTTTTGTGTATACATATACCACCTTTTCATTATCATTTACCTGTCATTACACTTAGGTTGTTTCCATGTCTTGGTTATTGTAAATTATGTTGAATGAATGAATATGGGGTGCAGAAATCTTTTCAAGACAGTGATTTCATTTTCTTTGTATAAATACCCAGAATTTGAAATTGCTGTGATCCTATAGTGGTTCTATTTTTGACTCTTTGAGGAACCTCCATGCCATTTCCTACAATGGCTGCCAATTTACATTCCCACTAACAGTGCACTAGAGTACCCTTTCTCCATGTCCTTGCCAGAACTTGTTATTTCTTATCTTTTTGATAATGGCCATTCTACCAGGCATGAGGTGCTATCTAATTGTGGCTTTGATTTGCATTTCCCTGATGATTAGTGATATCGGGCACCATTTCGTGTACTTGTTGGCCATCTGTGTGTTCTTTGGAAAAATGTCTACCCAGTTCCTCTGCTCATTTTTTAATTGGATTGTTTGCTTGTTTTGAGTTGTATGAGTTCTTTATATATTTTAGACATTAATCCCTTATTAGATACATGATTTGCAAATTTTACTCCCACCTTGTAGGTTGCCTTTTCATTTTGTTGATGGTTGACTTTGTTGTGTTAAAGCCTTTTAGTTTGATGTCATTCCACCTGTTGATTTTTACTTTTGTTGTCTCTGTTTCTAGTGGCAAATCCAAAAAATCGTTGCCAAGACCAATGTCTAGGAGCTTACAATCTATGTTATCTCCTTGGAGTTCTATGCTTTCTGGCCTTATGTTCATGTCTTAAATCCATTTTCAGTTGATTTTTTGGTATGGTATAAAATAGGGATCCAGTTTCATTCTTTTGCATGTGGCTATACAGCTTCCCCAACACCATTTATTGAAAAAACTATCCTTTCCCCATCATATGTTCTTGATGTCCTAAATAGATCGACCATATATGGGTGGGTTTATTTCTGGGCTCTCTATTCTGGTTTCATTGATCTATGTGTCTGTTTTTATGCTGATATCACACTGTTGTGATTACTATGACTTTGGAGGGTACTTTGAAGATAGGAAGGGTGACACCTCCAACTTTATTCTTCTTTCTCAAGATTGCTTTGGCTATTTGAGGTTAAAAAGTAGTGCTTTTTAAAAAAAATTATATCTTATTTAAATCACTTATTTGAGAGAGAGGAAGAGAGAGAAAACACAGAGGGAGAATGAGAGCGAGAAACAGACTCCCTGCTGAGCAGAGAGCCCCACACAAGGCTTGATCCTAGGACCCCGAGATCGCAACCCAAGCTGAAGGCAGACACCTAACTGACTGAGCCACTCAGGTGCCCCAAAATGTGCTTTTTAAAATGCAAAATACAGGGTTGAGATGAAAAGCAAGAAAGAGAACTCTTCAGATGCTGAGGAGATAGAGAGGGTTCAGGTAGCAGTGAGTGGGGGCCTGCAAGAAGCAATCATAAAACTGACCCTGGAGGGGAACCCTGGGTGGTTCAGTGGTGTAGTGCCTGCCTTCCGCCCGGGGCCTGATCCTGGAGGCCCAGGATCGAGTCCCACGTTGGGCTCCCTGCATGGAGCCTGCTTCTCCCTCTGCCTGTGTCTCTGCCTCTCTCGCTCTCTCTGTGTGTCTCTCATGAATAAGTAAATAAAATCTTTAGGAAAAAAAACTGACCCTGGGGACATGTTCACAACACATGCCACATGCTGTGTGCATGAGACCTTGCAGAAGAATATTGCCACGGGAGATGGCTCATAGGTCAGAACTACAAAGTGCAAGTGAGGCTCAATAGTGACTGACCACCAGTCCCCTCTGATCACTTACCCAGGTGCTAGGGACCCTTTGAAAGCTTTTAGTATATGGATCCTCATGAAAAATAGATGAGGTAAGTACCGTGATCAACACTCCCACTTTACAGTTGAGGAAACCGAGGCACAGAGAGTTTGAGAAACTTTCTCACCATCACACAGCTAGCAAATAGTGGAGGTGGGACTCAAGTCCACATGCTCTGTCTCCAGAGCCTGTGCTAGATGACAGACACATCTCAGGAAGGACGAGTCTTAGAGCAATCTGAAAGAGACTTGAAATATAGATCTTTATACCATATGGAAAGATGAAATGAAACTGGATTAAAGACCTAAACAGAAGAGCTAAGATCATGAAACTCTTTGAAGAAATTATATGGGAAAATATTCCTAGCATTAGATTTGGCAGTGCCATCTTGGATAGGACACCAGAAGCACAGACAAAAATGACAACCAAAATCTGACTGGACTTCATCAATTTTAAAAACCTTTGCACATCAAAGGATGCTAACAACGGAGCACAAAGGCAACTCACAGAATGGGAGAAGATATTCGTAAATCACATATCTGGTAAGTGATTACTATCTGGAAAATATAAAGAACTCCCAAATGCAACAATGAAAAAAAATGAACAGTTCAATTCAATGGTGGGAGAAGGACTTGAATAGACTTCTCTCTAAAGATGAGACATAAATGGATAATAAGCACTTGGAAAGATGCTCAGTATCATTAATTATTAGGGAGATGCAAATCAAAACCATGAGATACCACTAGGATGATTATTACCAAACCACCCAGAAAACCCCACCTGTTGGTGAATATGTGGAAAAACTGGGAGCCCTTGCACATTGCTGCTGGGAATGTATAATAGTGCAGCCACCATGAAAAGTAGTATAGTGGTTCCTCACAAAATTATAGAATTACCATATGAGGGGTCCCTGGGTGACGCAGCGGTTTGGTGCCTGCCTTTGGCCCAGGGCGCGATCCTGGAGACCAGGGATCGAATCCCAAGTCGGGCTCCCGGTGCATGGAGCCTGCTTCTCCCTCTGCCTGTGTCTCTGCCTCTCTCTCTCTCTCTGTGACTATCATGAATAAATAAATAAAATCTTAAAAAAAAAAAAAAGAATTACCATATGATCTAGCAACTCCAATTTGGGGCACATATTCAAAAGAATTGAAAGCAAGGACCTGAACAGATAGGTAGAGATGGTTGCAGGACAATATGAATGTACTCAACGTCACTGAACTGCACGCTTAAAAATGGTTAAAATGGGGACACCTAGGTGGCTCAGAGGTTGAGCATCTGCCTTTGGCTCAGGGCATCATCCCAGGGCATGACTCCAGGATGGATTCCCACATCAGGCTCCCTGCAGAGAACCCGCTTCTCCCTCTGCCTGTGTCTCTGCCTCTCTTTGTGTGTCTCTCATGAATAAATAAAATCTTTTTAAAAAATGGTTAAAATGGTATATTGTATGGTATGTACATTTTACCACACCTTAAAAAAATACAGATCTTAAAGTGATAAAAAGGAATAGAACCCATGAAGCAAGAATAGGCTTTTATGAACACACAGGAGATTTGAAAGAGAAATGTGAAAATGAAAAATAGAGTTATTAAATTGGAACAGTGAAAATCCCTATGGACAGGTAGAACAGCAGACTAAAATGCAGAACTGGGGCCTGTGAAGACATGACTGGGGAATCTCCTGGAACTCAGGACAGAGAAGGAGATGAGAACCATGAGCAAGGGGGCACCTGGACAGCTCAGTCAGTTAAGTGTCTGCCTGGGGCTCATGATCTCAGAGTCCTGGGGGTCATGATCTCAGAGTCCTGGGATTGAGTCCCATCATGCTCCCTGCTCAGCCAGTAAGTCTGCTTCTCCCTCTTCCTCTGCCCCTCCCCTGCTTGTGCTCTCTCTCTTTCTCTCCCTCTGTCAAATAAATAAATAAATAAATAAATAAATAAATAAAGTCTTTTTAAAAAATCATGAGAGGGTTTGTAAGAACTGTTTTATAGGCTCAGAAAATGGAGTTCTCTGGGTCACATAAGCAGTAAGTACTGAGATAAGATTTGACTCAGGCCTAATCCAAAGCCACCAGATATACTAATGTTAGAGCCAGGGTGGAACAAAAGGGGGTTTGAGAGATCAGAGACACCGTCCAGCCACCAGATCTACCTTTCGTCCTCTTAGGTAAGAGCTGGTCACTAAGGAGAGATCGACTGTCAGACATCAGTAGAGGCACCACAGGGAAGGCCTCAGATTTTAGGGTCACTGGAAGAAGATGCCAGAATGGTCTCTCTTTCTACTGCCACTCCCTCCCCTTCCTCTGCCTTCTTCCAGGTAGACGCAGTCTTATCCTCCTCACTTGAGGAGGCAGCAACAGGAGTCTAAGCAATTTTAATATTTCAAAAGACTGAGGGGATAAGGCTGATCAGGATGTCCCAATGTTAAATTTCTTTGCCCTTGGTCTGTGGCTCAGACCTTTGGGTGTTGAATGCTGGTGCCCTCGTGCTATTCTAACAGCTGTGACAGGCAGTATAAACCCCTATGTTCACAAGGATAGGAAACCGGGTGTTGTGACAATGACCTTTGTCTAGCAGACAAGGAGCTTTTGAAACATCAGGCTGGGAAGGAGAGTAATTAAAAAGTCATTGGTAGTAGAAGGCTTGGAACTATTTAGAGGAGATGTTTATAAATTCCATTGTCCTAAGTATTCATAAACTTCTCCCCGATTGCATATCCAAAATACCACAGCTCCACATCCTGCTCCATGGACTAGGCCTGTACAACCTAGTCTATGTGCAACACACACACAGGCGCGCGTGCACATGTACACAAAGACACATAAATACACCCAGAGATGAACACACAGGGCAGCTGGAGATGATTGCGGGCTTAAAAAAACCCTGAGGACTAAAGGATATTAGGGGACAGTTATTGAGGCTTGGTCTGCCTGGGGTCAAGGCATCAGCAAAGCTAGGCACAGGCTCTCAGCCTAGGGTCCTAACAGAAGGGGCCCGGCTTACAGTGGAAGCCCCTGGCCCTGGCAAACTGCCAACTCCATTTGGTCAGGTTCTAGACTTGGCATTTATTTATTTTTAAAAAGACTTTGAGAGAGAGTGAGAGCATGAGCAGGGGGAGGGACAGAGGGAGAAGCAGACTCCCCGCTGAGCAGGGAGCCCAATGTGGGGCTCGATCCCAGGACCCCTGGGATCATGACCTGAGCCAAAGGCAGATGCCTAACCCCCTGAGCTACCCAAGGTGTCCCAAGACTCGGCATTTAAATATCGGAAAATAGATTGTATGTTAACTAGAAAAAGGATAAATAACTGTGAATATACTATAATCTCATTTAAAACATGTGCTGAGAAAAAACAGTGGGAAGATAGACACCAAAACTGTCAACGGTGAATATCTCTTGGGGTTTATATAAAGGGCTTTTCTTTTCTTCATAGTTTGTTTTCTCATTTTTCTATAATAAAGATGTAGATTGAAGTTATGAAAGTGTCCCTCGAAATTCTACTTCCTCCAGCCCACGTTGGTTTCTCGAGGGAAGGCTCAGGGCGAGAGTGTGAGTTCGGGGGAAGGGCAGGGGCAGCCTCTGGCAGTGACTCCCTGCGTGAGCACTAGCCCTGCCAGCTTTGGGGCCCCTCTCCAGCTGAGGTGAAGCGATCTGGCCCTGGAGCCCACGGGCAATACTCAGGGAACGCTGTCTAGTGACACAAGGAGACACGGAGCTGGTGCAGGCAGGAGCCTGAGGTGTGTAAGGGAACCGTTCCACGCCCTCCGTGAGTCAGACACATGCAAGGCTGCTCCCCCAGGCAGCCAGAGGACAGCCGGGAGCCTTCCATATTCAGGACCTGCCATTTTATGGGAACAGCTGGGGCAGGGCTCCTGAAGCTCGTGGAAATGGAAGAAGGCCGGAAACCCAGAATGTCTGCTCCCCCTTTGCTTCCCAGAGTCCTCCTGGGCGGGTGCCGAGGCTGGCAGGGGCCGCCCGCATGGCAGGACATTGGCCGGCTGCCTGGGCTAGAGGTGGGCGCTGGGGCCAGCGCTCCGGGGCATTTTCCCAGGCTCTTCTTGGAGGATGATGAAGACGCCCAGCGAAGTGACCCACTTGACTGCCCGGAGGCGGAGAGCATCCCTGTCCCTGTCCCTGGCTTCCCCACGAGGGACACAGACTCAGACGGGGGAGGCAGGTCCTTTAATTGTATTCACAGAGAGACTGGGAGGGGGCTCCGTGTTAGGTGGCCTGCTGCCCGGGGACTCGGGGGCAGGGGCCACGGGGGTTTGTGGTCCGGAGGGCGGATCGTCAGCACAGGATTCGAGGCGTGGTGAGGAGGGAGGTGACAGGCGGGGTGACAGGAGGCGGGCGCGCTGGGGTGAGCCGTGAGAGGAGTGGTGGGTCCTCAGCCCACGGCCCGAGCCCCCGGTCGGGTCTCTCGGTGGCGGACGCTCCCCGGCAGGCCCGGCCCGGTCAGCGGTCACCTCAGGAGTGTCTCAGCTCCACCTCGGAGCCAAACTGGGGCCCTCGGTGGGGCCGGCGGAGGCTGTGGTGGCGGATGCTGAAGAGCCGCTGGGTGAGGCCCAAGGTGGCCACCAGCAGGGCGACGCCCAGGAAGAGCAGCACCCACTGGCCCACGCGGGCCTGCTGCTCCTCCAGATCCAGGCCCAGGAAGTTGACGCGGCCGGTGCCCGGTAAGGGGCCTTCGGAGCGAGCTGGGCGGGAGAAGCAAGGGGGCAGACGGTGGGCGGGCGGCCGGGGCTCCCCAGGCCGGCTTCCCTGTCCTCGCTCTGGGACTGCAGCCCGCCTCGACGGGGGAGGGCCCGGCCCGGGGGGGGGGGGGGGAGTACCAGAGTTTGGCGTCCAGTTGTACTGAGGCCAGCCCAGCTTCTCCCCGTGCCGCCCGTTCTCCGTGAGCAGCCAGTCCAGCAGCGGCTTGAAGTAGTTCATCATGGCTGATGCAGACATGTTGGACTGGCCCGTGATCAGCTTCATGGCTTCCGGCCACGGCTTACTGAAGCCCAGTTTCATGGCATCCCTGGGGGCAGCGCCAAAGAAGGGAAACCGAGTCAGAAGGACAGGTGGAGAAGCTCACTGCTCCTGGCCCGGCCTAATTCCCACCCTCCATCCCCCCCTTCATAGCCTAAACCTCCTTTGGGATTGGGAGGGCAGGGGTGGGTCTGGGGGTGGGAGCGGGGGTAGGGGAGGGATGACTGGGGCCCAGAGGCTCTAGTTTCCTACTGGGATGCCACATGCAGGCCTGGCACAGGCTCCACCTGGGATCCCCAGTCCAGGCACCAAACTGGTGGGTGTTTCCAGAAGAGCCCCACCGGGTTCCTCAAAGCTGAGGAGTTAGAGGGTGGGGAATGGTCAGAAGAAAGGCAGAGAAGACTCACTCCAGGCGCTTCCCGGCCTCCTTAGATTGGTAGATGTCACACGTGTGCAAGGGGCCCTTATGGCCAGCTGCCTGACACAGAGCCTCATGGAATTGGAACTGAATGACAAAGCCAACAAAGTACCTGGAGTGGAGGGAAGCGTGGGGTGAGGTGGGGGTGGTTGAGGACCTGAGCCCCTGAGCCCTGGCCGCCCCTCATCTTCCACTGCAGCCAGCATGTCAGGGTGAGCTCACCCTCGGGTCTTCAGGATCATCAAGGCTCCCCATCTCCATGCCTCCCACCCGAGAGGCTCCCTTTACATCTCAGGAGGACCTGTTCTGAGGGCCTCTGGGATCACTCATAGGTGAGGAGGGTCAGGGCAGAGCCCTTCAAAGATTTGGCAGGTTGCTTCCGAGGCAGTGAGGTCTTGATTCCTGGGGTCAATGTAAGTAGAGGCCAGGTGTTGCCTCAAGGGTCACCTGCATTTATCCCAAACAGCAGGGATTCCCTGGTAGAAATCTGCCAGTCAAGTCCAGAGCAACCTCTCCACCCTGGGTTCAGAATGTCCCAAACCACCAGGGCAGGCCTCCCACTTTGAATGCTGGGCACAAGCCATGTGCCACTGACTTTCCTGGCATTTCTTAAAAGTGCTTTGCCAAGGTTGCTGGTCAGAATTTGGAATGTGTCTCCTTTGCCCACCCTGCCTAGAGAATTATCTTCAACTGGCTTCCATGTGAAAGCTAATGCTGGCTTGGGAGCTGGGAAACCAGCAGAAAAGGCAGGTGCTCCTTACAGGTCATACTCGTCCACTGCCCAGGTTGGGCCTGTTCTGAGATGTCCTTGGGCCCCCTTGGTCCTAATGTTCTCTGGAACATCTGAGCAGGCTTTCTCTCCCTTCCTGGACTCTGGGAGCACAATTCACCCACCCTACAGTTGTTTCTTGACTATATGCTGACATCATGTCAGATGCTAAGGTGGAAAGGTGGGCACAGTGATCACAAGCCCTCCCTCACTGGGCTTCCATGGAATAGAGGTGGCAAGGGCTAGAGGTGGCTACAGCCCTCCTGGGGCAGCCCTCACCACCCTCTGCTTTGCCTCACAGGTGGCCTCAGCCTACCTGCAGCTCAGAGACACCCGGACCCCTCCCCTTGAGGTCTCTCCAGACCCTTCCCTCCCAGGGAGGGCCCCCAGATCCAACTGGGTCTCTAACCCTTGCTTTACTATATAGACATTCTTCCAGGTACAACTCAAATGATATCATGGGCAATATGTTGAATATATAGTAAAGGAATAACAATCTTGTTTAAAAACAAAGCAGTGCTTAGGTCATGATCTAGCCAAAGTTATGGGTCACAGTTAATAATGTTAACTATCCAACCAAGGTCTTGTAACCATTAGCCAATTATAATAGTTTCTGTGTTCAACTCCTGGAGGGGGAGGCTCTCATCACATCAAAAGTGTGAAACAAGAGTGAACCTTAGTTGCAGGTGAGTGGCCTCAGCACAGCATGCCACTCAGCCAGGCCCCCCAGGTCACTGGACAGAGAGCCCCCGACAGGGCAGTGATGGCACTTTGAATACGGAATGACCTCTTCCCTTCCCCTTTACCTGATATAAGGCACACTTGAAGGAACATGGAACTTGGCCCCTGGGTCAAAGTCCCCTTGAGAACGGGCCACTGGGGGGCAGAGGCCCTGGTACTTCAGCCTGCCAAGGGGAAAGGAAAATTGAAGGGAGGGTTTGGGGAGAATCAAGTCAGGAGGAGTTGGTGTTTTTTAAGTAAAGGGTAGTCCTTGCCCCTGGAGCTACACAGAACACCCCAGACTCTGGTGTGTTGTGCCTCTCTGCACAATCACCCCCTGTGCACCTCATCACTTACATACACACACACAAACACACACACACACACAAACATGCACTACGTGTACAGACAGTGACCTGAACACTCACACATGCAGACATCCATGGAGACACCCTCCACCCCAGGCCCCCACAGGAGCATTCTAGCACCTGAGGTTCCACCACTCCTGGTTGTAGTTCTCCTTGGTGATGCTTCCATCAAATACCCTCCAGCGCCACTGGTCAACCAGGTAGCTGAAGGGCACAAAGGCGATCTTGTCAAGCGCCATCTTCATTAGAAAATTGATGTCTTGCTCTGCAGAGGGAAGGGACGCTGGTCATCAGATCTCCAGCCATCTCACAGCGGCTCAGCCAGGACAGGTGTGCAGCGGGTGGAGAGGGCAGGAGAGGGCTATATCCCCCTGGGTCTAGCAACCTGCCTCTTGGGCTGGTATGTGGGTTCCATCCTCCCGGCTCACCCTGCTGGTGGCATCCTTGTTTTCCATTGTTCTGTCTCAGCCTCTGTCTATGAGCCATCGAGTGTCCTCTCCCTGCTTCCCAAGCGCACTGCCCCCTCTCAGCCCCTCTGCCCACCAGGACCTCCCGTTCCTGTCTCACCGTAGCCACCGCTCTCGCTACTCAGCAGGTTGATGCTGTGGAGGTGCTTGGGGGTAGACACGGAGAGTGCCAGCACATCTCCAATGGCCTCATGAAAGCCAGGGTTGGCGCCCTCCCGGAAGGTCACAGGCAAGTCCTTGTACTGCATGAAATACTGTATGTGGCCCATCTCGTGATGGGCCACCACCAGGTCCTCCATGTTCACAGTGGTGCACTGCTTGATCCTGGAACACGGGGGCGGGGCAAAGGCATCTGCTGTCCTTACTGCACACAGAGCAGATGCCCATCAATGCTCTGTGCAGGAAACACAGCATTATGGGAAGGAAAACCAAAGGAGGCATGGAGTAAGCCTGAGAAAGAGGGAATCTGAGGGTTGGAAGCCCCTAAAGCATGGTCATTCAGGCCACTCTCTGCCTCCAGCTTCCCTCAATAACTCCAGCCCTCACTGCTGCCATGTTTTCTAACTGTACAAAGTACATGCTCTAGAGGCATTGGGACACTCAGTTATTAGTGTAGGAGTTTCTAGAATGTGGGTTCCGTTGTTTTTCATGCACACATTTTGTCTCTTCTAAGACTTAGGCTTCCTGGAGCAAACAACAGTTATTCTGAGCTATTCTGCCTCCCATGTGCCCAACACCAGCAAACATATTCACCCCCGGACGTCTACGGCTAGGGCTGAAATGTCATCTGCAGAGCTGTCCACACTGGAGGTCCCACCTTCCTCTCTTTCCTCATTTTTTCTCTTTTTTTAAGATTTTATTTATTTATTCATAAGAGACACACAGAGAGAGGCAGAGACATAGGCAGAAGGAGAAGCAGGCTCCATGCAAGGAGCCCGATGTGGGACTCGATCTCAGGACTCCGGGATCACACCCTGAGCCGAAGACAGACGTTCAACCGCTGAGCCACCCAGGTGTCCCTTTCCACATTCTCTTTTGTGAGCCAGTGAAATCCCCTATGAGGATTTCAGAGCCCTTCAGTTCGGTTGACCCTGTTTTTCTGTCATTGTATTGGGAGGGGAAGAGCTTCCCAGCATCCCCATTACACCAAGGTTGGGGTCTGTCCATCTTCTCCTATGACTCCTCATATAAGGGAAGACCCCCAGATTCTGTCTACATCTAGCCCTACAGTTGAAGTCCTCATACCTTTGGAGGAAGGGCCCAAGGGCAGGCAATCCAGTGAACCCTGGCTGGTTTGTTCTAGTCTCTCTATGTCCACTCTTATAAGAAGACACTTCGTCAATAGTGGCAGATCATCTTTGCCACTTCTCCCAAGACATGGGGTCTTCTTTCCCTCCTTTGAATCTGGGTTGGCCTTGTGACTTGCATTAGCCAATAAAGTGTGGCAGAAATGACTGCCAGTTTTGGATTTAGCCTTAGCAGGACTGGCTATTTTTGCCTTCTTTCTGGGGGATGCCAAGTGCCAAGTAGGAAATCTACCTGACTCTCATACTGGGAGGAAGCCCAGGCTAGCCTGGAGACAGAGATGTCCCACCAACCCCCAGCTGCTCCAATCATCCCAGTCCAAGGACTCAACATCTGAATAAAGAAGCCAACTTGATCCCTTCTGTCCCAGTGCATGCCACATGGAGAAAAGATGAGGAACCCAATCAAGGGCCAGAACCGAGTCCCCAGACAGATGGCCCCACTGAGCTACCCTGCCGTCTCCAGCCATCAGAGCCACCCCAGCTGAGGTCTCCATCATTGTACAGCAGGAGCAAGCCATGTCCACTTCATGTTGCCTGCTCTCCTGACTCATAAAATCATGAACATGAACAATTTTTTTTTATATCACTAAGTTTGGGGTGGTTTGTTCTGCAGCAATAAATAACTATCCTCTGATGAAGACAACTTCTGAGCCTCTGCCGATGGTGGATCTGTGTGAAGTCCTCAGTGCCCTCAGGTTCTTCTCTGTATCAAGGCACACACACCCACATAGATGGCCTGCAATACGCAGGGGCTGCCCCAGAATGAGGGAAAGCTAGGCAGCTCACACTGCTCTCACCCAGGACTGGTCAGGGCCCGAGAAGACCCTCATCTGGTAGACAAGATGCCCCTGCCAGAAGCGAATGGCTAAGCCCAGGGTCAGGCCCAATGCTCTTGACCCCTCATCCTAAGCTCTGGTCCCTATACTTGCTTTGCTTGCTATGGCTGAGGGGACAATAGTAGAACCTTTACTTGGCTCATCTCCTTGCTACTGGGCTCAGGATATGGTCCCCTGGCTGCCACCTGGACACACCTGAAGTCCTTGCCATTGTAGAAGTCCCAGGCGGAGGCATGGCACACTACTTCCCGCCCATCAGTCGGCTTCTCCAGCATTGACTTATTCCAGAACTCAAAGGGCACAGGCAACAGCCCCAGGGAGGTGAAGAAATTGTTCGCTTCTTCAAACATCCTTTTGGGAGTCCAGCCCTGCAAGCAGAGGGAGCTCTGCCAAAACTGGGGGCGGGACGAAGGGAGCAGACTGTGTGCTGCAGTCAGGGTGGGGGTTGGAAGAGGGCCAAGCCAGAGGGAATTCCTGTCCCACTGAGGCAGAGGTCTCCCCTCCCCTGTGCCCTGGGGCTGCCCTGGAGGAGCAGAAATGTGACCAGGGGCCCAGTGTGCACCTGCTTTATCATGGCCTCTGTGGCATCTATCTTGGGGGCTGAAGGGAAGGGTACCACCAAGTCATAGATGTTGGACCACGTCTGACCCCACATGTTCCCTGGAGGCAGATGGGGGAAGAGAAGAGAAAGGGGAGAAACAGGTGTTATTTCCTACACTCAGCACCATCACCCATGGAGAAGGAACCAGATCCCAGTCTTAGGATCTTAACAGCATCTCTTGAGCACCTACTGTTTGCAAACTGTGTTAGGCATTTGATATGCATTGTCTCCAGCCTCCACATCCAGCCCACCAGGTCATTACTGGCTCTGAGTGCCAAGGTCTGAGCTCTATGCCCCAGCTCTGCCCCCATTCCCAGGGCCATTGGGCACAGGGCCTCCTCTTCGGGCTCTGTGTTCCTCAGTCATCAAGCTGATGTCCATTCTGATATTCTTGGTCTCACCTGAGTGGGATCCAGGATGGCTGGTCTCTTAGGCTACAAGGTCCCCAAACCTGGATGAATTTCTGGGGTCTCCCTCATGATTGGCGAATGGTCTGTGGCCCTGTCTGGCCTCTGCTCACAGTAACAAGCCCTCCAAGGATGTGTTCTCAGTGGCCCGACGGGGACAAGAACCCGATAGCCTCTGGCTTTGCTGCTCTCTCCACCACCCCTCTCTGTCTTCCACTACCTACTTCCTGTGTTCAGGGCATCTCAGTTTACAACCCCTAAAAAAAAAACGAGGGTCCAAAAGCTGGGATGGATCTACACTCTCCATACTCTCCTCTGTTCTCCTAACTCCCCTTAGCCTGAACCTTTTGTGTCTGCTCTTCTCCTTCCTCCCACTACATCTCCCATTCCGTCTGTCCGAGCCTGTCATCTTTCAAGGCTCTGGTCACATGCCACCTATGGGGAGGCCCCAGGTCTAACTCACAGCCTTTCCTCACCCCCTGCCTCCCCGCTGTTATGCCGTCTTGAGCTGCCATCTTGGGTGGTATGGTCTCCTGCATCATTATTATAAATTCCTCCACTGATCCATCTGGGTGACCCGCCCCATGTGGCTCTGTAGCAATTGTGGTGCTCAAAGCAAGCAGGGGGCTCATCTCCTTGCACCCAGCTGCCACCCCACCCCAGCTCCGGCCTCACATCTTCATTCCAGCCACCTGACATGCTGTCCAAAGATCCCCCCCAGCCTGCCCTCTGCCCTCTGGATAGCACTGGCCCTCCCCCCCAGGACTTGTCCTCACCCAGCAGGTGAGCTGGAATGGGGCCCTCCAGGTTGATGTGCTGGGGCCCGTAGTGGCGGTGCAGGGCCCGGCGCACGTAGGCGTGGAGGTTCAGGTAGAGTGGCTGCAGCTCCTGGTAAAGCTGCTCCAGGTCTTGCTCCAGGGACGGCATCTCATACATGGCTCTCCAGGAGTCACCTGCATCTTCGTAGCCTGCAGAGGGGATGTGGCCAGGCTCTCTGGACACCCGACCAGTCCTGGAGTGCCCTCAGCCCCACCTCCTCTAGGGACCTCCCTCTCATCAAGTTTTGGGGCTCAGAGGATGCTTCAGAGGCCCCTAGTAGGGCTGGAACCAGAGAGCTAGTGATACTGGCAGGAGGGACTTACCGTTGAGCCGGGCAGCCTTGTTGGCAAGTTCCACGTACTTGGGGAAAAAAGGGAGGATTGCTCTCCCCACTTTTTCTCGCCAGCTCTTCCAGGCCCACAGCAGATCTTCATATTTCCGGGATGTGGCCATCAGATTCGTCAGATCTGCAGGGACGGGTTGAATGGCTCGAGCCTCTAGCCCTTGACTCCCCTCCCACCTCCTATAAGGTGAAGTCAGTCACAGGGGTTTGGAGCTGGGGTAAGCATGGTGAGACTCGTGAAAAGGCCTGTACAGGCAACAAGTCTAGTGAAATGGGAGAAAGGGTGGTGCACTTTCTAGAAAGGTCTCCACAGGGCAACCGCCTCAGGCTTAGGGGGCACAACACTCCTGTGAGGGGTGTGCTGGTTTTCACATGAGTGTTTTGGTGACATGGCAGGTCCCCCCAGCCAGGAAGTGGCCCAACCAGGCACAAAGCAAAGGTCCAGACCCTGGAGCTGCTGCTGGTGCCCACTGATTCCCTGCTCATCCCTCCGTGGGAAGGACAAATGGTTTGGAGGTCACAAGACCCAAGTTCCTATCTAGTGTCCCAGAATAACCTCACGGGTCACAAGACCCCCCTTGCCCTATCTGTAAAATGGGGGTAAACCAACATTCATGGGGGTGAAAAAATCTAATGGGAGCATGAGGCCCCTGAGCAGGGTGTGTGCCTCATTGGTCTCTGCGTCTTCACGGGACCCAGGACATCTTTCACAAACTGCTCGTGAACTGGACGGAATACAAGGACAGCCATGGAGACAAAGTACAGAGAGCCATCCCAGCACCTTCAAGGAGCCAGAAGTCCTGGCTCTGTGTCCTGTCAAAGCCATGCCGCGTGTGTAGCCTCCTCCATATGGATTGCATGGAGCTGACATGCACGGGGCGGAGCCGGAACGAGAATGGCCTGAACTCACATGTCATTTCTGAAGCCCCACGCAGACCAGTGGTGGCTCCCCTTCCTGGCCACCAGCCTGCGCCGGAAGGCTACAACCATTCAGGGCCATACACACCTCATTATCTGACTTGTGCTCTCTCTCTCCCTGTTTTGGAATATGCTTCGTGATACCTCCTTCTCACAGAGAAAGTACATTCCAATGAATTGTTTGAAAAAAAAAAAACATATTTGGAGAATTTCACCTCTGCCCTCTGCTGATGTATTCTGTTTTGTGGGTGCTTCTTCATCTTACTAACGGCAGTGATCTGATGGCCCAGGTCTGGATTAAGAGGCTAATTGGTGGGGGGTGGGGGAGAGGGTGAAGACTACACTCCCTTTAACGCTCTTCTCCATAACCGTGCGCACACACATGCACACAGCACACATACGCCCCCACAACACTGTGCGTGCATCCCCATGTATACAAACCGTAGGCCAAACCCTGTCTCAGGAAAACTGTCTCTCTCTCCTGTTTATTTTCCATTTCCCCTCTATTTGTCATTGTTCTAATGTGGGAGTTGGGCAGAGGGCCAGGAAGAGATGGTTTCTGGGTAGCGATTCCTCAGGAAGAATGTTTATGCCTCTGGCTCCCCAACCCTTGGGAGAATGGGTCAGGAGGGAGAAGGGAACATATCTGTGTGCAGGTACTTGGGTGTCCAGGGTGAGCTCTTTCAAAGGGAAGAAGGTAAAAAGGACCAGCCAATGTGGAGAGAGAAAGGGGACAAGCAAGAGCTGGTCCATTCCTTTAAGATGGGATTGGGTTCTATGAGCTGTGGCTTCAATTTGGGGGATGGGGGAGCAAGGAGGAGGCCAGAGAAGGTGGGAAAGACACAGATAGGGTGAAGGAAGGAAGGTACCTAGAGTTACTATCCCTAGTTGGGGATCTAAGCACTCAACAGACAAATTTGAGGTACCTCCTACTTTGAAGGGCAGAGGGCAGAGAGGAATAGAGAGGAATCCAGGGAGGGCCCAGAGGGGGCAGAAGGGTGGATATAAGGCTACGATCAGCTTGGAGATGAAGTACGTGCCCAATCTAAGTGGTGGCAGAGAAGCCCCACTGGTAGAAAACAGCGAGTGAGTCCCCCACGAGGTAGGAGCACCTGACCCTCTCCAAGGGCCAGCACCCCTAACACTGCCAACGCCAGCCTCCCCCATCTCCCTCTCGTTCCCCACGTGCACTCACCAGGCTCCAGCTGCAGACAAGTGCCATTGGTGTGGCACACAGAGGCCACGCTGTAAGTGGTTTCCATGTCCAGCAGGATCTTGTTGTACTGCAGGAGGAAGAAGACAGGCGGCAAGCTGCAACCTTTGCTACCCGTTCTGCCCCTGGCACCACCCGGGGGGTGGGGGGTTACTGTGGAGCTGGGGGAGTGTGTTCCCAAAGGTGCTCCCTTCTCAGTAATTCTGTGGGTGATGTCACCACGGCAGATGTCACAACAGATAGAGGAAGAGGAAGCAGCACGAAGGCCAGACCTTGTACTAGGCTCACTCCCCTGAGCCAGGACCTGGTCCTGGTCCTGGATCTTCCATTCCCTGCTCCCCACAAGCCACAAGCCACATACCTCTTCCAGCTCCTTGGCAGGGAGTGCTGCCCGTTCTAGGTCCTGAATTTTCTTTATCATCCGCTTGATGCTCGCATTTTGGAAGTTAGTCACGTCAAACTGCCTGGCCCAGGTGCCAAACTTGAAGGTGTGGTTTGCCATCTGTATGTTCTTCTGCAGCTGAAGGTATAGGGGGAGGCATGTCGTGAGGCCCAGGAGCTGTGTCAAAGGAGGACTACTGGAGGGGACTGGGGGCTGCCATGGCGGGGGGCTGTTTTATCAGATTGTTGCCTTTGCTCTTCAACCTGGACTGTCTGTAATGTCTGTAATGTCTTGCATGCGGTACATGTCCCTCAACGGATACCCATAGTCACACAAGACATATCCTGGCTGGGGTAGAGAAGGGGAAGCCCAGCCTGTAACTTGTTAGGATGGAGAAGGTTGGTATTAGCTCTGTGGCCTCTCTGAGCTTCGGAGTCCCTTCTGTAAAATGTGAATAAGATCACTACTTTTGCAAGGCTGTTGAAGAACAAAGGAGGCAGGAGATGTAAAGCACCAAGGAATGGTGGCCAACAAACAATAGTCTTCAAAAAACATTAGCTCTCTGTGGCTCACCTCGGTGTAACCTGCGCTTACCACATAGGCAGGGAAGGGGGTGAGGGGAAGCTAGCCCTCACTGTGGTGGCAAAAAGGGGTTGTCAATCTAAAAATCCACCCTTAGCATCACCTGTCTGTGCAAACCATTCTAGTACTAACAGCAGATTACTTGCTAATGAAAGACAACTTTGTTAGGCATTGAGTAGATGCCCACCCAAACCTGAAGCCGAGTATTATTTGAGATATTCCATCTAGATTTTTCACAAATTCTGACAGCTCTGCTCCCCTCGCCCCACCCCTCTGCAGCCACACTGAGGGAGGGAGGGGGCATTTGGCTCTGCCTTGGGTTTGGAGGATCAGTCCCTGAGGGGAGGAGCACATATGTGCTGTACGTGTGCGTGAGTGTGGGTGCCCATGCGAGTCCAGGGCATGGAGGGGGCCCCCTACCAGGATCTTGCTGGTCTCTGTGGTGATATTGGTGTTATAGTTCCAGTTAGCCTCAGCATATTCATTCCATATCACGAGCGATCTCCGGTCATATTCCTCCACAAACCTTCTGGCCTCAACTTCATCGGTCACCAGGCCTGTGGAACAGAGAGGGAAACAGACAGGCCTCCCCTTGCCCTCTGTTGCAGGTTGGCCTGCTTCTGCCCCCAGAACTGCCCCCACCTCCTGCTCCTTTCCTTCCAGGCCCCGTCCTGCCCCCCAGCTGCTACCACTTGGGCTCTGGGTTGTCTGGCTGCTGCTTGTTGCCTGGTGAGTTGTCTGGCGAGTTGTTGTCTGGCTTCTGGTTTTTGCCTGGCTGGTTGTTCCCTGGGTGGTTGTCACCTGGTAGGTGGCCTCCTGGCTGGGGACCAGCATAGGGTGCCCACAGCAGAGCAGGAGGAGAAAGAGGCTAGGCAGTCCTGGAGCAGCCCAACCTTGGCCCATGGCCGCAGGACACCAGAGCCCTGTAGCCACAGCCCTCTGGCCAATAAGAGTGGAGCCTGTAATGTGATCTCATAGAGCAGTGTGCCCACCAGCCTGCCCCCCCCCGGGGGGGCACTTAGATCTAGACACACCCTCCCTAGAATGCTGGGGAAAAAGACATGCCCATTCTCCGCCCGGGTCCCTGTGATGAGCTAAGGGTGCTGCACAGTCTTTTGGGGTAGGGTGCCGGGGCCCAGCTGTTTGCTGCTACCAGGAACCAGGAACCAGGAACCAAGGGGACTGGGTCCGGAGCCCGGAATTGAGAACTCACTTTAGCACCCGCCCCACCCTCACTCAGGGCTTTACCAATGTCCTGTGGGTAATTGTTGGGCATCGGTGGCCGCCACTGGTATTCTGGCCATCCCAGCACCTCGCCGTTGCGCTTGTTCTGCTCCTGCAGCCATCGGCTGACGGGCTGGAAGTAGTCGAGCAGTGGTTGAGCGTCCAGGGTGTCTGAGCCAATCGCCTCCCTGAGCACGTCCTGCCAGGGCCTTGAGGAGCCTGCCCGCAGTGCCTCCCTGTCGGGCAGAGTGGGCACGGTGGGTACGAGGCTCAGGCCTGCATCCCAGCCGGGCCTCTGGCCCACCTCCCAGAACAGCAACAGCAGGACTCTGGAGACTAGGAGCTTGGCAGGGGAGCAGGGACTCCGTAAATACTTGATGAGAGGCAGACGGGCGTGGAAAGGAAGAAAGGCACCCTCCACCAGGAGCCCCGTGGCTCTCCTATGAGCAGCCTGTCGCTTTCCAGACACATCTCCCTCCTGCCTCTCCCCTCGCCTCCCACTGGCCCTCCCCATGCCCCTACACACCGGAGCTTGGCCCCCGCCTGGGTGGACTGGTAGATGTCACACGTGTGCAGCGGGCCCTGGTGGCCTGCCTCCTTGCACAGGGCTTGATGGAACTGGAACTGCAGGACAAAACTGACGAAGTACCTGCCAGTACAGGAGGGGCATTAGGGGGGCGGGGGGGGCCTTGCCCAGGCCCCATGCAGCTCCTCCCGGGGTAGAAAGGGGCTGCCTTAGGGGAGAAGAGAGAAGCCAGTGGGCGCAAGAGAGAGGCCTACTTAAATTCAGGCTCTGGGGGCGAGGGAGCAGAGGATCATGGGGACAAATGGTGGGACAGAACTGGGCAGGAGGGGGCCGCTAGTACCTGATGTATGGTGTCACATTTGGGACGTGAAACTTAGCTCCGGCGTCAAAGTGGGTTTCATTTCGGGCAACTGGAGGACAGATCCCCTGATACTTGGTTCTAGAAGAGAGTGGTTCAATTGTCTTAGGACAGAAGTGTTGTGCACTTCTGCTGCTTTGGCCTTTGCAGGTGTTCCCACCAGGCTGTCCCTTCCCCCTTTTGGTGAATGGTGGAAGACTTCCTGGAGGAGGGAGTTTTAGGTAGGAAAGAATAGGTAGGGAAAAGGGTGGAGACAACATCAGCCACGTTGGGGTTAGGCCCTTTCCTGCTCCCTCTTTACTCACCGAAGATACCACCAGTCAAAGTTGTAGCGGGAAGGGGGGGTACGCCCACTAAAGACCCCCCAACGCCACTGGTCTACCAAGTAGCCGAAGGGCAGGAAGGCAATTTTTTCCAGTGCCATCTTTAACAAGAAATTGATGTCACTTTCTGTTGGAAGACAAGATGAGAAGAGTGAGGTCAGAAGGAGATGCGAGTCCAGCTGGATAGGGTGGGACTGGGCAGGAGCCAGCAGGAGGCGGAGTCGGCAGACATAGAGAAGGGAAGGCCAGCCTTCACGACCATAGAGCCCTGCTTGGGAGAGGGTCCTTGGGCAGTGTCCAGTTGGGACTTGGGGTGAGCTGTGAGGCTCCAGGTGGATCCCCAGAGCCTCCTGACCTGGGGCAGAGAGGAAGAACCAGGAAGCGCAGGTGGGAGCGTGGGCAAGCTGTCCTGCTGTGGGCTGGAATAGGGTCCAGGTGGGGCTGGGCTCGGTCCTCTCCACCTCCCATACCTATGTCATTGCTGACATTGTCCAGCAGGCCAATTTTGTAAAGATGTGCAGGAGTGGAGACGGAGAGCGCCAACACATCCCCGATGGCCTCATGGAAGCCGGGGTTGGCCCCTTGGCGCAGGGAGACAGGCTGCTCTTTGTACTGCAGATAGTATTGCACATGGCCCATCTCGTGGTGCACCGTGGACAGCTGGTCCATCGTAACCCGCGTGCACTGCTTGATCCTGGGGCAGAGAGATGGTGAGCGTGAAGGTGAGGGACAGGGCAGGGCAAGGGCCAGAGCACAGGGAGGCTGGCACCTAAGGGAAAGGAGCCAAGCGGACACGGCCCTGCGCCTCCAAGGAGCTGGTGGAAACATATAAATGCTTTGCCTTGTCCAGCCCACACTCAGGTCTTTCTCCTCCACTCCAGTGTACAGAGCCGCCACCTGCCAAAGCTGCCAAGGGAGGGCAGCCCAAAGGGTCTCATATACCCAATGACCTTGGAAGAGACCCAGCGGCCCCCAAACAGTATTGGGGCTGGGGTGGAGGTGGACCTGGAAACCGGCTTTTCCGTGCCCAGCGAGCCCACCCTTCCTGGAGCTCCAGACCGCCCCCCCTTCCCTCCCATGTCTAGACCTGAAGTCTCTCCTGTTGTAGAAGTCCCAGGCAGAGGCATGGCACACCACCTCACGCCCGTCGGTTGGTTTCTCCAGCATGGACCCTGCCCAAAACTCAGGAGGCATGGGCGAGAGCCCTAGGGAGGTGAAGAACTCCTCTGCCACCCGGAACATGTGCGTAGTGTTCCAACCCTGGTGGGGGGTGTGCAGGTACAAGTCAGGGACCAGCTATGGGAGCTCACTGTGGTTGTCCTGGGGTGGGTGGGGGGCAGGCCTAGGGTTGGCTCCTTTCCCATGACGGGAGTCTCTGCTCTGCGGCCTCCCTTCCCAGAAGCAGAGCCCCTATTAACCACAGTGGGAAAACAAAAGTAGATGGTTACCCACACTCCACTTACCTGAGGGGTCCTGGAGGGGGGGTTGGCACTTCAGCCAGGACACAGGCCTCAACTCACGGTTTGTACATACACTCCAGGCCGTAGAAAGGGACGGAGCGAGGTCCCTCCCCTCCCCATCTCCCTCATGTGACTTCTTTCTCCCCTTCTCCCCATGTCTGACTCCTGTGTGCTACCCCCACCCCAGCCTGACTCCGAGCTTACCTTGCGCACCATAGTGCTGGTAACATCGAGACTGGGCTTGTCGGGGAAAGGCACCATCATGTCATAGAGGTTGTCCCAGCTCTGGGCCCACATGTCCCCTAGACAGAGGAGGGAGGCCAGACAGTTTAGCTCCCTGCCTGGCCAGTGTCCTCCCTGCCCGCTTCCCCAGGTGTGTCACTGAGCAGGACTCTGGGTCCCTGGCACCTGGAGCCTGGGCACTCAAGTGTAGCAGCCTGCTCAGCATCTCAGGCCCACTCGCACTCCCAAATGCTCTGGGTTCCCCAGGGTTGACAGGGGGAGCCTAAGTTCCTTCCCTATGCTACCAGGGTCCCCGACTCCTGATGCTGAGGCAGGCCCTCCAAAGGGCTTGCTTCCTGGAACATAGTCTAAGATCATCATTCCTCCCGCATTGGACCTGGAGTCAAAGTCTTCACTGTGACTCCTAGCTCCACCTTTTACTAGTTCTCTGCCCTCTGCTAAGTCGATGTGCCTCCAGCCCTGGGCACCCTGTCTGAAAAGTAGGAACAGTACTGACGATTGAGAAGGGCCACCTGCCTTAAGGGGTTGTTGAGGGAGTCACATGGGCTCATGTGCAGGAGTGCTCTAGAATGTGACACAGGTGGAGGACAATCTGTGGGACACGCGTGGAGGGAGACAAGGTGACATTCTTACCCAGCAGGTGAGCCGGGATGGGTCCCCTGAGGTTGATGTATCTGTCTCCATATCGGCGGTGCAGTGCGCGGCGGACGTAGGCATGGAGGTTCAGGTAGAGGGGCTCTACTTGATGGTAGAGGTGCTCCAGATCCTCCACGAAGGTAGGCGACTCATACCAGGAGCGCCAGTAGGCCCCTGTGTCTGAGAAGCCTGGGGGGAGGGTGGGGAGTGTTGGGGGTGCAGCTCAGGCCCCAGGCTGGGGCACCCAGCTACTGCTTCACCATTCTCCTGGCTGCGGGCCCGTGTATCTGCCAGCTAGTTAGGAAAGACGGCTTGGGGGCTGCTGCTCTAAGACTTTCCAACTAGGGGTTGTTCTAACTCCAGCTAGATAGATCCTGGAGAGGTGAAGATGAGCGCTAGGGCTTCAAAGTGTGCCAGGAGGCGCAGTGTGAGGGCCGCACAGCCGCCTGGATGAAGGCAGGTGGGGCTTGAGCTGGTTCCACCGTCCACTACCTACCTGTGCCTTCTTGAGTCAGTATATGGAGTCATTGTAATGGCTGCTCTGTGTGACTCGGGGGTTGGGCTCCGTGGGGCCAGGGGATGGGGGAGCACCCAGCAAGGTGGGAAGGGCAGCACTCACTCCCACCATGGATGGGGTGGGCGAACTCACCATCCTTCTGGTAGGCCTCATTGCTGAGGACAGTGAAGTTCTGGTACAGGGGCTTCAGCGGGGTGCCCACAGCATTGTGCCAGCCCTCCCAGGCATAGAGCAGCAGGGCGTAGTTTCTTGAGATGGCCATGATGTGGGTGAGCTCTGAGACACAGGGGAGCAGGGTCAGTTGTTTCCACCAAGGCAGCAACGGTCTACAGTAGAGCTCACATGCCAGTCCTCACCATCTCTATCTGCTTCCTCAACATCACATGGGGATGGGGTTCAAGTCCAAGTTCAGTCACCGCCTTGCAATGAGGGCAAACCCCTCTCGACTCTCTGGCCTCAATGCCTTCTCAGTCCTCTGTCTTTCAGAAACCCATACACCAAATCCCTCGATGGAGACACTTTGAAAACCCCCTTTTCATCACAGTGTCCCCAAAGGCAAGGGCTGCCCACAGGCTGGGCGGGATGGGGCTGGGAGCTATGCAAAGCAAGCACTCAAGAGAGACCCTTGTCCCCACGGAAGTGAGGCTCTAAGGGAGGGGATACAAAGAGGA
The DNA here is from genome assembly GCF_003254725.2 of Canis lupus dingo. Lineage (NCBI taxonomy): Eukaryota > Metazoa > Chordata > Mammalia > Carnivora > Canidae > Canis > Canis lupus. The sequence continues at coordinate 15,079,586 of NC_064251.1, forward strand.
TGTGTCCAGAGGCCAAAACCCAGACAGATCCTTCACAGCTCTCGTTGGTTGGAGTGCTAACCTTAGGCCACCTAGTAGATGAGGGGGGTGTGGGTGTGGGAGGAGAGAAGGAGGGTCACAAGAGGTCTAAGGCCTGTGGAGGGCTCTGGGGAGACTGAAAGGACCCATGAAAGGGAAAAAACACAGGCGGCCAGGAATAAGGCTAGTGGGAATAGGAGAGGCCAAAGCACCCATGGAGGCAGGGATGGTGTGGGAGCTGGAGGCTGGAGTTTCAGAAATCAGTCTGCTGGGAGAAGCAGGGATGTGGGAGCATCTGACTGTTCAGCCCTGGTTGGAGGTCAATACCTTTGGGTTTACCCACTCCCTCCATGGGCCCTCCCTTTTTTTTTTTTTTTTTTAAGATTTTATTTATTCATGAGAGACACACAGAGAGAGGCAGAGACATAGGCAGAGGGAGAAACAGGCTTCTATGGCGGGGAGCCTGATGGAGGACTCCATCCTAGGACCCTGGGACCATGACCTGAGCCAAAGGTAGATGCTCAACCACTGAGCCACCGAGGTGCCTCAGGGCCCTCCCATTAAACACACCCTCTTCCTGGGTGCAGCTGGGCCTTGGGGTAGGGCTGGGAAGCCCCAACAGAGACAATAGAGACAGAGCCATACCTGGGTCCAGGGACCAGCAGATGGCAGTCTTGTTGGGGTAGAAGCAGACCCTGGCTGTGGAATAGATCCTGTTCATGTTGCTCAGCAGAGCGTTGTACTGGAGAGTTAGAGTTGAGAAAATGTTAGCAGTGAACACCCCCAGAGACAATCTGGTGGCGCCCCTCTCCTCTCTTTGCTAGGATGAAAAGGAGGCCTGGAGAGGGGACGTGGCTAGGACACTCAGGACACTTCTGATCACTAATCTACTGATCCCCCTCCCAGTGGGGCAGCCTGTGGATGCGGAAACAAGTGTCCTTAGAATTTGGGATGGGGTTCAAGTCCAAGTTCAGTCACTGCCTTGCAATGAGGGCAAACCCCTCTCGACTCTCTGGTCTCAATGCCTTCTCAGTCCTCTGTCTTTCAGAAACCCATACACCAAATCCCTCGATGGAGACACTGAAAACCCCCTTTTCATCCGTTTACTTGAACTTCACTTTCTACACCCCATCTCTAAGAGAAATCAATGTTTCAGGAAGCCATTCTGGGCTCAGAGGCTTCTCCTGCAGCCAGGGTGCCTCCTACCCAGGGTCCCTTCCTGCCAGGCTCCCCCGCCAGCGCCCGGACGCCCTGGAGGCAAGCTGGCCACTTCTGCCTCGCCGCCCAGGTCCCGAGGGCCCACCTGCTGACGCTTCTCCACAGGCAGGTTGGCAGGGCCCAGGGTGCGCACACCACTGATGACTCTTCGCAGGACTGGGTCGCTGAAGTTCTGCCAGATCGGGTCATACAGCTCCTTGGCCTTCTGGCCCCAGACCTCAGCAAACTCCTGGTTGAGCAGGGCCGCTTCCTCCTGCGGGCACCGGGGGGATACAGGGAGGCCATGGCTCCTTAAACGGGAGGAAGGCGGGGGGCTCCCGGACACTGGGGCCTCCTCTCGGGCCTGCGGGGTCAGGAACTGGGGGAATCGGCCTCAGGTGGACGGTGGAGCAGAAACGGGGGCCAGAAGAGAGGCGGCTGGAGAGGAGGGTAAGGAGGCGGCGATGAGCAGGGGCAGGAGCCGTGAGGGGCAGGCTGAAGCCACCGGGGCCGCGGCCGGAGCGAGCGGGCACCCTGACCCAGCCCGAGGTCGTCCCGGGGCGCCGCCACCGGGGGGGGCTCGAGGCCAGGGGAGCCGGCTCCGTCCCCTCGGTGCTCGCACCGGGCACGGACCATGCGCCCGGCACCGCGCGGGGACACCACCGCGGGTCTGCGGGGCTCGGCGGGGTCGGGGGCTCCCCGCCCCCCAGCGCCGGGCCGCGGGCCTGTGATTGGGCGCCCGGGCCCCGCCCCGCCCCCGCCCCGGGCCCGCGCGCCCACCTGGCGCCGCGCGTTCTCCTCGGTGATGTTGGTGTCGTACGCCCAGCTGGCCACCGTGCTCTGGTACATCACCAGCTCGGCGCTCGAGTTGAAGCTCTGCACGAAGAGCTGCGCCCCGGCCTCGTCGGCGGCAAAGTTTCCGGGCTGCAGCTCGGGGTCGAGCGCCAGGGCGGCGGGCGGCGGCGGCGGCGGCAGGAGCAGCGGCAGCAGCAGCAGCAGCGGCAGCGGCAGCGGCAGCGGCCCCCGCCCGGGACGGCCCGGCGCGGCCCCCATGGCGCGGTGCGCGGTGCGCGGTGCGGGTGCGCGGTGCGCGGTGCACGGTGCGGCGCTGCCCCTTCTCCCGCGCCGCGGCCGCCCTGCGGGTTATAAAACCCCGCCGCCGCCTTCCGACACACCCCCACCTCCCCGCCCCGCCGCGCTTCCTCCTCGACTCCAAAGTCCCCCGGCTGCGGGCCTAGCCGCGCGGGGCGGGGACCGACGCTTCCTGGCCCGCCTGGGCAGGGGCGCCCGCCCGGGGAGGGGCCAAGGCGGACCCCGCGAGCTGCAGCCCGGGAGAGGCGGGGGGGCTCAGGTCAGGCCCTCTCAGAGGAGGCAGGAGAGGGGGAGCTCCCCCGCGACACACGCGCACACCCCCCTCCGAGGCAGAGGGAGCCGGCAGTTTGCTGGAACACCCCAAGTCTGCACACGGTGCCCTCTCCTTGCCATCACCCAGCCTCGGCGCGGGGACCCGGGAGCCCGGCGGTGCCCGGGGCTCAGTCTCGCGGCCGAACGGCCCCAGGCCTCTCTGGGCTCCGGAGCGACAACGTGGGGGAGCTGTCCGCGGCGCCGCTGGTGCAGCAGAGATGGGGGTGCTGATCTGTCGCCCGGTCCTGCTTCTCCACCAGGCCTGGGGGAGGGGGTGTGGCCTGCACCCGCGACGGGAAGTTTCGGCTTTCGGCTTTGGCTTTCGAGAGGGGCTCGGAGCCCCGGGCTCACCTGTGGCCCGGGGAGGGGGTGAAGGGGAGGGGGGAGGGGGGGACTTACCAGAAAAGGAGCGGGGAACGGAGAGGCTGTTCCGGGAGGGTTTGTAAAGAGGCACGGGAGCGCTGGCACACATGCCCCCTTCCCACTGGGGACACAAGCCGTCAGTGGCTTCCGCAGAAACCACCCCACAGACTTGCAGCCTTTGGGAATTGCAAGATGAACTGTCGCGGGGGAGGTCCCCCTTTCCAGCCTCTCTGTCACCAGAGAGCTACCCCCTCATTGTGACAGATGAAGAAATTAAGACTCAGGTTTGAGTGGCTTGCTCCCAGTCACCTCAGGCCTCCACACTCCCCGTCAATCTTTTCCTGTGTCATCCACGTGTCCCTCCAAGTGAGGAGCACAGGGAGGGAAGAGAGTGGCATCTTTCTGAGGTGGCTGTGGAAGCTGAGGCTCCTCTCCTAACTCCTCAGCACCAGGGCAGCCCTCCTCAGAGGTGGGAGAACTCTATACCCTGGCAGACCTGGACAAGGGTGTGGGAGGGGATGGTGGAAGAAGCAGGAGGCGGGGCAGAGGAAGCAGGAAAGGAACAGCTTGGGTGGCTCCCCAACCCATTCAGCAGCTTGAGGCAGTTGGGAAGGAATCCAGTATCTGCGTGTGGACGATGCCTGAGGCTCCGAGGGACACATGGGCTCCCCTTGTCATATGGAGTATGTGCAGGAGGCTGTGACCCGAGAACCCCTGAGATGGCTTATGAGATGACAGGGGGCCAGGAACAGGTGTGTGAAGGGGGACGGGGTAGAGGTGGCCAGGAAGATGGTTGCTCCAGAGGGGGAGGCTGATTGGTGCTGTCCTTAGACTGAGCAGAGGCAGGGGACAGAGAGCTGGGGGCCCTGTGGCTTTCCCTCATGCCAAGGGACACTGGGGCACCTTAGGGCTGGTTAAGTGGCCCCCTGTGACCAGAGCAGCCCTAGCAGGGGTGACGGGCCAGGAGGAGGGTGAAGCAGTGGGCTGGGGCTCTCCTTCTCAGAACCATGTGGCTCTCAGGTGGTCCTAACAGCCTGGTGTTCCACACTTCGAGCCCCGTTGCACACAAGTGAGCTGCTGTCTTCTGGGAGGGAGGAGTCTCCACTGCTGGTTTGCAGTGTGTGTGGGGGGAGCTGTGTTGAGAATAACACCCCTCAGGCCTGAAGGAAGGATCAGGGTGGGGGGTGGGGGTGCAGGATGGTTGGAGTGGAGGAAGAGCCTAAGGCTTATCTTGCAACCTGGGAGCCTTTCTCTGTCATCAGAAAAGGAACCCAAGGAAAGCAGGCTGAAGGGAGATTTCAGTCCCGACTTCCGTCTGAAGAGCTGCCCAATGAGAACCTACCTAGGAGGACAGGCAAGCAGGCCAGTCCGTTCTCAGGTCTGTGTGGCATCATGATGTCTATAGAACATATGGGTTAGAGACTGAGTTCAGCATGGGACGGCTTCTGCCTCATTGAAAAATAATTGAAGCAAACGTAAATGGGTTGGAAGATAATCTCCTCCCCATGGTTTACATGGAGCAAACTGATGCCAGGGCTGGTTGGAGGCGTCACTCCGTGCCTCCCTAACGGTCACATTTACTATAATAGTCTGCTTCCTCCCACACCATCGGTTTCAGGAGATAGGGACGGGGTCTGATTCCCTGGTTTTCCCAGAGCTTAGCACAGTGCCTGGCACAAAGCAGACCCTCATTTAAGGAAGGGATAAAAGGAATAAACATCATTCATATTCACTTTCCAGGTGGCAGGCTCCCAGCCTCCTGCAAGAATAACAGGAAGAGCTGAAGCTCACTAATTTGGAATTTGCAATAATATTGACGCCACAACCTTGATCCCAATGAGTACAAGTTAAAAATAACTTCTTTCTCTCTCTTTAGGGTCTTATTCACAAGGGGGAGGTATAATAAGAATACATGTTACATTTAGATAGCACTTTAGACCTCCTCAATTCTTTTGTGGGAATTAACTAATTTGATATTGATACTATCCCTGAGAGTTAGGAAGGAGAGACTGTCCTTTGGTCATTTACTTTTTGTCTGCCATCAAAACAATGGAGGGGGTTCTGGTTCCTATAGGAGAAGACATTATGATTAGGCCAGTGCAAAGAATTGTGGATGCCTGACCCAATAAAGGAAATGCAGTCTGCTTGGGAGGACATTCACTATCTCCACCTCTCTTCCAGGGAAGGAGAAATCACCAGCTATCACAGTTGGAGGAAAAAAAAAAAAAAACACCTTAGAAAATATGCCCCAAATGGAATACAATTTGAGAGTCTATAAATAAACTCTTATATTTATTCAATTGATTTTTTGATAAGGGTGTCTGGACAATTAAATGGGGTGGAGGGAAAGGGAAGAAATTCTTAACAAATGGCTCTGGGACAACTGGATTTCTACCTACCAGAGAATAGAGTTGGACCCCCACCTCATACCATTTACAAAAATTAACCCAAAATAGATCATAGACAATGTAAGAGCTAAAATCATAAAAATCTTAGAACATAGATATAAATTTTTGTGACCTTAGATTAGGCTGTAGTTTCTTAGATACGATACCAAAAGCACCAGTGACAAAAGAAAAATTACGTAAATTGGACTTTGTCAAAATTAAAACCTTTTGTGCTTCAAAGGACACCATCAAGACAATGAAAAAGACAACTCACAAAATGGGAGAAAATATTTGCAAAGCATGCATATGATAAGGGACTTGTGTCCAGAATATTAAAGAACTCTTACAACTCAACAAAAAGACAAATAACTCAATTTAAAAATGGACAGAGGATTTGAATAGACATTCTCCAAAGAGATACACAATGACCAATAGGCACATAAAAAGATTCTCAACTTCATTAATCATCAGGAAAATGCAAATCCAGCCACAAAATGAGCTACCACTTCACACTAACCAAGATGCCTAAAATAAAAAAGATAGGGCACCTGGCTGGCTCATTCAGAAGTCTGTGACTCTTGATTTCTGGGTTGTGAGTTCATGCCTCACATTGGGTAGAGAGGTTGCTTTTAAAAAATAAATTTAGGGTAGCCTGGGTGGCTCAGCGGTTCAGTGCTACCTTAAGCCCAGTGCGTGATCCTGGAGACCCGGGATTGAGTCCCACGTCGGGCTCCCTGCGTGGGGCCTGCTTCTCCCTCTGCCTGTGTCTCTGCCTCCCTCCCCCCCTCTCTCTGTGTCTATCATGAATAAATAAAATCTTAAAAAAATTTTTTTTTAATTTAAAAAGACAATAAATGTTGTTGAGGATGTGGGGAAATCGGAACCCTTATACACATTGCTAGTGGGATTGTATAATGATGCGGCCACTTTGGGAAGCAGATTGGCAGTTCCTCAAATTGTTGGTTGTAGAGTTACCAGGTGACCCTGCAACTCCATCCTGAGGTATATACCCAAGAGAACTGAAGATGTGTCCACACAAAAACTTTTACACAAATGCTCAAAGCAGCATATTGTTATTCACAACAGTCCAAAAATGGGAAACAACCCAAATGTCCATCAACTGATGGATAGACAAAATGTAGTATATTCATACAATGGAATGTTATTCTTCCACAAAAAGAAATGAAATATTGATTATATGCTACAAGTATTGATGCTATTACATACTACAGCATGGATGAACCTTGAAAACATTATGCTGAGTGAAAGCAGCTGGTCACAGAAGGCCACATATTTTAATAAACCATTTATATGAAATTTTTAGAATAAGCAAATCTGTAGAGACAGAAAGTAGACGAGTGGGTGCCAGGGACTGGGGGGAGGGGAATTGGGAGTGGCTGCCAATGGAAAGGAGTTTCTTTATGGGATGATGAAAATGTTCTGAAATTGGCAGTGATGGTGGCATAACTACAAGTATACTGAAAACCACAGAATCGTACACTTCAAACGGGGGAATTTTATAGTACACGAGTTATATCTCAATAAAATTGTTTATTAAAAAATATGCCCAAATGTTTACTTCTGTCATTCTACAGTCATCAAGAAATTTTCTGATGTTTTTTTTTTTTTTTTTTTTTTTTTTTTTTTTTAATTTTTTTTTAAATTTTCTGATGTTGACTGGCTTTCAGAGAAGCTGTGCTTCTCTTACTGAAAATACCCACCTACTCCATTTGCTTAGCCAAAACCTACCCATCTCTCAAAGCCCAGCCCATAAACAGTTCTAGTTTCTTTAATCCACGCTAATCTCTTTTCCATATTTATTCAGCATTAGCTCACACAGGCACCAAAAGCAAAGTGTAGGGTAAATAGCACTGGATTAGGAGCCAGAAAAATCTGGGCCACACAAGTCTTATGACCTGTGCAAAATAACCTCTCCGAGCGTGTGTAAATGGCTGTAAGCACTTTTATCCATCCTCCTTCCAAGGGTCATGAGAAAATGAAGACAGATCTCTTGTCTGTTGTCACACAAAAACAAGATGTTATTAATATAAAAATCATCAGCTCCCATTCGCTATATGCAAGGCACTAGGCTGAAAGAGAAATACAAATTTATTGCCTTTAATGTAAAAAATGGGGTGAAGAGAAGATTAGGTCCCTGAGGCCACTTGCTAAAGGCTCACATCAGTAGTCGGTGCTAAGGAGTTGGGAGGAAGAAGGCTTCAGCAGGCAGGAGGGGAAGGAGGGCGGAATCTGAGAGAGGTAGGCTCCTCAGGCAGAGGGTGAGAACAAGGATGCTGAGAGGCCAAGATCAGCACGGTTTGTTTAAAGCCAGCCAGCAGTGTCCAGTGGAACTTTCTTATGATGGCAGAAATGTCTGTCCAACAGAAATATAATGAGAGCTGCATATAGAATTTTATATGTCTGGTAACCACACTTATTTTATTTTATTAAAAAAATTTTTTTGATCCCTGCTTGGGATCTATTCCATATATATATATATATATATATATATATATATATATATAAATTATTATTATTCATGAGAGACAGAGAGAGAGAGAGGCGGGCAGAGACGCAGGCTCCATGCAGGGAGCCCGACGTGGACTCAATCCCGGGTCTCCAGGATCATGCCCCGGGCTGAAGGCAGGTGCTAAACCGCTGAGCTACCCAGGCTGCCCTGGTAACCACATTTAAAAAATAAAAAGTGGGGCATGGGGGGCTCAGTTGGTTAAGCATCTGACTTCGGCGCATGTCATGATCCCAGGGTCCTGAGATGGAGCCCCTCATTGTCCAGCTGCATCTGGCTCCCTGCTCAGCGGGGAGCCTGCTTTTCCCTCTCCAACTTGTGCTCTCTCAAATAAACAAAACAAAACAAAAAGAGATAGGTAACATTCATTTTAATAACAGTCATGTAATAATTTAATATTTTATGTAAACCAATATATCCAAAATAGTCATTTCAACATGCAATAGTTATAAAAATAAGTCATGAGATATTTTACCTTTTTGTGTGTATGCTAAGTCTTAACAATCCTGTGTGCATTTTTTTTTAAAGATTTTATTTATTCATGAAAGACACAGAGAGAGAAAGGCAGAGACATAGGCAGAGGGAGAAGCAGGCTCCAGGCAGGGAGCCTGATGTGGGACTCTATCCTGAGACTGTGGATCATGCCCTGAGCCAGGGGCAGGTGCCCAACCGCTGAGCCACTCAGGGGTCCTTCCTGTGTGCATTTTACACATCACGTTTTGGATGCTAAATTTTCAACAGAGAGTGAAATGTAATCCTACCAAAACAAAAGAGTTGTATTCAATGGAAAAATATTTTGTACTGTTTCTGTATTAATTAATTAATTAATTAATTAATTAAAAGATTTTATTTATTTATTCATGAGACACACACACACACACACACACACACACAGAGGCAGAGGCACAGGCAGAGGGAGAAGCAGGCTTCCTGCAAGGGACCCAATGCAGGACTCGATCTCAGACCCCAGGATCATGGCCTGAGCCAAAGGCAGACATTCAACCGCTGAGCCACGCAGGTGTCCCTGCTTCTGTTTTTAAATTATAATTAAAGAAAATTAAAATCCAGTTACACTGGCCACATTTCATTTAGGGCTATTAGTTTTCATGTTGGTCAGTGCAGCCCTAGAGTTAAAATTATGAGGGTAGATTGTGGGATTGAAGCTGGAGATAGCTTCTAAATCCACACCTCCAGCCCAGACCTCCTTGGGCTCTAGGCAAGTGCTCATTTGCCTTCCAGAGTTTCTGTCTGGGGTCTGGATTATGATCGTGGTGACTGTACTATCAACTCCTTTCCCCCAGAGGCCACCCCACAAGGAAATGTGGAATCCTAGCTTTGCAGAGTACTTTAGGGCTCACCTAGCCGAGTTGCCTCCAAATGGGATCCTGGACGCTTTGGGGTCCTTGAAGGTGCTCATGAAGGTCAGATACCCACTTCCAACTGAAATCATACATTTCCCCAAGGTGCAGGTGCTGCACAGGTTACTTACAGCATGCCATTTTGCACTTTCAGTGGACACACAGCAGCTAGGTTGGGAACACTAGTAGTCTCCATCTAATCACAAGCCTGGCTGCTTTATTTCACTCTGTAAGTATTACTGAGACCCTGTTACAGCCAGGCACCTCTGCATGCGGAGGTCTCGGCACAGAGCCAAACAGAGGCCAGCTGTGCATGTGTCTGTGGCCCGGGAAGGATGATGCTCTGTTGAGGCAGGGGCTGGAGTAGAGAGGAGGACCCACAGACGTGCTTCCCCACCAAGGGCTTCAGGGAAGAAAGGCCTTGAAGGGGGACAACCAGCAGCCCAGTGGACATCTGGGGAGGGGCTGTTGTGGACCTGCTCCCCATCTTTGAGGAAGAGCCAGATATTGGGCCAGTGTGGCTGGAGCACAAGGAGCCATAGACAGGCTAAGTGCAGACGGGAGATCAGAGTGTGTTTAATCTTGCCTGTTGGAGTGGGGACCTGGTTATCCTGAGATGAGAACCCAATGGAATTACAGTATTGGAGATAGACTTTCGTTTTTTAAAAATGTATTTTTATATAATATATACATTATAAATAATATAAATATGTATACATGATATCTAATGTAATGGGTGTTAAGAAATATAATTAAATGAACACCATAAACTCCCTTTGCCAATATTATTGTCTAGCTGAGACCCGTCCTTCTCTTTTCTGTCTTCTGCTCCCGCATGCACCCCCATTTGGCTTCTCTGAATGTTGTTTATTACTCTTCACTTTTGGAGATTTGTTTATTCGAGAGAGAGAGCAAGAGTGCACAAGCGGGAGGGGCAGAGAGAGAGGGAGAGTCCGAAGCAGACTCTGCACTGAGCTCGGAAGCCTGACTCAGGGCTCCATCCCAGGACCCTGAGATCACGGCTTGAGCCGAGAAACCAAAAGTCTATCACTCAACTGACTGCACCACCCAGGTGCCCCTACTCTCTTCACTTTTATTTTTTTTTAAGATTTTGTTTATTTATTCATGATAGACGCACAGAGAGAGAGGGAGGGAGGCAGAGACACAGGCAGAGGGAGAAGCAGGCTCCATGCAGGGAGCCCAACATGGGACTCGATCCCGGGACTCCAGGATCATGCCCTGGGCACTTAAACTGCTGAGCCACCCAGGCTGCCCCTCTCTTCACTCTTAAAGAATAGTTTCAGTACTTTGTGTATTTCTAAACATCACACTGTTTAGCTTTGCTTGTTTTAGAATTTTATAAAAACGTGTCACCTGGGAACATACCTAAGAGAAATGAAAATGCATGCTGGGGATCCCTGGGTGGCGCAGCGGTTTAGCGCCTGCCTTTGGCCCAGGGCGCGATCCTGGAGATCCGGGATCGAATCCCACGTCAGGCTCCCGGTGCATGGAGCCTGCTTCTCCCTCTGCCTGTGTCTCTGCCTCTCTCTCTCTCACTGTGTGCCTATCATGAATAAATAAAAATTTAAAAAAAAAAAAAAAAAAAAAAAAAAAAAAAAAAAAAAGAAAATGCATGCTGTGCAAAGACTTGCATACAAAGCAGTATTATTCAAAGTAGCCGAAAAGTGAGAACAATCCAGATGTCCATCAACTTGTGAGTGGGTGAGCAACATGTGGTTATGTCCACATAATGGAATATTATTGGACCTTAAAAGGAATGAAGTTCTGATACATGCTACAGCATGGACGTAGTCCCAAACATGATGCCAAGTGAAAGAAACTAGACACAAATGACTACATATTGCACAATTCTATTTATATATAATGTCCAGGGGGATCCCTAGGTGGCGCAGTGGTTTAGCGCCTGCCTTTGGCCCAGGGCGCAACCCTGGAGACCCGGGATCGAATCCCACATCGGGCTCCCGGTGCATGGAGCCTGCTTCTCCCTCTGCTTATGTCTCTGCCTCTCTCTCTCTCTGTGTGACTATCATAAATAAATAAAAAATTTAAAAATATACATATATAATGTCCAGAGAGGTCAAATCTATAGAGATGGAACATAGATCAGGGGTTGCCTGGGGCTGGAGATGGGAATAGGGAGGGGTGACCAAAAGTGGGCATGAGGGTTATTTTTGAGGTGATGGAAATGTACTGAAATTAGATAGTGTGGTAGTTGCACAATTCTCTATATTAATCTAGTAATTGCACACTTAAAATGGCTGACTTATGCTACAACACGGAAGTGTAAATTAAATTATATTTTTAGGGGTACCTGAGTCAGTCGGTTGAACGTCTGACTCTTGATTTTGGCCCAGGTCATGATCTCAGAGTTATGAGATCAAGCCCCGAGCTGGGCTCCATACTCAGGAGGGAGTCTACTGGAGATTCTCTCTCTCCCTCTCTCTCTGCCCCTCTACCCTACCTCTTGTGCTCTCTCCCTCTCTAAAACAAATAAGTAAATCTTTAAAAAAAATATTTTGATACAGCTTTTTTAAAAAAGACATATTAGTCTTCTGAGGCTTGTTTTTTTCTCACAATTATGTTTCTGAGACTCTACTGGTGTTGTTGCAAAGAGTAGTAGTAGTTCATTTATTTTCACCCATCGTGATGACATTACAATTTATTTCCCCAGCTTCTAATCCTGTCATTGGATATGTGAGTTACCTCTTGTTTTTTGCTATTACAAAACAATATGCCAGTAACACGTTTGTACACGTCTCCATGGTATGCAGTATATGTATGTTGAATAATAAAATATCAGGGCTTGTATATACTGTATGTCTTTTCTTTCATGTCATTTTTCAGAAATTCATTAGTATTATAATTTATAAAACTATTGTTTTCCCAGCATTGAAAAGTAAAACAAAAACAAAACTAGTCCTCATTGAGAAACACTGCTGTCAGGAATACACTAGGAGTAAAATTGCTGAGTCAAGGGTATGCAGATGTTCAAAGATATGTAAAAGTTCAAGGGTGTTCAAATGTCAAACTGCTTTCTAAAATACTTATATTGGGGGCGCCTGGCTGGCTCAGTCAGTGGAACATGTGACTCCTGATCTTAGAGTTGTGTGTTCCCACCTTGGGTGTGGAGCTTACTTAAAATTAAAATAAGTAAATAAAAGACAAAACAAAATACTTGTACTAATGTGCACTCCCACCAGCAGTGGATGAGAGCTCCTACACTGGTCCATCTTCACCAACACTTACTATTGTCCAATTTTTAAATTTGTGCCAATTCTGTGGGTAGGACAGGCCTTCCTTCCCCTGCTGCTGATGAGGTCAAACACCTTTTTCATGTAACTGGGGGCATTTGTGTTTCCTCTTCCAAGCTGTTCCTGTTTGTTTCCTTTGCTCATTTCTTTTCTTTTTCTTCTTGATTCATACAGTTCTTCAAATATCCTAGCTAGTAGTCCTTTGTCATTTAAATGTGCCGCAGATATAATTCCCAGTTTGTGACTTGTTTGCATCTTTTTAAAGATTTTATTTATTTATTCATGAGACACACACACACACACACAGAGGCAGAGACACAGGCAGAGGGAGAAGCAGGCTCCATGCAGGGAGCCCGACGTGGGACTCGATCCCGGGTCTCCAGGATCAGGCCCTGGGCTGAAGGCGGCACCAAACCGCTGAGCCACCCAGGCTGCCCTTGTTTGCATTTTCTTGGTGTGTCTCAATCACAGAAGGTCTTACTTTTTTTTTTTTTTTTTTTTAAGATTTATTTGAGAGAGACAGAGATAGAGAGAGAGTGAGCACAAGCGAGAGACAGGGACAGGGAGAAGCAGGCTCCCCACTGAGCAAGGAGCCCAACGTGGGGCTCGATACCAGGCCCTGGGAATCGTGACCTGAGCCGAAAACAGATGCTTAACTGACTGAGCCACCCAGGCACCCTGAAGGTCTTACGTTTAAAGTAGTTGGGTTTTATCTGTTTGGTTAGCTCCTCTTCACTCCTCGTAGATCATGCCTTGGGGAGATCACGGTCAAAGCCCCAGCCTGACCCCCACTGAACTGACAAGTTCCAGAGCAGAGCATGGACAACCCCTTTTAATATGGACCCTCCTGCCCCCAGCCTCATGTCAGCCCCACTTTATACTCTGGTTTATTTTAAAGCTTTTTTATTTTTTCACCTGTCTTTCTCTGCTCCTTGGACCCCCCTGTTGGTTTACAGAACCCCAAGTTAAATCCAAACTCTGGTACAAGCTCCTTTTTAAAAAAAAACAGTCCAGAGGTCTTCTGTTTATTTATTTACTTACTTATTTTTACACCTGTTAAGCCATGAATTCTTAGGAACTGGTTCCAGGAGCTCAGGCTCCATTCCACCAGTTCTCCCCATGTGCGCCTCTGGGCGGAGCAAGTTGGTGTTTCTGGTGAACCCAGGTAACTTTCTCTTTGGCTTCTTTCTTTTTCTCATCATCTTCCTTCCCACGTTTCAGGAAGCTATCTTGGCTCTTAGAGCGTTTAATATGCTCAGTACGTAGGTTAATTCTCTTGGCAAGAAACTCGCCCTTAACTTGTTTACAACAATGCCAACAGCATGCTGGGTAACACTGCAGGCTCTTCCAATTTTGCCATGGTAACATTTGTTGGGCATTCCTTTTTGAACACTGCCCATTCCCTTGATGTCTACAATTTCACCTTTCTTGAAGATTTGCATGTATGCAGCCAAAGGAGCAACTCTTGTGTTTTCTAAAAGGCCTAGAGAGCATACAGTGGTGCCTCTCTTCTTTCCCTTTGGGCTGGTTGTTCTGGCACCTTGGTGGAAGAGGGGGTTCTGGCTGAAAGGCACACCTCCTCCTAGAAGTGTTCCAGCCCCCCAAGGCTGAGTCACTTCTTCCTCTATTTAGGGGGTTAGTCTGCCTAAGCATCAGGTGATTGACAGGAGACAGGTTTTTGACTATTAAAATGGAAGATCTTTCACTTTGAGTAAGCATGGTTTATTAAACACAGTATTTCAAAACATGGGATGCCTTAACGGTGGGATGTTTGGGAGGGGAAATATGGTTGGAAACTCTTACCAGAGATGCCTATGGTAGTCCTGACATCCACCTGCCTCCACCTAAACATTTCCGGGGACAGGAAGCTCACTACCGTTGGGGGCTGGACTGCTCTAGTTGTTAGAAACTGTGTCTTATGCTGTGTCTCCTGCCTCGTCATTTATACTTGCTGTTCTTCACTCTGCTCTCTAGAGAAACACCTAGTGAGTCTTTTCGCTCTTTGACATGACTACCCTCCAACATGAGAGGTAGCTTCCATGTCTATCTGTGTCTCCTTTTCTTCAGGAGAAATCTATCACCTTCAGTGATTCCTGGGAAGAGACAGTTTTCAGATTCCTCTGCACATGATCACCCTCTTGTGAACAGACTGCAGATTTTCTGCATCCTGTGTACATTGTATATCCTTGTTTGAGGAAAGCCTCGGGGCCGGTCTAACAGTGTAGAGGGGGCCCTGAGCCAGTTAACGGGAGTCTCCTGGGGCAGCTGCAGAGCGCCGTGGCTGTGCTGGCGGGCTCGTCAGCCCTGGCGTTCCCACAGAACCCAGGAGCTGACGGAAACCACTTTGTTTATGCGCCTCGTTACCATCTACATGCAGAGCATCTACAGAATCCACCCTTCTGCTTGGGCTCAGCACTCCTCTCTTTTAAGGAAGTTTTCTTAACGTTTGTGTCTCCTTTTAGCTCTCTCCACAGCTTCATGTCAAGCACATCTTTAATAAGCAAGACAGTGTTTTGTTTTGTTTTTTAAATGTTGATATTCCAAAGAACGCATCCTTGGACTCTCTGTATTACATTCTGCATCAGGCCCCCCGGCTCCCTGGAAGCAGGGCCAAGGGGAAGGGGTGTTTCTTCACTCTGGGCCCACGGTGAAGCCCAGCTTTGCCATAGCCACGGACAGTGACAACCCATCTCCGCCTCCCAGGCCAGGAACCTCTGAGTAATCTTTGACTCATAGCGGTCCTGTCTCCTATTGCCTAATTTTGCCTGGTCTTCATTAAAAACATTCCCTGCTTTTCTTTCTCATTTGTTCCTCTGCACATTTCTCCTGAGACCACCGTGCTTCTGCCAGAGATGGTCTCACTAACACAGACTACCTGGATGTTTAACAAGCAATTCCAAAGACCTGATGGGCCCTGAGCCCCAGCTAGGAGTATTGCTCCAGCTGAACCCTGACAGAAGGGATAGGAGTCGATCAGGCCAGTTGTTAGAAGGCACATTTCCAGCAGAGGAAACAGAAAGTTATGCTAGTCAGCATTCGGATGTGAGCAGAGGTTAGAAAAGCAGGCTGAGGCTGTTAGAGCCAAGGTGAGTGGTCAGCCTCCCTCCTAAGGAAGGCTTTAGGTTGGGCAGTGCCTGGCCACATTTGTATTTTAGAGCCAGCAGTGAAGATATGATTAGCAAACTTAGAGGGCTGGAGGTGGTGGGAGAAGACAATGGGCTAGGGCCCCCCAGACACCTAGGGCAGTGGTAGATTCAGGAGTGTGCCAAGGGACATGGGACAGGAACTGACCGGTTGGAGTGGAAGGGGCAGGAGGAGACGAGGGAGGTGACAATGCTTTGAAAGACATGTTCCTCGGAGGGGAACATTCTAGAAGCAGGTTTGGGTGGTGGGAAGGAAAGGAAATGACTCAGTTTTGGAGGGTGCTGGTCCTTTGGTGTGAGGAGGTGGGTGACTGGGGAGCCAGCTCCTCACTCCCACAGCAGCTATGGATCCTCTGGTCCACTTCTATGGGTCCTCCATGGGATCCTTTGTGCCTTTTCTCTGCCTGCCTTCTGCCTATTGAGAGGCTGCTGATGCCAGAGAACATCCATCCCAGAGAACCTTCAGGAGGTGTTGAGTGCTTCCCCTTCCCAAGCCCACCATCTTTTCTCTCTCAATCCCTGTTCAGTGAACGTGGAAAGGCAGGTAAAGGTTCCCTGCAGAGGACTGAGGAGCATTCAGAGTCCTGTCCCAGACCCTTGTCCTTTCACAAAACCAGGCCAGGCATTTTCCCTGATCATACCTCCTTACTCCATTTCACCAACATGAACGGATCCTCCTATGCTGTGGATGCTGTGTGGGTGCTGGAGATACAACAATGTACCATGATATCAGGCCATGTGCATTGAGCCAGGCATCTAAGTGCTTTATATATCTTAATTAATTTAAATCTCCTAGCAGCCTTATGGGTTAGCTACTATTCAATTCCCACTTTACAGATGAGGAAACTAAGGCACCAAAAGGTTGGTAAGTTGACTAAGGTCACACAAGTGGTGGAGCCCAAATGCAAAGTCAGATAAATGCCCGCACTGTAAGCCACTGCACTGTTCCCTCCTGCTCTCCCCTCCAGAATGCTGTCTCTGTCTACTTTCACAGGATAGGTCAAGTGCCATACTCTTTAGAGTCAGGATGTTCTTATTCTGGATGCCGTATCTCAACCTCACTTCTCCTGGTATTGCTCCTGATGAGGGATCTCTGTTGCAGTCCCCACATGAATGTGGACAGACAGGACACCTTCCCCTTCCTGGCTTCTCACGGCTCTTCTTGCTCCACCTGTCCTCCTTCCAGTCCCACCACCGCCACTGTCTCTACTTACAGACCCTCATTACCTCTCACGGGCCCCTCTTCTGGGGCTGGGCTCACTAACATGGGGCTCAGGCCAGACAGGGGTCTCCCCCTGGGGGCCATTCTCACATGCAGCCTGGAAATGGATGTCTGTCCTCAAGCACAAACCTGAAAACAGCATCTGTTGGCAAAACCCTTCTCCACGCCTCATCACCTAAGGGATAAAATCTGCACTCCTCAGCATGAAGGCCAAAGTCCTTCCTTGTGTGGCCCCTACCTCTCCGGGTCCCTGTATCAGTGCCCCTGAGGTCCATCGCTGACAACTCCAGCCTTGATAAAGTGTTTGGTAGTCAGCAATAAAGGGAGCAAAATAAGAAGAGTCAGATATAAAAAGTCCATCAGCATATATCAGCCAAGTTGCCAGCTGTCCTTCCTTGGTCACAATATCTTTTATCCCAAGGATCCTTTCTATATATATATATTTTTTTGCAGTTAAAATATTATTTCTTTCATAAAATGGTGGTTATTAAAGTGCTGTTATTTTTTTAAAAATATCTTTATATGGCAAAATGAAAATTGTCTGCAACTCCACTCAGACTCCATCTTTTTCCTGGTGACTCAGTGGTCTAAGGAAGCTGTCCCAGGGTCTGTCCTGCCCAGCCCCCCACCGTGGCCTGGTCCTGCGCCATCGTCCCCCCTGGCCTGGCCTGCCCTCTTTTCCAAAGCGGGGCCTCGGCCTTCGGCGGGGACACGGGTCATCTGCACGCTCTCTTCCCCCCAACCCCGGGGCGCCGGGCCTGGGAGCCAGGCACGCTCCTGTGCTCCTGTGCTCACGTCTACGTTTGCCCAGCGAGCCCGGTACTGCGGCGGCCACCCAGGTACCCGGCAGCTTTCCTGACGTCCGGACCAGAACCAATGTGTTCCAGCCTCCCCCGCAACAGGCGCGGCTGCGGTGGGGGCGAGGGGCTCTGCACCTGCCCGGACCTCCGCACGCACCCAGCACCCACCACCAGTCCCGGCGGGCCCCTGGGGAGCGCACGGGCTGAGGGTCAGGCCCCCCTTGTTTGCGAGAGGCCAGGAACTGCCTGCTCTCTGGGGTGCCGGAGATGATCATCTGTCTCCCGGGCCTCCAGGGAAGCTCAGGCCAGGCAGGGAAAGGGAGGGAGGGCAGGGAGAGGGACCAGAGAGAGAAGCTGAGACAGAGAGGGGGACAGGAGCACAACAAGGCCTAGGGTGGCAGCAGAGACAGAAACACAGGGCCCCGCAGAGAAGGTGGGGGCAGCTGCCATCAGGGTGGCGGGGGGTGGGGGGCTGGAGCTGGGGGTCTGGCCAGCCTCTCCCGGGGCTGTGGAAAGGACCTGCCAGTTGGCTCTAACACAGTTTCCACGGTGGGACCCAGAGCATAGGAGGCAAACTCCTTTCCGGGTTCAGCCCTCACCTGTCCATGTCCAGGGCCCTGGCAAAGTCCTCTGAACACCCAGACCCCTGAAGAGCCTCCAGGACTGCTGTCAGGCTGGGCAGCACCCTGACCCTGCCTGGCCTCCCCACCGCTGAGGACCCTTACGATAAACTCCCTGAAGGAATCAGAGATGGTCAGAGGGACTCCTGGAGGAGAATATGACATTTTGTTTTCCATTACTCTGTAGTCGCTTGTTTCAGGAAGTACCTCTTGAGAGGGTCTTTTAAGCAGATGTCAGAAAGGCATATGTTGACAAGATGGCAGTGCCCTGTTGTGGCTAGACAGGGGCCACCTCATGTCACCCCCCTTGAGGGTGACATAGTTGGCCAACATGCCTAGGAAGAAAGAATGTGAGCTGAGACCCTTCTATCTTAGCAAACCTCCTCTGATGTCAGCTGGCAAGACAGGCGCTAGGGCTTCTGGGAGAAGCCTCTCCATGGAGAAACCTGCATAAGGCCAGTGGAGGTCCCTGCAGTGGCCTGGTTCTGGAAGGAATGGCGGTGGCCTGGCCACTTGGATACTGGGGATGCCACAGGGGCAGTAAACAGCACTGGGCCACTCTAGAGCTCAGGAGCTGGGCTCACTAACATGGGGCCATCACATTTGCTTGTGTCCAGCTGCCCAGGCAAGCAGGTGCAGCTGGGTCTCGAATTCTCAATGAAGTGAAGCCAAGACTGAGCCCTTGGCCAAAATAAGCCCTGAGGGTACTTTATCAAATGAGGAGAGGCCTTTGGGAGGGGAGAAAAGCTCACGATAGCTGAGAGTGCTCAAAGTCCTGTCAATGTCAGGATGTGACATTGCCGTTCAAGCTGTAAAGGGCACAGTGGACAACAGGATGTTGGGATGGATGACTTAGTAAAGTCTCCAAGTAGTAACTTTGCCTTTCAAAAATACAGTCTTAGGTCCTGGAACCTAAGAGCCAGCCCTTGGGCAACATTCTTTTTTTTTTTTCTTTCTAATATTTTATTTATTCATGAGAGACACAGAGCAAGAGAGAGAGAGGCAGAGACACAGGCAGAGGGAGAAGCAGGCTCCATGCAGGGAGCCCGACATGGGACTCGATCCCAGGTCTCTGGGATCACGACTTGGGCTGAAGGCAGGTGCTCAACCACTGAGCCACCCGGGCGTCCCCCTTGGGTAATTCTTGAACCCTGGAGCTTTAGGGTGAGACTTTGAAGCAAGCTTACCCCAGAGACATAAGCTACCTGCTGCTGTCAGAGCAGAAGGCCCCAGTTCTAGCCCTACTCCAGAAGAAGCCCCTCGGATACCTTCTAGAGCAGGAGGCATGACTGGCTCACATCAGGCAATGAGGCAAGAGATAAGGATCAATCCAAACTGGGGGACCAGCTAAGAGGGGGTGATTCTCCCTGGTTGCAGCTCGCTTATTAGCGTCTCCCACTGACTGGCAGGAGGGATCAAGGGGCATGGCTTCCTAGGTAAGGGAGGTTCTAAGGTCAAGATGCCTTCAAATCTAATCTGCTCTCCAAAAGGACCAGATGGCCTGATAGGAAACTCAAGGTAGGAGGCGATGGCCAAGGTCAAGAGAAATGTAAAGGATGGAGGTGGGAGGGGTGAAGCCAGGTTAAGGGACACCTCTGACTCAGGACAGGTATGCTGCTAACTTGTTACGACCTTGGAAGAGTCATCAGCCTTACTTACTGGACTCATCAGAGACAGTGCCTTATATGAGCGTCCCCTTTTTTCTGCTCTTCTGGGTTCAGTTGAGGTCTGACCTAGAGAGGGATGCCCTAAAGCCACCACTGGGGAATGCTGCCTAAGTCTCTACCCAGCTCCCACTGGGGGCACCCTCTGGGCCATGGCTTGGTCCTCCCTCACATTTGGCTCAGCATGGCCATCACACCCTTGCTGCACTTCTGTCATGAGATGGTTGGCCAAGAACCAGAGGGTATGAAGCCAGAAGTGACATAGCTTTCAGAGTCAAGTCGAGAACTAAGAGTTTTGAACAAAGTGCTTTGAACAAAGTGCAAGAGTCGTAGACCTGCAGTTTATGGCTGGTTTGTGGAGCTGATTAGGTGGCTATCATTATCAGCAGTATTTCCCCTCTCTCCATGCCCCTGCTGACAACACCAAGGCTCTGGCCACCCTTTACCCCAAGCCTCATGCCCTCGCTCTCCACAGTAAATGCCCCTAGTGCTTACATCGTCAGCAGTGTTTCTTGATTGACTGACCAACTGATCTACCCAAGGAGAAAAGCAGGAAGGTGGGGACTGAGGACACCACTGGGATACAAACCTCTTCATGTTTTCTTCCCGGGGGGGAGAGGGGTGGCGGCGGGGAGAGCTGGTCCAGGGGAGCTCGGTCCTGGAGTTGGGCTCCAAAGCCTCCTGCTCAGGCCAGGCTGGACAAGGGGAGCTCGGTGTGCCCTACCAATGTAGGTGGCCCTACATCCAGTTTCCCCATTGTGTGAAGAACACGTTCAGGAATCACACAGCTACAACTATGGGCCTACAGACACTTCTTAGACGCCTCAGGGACCACTGCTGGTCCCTGCACACCACCTCACATCTTCAACCTCTGCCCTCCCTGAGGACCTGTCTGCAATCCTGTTTCCCCTTCTGTATACATCGTCTCCTCTGCTGGGAGAAGAGGAGCGTTAGAGGTGGGGCAGGATGGAGGTGACCATGCACATGCCTGCCTCAGGGTCTCTGCCCTTGCTCCGTCTTCCCTCTGGTCGACTTCCCTTCCCCTAGATCTTCACAGGGCCTGCACCCCTCTCTCCTCGGGGAGCCTTCCTCCTGTGACAGTCCAGCCCTTCTCCTGCTTTATTTTCTTCATAATGCTTATTGCTACAGGCAATTAGGGTCTGTGTGTGGGTGTACATACACACATATGTGTGTATATGTGTCATTTACTCGTTTACTTTTTAATTATGTCACCCCCACTTCATATAGGTTACATAAAAGCAGGACCTTCTGTTCATTGATTACTATCTCTCCAGGGCCCAGACAGTGGCTGACACAAATTGGTGCCCAATAAACCTTTGCTGGAAGAAAGGAAAAAAGTGAGGAAGGAAGGAAAAAAGAAGGGAAGGAGGGAAGGAGGGAGGGAAGGCGAGCTAGAGGAAGGGAAGGAGGGAGGGTGAGCTGGAGGAGGGAAAACAGACTTCCTCCTGGTCCCTCCCTCCCCCAGAGGGCTGCACAGAAACACACTGGGAGGTTGGAAAACCCACCGCTTTCATTGCCTCTCACCTTGGGTACCCAGGGCCACCTCTTGCTCCAGGCGGTCCTCACTGTTTATCCAACCCACATCTGGTTCCCTTGGAACCTGGCAGAGGGAAGAGTTGGCCTGACTATGCTGATTCTCACGGCTTCTCCACCTGCCCCGCGGTGTTCAGTTGGTTTGTGAGCAGGTTACTCTTTTGTCCGAGTCTTGTTTTCCTGGCCTAGACCAGCTCTGGGACCCAGAGACCCACTTGTTTTCCTCAGCCTGGGACCCACAGCCTGTGACATTGCTCAGCCCAATCCCCTTGAATTCCGGAGGCTCTAGGTGACTGACTGTCTTCATCAGTGGTCAGGTCCCTGCCCCCCAGCCACCCCTTCACCATTGCTGCTGCTCCACTGGACTGTTTGTGCTGGGGCTGCTGCCCCTGAAGTAGAAAGATAGATTTTTCTCCCCGAGTGATTCTATTTCCATCTTAAGCTCACCAAAGTAGCCACATACTCTCAGAATCAGACTATCTTTTCCAGGAAGTTGGAACAAGTTCGTCAGGGAGTGGGCCTGACGGTGCCACCTGGAGCAGCAGGCTGCTCCCACCTCTGTAGACTGTCAGGGTATGTGTCTTTCAGTGATCTGCCTCCTAAGGCAAGGCCCAGCTCCCAGGGCGGGCACAGGCTTTGGTTCAGGCATGCGGATCCTGGCAATGGCCCAGGAGCCCCGAGGGTGTACGGGTTAGGCATCCTGCACGATGCGCTAGCCACTCAAGCTGTTTCTCTGGCCAGAACACTCCTGCCATCTCCCTGCTGCTCCTTTGCCAGGTGAACCCCTGTAGCTCTCTGAGTCTATGTCACATGCCCCAGAAGCCTCCCCTGACCCTCCCATCTGAGTTGCCTTTTTATGATCTGAGTTGCCTTTTTATGAGCTGAGAAAACAGGGCCGTGCCTGTCGTGTTCACTGATACATTCCCAGGGTCGCCCAGCACCTGGTACACAGAAGGGACTTGATAAATCAACTGTTGTAAAGCGTGAATGAATTCTGTGTGCATGCATCTTACAGAGCCTTTGGCCTGTGGAACCCCGTCTCCTATGCCTTTTGTATTCTCTGTTGCCCAAGATTAAGGCCCCTGCCTGCAGCCCAGGCTGAACAGGAACGTGCTTTGGATGCACCTTGGCCTGACTCTGAACAGGAGTTAACTGGCTGTTTCAGCCTGGCTGGGGGGTAGGGTTCTTTGGAAGAAACTTCTCTGGAAGGGGCCAGAATGGCTAGGAGGCCCCTCTTGTCCTTCCCACACAGGAGCAAGGTAGGCTTGCCAGGTAAATACAGGATATCCAGCTACATTTAAATTTCAAATAAATGACAAACACATTTTAGTATATTACATGTAATAAGTGGAACACACTTATGCCAAAAAAAAAAAAATACTGAATTTAAATTTAACTGGGAATCCATCTTTCTCAACCTCGGAACCCTAGTAAGGGCAGCCCTGATCAGCCTGGCTCCCCAGGGGGATCTGAGGTCCTTTTCATGCGGTACATTCTGTTCACTCTCTGGGTTCTTCCTGTTGTTTAAACACTTTTGGCCAAAGAACAGGGTGAGCTCCAGGTGTGGTTTCCCAGAGCTGTCATGAGCACCCTTAATGCAAAGTCTCCCCCAACATCTCAACTTCAACTCCAGGTACTAGACTGGGGTTAGGGAAAGCCAGTCTCAGGAGTTGAGATATGAAGGAATGAGCCAAGTGATGATCAGGGCATTCCAAGAGAGAGGCAGGAGTGAACTTGGTAAGTCTAGTGTAGGTCCGTGAGTGCAGGAAGGGAGGGGATTGCATGGAAAATGTCCTGGACCACATCCTCAGTCCTCAAGAAGGCTCCTTGGTGCTGCTCTCCTAGCCTGCTCTTACCCACCTCTGACCCCAGCTGTAGAGGGGAAGCTTCTCTAGCTTCTGTGGCAGGAGCCTCAGCAGCTGGTAGTGGGGAGAGAGTAGGAGTGTCTGTCATCCTGGTTTGGGGATTCTGGTGCTCAGTGGCAGTTTAGTGGATCACCTGCTCTTTAAAATGGTTGAGTGGAGCCATGAGCCCTTAGAGCTAAGTCCCCGCATGGCTGGTCCCCATGGAGGTACCTTACCTCACTCAGAGGCCCACCTCCATCCCTTCCCCACTTTAAGCTGGCATGGTAGTCTCTCCCTTCTAAGAGGAAAATGTGGCTGCCCAGGGCCATGGGATCATGGGGGCAGGGGGAAGAAGGACCCGAGGGGCCCCATTCTGCCTCAGCAGGCATCTCTTACAGCTTTGGAAGGGGCTGAAAGCCCTATACCGGGAAGCTCAGCACTCAAATCACAGAGTTCCCAGCAGGCTCTGCTCCTCCGTGCCACCCTGCCCACTCCAGTCCTCCTCTAAGCCCAGATATACAGGCCAAACAATGGGAAATGGCTCAGTTCCACATTTAACACACAGAGCATTTGTTGCCTGCTGTTTGCCTGTTGGCACGCCAAGGAAGCTGTTGCTTAATTTAAAATGTCCATTAGCTTCCTCCAACTGGACAGTTACTCCAACGAATTTATGCCGTGGCAGGTTTACGCTTGGCCCTGCTCTGTTTGTCCCCTTAGAAGGTGTGCCTAGGGCAGTGGGCACCCTCGGGTGTCTTGCTTGAGAGTGTGTTCCCTCTGTACGGGGGAATTAGATTCCCAAGGCCCCCCCTTGGCCAGAGTCCTTCAGGAGCCTTTGGCCACTGCCCATGGGAAGCCCACAGTCGGGGAGGTAGGGGGAGGGAGAGCGACCCCGTGGGGGAGGGGTGTCTTTTTACATTTCCAGGGGAGGAAACCCCATTTCCCTCCTACCCTCAGGCTCTTGGGGAGCCTTGCCAGGCATCTGACAGGAAAGGACCTTTTGTTCTGAGCTTGTAAGAAGTCTGAGCTGGACTTGTTATCTACCCACAGCATTTCCTGGACAGGGGGCTGTAGTAGAGGCTGGCCCCCAGCTTTGGCCTTGGCATCCTCCTCTCCCGCTCTGGGGACAGGGGAGGCTGCCGCTGGCAAGGTCTAGGCCTTCATCAGCGGCGGGGCTGGCGACAACGGGTATCTATTCTTTGCTTGGGGGGTGGGCAGTCAGTCCCAGACAAAGCTCCCTGACAAAAGGGAGCAAAAATGTCACCTTTGTGTGTGTGTGTGTGTCTGTGTGTGTGTGTGTGTGTGTGTGTTGGGGGTGCTGGTACTGGGGAAGGAGTGAGCCCAGCCACCCGGTCCAGTCACCTCTCGCTCGGCCGGGAGGGAGGCGGCGCGTCCCCCAAGGGCTGCAGGAGCCGCGGCGTGCGCCCAGGCCCGGGCCGTGTGTGACACCTAGTGGCCACCTGAGCGCGGGGCGGGGCGCGGGGAAGGGGAGGAAGCGGGGAGGAGGAGGGCGTGGAAGGAATCAGGAAGCGCGGAGCCCAGGCCGAGGCCCGGCGGCGGCTCTCCCGGCGGCAGCCCCTCCCCTCGGCGCCGGGCTCCGTCCCCGTCCCGGGTCCGGTTCCCGGTTCCCGCCCCCCTCCCCCGCAGCGCCCGCGGCCTCCGCGTCAGGCCTGGGCAAGAGGTCCCCACACGTGGGCCGCAGCCCCCTGCACCCCTGCACGCGGCCCGGGTCGCGAGCCCCGGATCTCGAAGGTTACCCGAGCTCGGGTCCAGAAGGCCGGGGTCGCGGTGGGCGCGCTGCGGCCCCCGGGGCGCGGCGTCAAGGTTTGGGCCCGGGCAGCGCAGGGCCGCGTCCCGAGCGCCGCGCACTAGCGGGGGCACTTCCGGCGCCCTGGGCGTGACCCGCGCCGCCCCGCCCCACGCCGCCCCCGCGGCCGCCGCCCGTCGTCATGGCGACGCCGTAGCTTCCGCGCCGGGGGCGGGGGGCGGGGTGCGGGCGGCGGGCGGAACCGGCCGAGCGGCCGGGGCGCGGCGCGGGGAGCTCGCCGGCCGGGGCGCCGTGTGGTGCTGCGCGGCGGGGACCAGCTCCGGGCCCGGCGCCCGGCCAGGTAGGCGCCCGGCGGGTGGGTGCGAGCCGAGCCCCCGCGCGAAGCCGGGGCGGCGCCCAGGTGTGCGGCAGCGGGACGCCCCCCCACCCCCCGCAGGCTCCGGCCTCCGCGCCCCCCGCACCTCACCTGCTCCCAGCCCCCCGGAGCCGGTCGGGACCGGCGAGAGCGGGCCGTGCGCCCCGCGGGAGCTGTCGGCCTCCGCGCCACTGCGGAAGTTAGGTCGGAGCGCCAGGTGACCTCACCTGTTCTAGAAACTCGGGAGGGCAGACGTGGACCCGCCAGCGTTTGCTACGACTGTTATGTTGACACCTGAAACCGAGACCCGCCGGACTGCTTTGCTGGTTCTCTCCTGAGCCTCGCCTCTCTTCCTTTGGGGTTGAAAAGTATCTAGCTGGGAGCACCTAGTTCTGGAACCTCCGCAGCTTCCTGTGTGAGGGGAGGAGTGTCTCGTTTGGGAAACCCTGGCTCGCCGGCTCGGCCCTGCGGGGCCCTGAGCTGTGAGTACAGGGGTGCAGAACTGAGCGGAGGGAGGGGCCCGCTGCTGCCCTTGACACCCAGGTGATGGCAGGGCCACCCCCCCCCCACGCCTGCTCTTTCCCCCAGGGCGTCACAGGGAGAGGGATCCCTCTGGACCCTACCCCCAGCCTTTCTCTTTGAGATTGTCCCTCTCCTCTCATTATCCCTAACTTGCCAGTCTTTCAGGGATTTCTAAGTCTCATTAAATGAAGCTCCATCTCAGGACATCTGGATTCTTTAACTCTGTTTTTATACCAAATGAAGAAATCCCACCTTCTCACAGGTACCTTGATTTCTCTTGTGAAATTGGATTTGAGGCAGAAAAATACAGAACGAAAACTTGTAAATGCCAAGGTGAGACCCACAGAGAGAAAGGGTGCGGCAACCTCCCCCCACCTCCGTGCGGGAGGAGGCAGCCGGAAGCCGGGAGGTGGAGCCACCCCTGCCTGCCCCACCTTGCCCTGGCCCTGGCCCTGGCCACCTTTTCTTGGCTGGCAGAGCTTGGCTTCTCTAATATGGAGTGGCACAGCAACACCAGAAGGCATGGGTGAAGGAATCCGCCCCAGATCCAGGGTGGGGGACGGGAGCAGATAGAAGAGGAGTGTGGATTTATGAGAGGTGGTAGGGCTGTCTGCTGCCATCTGGCTCTCTGTGGCCCCAAACCTCTTATGTTAACAACTTTGGTTGTGCAACTCTTCCCAAAGTTTTGTTTTTATTAGATTGTTATCTGAATGCCAACCATGTGACGGGCACTTTGCTAGGCACCAGTACATATTTATCCCACTTAATTTTTGCTGGGCCAGTGAGTAAATCAGGTGAGACTCAATATCCCCTATGTTGTGGATGAGGAAGCAGGCTCAGGGAGGGGACTTGGCTTGTCCAGGAGCACAGAGTCATAAACAGTGGGACTGGCTTTAACATCACATCTGCTTGACCAGAGCTGCATTCATGGGTCCTAGGCACTTTTGCCTTGCTGGGACCCTTCTTCCATTAAAAATAGTAACAGGGATCCCTGGGTGGCGCAGTGGTTTGGCGCCTGCCTTTGGCCCAGGGCGCGATCCTGGAGACCCGGGATCGAGTCCCACGTCGGGCTCCCGGTGCATGGAGCCTGCTTCTCCCTCTGCCTGTGTCTCTGCCTCTCTCTCTCTCTCTCTCTGTGTGACTATCATAAATTAAAAAAAAAAAAAATAGTAACAGTAAAACAAACACCCTATATTTTACAACTGTGTTGGTATAAAGACAAATGTAATCCAAGCTGGATTAAAAATTAGAACGTTTTCTTCAATGCTAAATTTGTTTTTCCTCCTGACTTTGGTAGAAATCATAACATTTTTTTGTGGGTCCCTACAAGTTTTGGGAGCCCTGGCACCAAGCCCGCTGTACTTAATGGAGAACCAGGCCCAGTGTCTAACTTCAAGCTTTGCTTTCTTCCTGCAGGCTAATTGGAGCTCTGCCTGACAGCTCAACCTTCATTTTGCCTTCTCTTCCATCACATTCTAGGACATTCTAGGGCAATTGAGTTGTTCCCTCCTCCCCCACTCACTCATCAAGAAAAGCTCTAACCTCCGTCCCCAATATAATCTTCTCTAACCCAATTAGAACCCTGCTGTGGACAAGGAGGGCTGTGGCCAGGCCAGGCTGCCAGCCTCCAGGCTCTAGGACACAGTCAATGTCTGGTCCCCATAATGAGATTAGGCCTCGTGGCCTTTTAATGGAACTGTGGGCTGGGGGAGAAACAGTGATTCTCAGCACGTTCAGGCCCTGCGGGTAGCTCCTGTCCCTGTTTGATTGCATTAAGTGGAACCTGACTGCAAGTGTGTGGGAGGGGAGGGGGTGACTGTCTCAGCCCAAAGTTCCAGAAGCTGCCAGAACTGTCACCCCCATCCTGTGCTCTGACAGCAAGGAGGGTGGCTGGGTAGGGGACTATTAGGGCCTCCTCTGCTTCCAAGACTCGGGTCTGTGAGGCAGAGGAGGCCTTTGGGGTGGAGAGTGGCTGCTTCCAGGCCTGATGCTGCTGCCCATGCTTCTGCTTTGGGAACAAAGGAGGTGTAAGGACTGCCAGCATTCTGGAGGGACAGCCCAATTGGGAAGGAAGAGAGAGTCTTGTCACTGTCTGGATGAACCCAAGAGCATGATTCCAAGGCATCTGCTTAGTAGGGAGTGACTCTCAACTGACTTCAAGGTTTGCACATGTTCGATCTGTTTTGTGGGCAGGTCAGATTCCAGCCAGAGTCCCTGTAATGTGCTCTCTCTCCAGCATTGGAAGCAGGCCTTCCTTTGCACAAAGAGAGGTTGCCAATGATGTTGAATGGAATAAGGAATGGGGGAATGCCATTGTTGAAGGAATCTTTCTGCTCATGTTCTGTAAACCACTGAACACTCACTACTTCATCTTTTTTGTGAATCTGGATTTTTCCCCCTTGGAGCTTATTGACTATGAGGTCACCTGTAGGCAAGGCACAGGCCTGCCTGAGGCAGGATGGTCTTGCTTGGTGTGAGCTTTGAGCATCCCTCTTACTTGGACTTAAATCACCTTCACATTGGGAGGGGGAGTGGGGGAGACAGCTTGGGCCTCTGAAGTTCCACAGGTTAATCTTTATGGCTTTCTCCTGGATGCCTAGTTCCCCAGACAGATGGGGCAGGAGCGCTGCCTTTGGAGCCTCTGTGAAAAGCTCACTGATCAGTTGGTTCAGCCTCCTGCGTCCCCTTCTCTCTCTCTCTTTTTAAAAATATTTTATTTAATTTTTCATGAGAGACACAGAAAGAGGCAGAGACACAGGCAGAGGGAGAAGCAGGCTCCATGCAGGGAGCCTGATGTGGGACTTGATCCTGGGAGTTCGGGATCACGCCCTGAGCCGAAGACAGACACTCAACCACTGAGCCATCCAGGTGTCCCATCCCCTTCTCTCTTAACTACCGGTTTCCGTCCTGCCTCTTTTTCCCCCAGGAGAGCCCACAGGGGACACCAGTACTTGATGGGCTTAAACTGCCTTAGGAGCCTGGTTTCCTGAGGGGTGAGGGACATGGGAGGACTGGCATGGGACAGGGAGGGACCCATTGGAGCTCTGCTTCAGAGTGATCATCTTTGGCAAATGCCTATTCAGATACATCCTTGATTGACTTCAGTATTTGGAAAGCAAGACAGCCCACCCTGGATGCGGGGCAAAGCCACACCCCTGCCAGACAACTACTGCTGGGGTTGCGCCACTTCAATGTATAAAAGTAGGGGGACACAGTCTTCAGTGTGTATGGTGGAAAGGGCCATTGGAGCCTGAGTTGAACTCGTGGCTTGAATTCCTGCTACTCTTTAAAAAAAAAATCTTGTGTCTGCTCTGTAACTTGTCTGCAAGCTCCTTGAAGGCAGGGATCATGGCTTATCCAGTATCTGGCGTATTGCCAGCATACAAAGGGTGCTTCATGAACAAATCATTGAGCAGCTATTTGCGGCTGATAATTTGGGGCATGTCATCTATCCTCTTTAAGCCCCCATTTCCTCACCCATTAAACTGAGCCAGTACTCCTGTTACCACAGTGGTATCGCGAAGGTTACAGGAGAGAATGCCGAGTATGGAGTCGGGGCTTGCAGGCAGCCCGCCGTGAGGCCCCTGTCCTCCCAACACACGCAGGCAGGCCTCTCCACTTCAGCAGGTGGGGTGCAAAGAGCACGAGGGGCCTGACTTCCTGGGGGCACTCAGGGTGTGAATTTACAGTGCAGAACGTTCAAGCCCCCCATTTAGTCCTTTCACTACTCCAATGTGTGTTTTCTTTTCAGGACCACCAACCACTCCTCCAGTTCTCAGAGGACACCGACCAGGTGTTCTGCAAGTGAACTCAGTCCTGACGCTGTTTATCTGGAGACAGCGTCAGATCTCACAGGTTATGGGCTCAGTCCCACAAGACTGCCCCCCACTAAAGATGCCAGTTGCACATCCAGGTTGGCACCAGTGCTTCTGACCCACCTGCTGTAGATAGGAAGTTCCCATGGCCCTCTCCTCAGGTTCAGCTAATTTGCTAGAGCAGCTCACAGAACTCAGTGAAGCATTTTACTTATTAGATTTATTATAAAAAGATATGACTTAGGACCCGCCAGATGAAGAGGAGCGGAGGGGAGGGTGAGGTCTGGAAGGGTCCTGAGTGCAGGAGCTTCTATCCCCGGGGACTGGGGGAGCTGTCTTTCCCTAGAAGCTCCTTTTGGATTTTAATGGAGGCTTGGTTGCTTAGAGGTGGTTGATTAGATCATTGGCCATTGGTGATTGAACTCAAATCTCCAGCACCTCTCTCCTGGGGGGGGGGTAGTTGATGGGTGGAACTAAGGATTCTAGGCTTCAGTCACGTGGTTGGTTCCCCTGGCAACCAGCCCCCATCCCCAGGTTATCTAAAGGCTCAGTAACTTAACAAAAGACTGCTTTATGGCCTTCTTAGGAAATTCCAAGGGTTTTAGGAGCTCCATCTTATATACTTCTTGTAAGTCACAACCCACAGCTCTGAGGAGAACCTTGCTCTGATCTCTGCCTGTCTCAGTAGGAGGCTGGCTGGCCTAGCCGCAGAGTGGCTCTGAGATCCAAGAGCTCCCACTGCTGTCCTTGGTTATTCTGTGTGGCAGGTGGACCCGCGGCAGAGCACGTTCCTTCTGCTCTTTCTAATTCGGAGCTAATCAGGTTCCGACCGCGCCCCAGGGCTATATGAATCTAATAAAGGGGAGGAGGGCGGAGAACAAGTGACCCGAGGACAGCATCTGTTCCTGTTAGAGTCTGTGCAAGGGAATAGATCCTGAGGAGGCCCTAGAGGAGCAGGACGCATCCCGGCCTGGCACCAGCTCACAGGGCCCGTGAGCAGAGAGGCACAGGCGAGCCTAACGGGGGGCAGGACGCCACCGGGTAAGTCAGCTGCAGGCCAGTCTCGGAGGGGCAGAGGTGAGCGAAATGCCCATTTCAGGTTGTGGGCAGATGGATGGAGGGGAGGGTGAGTGGAGGAGGTGGAGGAGGGGCGAGTGGTGGGGAGCAGGGAGGCGCGGGGAGTGTGAGGCAGAGGGTGTTGTGAGGGCTGGGAAGTGGGAAGCGAGGGTATCCTCTGAGTGTGTTTGGTGAGAAAACCCGTGGCCACAGATGGAAAGGGAGTCAGCATCATGTTACAGGATTGGCTTTTCACCAGCAGGTAGCGGCCCTTTCATGCAGGGTAGGGCCTCAGGATTGGGGATCTGGCTTGTCCCTGGCAGGTCTGGCATGTTGAAGGGGGTACAGAGATTGGGGTAGAAGCTCCATGCCCTGGCTGGGGTGGTGGTGATGAAGAGGGTCAGGAGGGAAGTGATGGCGGGGTGGGGGGGGGGAGGAGGGGGGGAATCCCCTCGGACTCCTTGACCTGTCTCCACTGACATTTGCACAGTTGTCAGGGCCAGGCCCAGGAAGGAGCCACACTGGTCACCTGCCTGGTCAGGAGGGGACTTGGTAGCAATGGGTAGGTGAGTTGACTTTGAATGTGCTGAGTTTGAAGTGTTTGTGGGATGTAGGTAGAGAACACAGTGGGTAGTTAGAAACAGGGTTTGTATTTGGGGAAGAGATTGGAACCGGGCCTAGATTTACCTGTGAAAGGTGACAGATACAGAGACAAGAGTTTCAGAAATGAGGGTTCATAGTCTGCCAGGCCTTCTGGAGACAGATGTGCCTCCCTGCCATGGGAGTGTGTTCGGAAGATGATTTGATAAAATGTCAAAAAAGTAAAAGAGAATGTAGGCTTGCTGCAGGGTTCCGTTTCTCCGGTTAGGAATTAGACACACGTGCAGAGATGGCCACATAGTATGGTTCATTTAGCGAAAAACTGGAAGCTAGCTAAATGTTGAACAACAGGGATCGGGCCTTGGTTACAGCATGGAACAGCAGTACAGAAGAATCCTGTGATGTCATGCAAACGATGGCGTAGGTGGATATTGGACATGAAAAGATACGCATGACCTACTGGGAAGTTAAACAGGTCATACCGATTCTGTTTCTATAAAATACTGTATGTGTTTCTAGAAAAAAGGGATGTAAGGACACATGTGAAAATACTAATTACTTGGAATTTTTACCTTTTTTTGCTAATCTGCATTTTACTGTAGGTAGTGTGTATTAGTAACACTCCCCACTGCCCCTGCCTTTTTTTCATGGTGAAGTTGCCAACACTTGTCGGGTATGGCAGAGAGAACCGGGAGGTAAAAGGAGTCCCTCCCCGCCGCCCACCAACCAGACACGAGTTCTTGTGCGGCAAGGGGTAGAGAGCGAGCTCCCGCTGGCTGTTAGCGGGGCCCAGAAGCCTGTTGGGCCACGGCTCTGCTCAGCTGTCCTCCTCTGGGATGTTCCCAGTGCTTCTAGGAGAGGCCGGGACGCTGGGGAGGGGAGAGCACCTTTCTGTGGGCACAGGATGCCCAGCACCAGGGTGAGGGGGGTGGAAGTCATCTTCGTTCGTTCGTGCCCCAGTGCCTCTGCCTCCTGGGCGTAGGGGCCAGGGCTGGGCTCTGGGTCAGGAGAACCCACTGGCTCTGGGTGAAGAGCTGGCACGAGGGCCATCCTGACCCTGGGGGAGGCGAACATGGGGGGGACTGCACAGAGGAGCCAGGAAACAGGCTCACCGCACACACACACAGCGCCCTGAGCAGGGCTTTCCCACCTCCCTGAACTGCCTTTGTCCTTCGCAGGGGACCAGACCCCCTGCTTCCTGCCCCGACAGCATTGCGGGGAGTGAAGTGAAACGCAGGAAACATGCCAGGAGCCCTGAGTGGCCGGTTGTTGGCCCTTGTAGGTTTCTGGTGCCTTTAGGTTTGGAGAGCTCACCTGAGCCGTGCAGCCCTAAGGGGGGGCAGCAGGGGGAGCAGGCTGCTTGGCTGCTCCTGTTCCCCACTCCTGCAGGCCTGCAGGCAAGCGGGTCACAGCACATCTCTCCTGCAAGCACCTGCTGTGGGGGCCGAGCCCAGGCCCACAGGGAGGGCAGGGATTATCTCAGGCTGCAGCAGGCATGCTGGCTGTGGGGGGCTGGGGTGGGGGGTCGGCTTTCTCCTCCCTGGATGTACTCATGACACCCCCCCCCCCCCCCCGCCGCCCTGACAGACCCTGGTCCTTCAAGGGGTTTTCTCACTTCTCTGTACCTCATTTGTGAAGCCCCCCTGAGAAGACCCAGGGCCTCGTCAAACAATATAAAGCCCAGGTGCAGGGCCCCCTGCCCCCCCCCCGAATTTGGAGGGCCTTCACTTGCACCCTCATTGCATCTCACAGCCAGGCATCTGGCCTGTCTCTGGGGGAAGTGGGGCACCCCTGCCCAGCCACCCTTGAGACTGGAGATACCGAGCTTTAGCGTGGGGCGGCCCTGGGGGCAGGTGGGAGGAGGGGGCTGCCCATTGGCCTCAGAGGCCAGGGGTGTGCCTGTGGGGTGCCAGCTGCTCTGAGCTCTCCTGTCTCTCCTGCAGCAGCTGTTCAGCATGGAGAGCCGGGCCGGCGTGGCGGCCACCCCCGGAGCGCTGCCTTACTACGTGGCGCTCTCCCAGCTGCTGGGCCTGACGGTGGTGGCCATGACCGGTGCGTGGCTCGGCCTGTACAGGGGCGGCATCGCCTGGGAGGGCGCCCTGCAGTTTAACGTACATCCGCTCTGCATGGTTATAGGCCTGATCTTCCTGCAGGGAGATGGTGAGTCCCGCTGCCTGCACTTCTGGAGCCGCTCCTGGGGGAGGCCGTTTGCAGACATCGCTCAGCCCTGAGGTCTCCTGTAATTGGGCACATTTCAGATTCCAGAAAAGACATGAAGGAAGCTAGCTTGGAGCCTGGGGATCCCAGGCATCCAAATCCAGGGGCTTGGGGTTGGTGGGTAGCAACTCCTTTCCTACTTACCCTGGCTCTTTCGACAAGGAGCGTCCAAGGGTGTGCGCGCTGCTTAGAGCAGGCAGCCCAGGGGCTGGGCCTTGAGCTGAAATTGGGAGAAAGAGGGTGACTGTGTGTGTGTGCATGTTGGGGGGATACTGGCTGTGGCCAAACTAAAGCTCTCTGGGGTGGGAGTGAGGCCATGTTTAGCTCCCACCCTGCCTTCTGTGGCCTTCTCTGGTAACAAGAAATCCAAAGCTGGATCTATTTGACCCATTCTTCCTAGAGGAGGTCCTGGTGACAGCCCCTCCTTCAGCAGCAGAATCCTCAGAGGCATTCCCCATGCCGCCTGGCCCTGTCCCGCTCAGCCGAATGAGGGGGTTAGCTTGGGAACCAGGGGCCCCCCAACTAGGGAGCCTGCTTGCTACAGGTAGTTAATGTCTGCTCAGGCTTCCATACTGGACTATTTGAGAATCATCATAGCTAAGAGGTGACCTCAGAAGCTTGGTGGGCCCTCATTGTGACCGCATGATGAACTTACAACACAGCCTGGAGTACACAGGACACTTGACCAGGAAGTGGAGGTGGCGGCTGGGGGAGTGCTAAGGCACACGGACCAGACCCGAGGGCCCCTGCTGGGCCCCTGCTGGGCCCCTGCTGGGCTCCCGGGAGCCTTGTTTAATGTGACAAGCCCTTAATTTAGATCGCCCTTCCTAGCCAAGGCATGTCTCCTTGGTGCCAGCAGCACGCAGGCCTGACGTTCCTTTTCTCCCCATAAGCCCTGCTGGTTTACCGTGTCTTCAGGAATGAGGCCAAACGCACAACCAAAGTCTTGCACGGGCTGCTGCATGTCCTCGCGCTCATCATCGCCCTCGTGGGTGAGTTCCGGGGCACGGCTTTTCCTTTCCTCTCCCTCTGGTTCTGACCTGGGGGAAGAGGCTGCGGGACAGGTCTGGTCTCTCTTCCAGGTCTGCTGTAGCCCCCTCCCCATCCCCTTCCCCCTGCTGGCGTCCCCTGCCGGGACACTGGGTGCTGGCAGCCATCAAGCTGGGACCAGATCCCAGAAGTCCCAGCTAGTGGGGTTTCCCTTGGGTCACCTCACCCGCTCCCCGCCCCACAGCCCTGTCCTCACATGGCCCCTTACTGTGCTCCAGGCTTGGTGGCGGTGTTCGACTACCACCGGCAGAAGGGCTACGCTGACCTGTACAGCCTGCACAGCTGGTGTGGCATCCTCGTGTTTGTCCTCTACTTCATGCAGGTGAGTCCTTCAGCCCCACAACGATGCGATGCGGGGAGGCCGGTGCGGGGACATGAGTGCCACCAGGGGGCCCATTTTCCAAGGCATGTGCCTGAAAGTGAAAAAGGTGCTTTAGCACAGTTGGATGCTGCTTTCAGATTCTGAGATGGGTGCCAAAGCCAGGATCACAGGTGAGGGGGCCTCAGACCCAGGTGCCTTCCAGCTGACCCCGCGCACGTGTTTGGCCTCTGGCCCAGGCTGCCGAGCAAGCGTACAGGCCCGGTGAACTGAGAGCAGGCCTGGAGCGCCCTGCCGGGGCCAGGACCTTTCCTGTGGGTGCTTACTGCTTCCTCACCCTTGCTCCCGGGACTGAGGAAGCCAAGTGGGTGGATGGAGGACTTCCCAGACAGCGTGTGGACACGACTTACCCGGGGTGGCCTCGGGGTGGCTGGGCGGGGGGCCAGCTCAGTCCCCAGCACCACCGCCTTTCCTTGCAGTGGCTCGTGGGCTTCAGCTTCTTCCTGTTCCCTGGAGCTTCGTTCTCGCTGCGGAGCCGCTACCGCCCCCAGCACGTCTTCTTTGGCGCCACCATCTTCGTCCTGTCTTTGGGCACAGCCCTGCTGGGCCTGAAGGAGGCGCTGCTTTTTAAACTTGGGTGAGTGTCCTGTGTCTCCAGGGCCAGCAGAGATGGAGCCCTGCCCTCTGCTTCCCCAGACCTCTGCCTTCTGGGCCAGCTCTTGGTGGACTTAGTGGAGTGGTGGTTCTCCTCTCTGGGGGGCCCGGGGAGGCCGGGTGGGAACACCCTCCATCTTTCTGTCCTGGGTGCAAATGGCATTGGGCCTGACAGTGACCCTTTGGGTGGCTTCTCCCTTCTGCCCTAACCCTGCAGGGCCAAGTACAGCACGTTTGAGGCTGAGGGTGTCCTGGCCAACGTGCTGGGCTTGCTGCTGGCCAGCTTTGGTGTGACTGTGCTCTACATTTTGACTCGCGCTGACTGGAAGCGGCCACCCCAGGCGGAAGAACAGGCTCTCTCCATGGACTTCAAGACACTGACGGAAGGCGACAGCCCCAGCTCCCAGTGATGGCCTGCCCTTGCCCCACCACAGGGAGGGCCTGGCTGGGGCTGGCCTCCTCAGTTCTGGGGGTTTGGATAGGCTTCTTTCCCACGCCCCGTCGAGGCTGCCCATAGGACCAGCGGTTCCTGGGGAGGGCTCGGCAGGGTGGGTAGGGAGTGTGGGGGCTGCTTTCCTGGGAACTTTGAGGTCTGACTTCTGGGGTGAAGGACTTGGCTTCCTCTGCTTTCCCTCCTTGCTGCTGCTTTAGAGTCCTGTCAGTCATCCACCAACCCCTGCCCCTGTGTCACCATCACCCGCCCCCCCCCCCAAATCGAGAAGCTCTGGGTAGGGTTTTGGGTGGTCAGTCCTGATTACAAAAGCACAGATCCCTAAAGGCGTAGAGTGGCTCTCCTCTTGAAGCAGCGGATGCTGGGCCGCGTCCAGGGGCTGCAAAGAGCACAAAGCTGTGGGAGAAACTGGACCTTAGTGACAGGCCTGGCGAGGCCAAGACTTGCTTTGTGTAACACTGAATGCAAAGCAGGAGTCTCGCTAGTCTGAATAACACGTGGTGAGAATGGGTCTAAGCTTTGGCAGCCGAGCAAGTGATATTATGTATAAAATATGTTGGTGTTCAGGGCAGGGTTCCCCCGGAGAGGGGAGGGACGGGCCCCTGGGAAGCTGTGGAGATGTGGCTTTGGCCCCGTCTGCGCTTTGCCTTCCCTTTCTTCAGTCCTCAGCCCCGGGACGACTCTACTGGGAGGGGGATGGGCCACAGGTCTGAGACAAACTGTACTTGGCGCTGAGGGCGACAGGGGAGGGCGGAGATGGCCCCCTGGGTGGTGGGTGGGCTGTCCTGCAGCTACTCCCGCAGGGTCCCCACCCTCACCAGCTGGCTTAGGCGCTGCTCTGGCTCTGCCCTGAGGCCAAGGGCACGGATCTTTTTTTTTTTTTTTTTAAACAGAAGGCTGCTGCTGTAGTCTTATTCCCGCTCAGCGGGGAAGGCAAGGCTGCCTGCTCGTGTTCTGGAGGAAAGCCTCATCCCTTTACCTGGGCCCATTTTGCAGGAAGTTGGGGACTGAGTTGGAATCGGGTTAATCCCCCAGCTGCATAAGCAGGCTGTGCTGCCTCCTGAGTCACTCTTTGGCTTCAGTCTCGAAGTAACAGTAACGTGATTAGAGCATTGACCTTGTGCTTCTTGGACTTGGTGAATGCTCTCTTCTTGTTTTCCGGGCTTTGAGGAACATGACCCAGTTTGAGACAGACACAGTTTACTGACATGAAGAAATGAATGAGATTTCCAAACCTGACTACTGTTCCTTTGACAGTTGCCTTTTTCTCACTCAGTGCTGCCTTAGAGAATGGGGCTGGCCTCCTCCAATCCTCCAATTCTCAGATTTCTAACTCTCGACTTTGGCCTTGGGCCCTGCCTCCGGCTGCTGCCACTTCTCTGAGCAGGTGGCTGGGGTCCGGAGCTCCCCCCCTCCCCCGCAGGGCTGCCCAGTCCCCTCTGAGCCTCTCCCCACCTCCCCCACCTCCGCTGCAGCTTGCCTGGACAGACTGGGTGTTCGCCTGGTTACACCGTGCTCTCTGCCAGGGCCTGGCTCACGCTGTATAGCCAGATAGTTACACGTGGAGAAACGCCCCCTTGGACGAACTACCAAAGTACAATTGTGTGTCTCCCTTGCCAGATGCCACATAGAGAAACGGAACCTTAGATTTGTAGTCAAAATCTGTAAACTGGCCGGCTTGCCGAAGCGTATGTTGGATGATTCAGGAAGCCCCCTGCAAGCTGATGCATGGTGGTTTATTTTACTTTGCCTGTGGCCAGTCTTCTGTGAAGTACAATGTAGCATTGGTGTAACAGATGATTCAATAAATGTCTACAGCAGATCTCTGACTTGTCTTCATTTGCTGTGACAAAAAAAGAGAGGCCTGTGCTTCTAGTGGAGTCAGATACATGAAGTTAGTCTTACTAGGCTCAACAGAAATTGAACGTCCCCCCGCTGGGCACAGAAGGTAAAGTGATTAAAGATATCTGTCATGGCACAGGCTCTGAAATGGCCCAGGGGCTGTTCAGTGTCTGACCCCAGTGTGGGAGGCACTCCCTTAGGGTTAGAGAAACCCTTTCCTCAGCCCAGAGAGAGTGGCCTGGAGGGTGCACCCCGATAAGGGCCTTGGCAAGAAGTTCTCCCCAGTATTCTGTTCACTTTTTACTTTTTGAAAATCTGTCTCTTAATTCCTTAAGAAGAGGAGCAAAGCTTTGAGAACAAGCTGAGATTCCACTTGAGAACAATCCCTAAGGCTCAGGCAGGAGGTGTGTTTATGGTGATCTCACGACAGGATGCTCTGTGTGCTCCAGAAAAGCATCATCACTTAAAATACTATTTAAAGGAATCCTATAGCAAGTCCTCTGGTAAGTAATCCTTGGGTAACATGAATCCTTCCTGACATTTATTTTATTCTCTGTCCTTTAAAAAAGATTTTATTTATTCATGAGAGACAGAGAGAGAGAGGCAGAGACATAGGCAGAGAGAGAAGCAGCCTCCCTGCGGGGAGCCCAATGCAGGACTTGATCCCAGGACCCTGGGATCATGACCTGAGCCAAGGCAGCGGCTCAACCATTGAGCCACCCAAGTGCCTCCTATTCTCCATATTTTTGAGAGGTCTTTGCTTTCTGCATCCATGTTCTTTCTCCTGAATGAAGCTTCTGCCTGAACCTTCATTGGCTTAAAAGCTTGCAAAGCACACGACTTCATATGTGTCACAAGCCGCTGGCTCAGTCAAGGTCACAGCTGGCTCTCAGAATGAGGACAGAATCACCTTGACCCTGTTAGCGTCCCATCTCACTTCCGACTCTTGTGCTTGCCTCTGCATCAAGGGTCTCCTAAGTTTGTAAATATTCAAAAGATCCCAGCCATGAAAGTGGTGCCTCTTCTCCCTGCAGATGGACCTCTTGCCTCCTTTACCTGCTCAGGATGCCCCTCACCTTAACTGGGTTTGGAACCCCTTGAGGTCTCAAAGTTTTCAAACCAGGAGGTTTTCTATGAACCAGTAGGTGGTTCATTCAAGAGTCTTCTCCTTTCTTTTCTGAAGGTAACTCTGGCATCCAGGCTGGGATGACTGTGTGCCTGGTTTTCCTGCTTTTCCAGCTTTGGCTGTTTGGGGGAAATGGATGTATTGACACAATAGGGATGTTTGTTCAGCACACACTGGGGTCAAGGGGAAGCTGTGTCCCTACAGCTCGTCCCTACAGTAGACAGGTACCTGCTAGGCAGGAAGGGCTGCAGGACTCCATGCTAGCCACTTTTTAGAAAAAGGTATCAAATCCCCAGCGGGTTTCAGGAACCCTGCAGCTTCTACAATGCAGTGGCCTAGCTCTCTAGATGGTAAGGATGGGAAAGTCTATCCAGATTTATGAAGAAAAAGCAAAGCTCTGGAAGTAATGGCTTCCAGCTTTGACCACTTTCCTTCAGAACTCGAGCTAGGGGGCATCCCCTTGCCCCAGGCACGCAGCCTCTGGACGTGACAGCTTTCACTGGCAGCAGGACAAGGGTGCAGCCTCAGCTACTAAAATGAAACAAGAAGAGTTCAGTGCTCCCTTGATTTGGCTGGAGAGAAACTCACTGAAGAAAAAGCCTCCCTCTCTCAGTGGATACTGCAAGCCTTTGCACAGAACTGTCTTCTCAGCCACAGCTCTCTTGAGTGCCCACCGTGCTGCCCCAACTCTGAGCAGGTGCTGTCACTTCACTGAATGAATGAATACAAGCTCGAAGGGGTGACTTTGCAGGTCCCAAGAGAGACCAACCAAATCACCCAGAACCTCAGTGAGGGCTCCAGTCAGCTCCCCGGGGAGGCACTGTAACGGAAGGAGAAAGCACCACCATACCAGGTTTTTCCAAGTGTTACCCTTTATAAATAAGTACATTTGCTTTCATACATACAGTTCATTGTACGGATGGCGATCTGTACACATGGGCAGGAAAATGCATTCATTGAACTTTTCACATCTATCTCACACAGCTCACATGTACAGACAATACAACTGCTCAAGCAAGTACAGCAAAGGAAAATGTCTTTCCTTATACACAGGGGGCTAAATGCCTCTGTTGGGTGTGGGACATCCCCACTGCACGAGTTCACAACTGCGTGGTGTTCAATATATCGGGAGAGAGAACAAACATGCATTGGATAATATACTGTACAGAGAAAGTCCTTTACATCTGAATCATAGAAAACCTAAAGGAAAACTAAGTGCATTAAAGCTTTTTCCAGCAAGTGTCTTGAAAGGACAGCAAAGAGGAGGAGGAATCAAAATCATATTAGTACAAATCACTCTGTAATTGTAGACTGTACATGTCTGTACTAATTAAAATCATCTTGGATTTGGAGGAGACAGAACAGAGACGGAGATGCTGCGCTAAATGGAAAGGAGGCCATGCCTGAGGATGGCACCTGCCCTGAGCCTGATGAGGAACTGGCCCCACTCAGCAGGAATCAGCCAAAGGAAAAAAACAACAAAAACAAAAACAAAACCAAACCGGAACAGGAAGTGTAACTTACAGGATTCCCAAAATAACCTGTCAATGAAGGCGAGATCTAGAGCCAGCATTTCTCTTTTTTTTTTTTTTTTTTTTTCCAGTAAGCTGGTACACAATAAGGCAGGTACATTCAAGTACTGAATTTCCAGAATTAACTGTCTGTCTGGTCCTGGGGACCGAAGGGACTGAGTTGAGTCCCCCTAACCATGTGTTCTGGTTAGCGATTAGGCAAAAGAAAACTCCAGCCAGTAAGTGCTACAAAAACAAAGCAGCTAGGCTCCTTCCTTTCCAGAGAGTAAGTCTGTCTGAAAAACGAGAGTGATGCTGGCCTGCATCTATATGCGTTCAGCTAAAACCTGACAGGTCAGCTTAGTGGAGATTATCAGAGTCAGCAGGAAGAAGTGAGATGATATGGGTGAGGAAACATGAAAGTAACACTTGATTTTTGGTGTCCAATTACGCATTCATTTGGTACAGACTTGCAAAGCTCTGACTGTGGCCATCATGTGGCCACAAGCATCTCAGGGTGGTTCAGCAGCTGTGAGGCATTGGACACCGAAATGCAGGTTACCAACACTTCAGCCCTTGAGTGGTCTGTGTTATAAGAGTTGATGAAGACCCAGTGATTATTCAAGTAGCTCTGCACAGTGGCTCCACCATTCCCATTGTGCTTGTGTCCAGGCCCCCCGCCCCCCCGCCGCCACCTTTTCTTGGGAGCAGCCAGAGCTGAGTTCAAGGCATTGCATGGTGAAGGTTTCCATGACACATCTTTGTAGGTAGCTCTTACCCCTAAGCCCTTTGTTCATTGTTGTTAGTCATGGTAGATGGTCAGTCTGGAATTCCTAGAGGAAAAGGAGAAAAAGCCACACCTCTCAATGTGCACTCAATGGGGCAGCACAGGCCTCGGTGTGGAAGCAGCAGCAGGCTGCCTTTGCAAGTTGGTTTCTTGAGAAGTGGGCAGCCCAAGGACAGACAGACAGGGTGGGAGAGGCTGGGACAGGGAGGGGGAGCCTGTTCCGTTTTGTGGCAAAGATTCAGTGAGCAACTGGTTTTGTCCAAGGCATTTCTGCAGTAGAAAAATAACTATTTTTGAATCAAACCACCCAACTGTGACATCTCTGGAGTTATAAAAGTTGGAGGCCAAGAGGAACTGAGAGGGGTGCTTGTGGGGAGTAAAGGAGTCTTAACTCGCACCCACCCATCCACCAGAGCAAGTGAGTTCTAGTCAGCATTCTCCCAGCCTCT
This sequence comes from Canis lupus dingo, assembly GCF_003254725.2. Classification (NCBI taxonomy): domain Eukaryota; kingdom Metazoa; phylum Chordata; class Mammalia; order Carnivora; family Canidae; genus Canis; species Canis lupus. The sequence continues at coordinate 15,121,478 of NC_064251.1, forward strand.
GCCTGGCTCAAGGTCCAAAGCAGGTAGTGTTCAAAGAGCTTGTCTTGCCACAACTGGCACAGATCCGTGAAGACACCTCTGCAGGCCTCTGTCCCTCCTTCCTGAACCCTCTGGGCCTGCGGGCTACCCTGGAGGCGGCTCCTCCAGGGGGGACATGCTGCCCTCCTTTGCCACCAGACAAGCCTGGTGCAGAGCCACAGTGACACCTAGTGGTAGAATGTGGTTGAAGCAAGGTGATGTCCACATAACCCACTGTACAGGACTAAATATCTAAGGAAAATACTTATGGATATTAAATTAGATACTGGTTAATTTTTCTATTGGGTACATCTCTGGAATATAAAAATACCAATATTTCGAGAGGGGTTCATAAACTACTATACAATATGAGGACCGAGAATACCTTTCTCTAGGCTGATCTGTTTACAATAATTTAGGAAAAGTGTTTAATAATCCAGGCTTGACTAAATTAGCAAACTTGTATCTCTGGACAACGACCTGGGGTACTGTACATGATTCTAATTAGTAGGATTTTCCTGAGCCTTCGAGTTTCAGTTAAACACATCTAGAAAGAGGGGCACATGGGAGAGGAACAGAAGGGTTTGTGCTCTATTAACTTGGGGCTTTAATAGTGCACGTCTGCAACCCGGACAAGATACAACAGCAGATACAAAATGGTCTCCATTTTGTCCGTGCCAAATTCTCATGTTACACAGGTTTTCCCTTTACTTTGTAAATAAACATTAATTTTTAATTGTTAATTGTGTGCCTTACTGATCCAGTAAATAAAGTAACCATGTCTCAGGAGTCCCTAAGAAAATTGCTGGAAAAGCACTTTAAAATCACTGCAAATATTTTTTTTGTATTTAAAAATCCTTAATCTTTTTGATGCTTATATACAACAGTTATTTCTTGTGCTATAAATGTTGTGATCCACTGCTTGATTTCTTTCCTTTTTTTTTTCTTCCTTGAAAGATACACTAAAAGACAAGAGCGGTTTTGCTATTTTCTAATGAAGACATCACGCACACTTAAATATCCAGTATTTATCAGAGTTACAAATTCAAACAGTAAAGTGCACCCATTTATAGACATGTGATGGGAACCCATTAGTGCAAGAATTCTGGGTGAACGAAACGTACAATTTGGTGAGAAATCTAGAGGCTGAAGTCTGTTACTACTGTCTCCATTTCAGGGTGATGTGAACTGGGTGAGTGGAACTTACCAGGCTCATCTGAAAAACTTCCCCCACTGGAGGCCAGACATTGACTCAGCAAGTGCTGCTGGGGCAGAGGGCATCTCGGAGATTCGGTACTAAGATCAGCCCATGGCAGTGAAGTAGTGCAACAGAGCACAGGCAGTCTGCTTACAGGGAAAAACGGTCGCCTGTCCCCAGTATGGTCTAGTTGGCATATTCTAGTCAAACTCAACTGGAGCCCAGTAGTGCTATTCACTTCCTCCTACAATGGCTAACAAAGAATTGCATTTTGACTGTTTTAAGTGTTTTGCCCAGTAAGGCATAGACCCGCAATCTCCAGTTTGTCCAGGAAAATCGAAAGACCCTGGGGACAAGTGGCATCAGTGGCATGTTTGTAAAATGCAGAACCTGCTCACTTGCCTAGACAGCTGAGTACGGGTGGTATGTGTGGTGGTGTTTCAAATAAGCAGGGGCACTTTCCTGACAGATACAGAAATTTCTCAGAATGTAGCAGCAGCTCCTCAGTGAGAGGTGACGAGGAAGGGAGGAGATGCAAAGGGCCCCGTAGGGCTGAGACCTGGACAAAGCGGGAGCTGGGCTCCTGGCTGCAGGCTGGTGCTACAGCTGAACACTTCATCTTCTCAGAGAGAGAGAGAAAGAGAGAGGGAAAAAGAGAGGGAGGGAGGGAGGGAGGGAGGGAGGGAGGGAGGTGGAAGGAGAAGAGAAGGGATAAGACACTGGCACTCGCCCTGGGCTAGCTGAGTAGGAGACAGTCCCTAGGCATCAGAGAGAGTGGAAAGAGTCTGGGTCTTGAGCTGGCCCAGCTGTCTGCTTCTAGCACAGACAAGTCCTGGCCTGTTTCAGGCTTGGGGGCGGAGGGTCCATCTATTTGGCAGAATCTAAAATAGTAGCGAAACGTTTCTGATCTCAGCTTCATGCTCCCTGTGTCTTAGTGATACTTTCAGAGGACACTTACTATTACAAACAGGTCTGGTCACGTCTGGATTTTTATTCAGGAAACTGCCCTTTCAATAGCCCTTTACGAACAAGAGCAGAATGATTCCTAAGGACAGAGAACAAATTCTCTTTTGTCCAGTTTCTGAAGTTTTCAGAGCTGATGTGCAGTCAGTACCAGGCCTGTGCTAAGGCTTTGGTTTCAGTGTTCTTGCTGTCCATCTCATGCTGGCCTCAGTCACGCACAGGACAGGTCAGCAAATGACCACAAGACACAGAAGGGTGGAGGGTAGCTGGATCAGAAGACCTGCTGTCCGTCTCCTGTGCCCCCACCCAAGGCTGAAAGGGGTCTGTCTTCTCCCTGAAACACTTTGCTGTGTCTGGTTTTCAAAGATCGCTCCCCAAACACTCCTACCTCGAAAAAGAAAAGAAGAAACAATTCCTAGAGTAATAGATAATGAAACTAGATCTGGAAATGGAATCAGATGACATCTGGCACAGGGTGCAGTGGCCCTGGGTGCAAACTTCAGGAATAGAGTTCCAAGAGAATTATTTGCTTCTCAGAGAACCAATCTTTTCACTACACCACGTGGGTTTTAAAGAGGAGGGCTGGTAAGAACACAATTAGGCTCTGGGTGAAGACCCACTGACAGGATTACTGTACCAGTCACACTCCAGGAAGGGCTTGCTTTTGTGGAATATGATGCTCGATGATACATCAGGACCTAAAGAGCAGACTTCTCCAAGACAAAGATTTTTCTCTAGCCTTTCACTGAGAATCCAGAACAGTCTTCCTCTTGCTCTATTTATGTATTCCTGCCCTCCCCAATACTGCCCCCACCACCCCTGAAAAATCAGTAGATTTTAATAGTTAATTGTTGGCTAAAAGCCTAAAGAATACCTCTTGGTGAATTATTTTAAAATATCCATGATCCTCATCCGATTTCCTTGGCTGAGTGAAATATTTAAAGGGCTGGTTGTTTTCTAAATACTCATAGAACACTTCTTGGAAAATCAATGTAGTGATATTTTTAAATAATTATATTGTTTTTTTTCTTACAATTTAATAGACCCGTTTCTTCTCTTTCTCCTTGATCCTTCTGCCCCTGTAGGAAGACCAGCAATAACCTAAATGAACATTCTAGACCTGATGACTGCAGGGAGCTGGCAGTCCTGGGGAGGAGACCATGGCACAAGAATGCACTGGGGTTGGCTATTTGGATAACACTGGATAAGAATGCAAAGGCAAAGGGGCATCATACTCTTTCTAAAGTTCCTAGAAGAAAACAAACAAGAACACCTTATTTTTGTAAAAAAGGAGAAAGACATTCACACAACAAGAACATCAGTGAAAGCGATTGTCTCCTGGAAAAAGCTGACCAGTGTGTCTGATCTCCCTGGGTTAAAGCACACGGCACAACAATCTCCTCGTTGGCATCGGAAGAGAGGGAGAGAGCATGTGGCTGGGGCACAGACGAGAGAAACCGAAGTCCTGGCTCCCTGGAGGCCAGCTTCCCGGTCGGCTGCATGCAAAGAACTCCGGCATGTGGGCTGCCACCTCTGAACACCACACAGAAACTACATGAGAAATTAAGCCAGAGAACTACCTCAAATGTGGAAACCAAGCCTGAAAATGTGCAGTGAAAACATATGGGTCTCACTCCAACAAACGTCTTTTAAACATTAGACTCCACAAATGGTCTCTTTGGTTTGATAGGGGATGTCTGCCCTTGTCGAGAGTCCCGGGACAACTGCCTGTACAGGTTGTCCTGGTATGCCTGAGCCACAGGGAGGGTCCGAGCCACCTTCACATCAGGATATGAGGAGGCCTGGCCGACTCTCTCCAAGAGGTCTCCACGGGACCCATTAGCCAGCATCCCATGGGGGCTGTAATAATCGTCCTCCAGCAAATGGCCATTCTGTGCATTGTTGGTTTTGTTATAAAAGGCAATGTTGCTGATGGATGATGGTGGACTGAAGGACTCGGGCTGAGGCAGGTTGCCTGGAGACGTGGGGCTGAGAACGGTATCCACTGATGACACGGCCCAGGTCCGATTCTGCTGGTGAAGGTGGGGGTACTGTTGAGTCCGGGCTGTTTTATCTATGATCCCCATGAATGGTGTGGTCCTGGATCGGGTGGGCTCACTGGGATAACCTCCCTGAGTGGGAGACACTGGTGACAGCTCATCACATGACCTATCATACGCCGGTTTTAGTGGGATCTCCATTTGTTGAATCGAAGAAGATGGCCGGAAGGTAGGAGTGAGGTTGGAGGCTGATGAGATACTATTGCTGGATGGAGAGAAGCGGAGGCCTACACTCTGGGAGTGCAGCAGCGGCCTGGGAGTGGGTGGATGGGGCTTGATTTCATTAGGGTTGACACTAATAGGTCTTCTGATTAAATGTGACACATCAGGGGAACCTAGCTGGCTGGAGGAACGCTCCAGATCTAGTTTTGAGTGACAGACTGGGTAATAGGATGCAGACTGACTACGCCCAATCTGTGGCGTCTGGCTGTATCTCATACCACCCCGATATGCTGAGGAAGGTCGCTGTGGAAGGTCTTCTTTGGTCAACCCTCCATGTTGACAGATGGCACCTGCACTTAGGCTAGCCTGGACATGTTGCACAGGTCTCCCATCTCCTACGATCCCCCCAATTGACCCTTGATAAACCAATCGGCTCTGACTTACTCCCATGTCTCCTTGTGAAGACTGGTATTTACTAGCCATCGAGTGGGCTACTTGGCCATAGGCCCCTGTGGAGATGACAGTGCTTGAATGAACCGCTGAGCTGGGCTGGTTGCTTCTCACAATCTGGGCCTTGGCAGGCTGTAGCCTAAGCCCTTGCTGGGGAACTGCCACAGGAAGCTGAGGCATCTGGTAGGGCCGCTGGGCCATTTTGGATAATGGGGATTTCGGTCTGCCAGGAAGCTGACTAACACTTGTTTCTTGTTGATAGCGCACGGGTGAGCCAGACTGAGATCTATAGATACTCATGCTTTCAGCAGGAGGGCTGGCCCGATACTGAGGGCCTCTCCGGAGAGGGGAAGGAGGGGGGCTTGGGTATTCCTTGCCCTGTCCTCCCACGGGTGGGGGGCTAAAGCGGTAAGAGCCGCTCTGGTGGGCCGGGGAAGTATGCGGAGGACTAGGCCTGTAATGAGAGTTCTGGTGAGTCGGAGAAAGAGCGGGTGAGGTGGACTGATAGCCCTGTCTGGTGGGAGAACCTACAGAGCTACTGGAACGGAAGTCAAAAACCTGATGCGAGCCAAGTGGTGAGCTAGAGATGTAGGCTGAGTCCCGATGGGCCGGAGAGGAGGGAGGGCTCTGGATTATTGGGAGCCCCTGACTGGGCCGAGCCTCGGTCTGGAGGCCAATGGAAACATTTTCAACATCCTGCTCCAGGTACTCCTCCTCGAATATATCCTGTACAGAGTATATGTCTTCGTGCTGTGGTTCGGGTTCCGCTTCTTCTGGGAGCGGCGGCTGAGGCGGCTGCTGAGGTGGTGGCGGCGGCTGCATCTGGCGGCATTCCTCCTCCACTCGCAGCAGGAGTCTCTGGATCTCACGGTTGTTTGGACAGAGCTTGATGGCCTCGTTCAGATCCTCTAAGGCTGCTGCAAACTGTCTGCTTGACAAAATGTAAACACAGGAACTGGAGTTATTCTGAATCAACAGGAATTACCAAGAGCTGAGGAGGCAGCCACTATTCAGAGAACTGGGGATAGTATCTGTGGGAGTCTGGGCGGGCATTGGGGTTGCTTTCGTTTGATTTATAAGGAAGGAAACAGGGAGGCTGTCATTCTGGAAGAGTCCAGAATGCTTCCTTAGCCTGTTTAGCCTCCATCTTCCTTCTGGCCTCTCTGGGATTAGCAGAGAAATGGCCCCGTTTGTTAGTCCCGCCAGGCCCTTCCGGAAGATTCTGTAAGTGCGCAAATGCACACCAGGCAGTATAAGGGTTGGGTGGGGTTGTCATTTACAGGGTCACTGTCAATTAGCTTAGGAACAAAACAGTAACTACAATATTTAAAAATCTTGCTGATCCAGCATAATTTTTTCTTTGTATTCTCAATATTTTGGCTCCAAATTTCAGGCCTGTTCAGTCCTTGGCAAGAAGCCTGTCTTCTGCCCCTTTCTCCCTCTCGCCCCACAGCACTGCTATTCCTCCGTTCTGCTACATCAGAGCTGGGCAGGTATTAGGCTTGCTGACTAGGCAACTCAGATTCTAATTTACAGATGAGGACACAAACTCTCAGACATATTCCCATCCTATTAGTATCGCCCAGGAAAGCGGCAACTGCCTTTGTGGGTAAGGAATTATCTGGGGAAAAAGAGAATTTGATAGTTAAGCTTCTATAAGGACTTTGTTACCCCAGCTAGTTAAGACTAATATTACTGCCACTGTTGTCACTAGACTTAACCTGGGTTTGGCTGTTAGGACCATATCCTCCCCTGGCCACAACAGTGCACCTGAAGCAATTCTTTCCTGGGCAGAGTTGGGAAGAAGGGAAGGGCACTGGGCAGGAGGCATCAAGGACAGTGACAAGTTATCCAAAGATCAGTGATGGCAGGTTCTAGGTCTTTCTGGAGCCTTTCATGTCCACTGGCCAAGCCACAGCAGATGGACATGAGGGATGCAGTTTCTCTTGGGCCCCCTCAATCCTGGCAGCAGGGACCTCCTGTCTCCGCGAGGGTGTGGTGTGGTGGTGGTGACTTAGGTGAGGAGGAGGTCTGATGCTACCAGACTTGAGGAGAGACTCAGAAGGAAGATTAAATGACCTAGGGACTCCTCAAATGCCTACAGGAAAAGAGGAGCCTGCCATATAAGTGACCCATTCTACTTTTCCTTCTAAAAGGGCCAGAAGGATATTTTGCTTAAGTGACCTCTTCTTAAGGCACCAGTGTCTCTTCATGCTGTCTGCTCTAGGGGTTAAAAAGCGATTGAGAGATAGCAGAGGCTTCATGGAAGAAGGTACCATTCTCTAGCAACACAAAGGCATTTTTCTCCCAAAGTAAAATGTTCTAGATCTCCATAGCCCTGAAGATTTGCCAGTATCAAGCGGAGTTCTATGCTATGGGAGCCATCCCCAAAGCATGGCCCTCAAAGTCCTCAGGGAGAGACACATTTGGGTACATATGCCCCAGGATGGCCTACATTGCTTTGGCCAGATTTTTGGAAAAGAGACATCTTGCTCGTCACCCTCTCTCTCTCTCCTCACCTGCTGCTGCGTTTTGCCCTTGCTCTTGCATAGTAAGCTTCATAAGATTTCGGTTTCAGCTCCAGGGCCTTAGTAGCAAATTCCTCCGCCATTCCAAAATCCTGTCATTACAATAGGTGTGCAAATGAGTCATTGAAGAGATATGAAAAATAGACAGTTTGGGAATAAAACAGATTATATGTACATTTCTTTGACATTTATGGATGGAACACGTGGGGTTCCTGACATGCCTGGCATGGCTCTAGCCATGTGGCCTAGGCTAGAAGCTCCTTTTGCCTTTGCCCTGTGTGGCCTGCAACAACTCCCGGGAATTTACCTGCCCAGAAGCATTAAAATACTTTTCATTTGCCTTCCTCTGCTTTTCTAATGAAATTCCTTCTAGCCCAGAAGCCAAATGTTAACCCAATGAGGCTCCTGAAGTTAGAAACCTGAACTCTTGTTACACATATGTGTGTGAGGCAAACATGGGGGCCTCATCCTATGCCCCAGCTTCCTGTCACGCCCTCTAGGGGGTGAGTGAGATCCAGCAGGATGAGGTTTGTGGAAGGGAGAACTGCACTGACCATGGAGACTAACTAGATGGGGTAGGGGTGCCACACAGACTTGGGTTCAGTCCTCTGGTCGACCCCACAACCCCTCAGAGGGGGTGGCGTGTTTTTGCATCCATAGCTACTTCACAGACAGGATGAAATGTGAGAACACTTTTGAAAGACCCAACACCATTGCTGGCACATAGTAGATGCTTAGTAAATGGTAGTTTCCCTTCTATTTCACAGGGGTTTCTCTGGTTTTCCTCATAACTGGTTCCTTACTTAGGAAGCATTTAAAACAACAAAAATAAAGTAAGAGAGGGCCCTGGCTGTGACTAGGGTTTGTGCTGTCACTTCATTCCTTGATCACTGAGGCTCCCTCAAGGAGCATGGTCTCATCTGTCCTCATCTGAGAACCCTGGGAATGGGGGTTCTGGGGAACAAAGCCAGAGTTGTAAAGGTACTCTTCCATACTAAGCTAAAAGGAGAGTTCTTTCTCTTCTTTCAATGTCAAAGCCTTAGGACAGCACAGTAACTTCTGGTGACATGCATGGCTCCTGAGGCAGAATGAAGGCCTGGGGTATAGGTAGAAGTTAACAAGGAAAAGTGACAAGCTATCTCGGACAGAAGAAGATGGACCTCAGGTGCTTTGTACAGTATTGGTCATGGGAGGTGACTGGTAACTGTTTCTGAGCAAGCGTGAAGCTAGCGAGGAAGTATTCCAACTTACGGAAGTCCTCTCCTATTGCTACTGTCTCCATTCTTATCTTTTTTCTTTGGACAATCATCATTTTTGGCAAGATTAGAATGCTTTTAAGAAGTAGATTATTTGTTTAGGCAAAAGAGAAGGTGGCAGGCTGGTAGCGGCTCCTGAGCACTGTCTCATTCTCACTGGCTAGTGCCTTGCGGGGAGCATGGGTACCGCTGGTCTGGTTCTGTTTCACAGAAGAGCCTCAGTGCCTTCCTTGGGGCATCCCCTTCCCAACAGGAACTGCTACCCTGTCCCCACTCTCCTTAGCACCCTGGGCAACTCTGCCTCTTTGGGCCATAACTCTGTTCTCTGAGACACGCATGTCGACATGAGGGCTCTTCTGATTGCCAGGGTTTAGCTGGAGGAGATGAAGGTTGTACACACAAACAACCTCTCTCTGGAACTGACAGCAGGCCTCTTGCCCCTGCAGCTGAAATCTCACTTCTGCACAGCTGAGCTCCCTATTCATTGGCATTCTTTTTCAGGGTGGATTGTTTTTAGCTCCTGAGGAACTGTGAGACCTCAGGCAGGGGGTTATCAGAGGTTTCTGACACAATCTCAGCTCTTGCCAATCTCTGAGAGAGGGTTCTCGGCCTGGGAGTATCTGTGTGTCACGGAAGCAGTGGCTGAGGGCATCAGAGACTGTTTCTGCATGGCAGGTGAAAAGGACCAAGGACTACTTGGGAGGTAACAGAGGAGCAGGAAGAGTCCTATGGTTCCCTCCGTGACAGAAGAGCCAGGGCATGCTGGAGTACAAAGATGAAGAAAGGAGTGAAAAGTTCAATTAGATTAGCCTTTGAAATAAACCTTGAAGTCCATGGTCCTGAGCCGTCTTTCCAGCCCTTCCTTAAGTGATGATGGGCCTACCAGAAAGGAAGGGAGTGACTACAATTCATATCCAATTGCAGCTGGAATTCGAGTGGCCACTGCTCCCACATTTTCCCAAAGACTGGAAAACTGACTTGGGGATAGGAGACGATGATGATGGTATTTCAATCACTTTTGGTGGGAACTAAAAATTCAGAAAGCTCCAAAAGTGCCCATAGCATTAACTTTTTTATAGTTTAAGATACGGAGCATACTCAGACTTGATTTCTTTCAAATTGCAAATGTCAGTGCTCTGTGAAGGACAACCAAGTTCCAAATGGGGCAGAGAACGATTTCAGGGCCTGGTAAGAGCCAGTGAGTGATGTGGACTGTCAGCTTCCAGGGCTGTAGAAAGCAGCTGGGAGGAGAGGGACTTACGTTCATTTTCCTGCGACATCGAGAGAGGTTGAGGAGGAGAGACACCTTTAGTTCCCGGAAGGTTTTCAAGTCCTCACCAAACCCTTCTCGGGGGAATTTCTTCAGAGCATACTGGTAGCGCTGGGCAGCCTCCTTTACTTTACCTTTCTAATGGGAGTACAAGATGGCAAAACACACAGTTGGTCTGCTGAGCAACTGAGGAGGTCCGGCCCCCACTCCCTTCCTCCTCTCTGCAGTGATGATTAAGTTCACCCTCCCAAACACTACTAGCCTGGGGATGAGGTCTGGCCCCGGCAGTGAGAGCAGAGGGTCCAGTCTTTTCAACAGGAAACTCACCTGGCAGGAAGGGCAAGGTTGAAGGGGATACCCCAAGACACAAGCCAGAGAACCAACACCTGGAACCTCAGGCTTCCTGACTGGATTCCCAAGAGACCGATCTTGCTCATTTCAAAGGAGCTTTTTCTTGACCCTACATCCCTGGGACACATATCATTTCCTAGTCCCAACCACTACAGAGTTATTACTACTTCTTTACTTTTGGCTTGCCTGGAATACTTCCTGTCTGATGCTCCTCCTTGCCAGTCCTGTACAACAGGTCATTCTCTTTCTCACAAAGGAGGTGGGAGCTAAAACAGTCTAGCCGTTGCTTCCTGAATCTCAATGCATAAAATTGTATGTCAGTATTCCCTTGCTTTTAGAAAAGGCTGGGGATAGGGTGGTAGTAGAGGAGTTTAGAATTTGTGATCTATGTAGGAAGGATTTTCCAAGATGCAGTAAATCTATGATCAACTTAGGGACCTGGTAATAGGGGCCTTGAATTTTCCTCACATTTTGTATCTGAAAAATCTATCAGCTAATACATACATACACACACACAAAAAAAATAAAACAAAGGAAAATCTAGAAGCTGAACTCAGAATAATGCAGGAGGCATCTCCCATTCATTCCACTGATCTTAATCTGCTCCATTTCTTCTGTATAGCTGTAACTCCACCAAGGATCCTGATCTTTTGATTATGTCTTCAGCACCTTTCATTAAGGAGGGATCTGGAGTACGCCAAGGTAGAATTCTGGGTGGGAACAGCAGTAGTTGGGCCTCTTCTCCTTAGGAGGTAGGACTCCTTTTCTTGGAATATCAGAGGTTATATTATGACCAGGGCTTAGATTCCTGAGAGCAATGCTATCCCCAAGTCCATAAATGTAACACCCAGAGTAATGACTTCTTGGAAGTCATGTGAAATACTGGTTGGGTCAGGACTCCAGTTTCCTTGGAGTCCAGGAGTCCTAGATTACCATGACTTTCATCCTCAGAAAACACAACTCTGCTCCCAGGAACTGTATGTTTCTTACATAATAATGCGCTTCTTGATCATTTCCCATCTTTGGGCCTGGGAAATATCTCAGTGAGGTTGGATTTATATTTACCTTCAGGAGAAGATGCTGATATCTTAACCAGACAACCGTGACATGTTCTTTTTTCTTTTTTTTTTTTTTTTAAGTAATCTCTACACCTACCGTGGGGCTCAAACTCACAACAAGAATCACATGTTCTTCTGACTGAGGCAGCCAGGTGCCCTGACATGTAATGTTCTTTTGGGACTTCCTATAGGCCATGGGAGAGAGTCTGTGTTAGGGTTATAGGCCTTCAGCTAAAATTGTGAGCACAAAAAGACTCCATGCTTTTTTGTTGTGATTCAGTGAGTGACTTAAGCAAATCTTATAACTGCTATTTGTCTTGCTTTCCTTATCTTACTCAGGGATGTTAACAAGCTATTATTACTACAGACTTTTAAATCTATGTATAAATTAAATATGAAAGCAAAGATCAATGCCTCTTTCCCATGGACTAGAAATATCTCTACTACATAGTTTTACTTCACTTGTCCCATGAGTTTCCAGGTCCCACTTAGCAGATTCCATGCATGATTTATATAACTGCCTACTAGTGACCAGTTAAAATTAGGTCTTCAAGTTGATCAGCTACAGGCTTATATATAGGCCCTTCTGCTCTCCTCTTGGGAAATTAAAAACTCAGTGTCTTCGACTTATGAGCCCATCACTGAGGGATAGCAGTCTCCCTTTGCCTTAGAGCCGAAGATGAGACTGTCAAGACTTTAGTAAATTCTACATGTAGAAAAGAGTCAGTGGCTGCTTTAAGGAAACTGTTTCTTCCTCCCCTCACCTTATAAAACATGTCCCCCTCTTCCATCAGCTTGCTCAACAGGATGATCATGATGTCTGGTTTGGAGGTGGCCATCGCCCATGTGGCTGGACCTGTAGTGTACAGGATGCATGATGGGTAAAAAACTCAGACAATGTAAGGGTGGCAGGAAGCTAGGTGAAAAAAACATCCTGGGGGATTTCTGCTGAGAGAACAACTTGCTCCACAACAATTTCCTCATCGTTTAGACCTGGGAGTATCTTAGGGACTCCCACTGCCAAGAAGCTGCGCTGGATTTCTATTCACCTTAAAATAAGAACGTCTGAACTGTCTGAGCTTGCACCACAAGAGGGCAGCAAAGCCTGCCAACGTGTTGTATTTGGGCAGGCCATGGCTTACTCTGGAGTTATTTTAAATGAGGTCATTAGGAGAAGGTTTACATTAAATGTTACCACAAGATCTAAAAAATCCAAAAAAGGCAACCTTGGGACTCATGATCCCTAGTTGTTTAGTCTCTTAACTTAAAAATATGTACTTTGTAGAAGGGGAATCATTAAAGATTCTAAAGGCTCCCTTAATTGGGAGTAAGTATTGAATAGGCCTCCCTGGGATTTACTTTGAACCAGGAGCACAGTTCAAAAGTCAAAAGATGTGAAACAAGCCAACAAGCCGACATTACTGAGGACTACTTTACCCACAAAGAGAAAGAAGAGGTTAAACTGATTAGTTTATAGACACCTGAATTATTTACCAACTAAGCTTTCCAGGGTTAGTTATCAAAAGTTCAAGTTATTCTCTACAACAGTCATTAAAAAAAATCTTCTTTTAAGGTGAAGTAAATTAAAAGATTAGAGGTGTAGGGAACTCATGCAGGCTAAATCAAAGAGGAGAAGGCAAAGCTGACCAAGCCATCAGACCACGCCTGATGCTGACAGCGGTGAAATATACCTCGTGGGCGACTCGGTAACGTCTGACAACCTTCAAAGAAAGGAGAAAACAAAAAGTTGTAGGAGAGGAAAAAAAAATGGATGAAGGTGAAAAAAAAAAAAAAAAAAAAAAGAAGGAAAAAGCAGCAGTGAGAGGCAGGCAGCAAAAAAGCCAGCATATCAGCCAACCCTTGTCTATGGGTCTGAGGGATGGGGGTGCAGGTGGGGCGGCAGCAGCAGGGACTGGAGAGTCTGAAGCACATACAGAGCAAGGGAAAGCAGAGGCTCACGGCAGTGCAGGGATCGAGGATGCTCACAGGGCGGGGCTGGCACACAGGCATTAGCACTAAGATGTGCTTGAGGTCAGAGCAGCCTCCTGGCTGAGGCCCCTAAGGGCATGGCAGAGAACCATGTGAGTCTGGACACAGAGTGGTGTAGACCGTGGCTCAGATGGTGCTTTCTCTGGCCAAGAGCCTTTCTGTTCACTTAACAACAACTGGGCCAGGGCAGAGGGGAAACTATACACACTCACACCAAACACCCAGGGCAGCCAGACCACTGGGCCACTCTGGCCCCCGGGCACAGATGGCCAGCACCTTCTTCCTTTCTCCTACCTATCTTGGCTCCTTTCTTCAGAAGAGTGACAACAACAGAAGTGTTCCGGCACCCCACTGCCCTATCCAAAGGGCGCATTCCGCTATAGTCAACATGTTCAATCATGGCCCCGTGATCCACCAAGAACTGGACCTAGAACATGGATCAAGCAGAACAGTTAACACAAGTGCAGTGGCTCAGCAGAGCTCCACTGAGGGCTTTGGCTGCTGCCTGGGCTTTTTATTCAACTGCTGCTCTGAACCAGGCTGAGTAGCCATGGTATTTCAGGCCATACATGTATTCTTGGTCTTCAGTGGTGTTTTGAATATTCCTGTCCTCTAGCAAGTACAGGTCCACGAACTTTCTATCAGAAATCATCAACATGCTACTCTACCCTTAATCCCAGATGACATTATGGATGGAGAACCTTCCCTACCTATGCTATGCAAAGGCTTCTGTAAAGGCACTCACCACCTCGGCATCACCATAGAAAGCTGCCAGATCCAGGGGGGTGCGGCCGTTCTTGTCAGCATGGTCTGTAGCAGCTCCATTATCCACCAGAGAACGGACTACTGACAGATGACCCTTCAAGCAAGCCCAGCTGAGGGCTGTCAATCCTTCTTTGTCCATTAGAGCAATGGAGGCACCTATAAGAGCAAGTGTAACAGAGGGCTGAGGAAACATAGAACCCAGAACCACTCAGAGCAGGAGGCAAAGCTGGTGCTTAAGCTGCACACTCTGGCCAAAGCACAGCTTTTGTTTCTGGTATGTGAGTTATCTTTCAATAAAACTGTTTTTATTTTTATTTTTTTAAAAATATTTTATTTATTTATTCATGAGAAACATACACACACACAGAGGCAGAGACAGTGGCAGAGGGAGAAGCAGGCACCATGCAGGGAGCCCAATGTGGGTGGGACTCAATCCCAGGACCCCGGGATCACGCCCTGGGCCGAAGGCAGACACCTAAACGCTGAGCCACCCAGGGATCCCAATAAAACTGTTTTTTAAAAAAATGATCCTATAAGCACTTGGTAGAAGAGAGCCTCATTGTTTTCACTGGATATTCTGGGCCCTCCACAATCTACCCCAAGCTTACTCTCCAGCTTAAGTTTCATTATGCCCCTCAGAGAATCCTCTACTTTGGCCAGCAGATATGCTCACTGCCTCTGGACTCTTCCACAATATTCCTGTATCTTCACTTTTGGTCATGTTGGCTTCCATGTGGGCAATCTTTTCATTCCCCACAAACTGCCTCATTTCTACTCATTCTCTAGGAACCATTTCCAAATCCCCTATTTCCAGGAAGCTTCTCCTGGTTCACTGTTCACTTCATCTTGAATGTGCTTAACATATGACCTTATTCGGTTATTAATCTTTTTAAATGTATCCTCCTTGCACAGAATTCTCAGTGAATGTTTTCAGAACTCAGCAGAGTGACAACACTGTAAACTCCTGTAGAGATTCTCATAAAACAGGAGGAGCTCAGTACATGGTTATCATGGTTATCACTGGCCACTTTCTTTCTCCCTACAACATGGGGGAGATGAACTCACAGGAAGAAACTGAGCCCCAGTCACAAGGAAATTCAGAGTTTAATTAAACTCACCAGGCTTCAATGATCCCATCCCTACTCTCTTAGCCTTTTTGGTATTCTATAACTGTTTTTCTTCAACATTTCTATTTTTATCTGTAAGGATCAAGCATACTTGATACACTGTTGTATAATTAGTCTAAAATTCAGCATACATTTGGTTCTTAGCCTAGACTGTAAGCTCTTGGATGGCAAAGAGCCTATCACTTCCTTGCTAGTTTGAAGAGTACCTAAGACAATTCTTTTCACACAGTTGACATGTCATACTAACTAAAGTAGGATCAACTTACTGTGTACAGAACACTTTCCAGGCTGCCTCCCCAGCTAGACAAGATTCAGATGTCAGATCAAGCTTAGGATGTGCCATAGCTAGGCTCAGGATCCACTCAGCAGTTATCTGGCCTATTATCTTTTTTTTTTTTTTTTTTCTATTATCTTTTTACTCCCAGAGGTCAGACAACCAGACTTTGTGGCTTCCCATAGCAAGATGAAGGGCTGGAAGGTACCATACCTCTAACTCTGATGACAGCTGTTTATGTACTGGGTTCTCTTTTCATAATGGTATAGTTTGCAATTAAAACACTGACTCTAACACAGAATGAATTTGAATGTGGTACAGAATCTAAGGAGTTTTCTTAGATGGAACATCTATAAATTTCCTGGACAGAGACTCCAAAGGTAGAAGAAGCAGGGTAAGAAGGTTCTGGATGTATATTACAAGCTGTAATGTACAGCTGCAATATACAGATGTATATTATAAGCTGATTTTCCAAAGATAAGGAAAGCTGGAATCTAAGAAATAGGAGATACATATGAAATAAACTCATATATTCAATATGCGTCCAAAATTCAGTAAGTAATCTTCCCCTTCTCTCTTTTCTTCCCCTTGCAGTTAATGGAATCACACTTCTTCCAAACATCCATTTTAAAACTTTGAAGTGATCTGGGGCCCCTGGGTGGCTCAGCTGGTTAGGTGTCTGCCTTTGGCTCAGGTCATAATCTAAGGGTCCTGGGATCGAGCCCCAAATAGAGCCCACATCAGGCTCTCCACTTGCCGGGGAGTCTGCTGCTCCCTTTCCTTCTGCCCTTCCTCAACATGTGTTCTCTCTCTCTCTCTCAAATAGATCAATAAAATCTTTTAAAAAACTAAAACTCTGGAGTGATCTATAACTCAACGATTACTATTTCCTACGTGTAATTACTCTTTATAATCAAAATAGTTTTTGTTCTTGGCCCTTCTGTTCTATTCTAACAGCTAGTGCACCTGGATTAGAGCATCATTATTTCTCATCTATTCTATTACAATGCTTCCTAATTGATCCCCTGGTCCACTATAATTCCTCCATCAAATCTACTATTTGCACTACTGCCAGAGATATTTTTTTTAAAGCACATTTTTTATTCACTTTTAAAAAATATTGAAAGGCTCCCTACTGCCTTCAGAATTAAATTCAAAACCTCATTTAATCTGTTCCTTTTCACTTTCTTCCTACCTACATGTCCAGTTTTACTTCCCAAAAGCCCTCATGTACTTTACTGGACAACTTGCTTATTTCCCCAAACCTGTTGTGTGCTGGTTCTCCTCCCTGACTTTTCATTTATGTTCGTTTCCCTAAATATGAAACTTTTTTCTTTTTTTTTCTTTTTGAAACTTTTTTCCTATTCACCTTTCAAAGTCTGTCCTTTCCTAACTCCAATACCTTTATCAGAGCACTTAGGATTCTCTGCTTTTCAGGTATTTATCTTTGTTTCATCTCTTCCTTGCCAGATACAGCATCTCAGAGGGCACGGATTATAGTGTATTAGTTAAAAGGAAATCACTCACTGACATAGCACTAGTATTGTGTTCTGCAAATAATGTAAGCTAAATAAATGTTTGCAGAATTTGTTGATTTAGTGGAAGTCTCTGATTTAAGTGTGAATAAAGGAAATACTGAACATCCCTGACTTGTAATGGTCTGACTTACAATTTTTCAGCTTTATGATGGTGCAAAGGTGATAGGTATTTGGTAGCAAATGTACAGCAAATTTTGAGTTTGGACCCTTTCCCAGGCTAGTGATGTGTGGTACGATGCTCTCTTGTGATGCCGGCCAGCAATAGCGAGCTACAGCTCCCCATTAGCCACAAAACAACAAAGGTAAACAACAGATAAAGCCATTATGTGCTGTACAACCATTCTGTTTTTCACTTTCAGTACAGTGTTCAATAAACTACCTGAGATATTCAACACTAGTATAGAGTAAGCTTTGTGTTAGATGATTTTGTCCAACTGTAAGCTGATGTAAGTGTTGTAAACACATTTAAACACATTTAGGGTAAGCAAAGCTAAGCTATGGAAATACCACGTTCCACAGGCTAGATGTATTTTTTTTTTTAAGATTTTATTTATTTATTCATGAGAGACAGAGAGAGAGAGAGGCAGAGACACAGGCAGATGGAGAAGCAGGCTCCATGCAGGGAGCCCAATGTGGGATTCGATCCCAGGACCCCAGGATCACGCCCTGAGCCGAAAGTAGAGCTTAACCGCTGAGCTACTCAGGCATCCCCAGGCTAGGTGTATTAAATGTATTTCAACTTAAGATATTTTCAACTTATGATATTTTAAACTTGGGTTTATCAGGACATAAGCCCATCATAAGCAATGGTAAGGGAGAACAAATCTCTGATATCTATGTCTGATAAGCTTCCACTGGCATGTGGCAGACTCCGTGCAGTGATCTCAAGGTTATCAGTAGCTGAAGAGGTCCTGCCTTTTCCAGTAGACTTAGGTTGTTCTGGGACATTTATTCCTGCCACATTTTAACCTGAGAATCAAGGTACACTCTCTATCC
This sequence comes from Canis lupus dingo, assembly GCF_003254725.2. NCBI lineage: Eukaryota > Metazoa > Chordata > Mammalia > Carnivora > Canidae > Canis > Canis lupus. The sequence continues at coordinate 15,139,481 of NC_064251.1, forward strand.
TCCTCCAACCCCCTCTTGGCAGAAGTAAGGATAGATATCATAAAACCAGATTTGTTTGTTGGCTGGAGTGGAGTCATTAGGCTGGTCACAATTATACTATCTCCTGCTTCCTATAAATGCTCAAAGTCCACTAGATGGTACTGTAGAGCCATCAGTGACGTGAGTTTTCCTTCTCTAGAAGTCCTCCATCACTCACCCCTGTTTTGCATCAGTGAATGAAGTCAGAGCAATCAAAAGGAGCCTGAAATGCTTTTGAAGGTGGTGTGACCACAATCTCCTTTAATTCACTTCCCATTCACTAGGAGTATGTGAATGTTGGTTAATGTCAAAAGCAATTTATTACAACAAGAGGATAATATTCTGAATTCTCAAACAGGGTCCCACTGTTGGCAACTGTCTTAACCTCTGTCTCCTTTAGATACAAGAAAAATATTAGTTGTTCAGGCTTACAAAAGGATTGATAAAGAAAAAGCATAGTCCTTGGAAGATGAATGTCTATTGAGTATATATTAAAAATCAAAGTTTAGAGATTACAAATTTGAATTAGAAAATTCAGAAGATGTTAATTTGACTAGAATACCAAAAATCCCTCAAACCATAAGGAAACAAAAAGTATCAGAGTGAAGGGTCCCACTGTATATAAGAGGGGAGATGGACTTTCACATTTTAGCCAACTAGATTAATAGTACATATTCTTTTTTCTAAAGATTTACTTATTTTGAGAGAGAGAACACGTGTGAGCGCATGCGCGAGCAGGGTGGAGGGCAGAGGGAGAGAGACTCACATAGGCAACTTGGTGAGCATGGAGCAGGGCTGGATCCTAGGATCCTGAGATCAAGCCCTGAGCCAAAACCAAGAGTCAGGATGCTCAACTGTCTGAGCCACCCAGGTGCCCCAATAATATCTATTAACATCTCTTAGAATCCATCACTGGAAATCATGAATTCCTTAGGTTATTATAGGCACTGACCATGCAGCTCCAGCATCCCAGGACTGACCTTGTGCAAGTAGAAAGTCCACAGTTCCTAGATGGCCTTCAGAGGCAGCCATCATCAGGGGAGTACGACCCTGCTTGTCTGCCATATTGACATCAGCTCCATGGGTGAGTAAAAGATCAACAATCTGCAAGTGTAGAGAAACAGGGACAAATGAGCCAGGAAGAGCTGTTGAGTAGCCACGTGCATGTTGTTCCCTCCACTGAAGGATTTCTTCCTGCTGTACAGGCGAGTCATCTCTACATGTAAGTGTCTACTGCAAGAGTCCCTTAGTTCCTGCACAGTCCTAGTACCATGTTATTTGATCTCTGACTCTCCTAAGGATAGCCAAAATAAGAATTCAACTCTGAATGTTTGACTCAACCCCTAAATGAAAAAGAATTTAAGATACAAAAGGCCAAGATGTAGACTAAGCAATCCCATGATGGAAGCTCTAACACAAGTCACTACCTATGCCAGTGCCATTTTATTGACTTCTAGAGGTTGCAAGGCTGCCTGTTGTGAATACCTCTGACTGAAGTGAATACAATAAAGTGCCTCTGTAACTCTTCTATACTGTTTGGCTTCTGGAGCCTTTCTTCTACACAAATACTTCCAAAGATTATCACCAATATGTTTTCTTTTCCATCCTAAGTGTATAAATTAGTGGAATTTATCTGGAATTCAAACATCTGGAAAGACTGCATAGCTAGAATTTACATACACCACATTTTCTTTTGGCAAGTCTGAGACACCTGCAAGACACCTGTTAGCAGGGGTCTATTGGGATATGAATCTTTTAGAGAACATGTGGATACTGTGAAATGTGAGAAGCAGGTCACTCCATGACCAGGCAAAAGTTAGCTGGTCCTTCTATACAATATAGATCAGGATGATGATCTTTTTTTAAATGATGATGATTTTGAATGTTAGGTTTCTGACATATTCTCAATGAACCAGAGTATTTTTTTTTATTTTATTTTTTTAATGAACCAGAGTATTATTAACAAAGGCCCAAGTCCTCAAGCCCGGTGACTGCTGAGTAACCCGAACTTTGTGATTTTTTTTTCCTCTCTGCTTCTGAAGTCCCTTCCTAGAACTCAGCCCTATCTGAAGAACTGGAAGTAGCTACCCTGCTTACCTGCCAGTGGCCCTGGCGAACAGTGCTGAACAGGGGCACTGCCCCACGGCGGTTTGGCTGGGCCACTGCTGCCCCCTGTTCCAAGAGCAGACGGCATACCTCCAGTTTGCCCCTTCCAGCTGCAGCTGTCAGTGCTGAGGGCAGAGAACACAGACTGAGAACAGGTGGGTCTTTCCCTCTCCAGCCCTCTGTGTGAGCATGGCAGTATATCTGTGTTAGATTAATGGAACTGCTACTTTACCTCCAAGAATGGTTATAAGCTACTTTTGTCACAAATGAAATTTTTAAAGAAAAATCATGAATAGAACCACATTTAAATGGGCTTACAATATATGGAGACAATTGTAGATAATAAATTTATTGAAAATCACCTTTGATTAAACTTACTTGGTTTCATTTTTCCTACCTAGACTGTCTTCTCTGCTTTTGACTTACCTCTTTTTTTGGCACCTCTTCTTGGCAACAAACTTCACATGGGTGTGTATGCATGGGTGAAATGTAGAGAGAAGGGCCTTTGCAGAGTAAGGTCTTTTTATTTTATTATTATTTTATTATTTTATTTATTTATTTGGCAGAGAGAGAGAGTGAGAGGGTACAAGCAGGAGGAGCTGCAGAGGAAGAGAGAGAAAGCAGGCTCTCCGCTGAGCAGGGAGCCCGACATGGGGTTCCATCCCAGGACTCTGGGATCCTGACCTGAGCTTATGTTTAACCGAATGGGACACCCACGTGCCCCAAGTAAGTAATTTTTAAAATTAGCTAGGAACCACTTCTGGCCAACCTCTACTCCTGGGCCCTTAAACCTAAAGAACCAAAGTCAAGAATAGCAGTCTCAGTTGGGCCATTTTTCTTTTTTTCTTCATTAGTTGAGACAGAAGTTTCTAGTACATTTGCAGCCACTTTCATATGGAAGTCGGAGATGTTCAAGTTAATAGTCTTAAAGATGAGAAAAGAGGTGTGACAAAGGTTCTGATTATAAAATAATGGAGTCACAAATAATAAAAATAGCAATAGTGACTATAAGGGACACAGCAGGAAGAAACTTAAACATTCTTTTTGTGCTACTGTCCACTCAGAGAGTAGATTCTCTGAGTGCCTATTTCATTCTCTGAGCCTGGTTCAATAGTAGCAAGAGGGATTTGGAGATAGATTTTCTATTAAGCTCATATTTGAACAAATATATATATTTCATTTGATCGTCGCATCTCAAATGCATAGGTTCTGTGTTTTAAAGAATGGAGGAGGGTGGGGAGGATGGTAAACACGGTTACAAGGCAGCAGGAATTATGCTTTTAAAGAAAGAGGATGGGGCCTGGGTAGCTCAGTTGGTTAAGTGTCTGCCTTTGGCTTAGGTCATGATCCCAGGGTCCTGGGATGGAGCCCCATGTTGGGCTCAGCAGGAAGTTGCCTCTCCTTCTACCTCTGTGCTCTCTCTCTCTCCCTCTCTTGCTCTCTCTCAAATAGATAAATAAAATCTTTTTTAAAAATTTAAAAAAATAAAAAAAGAGGATAGAGAACTTTTTTTTACCATGCTGACTTGGACAGCTGATGTGGTAGCCAGCAAGTCCTTCCTTGATCATGGCCACCTACTCCAATGGCAAATCAGAAAAAGATAGTATTTGGTAAGTGCAGATAATATTTCAGTTTGCAAATGTTGGTATCTAATCAAGAAAGCAACTGAAATTCAAATCAAATGGTCACTTGAAAATTTTTTTCATTTAAGTACAACCAGTGGCATTTTGTCCTTGGGCTTAGTCAAATTCATCCACAACTGATTCATATGCAAAATCAAACTACCTGTAATTTCAACTAAGATAAACTTTTAAGTAACCTTTTCTTTCCTCAAGGATAAGAAGGGCTTATGAAAAAAATGTGACAGTTTTAGAAGATATATTTACTCAAACTAGATGTATGTGTCTTGCCTTATGTGTATTTTCAATTTTGGAGCTCTTAACACTGGCATTTCTGTCCTATTCCTAACAGGAGGGCAGAGGTTTATCCGAGGTGAGGGTCATTTCCAAGCCTTCAATGAGTAAGTATAGGTATTGATGGTTATGATTATTAAGTTGACAAAGAAGTTTTGTGTCTTGTTCCTTACATCAAAGTGATCTTCTCTCTTTGCCAACTTCATACTTCTAACAGTTTAGGAAAAAAACCACTTTAATTCTTGGGTCAGAACACGAGAGTAGCTTCAGACATTGGTTAGAACTCATCATGTTGTACACCTTACATTTATGCATTATATGTAAATTAGATCCTAGGAAAGCTAGGGAAAAAAAGAACTTGACTGGGGTAGACACTCATTAGAAACCACAAGAATCATATTGTTGGTATATAAAACAAATAATTAGAAAAAATTCTAACTCTTACTCTCTGATTCCATTTAAAGTAGCTACGAGGTGATAGGGTTGCAGCAAACCTCCCTTTTAATGCCCTGTGTATGGTGGAGGGAGGGCAAATACATTCTTTTCACAAAATAATTTGCAGCTTGTTGGAGAAAATACAAACAGTATTTCAGAATCAAGCCTTTCACACCAATGATGCCAGTTCACACAACACTGCTGAAAATTTACAACCAGTGCCCATCTTGAAAGCTAAAACTTATATTGTTCACTCTAATCTGGAGTTATACTGCTCTGGCTGGCCCATTTCAGCTCATTGGATAACACATTAATCTAAGAGGGAATGTTCCATTTGGCTTTTTTCTTTGTTGTATCATTTTTGTTGCTTAGGTTATGATGTAATTTGGTAGGAATCTCCAGCTGATGGCTGGACATGGTCATTAAAACAGCTGGCCAATTTCATCTCAGAACAACACAACTACATAAAATGGGATCTGTACTTTTCAAAATCCAAGAGCAAAAAACTGCTTTGGCTGGATTTTATGTAAGTCTTATCAAAAACTGTTACAACTTTTTGAAAGAAAGAAGATTAAGGTAAAGTCAGTTCCATAAAGCAACAAACTGATTCTTAGAGCAAACACAGCAGTTTGGAGCCAAATCTCTTCCTAAGAGACCAGTTACAGAATTTGTTCCCTAGCTTGTCAGCAGCTGATGAGATTATCTGACATAAATGGTCCTTCTTCAAAGTGGAACATCTAAGGAGTCTGAATAGGCAGACAGGATGTAGCTCAGAGATGGGGAAACAGCCAGTCTGCTTGGATGGGATGGTAACACTCAACAGAATGTGGCAAAGCTAGTGGTTCTTGTGTGTATCTATTTTCAATTGTGAAAGAGTATAGCACAGACTAGGTCATGCAAGACAATGAGAGAGAGGTGGTTGGGGAGACATAAACTGATCACTGCTATCCAAAACACTAACTAAACATTTATTGAACTATTTATCAGACACTGTCTCTGCTCTCAAGGAACACAAGGTTGAGTCAGGATGATAGACAAATAAAAAATACATTACTATCCAGTGTATAAGTGGGATGGAGATAATAGGAAGAAGCGTCTGAGAAGGTCTTCAGAAAGAGATGTTCATCTGAGCTAGATACATGTTCATCTGAGAAATAGAAGTCTCAAAGGCATGCAAGGACAAGGGGAGGCAGGCCGGGCACAGGGAGAACACTTACAAGGCACTGAGGTGGGAGACAGTATGTTTGTTGTTACTGGAGTTACTAGAGAAGTGGGGCAAAAGATAAGCCTAGAGATCACAACTGGTCTTCTTAGATTATACTAAATAACTTCATTAATGATACAGGTCATTAAAGGGTGGTAAGCAGGAAAGTGATACCAACAGATTGTGGCTCACTAAGTTCACTCTGGTGGAAGTCACAAGGGAGATGAATCATGAAAGGGTGACAAGATCAGCGAGGAGGCAGTTGCAATAACGTAGGCAAAAAATGATAAGGGCATGAGTTATGGGTATCTTGTTTATTTTGTGAACTCTTGCTTCTTTTGGGTCATAGGATGGTTCAGGCCCTCTAGAGTTGCTAGAAGCTTTTAATGCTGGTCCTGGTTTAAGCTTGTTAGACAAGGGAAAGAGGGCATGGTGAACAATCTTATCACCTTAATTGTTTTTCTTCTGTACTGTTCCATGAGAAGTCTGTAAAAACCCTGTGGGATGGGAGGGGGCCAGCCAGATGGTGGAGGCTGGATGTAGGCAGATGCTATCAGGAAGGATAAAGAGGCTGAAAAAGAAGGCAACCAGTATATTCTAGTGACCTGCTTTTAGAAAATCTGCTCTGTAAAAACTCAATTATTATTTCACTATATGCTAAATAAATTTCATTGATTCTAAGATGTACTTTTTTCCCTTCACATTTTAACATCTCTAAAACTGGGATGCATCTTGTGATTGCTGTGATAATAAAGAACTGTGTCAGTTTAATAGGCCGAGGCTTTCTTTTTTTGTAGTGGCACATAAAAAATAATGGCTATATAGTTTCCTATAGTTAATGGTGTTTTAGATTTGATACAGTAAATGATACAGATTGTTGGGGACATCACAACCATTGGATTTTATTGTTTAGACCAGGGCTGTAGGTATAAGACCCAACCAATGGCTAGAGGTCACACACCTTCATTCTCTAATAAGGGGGACATGTGTAAGATTCTACCATTGGAGAAAACATCACAATTCAATGGGTTATTATACGTTTTAAATCATATGTGCTATAAGGTAGAAAGGAACATGTATATCTAGTAAATCCATCACTATAGATAGAAAAGCAACTCATAGTCTGTTCTATATCAGTAGGGAGGTTTAGGGACATTCTTACATAGCACAGACATTATTTCCTAGAAATTTTCCTGAAGCCAAATAACTGTTTATAGATGTATAAACTGTATTACAGACGCATTTCATTCTAGTGCTATTCAAATAGCATTTTATGTTTATAATGCTGTAATTATTTCATATAAATATCAAGTTAAACACAATACAATTCTGATTACAAGCCAACTGACATGAAGCTCTGATTTTCTTTTACAATCTTAAGATATGGTACATATTTATATAAATTAATGTAACAAACTTCATTGCGCATGTGAAAGTCCCGAGGCCACAGTTTTCTTTTTTTTTAGAGGGAGGGTGGGAGGGAAAGAGAGAGAGGTATAAGAAGAGAGGGAGAGAGAGAATCCCAAGTAGGCTCCATACACAGTGCAGAGCCTAACACAGGGCTTGATCTCACAACCCTGAGATCATGACCTGAGCCAAAATCAAGAGTCAGATGCCTAACCGACTAAGCCACCCAAGTGCCCCCATAAAATTTTATTCTGATAAGAAATTCATATCAATAAAAATAAGTCTTCCATTTAGGTCACTCCCTTCTTAAATGTTTTTAAGAAATTCTTTCAAGTACAGTACTAGAATGTGTATGATATTCATCACTATGATTGCTAGCCTTATAATTCCTCTACATTGTCATCAGGCCATAGTGCTTTTCATCCTCCTGGGTTCCATGTGCATGGCCCAGCAATAGTGTGCTGGGACAGGCTGTGCTGATGGGAGCAGTAAAGCAACATGTCCCTCCCACAGTTCTTATTCAGAAGACATGAACTCCAGAGCTGCCGGCATCCTGGTTAGTTCCTTCCCCTCAGTCTGTCCTCTGGCTTCCCACAGGGTAGAGTCCCAGAGACAGCAGCTGTTTCCAGCTGCACATTTTCCTTTAATCTGTCTTGGGCTCGTAAGCTGCAGCTGCCTGGCATCTGTTCCCTTTAGTCTTACAGAGGGAGGGATTGTTTGAGAAGTAAATTCCTGAGCTTTGGACCATTCTACATGATGTTAAAGAAGCCATGAAACCTACCTATGATATTTGCCATGAATGGAAACATCACAATTTGATAGATCATTATAAATTTTAAATGAATTCAAGTGCCTCCGTTATTTTTAATAACACTCTGACTAACCAAAACACATACCCTCCTTGTTTAAAAAAATATTCCCCCTAACTTGGCCATCTCAATATTGGTCTACTTTTCCTGGCTAATATGACACATATCTGTGGTGACTCTAAAGCTTTCATTGCCCTGATTTCATAAAAACATAGAAAAGGTTATTAATGTTTCTCCAGATGTTCTAGTTTAGACTTGGAGGAAAGACAGCAATCATTTCCTGCAAAGGCCACAAAGCAAGAAGCTTCTGTTTCTGTAGTAAGTACCAAGCAATATAGAAATCTCTTGGCTACAGATGAAAACGGATGCATGGGGCTGTGCCTTTAGGGTGGTACCTTCATTTTGCATCCAGATAGTAACTTTACTTATATCAGTTTAACCACGTCAGATACCACTCTGCCATGATAACTAACTTGGTTAAGTCAGAGGTGTGGATAAAAACTTAACCTCCTGGTTTACACTGCAGGTGGAGTTATTTTGATGGGAGAAATATTTATACTTAACAGCTACAAGGATCATATAAAAGAAGAGAGAGGCCACAACCATTTTTTGCTCTGGTTTGGCATGCTGTAAGGAAACTTTCAGTCTTTTAAAAATATTTGGAAACAAGAGCAGGGTAAGATTTTGGTTGAAAGAAGACTCTGGTGCTAATGATTTGGAGAATCCAAAGGGAGAGAGGATTGGAAGAAGGATAGCGCTTGACTTTTTACTTTGGCTGAATCAATCTCCAGTAAAAAGCCATTAGATGGAGACTGCTAAAGGTATGTCAGAGGAAAAATCAGGGTGTGTGATGCAAAGTATCTCCATATGAACACACAACATTAATGAGAAAAGAGAGTAATGTTTACTGAAGTACCTGTCTCTCCCCAGAGACTGTCAAAACTGTTGATCTGTGCTCGCTCTACTTCTTCTTCATCTTTTTCTGGAAGATCAAGTAGGTAGGAGACAATCTGAAACAAGAAATTGTGTCAGTTCAAACTTCAGGTGGAAAACTATGCTACCAACTCTAGCCTGTGCGGTTTGAAAGATACCTGGATGACCCAAGTATGATGAAAACTCTTGCACAGAAACCAGAACTGACTATCCCAACAAAGAAATGAAAGCTGCCATGATAAGCATTTGTTTTATTAGCTACAGTTTATACGTTTCTCTTGAACATGACTCACTTATATAGCCTGTTATTTTTAAAAAATTATTTATTCCTCACATTTAAGTTAAAGAAGCAACCCTCATTCTCCCAATAAGAATACCAATAAATAAAGAGGAAAAAACCCAATCAATAAATAAAAACCAGAAAACAAATATGGAGAAAACAGAGGGCCTGTATTTCATCAGAGTCAGGCAATGATCTTTTTTCTGCTTGCAAGTACAAGGACTGCTTTGGGGATAATAAAGGCAGAACGAGGGGCACCTGGGTGGTTCAGTGGTTGAGTGTCTGCCTTTGGCTCAGGGCATGATCCCAGGCTTCTGGGATCGAGTCCTGCATTAGGTTCCCTGTGGGGAACCTGCTTCTCCCTCTGCCTGTGTCTCTGCCTCTCTCTCTGTGTGTCTCTCATGAATAAATTAAAAAAAAAAAAAAAAAGGCAGAACGACTACTAGCATTAAAGTGCCTGTAGAGAGAATTTAAAACCTAGAGATATTAGAAATCCCAGTTTTACTTAATATTCCCTTGGTGACATATCAGGTCAGTTGGCAGGGTAGCTGTGTCATAGAAGTATCCCATGTAGTGGTGAGCCAACGTGTACTGACCCATGAAAGTTGAGCACTACGTTTTCAGGAATTTTGTAAGTCAGTTATTAAACGAAGCTGTTTATTAAAAATTAAATAACAAATAAATTATATTTTAAAAAAGGTTAAAAAATATAAACTCTTGTGATTTCTTAATTATTTAACTACACTTTACATTATCCATGCCCTTGAGGTTATTTATATGTATTGTGTCTGTATGGTGGAAATATCACATCATGGTGTGTGCTACTATGCGTCTCTTCTCAACTCTGTGTTTAGCAATGCCACAATGGCAGCTCTATATCAGTTCTGGGGGTAGCTGGGAAATTGGCAAACATTACAAATCAAGATTTGATTTAGTGCTAAAGTCTCAAAGAGGTTCCAGTTTAATGAGTATGATTTGTATGAGGGTGAGAAGTAGTTTAACACAGATCACATATCAAATATAATGACAATAAAGTTATTGTGAAAAAAGCAAAAAAGATCATCTATAAATGATCTATGAGTTGCAACCATAGGTTGGCTGCCAATATAAATGTCACAAAAATCAAGCATTCCATTAAGAGTACTGCATATTTCATCATTTATAAACTGTGTGCTACATATTCTTCATATCATTAAAATTTGTACTAATTTTAAGTATGAATGCACACACACACACACTTCTGCTCTATTACACAATTGTCTTGGAACTGGATGTTCAATATTTCTTAGCATTTATTAATTCCATACATTTGCCACTATATTATTACTATCATTAGTAAAAATATCATTTGTATAGTGTTTAACAGTTCACTAAGACCCTTTCACACCAGCTGTGTAAAAAAGAATTTATTAGAGTCATTTATTTTACTGATGGGAAATGAAGATTCTAAGATATTAGGTAAACTGTCCAAGGTCCAGAGCAAATGATGTAGCAAACTGGGACTCAAACCTGGTCCTTCTGAAATTTCAAATGTTGTGTTCTTCCCATTCTACACTGCCTACCCATGTGAGTACAGGTCAATAAATAATCCCTAGGAGTCCAGTGTCACTGTCTGTTAAGCAAGATGGGGAGGAATTGGATTAGATGATTTCCAAACTTCTTTCCCACTCTGACATGCTATGTTCATAATTCTAGATATGCTGGTATTTGAGAATTCAAGTGCTTCATGGAGTTCAGTCTCTTATTCCCCAAAACAGTGACCAAAAAGCTAATTCACATTAATTAGTAAGATAATTTTATAATAATGCAACCATTTTCCTCCTGTTTCCTAGGTCTTTCAATACATAGCCTGAAAAAAACCTAAAAACCCTAAACCTTATCACCTGCTTTCTTACCTCCGTATAACCCATGCTGGCTGCAGCAATGAGGGCTTGCTGGATAGCATGGCTCTTCTTAAATACTCCTTGCTGCTGGCCAGCCATTGTCCAGTCACATTGAATCAAAAATTTGACAACCTCCAGATGACCTCGGAGAGCAGCATGGACCAAAGCACACTGACCATTCTTGTCCAAATGATCCACCTAAGGGGAAGGACAGAGAAATGTATGTGAACAAAGATTTGTAGCCACACTCCTAATCCAGTCACATTGGTCCACTGTACATGACTAGACTACCAAGAGTCATCCCTTCCCATACCGTGAACCAATATCTGGGCAAATCTAGAAAGTTCTCTCCTACTCAGGCTAGATCATTGCTGAGCTAGAACTCTGGCAGATGTCCCTCAGGGGAGAACCTCTTTTCATAAGGTCAGCCTTTGTTTCCATAGAGAAAGGAACTAAAAAAACAAAATTCCCGGCTCCAGCTTTGTTTTCCTGAGGTACATTCTCTTTTGTCCTCAAATAGTTCTTTTCAGACCAAGCTTTCAAAGACTTGTAGCTCTGCTGGCACAAAAAACTGTCTTTGAAATCATAAAAGGAAAGAAAAACATTTTGAAGCTCAAATTTTTTGGTCTCCAAAGCAGCAAAATACTTCACATCATGAATCATACTTTTGACCACCAAACTTTGGTAGAGGCTGCTTTTTTTCTTCCAATGGGAGAGCAGAATCTCCAAGTTCTGGTCAAAATGGCTAGAGGTACTTGGAGCTTAATGCTGGACTATGTTCCAATAGCAGCTTTTATGGTTGCAGTGCTGGTTGCAAATTTAGGTTGAAAGGAGCCTGGTTAAGATCGATCTACCAGAAGGCAGCCAAAAGCTTCAACAGAAGAGTAGCTTTTTCTGGCAGGTGGGCTGAACACTTGACACCTAAGTTCTGCATCTGGTTCTCCTCAGCTTTAGTTCCACCCAGCAATCTACTTAACAAATGTTTACTGAATGCCTACTTTGTGCAAGGTACCACATAGGATGAAAAGCGAGTAAGGCAGTAAAACGTAGATTATTCTGTACTCAAGGACTTTCAAACAAGGTAGGGGAGATGCGACCAACAGGACAAAAACCTGTCCAACAAAGGATAACGAATGATGTAAGGAAAGTACAGGTGCAATAAAACTGGAGAGAATTCCTACCTGGAATCAGTAACCGATTCTGAAGGAAAGGTGCTGTAGTCTAAACATTTTTGTCCCCTTGAAAGCATATGTTGGAATTTCCACTCCTAATGTAATGATATTAAATGGAAAGGGGACCTTTGAGGAAGTGATAAGTGTCCTACTAGAGAGGCCCCGGAGAGCTTGCTTTCTCCCTTCCACCATGGGAGGACATAACAAGAAGGTATGGCCTATAAGCCAGGAAGCTCTCAACAGATGCTCCATCTGGCACTGTGATCTTGAGACTTAGTCTCAGAACTGTGAGATATAAATGCTGCCGATTATTTATTCAGTCTATGGTACTTTGTTACAGCAGCCCAAACAGACTAAGAAAAGGCCCAACTCAACTGGCTGAGATAGGAAATTATTAACTCTAGTTTTTGAAAGTGTGAGGTACATGGAGGGGGAGCTTAAACTACAAAGTTGAGAGGGTCTTTTGGGACCAGAGCATGGATATTTCTGAATGCTAGGCTAAATGGTCTGAATTTTAGTCAGAGGTAATGGAGAGTCATTGAGAATTTTCATGCTCATACTAAATTTTCAAAAACTAAGGGGATAAATAAAAAGGTGCTTTGGCTTCTTAGAGAAATGATTAATTCCTGGGCTGAGGCATTAATAGTAAACGATGAATGTGGAACATCTTGTGGTGCCAGAAAGTATAGAAATGCTGATAAAATAATTTAGTGGAAGTTGAAAGGACACAAGAGCCAACTTGAAGGAGCTCCCAAAGGCCAAATCTTAGGCAATTTGAGCAACAAAATAAATAATAATGGCAATGAGTTACAGGTCATAGTATAAAATAAATATAGAGATCCATAGTGCTATAAACAGATAATTAAACAAATACATCTATTGGGGAGAAGGGATAGCTCATCCCTGCATTAAAATTCTGACTAATAAATGTTGAAGGACTGAAGGAAATAGAAAATCGCAAAAAACACCACAGCAATCATTATTGCAGAAAGAATCTCTGATGGATACTAAAATCAGTGGACAAAAGCATGAGAGACAAGATTTTTGTCCAGTCTCAAAGCATTTCCCTCAAAGATACTTCTTAGTTACAAAGGGAAAAAGAGGAACTTCAGGTCTGAGAAACCTAGAGGACACAATCTTACCCAAGCAATAGAGGTCAGCACCCCCTGTTAGCACACAGCAACATTACATACCTTCCTAAGTGCTGCAATTGTAAGGGCACAGCAACACTTCTATGATATTCTTGCTGACAAGATATAAACTCAACCTAACAATGAGAAAATATCAAACTAAAACTGAAGAACATTCTACACCTAACTGGCTAGCATTCTTCAGTATTTTGGTGCTGACACCATGGGAGAGAGTCTGAGGATGGAGACCAGAGGACAAAATCTCAGTGAACACTGACATTAGGAGAAGGAAAAGAGAAGAGCAACCAGACAGGCAGGAAAAAAATTCTGGGAAGTGTTGTGTCAATACCGCCAACATTATTAGAGGGGTGAGAAATGAGAAAAAGTTACTTTATTTGGTGATCAGCAGTTGTTTGTGACTACTTTTGAGATCAGAGTGTCAGTTAAACGCCAAGAGGCTAGGTGTTTTCTTTCTTTTTTTTTTTTTTAAAGATTTTATTTTTAAGTAATCTCTACACTGAGCATGGGGCTTGAACTTATCACCCTAAGATCAAGAGTCACATGCTCTACCGACTAAGCCAGCCAGGTGCCCCCTGCCCTTATTTTTCTTAAAGAATACTATTTATTAGGCTCTGCAAGAGATGAAAAGAGACTTTATCTCTCTTTTTGAAAAGTTTATTTATTTGAGAGAGAGCACATACGTGCATGCATGTTCGCACGTGTGAGCAGGGGGAGGAGTAAAGGGAGAGGGAGAAGGAAGCAGAGTGAGCACAACACAGGGCTCAATCTCATGACCCTGAGATCACAACCTGAGCCAAAATCAAGAGTCGGAGCTTAAATGACTGAGCCACCCAGGTGTCCCAAGACTTTACCTCTTTTTAAAAAGGTTTCCTCACTTTTAATTCTCATGGTGACCCCATTAATCCCTTTTATGGATGAAAACAGTGAGACTGAGAGGTTAAATGACTTGTCCAAGCCTCAGAGAAAGGAAGTGTAAATGGAGGTTTTGATCAAGTTGTGTCTGATCCTAAAGTTTATCATTTTAACGATTGTACTCTTCTTTCTCTCATGGAAGCAGGACTAAAAGTGGCTAAGGGATAGTAAGGAAGCAGAAGTGGCAAGTAGAGATGACTCTTAGGGCAGGATGGGTGGACATGGAAGGGAAGGGATGGGATGGTGGCTTCTGGTTAGCAGGAGACAGGGAAGTTGCCTTTTTGGGTTACAGGAGACATTCATAGGTTTGTTGAGAAATTAGAAAAAGAGTGAAACAAATTGTAAGAAAAGGGCAATATACAGAGATAAAAAGATATATATGGAGGCAAGGCCTTGGGAAAGAAGGGTAAACATTTCCTTCTCTGAGGTAGAAGTGAAGTGAGTGTCGGTAGGATTAAGAGTTTTGAGACAGAGGCACGTGGAGATGACCTCAATCTTCGTAACCCAGGAGGGCACGAGGTGTGACAGGGTCTTGAGAAGACTGCAAATGATTTCCCTATCTGCTCTGGGGGAAACGGGAGATGGCTAGAATGATAACTGGGCAGGAGGAAAGACCCAACTGCAGCTGGAATATGAACTGACAGCAGTAATAAGGCCCAGTTGTTCTGGTTTTACAGATGTTCATTCAAATGAATAGGACATTACAGGTCCGTGTCACAGTGGACACCCAAGGCTCTAGGATCTCACTGAGAGTCTCATGTCCCACTTTCCAAAGGTCTCAGCAGTCCCCCATTCTTCTCTGGTAGGAACAATGGACGACACCTCAGCACGAGGTTGCACATATTATTTATATTTCACTGCAAAACCACCAAAATCCTCTGTCTGTTTTCAAGACTGAAACAAAATGCCACAAGGCTACAATTTTCCCCAGAGGCTTACAATTTTGAGACCAGTATTTTTCTCTTCACCGAAATTTTGAAATTGAGTTCTTTTATATCAGCAGCTCTTGAGATACTATAAAGCAAACACTTTCCCAGAATGGTCTTCAGAGAATTAAAGTATAGTAGCAGAAACACTGCTGAGTGCCCCTGGCTGGTCTGAGTATAAACAGGGAATCATGTTCTCTTCATACCTCTGCGATGTGGGTCTTCAAGGCTAAGGTGAGGGAGTCTGGCCTATGTTCTTACCTCCACGGCTAACTTCTCTTCTCTACACATGAAAGGCTTAGCGCCTATGGGCACGGTTCAGTTCAGACTTCCCACAGCCTCTTTGCATCTTCACTTCTTCCTCGCTCTGTGCTCAGCAGAGAATTCCTTGGTTTTTAGGTGGGGACTTTCTGTGGCTGCTGCTAAAGTGCAGTTTCCTAAATGCTTCCCAAGGGTTTTACCAGAGGTGGTATGGAATGGGCAGCGGCAAGTGGGCAAACACTGAGATGTCTGCAGAAGCAGTATTCCCCATGGCCTGATCCTACTAGGTCTGATGTGCTCAGCCCAGACTCATGAGGTAACACAGGGGAAAAGGAAGACTCTATGGCAGGGAGAAAAAGTGGGGGAAGGACAAGTAGCGGGGTGGGGAAACATTACCTTAGCACGTTTCTTGCATAGCAGCACAACGATGCTCAGGTAGCCCGCTGCTGCTGCGTAGCCCAAGGGAGTCAGGCCACTTTCAGAAGAGGCATCCACGTTGGCCCCAAACTCCAACAGCAGGGCCACCATTTCTGTGTAGCCAAGATGAGACTGGACACACAGAATTGGAGCGTTATTTAAAACCTCTGTCCGGTAATTAATGTTGGCACCTCCCAAAATCAGCAGCCGGCTGACCTAGAAATAAGTAAATAGAAATTACACTCAGGCATGTATCAGTTGCATCCTTTCAGTCCTTTAATGAAGCCACCCGGGACCCCATACAACAGCACCTAGTAGCATTCAGTAACTGCTTTATTTTATACCTTTTTTGATACCTTGCCTTCAGAAAGGGATGTAAAAAGTCTCCTTTACACGAACTGCTCAGTCATAAGAGCAAACGCCACCACACTATAGTGCTGAATGAACACAGTCTCTACTAAGTGAACTGCTGGTCAGAAAAGCTCCTACCAAAACAAAGCCTACCAAGATAGATTTACTGCCTACCTAATCCTATAAATCAGAGTTAGTTCATATAAGGCAGTAGCTCAACAGGTGTGGTCTTCAATTCACAGAATAAAATACAATAATTAAAATATATTAGATTATCAATAAAACGTTGATTGACAGTAAAGAGTCTAAGGTTAAGTCAAAGATCAGTTAAATAGCTACTTAAGGGCAGCCCCGATGGCTTAGTGGTTTAGTGCTGCCTTCAACACAGGGCATGATCCTGGGGACGTGGGATCGAGTCCCACATTGGGCTCCCCACACAGAGCCTGCTTCTCCCTCTGCCTGTGTCTCTGCCTCTCTCTCTGTCTAATAAATAAATAAATAAAATCTTAAAAAAAAAAAGCTACTTAAATGTCCTAATTTTATTTTTGCACAGCTAATTCTTTAATCTGTCTATAATTTACAAGCATTTACCTTTATATTTGGAGTGTAGAGATTCCGTAAAGATGCCAATGCCATGGAAAGACCTTCTGTGCTATAAGAGATCCAGAGACCTTGGAGGATGGAAGATGACACACCAACTTTTTTACTCAAACCCTGAAAAAGAAACAGACAATTAAATTATTAGCCCAGCTGAAGAGTACCATGAGTAGTTAGTGGCTTCTAGATTTGTGGTACTAAGAAATGAGAGTAAAGTCTTGCCCTAACTACGTCCATGCCCAGCAAAACCAATCCACCTATGGGGACAAAGACTAGTCCTGTAGGAACAGGCTGATTTAAACTGTCCCTACCTTAGTAGTCTCTGGCAACAAATCTACTTAATACCCTTCTTTTTCTGTTGTGTCTGGATGTAATTCTTTCCCCATACCTTTTCTATTAGCCTTCTTGAATCACTCTCTTAAATTCAAGCTACTAAAGTACACACTGTGACAAAGATAATGCAATGTGGTCACTGATCTCCATTTTATTTTATTCCTTGGCATTTGGGAAAATGATGTTTCCCAGTCTCTACAGTTAGTGGAGTGGGCCATGTGTCTGACTTCTGGCTAGTGAAGTATGGGCAGAAATGGTATGTTGTGTCCAGGGATGGCCCTAAAGCCCCACATTTTCTATTGCTCCTCTTGACTGCAGGATGAATGATCCAGTGGAGGATTTGGAGGTTCTAGACTATTTCAGAATCACTGCAAGGAGGGAGTCTGCCTAATGATCTGCCCTGGACTGCAATATGAAAGAGAAATGAACAAAGCCACTGAGATCTTACAGGTTTGTTACAGAAGCTAGCACTCCTCACCCTGCCTAATACACTCTAAAGTGATCACATCTGTTTATGTTAGGAAAACAACAACATAGGTTTGATCACCATCAGCAATAAATTTTCTTTAGTATGACTGGCATAGGTTCCATTGCATGTACTAATGTTTGCTCCTTTCATTGCAGCTTCTTCCAAGGTCAGAAAAAAAATTTTTTTGTATTTTTTTTTTAATTGGATTTCGATTTGTCAACATACAGCCTAACACCCAGTGCTCATCCCATCAAGTGCCCCCCTCAGTGCCCATCACCCAGTTACCCCATCTCCCTGCCCACCTCCCCCTCCACTAATCCCTTGTTTGTTTCCCAGAGTTAGGAGTCTCTCATGTTCTGTCACCCTCTCTGATATTTCCCACTCATTTTCTCTCCTCTCCCTTATAATCCCTTTCACCATTTTTTAATATTCCCCATATGAATGTAACCATATAATGTTCGTCCTTCTCCAATTGCAAAGGTCAGAAAATTTTTAAAAAATTTCTGGATAGTCAGATATTCTATCATTTTACTATTCTGTCTATATCTGGATGAAGTGAGTAAAGCAGGAAATCCCGAGGGAAGGAAGGTACTAACAATGAATGGTACCTAATAAAGTGGCTCTGGGGAGGTATTCTCTTAAAAAACGTAAGCTACTTCTGTCTGCTTTGTTCCTTGAAATGCAGGTTGTTCTTGCCTAGAATACCTACTTATGTCCAAAATAGCAATTCATGGCCAACATTGTTTTATTTATACTCCTAACCCTATTCTCCCCTTTTCCCATAACTGAATTATTTTGAAGCTATTTCAGTAAATGCCTCTAAAAAAATAAGGGGTATTTTTAAAACAAAGCCCAACATCATTATCATACCTAAAATTAACAAGGATTCTATGATATGAAATATCTAGTGTTCAAATTTCCTTGACTGTATCTAAAAGAGAAATAATTTTTTTTCTAAGTTGTGATCCATAGAAGGTCCACATACTGTAACTGGTTTTAAAACTTTAAAAATGTAAAGAAAAATGAGATATTCTTCTATTAATTTCTTAAATAAAATATTGTGCACATATTTCATACATGTACACATGGTTTTGCCTCATTTTATTTCAAGAGAGACATAGTAGTCTGTTATATTGATATATCATAATCAAAATTTACTTATAGATGAGTTAGGTTCTAGAGCTTACCTCCACTGTAGATCCTGGAAAACCAGGAACTTAGCTCTGACTCCCTCTTTGGGCCTCAGTCTCCTAATCTAGACTATATGTGAGCCTCATCAGATCTTCTGAGAGAAAAGTAAACTATATTAACCAATTATACAGAAAAATCATTAGAAATAAATATTTATAGTCCAATAGAGGAAGCTTTTAGTAATAGAAGACAAGCTCTGTATATTATGGTTGAAGGAAAAAAAAAGGAAGGGAATTCAGCATTTATTCAGTATCAGGTTTTGTACTAGGGCCTCTGATACATTAGCTCCTTTAATCTAATCTCCATGACAGCCTATGAAGTTGAATTTATTACTATTTTTATATAGGAGGAAACAATGCAGAGAGGGCTAAGTAATTTGTCCAAAGTCACAGAACCATTAAAAAGTAGAGCTGGAATTTGAAGCCAAGTTCTTTTAACACGACCTTTAATTCATGCTCCTTCCATTAGACCAAGTTAAACCTAAGTAAGGACTTCAATTCTGAATTCTTAGCTGGAAAGTAGCAACTAAAATAAACGAAGCAGCTGATTGTTGGCTTCTCCTTTTGCCTTTCTTATCCATTCTCCACCTCTGAGTGTCTTTTCCAAAACTGTCCTTTTTTTATCCTATAGGCTTTACTCTTGGCTATGACCTTTACTCTTACGATTTCCTTCCTTTCCTTCCTTCCTTCCTTCCTTCCTTCCTTCCTTCCTTCCTTCCTTCCTCCCTTCCTCCCTCCCTCCCTCCCTCCCTTCTTTCTCTTTCTTTTCTTTTTAAAGATTTATTTATTTATTTATTTATGATAGACAGACAGAGAGAGAGAGAGAGAGGCAGAGACACAGGCAGAGGGAGAAGCAGGCTCCATGCCGGGAGCCTGACGTGGGACTCAATCCCGGGACTCCAGGATCGTGCCCTGGGCCAAAGGCAGGCGCTAAACCGCTGAGCCACCCAGGGATCCCCTCTTTTCTTTTCTTTTCTTTTCTTTTCTTTTTTTTTTTCTTTTCTGTTTTTTCTTTTCTGTTTTTTCTTTTCTTTCTTTTCTTTTCTTTTCTTTCAAGATTTTATGTATTTATTTATGAGAGACACAGAGAGAGAGGCAGAGACACAGGCAGAGGGAGAAGCAGGCTCCATGCAGGGAGCCTGATGCGGGACTCCATCCCAGGATTCCAGGATCATGCCCTGGGCCGAAGGTGGCGCTAAACTGCTGAGTCACCCAGGGATCCAACTCTTACGATTTCAACTAAGCATTCTTTCTTTTCTAACTATGATATTTAAAGCAAAACTATGACTATGACCTGTAATGGTCAACTTTCTCTTTAACACTGACTTATGTGAAATTCCTTAGATATGTCACTTAATCCATAGAATATTATGAAGATTATCCTACAGAAGAATAACGCTGGACCAGTGTTTATTAAAGTTACATGGCAATTCTATTTTTGTTCAAGATCTCTGGCAACACAGGGAGTTCAGAAAATGCTGTATGTAGCTTCTTGTGAAGATAGAGCAACTCACTCCTCTGCTCAGGGCCTATAAATTTGGGCTTAATTTTCTTGACTGTAAATTGCTTCTTTTTTCTGTGTGATACCCAGGACAGTTTGGTCATTTAGGGATACCAAAGGAATTTTAAATGAAAAACCCTAAGATGTTTAGAGAAAAGCTGGATGTTCTCAGAATACCAAGTCATAATTTCTGCTTAAGGGGACTTGGATGTATGTCTAATTCTGGTCATGGTGGATCTAAACTTGATCCTGCTAAGGACAACTAGAAAAGAACTGTACAAAATTTAAAAATTATCTTCATTAATGACATGGGAGGAATAATAAGTGGGAGAATTACTAGACCAAGGAAGGTTAGGATGGAGCCCAGGAGAGCAGTTTAGATCTACTTTTCTTGTTGATGTGTTTGCCATTTCTGCAGAGTTAGCAAGGAGTATTTTTGATAGCTTTGGGATTTTTAGGGCAGTGAAACACTTCTATATGATACTGTAATGGTCGATACATATTAGCCATTTGGCAAAATCGACAGAAGCATACAACCCATTTAAACCCTAACATAAACTATGGACTTCAGTTAATAATGATGCATCAATATAGGTTCATCAATTATAGCAATACATTATACCAATGTAAGAAGATAATACTAGGGCAAACTGTGGTGGGAGAGTGAGTATATGGAAATTCTCTGTATTTTCTTTAAACCTAAAACTGCTCTAAGAAATAGTCTATTAATAAAAAACAAACAACAACAACAACAAAAAAAACAAATCAAAAACAAACAAAAAACCCTGGATTCTATTCTAGAACAATGAATGATAATCTCTGGGAGTAAAGCTCAGGGGTGTGTGTGTGTGTGTGTGTGTGTGTGTGTATGTGTGTGTACATATGTTTAAAGTTCTCCAGGAGAATCTAATGTATAGCCAAAGTTGAAAGCCAATGATAACCTACAGATAAATCTCAAATATACAAAGTTGAGTGAAAAAGTTATAGAATTATATGAAGAGTATGATTCTGTATATGTCAAGTTTAAAACATAATGAAATAATTCTGTATATTGTTTATAAAGACATTTCTATGTTGGAAAAGTATAAAATATGGGTAAGAACACATGTGAACTTCAGGGTAGAGATTATCTCTGAAAAGGGAGAGAAACAGGATTAAGAGAGAGCTTCTACTATATGTGTTAAATTTTCATTTCTTCAAAATAAAGAAAATTATTTGAAGCAAATATGGAAAAATCTTAACATCCATTAAATCTGGTAGATAGTATTCAATTATTCAGTTTTCTGTGCTTTCTGGTATGTTTAAAATATAATAACATTTTAAAAGGAGGGGAATAGGGATATTTCTTCCTCTGAGGCAAGAGAAAGGGAGGTAAGAATTGATGATACTGTAGACTAATTTTTTGGTGAGAGGAAGGGAGTAGTTAAGGGAAGTCACACTCAATGGCTTTGATTTCTTCAGTGACTCATAAATCAGGTTGTTTGTGGAATTAGTTGAGAGCCAGATAAAAAAGAAATGGGAAAAGGAACTGAGTAAAAATAGACCTTGGTCAATGAACTTCAGTGAAATGGTCCAGTAAATAAGTGGCAAAGCAGCACTGAGGGTCCCCATGAGGCTGAAGTAGATACATAGGAAAGAAGCCTGAAATAATAGAGCTAGACTCTAGGATTTGGAATATGAGCTTTACATGTGCCATGGACTTGCTCTACTGATTTCTTCTGCTTGGTGGGGCTGACTCTTTGTTTCTATGAGATATAAGAGGAAAGAGTTTCAGTTTAGTTAAATTGTACCCAACAAATGTGATAGGAAGGATTCCATTATTAGGAAGGATATAGCCAAAAATAACTTGTAATTAATTCTGAGCTGATGGATTCTTAAAGAGAACTTTTGGTTCAAATAACCAGAAAAAGTGTTTTTTTTAATATCTGTAACTACTGCCCAAGTAACAAGGGATCTCTTTTTGTCAGAGATAGATGGTAATGGAGTCCCTTCCTTAAATATTTGTTAGAGTCTAAATTTACAACACTGTTTATTAGCTGGTAGAAAGCCTGCTCAGTAGTTGTGAATACAAACAGGAAAAGCATAAAGAAATGACAGCAATCTCATCTTAGGGATCTTAGCCATGGCTCAGGTATCTTAAGATCATGGCAAAAACTAACCTAGGTGGCTCATCCAAAGAGGTTTTTTAAGGCAAATTATTTAAAAGTATATCATTAGTGATCCACCTGTAGTTATTCAAGCATCTTAAATAAATCATTACTATTCTTATCTGACCATCCATGTGGCTATGTTGAGTTATAATAAAAGGATCCTAGTAAACAAAGGGGTTGGCAAACTATGGCCTGGGGCTAAATCCAGCCTTTCACTAGTTTTTATAAATAATATTTTACTGGAATATGACCATATAAATTTATATCTGCACCACCTCTGGTTGTTTTTGAATTACAATGGCAGAGTTAAGCAGTTTCAATTCAGATTATATGGACTGCAAAGCCATATTTGCTGATTACTGCCGTAGAGGGTGTTAGGTAACCTCTGAAAAGGTTATATTACCATCTGGAATTTATGCTCATTATTATTATTTTTTTAAATTTTTATTTATTTATGATAGTCACAGAGAGAGAGAGAGAGAGAGAGAGAGAGGGGCAGAGACATAGGCAGAGGGAGAAGCAGGCTCCATGCACCGGGAGCCCGACGTGGGATTCGATCCCGGGTCTCCAGGATTGCGCCCTGGGCCAAAGGCAGGCGCTAAACCGCTGTGCCACCCAGGGATCCCATATGCTCATTATTAATTCTTATTAGCAGGCAAGACATTATTGTTAATAATTTTTTAAAAAGATTTTATTTATTGATTCATGAGAGACAGAGAGAGAGAGAGAGAGAGAGAGAGAGAGAGAGGTGCAGAGATATAGGCAGAGGGAGAAGCAGGCTCCCTGGGAGGAGTCCCATGCAGGACTAGATCCCAGGACTCCGGGATCATGCCCTAAGCCAAAGGCAGATGCTCAACCGCTGAGCCACCAGGCATCTAAGGCCTGTTAATAATTTTTTTCTGTTAATAATTTTGATCATAAAACCTTATATTAGATATATGTCTAAGTACTTTTCTTTTATATATATCTATGATTCTTTTAACAATCCTGAGAGTTAGATATTGTTACCATTTTACAGATGAGAAAACAGACTGCTTAACTGAAATGGTAGAGTCCGTACTGGAATTCATGCCTTCTGACTGATGTCGAAGGATCTTTCTTCTACCCACCAGATGCCTACTTATAGCATCTTTCCTCCCGGTCATCAGTTCTGTTCTAGTAAGAAATGTTATAGAACTGAACAATCAAAGAAACATTTTAGAGGGCAGCATTTAGGGAGCTAATCACAAGAGCATTCCAAAACCCTTCTGGTGGCCAGACTCAAACCAATGAAACACCCTGCATTACAAACCAGATTGAAATATTTCTGGCCACAATTTACAAATAGCTTGCTTTCTTTTCATAGATTAAAAAAAAAATCTAAATAGCAATTAGAGGATTACAAAATAACCATAAGTGTGCAACACCAGTGGTCCTTAGGGAAGTGCAGATTGAAACTACAGTGAGATACCAGTTTGCACTAAAATGGCTACAATAAGACAGACAATATCTAACAAGTGTTGGCAAGGGCTTGAAAAAACTGGAACCCTCATACACTGTTGGTATGCAGCTTGGAAAATATATTGGTAATTCCTCAAAATGTTAAAGAGTTACTATATGACTTAGTAATTCCATCTTGGTATATTTCCAAAAGAAGTGAAGACATGTTCGTATAAAAACCTAAACACTATTGTAAATGTATTAAATGTCACTGAGCTGTTCACTTTAAAATGGATAGTTTTATTTAAAAAATAAAATAAAAAAGGGGACGCCTGGGTGGCTCAGAGGTTTAGTGCCTGCCTTTGGCCCACGGTGTGATCCTGGAGTCCCAGGATCGAGTCCCACACCGGGCTCCCTGCATGGAGCCTGTTTCTCCCTCTGCCTAGGTCTCTGCCTCTCTCTGTGTCTGTCGAATAAATAAATAAAATCTTAAAAAAAAATCAAAAAAGGGAAAAATCTATAAGCTAATGTTCACAGCAACATTATTCATAATAGCCAAAAAGTAGAAATAACCCAAATGTCCAACTAGTAAATGGATAAATAAAATATGGCATATCTACAAAACAAAATATTACTTGGTAATAAAAAGGAATCGAGTGGGGTGCCTGGGTTAGTTGGTTAAGCATCCAACTCTTGATTTTGGCTCAGGTCATGATCTCAGGGTCATAAGATCCAGCCCTGCATTGGGATCTGTGCTTAACGTGGAGTCTTGTCCTTCTCCTTTTGTACTTACCTTCTGCATGTGTGCGCTCTATCTCTAAAATAAATAAATTTTTAAGAATCTTAAAAAAAAACAAGGTATCAAGTGCTGATACTTGTTATAACACAGATAAACCCTGAAAAAATCCTCAAAGAAGCCAGACACAGAAGGCCACACAGAAAAGTCAAATCTATAGAGATGGAAAGCAGGTTGGTGGTTGCCAGGGAAGTATGAGGAGTACCTTCAAGGAGGCATGAGGTTTATTTTTAGGGTGATGGAAATGTACTATTAGTAGTGATAGTTACACAACTCCGTAAATATACTAAAAGTCACTGATTTGTATACTTAAAATGGGTTACTTTTATGGTATAAAAATTATACTTCAAAAAAAAAATTATACTTCAATGAAGCTGTTAAAAACAGAAAGAATGAAAAGGGCTCCTTAGCCAGCTGAATATCCAGAATTTCAGGTCTATAATCTTGTGCTTTTAAGGTTGTTAATGATACTATGCAACTTTTCATGAACAAAGATAAAGCAGAGAATTTAAAATTAATTGGAAATAAATATAAATTGGACTATATGTCATTGCTGATTGGGAGTTCTAAATGTACTGGTTTAATCATAGAGTCTGTCTTTGCCTTTTCATGACCTTCAACTGTAGGGACTGAAAATTCTAGTACTCAGGGAGAAGCTAAAGTGTATTGACAGGGAGCACTGTGCATTTAAAAGACCCTGAAAAGTATACCATCAGGAAAGTCATAGTCCACGTCTACATTCTTCAGCCCATGGTCATGTCATCACCATATGCTGTGCACCCGAGTATTTATGGCCTGAATCACACATGGAGCCAGTCTTATCTCAGCAACCATGTTGTCTGCAGCAACATAAGATAAAACTGTGTCAACGATAGGAGTGTGTTGTTTAAATGTAGGTTTTCGTTATTGGATATAATCACACTAGGTCAAAGAAACTTCATATCATTTATCTGGTAATGTGTTATTTGTTTATTTTACAGTGTAGGAAAGACAGGAATCAACTTCTTTGCATCTGATCCAAGGCAGATGGTGAAGCTAAAAGCTTAAGTGTTTAAAGTGGTAATGCTTAATACTTAAGTTACTTTCCTATCTAACTGAAGGATAATGATCTCAGAGTTTATAGAAGTAGCAGACACTTTTTGGTCCACTTGAAGTTGGAATGAGACACCTGGCCTGTTATTTTAGTCTCACTCTGCTCCCGCTAAGTAAGGTCACCGGGTAAAGTCATTTTTGGTACAGTGATTTGTTAGATAAGACAATTATGATTCAAATAAAGGACTTGTCACTGTGGGTTTCACTTCTGTACCTCTGCTGAACAGGTTTCTCTGGCTGTGAGCTTATATGCTGGGAAGAATTTGCTAGGCTCTTGGAGTTGCCCTTAATGCCATCCTTTTCTCTGAAGAGAACTGTTTTATCTTTAACAGTATCCCTCGGGGGAAATCCGACACAGAGAACTATTTGAGATACTTGTATTTCTCAATCCTGAGGCAGGAAAAGCACTCTGAAGAGATTGCAGGGTTGGAGGTAGCAGACGCAACAGCAAACTGTGGGCTAGAAAAACCAGGAGAACAAATTTCTTTCCTGACTTTTGTGCTTTATCCCACAACTATTATTTAGACTGTAAATTCCTTGAAATTAGGGACTTTATCTTTTTTGTTTTTGTATCCCTAGGACCTAGTACAGTGCCCACGTAAGTGCTAAATAAACAAATGAATGCATTCACAAAAAATAGGTGAATTATGTGCCATTGTCTGGATTACAAGGCTCTACTCCAGGCTTGTGAATGCCAAGAGAGAGGGATGCTGATCCTATAGAGTTCTTAAAAGTTTTGAAACTACTGGGAGAAAAATTAGGATTATAATTTGAATGAAGAAATGGGAGAAGTAGCTCAAAGAAAGGTTATTGCTGGTTCCACATAAACAATTGGAAAACCATAACATCAGGAATATTAAAATCTTTATAAAACTCTAAGAAAATTGAGAGAGTAATTGCTCTCAGTGCCTTTTTTTCAGACATTGTGAAAATCTGCTACTAATTGCTATAGCACGGCTGTCTTCAGGAGACGGTAAGTCATATATGGAGTACACATATATATGTGTGTCTACTTCTTACCTAAATGATTATACTTGTACATCTCCTGAAAAGGCCTAGCAATCTGCTAAACTGGGAGATGACAAATGTGGTTCTCTTTCCAAAGGCCTGAAGAGGAACAGGCCACAAATTTTAGGGGATGGATCAATTCTACAACAAAAAGCAGGGACTACACTGAAATGAGAGTAACTTCATACATAGTGTTAAAGAAAACCTGCTAGAGCTAGAAAGGAAAACTTAACTTCTCTAATTACCTTAAAAATGTGTGCTTTGAGGATGTGATGTCCCAGTTCAATAGTCTGCTGTCGGTTTAGTTTTCCCTCTTGGCGGGAAAACCAGAAAGCAAGTAATGTGTGACCACTCCTGCAAAGAAAAAGAGACTCATTTTAGAATTTTAATGCTCCAATTCTGCACTGGGTGGGGTATTGTTCATACCTCCAGTGAAACATTGTTTCATTCAACCAGTTTCTAAGAGAGGGGACCTGCTGCTGGGCAAATAATGGGTATTGAAAGGTCCCTAGCTTTTACCAGTCCTTTACCCAGATTACATGTGTGAATATCACAAAATGTCATTTCTAGTTGGCTTACACCCATCCCACACACAGATGGCATTAAAAGATGCATTTTTATTTTCTGTCTCTGTGAACTCCTCTTATTTTACCCGTGCTTTAAATGTCAGTGCTCCTTAGGATCTCCTTTTTGGTTCTAGTCTGTCCCTTCTACATCAGCTCATCCATCCTGAGAGCCTTCACCACCACTTGTATCTTTTTCTTAATCTAGACTTCTAAGATTTACAACAATATACACTCAACTGTTTGTTGTATTTCTCTACCTGGAGGTCCTGCAGTACCTCAAGCTCAACATGTCCCCAGATGAATTAACAACCTCTTTCCCAAGTGAAGTCTTCTTTGATCCCTTCTACCTTTCCCATAGCCAAGAAACAGGGAGTATTTTCTTTTTGGTACAAGCATTATAGATTGTGTATCTGTGTAGTAAAGTAAGTAGCACACTATTTCATGCTCTCTCCTCTACTCGACTGAAGGTTTCCTGACGGCATCCACTCCCCCATTTCTTGATAATGGATCTCCAATCTCTGAAGAAAGAGAAAACTCTCTTTTCTGCCTCTGCACGTTGTCTTATCAGCTCCTGATACTCAGAACTGCAATGGCTCTCTTGCAATCATGTGGTCATCTTGTCTGAAGATAAAGTTAACAGAAGGGTTAAACTAAGAGAACTGTGGAAATACGAAGTATAAGCCCTGACTTTATGGTATCAGAAGCTGCCCGAAGGTTGGACTTGTTATATGAAGTAACACATTTATTTGTTTAAATCTGAATTGGGAGTATTCTAGTTCTTCTAGCTCAAAGCATCTTAATGATAAATTCTTCCTTTAAAAAAGGATTTTATTTATTTATCTGAGGGTTGGGGTGGAGTGGGAGGAGGTGTAAAGGGAGAGGGGAGTGAGAACCAAGCAGACTCCATGCTGAGTGTGGAGCCTAACACAGGGCTCAGTCTCAAGACCCCAAGATCAGACCTGAGCCAAAAACAAGTCTGATGGCCCAACTGACTGCAACACCCAGGCATCTCTGATTTAATCCTTTAAATGTGAATGAATGTATGTATATATGTGTATGTATATAAGATGTGTATTTATTTCTTTTTTTTTTTTTTTTTTTTTTTTTTTTTTTTTTTTTTTTTTTTTTTTTTTTTTGTATTTATTTCTATTTACATTTATGACAGAAATTCTGAGTTATTTATATTCCCTGGAATGCCTAACACAGTATATTGCATATAAACGTTCTCAATAACATTTTTTGGAAGCAAGAGAAAATTGGGTATTAAAGAAAGGATGCCAGATCACCTTTGGGATATGGCTTCTTACCACTTTTGCTCTAGCCTATAAGAACTGCAGACACTTAGAACTGTCTCTCCTGCCCACCAGGTTAGTGGTCATTAGAAACCACCAGGTTCTTTATGTTACTGGTAACAAAACTCTTCTATTCCTTTCACTTGGAGTGCCATAGAAGAGGGAAATGAAACCATTATATCAGTTTCAAGTCTAATGAATTAATCAAAAAGAAGGGGAAAAACTGCAAGTACATTTTTGTTGATGATGTTTCCCTGAAAAGAGGCCCAAATATCTTCTGGATGATTTTCTCTCCTATTGAACACTGGCTACTCTGCCAGGTTTAACATTTGGAGATACCTCACACCAAAGTCTGAAAAACATATACATTTTAAATTTCTTCTTCTTCTTCTTTTTTTTTTTTTTTTTTTTTTTCAAGCTTCAGTATAGTATCTGAAGTCTAGGGAATGGGACAGCTTACTCAAGAATATTTACAAAGAGATTTCATTCCAAAGAGACTTCAAAAAGAAATTCTACCATGTTTTAACCTTGAGCTTCAAGAGTTTCTGAGTTCTAGTGGATGCCATTCCAACTTATTTCACTGGATAAGATCAACCATAATGGAAAGGAAGTTATTAAATTGAAAAAAAGTCTCAGAGAAGTGTAGCCTGCATGGAGTCATCGGTATCATCTGAAGGTATGAGCCCAGATTGTTTCACATTCACAAAGTCTGGGAATTGCTATTGAACTTTTATTTATCATTTGAAAGCCCAATTTAGCTGGTAGGCTATTTTAAGAGTATATTAGAAAATGACATGCAATATTTATAAAGTGCCCTATCTCAAGTTCTCAAAATCCTATCCAGTTATTAACACTGAAATTACTGTAGCCTCCCTGGTATAAGAATTATTACTTCAAGTGACTCATCCACAGATTCATCTACATAGTACTACAACCCTTGAATACAGGCCTCTGACCCACTACCTAAGCTTCAGGCCATGCCCAGCAGAGTTAAGATAAAAAACTCACATCTGACAAGGAAATGAATTAGACACAGAACTGATGTTGAACTGCTTTCATTTTACTACCATAAATA
Source organism: Canis lupus dingo (assembly GCF_003254725.2). Taxonomy (NCBI): domain Eukaryota; kingdom Metazoa; phylum Chordata; class Mammalia; order Carnivora; family Canidae; genus Canis; species Canis lupus. The sequence goes on from NC_064251.1 coordinate 15,169,147, forward strand.
AGAATCTCTGGTAAGATGTTTGCATTTCTTTAGTATGCATTTTAGCTAGCTAGAGAGGATAGTGTTTGCTTTTGCTTTTGTTGATCTGGCACTGAGGAGAAACAGCAAGCAAAACAGATCAAGGAAAAGATGAAGTGAGAACTGTGGTTCATTTCTTTTTGGACATAGCATATCTCATTATTCATGAAAGAATGGTTCTGATTGGACTCTGAGTTTAGAGTGTTCAGGACATGAAGGAAAACAGCAATTTATGTCATATACTAACATTTCCATTTGTCCCTTACTGTTTTGATTAAGATATGGTGCCAGTGGCTAACCTACCCTCTGAACGTGTTACACTACATTTGTCTGTGTTTATTTCTATTTTTTTAAAAGATTTTATTTATTTATTCATGAGAGAGGCAGACAGAGAGGCAGAGCCATTGGCAGAGGGTGAAGCAGGGTCCCTGTGGGGAGTCTGATGCGAGACTCAATCCCAGGACCCCGGGATCATGACCTGAGCCAAAGGCAGATGCTCAACCACTGAGCTACCCAGGTGCCCCTATTTCTATTTTTCTGATTATTTGCTCACCCCCAAGCCTTACTCCTTTTGACTCCTAGCCTCGCCATTACCGGCAGCCTTGTAATTGGTTGTATTTTAGCCTTTGAACTCTTTTTCTTTTTTTCCTCCAGCAGTAGGCCCGATTGACTACCTCCCCTGGAACTCTTTTCTCTTGACATCTGTGACACCACCCTGGTACTTTTTCTCCCATTTTCTTCAGTGATGTAATTTCTTTGCTTTATTTCCCATTTCTTCTTATTTCACAGGTCTCCTGGCTTCAGCTCTTACTGCACTGACATCTCTAGCACAGACATATTGTTTTGCTTCTCTAATTGCCTACTGGATCTATCTTCCTTCAAATGATCATTCAAATAACCTGTCATATGACACTATTTGAAGTTGAAGCTTTCTGAGAACCAAATCCATTTAGGATTTCTTTATTTTTTAATATATTGCCAGTCACTCAGGTTTAAAATCTATCAGTTGTTTTCCTCTTCTCTTTATACTTTCTCTTGGATAACTGCAAGAGCCTTATTCTCTCCACTGCCTGCTCCCTGGCCCATGCCAATAATCTACAGTGCAGAAACCTGATAAAAAGTCTGCTCAAAATTCTTCACTGGCTTTATACCTCCTCCCATACATAATCTAAACTCCTTAGCATGGTATTCAAAGGCTCTCCATATGTGTCCCTTGACTATTTGTCTGTCTTTACCTACTTACCTTCTGCTTCTAATTTCAGATGGAGTAAATTATTCTAGGGTTTTATTTTATTATTTTTTAAAAAGATTTTTAAAATTTATTTATTCATGAGAGACAGAGAGAGAGAGAGAGAGAGAGAGGCAGAGACACAGGCAGAGGGAGAAGCAGGCTCCATGCAGGGAGCCCAATGTGGGATTCGATCCCAGGACTTCAGGATCATGCCCTGGGCCGAAGGCAGGCGCTAAACCGCTGAGCCACCCAGGGATCCCCTATTCTAGGGTTTTAAACACGCTCTCCCTCTGCCTATAATTCTCTTTCCCATTTAGTTCATCAGGCAAACTATTTCTTATTCTTTAAGTCTCAGTTCACACCATCTCTTCTGTGAAGCTCTCCCCGGTCCCACCAGATAGACTCAGGGGCTCCTTCCTTCAGATTCTTGTACTTGGTACACACTTTCATTACACTATCTGTCTGTACATCAGTCTTCCCACGAGATTGTATGGAGGCTGGAAGCCTTTTCACATATGTACTCCTAGGCAATAGGAATACATATTTGTAGAATGACTGAGTTAGTAATACTGTAAAGCTGTAAACTACCTTATGGTTTTAAAAATCTTTAACAGTTTTTTAGATTCTCACAAACACCAATACTATAGGCATAGGTCTAAATATTACTCCTAATATTATGGTGGAAGACGGAAATTTGGCAAGACTGAAGGACAGCTCCCAGCTCATGTGGCTGGGATCTAAGAGCTGGGATGAGAACCCAGGGTTTTCTGAGACCCAGTTCCACTAACACACTGATGAGATTAGCAACTTGATTTTTATTTCTCTGAAAAATGGACATATCTGTGTGAAAAAATCAGCCAATATAAAGAGCAATGTATTCATTTGTAATGGTATAAACCCTGAATTCTTAACATAATTAAAATCAGCAATTAATTTTGACATTTTTTGATAGGCATTTTGGGAGAGACTAGTTAAGAAACAGAGGGAACCTTCATCAGTGTCACATGATTTTAGGTATGACTGAACACAACTATGTCTTCCCTCTATAATTAAATATGATGGCAATCAAAGTCAACTTTAGTGTGGGTTTATATGTGGTGATAAAGTCCAAATGGGGGGGGGGGGCAGGGGTGCAGGCAGAATTATTTCCACATAGCTTATATATAATGAGATCATCTTGTGATTCAAAGTTACATAGCCAAGTTCCCTGACTGCATTCACAATGCTGCTTCTTCATCTCTGAAACAAATAAAAATAGGCCCATGTTTCAAATCCTAGTTCTGTCACTTAGAAGCTTTGTAATCTTGGAAAAGCTACTTAACTTCTCTATAAGACAGGAATAGTAATAATGACCTCTCAGGACTGTGGTAAGAATTAAGTGAGCTATATTAAGTGAGCTGTATTTTATATTTCTTTTATATTCTCCATAAGAACTAGCAGAGTGCTATACTTAAGGAATGAATATTAACCACACAACTATACATATTGGAAGATGACTGCATGCTCAAACAGAACTTTAATCCTGAAATGCGATACCTTTCTCTTTAACCCCAATCCTTACCCCTCCATGCCTTGACCCCAATACCTACACAACCAAAGAGAAATCCACAGATCAGGGAACAATTATTGGATATGGGTGCCATTCAATGTTAGTCAATGCAGGAAAACTTGGTAGTGTAATTTCAGGCAGAGAGGGGAGATAAAGACAGAGCTAACTGGTCCCTTAGTAATACCATAAAAGTTAAGGAAACGGTTTAATTTCTCATGTAGACCAGAGGGTTTTCAAGAGGATATTAATAAACCTTATATTCAAGACAGATTTGCTTTTAGATATTTTAGGAGAGGACCAACCACAGGTCAGAGTTGAAGACTTTTCTCCCAGTACTGTCCCCTCTCCCCTATCCTGGATGTATATATTCTGACAAAAGAGAGCAGAGGGTAGATCCTACCTCCATTCTCCTTTGCAGGCATCAGTAGGCCCCTTGATATGTATTACTGGAGACAAGTGATGCTTACCCTTGGACAATGATAGATTATAAGGCAGTGAGAAGCTACTCTTACATGATAACCCTGTTTCCCTATACCTCAAGACTTCAGAGCTATGGAGTCTTTTGGAGGAAAAAAAAAAAAAAAACCTTTATCAAGCAGGAATCACCTTCCCTTCCCTCCACCCATTTAACAGTTTGAAAACTGAAGAACAGTTGTTTTACACAAAATATATAATGGCACTGTGTTTTTCTAATAGATTTTCACTTAGTACCCCAGGGAGACAGCTAGACTTAAAGTTTCTAATTGTAGTAGGGAAACATGCTAACAAACGTTTCACTCAAATTATTTCTGGCATGGATGTTTTTTCCGTTGTTCTAATCACTGTCACTGATGTGTAGTCACAAAGATTTCATTAGCTCTTATATTGAAAGTTGACATACAACACTTTAGTATTCAGAGAAACACCACCTAGGTGTTTTGGTATTCTGTGCAGTGCTCAGATGTGATAAAGTAGTACAGTTACAGACCACTGGCAAGGCATTGCTTACAATCTAAAGCCAGCTAATCTATCTTATAATTTGGGCAGAAAAAAACATTTGCTGCTGCTGTGGGATGTCTTTACAGTATATAAGTAGATGTGGGGATTATTCAGGGAGACCTAGTGAAATTAGAATTATGGGGCAGGGAGGGATAGCTACCTACAAAAGACCTGTGCTCCCATTCACAGCCAATAGTTGTTGCTGGGAGGTGGCTACTTTGCCAGGAACCCTGCATTCACTTATTCAAGTGGGGGTCATAGATGGATATCTGGCTAATGGGATATAGGCAGAAATTATATTAATCACCTCAGACCTGGCCAAGAAAAATTTTCGCCTTTGCCTTTCATGATCTTACTTTCTCTTGTTTCTTCTTCTAATATTGCCCTTGTAAATTATTTAGTTCATCATTTTCCCCTAGTGTTTAAATTTAACTATTCTGTTTCAATGCTTCTAAGTTTCCTGCTTTATATTCTTTGACCGTGTTTGGTCCTACAACTTATTTGCTAATGACTTCCAAATCCATAACCCTGTGCTTTGATTTTTTTTCTTTCCCTATTTTTCAAAGCCACATTTCTCAACATACTTCTGCACTTTCCGTGGAGGTAATTCATTAACAACATCTCCAAAACAGAACTCACCTTCTCCCTCAATAATCCTATTATTCTTCCTCCTGCCTTTGCTCATGCTAGAAGCCCTCCTCCATCAGAATGCTCTATATTGGTCACTCCTCCATCATTCAAGATAAGTTTTAGAGTCATTTTGGAGTCCTCCACCCTCACTGACTAAACACAAAAAAAGACCAAGTGTCTATCCTGACATTGCAGGTCTTGGCATTTCTCACTTACAGTACCGCTAAGTCTCATAACTAGTATCCCTACCTGCACTCTCTCCTCTTCTTCAACCCACCTTCCATACATCACTTGTCAGAGCTACTTTTCACATCATCAGAGTCACTTGATCATTGTCTCCTCCTCCATAAAAAGTTACAGAGACTCCCTATTACCTACAGAATACACTGTGAAGTCTTAAACATAGCAGTCAAGGCCTTTTTGTCTAGTGATACTTCCATTTATTCTTTCTGATCATGTGTCTTATCCTCTAATCACATCTTCTCACCATTTCCCAAAGGCAATCCCTATCTTCACACTTGCTTTTGCTCCTGCTATGACCTTTTCTTGCCTGCCTACAGTGGTCTCCCACTCCAGCTCTGTTTCATGGGATCAACTCATCCTTTAAGGCTCAACTTGAGTGTCATCTGTTCTGCAAAGTATCTCCCCTTGTCTAGGTTCCCAGGGTACTCTGTATTATGGCACTACTGTTGGTTGCTTGGGTCTAACTTCCCTTTAGAAGATGATGGCTTTAGTGTCAGGAGGTGTCTCTTTCATCTAAGTTTCTCTAGTGGATAGCATGGTCATTGGTGTAAAGTAGAAGTTCAATAAACATTTCATCAATGAATACATGCTAAGCAGATGGGCTCAAGGAAAAGCAATACAAGCACTTGCAGATTCGCTTTCTAATTCATTAACTCACTTTTGTCTAGAATTTGCAGGCATCTCTATTGCTACTGTTTGTGAAATGAATTTAACTATTAACTCAAATATTGAGAAGAGATTGACAATCCTGATCTTTTTCACTTTTCATCTTAAAAATTCTGCCTGCAGCCACACTTTGGTGGTTGCTGCCTTACAGTCTGCTTCTTGTTATCAAATTTCAGCAAATGGCACCCACACATCTTTGCAAAAATTTCTTCTAATTTTAGCTTATTAGACAGTAACTGCTTTGGCATGTTCTTGTCATGGTTTTCTCATGGAACCTGAATACAAAACACACTTCTAGAAAGCTTGTCCTAATGTTTCATATTCAATGTGGAAGTGAAATGAAAGAGCCTGTTCAAAGTCAACCCTAAATAGTAGACTGTAAAGGTAAAGTGTGCCAAAGATATACCTTTGTAGAAATGAGTGGAGCAGCATTATTTCTTTTTAAACATGGAAGCTGGATAGAAATTTCCTGCTTTCTTCCACTTAGCTCCACAGTTTCCTATAGCCCTTCTGTACTGTTAATGCATCATTGGCCTGAAGAATATGGACACCTGTCCTCTGACAATAAAGTCTTTAGGCAGTTGGCAGGGATTCATGAAGCAAAAGAGCTATGACTCCATTGAATTGTCACAATTTAAAACAATAACAGCAGGCACTGAAGATTTATCACTTCTCTCTTCCTCCCCCCTATTGCTCAGCTTATTGTTTATACTTCTAACATAGCACTCTCCCTTGATTTATAGCTAGTTATAAATGTATCTGTTAAAACAACTAACCTGTTAAGTCCTGGTAGACAAATCTAACTTACATTTGTATCCTCTGCAGTCTTTAACACAGTCTTGAAAATAATTTAATAACTGTTCCTTGAATCCTTGCTGAAATGCATGACTTCACTTATTCCTGACACATAGTGACAGAGTGAATAAAAGACACTGTCTCTTGAATTGTCAGAAGAGTTTCTCAAATATTTTTAGTTGCAATCTTAAAATTAGTACCACTTATCATTTCTTTGTTTATTTAATTCATTAAAAAAATATTTACTGAGTGCTTACTGTGTACCAGGTACTGACTGTATTAATCTCTATGAAGATCAATGTGAGCATGATAGAAAAGGTTCCTGTCCTCATGAACTCACTCACATTCTAGGGGGGAAAATGGACAATGTAAACAAGTGTTCACACATAACAAATTAATAATAGTGTGACAACTGTTAGAAAGGAAGTATATAGGTTGTTATGATAAAGAAAACAAGGACGGACTTACTTATATAAGGTGCCAAGTGGAAGTCTCTCTGAGGAGATGGCATTTTAAGCTGAGATCTGAAGGAGGAGTGAGAGAGATCTTGCCATGTGATGAGCCAGGGAAAGTGAGCTCCAGATGGCGGGAATTGTTAAGTGTGAGGGCCCAGAGGTGGGAGAGAGCTTATCAAGTTCTGGGAATTAGCAGACGATCAGTTATGACCAGAATATCATGAATAAGAGAGAGAATGAATGAGCTCAATTTAAAAAGGTAGGCAGAAGATATCTTTGTTATAACAGGCCTTTGAAGTAGCCATTAAATGATTTTTCAGAAGGAGGTTATTTGTGTGGATTTACGCTTTAAAAAAAAATTACTTTGGATGCTGTTGGAAAATGGACAGAGGGGAGGCTCTCCCTGCTTAGGAGGCTAACACAGTTCATGTGAGAACCTAGGGTGTGGTCCGTAGGGGTGGAAGTAAGTAAGTGAATACTTACAAGTAAAATTTGAATGGGTCGAACCAACTGGATATGCTGATGCTGAAGTGAATACATGTCTCATAGCTGTGGGTCTTATGGTTGAGAAGATAAAAGGCTATTAATGCTGACTTTACCAAATGTGGAGATCTAGCTGCTTTTGAGTCTCTAGAGACAGCTGAGTAAGTTGCTGTACTCACAAAAAAGAACTTGTCCTGTCATGTCCCCCTAAGTTGGCAATAACTACTTCTGAATGCTATGCCATTAATCTTGGTTTGACAACCTTGGAAAGCCTCTGGGATTCTCATCTTTTCATTCAGCTAGTATTGCTTCAGAGAGACTCATTAATAGGACAAATTGGCCTCTATTTCCTATGCTACTTTCAGGACCAAAACTTTTCCTTAATCACTTTCTCTAGTTCTCTCCATTTCAGATTTTTTAAAAAAAGATTTTATTTATTTATTCATGAGAGACAGAGAGAGAGAAAGAGAGAGAGAGAGAGAGACTGAGAGGTAGAGACACAGGCAGAGGGAGAAGCAGGCTCCCAAGCAGGGAGCCTGACATGGGACTAGATCCTTGGTCTCTAGGATCAGGCCTTGGGCTGAAGGTGGCACTAAACTGCTGAGCCACCAGGGCTGCCCCTCCATTTCAGATTTTCAGAATTTGCTATTCAGGGCACACCCACTTAAAAGAAATCTGTACCTATCTGTCTGTCTGTCTGTTTCTCTCTCTATATATATACACACACAAACACATACACACACACACACACACAAATTTTAAACATATAAAGCAATTATCACTTTCTTGTAGCAAAACCAAAAGAAGAGAGTACAAATCCTTTCTGTGTTTTCTTTAGTTGACTCTTCTGTATGCCTTCCAAATCATAAAACAATGCTCTCTCTCTAACCCATAATACTTCTCTGTATATTTATTAACTTAGCAAATTTCATAAGAGTTTTTATGACAGTAAGAATACTAGCTTTTTCTAAACTTAATTTTGGATTTGGAAAAGGAAATAAAGTGTTATGTTGCCCATCTTCAAAGGTATAAGAGTTTTAAAGATGGGAACAGTTTGCCTATTTGACTAATAGATGTGGGTCCCCCGATTTATACTGCCATCTGATTTACAAACAAATTTGTAAAGTTGAAGGACATTCATGCAATTGGCAAACTGGACACAGTCCAAGATACACATTAGATATTATCTAATTTCTCTCTTGCATTAAATCACAAAACTATGACCTTAGGTCACTAGAGTAATACCTCAGATATGAGTCCTACATTTTTCTTGATACCAATAGGGAGTTAGAAACTGAATTAGATAATAAGAAAAAAATTATTGGCGAATTAGACAAATCTCTAATAATATTATGCATCAATGAAATCTCTTCTTCAAAATTACACATCCAAATTTGACATCAGAAGACCAATTTCTCCTCAGTGATAGAAAGGAATTAAAAGTATAGCAGATGCAGATCCAGCACAGAGATTAGAAAGTTAGTATTTCAAGGCAGGTAAGATCCTCTACTAATAGTCAAGTGCTAGTAAAGGATGTTTGGTATACCATCTTTTTCCTTGCTGTGATTCTAACCTCCTAAGGGCTGATGTAGTTCCAGACCCTTTTTTCCTTCCCATGATCCATCACTTTGCTGACTTCTTTCCTAATGCTTTTAGAAAGCAGAACTTATTCCCAATTTAACTGTTGTGGAAGCCTGCAATGGCTATCAGCAGTAACCTAGAATTTGTGCTTCAGAGGTCAAAGTTAAACATCATCCTTCCTGGAGGCTCATGTTTAGATTAAAACAAACAAAAAGAATCACCTTAACCCTGCAATTTACCATTCTGTGGTTATTTCAGACCCATGTGTTCTAGAAGAAGCCAGGCTGTGCGGGTCCTCTGCATAGAGTTAGATTTCCTTTTTAAGGGGAATGCCTTCTTTTTTTTTCTTTTTTTTTTTTTTTCTTTTCTTTTTTTTTTTCTTTTTTTATTTTATTTTATTTTATTTATTTATTTATTTTTTTATTGGTGTTAGGGGAATGCCTTCTTTTTGCCTTAGGCAAATTGCTTCTTCTCTGACAGTCTGCTCTGTGGCATGCATTTTGGAGCATCAGGTCTCCAATGTGTAATTCATAGACAAACATGACCAAAATAATTAGGAAAGATCTCAACAGACCATGTATTGTAAGATATCAACTCTAGTCACAGAGTCAAGTAAGTATTCAACTACCCCCACAGGATCTGTGTAGCTCTTCCCCCTTTTCATCCGCCATAAAGTTTGCTTCTCTTAGTTTGAGGAAATCACATCAATCCAAATTAGGGTCCCAAATCATAACTTCATTAGGTCACATCAGCTCAGTACTCAAAAGTTCACAAGCCTCATGTGTTTTATTCAAAGTTAAAAATATGGTAGCTGAGTCTTCTGATCTTTAGATAAAAATCTTACATATATATTCCTATATAAAAATGTTGATCTGTGAGCTGTTCCTATGGAAGGAGAGGCTAGATACTGTGAAGACAAAGATAGTGAAGAAAGAAAACAAAAAAGAGTGGGGGTTCATGCAGGGCTAGCCTAACAACTGAAGAAATATTAAACAGTACAGGGCCAGCAGCCCCCAACTGTTTACTCTCCCAGCCTCAAATTTCAACTATCAAAGTCATCAATAGGTTAGATAATAAAGACTGATGACTTCTTTTCTCAAATGCCTACTGAAATGCACAAGTTGCTTCAAATGGGTTTGCAATCTACCTCTTATTAGTATAATAGCAGAGATTAGTTTATAAGATTAGGGAGTTAATCTGATATCTCAATGCCCAAGGGAATAAAATATAAACTAGATTTATTTCAGAGTAGGACAGGATATGACAGTGATGAATAGTGGGAAATGGAAAGAATAAGGTGGTAAGATCTAAGGTTTCTCAGGGCTTCAAAAGGCATTTTTTCATCCAGAATGCAAATCCAAAAATTTAGAAATTCTGATGTCATAAAAATTTTTTCAGTGATGCTTTGCTTATAGCTTGATACCCACCCCCCCACACACACACCCTCACAGTCCTGTTACCAAACTGAGAAAAGACATCTATAACTCATCTCTTTCTGTGACAGTTATATGTTTATGCAACATTAGGTCATTCTCTATGGGATGTCAGTTCTCTGACATCCTGGGAAACAGGCCATCTGATATTTAAAATAAGGAAAACTTTATCTCAGTTGTAGCACTGACCTCTGGCTCAGCTATTTCCTCTTTCCAGCACCATCTTCAGATTATTGACTCTCTTCAGTTTAACAGAAGTACCTCTGTGGGTGGCCTATTTCTGATGAAGATCAACTACTTTTTGGCTTCAGGATAGAATATTCTCATCTGTGTCTAATTCCCTAATAAGGTCAGCAAGTTCAGGGTGAACAAGAAAGTGTTGAAAGCCCAGGAAAATGGACTAGAAGAGGCAGAGATGTTCTGTTGTCTCTAAGAGTTCTCCTTATACTGAGACAGGCCTGTCAGCACTGGGTCACACAGTGTGATTTCAGAGGCACTGAGTTGGTCTCTCTGGTCTAGTGAAATACATGTGATGCTCTAGAAAGAAAATGGGGAGAAACAGGAGAGCAGATGGGGAATGTACAGGAAGCAGGGGCTGAAGGCCACAAAGACAAACCCTGCTTTGAAAGCGTTCTGCTAATCAGACTTGCCTGAAATGGAAAGCAATTACAGCCAGTTTCTTTGAAAGGCCAGCTTGGGCTTTGCCAACAGCATTAAATTCTTAGTGAATTTCCATCTCATTGACCCAGGGGGCCTCGAACTCTGAGATCAATACTTTAGTAACAAAGCTGGTGCCAGACAGTGCTGGGTAGAAGGCTGAATTCCAACTGAAATGAAATGTAAGGAAGCTTTTGTGATAACTCCTGGTCCTACTATTTTACTCTCTGTGTCATTAAGTGATATATGATGATCCCTCAGCAGCTCCATGTGTTATTCAATCACCAGGGAACAGACTACATAGCATCTGAAGTTAGAAGTGTTTGCTTGTCCCAGTGTATCAGTTTGTTGCCAAAATGCTTCTAGTTAATAAATCATGTTGAGAAGGTAAGCCTGTAAAGTCATGATATGACTGCAAAACACCGTATTTTCTCCTTTTAGAGTCCCTAAGGTTTCATCTGTTGTAAAGATACTGTTAATTCAGTGGTAGCCTGCTGCCTTGGATCTCAGCATTCAATTCTCTGAGATGTTGCAGGAAGAAAGAGAGCAGATCAACCAGCAAAGTTTCTCTGGAAACTGATTTCAAAGTGTTCATGAGGCAATTCTAGATTGGTCTCTTTTTATTTAACATTTGGTTGCCAACTCCATGAATTAACTATTGTAGCAGTACTAGTGAGATTTATAGTAAAACACTCTTGGGAATGCCATATAATTCACAAAGAACTCAGACTCAAGTTTGTTGTTGTTTTGTTTTTTAAATCTTGCACCCCTACTTGACGAGATGAGCTCTGGATGTTATACTATATGTTGGCAAATTGAACTCCAATAAAAAAATCTGTGCCCCTGAATGCTAATAGCAGAAGACTACTACTGCTTATCCAATTAGCTACAGGATGTAGTTAAGGTGTATCTAAAGGGTCTATTACTCCAAAGGTGGGGAGAAGGAGGGACATTCCTTGAACACTTTCTTTGTATTCTGTACTATTTTAGGTATTATACTACATGACCTCATTTAGTTCTGAACTTTAGGAATTATTATTATCTCTTTTACATAGATAAGAAAATTGTCTCAGAAACCTAAACTCTCCAAAGGTCACAGTTCCTAGAAGAAACAGGATTTATATGCAAGTAATGACTCAAAAATCCATGTTCTTTCCACTACAGCTTGTTTCTTTAAAAGTTTCTACCTCAGGGAAAATACCACAAAATCTACTGCCTGGCTTAATATCTTTATCAGAATCTGGAACTAATTTTCTGACGAACTGGCATGGAGTAGGCTAAGCAGCATGCCCATAAGCACAGTTGTGTCTAATAAGGCTGGGTGAAGAACACGTCAGGAGAGAAATAAAACCCCAGCATGATCAGAGAGGTTTAGTCTCTCTGATAAGTCATGGACAGAGGCACAGTCACATCTGGTCTCTCTTCTTTATGAGCCAGAATAAGCTCTGCTCAGGCCAGCTATGCTGTTGGTGTCTTCTTCCAGTAAGTCAGAGGTATATCTGCTTTTGAAAACACCAACTTTGTTAAAGGAATAATTCTTTTAAAAAGATAGTATGGAGTAGAAAGCACACCCCTCTAGGATTCTAGAGATCTAGGTTCTACCCAAGAGAACAGGAAACAGTTTCACACTACTCTGGTTTGTTGAGCTGAGAAAGATCACCAAATCAGAGTCAAGCTCATCAGGCAGGAATGCTGGGCATGCACGGTTGCAGGGCAGGGGAGTGATGGTACATACTACATGTTTGCCATTCTTTTTTTTTTTTTTTTAAGATTTTGTTTATTTATGAGAGAGAGAGAGAGAGAGAGAGAAAGGCAGAGACGTGGCAGAGGGAAAAGTAGGCTCCATGCAGGGAGCCCCATGTGGGATTCCACCCCGGGTCTCCAGGATCACGCCTTGGGCTGAAGGTGGAACTAAACCACTGAGCCATGCAGGCTGCCCTGCCATTCTTTTTCTAGTCCTTCCTTCTTTCCCCCACCTTTTAACTTGATGACTTCCAGCACTGATTTAGCATCTTAAGGCCTTTGTAAAAGGGGATATTTGTAAAATGGGAACCATGGCACCTTATTCAACTATAGGGAGGGCAGCTAGGCCACCTGATCTCTTCAAGTCCGTTGTAGCTGTGAGGTTTAAGATTCTGTTTTCCAGCATAAACCTTATCACACTGGCTGGACTTTAATGGGGTTAGTCACTGGTGGCTTTAAAATTGGTATGGCTTTTAAAGGGGCAATTACAATTTTAAAATGATTCTACTCTAAGTCAGAGATTAACAATGTTATCAATTCTTTCTTCATATCTGAAGAACACTGAGGAAATCTGTGAAAGGGCTAAATTAATTATAGCCTGGGTTCACTAGCACAGAGAAAATTATTTAGGAATGTACAGGAATGTAGGAGAGTATTCTAAATATCCATACAGATTTTAAGTCTTACGGAAATAACAATGTGAAAAAATAAATTAACTTCATTAAAGCCCTGTCTTGAAAGAAACAGAGATGATGTTTCCTTCGTGTGAAATGTTCAATGAAGAACACTTCTCATGGCTTTCAATACCCATGCTCCATGCAATTAATACAAAATAGGCTCAGAATTGCTTATTATACAGGTCTGTGGCTTACCTGGGATCACAGAGAAATTTGGTTTTCTCTCCTTCTTCTCTCCAGATAAGCCATTCTCGAAAAGAAGGATGTACAAACATACGAGTCATGTCTCTGCGCTTGATTAGGAACATGGAGAGGTTCTCCATTCTCTGCTGAAAATCCTCCCATTCTAGGGTGCCTTCAATGCTACCAGCATTGATGGCCTGGAAGATATGTTCATCAGTCAGTGGGTGTAGAGAGGCTACTGCCACATTCAGGAGAGGCATCACCCGGTCAAAGGAAGACTGGGTTGGGAACTTCATATTGCACTGGAGTAAATAAACCTCAGAGAGCGAAACAGGAACTACTTTGTAGCTAGAGCTCTTTAACACTAGATAGCCTTTCTCTATGAGGTCAAATGTGAGTTTCAGGTATAGATAGGACCCCTGACTGAGGGTCTTGAGGTGAGAACTGAGTTTGCCAAATGTAGTATTGTCCATTTTGCCATTAAGTGAAATGTTATTCTGGATCTCTGAGCTGCTGTGTATCCGGTGCAGGATGTAAGCCTGCAGGTCCTGGTCTATGGCTTCATTCTCTTCTAGTCGATCCAAAAAAATCCTATGGAAAGGCAGCAGCTTGGTAATTTCCTAAAACAGATGGAGAGAGAGAGAGAGACAGAAAGACCTTCAGTTTCCCCTAACTCTTGTGATACACTATGAGGTCCACACATTTATTCTAAACTTCCAAGTGGCCAAAGAGGGAAATATGATCAAGTACTAGTATCCATAGGTTAAAACAAATATGTTGCACAGATGGGACACAATTTTTTTCCTTAATATTGAGACTTGGGATCATTTTTTAGAGGTCTTCATAAAGGGTACTTTAGGAGTGATTTAATTGTCAATATTCTAAATAACACTCCTTACATAAATAGAAAATGGAATGCCATGTAATTTTGTAGTTGTTGTCATTTTTCTCAGTGTTAACAATGGCATAAAGTCAAAGCACAATTCAGTAAGAGAAATGCATAAGGACTCAAAACAATGTCATATAAAAACGTACCTTTCTAACCTTCCTAATAAGATGACTACATTTTAATGCAGACTTTTTGGAGATGCCTTATCCCAGAGGAATACTTCTAATATGCTTGGTACCTTGGTGATCTGCTCGGAAATTATACTGGGGAAAGGTGTTAGGGCTTTATGGTTACTTATACTCTGGATTCTATCTTATCGGCATGCAGACTTTGGTCCTGTAAGTATCCACCTTCTTCTGCATCAATTTCTTCTTCTCTTTTGGATCACATAGATGAATGACACCACAATTCCTCCCCTCAGCTACTATCCTAAATCTCTGTCCCCATTTTTAGGAAACTTCACAGAAGAGTTCTCCCTCCCTACTTCTTATCTCTTATTCCTCCTTCCCATCGTCCTCTATTTGTTGCAATCAGACTTCAAACACATCACTTCATTGAAATGGTTCTTGTCAAGGTTTTATGTAAACTTTACCTTGACAAAACCAATAATCGTGTTTCAGGGCTCATCTTCCTCAGCCTCTCAGCAGTGTTTCACAAGGTGATCATGCCTTCTGAGTCATTTTCTGTAGCTTAGTTCCACAGTAATACTTTCATTTTACTCTTAGCACACTGGCCACTCCTACCAGTCTTTTTAGCTGGCTCTTCTTTCATTTCTCAGGGCATTCAGGGCTGGGGTCTCTACTCCTTTCTCTTCTTTAGCCATTCTTACTCCCTACAACAGCTTCTTTGGTCCATGGTTCTAAATATAATCTATCTGGGGATGAGGCCTAACCTGTGTTTCTGGCTTAGTCCTCTCCCCTGAGCTCTCATTGCATACTTCTGTCTACTTGACATTGACATTGTGATGTAGCATAGACAAACTTAACATGACCAAATCAGAACTAATGAATTTTGCCCAGTGCCACAAAACCTTTCTGTGTCAATAAACCATATTACCACCAACTTACTACCAAATTACAGGTCTTTGTGATATTTTTCTTTTCCTCATTCTGGCATTTACCCAGTTGCTCACCATGTTTCACTTTTGAATCTTCTATCTTACCCCACATTCAGCCCATCATTAAGTCCTTTTGATTCTCCTTCAAAGTATAGTTCAAGTATGACCACATCACAGGGTCTCTACCATTACCACTCTAGTGTAAGTCACCATCACCTTTCTCCTGTACTTCTGCTCCTCTTCTTGATCCCTTACATTTTATGATCTTTATGGCCAGCAGCCAAAGGAATCTCTTAAAATGTAAAGCAGATAGCATTACTTTGCCAGGCTCCTTGGAGAGGGCTTTCCCATTGCCTTATCAAAAATAACTATCATCTCCATTTATCCTTTTATATCTATTTTATTTGTCTTCATAACACTGATACTACCTAAAATTTTAATATATGTTTAATTTTTCACTTAGTTTTTATTTATGTTCCTCACTGGAATATAAGCTTTATGAGGGCAGGGATATAGTCTGCCTTGTTCACTGTTGTATCTTCAGCTCCTAGAAAGTGCTTGACACACTTGAAGTACTTAAGAAATGTTTGTGGAAATAATGAATGACCAAATAGGAGGGTGTTTTTTTTTTTTTTTAGACCTATGAATTATTTCACTGTCAGAACTGAATGAAAATAAGAAAATTCTTAGTTGAAGTGAATAAAGTATCTGGGAAGTTATTACAGGTCTTGATTTATGAGAATACTGAAATTTCAACTTTGTACATTAATATGTATAGCACTTTTCCTGTTCTTTGGCATAGCTGAAAAGTTAAAGTCATCTGCTCATCAAGTCATACTTAAAATGTCTTTTGAAATTGTAGATGGCATTACTTAAAAATACAAATGAAGATAACATCTCCTAAGCAAACATTTAGTAAAACTAGTCAGAGAATGTGTTCCTGGAAGTTTTTTTAATTCATCCTTCATCTTTAACAATCAAGCTACTGACCAGTAATAGTATATTACGTAATTTTCAGTCATAAAGATGCATTTATGTTGATTCATCCACATTCTTTAAGTTACTTTGATATTAATAACAAACATTTGCAAGGTGGTATAGCCAGGATTATAAGTATAGTTTCTGATCAAAGAAGGCAGCACAGCTAATTGGTCAACATGTAGGAATACTACTAAGTCCCTGGGAGAGGGGAAAAGGAGGGAGAAACTATAGACTGTAATTATTACAGGTGGTTGTATTAAAATAGTGGGATAGATATATAATGTATAAGCCTTTGATGCTCATCAAACAAGGCTATGGTTAGGCAAAAAAACGTTGGGAAACTATTCCAAACCAAGTATGAATGGGGGATACTGACTCAGCTACAATGAGAATGGCAGAGAGGATAAAGTCATTTATCCTTAAGCCCATTTATCTTTGCAGGCTCTGTTCCACATTTCTAGTCCTTCTTTCAGGCCATTAAGTGACCAGTGAGTGAGGATGGAAGATAAAAAAGATTTTAAAAAAAGAAAAAAAAAAACAAAACAACAAAAAAAAACTTCTCTCCTAGTTGTGTGCTCCAGGACACAGTAGAGGTTTAGAAAAACTCATCACCAAGGGAACAAGGATCTAGAATTTTTTCTGTTTAAGCACTCCCCCAGGGAAATAATTTATGGTCCCAAAGCAAACAAACACATACCTGTAAACTGGTTCTAACTGTTACAATTAATTTGAGCCAAGAAGGAAATTTTCCAATCATTTTACTCAGAAATGATACAATTGTATCCCCATAATCCGGTTTGTGAAATTCTGCTTCATTTAATCCATCAATTAAGATGATGAAATCTTCATCTGGGATTTTTCTCTCTAAGACAGAAAGAAACAGATTACTTAATAATTACCAAGTGGATAACTGAGTTCTTTTTGGGTCTTTGATCATGTATCTGTTTGGGGAAAAAAATTAGAGAAGATCTCTTCTGTTTTTTTACTAAATGCTCAGGTACATAATTTATTATAAAGACAAAGCATAATTCATTTAGTGAATTTATTTTGTTTTTACCAGGGGTGTAAGTTTTATTACATATGTAATGTATGAAGTGTATACCTCCCCCATGTTATCAATTGTGAGACAGCCTGAACACATTTATGAAAATATGCACATCGAAATTCATTTTTTCTCCTATACTTAAAAAAGCTGAATATAATGCGTTGGTTTTTTTCTATCTGATAGCATTAATGAGAACAGAATCACATGTTCTTTTGGGAATTCCACTCCCCCTGAGAAAGGTTTAATGTGAAGTCCAAAGCAGTATATATGACTTCACATGAATGTGTAGTGGGAAGGAAGGATGGTGGAATGGAGAAAAGGAATCCCAGCCAATAAAGAGATCTCGAATTACGCAGATTGGATCCCAAGATCTTACAGAACTAGCAGCTTCCCAGACTATATCTATTGCAGCTTCAACGAGACCAGGCCCTTGTGTGATCTTCCTAGGATGAAGGAGTCACGTGGGAAAGATACCCACCACTTTTATGTTGCACTCCCTCCTAAACTCTGTACTCTCCTAACTTGACAAAATCAGTTTATCTTTAGGGCTAGGCTGTAGAAAAAGGCTTGGTAAATTTTCAGGCTTCAGCTTTCATTAAATGCTTAGTGATTCTTGAACCATAGTGAACAAATTAGAGATTTAAAAAATCCCAAGGCTGGAATGCACACTTTAGTACAAATGAATTGCAAGTAGTAAAGCAAAAATTACTACATTTGACCCTTGAACAACTTGGCTTTGAATTGCATGGGTACACTTACATGTAGTTTTTTTTTTTAGATATAGTACTATAGTACTCTATCTTGTACTGTATAGTACAAGTTCTGTAAATGTAAATATCTCTTATGACTTTCTGAATAACTTCTCTAGCTTACTTTCTTGTAAGAATATATTACATAAATACATATACCAGACACAATATGCATTAATTGACTATTTATGTTATTGGTAAGGCTTCAGGTCAATAGGAAGTTATTAATAGTTAAGTTTTTGGGGAGTCACGAGTTTTACTCAGATGTTCAACTCTGTAGAGGTCCATGCCCCTAGCCTTTGGGTTGTTTAAGGATTAACTGTGGTTAGTAGGACTTGACAGGTTCTGAAGGGAAGTAGTAGGGGAAAGAAAGTAGTTATTGGATAATTGAAGTAGAAAATAGGTTATATCTGAGGAGGAAAAGAGGAAATTGGTGACAGAAGAAGAGGTCTGTGGACTTCTGTACAAGATTGGCTCTTTTAAAAGAGTCAAGACCAATTGAAAATACATATTTTGGTTTTCTATTTGAAAATATGCAGATTTTTAAGATTAATAAAACTTTTATTTTCTCCCAAAAACTACAAGCTTTATATTTATAGGAATTTAACTTCAATATCCTAAGGACTATAAGTCAGTTCTCAAATTATGAAGAGTTTTAACCATTACTTTCATCTGGTGACTTTGAAATAAACTATGGATTCCAGCTCTCTTAACAATGATTATTAATGAAATAACATCCTTGGTGACATAGTACTAAGAAAAAACATACCTATAGGGAGTCCAAAGAATTGAGAGAAAAAAGTTGTTTGGAACTAACAGACTGACCTATAAATCTGGGGGCTCTTATGTTCTTTATTTTGAGGACCATGGCATCCATAAGCATAATTGTGTCTTTAATGTCCACAGAGGAATTTTCTAATTACATTTTCTTGGCAGCTGTAATAAATCTATCCATTGTTCCTGAGCACCATCACCTTGCCCCATCAAGTGGTGTGCTGAAGCCATCTCCTGGGTCCAGGAGAGCTCACTGCAGTATTTTTAAGAGACAAGTTGTTAAGCAGCTGGTAGCCTGAAATTGGCCAAGGTGGGAATATTTATTTACACAGTGGAAACCTGCAAATATTACAAGCCCTCCTTCCCCAGCTGGCTATTAAAATTTTATCAGCGATGCCAATGCCTCCACAACTTCAATTATAACTCACTTAACTTCACCCAGACTCCTTCATAAGAAAGCCATGATCTTCCAGTGGAGAAAGTCTGGTGATAATGTATCTGTGCTGGGATTTTCATTGGGAAAAACATTTCAAACACATTCTTAAGCATTAAAGATCAAGAACATGCTCTAAGTTATGATCTGGACATTTTAATGAATGAAATAATTCAATTGCTAATAAAATCAAATTCTCATTTGCATAAATTCCCAGTAGATGTTATTCATGCCATGAGTAAAGTAGACAATACATCATTTCTTCTTTAAAAAAAGGAAATATGTGCCCTATTTAAGATAATTATGTTGTTCCAAATCTTGCCTATTTTTTCCCTTTTTGATATTTGCTTCCTTGAAGAAGTTACTTAGAAGTCATCTATTAATACAGGTGATTTGAGGTATCAAGAATTTTTCATCTTTTAATAAGGACATCATGTTTGTCTAAAATTACCTTTTTAGAATTCAGAAGAATAAATGCAAAGGATTTCCAAATGTTGCTAATACTGTAAAACAACGAAAAGTATTCATAAAAAATTTCCTTTTCCTTTGCTAAATGATAAGGTACCTCAGTTATAAATTTAAGAGATGAGGCCTTAATGATATTTAGATATCATCTCTCAAATGCAACTAGCTTTACAAGAATGCTTCTGCATATTCATCTCCAAACTTATGCAGGTTATTTAAATACATACTCGATCATCAGCTTTAAAAGACTATACAGACAAATGAAAATTTTTTAAAAATTGGGGACTAACAAAGGATTGCTACTTCTTACTTATTATTATTATTTCTTAAAGTAAGCCCTACACCCACATGGGGTTTGAACTCACGACCCCAAGGATTAAGAGTTGCATGCTCTACTAACTGAGCCAGCCAGGTGCCCTGTCATGTAGGAAAATTTAAAGTGCAATTACTGGCACCTGGGTGGCTCAGTCAAGCAAGTCCTTTGGTTCAGGTCATGATTCCAAGGTCCTGGGATTGAATCCTGCATTGGGCTCCCTGCTCAGTGGGGAGTCTGCTTCTCCCTCTCACTCTTCCCTCTCCTCTGCTTGTGTGCTCTCTCTCAATAAAAATCTTTTTTTTTTAAGTGCAACTACCATCTACTATCACCATTAGTCATAGAATAAGAATATTTTAGTATTTAAAAAACAGGAAAGACCTAATCTATCTAACCTTTACATACATGTATATACCAAACTATATTCACACACATTCTAGGCTGTTTCTGTTTTCTTATTTTGTAATGAACAAATGAAAACTTCAAATGGACTGGTACTCGGAAGCCACTGTCCTAGCAGACAAGTCCCTGGAAGTTTTTAAGCTCTTTAACCTTTGTTTTTATTCTCTTGTAAAAATATATTCACCAGGGATTCCCTACTGCCCTTGCTTATATATACATTTAATGTATGCTGGAACTGACTTGCTTAGCAGTCCCATTCTGAGATTCTGTACCTAGGTATCTGAGGCTACAAGAGAAGAGATGGTAGCTAGTACTAAAGTCAGAACTAAATCCTACTGCATGGGATTTTACTACTGGTATACTGTATAGGAATTATCAAAAGTTAAAAAAAAAGGCTCATATCAGAGAACATTTCTGTTCAGAAAAGCTGCCCATTACATGTGATTTTCCTTTTAGTTGTGACAACCAATTAGTATCTCCTGTCATTGCATACTGGTGGCTGAAGCAAAAGCTCACCATAAAACTTCAAAACTTTTCCATTTGCTTTATATATATGTATGTTTCACTCTTAAAAATTTTTTTTGAGAGAGAGAGCATGAACATGTATGCAGTGGGTAGAGAGAGAGAATCTTAAGGTAGCCACACCCAGTGCTGAGGCTGATGTGGAGCTCAATCTCATGACCCTGAGATTGTGACCTGAGCTTCACCAACTAAGCTACCCAGGTGCCCTCATTTGTGTTTTAGTCATCACACTTGTAGAACCTTAAAGTGTTGTGAAAATACTTTCATTTTTATTTTTTTAAAGATTTTATTTATTTATTCATGAGAGACACAGAGAGAAAGAGAGGCAGAGACACAGGCAGAGGGAGAAGCAGGCTCCATGCCGGGAGCCCGATGCGGGACTTGATTCCAGGTCTCCAGGATCACACCCTGGGCTGAAGGTGGCGCTAAACTGCTGAGCCACCGGGGCTGCCCTACTTTCATTTTTAAAAGAAAAAATGTACAATTTGAAATTTAGCTTCTGAATCTAAACTGAAAGTGTTTTCTACTGAGCTTTCCTGGAAAGAAAGCTTCCCTACCTTTAAGATTTTTTTATCTTAAAACTTGTGATAAAATTTAATATATTTAATTGTGAAGATCTTAACTATACACTTTGATCAGTTTTGACAAATATATATACTCATGTAACTAACATCCCAATCAAAATATAAAACACTTTCATCATTCCAAGAAGTTCTTTTAGATTCTCTCCTAATCAATCCTCAATAGGTAATCACTCTTCTATCACACTTGTTTCTTTTGCTTAACATGATTTTGAGATTGGTCTATTTTGTTGAGTATATTATTAGATTGTTTCTTTTTAATACTATGAAGTATTCTATTGAGTGAATATACTACAATCCATTCTTCTGTTGATGGACATTTGGGTTGAAACCAGTTTTTAACTACTATGAAAAAAGCTGCTATAAACATTCTTGTACAATTTTTTTTTTTTAACAATGTAGATAAATGTTTTCATTTCTTTTGGGTAAACACATAGGCATAGAATTTCTTGGTCATAAAGTAGCTTTATATTTAACTTTATAAGGAAATGGCCAAATAGTTTCCAAAGTAGTTGTACCATTTTATACTCCCACCAGCAATGTGTGAGAGTCCCAGTTGCTTATCATTGTCACCAACATTTGATGTTTGACTTAAAAATTTTTAATTATTCTAGTGGGAGTAAAGTGATGTCTCACTGTGATTTTCATTTTCATTTTCCTGATGACTAATGATGTTAAACTCCTTTTCATGTGCTTGTAGGTACACCTGTGTTACCTTCTTTTGTGAAGTGGCTAAATTTTTTGTTCATTAGGATTATATTGAATCTACAGACCAGTTTGGAGAAAAATTCTTATCTACAAACATGGTAAATTGTTTCCATTTACTAAGTTCTTTAATTTCACTCTGCAATGTTTTGTGACTTTCACTGTGGAAGTCTTGTAAATCTTTTGTTAAATTTATTCTTAAGTATTTTGATTCTACATAGAATATGATTTGTTCCAGTTATCTACTGCTACATCAAACAGAGCGGGGTTACTCAAATAGCTCTGGGCTGAAATCATCTGGAACAAAAACTCACATTGCAGGGCTAGAATGAACAGTCAATTAGAACACTTACGTAGTTTGTACTTCTTTACTTCTTACGTGACAATGCAATCCTCCAAAAGCAAGTGTTTCAGTGAGCAAGATGGAAACTGCATGGACACTTATGACCTAGCCTCAAGATATCATATAGCATCACTTTGCAGTATTCTATTGGTAGAAGCAGTCATAAGCCTGCTAATATTCAAGAGGAGTTACAGACCCCCAACTCTGGATGGGAGGAATGTCAAAGAATTTGCAGCCATCTTTTAAAACTGCCACACTGCTGAGGTGCCTGCCTGGTTAGACTGGAGAAGCAAGTGACTTTGGATTTTGGGATCATGAATTCGGGTCCCAAACTGGGTGTGGAGATTACTTATATAAATAAAAAAGCTTAAAAAAAACCCACCCTGCTACATTCCTTATTTAGTTTCAGTTTTTGTTTTCTTCCAGTATAAAAATACAATAGATACATGCATATTGGCCTCATAGCCTGGAGTTCTGCTGTATTTATTATTAGTTCCTAGTAGGTTTATTTTTTCTTCTGTAGATTCCTGAGAGTGTTTTAGGTAAATAACCTACAAATAAAGACAGTTTTATTTCTTCCTTTCCAATCTTAACTATTTGGTTGTTTGCTCTCCTATTGTGCTAAACTTGGGCTACTAGTGAAATGTTGAATGCTTAACTTAAGTGATGTGAGTGAGAACATTCTTGTCTTGTTCCTGATACTAGGGGAAAATATTTAACATTTCATTGTTAGCTGTATGTTTTCTGGAGTTTTCCTTTATTAGACTAAGTTTTCTTGTATTCCTAGTTTGCAGATAGTTTTTATCATTAATTGTAATATTTAGTCAAATGCTTTTCTATATTTGAGAACATCATGTATGCATATTTTACATAAATATGTATTTATATAAAGACATAGATTTTCTCATTTATCTCATTAATATGATGAATTACACTGATAAACTCTCAAATGTTAAACTAACATTGCATTTCTCATTGAGTAGGACTAATTGATTTGCTATTAGTTTTGTTTTTTTTTAGGATTTTGCTATTATGGTCATGAGGAATACTGATCTGTAATGTTCTTTTCTTACAAATTCCTTACTGTATTTTGGTTTCAGTGTAACATTTGTCTAACAAAACAAGTTGAGAAATGTTCCCATTTCCTTCAATTTTCTGAAAATGTGTGATAGACATTTTTTATCTTTCCAATTTTACTGTTTTTACAGAAATATTATTTCTTCATTAAATATTGAAAACAATTCATCGGTGAAACTATTTGAGCCTGGAGTTCTTTTGTTGAAGATTTTTTTTCCTTTCAAGTTATAAATTAAAATTAAATAGATAAGGGCTATTCAGATTTTCCGTTTCTCCTGAGTCACTTTTGGTAAGCTGTATTTTTTAGAGGATTTGTCCAGTTTATGTTGTTGAATTTATGTTATAAGGATGTTTATAATAATCTCTTATTTTTCTTTTAATGTCTATAGGAATTGTAGTGTTATCTCCCTTTTATTTAAAATTTTTAAAAATATTTTATTTATTTATTCATGAGAGACACACAGAGAGAGAGGCAGAGACATAGGCAGAGGGAGAAGCAGGCTCCCTGCAGGGGAGGATGTGGGACTCCATCCTGGGACTCCAGGATCACACCCTGGGCTGAAGGCAGATGCTTAGGTGCTGAGCCACTCAGGCGTCCCACTATCTCCCTTTTATACCTTTTAAGATTTTATTTATTTATTCATGAGAGACAGAGCCAGCGACATAGGCAGAGAGAGAAGCAGGCTCCATGCAGGAAGCCAGACGTGGGACTCGACCCCCCCCCCCCCCCCCCCCCCCCCCCCCCCCCCCCGTTCCCAAGATCACGCCCTGGGCTGAAGGTGGTGCTAAACGAGCCACCCAGGCTGCCCATATACCTGATGTTAATTTGAGTTTTTTCCCCTCATTTTCTTGATCAGTCTTGCTAGGGATTTATTCATTTTAAATATTAATTTCTATTTATTAATGTCTGCTCTTGTTTTTACTATTTCCTTCTTTCGCTTACTCTGAGTTTATTTTCCTCACTTTTTTCTGGTTTATTAAGCCAGAAACTTAGACATTGATTTTACCCTACTCTTTTTTGAGATACTTTATAAACTTCCTTTGTGATTTCTTCTTTGTTTAATGGGTTATTTAGAAGTATATTGTTAAATTTCTAAATATTTGGGGATTTTATTTGTATTGATTTCTCATTTAGTTCCATTATCTTAGATAATTTCTATTAAGATTTGATTTTTTTTTGTAGGTACAATAAATCTGATTGATTTTTATTACACATCTTAGTTTAGAATCACTTTTACATTCCTAGACAAAGAGATGATACAAATAAATATCAATTGTAAAACTTAGAGCCCCAAGTATTGGCATATTCTTTGTCTAAAAGTAGCCAAAGAGAAGGTCAAGTTCAATAGTAACTCCAAAGAGCCATAAAGCCCACTGCCTCCTGCCTGCCCCAGGATCACTCCTTTCATAAATAACCTCAAAAGCATTTCATTCAAAATAACAAGGGCGGGGAGAAGGTGGCAGATTTCCAAACAGTACCAGACAAAACCATGCGCAGTAGACAACAGCCAGGCCCACTGTCCTTATCCAGTTCCCTCTGAGCATTTTGATTATGGTTTTTAGAGTGTATATTAATAGCCCCATTTTCATCCACGGATGGTGTTGAGATGGCCCAAGGTGTTGTTTGCAATGAGCCTCGACTGTAAGTGGGAAATGTGAGGCAGAACTGATACCCCATGTTAACAGGGAATCAACACTTCTCAAAAACTCGGCAACAATTCTACATTCAGTGAGGGAGGACTTACAAGAGTCAGACAGGAAAAGCAGAGAGTGGCCTAGGCCTGAACTGCAGAACTCTCTGACGCCCTTGGTCATGGAGGTGTGGGTGGTACAATTCAAGCAGCATGCAGGCATTCAATGGGGAACAATCCAACATTAGGTCAGAGTCTTAAGAAAGTGCTTCATGCCTAGGATTTGTGGCCTTGGGGTCTGAATCCAGGGATCTGGGAGACAGGTGACTTTAGAATATGAAGCCAGATACATACATTCTTATTGATCAGAGCAAAAAGGGGCTCGATGAAGGTTGAAGAAAAAAAAAAAAAAGATTTGAGTTTTTTGAAACCTTCAGACTTGGTTTTATGGCCCAGAATATGGTCCTTGTGCACTTGAGAAAAATAGATATTCTGCAGTTATTGGGTGGTATTCTACAAATGGCGAGTAGATCAAATTGGTTGACAGTGTTGTTGAAATCTACACATTTTTTTTTATCTGCTTGTTCTAATACTTAACTGAGAGGTGTTAAAATCTCCAGTTATGACAGGATGGAGTCTCACAAAGGGCTCTCTGCATGAAGCCTGCTTCTCCCTCTGCCTATGTCTCTGCCTCTCTCTGTGTTCTCTCATGAATAAATAAATAAAATCTTAAAAAAAAAAAAGCGGGGGGGATGCCTGGGTGGCTTCAGCTCAGGGCCTGATCCTGGAGTTCTGGGATCAAGTCCCACATCAAGCTCCCTGCAGGGAGCCTGCTTCTCCCTCTATGTCTCTGCCTCTCTCTCTCTTTCTCTGTATCTCCCATGAAAAAATAGATAAAATCTTAAAAAAAAAATCCAGGGGCAGTCTGGGTGGCTCAGCTGTTTAGCGCCGCCTTCAGCCCAGGGCCTGATCCTGGGGACCTGGGATCGAGTCCCACGTCAGGCTCCCTGCATGGAGCCTGCTTCTCCCTCTGCCTGTGTCTCTGCCTTTCCCCACACGCCCCAACCTCTCTCTCTCTCTCTCTCTGTGTGTCTCTCATGAATAAATAAATAAAATCTTTAAAAAAAATCCAGTTATGATTATTTGCCTATTTATCTCTAGTTCTATCAGTTTTTGACTCGTGTTCTTTTTCACTTAAAAAACTTTTTATTTTGAAATAATTTTTAAATTCTTTTTAGAAAACATTTATTAGTGAAGTACATTTGATATACAGTGTTATATTCATTTCAAGCGTACAACATAGCGATTTGACAATGATTCATGTAATCTGAGCTTCCATTATTAGGCATTTACACATTTAGGATTATTTTATCTTCCCAGAAATTGATCCTTTTATTTTTATCTCAAATTGCCCTCTGGTTAACATTTGTGTTAAATCTTGAAGCCTGCTCTGCCTCACATTAATATACCCACTCCAGCTTTCTTATGCTTCCTGGTTACAGGGTATATATTTTTCTATCCTTTCACATTCAATCTGTGTCTCCATATTCAGATAACCTCTCTTGTAGATATAGCATATTGCTGGATCTTGCTTTTTATTTAGTCTGGTAGTTTCTGCTTTTAGTAGAAATGCTCAGTCCATTTAAACTTAATATAATTATTGATATGATTGATTTTATGTATAGCATTTTGCTTTTTTAAAAAAATTAATTTGATTTTGTGTTTTTGGTTCAGTTCTACAGCATAATGATTTGATATCTGTGTACACTGTGAAATGATAACCACAAGTATAATTAACTTCTATCACCTTACACAATTATAAACTTTCTTTTCTTGTGATGAGAACTTTTAAGATTTACTCTCTTAGCAAGTTTCAAATATGCAATACAGTATTATTAACTATAGTCACCATGCTGTTTATCTCTATGACTTACAAATTTTATAATTGGAAGTTTTTTTCTTTTGACCCCTTTCTTCCATTTCTCCCATACCCCACCCTCCCTACCTCCAGCAACCACCAATTTGTTCTCTGTGTCTAGCAGATTGATTTCTTGGTTTTGGTTTTTTAAGATTCCACATATAAGTGAGATCATATAGTATTTTCCTTTCTTTGCTTGACTTTCTGCTTCTAACACTTACTGTAGCCTAACCCTATACTCATTTTTGTTTTCTTATATTTCATTTTTTTAATTTAAAAAACTTAAAAAATTTTTGAGTATAGATGACACATAATGTTACATTAGTTTCAGGTTTATGACATAGTGCAACTTCTCTAAGTTATGCGATGTTTACCACCAATGCAGCTACCATCTGTCGCCATACAACACTTATGATATCACTGACTACATTCTCTTAGCTGTGCCTTTTATTCTCACTTGTTCCATCTTTTAAAACACTTTTATTCTGTTCTTTCTTTCCTGCCTTCATTTTGGTTAATAAAATAATTTTTAGTATTTTACTTATTTTTATAAATTATATTTCCAGCTATTGCTTATGATGGGGATTTGTTTTAAAAGTAAGAACCTGGGAATCAGGTGGAATAATTAAATTCACTTAGAACAATATTTATCAATAAGGATACCTAAAGCTGCTTATGGAGATCTACATGAGCAGCAGATATATATAAGAGGCAAAACTGAAACACAAGTTGAGAATCTAGAGCTGAATCTACAAGAATTTGTATACTTTCTGTGAATTGGCTATAAGATGTAGATCCTCGTATCACTGTCCTTCCTTCAAGGCACTCAGTATATGAGCAATTTCTATGTTCACTCATTTGTTCGAACTATATTTCCTGAAACGTCTACTATGTTTAAGGTGAGGTAACCATTACAAAGGATAAAAGATGAATGAGAAAAGGCTTCTAACTTCAGTAGCATATAATCTAGTCAAAGGGATAGGATAGGTATAGAAATAGCTAATTCTTAAGCACAAAGTATAGTATCTGACACATAGTTCAGTAAATATTAGTAATAAAATTTTAAATTCTTATTATGCATATAACAATGTGTTAAGTAACATAAATTAGAAATTTTTAAAACCCTAATATCAATTTGGAAGGATACTGTATCTTACTAGAGGGTGGCAGGTAGATCAGCAGACCTTTTACAAATGAGGTGGCATTTAAGTTGGTTGTTGAAAGATGGGTAGAGTTCTGACAGAGATGTAAACGAAAGGCATAACAAGAAACAGAAACAATGAGCAAATATATGGAGGCAGGAAAATGTAGGTGAGTGTTTAAGAACTGCTTGAGTATTTTGCATGTAGACACAGGATTCGTACAGATAAAATTGAATGATGAAAGTGATACTTCATGAAGCTTTATTTGGAAGTAGTACATAAAGTCTGCAAGACTGCAGAGGCTGGGGCACAGCTTCCCTACCAGCTGTATCAAGAATGGTTGAGGTGTGCTTAAAAATGAATCTTGTTAGCCCTCAGGCACTGGGGGCTTGGCACAGCTGTAACCTCAAGGTCAGTCATGTCTAGCTATAAGGATTTCTGATTTTCTATTCCAGTATGCTATACAAATTTTTATAATTTTCTAAGTGTGTTATGATGTGAAAGAAGCACTAAACCAATAAGCCAGAGAAGACCAGGAAGGGTAGTAATACAGATACGATGTCATGAGCAGCTGAATGGCTTGTGAGGTGACAGTGGCAGGAATGAATTTGAGATTGATAGATGTAAGAAACATCATGAAGGCAGAATTAGCAGGATGTAGACTGTACAAAAACTATGTTTTAAAATATCTATAGAGAAATTCCAAGGTTGAAAAAAGTATAGTACGGAGAAACTAATAGGTAATAGAGGGATAGAGAGGTCATCAGAGTTGAGAAGAGAAACTCTGATATCCAAGTAATTAGTATGGAGGTTGAAAGAAACTGAAGATGGTGGCCGGAAAAAAGAAAATTATAATCAGTTTTTCTTATTGAGTACCTCCAAAACCTTCAAGAAAGATATAAAAGTCTGTCGGGAATAAACACGATTGCTCAGGAACCTCATGCTCACTTGAGTCCTTTTCTTGGGCTTCCAGCACTGATAAAACACTGTTAAGGGGATGGGGCAGACACGGGTGAAGGAGGAGATGCTTGCACGTAGGCCACAGCTGATGCTAGAGTTGCAGAGGAAAGAGGGAGGAAAGGCATGAGCATGAGAGGAAGATGGATTCCATTTCATTCCCCCCATACATTCTTAAATATATCTTAAATACCTTTTAAACAGTTTTTAGTGGAAAGCTGATTTTTAGGATATACACAGATTTGTACAACCATGGATGCCATTTCATTTTATCTGACTGTGGAGTAAAACGAACAGACATAATGATGAGGAAGTTTCTAACTGCACAAACTCTACAACACTGAGTTAGAATCATGGCTTTACTGATTTTTTGAACTCTACAGAAAGGACTAGAGGCTCTACTATCTTTAGTACAAGAAAAGTGTATTCTCTTTGGAAGCGAGAATGAGAGGTTTTATAAAGCTAGGGTGAAGTGGAAGTTCCTGCAGGAATTCTCATGTTTTCAAGTAAAGTCTTTTCTATGTTAACTGTATCCCATGGGACATCAGCTATGGCACATTTGGTTTTGGCCATGTGATAAAAAGAATCATTTCCATGGCATGTTCTAGGTGAACTTGGGGCTCTAAAGCTTCCACCTTTCGCCTTCTGTGCACCTCAGCTGTACCTTTGTGGAGATTTTCCAGGGGCTCGAGGACTCCTCTCCGGAAGGAGGCCATGGGGTCTTGAACACAGGATCGAAGGCTCAGCATGCTCTGTAAATGAGGCTCCCGAAGAAGCTGCTCCCGATAGGCCGCTAACTGAGGCGAGCGGCAGAGCAGGGCGGCAACATTGTGGACAAATTCTGGTACTAGGCAGGTGTAGGCATTATCTGCTTGGCAATAGTGATAGGCAACCACCTACAACGCAAAGATGAGAATGCAAACAGATT
This sequence comes from Canis lupus dingo, assembly GCF_003254725.2. Classification (NCBI taxonomy): domain Eukaryota; kingdom Metazoa; phylum Chordata; class Mammalia; order Carnivora; family Canidae; genus Canis; species Canis lupus. Next base: position 15,199,381 of record NC_064251.1, read on the forward strand.
TATCAGGAGCAAGAGCAACAGCCATGGTTACTATATGATCATTCTCTAACACTGTCTTCTGTCTCTCCATTCCTCAACTTTTTCAAGTAAAAACAAAAGCTGCTATTCAGAAACTGCCTGCTTTATCTGAGATCAGAAATTTGATATAATATTTCTATTGGGGCAGCCCTGGTGGTGCAGCGGTTTGGCGCCGCCTGCAGCCTGGGGTGTGATCCTGGAGACCTGGGATCTAGTCCCACATCGGGCTCCCTGCATGGAGCCTGCTTCTCCTTCTGCCTGTGTCTCTGCCTCTCTCTCTCTCTGTGTTTATGAATAACTAAATAAAATCTTTAAAAAAATATTTCTATTGTATACAATATCATAATTCATAATTAAAATTTTTAATGCAAACTGAGTTTCGAATTGTAAGATTCCTTTGTAGAATTCAGGTTTTGGATTATAAGAAATAAAAACAAACCTGAGAATAAAGATTTACATTTATCTCTTTAATATTTATTCAGCATGGAACAGGACAAGAAAAAGTCCAATCTTGTAATAAAGCATTAGGAATAAAATGATCACAGAAAAGCCATGTTAATCTCAATAAACACATTCACTTATTAAATCCTTACTTTTTAATATTAATGTTGTTACAATAGCTTTATAAAAAATCATTTGGATTTAAGAATTAGCATTAAATATTTTCTAGCACCAGAGACAATCAGAATTAGATGACAGGAAAGGACTGAGATTTTTGTTAGCCTCAGATCTTAAATTCAAAGAAGTTAGAAAATACGTGAGTCTTAGCATCTGGGCTATCTGGCAAGAACCTGATTTTAACCTTTGGTTGGTTTGAATTTTTACAGAACTCATTCCATACCTTCTGTTGTTCTCTTTGCCTCAAGGGCAAGGGTGATTTTAATCTATAGCTCTCTGTTGGCTCAGTACTCACAGAAGTCATGGGACTGATGAGGTAACATGAAATTGGCAGGGGAGATTCAGCTTGAATGTATTGAAGACACCTGGCATGGTGCTCCGCACAAGGAAAGTGCACAGTGATGCCAGCTGTTGCCTTCCCCCTTCCCCTCCTCTTCCTCTCCATCATCATCATCAATCATCATCATCATCGTCATCATCAACATCAACATCAAGGTTCTGTATACTCTCTTTTTTGGCTACTGGTTTTGTGCCTTTAGGCAGGTGAAAACTGCCCTAAGAGCATTCATAGATATACTAGTCCAGCTTTTCTATCATCTCTCAGAGAACAGTCATCCACTAAAGTGTTCTGTTTTGAAAAGACTCCTGATCTATAGGTATGGTCATCGTTGCTCTTTAACAAACACTATAAATATAACTTTTTTTAAACACCTGAAACTTTTTTTTAAACACCTGAAATCCTTCTCATTAAGCACACACAGAAAAATTTAATACAGGAAATGTTACTAACCATAGAAAGCTGAGGATAGGAATTGCTTGTGAGTGAAGCAATGATATCTGAACACAATATGGAGTTGGAAATGAGAAGTTATATATAAAAAAATCTCCACTCTTTTCTTTAGATAGATTGCTCATTGCTTTATTCTACCTACTTAAGCACAACATAAGGACCCAAAGAGAAAACCTGGCAGCAACTGATCTGTCCTCTTAATGAACAGTGAATGTCAGTGTTTATGTCCACATGGATACAAATATCCACTTCATAAAAAGCAAACAGCCAATCTCTGAATCAATATGAACTTTCATCATATTTTACCTTGATTGATTCCACATGTCAAGGTGAAGCATGGCTGAGAAATCAGCTATAATTTATACTTTATCTAAAGTAATGGGATATAAGTTTGAAGATTAAAAATTCTGAAATTTAGGAAGAGATTTCTCTTACTGATATTTTTAAAAATCATCTGTGCTCTTGGCTGACTGAGGTTTTATCTAACAAAGGTCATTGCTAAAGTTACCCCTTCTGTGGCTACCCTTCTTTCTTTTAATTTAAAATATTTCCTCAGCATTCCAAATATAAAGTCTCAATTGCTTTGCAGACTTCAAGCAGAAAGACCATTCAACATCTTCACAAAATTTGCACTGTGGCTCAAAATAGGTTATTTACTACACATTTCAAAGTAGTTATGCAGCATATGTACATAGAATATGCACACACAGTTAACTGACAAACACACGTTCATTCGTCAAACCTATCTGATACTTCCTCCAAATTGTCTATTGACACCATCTACAACTTTTCCTACATATACAAATAGAAACACGTCTGGTAATGTAGTCTTCTTCTTCAGTGTCTCACAGTGTTCAGTGGTATTCGATTTTTCCCTACAGCTTTGAGAAAGTTATCAAGGCCACCTATATTCAGTCACTATCATTCCAATTTCTTGGAAATGATTTGGAAGTAGTCTACGTCCAATAAATCAGCAGGTAGAAACTTTCTCCTTGAATTCTTGTCTCTGATGATGATTTGTTGGAATTTCATTTTGAGCTATGCCTCTCATATTATAAATTTATCTCCATTTCAAAGTTTTCTTAAGTTAAATCCCTCTACTTTTTATTAAAATAATTCTACCCAAAATATGTTTGATATGACCAGAATTATATTAATTCTTTGGGGAAGACAGTGAGTAGATTTTATTTTTTTATTTACTTATTTTTAGAGAGGGCGAGGAAGAATCTTAAAGAGGTTCCACACTTAGTGCAGAGTGTGCTGAGATCATGACCTAACCTGAAATCAAGAGTCAGACCCTTAACTGATTGAGTCACTCAGATGCCTCAATAGAAAGTTAAATTTTAGATTACTCCTATGAGGGAAGAAAGCAAAAGGCAGGTTTGTAGGTTATATAGGCAAAAGACAAGACTGGAGGTCAGTATAGCTCTGGGTATAAAAAAACTGATCTGGGGCTGGCTCAGTCTGAAGCATGCAACTCTTTAGCTTGAGGTTGTGGGTTTAAAGCCCCATGTTGGGTGCAGATATGACCTAAAAAAATAAAATCTTAAAAAAATAAAAAGCTTTGATTTAATGCTGTGTATAAGAAATCATAAAATGAAGTATAATCCTTATCAAAGAGCCTAATCAAATGATTGAGTGGCAGCAAATCTGTCAGGCTCCTCTTCAAAATCCCAGACCCTCACTATCCAAGACCATTTTCTACTTCAAATGAATAATCTGTGACAGGATTAAGCTAATCTCACATAAAGAAAAGGCAAAAAAAAAAAAAAAAAAAAAAAAAAAGAAAAGGCAGCTCTGATTTGGAATTCATTTGGAAATAAAAATTTGGCTTACATAATGGCTAGCATTTGTACCATTTAAATTCTAATGTTGCAAATGCCCTCCCTTCAGGTCTGCTCTCATAATCTTGCTCCATGTCTCCTTTCATCACTCCTTGAGTTTCCTCATCTCCACTGAGTGATTTCTTGCTCAATACATCCCCTTCCAACACTTAATGTGACTTCTAATATTTCCAGGGACCTGGAGGCTTACTTAGTTTGAATAATGACCTTCTCTTGCCTTTCTGTCCCTCAACTCTGACTCTAATCCTTACCCTTAGGCTGGAAGCTAAGAATAGCTCCAGACTTGGGTTTTGCCTCAGTAATTTTCCAGCGTGGAGGTCTACTTTTTTTTTTTGGCAGTAGAACTTTTATTTACTTTTTAACTTTTTATTTTGAACTAATTTTAGACTTACAGAAATGTTGCAAAAGTAGTACACAGAGTTTCTGTATATTCCTCACCCAGCTTCTCTTTTTATTAATATCTTACATAACCATAGCCTAATTATCAAAACTAGGAAATAACACTGGCACAATATTATTAACTAAAGGCATTATTCAAATTTTACCAGTTTTCCACTAATGTCCTTTTTCTGTTCAAAGATTCTATCCAGGACCCCATAATGTATTTAGTTGTTATTTCTCCTCAGGCTCCTATAGTCTGTAAGAGCTCCTCCATCTCTGTCTTTCATGACCTTGACACTTTTAAAGAATACTGACCAGTTACTCTGGTGACTGTCAATTTGAGCTTGTCTGATATTTTCCTCATAATCCAACTGAGATTTCTGGGCAAAAATACCACAAAAACAATGTTGTGTCCTTCTTAGTGTATCATATCATGGGGCCCACGATGTTGACATGTCTTGGTACTGGCGATGCTGACCTTGATCACTTTGGTTAAAAGTAAAGGTTTCTGCCAGATTTCTCTACTATAAAGTTACTCTCTTTCCCTCTGTAGTTAATAAAATATCTTTGGGGGATTTATTTACACTTTGCTTAAGATAGACATGACTGTGGAATTTAAAATGAGATCACTTCTTAAGTGTAATCACTAATTTCCTACTAACAATATGTAACATTTTCCAAATATTGAACATAAACATCTTGAGACTTTCTCTTGATGAGAGAGAGACTAAGAAGTGACAATATGGAGAGATGTAATTCCTGGAGCTCTTTTCAGCACTCATCACGATCTGACATATTACATGTTTGTTTATTGGCTTTCTCCCACCATGAGAACATGGGCTACGTAACAGCAGAGACTGTGTCTGTTTTGTTCATTGCCTTAACTTCAGTCTTCTTTAGAGGCATTCTAAACATCCATTCTAAATGAGTAAATGGATGATGATGATGATGGAAGCTCTTCAGCATTCAATGTATTTCCAAGGTGGTATTTATTCTGATTCTTCCAAAGAAGAGGCTAGAGATAGTTTATACAAAATATTTAGAAAAAAACAGATGTCTTTTAAAGTTGCACTGAGTTAGCAATGAATATGAAGGAAATCTGAGACTGTTTTCGGAAGCCCGCTGATAAGTGGGGAACAGTTAAAAATGTAGTTCGGGGAAATATGCTGCTTTGAGCTCTAGGCTGGAACTGTATGTCTATGAAGAAATTAGAACGCTATGATATTACAGATGACTCCCCATTCCTCATTACTAATTAACCATGACAAGAGATTTCTCTGAATACTGGAAAAAGACATTTTAAAACTCTTGTTCTTCTCTTGGAAATCCTCAAAAATAAGGAAAACAAGAAAGAGAAGTGCAAACTCCATGTATGGTTATCTATCTATAATCTCAGATTATAATATACAAGGATGGGAAGTGGATGTAGGATTTATAAATGACTTAACAGATAGAAGAAGGTGAAACAGATGCCTGCTGGGAGTAATGACAACAGGACTAAGCCAAATCATTTGTAAAACCTCAGAAAAGCACAGGAGTTAGAAGCACCAGCTACTATGGAAGAGGAGAGTGAGGAACAGAATTGAAAATACAGAAATTAGGGATCCCTGTGTGGCGCAGCGGTTTAGCGCCTGCCTTTGGCCCAGGGCGCGATCCTGGAGACCCAGGATCAAATCCCACATCAGGCTCCCGGTGTATGGAGCCTGCTTCTCCCTCTGCCTGTGTCTCTGCCTCTCTCTCTCTCACTGTGTGCCTATCATAAATAAATAAAAAAAAAAAAATTTAAAAAAAAAAAAAAGAAAATACAGAAATTATTTGAAGTTTATAAAAAAGGAGCAGTTAGATCTCCAGATAGCCACACCTACCCTGCCCAGCCAGGTGACTACCTTCCCCAGTACCCATAGGAAAGAGAATTATATTCATTAGAGAAACAAAACCAAGGAGAGTAGGCCTAGGGATATCAGGCACAGAATAGGTAAGAGACAAGTGCAGGACTGAAAACAAGAGACTTAAGTGAAAGTCTACATACTGAATGGTGAAATTCTAGCTCTTCTCTTGCCTAGCTCTAAATATATTTCCAGGATATATATCCTCCAGGAAAAAGATTGGAGGATGTTTGCTACAAAAGAACAGCACAAGGAAAAAATTTATGAACACTGACTTTTGAGTATTTCCAATAAAGACTGGCAGGTCATCTTACTGCTGAATAGTTAAGCTTTCTACTATACATATAAGCTTCCAATCGGTTTTCCAGTGCCTAACTACTAAGGAAGAGATAAGAGAAAATACTGCACCTATAAGACCAGAACAGAATGCTACAAAAAAAAGAAGGGAACAGGGCAGCCCCGGTGGCGCAGCAGTTTAGCGCTGCCTGCAGCCCAGGGCGTGATCCTGGGGACCTGGGATCGAGTCCCACATGGGGCTCCTTGCATGGAGCTTGCTTCTCCCTCTGCCTGTGTCTCTGCCTCTCTCTCTCTGTGTCTCTCATGAATAAATAATAAAATAAATAAATAAAAGAAAGAAAGAAGCTAAGTTGTGCTTTAAAAAAAAAAAAAGAAGGGAACAACTAGGGCAAAAGAAAGAGCTATTAGAAATTAATGATATTGCTATAATGAATGATAGCCAATCCTTGTGAAAAGACTGGAAGGTAATGTTGAGAAAAATCTCTTTAAAGTAAATAAAAAATAGAATAATAAAAGTAGAATACAAGAAAGAAAGCTTCAGAAAAGTAGAATAAGAAATCTAATTTTTTATTAAAAAGAGTTGTAGGGGCAGCCCCAATGGCTTAGCAGTTTAACACTGCCTTTGGCCCGGGGCGTGATCCTGGAGACCCGGGACTGAGTCCCACGTTGGGCTCCCTGCATGGAGCCTGCTTCTCCCTCTGCCTGTGTCTCTGCCTCTCTCTCTCTCTCTGTCTCTCATGAATGAATGAATGAATGAATGAATGAATGAATAAATAAATAAAATCTTAAAAATAAAAAAATAAAAAGAATTGTAGAAGGAGAGAACAGAGGAGATGGTGGTGAGAAAATTATCAATAAGTAGTACAAAAGCATTTCCTAGAATCAGAGAATATCTCTAGGGCTTGCTAGGTACCAAGAGAATAAATGGAAAAAAGGACCAAGAAAAATGGTGATAAAAAAGAAAATCCTAAATGTTTCTGCAGAGAAAAAAATAGTATAAAGAACTAGGTATATCATTTAGTAACACAATTATTAGCTCTAGACAGTGGAGCAATCCCTTAGAAATTGAGGGGAAATAATTTTTAACATAGTATTACATTTTTTCAAATCAATAGTAATGTATGAAAATAGAATAAAGATGCTTTTAGAAACATTAAGTTTTAAAAACTTACTTCCTAGGCTTTAGGAAGTTTAAAAACTTACTTCCTATGCTTTAGGAAGTTTAAAAACTTACTTCCTATGCTTTAGGAAGCCACCGGCAGATGTGCTCCACCAAAATTAGAAATAAAATCAAGAAAGAAGATGATGACATGGAATCAAACACAGAAGAAAAGTAATGGGAATTTCCAGGATAACAACTAGGTGGTAAGCCTCAAGAGTATCCTATGTCCAGACTGAGCTTGATGGAAGGCTCTAGATGGATGTCTCAGGGGAAATGCAACAGACGTGGAAAATTGTACTGAGAGGCCTTTTATAAAGCTATTAAGGATTATGGATTATAGCTGTAGATTTGAAAAATAATAAGCAAATTTTACTTTATTTAAAAAAATTTTTAAGTAGGCTACACATCCAATGTGGGGCTTGAACTCACAACTCTGAGATCAAGAGTCACATGCTCTTCCAACTGAGCCAGCCAGGTGCCCTCTGCCAAGAATAAGAAAAATTAAAAACGAGGCATTTCATAACCCTAGGAAAAACAAAATTGCTCAAGGAGGAAATGTTATCCTTGGTTCTACAATAAACCATATGTGCACAGTACTAATACTGAAAATACTATAATGCAGATTCACAAAAATCATGATATAATTGTACTGAGATGATGGAGGGAGGAAGGAAAGTACCAAAAATTCTCATCATCCTTAAGAAGCAGCAAGAGATAACGTATAAAACTGATGAAAAAGTTATACAGTATATGAATATTATTTAGAAACAGTGGAGGTAAAGATCAGAACAACTTCAGAGGTTGAAAGTGGCTGCCTTTGGGGAGAGGATGGGGTGAGATGGGGAAAAGAATTGCTGGTTTTTATTATAAGTCTTTGAACATAATTTCATTTGAAAATCATGCATATGATATAAATAGATATCATGCATATCTAAATCATGCATATGTTTAAATAGAAACTTAAAACTCAGACATGTAAAAAATAATATGGACAGTATAGCAGGAAGAGTTTTAAACTAGGAATGAAAATAAAAAACTACTGAGTGCTTATACTGTGACTTGGGTAAATCATATAACTTCTTTGAGTCTCGACTTCCTTATCTATTCATTATGGGACTCTGGTTATTTCTGAGGACCTTTCAAATGATAAGGCTTTGATTCTGTAATGACAAAGTATTTTTCTAGGAGAAGCAAAGAAAGAAAAACTTTTCTCCATGGTCTCATGGTATTATAGCTGTACACATTTCTGTCCACTTTGCCAAGGGGCCCTCTACCTTTGCCCCTTGATGTTAAAATGGAACTGGCATGACCACGCCCTGGAAACCCTATCGTACCTGTGAGGCTAGTCTCCGCATAGCCTCCTCCTGCCGCCTGCGCATTTCTGGGGTTCCTGGGCAGCTTCCACTGGGGATGGATGAGTGGGCTGAAGGTGGCTGGGTGAGTGGCAGTTCTCTGTTGGCATCCACATCTGGATTAAAAAGATGAGATGTTTGCATAAGATAATCATAAAACCCTGAATTAAAGGAGTACTGGTTAAATTCCACTTGTTCTATGATCCAACAATTCTATTCCAAGAGAAGTAAAAACTTAGATCTGCAGAAAAACCTGTACACAAATGTTCAAAAATCAAGATTCATATCAGCACAAAAGTGAAAACAACTCAAATATCTGCCTAATGAAGATTTAAAATATGGAATATCCAGGGGCGCCTGGGTGACTCAATGGTTGAGTGTCTTTGGTTTAGGTCATGATCCTGGGGTCCAGGGATCTGGTCTCGCATTGGTCTCCCCATCGGAAGCCTGCTTCTCCCTCTGCCTGTGTGTGTCTCTGCCCCTCTCTTTGTTTCTCTCATGAATAAATTTAAAAAATTTTTTTTTAAAATATGGAATATCCATACAATGGAATATTACACTCACTCAAAGAAGCCAGTTACAAAAGACCATCTACTGTAGGATTCTCTTTAAATGAAATTTCCAGAGTAGAGAAATTCATAGAAACAAAAAGTAAATTGGTAGTTATATAGGGGTGGAAGTAGGGAGTTAGGAGGAGAATGGAGATTGACCATTAGTAGGCATTTCTTTTGGGAGAGAACAAAAATGTTCTAATATAGATTATGGTGATTGCTGTACAACTCTGTGAATATACTAAAAAGCACAGAGCTGAACAATTTAAGCGGGTGCATTGAATGGTATGTGAATTGTAGCTTAATAAAGCTGTTTTTAAAAAATTCCATTTGGGATGCCAGGGTGGCTCAGTCAGTTAAGCATCTGCCTCAGCTCAGGTCATGATCCAGGAGTCCTGGGATGGAGCCCTGTATCGGTATCAGGCTCCCTGCTCAGTGGGGAGCCTGCTTCTCCTCCCTGCTCTGCTGCTCCTGCTTGTGCTCTTTCTCTCTGTCAAATAAATACATAAAATCTTTTTTTAAAATTGCATTTGTTCATGTTATTTAGAAAGTGTCTTATCTCCTACTAGAAATTATAGACTATATATATATATGGATGCAGATCATAGCATAAAAATGGGAACTAAAATAAGGAGATTGCTGATGGTTACTAGCCATTGAAAAGCAGGAGGAATAGGGGAAGTCCTCATTCAACTCTGCACCAGTAGGACTGAATTAAGACTTCTTCCATCCAGCTGGGAGAGTCAATTCTCCGGTCATTGGAGCCAGTTTAGAATAACTTGGAAGACAGAGGTTGGGAGACAGCAATGGAAAAAGACTGAAAATGTGTGACCTGAGGTAAAGCTCAGTGACTGTCACTGTATCATTTCTGTTATGCACTTTCTCCCTGCCCTATTCCCCTTTATTTCTATCTGATTTTGTGGGCCGTTATTGACTGAATACTGTCTTCTAGCTACTGCCATTTGGAGAAGCACTCCTTTTTGTCAGAGTATCCTCACTCTCCGCTCAGTACTCAGAGAACAGGAATTTAAATAAGTTTATAGGTAGGCAGCAGTCAATATGCGCAGCAAACTAGCCAAACAGACTCCTGAAACGAGCAGACTAGGGAGTGGAGAGGTGGCTTACTTAACAGCTGTCTGGAGGCTTGGCAGCTGTTGGCAAATGTCAAGTCCAAATAATACCTACACTGAGACTTTTAGAGACAGGAAAAAAAGAGTCTCATATTAAGCAGAGCTTCCCTAACTACTGTACTGAGTATACCTGTAGTTAACGTAATAATGCCTAAATTACACAACAGGTCTATTTTTACAAAATGTTTTTGTTCTCTGGGTGTCTGCACTGGGGGGTGGGTGATGACGGTGGTGGTGGAGACTGACGGGGGAGTCAGGTTTGGGAAGGGGTGTAGGTGGAAGGCAGGATGACAGGCCTGTGCCGGTCTTGACAGCTTCCCAGGGACATGACAAGGTGGGGGTGAGCCGGGGGCTGAGCATCTGTGGGGGAAGGACAGAGCCAGGCAATGAAGTCCTGCAGGCGGAGCTGCTCACATCTTTCACAGCAGCACTGCACAATGTGGAGGAGGCAGGGGCGAAGAAAGAAGGCATATGATACAGAGATGGAAGATGGGAGCTCCAATGATTTTCCACCTTGTTTTCATTATTTCTACAACTGTATCCTTGGTATCACTGACTCAGGGTTAGGAAAACCATTGGGAATTCAAATAAACCTATCCAAGCTTGATGTAAATTAAACTCTGAAAAATTAAGCCATCTCTCTATACAGACATCATTCTTATTCATTAATGAAAGAAATTCTGCTATTGCCAGCAAAACTCCCAGTGCTGGCTTACATAATAACAGATTAATGCCAAAAAACAGCTCACATGCTTTATCAGTCACTTATTCTTGACCCTTCTTAAGGGCTAGTGGCTCTGGGAAGGTGGCAGAGGTAGAATGTAGTTTGGACTTCGGCAGATTACAACAAAAATTATTTTGTACAAAGCAACTACTGGTTCGGTGTAATTTTGATAAATACATAACCACATATTCTATCTCCTTTCACACTGGCTTCAAGTTTTCACAGTTAACTATCAGGCCAAATCTACAGTAACAACATATGGACATTTATCTCAAGAATGGGAGCGTCCTGATATTTTTAGAGTATCTTTGGAGATAAAAGGCAGTGGATGGATGTCAGAGAATAACTTAATGAACTACCTCTAAGGAACCCCTGCTTTGGGGAGCACATGGGCTGTGTTCTATTAACTCTTGCTCTCCCAGCTACCTTTGCTTTCTGAGAAAGCAGCTCTTCTTGCACTTGGGATTTAGTCTGTCCTGCAGGACTCTACCATTCTGTTATCTGCAACAGTGATACACAGAGGACTCAGAGAGGCTATTAGCCGTCTGGTTTCCTTTTTGACACACTCAAAGAGTCAACCTCTTGGATTACTCCGATAAGATATAGTTTGGTGTGACATTTAAGTACTCACAGAAAAACACTGGAATAGACTGGAAAGCTAATTTCAATGACTTTTCAACTTCAAGACGAAATGTTTTTAGAACCACAGAATCCTAACACAGGAACAAATCTTAAAGATCACTTCCTCATTTTACAGATGAGAAAACAGGTCTAAAAATTCCAATTAGAAGCCTTAAGTTACAAAGTACGTAGTCAATGGAGTGCTGGGGCTCCAACTCCATGACCCAACGCCAATCTACCTCTGAAGAGCTTCATGTAGAAACTAACAATGCTACTGCTTGTGAGGAAGGAGCTCTTCCATACCCATTTTCACCACACCCTGGTAAACAGGGACTCTCGATTCCACCAGCCTTCTCCATAGACACTAGATCTCCATGTGAGGTGTCCAGAAGGTGACCAAAGGTAATCTGCCTGCACAGTGACAGGAGGCTGCTAATTTCATCAGGAAGCAGGATGTCTGCAGGATGCTCAGTAGAGTTCCTGTTGAGTGTCTAGCATATGGTAGACTCTGTATCTACTATGATCTCAAGCCATCTCTAGTGGTTGCTGTCTGAAAATGTGCCATGAGCTACATTATTGATTTGGACTAACAGAGTAATACTTTTTGGTTTTGTTCCCTTATAACTAACAGAAGCCAGATAGACTGTTCTATACATATAGGGCATATAAGGAAGAAGAACTATACATTTCCTTTCTTCAGGTCAGTTTCTCCAACACGGAGAGGCCAGACAGCAAAATGAGTAAGAGACTGACCTCTGAAACTGACTGCTTAGGCTCAAATTCTTGTTTCACCATTTACTGGCTTTGAAACCTGGGAGGTCTACTTAACCTCTTTGAGCCTCAGACCATTTATCTGTGACATGAAGATAACAGGAACTACCTTACTGAGTTGATAAGAGGACTGGGTGAATTAAGATTTGTTAAGGTCTTAGAGAGTGCCTGGTACTAAGGACCATGTGAGTATTTTAAAAATAAACAAATAAGATCCTGATGGTGATCAGTAAGCTGTGCTTTGCCTGTGATGAAAGAAGTATGAATACATATGATATCTCAGCATCTTTTTACAAGGAATTAGAAGGAACCCTTCAAGGACACAATGAAGTTCAAGCCCAAACAGTGCAGTACTGACATCAAGAGTGAGGAAATGAAGGCTGTGAACAGACTGTGCTGGCTAGTAGCAAGAAGACATGGGCCCCGGCAGAGCAAGAGCTGACAGCGATAGATGCAATGGCTCTTACAGGCGATTGCTATAGTCATTGTCCAAAGGATAGATTAGCCAGACTGCCAGAAGGGAAGTCATAAATTTATTTCTAGAGAAAGGTTTTCTCAGTCACACTTAGGTGACTGCTAGATATGTGGGTTAAATGTAAACAGGGTATTACATTCTTTGTCTCAACTCTGAATTAATGGTCCTCACATGCAAGTCAGGTTTTGCAGATCATAAAATAAAAAGGATATTAGACTTAATATGTCAGAAAAACATCCCGAACAACGAAGTAGTACAAAAAAGGAATACGTACGTTTGGGGGAGGCATGTGGGCTGTCTGAGGCAATCTGCCTCATCCGTGTTCCATGGCAGCTGAGGGCCACCAGTCTGGAGATGATGGCAGTTTTGCCGAACCCAATATTTCCCACAATCACTACTCCTTGGTTCACACTGGCATTCGAACTCTGAAGTTGAGCATCTATTTCGTGGAAAACCCAATCCCGACCAACAAACACGGACTCTGTAGTGATGCTGGGCACTTCAAAAAGCAGAGGCTTCAGGGAGATATCTGGAGGCCTATAAGGTGCAAAGTGAACTGGAAGGAACAATAAGAGAACACAGAATTTAGGCCAAACTGTCATCACTGAAAGAAATACAGAAGAAAAGCAGCATGGTTTAGGAGACTATTAGTTACAGTACAATAGTATTCTGTAACTGTTGTTACAGTTACTCAGCAAATAATTGCTGAGTAGCTCTAATTGTTACTCAGCAAATAATACAACTCAAAATGGGTTCTACACAGATAGCAGGTGAGGTAGGGTCATTTGATACCCTAGTTGGCACAAAACAAACATGGTTAAAATGTCAATGATTTATGGAATAGTCAGAAAGACACAGTGATATTCAAAATTATTAAATAGTGGGGAATGCCTGACACGAGCAATCAGAATGGATGTGAAAGTAGTACAGAAGCAGGGTCCTTATGGCTTCCTTCTATGACTGGAGATAACCTTCTAGCTGCAGGATTGTGGGAAGATACAGGGTTGGAGTTCCTGGGAGAGAGTCCAAGCTGTGGCAGAGCATCCAGATGGCTTACAGCATCAGCTCTTTACCAACCAGCGAGGACATATTTCAATATTTAACAACTAATGTGGCTAAAACCCAAAAACTTTACTAATCAGTGCATATCAGTCTTGCAAAAGACAATGCAAAGAGGACATGTCTGTTTCTTTAAAAATATCAGTGAATAGTAATTCCTTTTAAGTTCATAATGGTATTTTTCTTTTTAATTTAGTAGGTATATTAAGATAAGCAAAGCCTTTCAAAGCTCTGATAGTTTAAAAAGTCTTCAACATGTTAAGCAGTCAAGGAAGCAGAAACCAAACTTTGACCTCAGGTCTTGCTTCTCTACTGTTTGTATTCATGCCAATTAAAAAAGAAAAAAAAAAAAACCAACAAAGATTTTTGGCTTATATACACATGTCTTGGAGACAGATCCTACTGCTTTTCTCAAGATTTTTTCCTGTGCTTCTGTAGTTGTGGGATGTGCTAAGAGCCAAGTATGAGCTCTACTTTCAATAGTTTTCTAAAAATGTATAATAGATGTAACTTAGTTTCAAAGATCAGCCTTCTAATTTTATTGATGGTAAAAAGAAGTCCTGTCTATGACCTCCCTTATATGGGTTAATGCCTTTCTAACTGTTCAGAGAGTAGCTCTAAGATGTGTCACTTCATCTGTCTGGAACCAGGTATCTTTTTTTTTTTTTTTTTTTTTTTAAAGTAAGCTCTATGCCCATTTGGGGACTTGAACTCATGACCCAGAGGTTAAGAGTCACATGCTCTGACTGACTGAGCCAGCCAGGTGCCCCAGGAACCAGGTATCTTATTTTTATTATCTTTAACCTTAGACAGTGCTTTGACATATAGCAGGTACTCAATAAATGCTTACTGAAAGAATTAATTAAAAATAAGGTATTCCACTAACCACATTTTATATTTTGAAGAATAAAGCCCAGGGGAAGGGAATGAAGATAGGAGAAAGGGAAATTATAAAAGGGGGAGATGAGATCTATTTATGCTGCTCATATTATTCTAGAACATACTTTAAAAAACCACTTATACATCATTAAATGGGACCTAGAGATGGCAGCTTACTTGAGAAAATCTACTCACAAAAAGCATACATGTACACGCTCTCATTAAAAAAAGGATAACAATTCTAAAAAATAGTGCAAATAATTAAAAATATAAAGCCAAACTCTAAAAAGAGGAGAAAATAGTTTCCTCTATTAGTTTTAAAATGTCCCAAATTTTCACTAAAAAAACAAAACAAAGCAAAACAACCTAAAAAATCCTGGAGATTTAGCTACATAATCCCTTATAATTTCCTGATTCTCGGGATCCCTGGGTGGCGCAGCGGTTTGGCGCCTGCCTTTGGCCCAGGGCGCGATCCTGGAGACCCGGGATCGAATCCCACATCAGGCTCCCGGTGCATGGAGCCTGCTTCTCCCTCTGCCTGTGTCTCTGCCTCCCTCTCTCTCTCTGTGTGACTATCATAAATAAAAAAAAAAAAAAAAAAAAAAATTTCCTGATTCTCATCTCTTTAGCAAAACTTACATTTAAAATCCATAACTAAAAAAATAAATAAATTAAATCCATGAATATAAGCTAATGTAACACTGTATGTTAACAACTGGACTTAAGATAAAAAATTTTTAAAAATTCATAACTATAATTACAGAATTCAGTGAAAATTTTGACTTTAACTTGCTAAGTATATTCTTTATAATTCTAATGTCTTATAGCTAGCTCATAGTCTATTTTAACTTTCTTAATAATTACTTTATTGGCCTATACTTTACAGATCATAAAATTCACCCTTTTAAAGTATATGGTTCAGTGGTTTTTAGTACAGTTGACCCTTGAACAACCTGGGGGTTATGGGACATGATGCCCCATGGAGCTAAACATCCATGTGTAACTTTTGACTCTCCCAAAACTTTACTAATAGCCTATCTGACTGAAAGCCTTACTGGTAGCATAAACAGTCAACTAACACATATTTTGTATGTTTTACACACTATGCCCTATATTCTTACAATAAAGTAAGCTAGAGAAAAGAAAATGTTAGTAAGAAAAATATAATAAAGAGAAAATGCATGTATAGTACTGTCTGTAAAAAATCCACATAGAAGTCAACCAGCACAGTTCAAATCTGGTGTTCAAGTGTCAACTATATACTCACAAAGTTGTGCAACCATCACTATCTAATTCCTGAAATGTTATTATCCTCCAGAGAAAACTGTACACCCATTAGCTGTTATTCCTTAGACCTACTTCCTCCCAGACCCTGGCAACCAGAGGCGTCCTGCCTTTACAGATTTGCCTATTCTGGACATACACAGTAAATGTTATTTTGTTATATATGTTCTTTTGTGTCTGGTTCATTCAGCATAATGTTTTTGGGGTTCATTCATATCAAAACATGTATCAGTACTTCATTTTTTTAATTATTGAGTAATATTCCATTATATGGATATATCACATTTTGTTTATCAATTTATCTAACATCTAATTTATTTGCACTTTTTGACTATTATGCTTTATGCTGGTATAAACATTCATGTACAAGTTTTTGTGTATATATGTTTTCAGTTATCTTGGGTATATATCTAGGAGTGGTATTGCTGAGTCATATGGAAACTATGTTTAACTTTTTTTTTTTTTAATTTTTTAAAAAAATTTATTTATGATAGTCACAGAGAGAGAGAGAGAGAGAGAGAGAGGCAGAGACACAGGCAGAGGGAGAAGCAGGCTCCATGCACCGGGAGCCTGATGTGGGATTCGATCCCGGGTCTCCAGGATTGCGCCCTGGGCCAAAGGCAGGCGCCAAACCGCTGCGCCACCCAGGGATCCCTATGTTTAACTTTTTGAGAAAGTGCTAAACTGTCCTATTTTGCTTTTTGCTATTTTTTTTACAGAAGTAATACATATCCACTATAGAAAATTTAGGAATAGCAGATAAACAAGATAATAATTGTATTTCCAGTACCCAAAGAGAAACACTATTCACATATATTCAGAATTTTTTTCTGTACCATAAATACTTATTTTAAAAACTCCAAATAGGATCATACTGTAGATCCTGTTTTTTTTTTAATATATATATTTTTTGTATGTTTTTTTTATTGGAGTTTGATTTGCCAACATATAGTATAACACTCAGTACTCATCCCGTCAAGTGCCCCCCTCAGTGCCCGTCACTCAGTTACCTCATCCTCCTGCCAACCTCCCCTTTCCACTACCCCTTGTTCGTTTCCCAGAGTTAGGAGTCTCTCATGTTCTGTCACCCTCTCTGATATTTCCCACTCATTTTCTCTCCTTTCCCCTTTAATCCCTTTTACTATTTTTTATATTCCCCAAATGAATGAAACCATAGGACCATTTGTCTTTCTCCGGTTGACTTACTTCATTCACCATAATACCCTCCAGTTCTATCCATGTTGAAGCAAATGGTGGGTTTTTGTCATTTCTATAATTTTTAAAAAGATTTTATTCATTTATTCACGAGAGATACAGAAAGAGAGAGAGGCAGAGACACAGGTAGAGGGAGAAGCAGGCTCCATGCAGGGAGCCTGACGCAGAACTCGATCCTGGGTCTCCAGGATTAGGCCCTGGGCTGAAGGCGGCGCTAAACCGCTGAGCCACCCAGGCTGCCCTTTCTAATGGCTGAGTAATATTCCATTGTATATATAGATCACATCATCTTTATCCATTCATTTTTCGATGGACACTGAGGCTCCTTCCACAGTTTGGCTATTGTGGACATTGCTGCTATAAACATTGGGGTGGAGGTGTCTCGGTTTTTCACTGCATCTGTATCTTTGGGGTAAATCCCCAGTAGTGCAGTTGCTGGGTCATAGGGTAGCTCTATTTTTAACTCTAAAATCCTGTTCTCCTTTTTTCATTTTTCACTTAGCAATTCCAGAATTCTGATAAAGTTAATTCTGGGAGACTTGCCAGCTTAATGGCTGTGTCAGTGGTGGGACTGACTCTTGGAGCTCCTTACTCCATTTTTTCTTGTCACTTGATGGGAGGTGGCTGCTACCCACTTAGTGCTTCCTGGGTACCTGAGTGCACTCGGTAGGCACCCAGAAACACCCTATGAGATCAGGATGAGCAGTGATAGGACTCCCCGGGAAGAAGGAGAAAATGGATCAGTTGGCTTAAGATGAGTCTAATTAGGCCTAGCAAGACCTGAAGTCATACAGTTGGTGTCAGAAATAGAAAAAAACCCTAATTCTGATGAAAAAAAAAATCCAGATTTTTTCTTTATATTATGTTGCAGCTGCTCTACAGGATGTCACTTTCAAATCTGAATGTGACATGAATGATCCTACTGATGACCAGGACTGATTAGGCTTTAGCTGACAGGCTAAGCGGTCTTCTTTCTCCTTCACTTCTCCTGTGCTTCCCTTTAGGAACCGTGTGCTTGGCCAGAAATAACCTTTCCAGAGAAGAAGAGCTATAAAAACTCTTATTTGATTTCTAAACTAACAGACTTATCTCTTCAGGTCCAAGATTACTTTATATTTTCTATCAAAGAGGCTTTTAGGAATATGACCGATGCTAATTTGTAATATGGAATTAAGTATAGACTCCATTTAAATGCTTAAGTTTTTGAGAAAAATTCTCTTAAGATAACTTGTTCTCATGTTGACGTCATCTCCCATCATGTTTTATTCTACTGAGAAAGCTTTGACATTTTAAAAAGTTATTTAAAAAATTTTCTAAAAATGTAATCAATTCACAAAAGCCTCAAGGGAAGAACAGACAAAATTAGCCCAGTACCATATGGTAAAACAACTGTAGACGCCAAGAACAGCTAGAAACAATTTCTGTACCTCAGAACCTAAGGCTTTTGTCAGCTCAATATGATGAAAGAGAGCCCTACTTCCTATGTACCAATAATAAATTTAGGACATACGAACAAGAACGCATTTTGGCCTGCATTGTGGGACATGGAGGTAATCGATGTTCTCTGTGGGGTTCATATTCCTAAGTAAATGTTTGTTGGGGATATCAGCTGGCTTCCAAGAGATTTTCTCAGGCAGAAACACCGAAATAATCCATGAGAAATTACCACTGCAACTACTGCTGAGCTAAGGAAAAAAAGATGAGCTAATCCATACCATTTAGTAACAGATGTAGCTTTCTTACCTCTGGCACTCAAGAGTTGGTAATCCCAGTAAAGCAAGACCATCCCACTCCTTTCAAAGCATTCTAACAAAGTATCCTGGGGCACCTGGGTGGCTCAGTCAGTTGAGCATCTGACTCTTTGGTTTTAGCTCAGGTCATAATCTCACGGGTTGTAAGACTGAGCCTTGAGTCAGGCTCTGCACTCAGCATGGAGTCTGCTTGAAGATTCTCTCCCTCTGCCCCACCCCAACTCATGGGCATGCCCTCACTCTTTAAAATAATAAATCTTATTTAAAAAAAAAAAACATACTGATATCTGTAATTTACTTAAAAGTTCATAAAAAATGATGGGTGGGTAAAGAGATGGGCAGGTGGATAGAAGGCTGATAAAATAAGATAGCAAAATGTTGATGATATAATCAAGGTGGCGGGTATGTAAGTATTAATTGTAATATTCTTTCCTTTCTGATATATCTGAAAATTTTCCTAATAAAATGTTAAAAGGGAGAAAAATCCATAGAAAGGAATCACATTTCAATAGGGTACACAAATAAGACAAGCTTTGGAAAGTAATTTAAAAAAGGATTTAATAACCACTTCAGACTCAGATCAGTGTGGGCATTTCTTCAGTGTGTGTCTTTTCAATGCAAATTAGACTTGTGGCAGATGAATGAGTTCTCTCTAGGAAACAGTCTCTGTGAGACCATCAATAAGTATAATTATATACCTAGGCTTATGGAGAAAATAGACCTTTCTTTAACCAAGGCAAAGTGTAAACATTAAAAAACAACAACACAAAAGTGCATTAAGGGTAAGAGATCAGCTTGCCCAAAAGCAAATATAAACAGCTGCAGTAAGGGGGGAAACGGAAGTGGAGGCAAAGGAGCTCTAACTGGATTTAGACTAAAGCATATTTACTCATGGAAAACAATCATGAATCATCTTAAAAGAAGTCAGTCACAGGACTGGCAGAAGAAAGGCTGTGTGTAATACAGCCAAGGTCTGGTGCAAACTGGAGCAGAGATGTGTTTCCTCACATTCTTCTACAATGACTGTAAAGTCTAGCCTGGAAGCACCTCTGTTCCTCAGAACAAAAGATAATTTCAGGCTCTTTGAGGCTCATTCTTAGGGTTCACGACATGAATGCCATTCTCAACCCAAAGCAGAGAAGAAAACCACATGTGCTTCAGACAAAACGTGATGTCACATCCACACCAAATTTATTTATTTATTTTTAATTTTTTTAAATTTTTATTTATTTATGATAGTCACACAGAGAGAGAGATAGAGAGGCAGAGACACAGGCAGAAGGAGAAGCAGGCTCCATGCACCGGGAGCTCGACGTGGGGTTTGATCCTGGGTCTCCAGGATCACGCCCTGGGCCAAAGGCAGGCGCCAAACCGCTGCGCCACCCAGAGATCCCCACACCAAATTTAAGTTAAAAAAAAAAAAAAAACACCCTTATTTTTTCCTTAAGAAATGTTTGAGCCAGGGCAGGGGGTGATTTGTCTACTGAGTTTCTAGAAGGTTTACTCTCCCATTTACAAGAGTCAAATCTCTTTAGGGTCTGTTGTTTATTCTTACTGCTCTGGATAGGACTAGAGTAGGCAGCTATTTCTACACCAGGAAATGAGTTTCTAAAGAATGTAAAGCAATTTGAAGCAGGTCTTAAAGACAATCTAAAGATAACAGTCTGAGAAATGTTCATGCCAGATAACTTCTGTTTAAAAAAAAAAAAAAAAGGTTAAATAAAGCAGAATCACTTTTGGAGTCCATAAGGAAAAATAGAGTAGGAAAAACTGTGGACTCAGAGCCAGGATCCCTTAGCTGGTATCCTGTTACTTACTGGTTGTGTGACCTTAAGATAATTACTTGGCTCTGGATATCTCAGTCTCCCTCATTTTAAAAATAGGGATAACAATGGCACTTTGAGGATTAAATGAGTTAATAGATGTGATATGCCTAGGATAGTGTCTGCTGGTTAACTGTGTTAGCTGCTAGCACTTCCAACATCATTAAGCCAAAAAGACATCCAGAATAACCAAAATCACCCATCTCCCATACATACTTCTTTAAAACAAAACTTAGCAAAAAAGGACATTGAGAACATACTAAAACTTTCTTGAAGCCCTTTTCCCTTTAAGGCTTCTGACTTATCTCCCTTTTTCCTTTCACTACCCAACATTTGAAAGAGCCCTGCTTCTTCTCTTCACTTCCACAGCAATCAAGCACTCTACCCTGGCCTCTTCCTGTATTATTCAGCCACATATCTGCTGAAATTGTTTTGGTTAAAGTCACTAAAGACTTTCTAATTGTTAATTATGATGATTTCTTTTTCTGGTCTTTATGCTTCAGTATTCAAAACTTTTAACTAACATCCACTTTTTGAAATACATTCTTTTCTTGGGCTTCACATGGCAGCATTTCCTTCTAGTTCCTTTTTTTTTTTAAATTAAAATGTGTGTTTATTTTTTTTAGTTTAAATTCAATTAACTAGCATATATGATTAGTTTCAGAGGTAGAGGTCAGTGATTCATCAGTCTTATATAATACCCAGTGCTCATTACATCATGTACCCTCCTTAATGTCCATCACCTAGTCACCCCATCCCCTCCAGCAATCCTGTTTCCTATGATTAAGAGTTTCTTATGGTTTGTCTCCCTCTCTGATTTCATCTTGCTTTATTTTTTTCCTCTCTTCCCCTATGATCCTGTTTTGTTTCTTAAATTCCACAAGTGAGATCATATAATTGTCTCTCTGATTGACTTCTACCACTTAGCATAATACCCTCTAGTTCCATCCACATCATTGCAAATGGCAAAATTTCCCTTTTTTGATGACTGAGTAGTATTCCATTGTGTATACACACCACATCTTTATCCATTCATCTGTTGATAGACATCTGGGCTCTTTCCATAGTTTGGCTATTGTGGACATCGCTGCTATCAACAATTTGTATCTTTGGGGTAAATACCCAGTAATACAATTGCCAGGTTATAGGGTAGCTCTATTTTCAACTTTTTGAGGAACCTCCATACTGTTTTCTGGAGTGGCTGCACTAGCTTGCATTCCCACCAACCATATAAGAGGGCTCCCCTTTCTCCACATCCTTGCCAACGTCTGTCATTTCCTGATTTGTTAACCTTCTAGTTTTCTTTTTGTCTTCTCCTCCTGGTGTGTCTTTAATGATTCTTTCTCTTCTGTCCATCCCTAAGATACTGCCAATTCTAGGTTCAATTGTTTATTTTTTTCTTCTTCATGATCTCCCTGCATAATCTCAAAGAAATACACTACTAGCTTTCACAACTATCTAAGTGGTGATGGTTTGTATTTCTGTTCCTCATTACCTCATTACCAAATTCCTATACAGTATCTCCAACAACTTACAAGAGTTATATATTTGGATTTCCAATAGAAACCTCAAACGTCAAATGTTTGCTGTCTCACTCACTTTAATCTATTCTTTCTCTTCCATTTACTATCTCAGTTAATGAAGTATCACCAATCTACCTGGGCTTTCCAGATAGAAACTTGACACTCATCAAGATTTCTTCTTCCTTAATCTTTATATCTACTTTGTCACAAATCTTATCAATAA
This sequence comes from Canis lupus dingo, assembly GCF_003254725.2. Classification (NCBI taxonomy): domain Eukaryota; kingdom Metazoa; phylum Chordata; class Mammalia; order Carnivora; family Canidae; genus Canis; species Canis lupus. The sequence continues at coordinate 15,221,758 of NC_064251.1, forward strand.
TTCTTGAGGAATGGGGTGCCTGAGTGCCTTAGTCAGCTGAGTGTCTGACTCTTGGTTTCAGCTCAGGTCATGATCTTAGGGTCTTGAGATCTAGTCTCATGTTGGGCTCCATATTCAGCAGGCAATCTGCTTGAGATTATCTTCCTCTCCATCTGTCCCTCTCCCTGCTCATGCTCTCTCTCTCTCCCTCTCTCTCAAATAAATTAGTAAATCTTTAAAAAAAATTATTGAGGAAGATCTCTCAGATATAATTCCCTTTTTCTTTCCTATTCTACTGCTATTAGAGAGGTATAACCTTGGGGGAGGTGTTGATCATTCTAAGTCTCAATATTATCATGTGTAAATGAGGATAGTAAGAGTATCCCATTAGGCTAAATGAGAACATATATGTTAAGTTCTTAGCTCAGAACCTTAATCCTCAGTGAGTGGCAGCCATGTAGTTTAGGTTCTCAATATCTCTTGCTTTTACTATGTACTTAAATAGCCTATTATTCCTTCTGTATACAGCTACCAAATCAATCTATCTACCATGATCATGTCAACCTCTACACTCTACCCTCATATGTTATCAACTTGCCCTACCATAGTCACCTAACTCATTAAGTTATTAACTTATTGACTAGTATAGTTTTTGTCATAAGGTAGGTATATTCAATAACACTTAATAAATGAATTCATAAATGAAAAGTCAATATGGATTTTTCCTCTCCAACTACATGGAGATATAGTATATATACTTCACTTTGATAGAGCAGGAGGGCTCAAGGAAGACAGTTATAAGATGCAAATTCAGGTCTTTGAAAAATCACTGCTCTGTATGATAATAATAAAAAGAAATGAGTCATTTGTTTGGCACCTTTCAGGGATACCTTCCTGTTAAAAGGCAAATGTCACAAACAAGTAGGCCATTAAATAACAAGATAGAGAAGAAAAATGTTATTTTCCAAGCTCTGCACATATCACAGGCAAGGCTTGGGTGTTGACCAACAATCAAAGAATATTCTTCCTACAGGAAGCTGGGGGAAGGGAGAAAATGGTGTCTTAGAGCTAGTGTCCAGAGAGGACAGGACAGATATTTCTAAAGACAATTCTTGTTTTCTTTTACAAAAGTTACTGAAAAGGCTGGATCTACACAAATCCATTTAGTGACTGAGGTCTTGCTAACACTACACATAAGATTTATTCTTGTACAACAAATGACCATATTTAATTTTTCATCATTATAGGTATAATACATAGTTTAGTTCACAGAGGACCCAATTATAACCACCAAGCTATATTTAAATTTTTATTTATTTATTTATTTATTTATTTATTTATTTATTTATTTATTTATTTAAGAGAGAGAGAGAGAGAATAGGAAGGGAAGGGCAGAGGGAGAATCTTTTTTCTTTTAAAGACTTTTTTTTTTTTAAATTCATTCATTTGAGGGAGAGAGAGAAAAAGAAAGAGAGAAACACACAAGGAAGGGGAGCAGCTGGCAGAGGGAGACGGAAAGGGAGGAGCAGGCCCCCCACAGAGCAGGGAGCCCGATGTGGGGCTTGATTCCAAGACCCAAGATCATGACATGAGCCAAAGGTATATACTTAACTGACTGAGCTACTAGGTGCCTCTAAACCAGTCATTTTCTAATGAGATGGGTTTATGCTCAGGCCCACTTCATCTATAATTTTTTAAAAATACATGACATGAATTTCTACTTCTGTCCAAGATGGGAGTAAAACGGACTATATTTATCCTCCTACCTAAAATAATTCCCAAACAAACTTCTAGATAAAGTATTTACAATGATTTTCAAGACATTAGACATAAGCAATGAAAAATAATGATCCCTGAGAGATGGAAAACAAATAAGCATATCCTATCCCATGCCCACTTACTGCCTTAAGAGAATTTCCAGATCATTAATATAGGGTGGGGAAAACCCAGTCAGATTCTGGCAGATTCCCTGAGTTGAGGAGATGAAACCAAGAATCCAGGGAGACTAACGCAGCAACTCTCAAAGGACAGAGTTATAAGAAGGTGAGTACTGAACAGAGATAATTCTGAAGATCTGTGGAAAGGAGAGTACTGACTGGCACATGTATGTGAGAAAACTGTCAAGGCCAGGAGATGATCTATCCAAGAGGATTAGAGGGAATAGTGCCTATTACTAGCATCCAGAATAGAAAACCTCACAATTTCCCGGACATTGGGTAGGATATTCAGAAAGGTCTTTTCTCAGTAGTATAGAATAGAAAGACCTATAATAAATATTGTTCTGTTCCTACTCAACAAATCTTAAAGGCAACACCCAAAATTATACTGTTTCCAAATAACTTCAATATTCCTGAAAAAAGTTGAAAAATATTTGTAAGAATACAAAAATATCCAACATCCAGTGAGGTAAAATCCACTATGTCTGGCATCCAAACATAGATTATTAGGCATGCAAAGAAGCATGAAAAAAAGAACCATAATTAGGAGAAAAATCAACTAACTGAAATTGACCCAGAACTGACACATATGTTAGAATTATCAGAGAGAGAGATATTAAAACAGTAATTATAACAATATTCTATGTGTTCGAAAGGTAGGGAAATGGAAGATATAAAAGATCCAAGTGAACTATTAGGGAAAAAAAACCTACAACAACAAAAATGAAAGGATGAGTGCTCTTGAAGACACAGGAATAAGAACTATTCAAAGTTAAACATACAGAGAAAAAAAGAATCCTCTAAAATAAGAAAAGCATCAGTGAATTGTGATACATTCCAAGTGGCCAAATAGAGGTATGTAGAGTTCTTGAAGATGGGTGACAGAAAGCATATTTAAAGAAATAATAGCTATAAAATTTCTAAATTTCATGAAAACTATAAACTCACAGATCTAAGAACCTCAATGAGCCCCAAGTACAAAAAATATAAAGAAAATGATGCCAAAGTACATCATAATCAAATTGCTCAAAACCAGAGATAAACAGAAAATCTTAAAAGCAGCCACAGAATAAAAAGACTTTACAAAGTACAGAAGAACAAAGATAAAGACAACAGCAGATTTTTTGTCAGAAACGATGCAAATGAGAAGACAGTGGACCTACAGCTCTAAATTATGTAGAGAATAAAATCTGTGATTCTAAAATTATAAACCCAGTGAAAATTTATCTTTCGAAAGTAATGGTGAAATGCTTTTTCAGACATATAAAAATTGAAAAAATTAATCACCAGCAGATCCACAATACAAGAAATGTTAAAAACAAGACAAAACACCAATGTGGGGCTTGAATTCATGATCCTGAGATCAAGACGTGAGCTGAGATTTTAGACTTTGTTTTTGAATGAATGAATAAAATTCATTAAGCATTGTCTAGGCAACTTCTCATACATTATCTAGTATATTTGCTCCTTTAGTTCTTGTCCACCACATGTTCTGCTTCATGGTCCATCTGGCAGTGTCCATTTTAAAGAATATTATTTAGCTTTGCATAAGCAAAAACAAAGTTAATTTTTATTTATTTACTTTTTTAAAAAGATTTTATTTATTTATTCATGAGAATACACAGAGAGGAGAGAGAGAGAGAGAGGGAGGCAGAGACACAGGCAGAGGGAGAAGCAAGCAGTCTCCACTCCACGCAGGGAGCCCCATGTGGGACTCGATCCCGGGACTCCAGGATCACGCCCTGGGCTGTAGGCGGCGCTAAACCGCTGAGCCACCCAGGCTGCCCTAATATTTACTTTTTAAGATTTTATTTATTTATTTGACAGAGAGAGAGAGAGAGAGAGAGAGAGAGCGCGCGCACACAAGTAGAGGGAGCAGCAGAGGAAGAGGAAGAAGCAGGCGTTCCACTGAGCAGGGAGCCTGATGCTCAAGCAGGGACCCTGAGATCATGACCTGAGCCAAAGGCAGATGCTTAAACTGACCAAGCTACCCAGGCACCTCAACAAAGCTAATTTTTAAAGCTACTAGCAAAGCATAACTTGTCTTCTCCAAAGTTATTTTTTTTTATTTTTCTAATATCTGTACTAGAGAAGGATGATAGCAATGGTAACTATAAGGCAGAGAAATGACATTATGTGAGCTGCATTTTATAAGGACTAATCTGGCAAGCCAGGGGTTAGCTTGATTTGAACTTGGAAAGGCCAGAGGAGGGAGACAAGCTAATTAGCTGTATGGAGAATGGAGAACATGGGAAGAATGTGAGAAACTGGGAGAGCAGAATCCTCAGGACTTCCTAAGTTGACTGGGTGTAGGAAATAATGAAGACAGTGATTTAAAGCTGACTTCAAGAGTTAAATAAAGCCTAGGTGAGAGCAAAATTGGGGCACTATTAATAGAAAAAGGGAAATAAGAGCTAGTTTGGGCTAATGAATCACAGTGGTGCCCTAGCTGATTGGAGCCACCGCCAAAAGGACAGTCACTGGCAGTGTTGATACGCGTGCAGCAGCTCTCTTTACCATACCTAACACCCCAGAGCCTGGAGTATCTACAATTAGCCATTGTATTGGTACATAATTACATTACTTACTGCTTTTTATATTATACTGTCTATAGACATTGTATATTATGGTGGTTAAGAGCACAGGCTCTGGAGTCGGCCAGATATGAAATGAATCCTGGCACTGCCAATGACTAGACATGTAACCTTAAGCAAGTTTTTAACCTCTCTAAATCCCAGTTTCCTTATTACCACTACTTAGATCAAAGGGTTGTGAGGATTAAATAAGAACATGTTTATAGCTCTTAGCACTGTGTCTACAAAGAATAAGAACTCCAATAAATGCATGCTATCACTTTTTATAAGTCTAAAAGTGTACCACTCTCAACATCTGTCTTAGTGTTTTCCATTTTATTCTATTAAGGGAACACACTTATTTTACTCTGGAAAATTATACTTTGAGTCTTTGAATAACTGTATATTAAATTTCAGCTTTCTGACATTGGTCTTCTAGGAAAACACTTGTTGAGAAAAACCTGGAGTCACTGCTGAGTGGAATTTTCAGGAAGGGATTTTCCCTTTGGAAAACAGTAAAAGAAACAGGGAAAGCATAACTCAAATGTCTGTTTTTACATTTCCTCATGTTGAATACTCCAAAATTTAGGGAAAATATAAAAACAGCAAAGTTTCTAAAATGTGAAACATTTGATAAAATAATTATATAACTATGCCAACACATTTTTACGCTATTAAATTGTTGGCCTTGAATGTGAGATATGAGATCTATTTTGATTGGAGCATCAAAACTGGTTAATGACTTGAAATTTAAGATTAAACTTTTTTTTTTTTAAAGTAGGCTCCATGAGCCCCAACATTGGGCTTGAACTCATGACCCTGAGATCAAGACCTGAGGCAAAAAAAAAAAAAACAAAAAAACCTGAGGCAAGATGAAGAGTTAGACACTCCGCCAACTCAGCCCCTAAGATTAGACGCTCAATCCAGATGCCCCTAAAAGTAAACATTTTTAAGTGAACTCTCAGTGATGAAATAGCTATGGTCCTACAAAGGAAATTCTCTAGTTCTCTATTTTATTATATCTTGGGAGGTTATTTCATTAAAAAAACTTTCATATACAAGATTGGAAAGTTTAAATCATTTTACATAGTCAGAAAGGTTTTGCAAAGGGTTACCTAAGTAAATTTATTTGGAATATGGTTACTTAATAATATTTAGTTACTTTTGGAGAAAATAATGATAGGTTAACTGGGAAACTGATTCTTTAAATCTCATTTAGATCAAAACATCAAAATGTCATAATGTTACTTATTTTTCCTTTATTGTACCTAAGGCACTTAAAAATATTTTCAGTGATTTGTTCCTGCAGAATTAGAAATCGTATTTAGAATCTCTTTCATGTTACTCCACAGACTTTAGTAGTTGTGTTATTTAATGCAAAGGAGTCAATATGTGCCTGTTAGAAGACCGTATGTTTTATATAGTCTTTTCTCTTTCTCAAAGGTTATTTCTCCTTTGTGGGTTGTGCAGGAGAACTTTGTTGTATACTAGCTACTGTTTGGATTCCCAAACTTTAAGGTGAAATTTACTAAATAAGGTTGGCTTAAATGAAAACCAGGTCTGTGTAGCTATCTGGAGCTACTTTAACAAGTAGTGATCTGCTTTTAAAAAAAAAAAAAATCACAGCCAGACTACTACAAAAAGCATAAACTAGTTTCTAGCAGACATTCAAAGACATACAGCTTGAATACCACATTTTCAAATTTTAAAGTACTTTCCAAAACAGTGGCTGGGGTTTTGAGGGTCAATTTCATACAATTAAAGATTGCTATCTACCCATCTAATATTTATCTATAGGCAGAATGTGCATGTAACCTTACTTCAGGATTTTAAAAGAAATCTAATTTTGTAAAAATAAAACAGTGATCAGTGAGACAGAAGACAATAAGGGAAATATTCTCTTGTAAATGTAAGAGCCAGCCAGGTCATGATCAAGATGACTAAGAACCTCGGGGGTGTGTGACTCAGTGGGCTAATGTAAGAGTATTAGCTTCATGACATGCATCTTAGTCATCTTCATAAAGGATTCATTGTTTTGGAAAAGTAAGGGACTCACAAATATTGTTATGCACTGATTTTTTTTTTTTTTTGAAAACTCAGTATTTTGCTTTGATGAAGCCACGTGGCAGGGTCACTTTCATATAAATTCTGCCAATGAGTCAGATTATCATTTGCACATATGCCCTCCCACCTACTATCTACTAAAGGAGCTATTAACTAAAGCCAATGCCTGTGAATGGCCATTTAGTATTGGGATTTAGTATAAAAATCCTAGGGAAACTAACGTGTATCGGGAAATAAGTTTTAATTGGGAATGTGTAATCTCTTCAGGCAGAACAGTGTTAGAATATTATCATTAATAATTCATAGTTAATTTGCCCCGGTAGCTACTATTAGAAGTCAGATTTGTTTTGTGTATTCTAATTCCCCCTTGTTCCCTTTACATATTCCATCATAAGATTTATTACATTTATCCATAAAACTCACAACCTCTTCTTTCCTTTCACTAGGCAGCAAAGTTAGTTTCTTTCTCTGTGGAAGAAGAGAGTCCATTAAGATGATCAGAAAGAGACCATCCATTAAGATAGTCAGAAAGAGAGTTTTCAGGTTGGTTACTTCTAGTATAACTCTACATTAACACAATGTTGATTAAACTTTTAAAAATGAACCCTGAGGGACACCTGGGTGGCTCAGTGGTTGAGCGTCTGCCTTCAGCTCAGGGAGTGATCTGGGGACTGAGTCCTGCATCAGGCTCCCTGCCAGGAGTCTGCTTCTCCCTCTGCCTGTGTCTCTGCCCCTCTGTGTATTTCATGAATAAATGACTAAAAATCTTTTTTTTTTTTTAAAAAAAGGACCTCAAAATAGTTTTTAAACCTTGACTTAACTTTAATAAGGTTTCAAATTAATATCTATCAAGGACATTAGGCTTTGAGACTAGAAAAGGCACTTCTGGTTGGTTATCAGCTATATACTCTGCACTACTGGTACACAATCTTCTTTAACTGTTTTACCATTAGAGCTCAGGCTCTTGGATGGTTGACAGCTAGAAATCTACCAACTTGCTGCAATGAGATCCTGGACAGTGCACTTATGTGACCTTCTCCCCATTGTTGGGCTAGGTCTCTGGAAACATCAATTTTGGTAGAACAGTTGTTCAAAACAGCTGCCTTGAGAAGTAAAAAAAAATAAAAATAAATAAATAAATAAAAATAAATAAAAAGACTACTAATGAAGCAAATGTGAATGTTTTTTTACAAAATTCTTTCTATTGCTTTTTTATTCTGTATTTTATCTTTGCTCTGGTCTGTTTGGTCTGTTTTTTGTTCTTTTTTTTCTCCTCCAAATATTAGAGTTAATGCCCCACTTAAGATCCAAATTCTAGCTCAGATGTTATCCGGTAACTTCTGCTTCAGTAGTAAAAACACTACCATTATGATCAAACAACCGTAGTTATTACTGAGGTAACTATTAAATGAACTATGCCTGTAGTCTTTTTTTAAAAATTCAAATAAACATTTATTACACAGGTAACTCTGTTTGACATTTGTTTTAAGTGTCGGATTTCATGCAGAATGGTCATTACTCAATGACAGAGCTGTTCTGCATCAACTCTGGGAATAACCTCTAAGGTTTTAGTCATTGCATGTAAGTAACACAACGAAAGAATATCAGTGAAAACTGGCTGGCCCTTCTAACACAAAGTTAGCATAATTAAATGCTAGTGATAAGATGATGAAAGAATTATACATGGATAGCTTAGAATTCCAGAATGAAGGTATCTCTTGAAACTTAAGTGAATTCCGGACAAATATTCAAAAACTGCTTCCATGCAAAGTTGAAAGAGTAGAGCCTGTCAGCTACAAGAGCTCCTGCCGGCTTGGAAATATAAAAAGATGTGAAAAATTTAGGTAGACAGAGAAAGACAAATATATGATTTCACTTATATATAGAATCAAAAAACAATGAATATACTCTTAAATACAGAAAACAAAAAAACAAAACAAAAATAAATACAGAAAACAAATTACTGGCTTCCAGAGGGGAGTGGGTAGGGAGAAGAGAGAAATAGGTAGAGGGGATTTAAGAGGTATAAACTTCCAGTCATAAAATAAATAAATCAGAGATGAAAAGTATAGCTCTATGCCTATACTCTTAAACAATGTTTGTAGATGACTTTTAATCAATTCTAAAACTAAACTTTTTTTGCATTTCTCTAAATAGACTATATGGTCCTTAAAGGTGTAAAGGCACTTATCTTCAATTGCAATGGAAACCAGTGATTCTTAAAGTGTGATCTGGGGACTCATGGGGGCTACTTTCAAGACACTTTCAGGGAATCCAAAAAATCAACATTGTTTAATACAAAGAGGTTACTTGTCTTTTTCCATGCTCATTCTCTCACAAATATACAACAGAATTTTCAAGCGCCTATATGATGTTAATAAATAATGGGTCTATTGTTGTTTTTGAAAATGAACAGATATTTTAATACTTTCTCAGCTTTAACTCTAATATGATAAATATCAATAAGTATAACTCAAACACAAGCTTCTAAGGTCCTCAATTTTTTTTTTTTTTTTTTTTTTTTTAAGTATAAAAGGGTGCTGAGGGACGCCTGGGTGGCTCAGCGGCTTAGTGCCTGCCTTCGGCCCAGGGCGTGATCCTGGAGTCCCAGGATCGAGTCCCACATCAGGCTTCCTGCATGGAGCCTGCTTCTCCCTCTGCCCTTCTCTGTCTCTCATGAATAAATAAATAAATTAAAAAATAAAAATAAAAAAATGAAAAAGATTTATCTTTAAAAAAAATAAAAATAAAAGGGTGCTGATACCAAAAAGTTTCAGAGCTACTACTCTAAATAGAATAATGCAAGAATGCCTATATGAAGTGCCCAATAAATGCTTGCTACCTCTTTAGACATATCCTCAAAAGACAACATTTCAGATAATCTCTAACTTGGAAAAAGTCAGTATATTTAGTAGCCAGAGGACACATTACAGTGTACATGCCATTAACTACCTTCTCTGAAGATTCAGGGTCATTTAAAACTCATCACTTGTGATTTAAAACCCATTTATTTGTGATTGAAAAACTATTTCATAGGACTTGTTTGGTATTTTAAAATGTTGAAAGATCTCTCTCTCATGTAGAAAGATTTGTCTTAATGTATACTACAAAAGGTTTCAATCATTTTATTACTTTTTAGGGTAAGTCTTACTTCTACCACAGCCAGAAGAAAAATATATAAAATCCAAATATGATTGAAATTTGTAAGTTTCTTTAAATTAAATAGAAAGCACAATGTGACATGTTTTCTAAAATTATGCCAGGAAAAAAAATTATGCCAGGAAAACAATATGATTCTGTTTCCACAATAAAGTGCAATGTTTTGGATATAACAAGCACAAATGATAAAGGCTCGCCAAGCAGGTCTATAGAAATACAAGGAAAGCCAATCCAAGTTTGTGTTCCTTTCTTATTAACATGTTTTAAGTCATATCGGAAGACACAGAGTTAATTTATAAAGAGTAATTAAAGTAACATGCCATTTTTTGAGGGAAGATTAGTATGCTAATTTTAGAAGGCAAAATACTGCTTAGTAAACACCCAGTCCCTTATGGATTAAAGTACTCAAATGAATGGCATGTTCTAACCATTTAGACTACTACAAGAAAAGCTCTTGAAAGAAAAGACAACTTTAAGAAACTAAAACATTCATATCATAGCACCTTTATCAATGGAAAAACTGCATCTTAAGTAGTAGTGTAGACAGTAAGTTGAGACATTATCTGCAAGAGCTATAAAATTAGTTTTGTTAGGAATCCATTATTCAGGCAAAGAGTTCTCTAAAGATTTAGGCATGCTATGAAAAATCTTTGGATGTACTTTGGTTTTACTGAATGTTTAGGTTGAAAGCTCAATTCAATAGAAAAGTATTTGCTGTTTTCTAGATACAAGTGATATCTGTATCTAAATATCAAGCCCATTAGAATGCATCTGTCAAAGATCTTACTAATAAATCTTTAGATACCAGGGCAGAGGTACACCATCAAGTGTCAATAGAACCGAACACAAAAAGAGTTCTCAAAAAGATATAGCTGCAATTTGTCAATGGATTTTGTTTTCTACTTTCAGGCATACCTTGTTTTGTTTCGCTTCACATGCAGATAATTTCTTTCTTTCTTTCTTTTTTTTTTTTTTTTTTTTTTAACAAATAAGGTCTTTCGCAACCCTGGATTAAGCAAGTCTATTGATGCCATTTTCCAACAGCATTTGCTCACTTTGTGTCTCTCTGTCACATTTTGGAAATCTGTGCAATATTTCAAACTTTTCATTATTATTATATTTGTTATGGTGATCTGTGATCAGTGATTATGACTCACTGAAAGCTCAGATGATGGTTACCATTTTTTAACCAATAGGGTATTTAAAGATTTTTATTTATTTATTTATTATTTGAGAAGGAGAGAGGGAGAGAGAGAGAATAGGATCAGTAGGAGGGGCAGAGGGAGAGGGAGAAGGAGACTCCCCGCTGAACATGGAGTCCGACATGGGGCTTGATCCCAGGACTTTGGGATGATGACCTAAGCTGAAGGCATACGCTTAAGCAACCGAGCCATCCAGGCACCCCTAAGCAATAAAGTATTTTAAAATTAAGGTATATACATTTTTTTTTTTAGATAACTGTTAGACACTCACTAAATTACAGTAGAGTGTAAACATAACTTTTATAGGTGCTGGGAAAACAAAAAATCCATTTGACTTGCTTTATTGTGGTACTTGCTTTATTACAGTGGTCTGAAACTGAACCCACAAGATCTCTAAAATATGCCAGTACTATAAAATCCATTATTCAATGGCGAGCAAATCAGAAAATAAAATAAATTGTGTCAGTATGTTTTCCAGAAATGAAATGCAAGGTGATGTCAATGCAGATTTTCAGCCAAATCTGAAGGTCTATATAGATCAATAGCTGTATCCAATCTTTTTTTAAAATTTAAATTCCAGCTAGTTAAGGTACAGTGTAATATTAGTTTCAGGTGTACAATTTAGTGATTCAACACTTCTACATAACACCCAGTGCTCATCAAGGCAAGTGCACTCCTTAATCCCCATCACCTATTTAACCCATCTCCCCTACCACCCTTCTGGTAACCATCAGTTTGTTCTCTATAGCTAAGAGTCTGTTTCTTGGTTTGCCTCTCTCTTTTTTCCCCCATGATCATTTGTTTAGTTTCTTAAATTCCACATATGAGTGAGTCATGTGTTCAATCTTCTTTACTATGGCTATGCATTTTGGTTTTGGCACAAATCATTTATTTAGTCTTTTGACTAGATTTATTCAGGCTTTGGATATAATCAATCTAGCAGCACTCAGTAGTGCTAAATATACTAAAGTATATATACTAAAGTACTGCTATACTAAAGTAATGCTTAATATAATTCTACTTCCTAAGCTGGAAATACACAACTGTATATACTAAGCAACTAGCACGTGGCTTACCTAAAGAAATGGTGAACAGGATGAATAGGACTGGGAACTAAAACTATGATTGTGGTGGTCAACTCACTATAGTCCATGGGAGGTATGGTAACTGCAGCAATACAATCAATTATTTTACGCTCCTCATTGCCTAGTCATCATTGAAAACAGCCCTTCCTGTGTGAATCATGCATGTGATATAACACAGATTAGCACTGGGCAAGGGTGAGGAGGAGAGCAAAGGGAAGATGAATAAAATTTAGGAGACAAAATTTAAAAATGTACTTGGGATAGTAGAGCTATGGATTACAAGAAACTAGAGAAAGTAGACCACTTAGCTCTTAAGGTTATCAGAGATAGTTTGGTTCATTCTGAACAAACCAGAAGCACAAGCAGTGATAGCCACTAACAGGTCCTCAACTAGACTGCCTTTGAAATGATCAACAAAATTAAAAGTCTTTGAAAAAGATTAGGTTCCTGATTGTAGAAATAAGTAGTATGCATAAAAAGTATAAAGAAACTGGTGCCTGAGTGGGAAAAGGATAAGTTGTTTAGATGTTGTCAGAGAGGAGTAGAAGCACTGTCTCAAACTCCAAGTAAATAAAAGTGTATGTCTCCAGAAATGGCAACTAAGATGAAGATGAAATAAATTCTCTATGAAAACATGTGACTACTAGCACCAAGCTCACCTGGAGGACTAGGGCTGAAGTGAATCAACACTTCTGAAATCCAGGACCTTAAAAAGGTTGTTTCCTCCATCACCAACTTTACCCTATGTCTTTGAGAATTTCATGGAATCAATGCTTTTAACTGTTCAAAATTACAAAGTCTATGATGAGTATAATGTATTTGTGTTTATCTTTCTCTTCTATGGTGACACGTTCATTTCTTAAGGGACGCCTCAATAAGAGTGGAAACAGAAAACAAACTTTTTGCCTACTGCCCATTTCCACTTGTGCCTGGGCATCACTAGGCAAAGCCCCTCTAGGGTTCTAACCTCTTAAATCCTGTTGCGTGCGAGCACCACCCATGCTCTGTCTCGGCATTCGAAGAGAAGTTCTCAAAGGAGTATGTCTCTGCTCATCCAGGTAAGCAAGGTCTTCCAAGTGGGCAGAGCTTGTGGCTGACAAGACAGAAAAGGTTAGTCAGAATATGTAAGTTTAGAAACCTATCATTAGTCTATATCTCCCAAACTTGGGAATCGGAGCTTACTCTGACATATACATTTACTAAGAGTTTGCTGAACTCACAGTCCTCAATCAGCATCCAGAACATGTGCTGGGGGAAAGTGTTAAGAGTTGTCTTCAGCTCCTTCATCACTATCAACTGCCTGAACTTATGAAGAGTACTAACAAGAAGTTGGCAAACACATTAGTACCTGACAGCAACAATTATTAGTTTTACCTTCTTTGGGGTCACAAATACCTTTACATGACAAGGCATAAACATCATCAGTGGAGAAACATGTTCCAAATTATATTTAGCTATAAGAAAAACGGGAGGCTCTGTCTTCAACATCTTCCCTTCATGCTAAAGAATGAAATATGAAAACATTCTAAAAACAAATTTCACATGTGTATATCTGTTGGAGAGACGGGCACCGGGACAACAGATAGAGAATTGCTAAAGAATGTTTAGGGAACTGCCAATGTCCACGAATTTCAAAAAACATTTAGTTGCCCTCTGAACATAGGTAATAATGGCCCCCATTACATGTATAAACCCTTCAATCTTGTGACAACAGAAAGAGGAAAAATGGCATGGGTATTTGCACTGCTATATATCAAGAGCTGTTAGGTCCATTCACAATGAACCAAAAAGTGAAGAAATTAAGAAGGAAGCGCTGAAGACAAAACAGTTTTTAATAGCAAGAACTATAACAACAACAAAACCCTCAAACTTCTGTCAGAATATAATAATTTAGAGCTTATAAATTATTAATTAAATGGTTCAATTTGTTGCCAGTTATGTACAATATCGTGCCAGGGGTTATTCAGTTCTTCAATGGCAATTATTTACCCAGAGCTTACAGTGTGCCAGTCCCTGTTCCTGATGCCCTTCTTGGCTTAGCTGCCAGTTTACCTTTGGTGACTGTTTTGAGTGGGTGAGAGGAAGCAAAATGAGATCACTCTTGGCCACAGAGCTCTAATGAAGTACTTACTGTCCATATCCCCAGTTGAGATAAGACACAAACCACAATCTAACGTGGAGTATGACTAAGTGGCACAAAGAAAGTCACAAAGTGCTCTCCGAGCTGAAAAAGGAGGAGAAAAGACAGAAAACAACAGAACAGAGGTAGAGAAAGAAAGGAATAAGAGAATATGTGCAAGAGATGTATTCTCTTCATTCTTTACTGCAATTACTTCAGTTACTTGGGTCTACTGGAAATCTAGACAAAAGGAATTTATCCAAATTTATAGATATAGTTTCTATTAGGAAATAAAAGTCTCTGAAAGCTAGTCTAGGGAATTAACCAAGAGAAGGAAGTCAAATGCCACATTACACATCAGCGGGAGAAAGTCTCAGAGGAATAAGAGATAATCGTGACTTCCCCATTCTGAAATTAAAACTATCCAGTATAGATTACTATTTAATCTTTTATTTAAAAACACTGGAGACAATGACTCTTACAGTATTCCCACTGGGAATGTAACAGAGGAATAAGAGATATTCTTGATCTCTGCATTCAGAAACTAAAAAACTATCCAGAAAAGATTACATAATCTTTCATTTAAAACCACTGAAGACAATGACTCTTACACCATTCCCACTGGTACTCTAATGTGGTTCTGTGAATTGGTTCTTATGTTTATTAGTCCCTCCTGCTTTAATCATAACTTGTGGGTGGGTGGAAGGAAGGAAGGAAGGAAGGAAGGAAGGAAGGAAGGAAGGAAGGAAGGAAGGAAGGAAGGACCCTCAGAATTACTATCCCCATAGAGCCCTCCTTGGAGCTGGGAAATATCAGCATCAGCTGAGCAGGGCCCCTTGCACAGAGATACGAGTTTCAGCTTTGTAGGGTCTTTCCTCCAACTTTCTATGGTTTAATAATTCCAACCTCTTCTTGTTCTATGGGCTCAGAGGTGGTAGCTGCTTCTTGCAGTCCATGATACCTCGGTGTTTTCTTTTTACTTTTTCAGTTCATTTAAACATAGTCAACCATTCTTTCCATATCAGATTTTCTGGTAAAATAACTGTGGTTTTTGTCTCCTGGCTAGCCCCTGACTGATACACCACAGAAAATAACTAGGAGCAATCCTTACATATATGTGATGTTGATAATAAATAAAGTAGTAACACAGCATGAAGATGTGAAAGTTATCTTAATGCTCATCTAGTTCAGAGGTTCAGAGGTCAGCACTCTAAGGCCTGTAGATGAAATCTGGCCTGATGCCTATTTTTGTAAATGAAGTTTTACTGGAACACAGCCTTCTTGCCTGTTTGTTAAGTATTCATTTACAACAGAGTTGAGTAGTTGGGAGAGAGGCCATATTGGCCTGCAAAGCCTAAAATACTTACCAACTGGCCTTTTAATAAAAAGTTTGTTGATCCCAAACTAGTCAAATCCCTTCATTTTATAGATAAGTACTGTAGAGTGACTCGTCTACAGTGAAACACTCATTTATGGTAGATCCAGGCCTCGAAACCAGCTATCTGGTCTGTTAATCCAGTGAGTGCTATGTATTTGTACTACACCTCTTACCATTCTTTAAAGCTAACTGGATTTAATTCTTCCTTAAAAGATTCCATCAAAATCCTAGAGAAGAACACAGGCAACACCCTTTTTGAACTCGGCCACAGTAACTTCTTGCAAGATACATCCACGAAGGCAAAAGAAACAAAAGCAAAAATGAACTATTGGGACTTCATCAAGATAAGAAGCTTTTGCACAGCAAAGGATACAGTCAACAAAACTAAAAGACAACCCACAGAATGGGAGAAGATATTTGCAAATGACCTATCAGATAAAGGGCTAGTTTCCAAGATCTATAAAGAACTTATTAAACTCAACACCAAAGAAACAAACAATCCAATCATGAAATGGGCAAAAGACATGAACAGAAATCTCACAGAGGAAGACATAGACATGGCCAACATGCACATGAGAAAATGCTCTGCATCACTTGCCATCAGGGAAATACAAATCAAAACCACAATGAGATACCACTTCACACCGGTGAGAATGGGGCAAATTAACAAGGCAGGAAACAACAAATGTTGGAGGGGATGCGGAGAAAAGGGAACCCTCTTACACTGTTGGTGGGAATGTGAACTGGTGCAGCCACTCTGGAAAACTGTGTGGAGGTTCCTCAAAGAGTTAAAAATAGACCTGCCCTACGACCCAGCAATTGCACGGTTGGGGATTTACCCCAAAGATACAGATGCAGTGAAACGCCGGGACACCTGCACCCCGATGTTTATAGCAGCAATGGCCACAATAGCCAAACTGTGGAAGGAGCCTCGGTGTCCAACGAAAGATGAATGGATAAAGAAGATGTGGTTTATGTATACAATGGAATATTACTCAGCTATTAGAAATGACAAATACCCACCATTTGCTTCAATGTGGATGGAACTGGAGGGTATTATGCTGAGTGAAGTAAGTCAGTCGGAGAAGGACAAACATTATATGTTCTCATTCATTTGGGGAATATAAATAATAGTGAAGGGGAATATAAGGGAAGGGAGAAGAAATGTGTGGGAAATATCAGAAAGGGAGACAGAACGTAAAGACTGCTAACTCTGGGAAACAAACTAGGGGTGGTAGAAGGGGAGGAGGGCGGGGGGTGGGAGTGAATGGGTGACGGGCACTGGGGGTTATTCTGTATGTTAGTAAATTGAACACCAATAAAAGCCTTATTTTTCAGCCCTTCCACATCTTTGTCACTTTCCCTGTTTTTTTTTATGGCTTCAAAGAGCAGTAATCAAAGCTGGGCAATAAAGACTTTGTAATGCAAAGTGAAGGTGCTTGTGTAGCACAGACTAATAAATCTCTACACTTCAAATATTTCCCACAGTAAGAAACAAATTAAAGCTCCAAAATTTGTTATTTTTTTAAATTTTTATTATTTATTTATGATAGTCACAGAGAGAGAGAGAGAGGCAGAGACACAGGCAGAGGGAGAAGCAGGCTCCATGCACTGGGAGCCTGATGTGGGATTCGATCCCGGGTCTCCAGGATTGCGCCCTGGGCCAAAGGCAGGTGCCAAACCGCTGTGCCACCCAGGGATTCCCCCCAAATTTGTTATTTTTTAATAAGAAAAATACATATAAGGTACTTTCTAAAGCTGATAAACTGAAGAGTAATATGCAAAGAATTATCAATGACAAGTAGAATCTTCTACTCACATTAAAACAAAATTCAAATGAAACCTTTAATAGTTGAAAGTGTGGTAAGTTTTGGGTTACTGCTACGGCAATATTAACAGTACATTATATAATTTTAAAGCAAGGTTCTCTTATTAAAACTGTTCTATATGCCAATGCACTAAAATAGTTTGATATGTTGTAATAAAAAGAGAATGTATATTTCATTAATAGAGGGTGGAATGATACAGTGGAGGAAAAAAGCTGTGGTTAAGGGGAAAAAGCCCTTTTTATCTATATTATATTCATCTATGAATCTTTTAAAGATTAAACTCAGGGAGATCTATACTCTGAGTACAGACCTGAGTAACAGATAATTCATTTAATTTCTCTTTACTGAAAAGACCCGCTGGCAGGTACTACTAGCCGCAGCCTCAGATAGGTTCATTTTCCAATTCAAAGAGCTTCTGGCAGCATTTGTTAATATAAATGTTTAGTGTAAAGTTAACAAGCTTTGCTAAATGAATCTTCACCATAGTAATTCCTAGGAAAACAGACATCAACTGTTCTATTGCTTTATTTCACAAAACCAAGAAATGTAGTTGTGTGTGTGTGTGTGTGTGTGTGTGTGTACATGGCAGATCTACAGGGACACACATATTACTACTTCACAGTGGTACTCTTACTGGGAAACTGTCCTGGTAAATTTTTTTGAGATAGTTCCATCAAGTTAAATTAATACTAAAATATTTAGTGAGGATCCCTGGGTGGTGCAGCGGTTTAGCGCCTGCCTTTGGCCCAGGGCGCGATCCTGGAGACCCGGGATCGGATCCCACGTCGGGCTCCCAGTGCATGGAGCCTGCTTCTCCCTCTGCCTGTGTCTCTGTCTCTCTCTCTCTCTCTCTCTGTGTGACTATCATAAATAAAAAATAAAATAATAAAAAAATAAAATATTTAGTGAACACTTTCCAGATACAAGCATAGAAGATAATTAGGTTAGTCAAAGTGAACTGAAGAAAGAGGAAAAACAAATCTACAATAAAAAATTTTATGTGAAAAGAAAATGCTTTAAAAAGTAAATGTCTATGTAAAATCTATCTCTAAGTAAAATTTATTTCATTAAAAATTCTTGATTTCAGAGAAGAATGAGGGAAGTGGAAAAAGAGAGCATATATATATATATATATTTTGAGATCCAATCAAAAGATTGAAACAGTTGATTCATTTATATATAACATTTAACTGACATACTTTTTTGAAGTTAAAATAACAAATAAGCAGGCAGAAAAAAATCCAGCAGACAACCTTTGGGACAAAACATTCCAGAGGCAACTCTATATTGAGTATGAAACCAGTTTGAATCGTTTCTTCTTATATCATTTGTCACTAGTGCAAAGAAATTTTGGTAGCACAGTTGTCATTCTAGCTGAGCTGAGAAGGGAGTTTGGAATGATGTTATGTTGCTATAGCCTGGGCAAGAAGCCACTCTGCTGTCCTTACACCCTTGATTCATAAAGCCAACATTCTGACTGCTGAAAAGCCCGTATTTTATTCTTTATAAAATCCTGATTATAGCTTCTGATTGGATTCATCTAAATCCCTCATGATTCCAATTTTCCATTTACCTGATTCTTAAGATCCTTTTCTTAGGAAAATGAGCAGCTCCAAACTTTAACAAATAGATGGTAAGAGTTTATATTTTAACTGACTACCACTGCTTTTATGTTTTCTTGATAGACTCCTCATTTTCACACAAAGCATTGAGGACAGCTGTTGCAAGTGAGTATTTCCTGCTTCCACATCCTTTCAATACCCAGCCAATCTCATTTAATTTTTTTTTAAATTTATTTATTCATTCATGAGAGAGAGAGAGACAGAGAGACAGAGACACAGGCAGAGACACCGGCTCCATGCAGGGAGCTTGACGTGGGACTCGATCCCGGGTCTCCAGGATCACGCCCTGGGCTGAAGGCGGCACTAAACCGCTGAGCCACCAGGGCTGCCCAGCCAATCTCATTTTAAGACATCAAGGATGACCATAGACATCCTACTCTACAATAATTTCTGCCATGCAACTGCAAGTCCACAATGTTCTCTCATTTCTTCCAACACAACAGGCTTAAAAAAAAAAAACACGCAAAAAACCCCAAAACCCACACAGTAGTGATTTACATTTTGAAAACAATAAAACACAGTAGTATTTTTTCATATCTTAGAATTTTAATTTAAAAGTATATATACATCTAACTTTAGACTCAGAAAACTGAGCTACTCTAGGAAAAACTCAAGCCCTGATGGTAGAGACTGCCCAAAATCAGCTTTAATCACTTTATCATTTGAGTTAAAAGTGTTTACTTTCAGTAAATAGCACTACCTTCATATGTGATATAGGTGGAGCTTTTATTTTATTTTTTTTAAAGATTTTATTTATTTATTCATGAAAGACATAGAGAGAGAGAGAGAGAGAGAGAGAGAGAGGCAGAGACACAGGCAGAGGGAGAAGCAGGCTCCACACAGGAAGCCTGATGTGGGACTCAATCCCAGGTCTCCAGGATCACACCCTGGGCTGAAAGCAGGCGCCAAACCGCTGAGCCACCCAGGCTGCCCTAGGAGGAGCTTTTAAATGGTACATCTAAGTATAAAGACTTCACTTGTTTGAATCTTTGTTTCTAAAAGTATACAGCTTTTGGATCAATCTAATGGATCAACATATTTATACTTATAATAATCTTCTATTTTAATAGGTAATAAAGAGTATATGGTTGTTTTAAAATTTTCATTAGATATATTTTTTCCATTTATGTTGCAGGTGAATTCACAACTCAGAAAAAAGTTTTAATAAAATCATCATAAACATATGCATATGTACTGACCCCACTTCTTCTAAGTAAAGTGTTATAAAAGTGATTTTTTTAAATCATGGGTCTTATGGAATAACATAAGCAGTTTTATTCTTTAGAGTTCAATGCAGCAAATTAATTTAAATAATTTCTTGGGATCCCTGGGTGGCGCAGTGGTTTGGCGCCTGCCTTTGGCCCAGGGCGCGATACTGGAGACCCGGGATCGAATCCCACATCAGGCTCCCGGTGCATGGAGCCTGCTTCTCCCTCTGCCTGTGTCTCTGCCTCTCTCTCTCTCTCTCTGTGACTATCATAAATAAATATAAATAAATAAATAAATAAATAAATAAATAAATAAATAAATAATTTCTTGACAATTTCCTGGTCCTGTAGCCCCGTAAAGATACCGAAATCAAGCCAAAATGGGTGATTCTCTTCCACAAGTGGGAAAAGTCTGTAACATGGCAAGACCATTTAAACAATTATTCCCCCAGAATTTTTGAAGTGATGCAAATGGTATTTTCACCTCATTATTCAACATTATTTCATCTCTAAAATAACTATATTATTCTTACTGAGATAAAATTTTAAAAAGAGAAATTTAAGAGCCGGATTTGAACAAGGTCTTTTATAACTGGCATTCACATTATTTCTTCCCTCAGCTATTTATATGCTTAGAATAATTTAATAAGAATAAATAAATACACTGGTTTTTCTCCCCCCTCTATTTTAAGCTATCTTGTGTTTGAAATCCTCAGTTACTCCTGTTCACCAAGGAGATTCGAGTATTTGATCTTCCCACACTTCCCCATACCACTTATATGTGCCCATTAGAAAGCAAAGGAAAATATAAGTACATCTAGAGCTCTATCTAGAGTGGTCTATCTAGAGAGGTCTATCTAGAATCTACTAGAAAGGATCCTCCAGAGCTAAGAAAATTTGTTTTAAAAAACGATGTAGATACTTAATCATTTAAACTACGAGAGGTTGTGGTCTTACCAAATATTTACACATTATATAGTTAGCAGGATAATACCCTGCAAAAGTAATTTTATTTCTCTACATTCTGGAAACATTTTCAATCTATAATCTATTAAATTTTGAAGATAACTGAGTCCTCTGGTTTATAGTTCACTTTCCTGCTTCTTTGTGAGGATACTGAAACCATGGTTTCCAGATACAGAAAACAATCCAGTACAAACTATTCCCTGACCTATGACTTACCCTGTAGGCAACACTAGATCTGTTTATATTACATTCAACAAGGAGAAGAAATAATTCTCTGATGAGTATATTCATACTTTAAAAAAAATATATTTTATTTATTTATTGATGAGAGACACAGAGAGACAGAGAGGCAGAGACACAAGCAGAGGGAGAAGCAGGCTCCATGCAGGGAGCCCGATGGAGGACTCGATCCCAGGACTCCAGGATCACGTCCTGGGCCAAAGGCAGGTGCTAAACCACTGAGCCACCCAGGGATCCTCTATGTTCATACTTTAATACAATTTGTACTACTCTGACAGTCTAAAATCCTACACTCTAGGACAGATCAGGCTTCTTTTTTTTTTTTTAAGATTTTATTTATTTGAGCAAAAAGAGAGAGAGAGAACACGAGCAGGGGAAGGTGCGGAGAGAGAAGGAGAAGCAAACTCCCTGCTGAGCAGGGAGTCAGACACTAGGGTCCATCCCAAGACCCTGGGATCATAACTGGAGCCAGACATTTAACTGACTGAGCCACCCCAGAATCCTGTGATCTATCTGGCTTCTTATGGTACATTTACTTTTTACCTTTTTTGGAACAAGCATGATCAGTACTACTTAAGATTCTGAAAATCTATGCTAGCCAGAAAAGGCCTATTGTGGTATGACCACTGTGATAAGTGGAAAAATAATCAACAGCATAACAACATAGGCTGTTATCCCTTTTACTTTTTTTAACATGAGGGAGGGACTGAAGAGGGAAAAGAAGACTGTAGAAAGCATGTAAGTGAGGACAGAAAAATATTTTCTAATACTTGAATTTAAAACAAATAAACTCCAATAACAAAGAAAAATCATTGTTTTGTAATATTTTATATAAAGTGTACTTTCTATTAAAAAGATAGAGAAAAAAATGACACCAAAGCATGATCCAAGAAAAGAAAAATTTGATAAATTGATGTGATCAAAATACATCAATAAGAAAATGAAAAGATAAGCATTAGACTGGAAGAAAATATTTTGCAAACCCATCGTTTGATAAAGCATTGTATCCAGAATACACAACAAATGCTTACAACTCACTAAGACAAACAATCCAACAAAAAAAATGTGCAAAAGGTTTGAAAAGATATTTTACCAAAGAAGATACATGAATAGGTAATACACACACAAAATAAACTCAACACCATCAGTCATTAAGAAAATGCAAATTAAAACTATAACAAAATAGTATTTCACACCCGCCTGAGGAAGTATAATAAGAGAAAAGACCATAACAAATGGTTGGAAGAATGTGGATAAACAGGAATCCACACATACGTTATGGGTGGGAATGTAAAATCGTGCAGCTACTTTAGAAAACAGGTTGGCAATTTCTTAAAAAATTAAACATAAATTTACCCTATGATGCAGCATTTCTACTCTTAGGTATCTATTCAAGAGAAATGAAACCATATAACTACTCAAAGACTTGCACATGAATATAGTAGCACTATTCAAAACAGCCAAAAATTGGGAAAAATCTAAATGTCCATCAACTGGTGAATGGATAAAATGTGGTACAGTCATACAAAGGAATACTATTTGCAATAAAAAAGAACAAACGGGGACACCTGGGTGGCTCAGTGGTTGAGTGTCAGCCAATGGCTCAGGGCATGATCCCAGGGTCCTGAGATTGAGTCTTACATTGGGCTCCCCAAGGGAGCCTGCTTCTCCTGCTCCCTCTGCCTCTGTGTGTCTCTCATGAATAAATAAATAAAATCCTTAAAAAAAAAAGAAAAGAACAAATTTCTGATACATACTATGTCATAAATGAATCTCAGAAACATTATGCTAAGTGAAAGAAGCCAGACACAAGACACCACGGATTGTATGACTCCATTTATATGAAATGTCCAGAAAAAGTCTACAGAGATAGAAAATAGATCAGTGGTTGCCTGGGGCTGGGAGTGGGAATGAAATTAGTATTAAATAGACATGAGGACCATGTCATCATGACATGATCTTATTGGGATGATGAAATGTTCCAAAAGTGATTTATGGCAAAGACTGTATAACTTAGTAAATATGTTATAAATTACTAAATTGGGTGGATTATATAAAAAGGGGTGAATTTTATGATATGTAAAATATAATTCAAAATAATTGTTTTTTTAAAAAAGGATAAAGTCACACAGAGACTGCTGCTTCAGGACTTTACCTAGGCTAACAATGAACTAATTAGAATCATTTCTGGCCAGTTTGGGTATTGATCCTAGGTTTATGTTCTCAATAAATGGAACATTTTAATTGTCCGTTTGCTGACATTACTGGCTTTCTCCTCTCCTCTCCTCTCCTCTCCTCTCCTCTCCTCTCCTCTCCTCTCCTCTCCTCTCCTCTCCTCTCCTCTCCTTTCTCTTTTCTCTCTCTTGAGGGAGGAGGGGAGGAGAAAGAATCCTAAGTAGGCTCCACATCCAGTGCAGAGCCCAATGTAGGGTTTGATTTCACAACCCTGAGATCATTACCTGAGCCGAAATCAAGAGTCTGACTGACACTTAATAGACTAAGCCACCCAGGTGCCTCCTAGGTTATTTTTAATCAACACTAAAAATAGGTATTTCTCAAAGATCTAGTTATCACCAAGAACCACTATTTCTAAACTAAAGGGGAAATTCTTCTAGAAAGACAGAAGCCTAAATACTTCATACATTTTTTTAAATTGAGGTATGATTTATATACCTTATGTATATAAATCTTAAGTGTATAGCTCAATAAATGTTTATAAATATACACACCCATGCAACCACTGTTCAATCAAGATACAGAAGGCTTCCTTGATATTTCCACCAAAGGTAACATTACTTTTAGTACTATCACCTTAGAAATTACATAGTTTTTGTATGATTTTTTATACTTTATAGAAATATACATATTCCATATAGTATGCCCTCCCCATGATGTTGTCTATAGCAGTAGTACATTCTTTTTCACTGTTGTATACAATTTATTAAGCCAGTCTACTGTTGATGGACAATTTGGATGATTTTCAGCTTTTGGGTTATTATGAATAAAATGGATATGAACACTCCTATATTTATTTATATTTATTTTTATTAGTTTTTGGTGAATATAAGGACTTCTATTTTTCAGTAGACTCCATGCTCAACACAGGGCCTGAACTCATGACCTGAGGCCAAGAGTCATGTGCTCTACCAACTGAGCCAGGCAGGCACCCCAGAATGATGTATTTTTGATGGCCATTCTATGCAGGAGTGGAATTGACAGGTTTTAGGTAACATGCATATATAGTTTTATACACCTTTAATAGATCTTGCCAAGCACTTTACAAAGTGCTAGTACCAGTTTATTATTATACTCCCATTAACAATGTCTAACAACTTTAATTGCATCACATCCTCACTAACACTTGCCATTCCGTTTAATTTTGTGGGTATGGGTATAGTGGTATCTCACTGCCACAGAGTGGGAAGGTCCAATATTTTATTCTACTTCTAACACGCCTGGATGGTGGAAGAAGACATGAGACATCTAAGATGAATGAGATTTCATTACTCAGAAGAATAGCAAAAGCCAGAGTATCAACACTGGTGGCACTCTTCTGAGGCCCAGTTACCACAGGGCAATACAAAAGGGGGTGATAGTGGCATATGCACTGTGCCTATAAACTAGTTTGTGTTTCTAGGAATTTATATACATGGAATCATATAGTATATACTTTTAATCTGACTTCTTTCACTCAATGGAACCGTTCCGAGATTTGTATGTGTTGCTGCAGTATCAATAGTTATTTCTTTTTACTGCTAGGTAGTACCCATTGTAAGGATATGCTCTAATTTGTTTATCCTCTCAGCAGCTAATTGTCATTTGGGATGTTCACAGTTTTGAGCTATTAACAAATAAAGCTATACATCTTTGTAAGAATATATACTTTCATTTCCTTTCTATAAATCCTGATTTTTTGACCTCACATGTCTCTTACATATATTATAACTATATAGGTATATATTATGTATTACATATGTAATATGGATATTATATGTATGATACATATTTTAAAGATTCTTAAGTAATAACCTTTGGAGAGGGAAACTAGGCAGAGAAGGGAGTGTTTTTTCCTTTTTCTTCTGTACTTTTGTTTGAATTTGGATATTTTACATATATACATACTATGTAACATATATGAATCTTTAATTCCTAGAATATGTCAGCAGTAACCTCTAGGCAAGGAAACTATGGCTCTTTCTTTTTTTTAAGATTTTATTTATTTATTCATGAGAGATACACAGAGAGGGGCGGGGGGCATAGACACAGGCAGAGGAAGAAGCAGGCTTCATGCAGGGAGCCTGATACGGGACTCAATCCGGGTACTCTGGGATCATGCCCTGGGCCTAAGGCAGGTGCTCAACCACTGAGCCACCTGGGCATCCCTGTGGCTCATTTTTGTTTTGTTTTCTTCTTGTATTTCTAACTTACAAAAAACACTAATATATGTTATTTTTTAAGGCAAAAAAGAAGAAAATCTCCCAAGCCATTTTCTCAACTCTACAAAATACCTGGCAATTCACCCCCTATAATTCTGCACATTACCACAAGCTGTTGACAAACTATTATCTCTAACTCCAGGCCCTCCTCCTTCTCCTAAATGGATGGGTATATAATAGCCATTTTTCTAAACTGCAAATTTGATAATACAGCACCTGCTTATACTGACTAGCAACAAAAAACCCTCAATACTTAACATCAGAGCACTTAAGCTCCTTGGTATCACCTTTGGCATCACTTTTCACTATTCCTTCACTATACCCAGGTTCTGGTCATGGTGAAATGCCAATAATGTGCCAAGTTCTTTAACTTCTTTGTGCCTTCCTCTTTTTTCTGTCTTTCTTGTGACTTCTCACTCATCCTTTTCTGTGATATCTTCTATTCCTCTCTACCCTCTCCCCCACCTTTTTATGAGATTATTTATTTACTTATTTATTTAAGAAAGAAAGAGAGTGTGAGCTGTGGGGAGAGGCAAAGGGAGAGGGAGAAGTAGACTCCCCACTGAGCAGGGAGCCTGATGTGGAGTTTGATCATGACCTGTGGGGAATGCAGACACTTAACTGAGCTACCCAGGTGCCCTGTCCTCTCCCCTTTGCACTCAGATGCTTCCATCCTCTGTGTTCCTATGGTACTTTGTAAATTACTGTGTTATAGCAGTTATCACATTGTAGCTGACTATTCTACAAAAACAACAATGGATGTCAATTAGAATTCCATCCTGTAATTCTCCATATAATTCCTATCTTACTACTTGCTGGAGTTAGTGTCCCAAAGAATACCCAAAAAGTTACTGAAGTCTAAGTGTAGCCACAAATATACTGATGCCTATGAGTGGTAGAGTTGTTAAATGGCAGTTAGCAAAAATACACCACAAAGATAGAAGACCCCCAAATTCACAGATTGGATTACAATTCCCTGAAAACTGACCATGATTTAAAAGATTTTATTAAGTAACTAGAATATCAGCTCTTACAAAATAAGATTCTAAATAAACAAAAATCTTACAATCCACACAAAAGAAAGGAGGTACTCTTTACCTGCTAAAATGTTACGTCCTTTGTAAAGTTTTTTTAAAAAAAACATTTCAAATGGTATTTTTTACCTGGTGATTAAAATATCTGGTATAGAAAGCTGGGTTCTAGTCTCTGCAATAGAGCTATGAAGTCAATTTCTTTTAAATGTAACTCAGTGATACTTCTGACAGGTGCCTTGTGCTAATTTCTAGAAGGCAATAGTGTTAGAAAACTTCAGAGAAAGTAAGGGAAGGATAATATTTGGCTAATTAGTCCTGGACAAGCCTTTTTTTTAAATTTTTTTTTTTAAATTTATTTATGATAGTCACAGAGAGAGAGAGAGAGGCAGAGACACAGGCAGAGGGAGAAGCAGGCTCCATGCACCGGGAGCCTGACGTGGGATTCAATCCCGGGTCTCCAGGATCGCGCCCTGGGCCAAAGGCAGGCGCTAAACCGCTGCGCCACCCAGGGATCCCTGGACAAGCCTTTGTACACAATAAGTTTAGTATCTGCAGAGGGTAGAATAATGAATCTACAGATATTTATGCTCAAGGAGAGCAAAGTATTTTATAATCTCTCTATTTTATAATCTCTCCAGTAAACTAAAAAAAGAGGACAAGAGAAGCTTATTCTTCTGACTCCTACTAGGTGCTCAGTGCCATTCTCAAATAACAGAGTAAAAAATTCTCTTAGAAATCACTGCAGCTTAGTTAAGAAGTACACTGGGATGTACCATTAAGGCTGGTGGCTGGTGGCTGTATTTCCCAAATTTTATGCAGGCAAGGATTTAAATGCTTCTCTTCTGGAAAGACTGTATTTGTTTAGTACTTTCTAAGTTATAGCATTCTAGGATTCTAATATGACATCAGTGGGGATCAATATATTCCAAAGAATCTAAGAAAGAAAAGTTCCCGGCACTATATAAAAGTGAATAATCTTGAAAACTTAGTATTAAAATTGCCTATAGTTATCCATCTTCCAGATGAGCCATAATTATATTACTCCATGTGATGACTGATGCTGATGGCCTCCCAGAGGATGGAACAAAGAGTAATGTTTTAGAAAAGGTACAAAAAGGCAAGAAGCATCACACTATCATCTGCATAACATAAATCATTACACTTGGGAAATAAGAGCTTCTAACTACAAAAAGTATTTTATTACCTGGTGTAGGACAAACTTTATAGGCATTCATCAGACAAGTAAGAAAGACAAACATAACTATGATTTTGTAGTAGAGACAAAGTCTAGATGGTATGGCATTCTGAAAATGCCAGAATGCCAAACTATTCTGCAAAAGCTCCTGGTCTGAATTATTAAGTAGCAACTTAGCTGTATAAAAAATATCCTTTGACATCAGTTCTGAATAGCTGCTAAAGAATAATGACTCCATACTCCTTTATGACTGAAACTGCTAGGAGTGTCTGAGTTATTCTTTAGTAATAACTGGTACCTGGTGATTCTTCAATGATAAGACGGCCAGGGTATTGTGAAAATATTGAGCTCTTGGACTGGAAAGTTGAATTCTTGCCTGCCTGTCACTCCCTCAAACTATGGATGATGATTTCTGATAATACAACTTCTACTGAAATATACTTCAATTTAATAATTTTTTTTTAAACTGGTGTTTTTAAAAACCTCAAACTGAAATCTTTTCAAAGGTTTCAGATGTAAAAAATACTTTTAGAAATTCAACAATATACTTTATAGATTTTACTTCTGATTTCATGCATGCTGTTACACATTTTGGGAACAGAACTAAACAACCACTTGAACATGAGCCATCCCCCAGGTTCAGAAAGATATACACATACATATTATCGAAACACAAAAGAATAGCTTAGTCAAAGAACACAAATGGAAAATTCTATTAAAGCAGAACTTACTTTCATTTAAGTATATACCCCAGTAAAATGGTCAATTTTTAAAAAAATCTTACCTGCTACTGAATTTGGTCGTGGCATAAGATACAGAGGAATAGACTGTACTGATTGTGATAAAACTGATTCCAAATTCCTCTCTGGGATCTTATTCAGACTATAGGTGGAAGCCGTCATGTTTTCATCTACTCGATACAAACAGGAATCCATGCTGGATTTTTGAGATTGCCAAGGTTTTAGGTTTCCTCCAGATCCTAATTCTTTACTGCTTTCCCCAACATATTTTGTGCGTTCTACGTTTTCAGAATAGCTTGTCAAGGTAGCTGAAAGACAGAGTAAAACAAGTTTAAAAAAACCCTAAAAACCTACAGATTAAGCTGTTTACTACTATCCAAAATCATAAATAGCTAGTAAGAGTAGTAGCAATATTATTTTTTTAAAAATTATTCATGATCATTTTATCTCTATCATGAAGTTTAAATAACTGAAAGCAAAATTTAACTATCTCTTATATATTTTCTCTCATATCTCTCCTATTTTTACTTTAATAACTCTATTTAAATGAAACTAAATACATTCATACATCAGTGCTAAAAGATCTACAGCTAGGGCCTATCAATGCTAAAAATTTCAGAATTTCATCAAAAAGGGATTGCTGGATAGCTCCCAAAGTCTCAAAAAGATCTTTATACTCTTTTAACCCATATTTTCCCTCATTTAAATTTATTTCCTGGCCCCTTATATGTAATTAAGAATTAGAAAAAACAAATGGTCCCTAAGTAGATGTTAATATAGGAGAAATAATCTGTCCAAATAAGGAGACAGTACAGGGCCTTCTTGAACAGGTAGCCTCTGCAGTTCTAGCTCTATGTTCTTTAATGAAATCAAACAAAAATTGAAAGGGCTTCTAGAATTTTATCTAGTCTTACCACTAATTATAAACAGGACTTCTAAACAAAAATTTTCATCAGCCATAGAAATGCAAGGATTAAAAACATTAAAATAAAGATTATAAAAATCTTAGCAATAATTCTAAGAATAAAAGAGGTCATCTCAGGAAAGCTTTTAATATGTTAGTGCATATTCTCTTCTTACATTTTCAATGTACCTGTTGTGAAAAGAAGAAACCTAAGTTTATTGGGTACTTTCCATGATTCCTTTTAGTGAGGTTTTCTCTTTGGAAATTTAAATGGAGTTCTGGACTTGGTAGTAACAAGGGGAAAATATGAGTTATAAAGGAAGAAACCCTGGTTGCCTTCAAGCTTTGTTGTTCTTTACAGAATAAGTTTTCCTTGCATCTGAGAATTAACTGCTACAAACTAGTCTCTGTATCCTCACTGCTAGTAAGGGAGTCTGGTTTTATGGCAACACCTCCCTGTCAATTCTGTCAGAGGGGGCAGTCACCGTTACACTTCTCAAAGATGACAGTGCTCCCCCCCCCCCACTCATACCAACTTGTGACACATCCTTTTTTTTTTTTTTTTAAGATTTATTAATTTATTTGAGAGAGGGGAGGGGAAGGAGGAGAGGGGGCAGAGGGGAGGGAAGGAACAAAGGGAGAGGGAGAATCCTTAAGCAGACTCCTGCTAAGCATGGGGCCCAATGCAGGGCTTGACCCCAGGACCCTGAGATCATGACCTGAGCTGAAATCAAGAGTTGACACTCAATCAACAAGCCACCCCGGAGCCTCAACACATCCTTTTTTATATATTGTCCCTGTTATCTTTTTTATACGTTGCTGGATTCAATGTTAGAATTTTGTTAGGCCTTTTATGTCTATGTTCATAAGAGACACTGGTCTGTGGCTTACTTTTTAATATAATTTCTTTGTCTGATTTGGTCTTAAGGTAATATTGGCCTCCCTCATTAATTGTTCTTTTAACTTCAGCCTCCTGGAGCAGTTTGTGGGAAAATGGTATTATTTCTTCCTTAAACTGTGATAGAATTTACCTGTGAAGGCATCTGGACTAAGTTTACCTTGTGGGAAAGTTTTAAACAACAAATTCAATTCATTTTTAACAGCTAGAAAGCTCTTTAGGTTATCTTTTTCTTCTCAAATGATCCTTGGTCATTTGTTATTTCCAGGATTTGTCCACTTCATCTAAACAGTCAAATTTATTGGCATAAAGTTGTTCATGACATTGCATTACCCTTTGTGGGGTCTGTAGTGACGTCCCCTCTTTCATTCCTGATATTGATAATTTATATCTCCTTTTTTTCCTGGTTAATATGACTAGAGGTTTATCAATGTTTTTTTCAAAGAACCAGCTTTCAGTTTCATTGATATCTGTTCATTATTTCCTATTCTGTTTACTTTGATTTGAAGTTCTTTTTCTTCTTTAAGTAGAACTAGTTTGCTAATTAAATAACTTCCTTCTTTTCTAAAATAAGCATCTAATGCTATAAATTTTCTCCTGAGCACTTCTTTATTACATTCTAAAATTTCTGATGTTTTGTTTTCATTATCATTCAATTAAAAATATTTTAAAATTTCACAAAATATTGTGATTTTTTTGACCTGTGTTATTTAAAAATGTGTTTAATTTCTAAGCATTATTGAAAATTCCCAATATTTTTCTATTATTGGTTTCTAGTTTAAACACAGTGTAGTCAGAGAACACAGTTTGTAATGGTTTAGGTCCATTTATCTTTATTGAGACTTGTTTAATGAACTAAAATATGGTCTCTTGGTGAATCTTCTGTGTATAGCTAAAAAGAATCTGAACAATGCTATTGTTAGGTGGACTGTCCTATAAAAAATAATTATGTCAAATTGGTTGATAGAACTGTTTAGGTCTTATACATGCAAATTGATTTCCTACTTGTTCTTTCAACCACTGAGAGATAAGAGTTAAAAATCTCTGTTTCTGCCATTTTATTTTATTTTATTTTTTTTATTTATTCATGATAGGCACACAGTGAGAGAGAGAGAGGCAGAGACACAGGCAGAGGGAGAAGCAGGCTCCATGCACCGGGAGCCTGACGTGGGATTCGATCCCGGATCTCCAGGATCGCGCCCTGGGCCAAAGGCAGGCGCCAAACCGCTGCGCCACCCAGGGATCCCTGTTTCTGCCATTTTGAAGCTAGATTTCTGCCACTTTGAAGCTTCATTATTCAGCGCATAAACATTTAGGATCATTATTTCCTCTTGATGAAATGTTCCATTTAGCACTATGAAATGATTTTCCTTGATAGGTCATCACTGTTTGCTCTGAAATCTATTTTGATATTCTTTGTTCTGAAATGGGTGAAGGAAGGAGATGACGAACATACATGATGGCCTTAGAACCAGCAGGAGCAGCAGGGACTTAATTTTCATTTACTAGCCCTTTCTAAGTCTTTTTGGGAGACTGCAACTAGTCATCCTCTTGAAGAACTGGATTTGGATCTCTCCTCTCATAAAAGAATTGAGAGTATCACAATATTATGTTCCCAAGTGAGACTAGATGCCAAAAGAGAATACTAATGATCAATCTATGTAGTGCAAGGGTTAAACTGGATTTGCCACTCTAAATTACTCACCTGCCTGTTGTCTGGCTACATGGACTCTAGCAAGGTGAGGACTATTCCCATGGGTTGGAGCTGGGCCCCTGTTATTAACATCCTGCTCCAGACTGAAGGGTTGCCTATAATGGCTATTCCTGGCCCTTTGGGATAATGATGGGCACAAGCCAACATCTGTCTGTATTGTATACTGCCCTATAGCCTCTCTCCTCTGACCCTAGACTTCCTGGTTGCCACTGAGACATATGAGATACAGCAGAGCTACTGGATTCAAGCACTTGTAAGAGTGGGGGAAATAGTATCGTATTAGGGCTAACATACCAATGTGAGAAGGGAACTAGCAGTAATATCACCTTCTAATTCCCCCTTCCACAATTCAGAAATGTATGATCTCTCTGAAGACTTTCAGTAGAATCAGGCAATCACCTTTGCCAGCTCTGTAATTCCTTTCCTTATATTTGCTTCTCCTCCTTTTCTGCCTTACTCCTCTTCATTCATATAGTGTTAGCACATAACTTTTAGTCTCAGGCTCTATTTTCTAAGAAATCTACACTAGGGAAGTCTTATTGATTAAAATGTTGGAACTATAGGATATTCTTAAAGCCCATCCAAGTGTTCAAGTCTGTTAAGATACTACGTTATTTCAATATACAGTCAAAACTACTCACTTTAAAAATTCATTTTATATATACAGACTTTCAGTCATGAGTAGCCCAATAGTTACTTTTTTTGCCACCAAACATAATGTTGTACCTTCTCCAATGAGATTATTACGGATTCTACAGCAATATTTTATAATTTCTAAATGTGTTCAGTGATAATGTATTTGTATTATGTATGCATGTATCTGTGTGTGTTCTTTAAAAACAGATGTATGCTATGTATGTATCCTAATTTCTGAAAATTGTCTTATTAATTTATAAAATATAAACTTTTTTTTCAGTAAAATTTGACTGAAATAATATTTCATTTGGTGTAATAAAGATGTGGTGATTCAGCTGGCTTTATAATTCTTGCAAGAAGCTTAGAGTTCACACAACTGCTATGGTCAGTATGCTGAATCAATCCAGAGAATGAAAACTGTTTCCCAGAGGACTTGTCTACATGTAAAATGTCTGTTATTTAACCCCTTACCTTTTATATTTTTTGTGTGTTGTGTTCAACAGAAGTTTTCATTATTAAGTCCCTAATCAGATTTGGCTAAGATGTACCTGTATCTATGTGGTCTTAGCCTGATATATATCCCAGAAATATACCCCTTTCCTCGAGATAAACCGTGAGCATATTCAGTACACCTTTACAGGTCTGAGAAAGTAGCAATGGGATTCACTATTTTAAGTATCTCAAGTAATTTATAAATAATATGTAGCTAGTTAAAACTGGTAGCTAGTTAAAACATCAAACTCCTGTAAACATAGCTAAATTATAACAAGGATGACAATAATAGTTATCTCATTTAAATAGAAGCTTTGGCAGAGATGCATGTTTGATAAATTAAACATGAGAAACTGATAATTAAAAGAGTGATGCTGAAAAATTTTTCAAAACTATAGGATCTATCAACAAAAATTATGAAAGTCCTAATCAGTGGTAGAAAGATTAGAGAAACTATGAGTTAATTTGTGGTACATAAAGATGGAATGATTCAGTGGCCTAAGGATCTTACTTTAGTTTTTTCTGGTGCACAATGGTCTACAATCATGGGGGCACAAAAAGCAAAAATAGACAACTCACACAAAATACCAGAAATAAAATTCTCTAGGTAACTATTCCCACTTACAAATTTTGTACACTTTTGCTTCATTGATGCTTTTCACTGAACTTGGTGGCTTTTGGCTAATTCCATTCAATAAATTTTTACTGAGCAACTAATATGTATCAGGCTATAGGAACAAGATAGGTCCTTAATCCTAGAAGAAGGACAATTTTGTGGCAAAAGAGATCATACACAGAAAAATGTATCGAAAATGATATGTTATTTTTAATAACAACAGGCTATTGTCTGTATATTTTTCAACTTTATATATGCATCCCATTTTATTCAACCATTCCTCTATAGTGAGACCCTATATAATTTAAGGTCATCAAGGTAACTGAAGCATCAGAGAAAGCAGTAATATTTTCATGTATGTGGTTACTACAAGTTTCAAAAGCCCAAAGCCCATGCATGCAGTCTATGTGCCAGATAAGCTGGCCTAGATGAATTAAGCACTCATATGTGTGAAGTTTCTATAAATGAAGTTGGACACAGTTCCTCACTGAAATATACATATTTGTTTCCCTAATCTATCATTATTTCTAATAATTACCAGGTGGAACAGGGAGAAAATATTGAGTCTCAAGTAACTGAAGAGATTTTTCTGAGACCTTCTCCATTTTGCTTCTTTGATATAGAAAAAAAAAATTGCTGCCTTAGTATAAAGAACTGTTTATGTGACATGTCTGTTCATACTGCCACACAGGCCAGGAGGAAATAATGTGAGGAAGAAGGAATCACAGGTGTATACACAGGCTTATTGTGAATAAAATTAACTTTATATCTTTCTAAACCAATTTTAGCAAGGTGTAATTTACATACTATAAAATGGACCCACTGTAAATGCACAATTCAATGATTTTTAGTAAATTTATAGATCAGTGCAATCATTACTGCAATTCAGTTTTAGAATGTTTCCATAACCCCTAGAAGATTCTTCATGCTGTTTGTAGTTAATTTCTGTTCTCATCCCAGTACCAGGCTGGAATTTCATAGAAACAGAATCACACAGTATGTAGTCCTTATGTTGGAGTCCAATGCATTCTGTAGCATTTATTAATAATTTCTTCCTCTTTATTGCCTAAATAGTATTCCACTGTACAGACAGTCCACATTTTGTACTTCCATTTGTCAACTGACAGACGTTTGGACTGTTCCCAGTTTTGGGCTACTACAAATAATGCTTCTTTCTGAGACATGTTTTCATTTCTCTTGGATCTATTCCAAAGACTGGGATCTGCTAGGTCATATTGTAATTTTCTGTTTACTTCATAAACATAAAAGTAACACATGAGGGTAATACATGAAAGTTCTAGTTTTTCCACACCTTTGCCAATACTTGGTACTTTTTTTAAAAACAGCCATTCTAGTAGGTGAGTGGTAGTGTCTCATTATGGTTTTAATTTGCACTTTACTAATGACTGATGATATTGAGGATCTTTTTCTCTGCTTATTAGTTATACAATGTATCCTGTTTGGTGAAATGTCTATCAAATGTCTTTTGTACATTCTAAAATAGGATTATTTGCAAACAGAAAGTGGAATCAGACCTATAAATACAGAGAACAAACTGATGGTTGCCAGAGGGAAGGGAAGGGGGATGACAAAAGGGGAGAAAGCGATACAGGTTTCCAGTTATGGACTGAATAAGTCATGGGGATGAAACGTACTGCACAGGGAATAACTGTCAATGATAATTGTGTATGTGTATGGTGTAGCAGTGTACAGTGACAGTGTATGTTAACAGATGACTGCTACACTTGCAGGGAGCACAGTATAAGGTATACAGGTATTGAATCACCACACCGTTTACTTAAAACTAATGTAACGTTGTGTGTCAGCTATACTAAAATTTCTTTTCAAATATAAAAAAATAAAATTGGTCTGTCTTCTATATTTTAAAATTAATAGGACTAATTTTTATCTTGACTTATTACTGTACTTTTGTTGATAGAGACTAAATTTTTAATACCATATAATAGTTCTAGGTCATCTGTCCTGAGACAGAATTATTTTAGAACTATGCATTGTCTGTAATAATTAGGGCCAGGGGTTTTGAAGTCATACAGACCTGAACTTTAATCTCAGCTTTGCCTCCTACTGTCTATATGACTTGAGACTAATTATTTTTGAATCTCAGTTTTTTTAATTCAAGGAAAGATTATTACATTATTATATAAGACAGAGTTACTTTACAACTGGACTGGTCCAGCCCTATGCTTATCTCTGGGGTTGCCAGTCTAGTACTGATTCTTTTTACTTACTAATGTGAAACATTAGGAAAACATCATCACAAACAACATGCATAGTCACAGATACTCCATCTTTATAGGTGTTAAGTGATATAAGACTATAGGATATAAGACCAAATTTGGCAATAAAATCAGGACTTAAAAACATTCTGAGATATGATTAAAAGAAATAATAATTTGATTAAAAGAAATTAAAAGAAAGAATTATACCATTCTAGAAAGAACTGTGACCTCCAGATAAACAAAAGGAGAAACAAAATGGACCCATGCTTAAGTTCATTTTGCTATATAAACCATACCAAAAAGGAATTGTTAAAATTTAACATGAAAAAGGAATAGTATAGAAAAATAAATATATCTCACGGAGGTTAAATTATTAAGATTTTTGCTTGAAGCTATATCTATATATATGTGGTATTATCAACTAGGCACATATATAAGACCATTATACTACTAGAGTTATACCAATAAAATAAAAAGGGAGAGTCACAGATATAGAATTACCATACAAATACCTGACAACTGTGTTGGTGACATTTCACCACATATTTAAGAAGGGTTGTAAATTTGGAGAGGGAAGCTATGATTGGAACAGAGAATGCTTTCTGTGGTAGAAATTAACTCATGTCTGGAGTGAATCCAGACTACACAGAATAACATAAGTCACGGTTATTTAAAATCTTAGAACCCTAGAGAGGAACTTTTTACATTTATAAACTTAAAAATTCAGGAAGTGTGCATTTCTAGTATTCTGATTCTTATAACTAGGATTCTACATATTTTGGTATGCTGTATGAGTGATATAGTCAGGCACATGAATTGCTAAAATTCTGATAACTATAAGTGGAAAATGCAGTGCATCATAAAGGATCACACTGAACTGACCTATAAAGGACTTTAAAATGTATAAATTAAAACATTTAATAACTTTTGTGCATTTTGTTAACAGGGCAGGATTTAAAAACAGAGCACTGATAACAGACCATCTTGGAAGTTTTTCTTTGAAATAATGAAAGCAATACGTAATTTGGAAAAGCAGATGTTTGTATAATAAGAGGGGAAAATACTTAAAGAAAGCACATTTAATAATTAATGCAGGTCAGTTGTGAGATTTCCAATAACAGTATCTTCAACTATTATTACTTATGTCACATTCAATTTTCTTCCAACTCAAATTGCATTAAAAAAAAAACAACAAAGAGAAACAAATCATTTCTCAAGATAAACTGTTCATATATAATTTGTTAACTATTCTACAGTTGAAGTAATTTTATGACCAGATATTATTCTCATTCTTCTAATTTTGCAAGCAAATGTTTCAGTATTTATACACATTAAAAAATGGAAGTTCATCATTCTTTTAAATTAGATCTGCTATCCACAAAGGCACTTATGGTACAAGGAACACAATTTTGGAAATTTACCAGAAAAAATAAATAGAGAAACACTGCCAGCTATAAGTCAAAGCAGTATCCCCTTTTTAATTTTCAGAACATACGAACATTTATTCTGAACATTACATGTGTTACGTTTCCCTTTGAAAGGTAACTATTTGTAAACAGATTTTGTCTGATATGTCAGCACCATCTCTTTTGCTTGGATAAAAACATTTCTAAAGCTTTGTTTTATATATGCCAACACAGAGGATAGGCAATGATATATACTCTAACAAAATCAACAGAAGAACCCAAGAAGAAGTGTGGCTGGGATTATAAAAGTCATTTTGCTAAAATTAATCATAAGAAAATTTAAGAGAACAAAATTAGTCAATGGAGAATTCTAATCTCTACTATTTATTCAAAATCTAAAAAATCTAATACTGATCTTGTACTTAATGGTCACTCTAAGTACTGCCAAAACATAATGCAAATTGCCAGGTCAGTCCTTGGTGCCCTCCCCTTCTCCCTTCAGCTCTTCTTTCATTTGTAAACATTTACTTAAGCACCTATTATGCTACCACATGCCGGTTACTGGATCAGGTGCTACAGATACAAATGAGTAAGGCAAAGTTTCTGCTAACAAAAAATTAACAGATTAATGGCGGGAAGCAGGTCCAAAACGTAATTATTACACCACACATTAAATGCCATGACATCTATATGCTCAGGTGTTATTGGGAACATGGAGTAATAATATATATTGGATAGGAGTTGGGAGTGGAAAACTGAAGAAAGATGGTGGTAGTAGTAGTGACAGAATACGTAACTGAATCTTAAAAAATCCATCGGAGTCTTTCATATGTAAGAGAGAGGAGATTACAGGCAGAATAGTCAATATGAGCAAAAGCAGAGAGGTGAAACAACTGGAATGCATCAGGTAATGATAAAGTCTAATGTTGCTAGAACAATATATACAAGGCTACAAGTAGTGGGAAAGAAGGCTGGAGAAATTGGCCATGGTCAGATCAGGAGGGTCTGGACTTTGTTTTATAGGTAAATGGAGTCAAAGGAGTGATATGATCAGATTTGATTTTTCAGGTAGTTCATGTCCACCTTATAGGTAACAGAATCAAAGTAAGTGATTTTCAGTTAATTTACTTTGGTGGTTGTGTGAAAAACAGACTTGGAAAGGACAAGATAAAAAGCAGAAACAAGACTTACATTTGCACTAATCTAAGTCAAAGATAATGAGGACTGCCAAGGCAATACTAAGAAAGATGAAAATCAAATCCAGGGATGAGAAATTTAGGGTGGGGGAAGGGAAGTGGGAAGGACTCCTCTCAGCTTTCTAGCTTAGGTTCCTGTGCATGTAGTGAATATTCTGGACAACTTTACACCAATAAATTTGAAAAAGATAAAAGCCATAACTAAGGAAAACAGATTAAAGAAGAAAGAGAAAGCTTAAAAAGTCCTATAGTATTAAATACAATGAAGTAGTAATTAGGGGTGCCTACATCACACAGTGAGTTGAGTGACCAATCGTTGGTTTCAGCTCAGGTTTGCGGTATCAAGCCCTGCATTGGGCTCCATGCTCAGTGAGGAGTCAACTTGGGATTCTCTCTCTCTTTCTCTCTGCCCCTTCCCATTGTTCTCTCTCTCTTTCTCAAAAATAAAATATGAAAATCTTAAAAAAAAAAACACACATAATGAAATAGTAGTTACAAAAATCTACATGAGTATCAGGTCTGGATTATTTTAATGGCAAGTCCTACTACATATTCAAGGAACAGATAATTCTAATCCTCCATAAACTATTTCAGAAGTTAGAAAAAGAGGCTACTCTTCCACATTTTCTCTATTTTGCTAAAATATTTAGTCACTTAATGACTGTATCTTTGTAAAGACTTCTCCTATAAATAAATCACAAATTAGAAATTATCATGCTAAGTCCTGAGGATATATAAAAACTGTAAGACATGAATCCTGCCTTTAAGAAGCTTTGCAATAAGTTTTGAAATCAAGATATGTGAGTCCTCCAACTTTGTTCTCTTTTTTCAAGATTGTTTTGGCTACTCAGTGTCCTCTGAGATTCCACATGAATTTTAGGATGAGTGTTTCTATTTCTGCAAATAATTTTGGATTATGATAGTAATTTCACTGAATCTATAGATTGCTTTGGAAATATTATCACTTTACCAATATTAAGTTTTCCAATCCATAAACACAGAATATATCTTCATTTATTTAAATTTTCTAAAATTTCTCAAGCAATATTTTATGTTTAATGTACTGGTCTAAGTTTAGTGTACTGTTTAGTGTACAAGTCTTTTATCTCCCTGGTTAAATTTATTTCTAAGTATTTTATTCATTTTGATGATATTACAATAGGATTATTTTCTTAATTTTCTTTTTGAATTGTTCATGATTAGCATGTAGAAATGCAACTGGTTCTTGGCTGTTCATTTTATATCCTGCAACTTTGCTGTAAAATATATTCTTTTCATTGGGGCACGTGGGTGGCTCAGGTCATCATCTCAAGATCTTGGGACTGAGCTCCACATCAGGCTCCCTCCTCCTCAGTGGGGAGTCTGCTTATCCCCTTTCCTCTGCCCCCACTACACTACTTATGCTAGTGAGCACTCTCTTGCTCTCTCTCTCAGATAAATAAAATCTTTAAAAAATATTCTTTTCATCTACTTATTTTAAATAAAAAATTCACATGTTGATATATATGCATTTAAGTAGTAGAGATATATTTATTTGCCATGGTATTAATATCTGCCATACCATCTAAATAAATATTTTGCTTTGATAACTTTTAGAAGGAAGCCAAATGAGGATGAAATATTTTCTTTATGTCTAGCCTTTTCAGCTTTTATCATTTGTTGACCAACCTCTCCTTCATCCCTTCCCCTGAACCTTTTATCTTTTT
Source organism: Canis lupus dingo (assembly GCF_003254725.2). Classification (NCBI taxonomy): domain Eukaryota; kingdom Metazoa; phylum Chordata; class Mammalia; order Carnivora; family Canidae; genus Canis; species Canis lupus. The sequence goes on from NC_064251.1 coordinate 15,262,332, forward strand.
TGACTTGCCAACATTACACTGACCAAATTCTTTTGTCTAAGTACTCCTGTCCACTGGCTCATTCTCCCACCTCTCATTTCCTGCTCAATTTGAATGTGCCCTAAGATTCTGTGCTCACTCCTGTTTTCTTCTCTGTGCATCTCCTTTCTTCAGATTCCTCATTTCTCAAAACTTAACTCATTTCCACTTGACTGACTCCCCTTAGTAAGTATACAATAAGCAATACATATATAAAGAACTGAGAGCCTCCATGAAGCTCTACTAGTTCAGTGAGGAATGAACATTTTCCAAACCACTTCTGTTAGCAGATAGATGAATTTACAGGAAGAGGTAGACAAAACTTCTTCTATCCACCCCTTCTTTTATCAAGTAATATCTTTAAAGAAGTGGTTAAGCAGGGAGGGATGCCTTTCATTTTGTTTACCTTTATTTCTCTTTCCAACATCATTAAAAAGAAAAGGATACATTATATATATATATCAACAACTCAAAAGCAGAATTTTTGAAAACCTTAAGCTTGTATAATTATTTTAAAAAGAAAAAAAAATCCAAAATGACTAACATAAAAATGAACTCACCAATAATGCCACTATCTCTGCTTTCAAGGGTAGAGGTTGGACTAGTAACAGCCCCATAGCTGCAATCCTTGGCAGTTGCATTTGTACTGACTGGCGGGAGGGTGGAACAGGGGCTGCTGGCTGGTGGAGACGCAGTGCTACTTGTCAGGGTGGAACAGGGACTTATCCGCTGGGTGATTGCTGAGGTCTGAAAAATTGGAATGAAAAACAAACAAGATAAACTGATCAGCTGTTAAAGTAAAATGTATCTTATGGCAAAACATACGCTTTGATGAGAAAAAGAAGAAAAATCTTATATACATAGCTTTTACATCTATGAGGTACTAGTTATTTTTTGCCTTCTAGGATAAGATATTCTGCATTGTATAATTAAAGTGCAACTAGATACATTTAACACAAGCAGAGACCATGGCCAGTTTTTCTGCCTAAGAAATTTCTAGTGACAGGTATTCTTTATCACTGCCATGAATTCATAGAGGGATTTTTTAATTAAGCACAAGTTGTCCTTGCTTTTTCCTATCAATAAAGCTATTCTGAAGGCACAGAACTTAGTCTTGTTAATACTTTTCTTCGGATGAAAAAAAATATAAGTGCAGTCAAGAAAAAATAAAAGTAAGGTTCTTAATGCGAAAAAAAAAAAGCTTTTTTTTTTTTTTTTGATATATAGGTGGCTGCCCTGAGTTAGTAAGGGAATGCAGAGAAAGTGCCTTATGCTAAAAGTCTATCAAACAACGTTCATTTCAAATAGAACTAAATTTCTCCGTAGAAACTGATTATAGACTGAGAGTGCTTTGTATCTTAAATGATTCTTATATCTGAGGCCATTTCAATGTTTTTGATGGGAAGGAATGAATAATCACCAAAAAGACTGGTGACAATATATTCTGGCTTACCTAATTTATTGACAATCCACTTTTCTTTAGCTCTTGTCTACCTAAATAAACTGCTGAAGTAATGAACAAAAGCATATATTTTTTCAAATACTAAAAAATTTTATCCTTTTCAAAATGTTAAGTGATCAGTGGCAAAACTACTTGAAGGGACACTGATGATAAATTTGACATCTTTAAATGCTAAATTTAAATGAAATTTTTCAACTTCTTCACTTATGGAGTCACTATTTACATTCCTTCCACTAAAATTGAAGATTTAAAATTAACAACTTGACTGGAAAATGTGTTAATCACTAGATATGATACTATTAAGGCTCTTTTACTTATCCTAAAATGAGTTTCAAATACAATCCTTTGTATTTAATCACATGTGTTGAATTCAGGTTCTGATTTTAATTTAAATGCTATAACTAGGTCATAAAAGATCCATTCAATTTAAAGTACAAGTGACACTTTCAGAACCTTGCAACCAAGCAAATCTTTTCAACAATATTAATAATATCAGGAACTGATTTTTGTTAGTCATACCATAAGCCCTCAGATCTATGTCATTTCTCTTCTACTATGTAATTTTTCTCCAGAGGGGGAAAGAGTTTCAATTTCTTTGTAATGTCCTCTATTTTTATAAAATGATGTTGGCCTACCAGAGCAATGAGTTTTAATTGGGCATGCAGCAGAATCACCTGTAGAATGTAAAAAGTAAGCTCCCCAATGAAATTGACAGTTACAGAGCCCCACACCCCAAACTTACTGAATTAGAATTCTCCCTAGTTAGAATCTAACATGGCAATTTTTAACCTCCTCACTCTCAGTTTAAAAAATATGTGGGTAGATGAAACGAACTATACTAGGGTTTGTTGGGTTTTTTTACATTGAATATATCTATAGTCATTCTATATTGAAAAAGTTCCATTTTGGTATGAATCTATTACTTCCACAGCAACTTATTTCCATTTTTAGACAAGATTCTCAGTCTGTTCTTTGAGAAAGGAAACTGTATTATATACATAATACAGCCACTGTTGAGGTTAAGCCTAAACAACACTTAACTACTTTTACTACAAGTTGTTTTCTATAAAATAAAGCTTGTATCACAGAATGTATGCTTTAAAAGCTTTAACTGTTAAAAAAAAAAAAAGCTTTAACTGTGAAAGCAAAGCTTAAAGATTAAACCATTTAGAAAGTAGATATTTGTTCATGAGTTATGAATTAAAAAGTAGGTTTCATATTTATTTAAAGAGGCTAGCTAATGAGATATAGAAATCTTTTCTAGGCACAGAAAGACAACCTTAACTGTTCTCCATGCTTTAAGCTAAAATGGACATCTAAGTAAACTACTCCACTCATAAAACCTTTCAGTGGTTTTTTCATTGTGTTCTCTGGAAGGATCACAAACTCCCAGTCTGGTTTCTTAAAGGTTCTACATATGTACAAGGTAAAAACTTGATGCAAGAAATTCCTAAACTACATCCTCCTACTCCAGAAACTAAGTGAAGGAAATACAGTGGTTGACTATCACCTTCAGGACTTTGTCTTTTGCAAAAAATGATACACACTGACTTGTCTGTGCTGGATTCTGTCCTTTCTAGTATAATTCTGAGGATGCCATTACTATTCAGGTCTTCCTAAACAAAGCAATCTATCTTTGTTAGCATGCTGTTTAGCTCGGAGGAAAGTCACCAAATGAACATGACCTCCTAATTTTTAATAACCTTCCTATGACCAGAAATTCCAATGATCAATTTAGTCACTTCCTCCTGTGACTCCAAGATAGTTTCGTGGTATACTATATTCCAAGAAGGCTATCATGTTAATATTTTACATCTGTTCAATGCTTTACAGTTTAAAAGATTTAATATACTATTTCATTTATTCCTTATCAACCAAGTATAAGGCAAAATGAATATTATTTCCCTCGTTAAGAAATGTGAATATGAAAATTGCCCTAAAGAATGAAACTTATAAAATAATTTCCTCAAATCATAGTTCCTGCCTATATTTATACACTAATTATACTGCATAGTATTTTATATCTTTTGTTTATATAGCATTTTATAGCTTACAAAGTAATTTCATATTCATCCTTTAATTTGATCCACACAACAATCCTGTCAGGTATTATTATTTCATATTACCCTGAAACAGTATGGTGTAGTTGTAAAGAATAGAGGTTGTAAAAAGCAGACTGCCTGTATTTGAATACTATTCCATCATTTTGTAGTAGTGTGTTTCCACATTTTTATCTGAAATGTGGAATATCAGTGGACCTTACCACATTGAGTTGTAAGGAAGCTTACACAAAATAGTGCAAATAAAGCAACTAGTACAATGATTAGCATGTTAGTAAATGCATTTAAATGTCAGCTGTTATTGCCTATGAAAAACCTAAAGTTCAAAAAGGTTAAGTGACATGTCTGAACTTAAAAAATCATAGATGGTAGAGTTGGAACCAGGACACAGATTTCCTATTTCCGGGTTCAGGGGCTTTTCTTTTTTCTTTCTTTCTTTTTTTAATTGAAGTATAGTTGACACACAATGTCACATAGCTTCAGATGTATAACAGTGATTCCAACAAGTTTATGTTATGCTATGCTCACCACAAATGTGAGTTTTCTATTATTAGAAACAAGAGGATCCTTGGTAAATACTCATACTGTAGCATCACATTCCTTGGTCATTATTAGAACAGTCACATTTTAACTTGACATATATACCAAGAAAGAAGTAATAAATAAAATAAAAATGGATATTTTACTTATAACAATATCAAAAAAGCCCTTAATAGATATCATTCCCATTTTTTATTCACAGGGCATAGCATGCCAACACTATTACAATATAAACTGTATAGAGGGCCTGGGTGTCTCAGTTGGCTAAGTGTCTGCCTTCAGCTCAGGTCATGATCCTAGGATCCTGGGATCGAGCCCAGCATCAGGCTCCCTGCTCAGCAAGGAGTCTGCTTTTCTCTCTACCTCTCCCTGTGCTCCTAGCCCCTACTTGTGCTCTCTCAGACTCTTGCTCTCTGTCTCAAATAAATAAATAAAGTCTTAAAAAAGAGTTATAATATAAACTGATTAACAAAACCATCAATCCCTACCATCATGAACCTTACACTCTTGTATGATACAGACAATAAAACAAAATAAAACAAAACAAAAACCCACAACTAAATATGGAAGATAATATAGTCATGATTAAGAACTCAAAAGAAAATAAAGTAGTAGGATAAGGGGGTATTGTGATGGGCAGGTGCTACCAAAAATAGTTAAGGAAGGCTTGCCTGAAGAGGTAACATCTGAGCAGAGCACTGAATGAAATGAGCAAGTGAGTTATGGGGGAAGCACTTTCCAGTATTAAGGGAATGCTCTGTGTCAGAGGAATGACTCTCTGCCTGAAAGGGAGAAGGGATGGGCAGTGTAGGAAAGGTAAAAGCAAGGGGTCAGATCAGGTTGTGCCCTTCTGACCATGCTGAAGATTTTAGATTTAATTCTAAATGTGATGGGAAAACAGTGGAAGATTGAGAGCCCAGAAGGAAAAGGATCAGATTCACATTTTACAAGGATCACTGTGGCTCTTGTGTGAACAGACTATAGGGGAGCAGAGACATATTAGGAGGCTGTTTATTCATTCAGTAAATATTTACTGAGCAGACAAAGCCTACATGATTTGCTGAAAGAAGTGAGTGTGTAATATGACATAAACACTCAAGAATGGTTCCAATGCTTTTGTCCTAAGCGTACAGGTAATAGAACCTACTCAGAAAACACTGCAGAAGGAGCAGGTTCTGGGAAAAACTCTAAGAGTTCAGTTTTTGACATTTTAAGTGTGAGCTGTATCTTGGACACACAGGTAGAAAAGGGAATACAGGTAGCCAGAAATACACAGGAGTTAAGGGGAAAGGCAGGGTTAGAGTAATTCAGGAGTTAAGAGAGAAAAAAAAAATGGAGGAATTTCAGTATGATTAGACTCTCCAGGCATCTGAATTTTATAAAAACTGTCCAGGTGATTATAATGTGCAGCCAGCAAAACCAATGACTGAGGGAATGAGGACATAAACAGAGAAGTGAGGAGAGAGCTCCGGAACACCTGAACATATGATCTATAAATATATCTGAATAATCCTTGATGACTATGATTTTATGACAAAACATATGACATAGACTCTTCACAAATATTTGTTAAGAATATATAAGATGAAATCAATTTGTCATCTTGTAGAATAAAACGATTCACTACAGGACATACATTTTAAAAATTAAGACCACACAAATGAATCTGAGTCTACTTCCTTTGGTACATTTAAACTAAATAATAGTCAAAAGAAAAAAAAATCTATGAAATAAATTTTTTTTCAAATTGCTGATACTTTTTAACTTTCTGACATGAATATTTGGATTCTTAATTTTTCAGATTTTCACTTTCTAATATATATAATTCAAAACTAAAATTTTTGAGCACATCTTTAACAAGTTTTATATACTATAAATATGTAGTTATATTTTGTTATATTTTGTTATTATTTCAGTTTAAAATATTTTCTAATTTCTTGTGGTTTCTTCTTTGACTGAAATGCTATTTGAAAGTATATTAATAGTCAAACATTTAGGGGATTTTCTAAATTGTCTTTTAGCTACCGTCTTCAAGGTTATTATTTTGTAATTGATTAATTCTACTATTATCACAGCAACTGTAATCCAAAATTTGCTGAGACCTGCTCAGCATATTGTCAGTTTGGTAAATAATCCATATGTACCTGAAAATGAAGTGTATTCTACATAATTTCTGGATGTAGTGTTCATATTAAAATGTCAATTGTTTCTTGGCTTTACACTTATTTATTTCCTCATTCACTCCATAAATGAATCAAACCTTTAAAGTGGCTTTTTAAATCTAAGACTGAAACTAAAAGGTGTTTCATAAACTAAAGAAATACAGAGATTATGGAAAATTAAGCTATATCTTTAGGGCTCAAAGTCATTCAACAATTGGGAAAAACACCTACACACAACCTGCAACATTTTTCCTGGTATAATAGGCTGATTTATTCCATGTTTCACAGGTGCCAGCATGCAGTTTACCTGATTTTCATCCTGTACTTCCATGTTGTATTGGTCACCTGGCTGAACTTCCGTGACTTTCTCTCCAAGGAGGAAACCCAGACGAGTCATGAGTGTGTTTGCTGCCTCATCTACAGATGGAGGGGGACCAAGTTCCTGTTCAGCATCACCTATAACAGGCAGACATTGAAACACATGAATCTTTCAAAACAAAATGGCTTCATTCTGCAACTATTCTTACATTCAATTTGGTCATTCCCTTTGTTTTCATTTTAAATCCAAAATTACAAGGTCCCTGCCTAGACACTGATTTTTCCCACTTTGGTGTATTATAACTGATATATTTTCTCGGATTATCCTTAATGTATCTACTTAAAACCTGAGTTTGATAGAGTGTTTGTAACTTACTGAATAGAAGTTTCCAATTCTTTGGCAGTTAGGCTTCCAATTCAGTCCTAGTCTTGGGATCTAGTTCCTGCCACAATCCCCACCTTCATTCAGGTTCTTTTATTTTCTTTTTCTTTCCTCTTACAATTTATGTAATCTTTTTTTTCAATAGATTTTGAAATCAGTTCAAGCTTATAAGAAAGTTTCAATAATACAAAAAATATTTTTTCTTAACCATTTGAAGGTATAGACATGTCCTGTTATCCCTAGTTAGTATGTATGTCCTACAAGTGACATATTTATATATTATATTTATAATACTGTGTTAACTTTCCTCACTTGGTTAAAGTAGTGTTTGCTAGATGTTGCCACTCCAAAATTATATTTTTCTCTTTGTAATGAATAAGTATTTTGTGGGGGGACATTTTGCATCCATGCAAATACATCTCACTTCTCAATATATTTTTAAATTAAAAAATATTTTTTGCAATAAAATATACTTACCAAGATTTTCCATTTTAACTAATCTTACATGTACAGTTCAGTGGCATTAAGTTCATTCACAGTGTTGTACAGCCACTGCCACTGTCCATTTCTAGAATTTTTCATCCTCCCTCAAAGAAACAGCACCATTAAATAAAAACTCCCCATTCCATCCTCTTACTAGCCCCCCAGCTAACCTCTATCCCACTTCCTGTCTCTATGAATTTGCCTATTCTCAGTACCACATAAGTGGAACCACACAATATTTGTCCTTTTACGTCTTGCTTATCTGAATTTGCATGTTTTCAAGGATCATCCATGTTGTAGCATGTATCAGAACTTCACTCCTTTTTATTAATAAATAATATTCCACTGTATGTATACTACCATAGGTTATTCAACTGATGTTGGACATCTGGGGTTGTTTCTGTTAGGTATTATTAATAATGATAGTATGAACTGGTGTAAAAGTATCAGTCTGAATCTTTCAATGACTTTTTGCCCACTATTTTTTAGCATTCACTAATGTTTCTTGGTTAAATTAATTACTACCATGCTTGTCATGTAGTGATTTTTCTAAACCCATCACTCTTTCTACAGTTTAGTTTCTTTTCCTTACCTATTTATCTGAACCAAACAATTCCTATCTACTAATAAGCTATAATCTGTTACTCTCATTATTTGTTTTGTTGCTCCAATTGTCCCAGATTTGGACAGGGGAAGCCCTTTGAATTTGGCTCTTGTAACCTTTAACAAATCCGTGTCATTTTCTGAGCATTATTTTTCTTTCTGGTACAAGATGTTCCAAGCTCATTTTTTACTTTCCCTGTCCTAGCTCTAGAATCAGATGCTTTTCCAAGAAGCCCTGGTTCTTTTTGGTGGAGAAAGGCATATAGAATATCAGGTATACTCATGGCAATTAGGATGCCACCATCCTCCAGATCCACTTGGACAGATATAGGCAGTATAATCATGCACATACATACATACATGTATATATACGTACATTCACACATCTTTATATTCATTTTCACTTATAAATCTGTATATAAATACACTCCCCAAAAGTTCCTGGGGACTTCCAATTCAATTCCAATTGGAAGTCCAATTCAATTCAATTCCAATTCAATTCCATAAGGTAAATTCTAGGGTTTTTTTTTTCCAAAGTTGTAAATTTGCACTCCAATAGTGAGAAATCTGGCTCTCAATGTCCTTGCTTAATCTGTTCCCCCTTCACATACAAATGTCACCGCTGTTCATTGCTGCCCTGCTCTACTCTCCCTCATTGGAATCCTATCTCATGCCACAGGAGCTGGACTAGCACTTTTCCCACAGTCAGGGTTATTTTATTTTATTTTTAAGAGAGGGAGAGAGAGTGCACGGGTGTGAGTTGGGGTGAGGCAGAAGGAGAGAATCTCAAGCAGTCTTCCTGCTGAGCTGGGAGCCTGATGCAGGGCTAGATCCCAGGACCCATGAGATCATGACCTGAGCTGAAATGATGAGTCAGACACTTAAACCTGAGCCATCCAGGCCCCCCATGGTCATTTTTTTAAATTGCTATATAATTCATATACCATAAACTCTATCCTCTTAAAAATGTATAATTCCATGGCTTTTCGTATATTCATAAGGTTATACAACCACCCTCACTTTTTTTTTTAAGATTTTATTTATTTATTTGACAGAGAGAGAGTGCCAGAGAATACAAGCAGGCGGAATGGCAGAGGGAAAGAGAGAAGCAGGCTCTTCGCCAAGCAGGGAGCCGGAAGCAGGGCTTGATCCCAGGACTCCAGGATCAGGACCTGAGCCAAAGGCAAACACTAAACCGACCGAGCCCCCTAGGTGTACTCTACCATCACTTTCTAATACTAGAATATTTAAAAAACCCCAAAAAGAAACTCCATTAAGGTTCATTTTTGCCCTGAAATTTAGATCCCTCTCCCCCAAATGCCTGATCACTGGTATTCATTTTAATACTCTGCTTCCAGACTGCTACATTCTTTCCATATAATTTGCTTTTCAGGTTCTCTATTTAGGCTATTTTTCAATGGTTACCAATTATAGGAATTACTCTTTTAAAACCTTTTGACTGAGGGATGCTAAACAAAGTCAGTATGAGGTTTTTACTTGGACTCACCCTCAAGAGAAACTTATTTCCAAGTAGAGAATTTATAATCATTTTTTGGCCTTTTGGCTAAGATAAATACAAATAGAGAATTTACAGAAATCATACAAAAAGGAGCCAGGGAATGCAAGATGATCTACTCTAAATGTGATGTATAAATAATTTATTTAAACTATCTGCTTAAACTAATTTGATTCATGGTCAACATTTTTTCAGATTTTGTTAGTCCGACTTTATAACAATCTAGGTAGCACAGATCCCATAGGACATTACAAAAAAAAAATTTTTTTTTTCTCAGTGAGACATATCCTTTCAATGCAGCAAGCATTAGCTATAATGTCATCTGGTTCAATGCCAAAATATAACAGTTTCTTAATTTTTTAGGATATTCAGTCTTATACATTAAACCACTCCATATGGCAAGAAAGTATGATTTACATGGTTATTATCCAGTTTACATTTATCTTAGCTTCTCTACTAAAGTTATAAGCTGGGGTCAGAGGAATGGATTATATGTGTATTTTTATATACTATTATTGAACTCAAGTGTTCTATCTGTGGAAAATCTATATAGAACTTTCACTGAATTTATGTCAAGAGTTGAAAAATAGGTTCTATTTTCTCTTCCCTACTTCCTTTCTAAGTCAACAAAAATAGATTTCTTGCCATAGAACAGATATAATAGAATCGATGTTATTTTTATTTACAAATATTTAAGTTTATATAGTCCGTGCTGCCCTCCTGCCCTCCCTAAGAATGAAAGCTTCTTATTCCTTGATAAAATAAAAAGGTAACTGCTACATTCAAACTGATGAATTACCCTTTCCCTTTCTAAAGATTAAACTAGCTAAGCTTTTCCAAATTCTTCTTAACGTAGATTCCTGACCTCTATATATTCTGGGGCTCCATTTTGTTTTTTTCTAAGAAGGTATTCTGATAATTATCAAATTTTTCTATGTACACATTAACACTAGGTACCATGAGGATTTATATAATATGAAGGATGTATAGTCATTGACTTTAAAAAGTTTATAATCTATATGGAAAATAAGACAGATTATATGATTCATTTAACATGGTGTTTATTGTATACAAATCACTGAACACTTTTACAAATATTAACTTATTCAGTCTCTATAACAACTTTATGAAATAGGTATTGCTATCCTCATTTTACAGATGAGAAAATTTAGGCACAGAGAAATTAAGTCACAAGCAATAAATGGTAGAGCCATGTTTACAACCCAGGCTCCCTGACTCCAGAATCAATGCTCCCAATTAGTATGTTATATGGCTCCCTCACTGGAAAGTAATATTATAAATAGGTCTAAATAAAAGACAACTTCTTATAAGCCATTGTTTATATATGATATTGTGATATAACAAATACATATTTGGTCCTTGTTCCCAGTTGTTGGAACTAAGCTCCTAAACTATTGGAATTGGCTGAGTGACAGTAGTCAGAGAAGCATCTTTTCTTTTTTTTTTTTTTTTGAGAAGCATCTTTTCTTTTCCATATGCCCTTCTGTGGTGACTCGTAGTGGGTCATTAAACAGCTGCAGGATGGCGGCTCGTTGCCAGAGGAACCAACCATGTAGTTATAGGGTTAGAACTTTCAACGCCTACCCTCCCAACCTACAGGGAGGGGAAAGGGGCTTAAGACTGAATAAATCGATCATGGTCAATGATTAATCAATCATGTCTACATAATGGACATGTTTAATATTTTCATGGATTGAGATTTGGAGAGCTTCTAGGTTGATGAACATATCCACATACTGGGAGGATGGTGCATCTAAATTCCACAAGAACCCAAATCTCTGTGCTCAAGACTTTTCTGGACCTCCCCTTACATACCTCTTTATCTAAATGTTCATTTGTATCATTAAAGATATCCCTTATAAGGGTTGCCTGGGTGACTCAGTTGATTTAGCGTCTGACTCTTGACCTCAGCTCAAGTCTTAATCTCAAGGTCATGAGTTCAAGCCCCATGTTGGGCTCCATGCTAAGCATGGAGCTTACTTAAGAAAAGAAAAGAAAAGAAAAGAAAAGAAAAGAAAAGAAAAGAAAAGAAAAGAAAAGAAAAGAAAAGAAAAGAAATCTCTTTGATAAACTGGTAATACTGAAGTGCCTTCCTGAGTCCTGTAAGCCATTTTGTGATTTTTGAGAATATCATACATAAAAAATTATATAGTATGCAATCTTTTGAGATTGGCTTTTAAAAAATTCAGCATAATGCTTTTAAGATCCATTCAAATTGTTGCCTGTTTCAAAATTTGTTCCTTTTTATTTCTGGGAAGTAGTAATATGTTGCATAGATGTACCACATTTTGTTTAACCATTCACCTGCTGAAGGACATTTGGGTTGTTTCCAGTTTCTGGGTATTTTGAATAAAACTACTACAAACATTGACGTACAATGTTTTATGTGAACATAAGCTCTAGTAGATACAGACCAGGAATTCTGCTAAACATACTACATTATACAAAAGAGCTCGCCCTAACGAATGATTAGTTAGCCTCAAGAGTCAACAGTACTGAAGCTGAGAAACCCTGAAATAGCTAAAATCACTTTACCCTTAAAATCTGTCAAACTGTATATATTCTTATTTGTTCTTCTTCTTCTTCGTTTTTTTTTTTTTTTTTTTTGGAGAGAGAGAGAAATAGAAAGAGAAAGAGCAGGGGGAGGGGCAGAGGCAGAGGGAGAACTAGATTCCCCGATGAGCAGGGAGCCCAACATGGGGCTCAATCCAAGGACCTCAGATCACGACCTACTAAGGCTAAGGCTAAGGTTAAGGCTGAGGCTAAGGCAGGCGCTCAACTGATGGAGCCACCCAGGTACCCTCAATCTGTTATTTCTGAGGATTCCTAGAATTACTTTAATTTCTGGCTCATATTGAATTTTTAGTCTTTAGATTGTTTCCTTCCTGAGTGTGGGGTTTGTTTTCTGCACTACTCAATTCTGCTCCCCCTCCCCCACCTAGGGTACCTGCTCTTGTAATTCTCAAAATTCCTCTTAAATCCTCATATCAAATATTTGCTGTCAAAATGCCTCTTGGGGCACCTGGATAGCTCAGTTGGGTTAAGTCTAACTTCGGCTCAGGTCATGCTCTTGGGGTCCTGGGATCAAACCCTGGGGTGGGCTACACGCTCAGTGGGATGTCTACTTCTCCCTCTCCCTTTCCCTCTGTCCCTCCCCTGTGGTCATGCTCTCTCACTCTCAAATAGATAAATAAAATCTTTTAAAAAAATTCCTCTTCAATCTTTGTACCAAATGTTTTACCCATTTTTTGTCTCATCCATGATCATTCAGGCAACATGAAAAGGATGTCATTTTTATAACCAAACACACCATTAAGGTATATCCCTAAACAAAGATAGTACTTTCCTTGAGTGGAATTCTACTGTGACTTCTTTAATAATGATGAATTTGGAGTATGATAAACAAAACGAGATGATCACTCTAAGACTATTTTACACAAAATAAATCATACAACCTTCATATATTCTCTGGAGATTAAAACTATTTAAATTTACAGCTCTTATTTTATCTTGGCTATTTGAGAGAAGTGTATTTATGTATTAGGCTTTGCTCCCAGAACACTGAAAGAAGAGTACAGCACCATAAGAACTAAAATTTACATGGTAATGGAAAGGTCCAGGAATAGTAAAGAAAACTTATAGAAGAATGACTTCTCTTACTTAATATAATTAATTTAATTTAATATAATGCTAAAGCACTTAAGACAGTATGACTGACACAAGCATAAATAAAAAGACCAATGGAACAGAATAAAGAACTGAGAAGCATATCTATACACATATAATTCATCTGATTTTGGCCATGGGTGAGCCACTGCCATATTTGAGTCATAGGATGGTATTTTCAAAAATTGATGATGGATCAATGTATGAATAAAAATAAAACCTGCTCCTACCTCATACCATATACAAAAATCAATTCCATATGGATTACAGAACCAAATATGAAAGGTAAAACAATAAATTTCCTGGAAGATAAACTAATAGAATATCTGCATGACTTAGGACTAGGCAAAGATTTCTTAAACAGGACACAAAAGGCACTTAGCCACAAAAGAAGATTGGTTTTTAGTGGTTTATTAATAAGAAAAACTTCTGTTCACTAAAGACAGCATTAAGATGGTAAAAAGGTAAGCCATAAGGTGGGAAAAGATTATATACATATATATATATATATTTTTTTTTTTTTTTAAGATTTTATTTAGGGCAGTCTGGGTGGCTCAGCGGTTTGGCGCTGCCTTCGACCTGGGGCCTGAGCCCGGAGATCCGGGATCGGGTCCCGCGTTGGGCTCCCTGCATGGAGCCTGCTTCTCCCTCTGCCTGTGTCTCTGCCTCTCTGTCTCTCTGTGTCTCTTTATTCATGAGGCAGAGGGAGAAGCAGGCTCCAAGCAGGAAGCCCAATGTGGGACTCGATCCCCAGACTCCAGGATCACCCTGGGCTAAAGGCAGAGGCTCAACTGCTGAGCTATCCAGGTGTCCCAGGAAAAGATATCTTTAATTCATATACTCAACAAAGGATTTCTTTATAGAATATATAGAGAACCCATACAAACAACAAGAAAAATAAAGACAATTTCATCAAAAGATGAACAAAAAAAAATCTATATAAGAATTTACAAGAGGATGTCCAAATGTCCAATAAGCATATGAAAAGCTGGTTCAACATTACTGGAAGATGAAGACCAAAATCACAGTGAGATACTACTACATATGTATAGCACAGAATAGCACACAAAATAAACAAACCCTGAATAATACAGGGTAAAAAAAATACTTAGATACTGCTATACTGGTAGAAATGTAAATTGGTAGCACTGAATTTGGGAAAAATTTTAAGCCGAACATACTGAAACTCTAGCATATCCACTGCTAGGTATATAACAAAAGGAAAATATACAAAGGTGTAGCAAATACTCCTAGTAGAATTGTTCATAATAGGCAAAATTGAAAATGTCCATCAATAGTAGATATACAATAAAATATGACGGCAATAAAAGACAATCTCATAAATATGCTATTGAATAAAAGAAGAGAGATTCAAAAGAATACATACTAAGTGATTTCATTTGTACTAAGTGTGAAAATTGAGAAAGGAAATAACAGAATGGTACTCATAATAGTAGTTATATAGAGTGGATAATGATGCAGGGGAAGCATGAGGAAAACTTCTAAAGTGCTGGTAATGTTCTATATCTTGATTTGGGTAATAGGTGTGTTATGGGTGTGTTCTATATGGGGTGCTATATGGGTGTGTCCGTGTCACAGAATTTCATCAAGACTATGCAATTATGACTTGTGCACCTTTCTGTACTTATAGTTTAATTTTTAAAAATTACATAAAATGTATTAAGGACACTGGGTTTGAGAATGAAACAATATTCACAATAATCTGGTTTTTCCCTCCAAGAAAGAAGTCTAAAATTATGAAAAAAGAAACAATGCTGTATTTTAAAATTTAGTATAAAATTAAAAATTACTTGGCCACTCCTCTTATACCACTCATCAACTTAAAGCAGATCAATGACATACAGGTAGGTAGAGAGAAGCCAATGAAAACAAGAAATATTTTATAAATAAAGGAAGTGCTGGAGGCCACAGAGAAAGAAAACAATTAAACTTGTCTTAGAAGGGTGGAGGCAGGAAAAGGAGAGAAGATACCTCTTGGAGGAGGCTATACTCAAAATTCTTATAATAGATGAGGCTGGTTTTTTTTTTTTTTTTTTGTAACAGAAGAGTTAAGGAAAAAGAGCAGAGGGAGCAATTTTCAAATTCAAATTCTATATAACTTACCAGTTCAAATACAGAGCTCTAAGTTCAAAACAGATTAAATGCAGTATATTTAATGTTATTCTAAAAGGGTGTTTTAAATTTATTTCTAGAATAATAATACTGATAGTAGTACTAGTAGTAATAACAACAATAACTAACACTTATTGGGATGTTAGTGTCTAGTACTTTTTTCTAAGTGCTTTACATGTATTAAATCACTTAATCTTCACATGTTCCCTACCCTACAGTTAGTAAAAGAGAGGCCCATGGAGATTAAGTTCTTGCTTGCCCATGGTTACAGTTAGGTCAGTGACAGAGTTAATAGTGAAATCCAGGCTGTCTGGCTCCCGAGTTTGTATTCTCAATCACCTCATTATTTTGTCAGGAAATACATGATTGCTGAATACAAACTGTTTATATGGTTATTTTATTTACTTTTATCTTTAATAGTGTCCTGATGATAGACAATATAGGAAAACATTCATTAACTCAATAAATATTTACTAAGTATTTTCTGTGTGTCCGGCACTGTGTCAGGTGTTACACGTACATTTATGAACAAGGGGCACAGCCCCTATTCTTAAGGAGGTTATAATCTCATAGAGGAAAACAGAAAATTAATCAATCAATTAAATCATAGTAAATTAAACTATGTGAGAAATACAATGAAGGCAAGAAATAGGATGCTGTAAAAAAAAGCAAGTGCTGAACATTTTGGTGTATTTTCCTTGATGACACCAATTTTCCTTTCAGAGATGGTTTACACTTTAAATTTGCAAAAAAAGTGTCTTTTATTTAAAGTAGGCAAACCACAGAGGGGTTAGACAATGACTAAAGCTGTGTCAAAAAATGAGTGTCTAATAGCCAATGAATCTAAACCCCTAATCTACATCCCTAACATGGCAGGCTACACAGTCTCAGTGTATAGACTCTCTTAATTCCCTGCATTCTCTTAGCATTTTCACATCAAGCTGTTTACATTTTCCTTTATGATCTGCTAATTATAAACTGCTTGCTCTCATCTATTTCAAAACTCAGAAATTTGTACCACATTTAATCAAATAAAGAAACCCATTCTTTCTTTCCAACAGCGTTCTAAAACCTATGATTAGCTTGGCCCAAGTGCCAAAGCAAACCTGGTTATATTTTCAATTCTTAGTTCTTAAATGATTACCTAAACTTTTTCCTTTTCTAATGAATATTGGAAAATGCGTGGCTGTTAAAATCAGGGCTGTTATTTGTCACAGTAAGTGCTGAAGTCGGCATGGAGGCTCTGCCACATTCTCCCAAAACGGAGCTCCAGTTTTATTATATAGCTCCAGTTCTTCAAGCTTGTGAACCCCTCTGTAGTAAATTAGAAAGTGAAAAGATAGATTCTTAGTAGACAGAAATCAATGTCATTTACATATATTTATAATGTACTCAATTGCTTCATTTTACCTGATGTTTTGGGTTCATCTCATTCATTCAACACACACCAAATAAACATCTACTATGTACTTACTAGTCACTACACTAAGCACTGTGGATTTAGTTGTAAGCATAAGGAAGAAAATATATTAAATCGTTCAGATGGATTTTTTTTTAAGATTTTATTTATTTATTCATGGCGGGGGGTGGGGGCAGAGACACAGGCAGAGGGAGAAGCAGGCTCATGCAAGGAACCTGACTTGGGATTTGATTCCGGGTCTCCAGGATCACGCCCCAGGCTGAAGGCAGGCGCTAAACTGCTGAGCCACCCAGGGATCCCCCCCAGATGGGTGTTTTTGATAATTTTAGTGCTTATTTTTTCTCGGTTGGATACCTGAGAAGAAATGATGGAGGATTAATCATTTAAAAGCTTTCATTTGGGCAGCCCTGGTGGCCTGGTAGTTTAGTGCCACCTCTGGCCTGGGGTGTGATCCTGGGGACCTGGGATCGAGTCCCACATCAGGCTTCCTGCATGAAGCCTGCTTCTCCCTCTGCCTGTGTCTCTGCCCCTATCTCTCTCTGTGTCTCTCATGAATAAATAAACAAAATATTAATAAGTAAATAATTAAAAGCTTTCACTGGAAAAATGCCATGATGATTCACCTACAGCTTAACCCTTTTCTCTAGGGCAAACAGCATATCTTCTCTGTCATAATAAAAAATGTCACTTGGTTAGGGAAAGATAAGGCATCTGATGTATGAGAGAACTCATTGCATAGAATTTTAACTAAGAAAAATAATATCATTGTTCTGTTAAGTTACCAGAAAAAAAAAATCTGTATTTTGTGCCCTTGACTATAATGGAAGTTTTACTTGTACACAAATGAATTCTAACCAATGTTCTTTAAGACTTATAAATAGAAAAATTACTTGTATAAAAAAAATAATACCTTTAGATTTTAAGGATAACCTTCATTTCTATAGTAGCCAAAGATGATATACATGGATTAACAGAAGATTAACTCTTTAATAAATACACTAGTCATTTTGTGGTAAAACACAAAAATGTCTTGTGTGGCTTTTGAAATTCAATGTTTTAATCAAACATTAACCATCAGGTAAGAACATTCCTTCTAAATTGATTTGCAACAGAGCCAAGAAATAGAAAGCCAGACTGTAGTAAGCTTATGTCTCATGATCCTCTTTAAACATGAAAAGAAAATCTCTCATCATTTTGCATGATGACTCCTATTTCCTATTCAATTTTTTTTTTCTGGCAACAACAGAAACATCAGTTTCATCTACTCACATTTATAATTGAACTTTTATGGCTACTATAGAAGTTAAGATAAAAGCAGAAAACATAGTAATGCTGAACTTATCTCAATGATCTATGAAATATATTTGAGATTTGTGGCTCAATAAAGTAGACATTTTCCTTTCCAAACTAACGATAAGAGGTCAAATGAGGCCTGCTGGAGATCAGGAACAGAAAGGCAAGTTTTTCAACAATTTAGTATCAAGGGTCATATAACCACAATAGGCAAAACTTACAAAATTTTGATGCAAATTACAAATCTTTAGTTCCCAAGTCCAAAGAGGAGACAACTTGCTCAAAGAGATGGACCATGAATCAACTCTAAAAGTCTGTTTGAAAAGGGAACTTCTTTATATTTCAAGTAATCACCTGGCTAATACTACTATTTCAATTTATTATATTGCTCCCAGAACTTAAGGAGACTGGTTTATTCAAAGAGGTTAAGTTCTAAGACTGTTTTAGTATACAGTCTGCTTCCATTTAGCTTCATGGAGAGCACAGAATGAAAAATGAAGATTTTTTTATTTATACACTTTAGAATATGTATGCAATCTAAAAATATAAATGCTCAAATTCCATCCTCCCACCCCAAAGGAAATGGTGTTGTCAAAGACCTTTCAGTAACTGGAAACCCTCTAGCTTATGATAACTAATAAAAACTGAACAAAATATACCTTAAAAATGTTTTTAAAAACATTAAAGACCAAACAAGGTGGTGACAAATCAAAAGACAAGAACAGAAAGAAGATGAAAATCCAGAATGGAGATCTCGTCCAGCACCAACGGTCACTTTAACCAGGGGAAGCAGTAATTTCGCAGCTGAGCTGTGCTTCTGTCTGTCTCATGAGGTCAGGGAACCAAAACTGCAGTCTAGGATCTGCCAAGAGTGGGAAATCTAGTAAAGCAACCTACACTTTGGGCTGAAATCTTAACTGTACCCTGGGGGTAAAGATAAACCGGAAGTAAACTAGGCCTTGAAATTTTGCCTTATGTCATCTGAAACCACAAACTCTGAACTTGGATCAAACTGGTCCCACGTGGCAGAAGCCAATACAAATCTTCTCTAGAGGAAAAAAAAAAAATCATCATCCTATCTTCACGTTATTTCTACACATATTTTCAAATATTAAATCCAGTTACATAAAAATAATTAGGAGTATGAGAACACAAAAGAATCTGAAGAAATAATGGACAAAAGTAATAGTGGTGCAGGTGATGGGGTACAGTACTATAGTTGATCTCTTCTTTTTTTTTTAAGATTTATTTATTTATTTATTTATTATTTATTTATGACAGAGAGAGAGAGAGAGAGAGGCAGGCAGAGGGAGAAGCAGATTCCGTGCAGGAAGCCTGACGTGGGACTTGATCCCGGGTCTCCAGGATCACACCCTGGGCTGAAGGCAGCCATAAACCATTGGGCCATTGGGGCTGCCCAAGATAATTCTTAATATATCTCATAAAGTTGTGGTAGAAAAGAGCTAGCGTCTGTGGGATGATGATTGGTAGAGATGGAGGAAGGAGAGAGTAATGGAAGAGCTGCAAGAGTGATGATCACAGCACTGGAGATGGCAAATATTTCCCTAACACCACTAGAAGCTACTGTTTTTTGTTTTTTGTTTTTTGTTTTTAAGATCAATTGATTGATTGATGATAGACAGAGAGAGAGGCAGAGACACAGGAGGAGGGAGAAGCAGGCTCCATGCCAGGAGCCCGACATGGGACTCAATCCTGGGACTCGAGGATCGTGCCCTGGGCCAAAGGCAGGTGCTATGCTAAACCACTGAGCCAACCAGGGATCCCCTAGAAGCTACTGGTTGAGGAAAGTCTCCTCAGTTCTTTTCTTTACAAAGTAACTTCACATTTCAACTGTTTAATCATGCATGTTTTCTCCTGGTATAGCTAACTATAGCAGCTAATAACAAATGATATTCTAAATGGTAGTATATGGAAGCTAATAAAGGACCTAAATCAGGAACTCTTGATCCGAGATCCTCTGCTATCTGCTCTATTGAAAGTCTGTGAATCCCCTGAAATCGTACGTTGAATTTTTTAAATTTTTTTAAAAGATTTTATTTATTTATTCATGAGAGACTGGGGGGCGGGGGCGAAATTGAGACACAGGCAGAGGGAGAAGCAGGCTCCATGCAGGGAGCCTGATATGGGACTCGATCCTGGGTCTCCAGGATCAGGCCCTGGGCCGAAGGTGGCACTAAACCACTGAGCCACCCGGGCTGCCTGAAATCATATGTTTTAAAGGGAGAGAGTAAAAGAAAATTTCATTCTTTTATCCTCCAGTGCTTCTCTGCACCTCCTAAAAAAAAATAACAACTCCCAGTAACCCATAGCAGAGACTGCAAACTCAAATACCCTCAGGATACAAGCAGTTTTAATATGCCTGTCATGACTGGGTTAATGGTAGCAGGAAGTGATAAAATATATATTGAACTGCCACCAAGAGAGTATTCTAATACTAATTTTTTAAAAAGTGCTTGCCAAACAGGTTTTTGATTAACTAGAAAAACTGGTCTACTGCTTTAGGGTTAAACATAAGTTTGGAGGTTAAGATGGTGGTCTAAGATGCTTTCCATAGTTCTAAGAACTACCTTTCAATATGGCTCAGAAGACAGTAAAATAGAAAAATGGGAGATTGATGGGAACACTAGATTCATGTTAGTCTATCAATGACACAGATCACTGTCAATCCTCAACTGAGAGCAAAAATTGCCTAAGTTGGGGCAGGTACATAAAAATCTAAGGAATTTTAATTATAGGACCCCACTTCTTGAAAATGGAAGGGTCTAAATCTCTCCTACTTATCCCTCCTTCTCTTCCAAATTACTGCCTTCTTTAAATTAACTCACCTAGGGCCCAAGTTAAAGAATCAAGAATCAACTTTTAGGGAATCTCTCCAATTACAGAGAGGAGTATTTAGATGCCTTGCTTTAGGGTATGGAATGGGAGTTAGAAATAATGCAAATCCATTAGAATAGTCTTTCTTATTAACTTTGGTTTATTCAACTAGTTTACAGATAAAACTATTTACATAAAGCAACAAACCTGTTTTATTAATTTTCTTGAAACCCAGACAATATGAAAAATTTTTTATGTAGGTGTAATTTTCTGGAGGCATTGTCCATAAATTTCATCAGGAATCATTTTGCAATATATACGTATATGAAATCATGCTTATTGGAGACCTTAAGCTTACACAATGTTATATATCAATTATATCTCAAAAAAGCTGGAAAAATTTTTTTTTACAAATAGGTTCCCTAAAAAACAGTAAGTAAACTTAAATCCCATCTTTAATTCTGCAGTCTTATTACTGATAACTTAGACATAAGTGGGCAAAAAAGTCACCCACACATATACACACTTAGTTGCTCTGCCTTTTGCTTTTCAGAAATTAAATTTCTAAAAGATTAGGGATTATATATATATATATTTTTTTTTGTTTGTTTGTTTGTTTGTTTGTTTTTAATTAGTAGAACCCAACCTGGGGCCTGAACTCACAACCCTAAGATCAAGACCTGAGCTGAGATCAGGAGTCAGACACCCAACTGACTGAGCCACCCAGGTATCCCAGGACTCTGCATATTTTTTAACTCACTAGTTTGGCACTTAGCTAAGAAAATGGGCTTTTAAAAGCTAATAATCTCCTATCACAATGCCCTACTACTGATTCTCTCCCACTGAAGTAGGAATCATTACAGAGACAGGATATATAGAGATAGAAAGCACTCACTGCTGGCAACACTTACAGTGTTTCATTGCTTAATAATTGCTTCCAATGTACAAGAAGTAGTATGTGCACACTGATGTAAGATGATGACTATTTGGCTGGGATAAAAAGCACTATTTGACAAGCTCAAAAGCCTTAAATACTTCACTGAAATCTCCAAGACTGATGTTTCTCACTGAGTGTTCCTTTGGGTTTTAAACTGAGGTTTCTAATGTCTGCTTGGAATAGACATATATTTGAGATACAAGTTATGGTAAGGAAGCATTACTGCTGTAATGCAGTATTCTCCCTATTATTCCCTTATTGGCCTGGACTTCCTCATCCATAGCACAACTTATTCTAATGTAGAAAGCTAGGTATGTATATACTGGTCACAGTAAGAAAAAGGATTATCCTCAAAACTCATGTTTGTCTAAATAACAAATTTACTCTCTGTTGGCTTTCAAATCTGGGATTTATTCTAGAAATTGCACACTAAAATAACACGATGTAATGATGCAGGCTTAAAGAGAAAAGTATCATTCTAGAAAGAATTCTTTCACTTATACTGTACTGTCAATAGTACAGACTGGGAAAGACCTACAGATAGTTATATGAAAAGTAGCAGGTGAGGGGCACCTGGCTGGCTCATTCAGTGAGCAATTCTTGATATTGTGAGTTCAAGCTCCACATTAGGGGTAGAATTTACTTTTTTTTTTTTTTAAGTGGAAGGAGAGCTTTGAAAATAAAATTGGTAGGACAACAGGAATTCTGGTGAACCAGTAGCTAAAACCCTTAAAGAACAAGTGGTATGACCTCAGAGTCTAGAGAAACTTCAACAAAGGAAGTGATTGGTACAGTTTGACAATGTGAAATGGAAAGGTGAAGTGTTAGGGAAGAAAGTAGGGGAATGGTCTAGAATGGACTCTCCTGGGTCAGCTCTTATTTAAAAACTTGTTGGTGTACATAAGAATTTAATTCTTCCTTCAGTTGTTTATTTATTTTTTAAGATTTATTTTTTTTGAGAGAGAGAGAACATGAGCATGGGAGGGGGACAAAGGGAGAGGGATAAAGAGTCCTAAGCAGACTCCACGCTGAGCACAGAGCCCAACATGGGGCTCGATCTCATGACCCTGAGGATTACCACCTGAGCCAAAACTAAGAGTTGGATGCTTAACCAACTGTGCCACCTAGGTGTCCGTCAGATGTTTAAATGTGGTATTTTCTTTTACTCTCCCTGAGTAAGTTGAAGGATGAGGAGTGGAGAATCCAGCTGAAGGTATGTATTTGCAGTAGCTGCCCCTTTTCAAGGATTGGCTTATCTAATGCCAAAAGATATGCTTGTAGCATAAGCTGTTCCTCAAATAATTCTACTATTTTCCAAATAATCTGAATGTTTTGGTGTGTACATGGTACCTGACAAAGCAGCTCTTATTAGATTTTCAGTATGTTTCATACACTCCTGATTGCCTATCGTTAGCATCTACTATTACTTATCTCTAGTATTTACCTCTACCATTTATTCTGGTATTTTTCCTTGTTTGCAAGATGTTCCCATTTTTAGTACTTGTTATTGTTTTATAGTTGACTACTTATTCATCTCATATTTGTTGAGTATTATACAGCAGTCACTAGTCTGAGCAGTAGGGATACAGTAATGAAAAAACTGGACAAGTCCTACATTCACAGATCTTATAGTTTAGCATAGTTCATATAGCAATAGACTAACCTCTCCATTCCCTGGGTCACAATTTAGGAAATCCTGTTCTAAGTAAGGTATCTGTTCTAATATAGTAAATACAATCTAAGATCATAACCAGATACATTAATCTTCCATAATGTATATGGTTTATGCATTTTTTTAAAGCACAGATAGGTTTAAATACTGGCCACATCTTGGTAAGGAATAATGTTATACTTTGAAAAAAATTTCTGAATAGTGAGAATAGGAGAGAAAGGTATACTACAAAAGGGTGGTAAGTTGTCTTTGTTCCCTATTCTTCTTTTCTATGTTGATCAAGAAAAACAAAAAAGCAAACGTTAGCTGCAGCATCAGAATCTTAATATGACACCATAAGACAGATTTTTCCAAGGCCAAATCGCATGAAAGTGGCATAAATTATATTAGCTATTTTCGTTGAATATATTTTTCTATAAAAGTCAAAACACATTACAGTAAACTTTAAGGTATAATAGCACTGATTATAAATTGCTTAATAGTACAGATTACTCTAATAATTTGTAATCTGTAAATAATCTATACTGGTAAAGTAAGGGGAAAGACATGTATAGTTATAAGAAAGAAACAGGAAATTTCTGAATATAAAAAGGGTGGATACTAGGGATACATGGAATTTTTCTGTTGGAATGCAAGGATGAGAAAGATTTATGCTTCCAGGCCATGGAATGGTGCATATCAAATATGTAGGAAAAAACAAGAAAAAGTTGTTGCTTCATTTAAATAACTTTCCTCAAAATTCCAATTTACTCCCTTGAGTGTGGATTGGACACAGTGACTTGCTTCTAACAAAGAGAATATGGCAAAAACTGATAGTGTGTCACCTTTTTAAAATGTTTTATTTATTTAAGTAATCTCTATACCCCACATGGGACTTGTACTAACGACCTAAAGATCAAGAGTCACACCCTCTTCAGACTGAACCATCCAGTGCCCTGTCACTTTTGAGATTATACTATAAGACTGTCACTTTCATTTTGCTTGCACTCAATCTGCCTCTTGCTTGCTTGCTCTCGTGAAGCAAGCTGCCATGTTGTAAGGTGCCCTATGGAAAAATCCACATGGAAAGGAACTGAAGGCAGCCTTTGGTAAAAAGCCAGTAAGGAACTAAGACCGTCACAACAGCCCATAGGGAACCAAATCCTTCCAACAATCATATAAGTATGATTGTTGATCATATATGATCATATATGTATGATCCTTGAAAGAGGATCCTTCCCAGTTAAGCCTTGAGATTATTATAGCCCATGCTATCAACTTGGCTGCAGCTTGTGAGCAACATTGATCCACAGAAAGGAGCTAAGCTGCATCTAGATTCCTGACCCACAGAAACTATGAGATAGTAAGTGATATTGTTTTAAGCTACTAAATTTTATAGTAATTTGTTATACAGGAACAGATCACTAATACAGAATCTATTCTCAAGGGTACTCAGTGAAAATAAACAGAATTTAACCAACACTTCCTGCAAGTCTTATAAGCATAAGTTTAATAATGTATAACTTCTAGATAAGCAAAACATAAACAAAAAGACAAGGAAGATTTTAAGTGACTTAGAAATAAAGGATGGCACTGGTGATATAAAGAATTCATAAATCTTGAGTTTGCTGGGTGTCAAAACACAAGTCAGGAATACCTTTCCATCCCTTCCTTCCTCCCATAGAACTTTTCATGGACATTGGGCTACAGGAATATACAGCTTAGGAAAAGAGAAACATAAAACAACATTTATTTTCAGAAATAAATTTATAATAATACAATAATATATACATGTGAGAGATAAGTTATTAGTCATAATAACTGATGTTCCAAATGCTGAGCTAAGTAAACTATGCATATTATCTTTTTTAATCATCACACTCTATGGAGTAGGTGATGTTACTATCTTCATTTTACAAATGAGGAAACAGAGGATTAGAAAGATTAAGTAATAAAAGTTATGCAGCTAATATGTGACACAGCTAGAGTTGAATCCAAGCTGTCTCATCCTGGGCCCAAGCTATTTACCACTGTGAAAAACTGCCTCTATTTAAAAACAAACAAACAAACAAAAAAACGAAAACCAAATCCCACACACCTTAGCATCTATGAATATACATAGATTGCTTGTAAAAACAACCAATAACTACAGGTTACAGGTGTACTTTTATCCTCTGCAAAGTACTCTAAAAAGGATGATAGCCTTATCCACAGCATTCTTAGATAAAAGGCATTAAAGGTTCTACAACATTATGATAATTGTAGCTAAGATTTATATAGCACTATGGACCACAAATATGGTTGTTTTGATTATTTTACATATTTTAATACATCTTTACAGTATTCTTATGGTGTAGGTAATATTATAATATCCATTTTACAGATAAGGAAATTAATTTCTTTTGGTAATTATTTGCTCAAGTTCACACAAGTAGTGACAAAACTAATATTTGAACACAGGTACTCTGGCTCCAAGGTCTGCAGTCTACACTAGTGCATTTTACTCTAAACCAGTGCATTTTACTTCCTCAAAAACTACATTAAAATGTTTTTCAGTTAATGGGAAAATTGTTCTTTTGCGTATCTAAATTTGTGGATCTAAGTACCACATTCATAGGCCAAGTCTTTTGAATTTATGAAGCAAAACACCTTGAGAAAAGTTAATCTAAAAGTTTATGGGATGACACTATTCATCTTTTAAACAATGATAAAATGTAAATCAGGAAAACAACTAAAAATGATCAAAATGAAACATTTTATTTGATAAAGAATTTGTACACTGAAATAACTTCCTAACATGTTAAGAACTTACTAGTGGATAAGGAAGTCTGGGCAAGAAAAGCTATCCATATTCATATTCTAGTTCTTTAGCATGCTTATTTTTGTAACCAGTAATCAGGCAGTGTCTCTCATACTTAAAATACACTGAAATATGTTCAGTTTATCTCTCTGCTTCTGAGCTCTACTTTCTATACCAACTTTCACACTGTATGATTAGAGCAGCACTGTCAATTATCCCCTTCATTCCATTTACAAGTCTGTCCACTGTCCATATATACATATGTGTGTGTGTGCGTGTACACATATATTCTTTGATGTTGCTCTAGTAGCTACACCACATAGCTACTAGAGCTATACCACATAGCTTCAAGACCACAACAGTATTTCTTTTCTCCTTTACTTGGGGTGGGTAAAATATGTGTCACAGACTGCTTTGGGAACCTGTTACAGAAAGAAGCACACAGGTACCTTATAGAATCATATTTGTGTATAATAACCATCATAATTGTGTATAATAAGGATTACCCCTAAAGTTCATCAATTTAAGTCAGGTTAAAAACCCTGCTTTATACTTATTGTGTTTACAACACAGACATAGGGAATATGAACATAACATAATAGAAGATGTGAAGGACAAGAAAAGGCTCCTGGTATCTACATGTCAATCAAAATCATACAGAGGGTTTTAAACTATAATTTTAAGTATAAAATTTGAGCAAAACAAATGAAACATGCCTAACTAACAAAGATAACATTTGATAATGTTTTCAGGGAAAAATAAATGGGAAGAAAAAGATGAGAAAACAAATCATCCTTTTCTTTTAAACAGAATGACCACAACTATATAGAAGTTGGGGAAAGAGGTTCAAGGAATTAGTCACTTTTTATAAAACATTTATCTACAGTGGCTTGTACTTGTGCAACAGAATGTACAATGCTGATAGGAAATCCAGAGGAAAAATCATTACGAATTCAAGAAATATATAAATGAGTATGTCCCAAATAACTATTATAAAACTCTCCCCCATTCTTGAGTTTCAAATACATCCTAATCTTGTTGTCACCTTAAATAACACTGTCCTTTGAAGGACAGTGCCATTTTTAAAGAGATTTAAAAGATCTATTATAAAAAGATTAATCTCAAATTTCTCTGAAAACATTCAGTGTGGATAAAAGCCTATCTATTTTCAGAACACTGGTCTGGACTTTGGCCCTTAACCTCGCACATGTAGTCAAAAGTCCTATAAAACTGTTGAGTTGGCCTGCCATCTGGGTTAAGATTCATTTCTACAGTTGAAATGATGTATTACTATAATATCCAATACAAAAAGTTAAGAAACAAAGGCATAAATAGAGTATCACCATCCTTTAGTGGCATATGATTGCTAAAAATTTTGGATACAAATTCAATGCAGAAACTTTAGAAAATGAACAAAGTGTAATGATGATGATGAATTAACAACAGGAAAGGTATTCTTATTATTTTGCCTAAAGTAATAAGCATTTGGCATATGTGTTATTCTACTTGATCTTAACAACCCTAAGAAATAAACCTATCATTAAAGACCTGTTTTTATCAGTTTGCAAGGAATTTAAGGTTATGAAAGTTAACACATAGATATAGCTAGTGGATGTCAGAAATTAAATTCAGATCTAACTCCAGAATTTGAGCTCTCATTTACTGATATATGCGGCCCAAGAAAGAAAATTAAAACCACCTGTAATCCCACCAACCAGCTACAACCACTGCTAACATGACCATTCTCTCACCAATCCCATTCTCTCCTGACTTCCCAACCAATCCCAATTATCTCTCTCTTTAGGAAACCAATGTTTTCCCTATGAATAAATAAATAAATAAATAAATAAATATATATAAATACATATTTAGTATGTTAAATTATAGAAATAACATCATAGTATATGTCATGTTGCTGTGACAGAAAACTGAGGCACAGAGATATTATATCACATGTTTAGGATCATATGACTAGTAGGGGGGAAATCAGAACTGAAACGTAATTAAGATACATTTAACTAAAAATGATCCTAGGGCACTTGTGTGGCTCAGTCGGTTAAACACCCGAATCTTGATTTTGACTCAGCTCATGATCTCAGTGTTGTGAGATTGAGCCAAGAGTTGGGCTCATGGCTGGGCGTGGAGCCTGCTTAAGATTCTCCCTCTCTCTTTCCATCCACCCTTCCCCTATCCCCTTCCTGTCTAAAATAAATAAATAATAATTAAAAATAATTAAAAATGACCCTAAACCTTTACATCTCTCCTCCTGCCCCATTATTTAGAAAACACTTTAAAACCCTGCAGTATACTTCAGGATTATCACTATAATAATAACAAAATAAGCTAACATTTATTTATAAGTATTTACTATGAATCAAGCTGCTTGTAAGAGCTTTACATTTATTAGTCGGATTTAAGATTATTATTACCATTTTTATAGATGAGAAAACTGAAAGGTTAAATGACTTGCCTAAAACCACACAGCTAATAAATAATGCCATAAGCAGGAAAGTTAAGAGTATAGGATGAATCTATTCTCTTACCTTGGGAACTGCTTTTATTGAAATCACGGGTTATCAGTTGGTTACCCTAAAAATGGATTATAGTCCAGTCTCATACTTAAAAACTGAATTTTCTGCTTTTTAACTTAAAGATAGTTTAAGGGGGTGTTTATAGAATTTAAACAGTACCAGAATTATAGGCAATCTATCTCTGGACTACATTGTGTCCACTCCAAGAGTTCAATAATAAATTGTTTGTGATCCTATACATATCACTTAAATTTTCTAAGTCTTAATTTCTCCACCATAAGACAATTATCAAACACAATTCACTTAACAATTGCTCTGGTAGGTCAGTTATGTAACATGATCAATCATGTCCCATGATTTTAAGTACAGAACCAAAACATACTGTTTACTTGTGTTTTTCTCACATTTTCTGCATACAACAAATTTGATTCGAGGAATAGTAAAATGTAAGTTAGGTATTTTGAATCTAAGGCTAGGGGTGCCTAGATGGCTCAGTGGGTTAAGCATCTGCCTTCTGCTCACTGGGTTCCCTGCTCAGTGAAGAGGCTACTTCTCCTTTACCTTCTGCCCTTCCCCTCTGCTCTTGTTCTCTATCTCAAATAAATTCATAAAATCTTAAAAGAAAAAAAAAGAATCCAAAGCTATGAAGACTGAATCCCTTAATTTATTAGACAAATTCTGATCCACAGCTATACCTCAGTGTACCTTTCACTAGACTTTGCAGACCAAATATCAATGATCTGCTCTGGTTTGATCCACAATTTCCTTTTATATGTAGGATAATCTTGAAAACTAGACAGGTAACAGATACCAGGTACAAACGGACAAACCAAAAAAAAGACATGGCCATTTCTTAGAACAAAAGTTTTACTCTTCCAACCTAAAATATAGATATCAAAAGGTTAAAGTTTAGATAATACAGAAACAACACTCTCAGAAATCAATAGCAGAATGAACCCTACAGAATTCAGCATTGTTCATTGGACTGCCCGTAAGCAGCCTGCAGCAGTCCTGTAACCCAGCTGTCCCTCAAAGTGTGGAACATCAACCAGCAACTTCAGAATCACCTGAAAAGCAAATTCTCAACCCAACCCAGGTTTACTGAACCAGAAATTCTGAGGGTGGGCCCAGCAATCTGCATTTAAATAGGTCTTCCTAGTAATTCTGAAGCATGTGAAAATCTGAAAGTCACTGTTTGAACCTATGGTTTATGACTGTTGTCTCTGTGAAATATACTATTTTCCTAAATTAGTATCTGATAATGAATACAGCAGTGGACAAGAAGAGAAAACAGCTTTAACTGAATTACTATATATAAGTATACAATAAAATATAATCACTATTCTGTTAGCATATCCTACGTAAGAGAAATTCAAAAGAAATGGATTATTTGTTTGCTTTGTGAGTACACTGAATTTATCTGTCGTTAAGTTTTGGTACTATGTAGAAGATAACAGCTTCAACCTTCAGGTCACTAATCTTATTTCAATAGAAACTTATTTTCGGAGAGTTTAATAACTTTATTATAAAAGAGTAAAACACTAAGAAGTTTCCGTGCATTAAAACTGTTCAGATAAGAAAAGGAGAGACTGAGGAGTATGGCAATTAACATTCTGGCAACATGTTTTAGTTTCTTCCTGGCTTTCTGAAAATTTCAACTGAGGTTTAGTTTGGTTCAATTCCAATTCAGCAAAGATTCATATTGGTGGAAAATACATGGATAATTTTTAAAAGGACAGGGATTCAGCACTGGCATTCCAACAAACAGCAGCTACCTTGCTTCTTTGACAATAACAGCTAGATTACATTAAAGATGTCAGATGGACAATCAGGAAGTGAAAGATTAGTCTCCCTGACAATCACTCTGACTTGCAAATCTGAAAAAGAAAAGGCCTCTGACAGAGCTTCTCTTCCAAAACTCCACACAGGAATAGGGAATTAGTGCATTTATTTGTTTTACTTTATTGTATTAAAATTTGCATGAAGAAATGCAAAGCACATTATTCCCTTTACCAAGAAGTGTGACAGTACCTCAAAACATGAAAAGGATTCTTCTAACCATGTGCTATCATGACATTTAAAGAGCTATTTTCTTCCTTTCAGAAACAGAAAAGCTGGCTCCTAATACATAACTGTGATTGATTTTTAAAAAGTCATCTCCAACAGTGGATGAAAACTAGGATTCTGCATCCTGAAAGTAAAATCCCCAAGATATTTCAATATTTAAAACTGATCCATACAATGCCTCTGATTAGGTTTGGTTCAGATTTTCACCTATTATCTTTTTTTTTTAAACATGTCTTATTTGCCTTCAGAACTATATTACCCTGACATTTCAGATTGGAGTTATTGATACTTTCCCTAGAACTAAAAATCATTTTATTCTGCTGATCCCTAATGTGGTAAATATGTAGTGGTTTCACTCTGTGGTTTACCATCAATTTTAATGAGCAGGAATAAACAAAAGACCTAAAACCAAGTCTTCTAAGGCCCTCTACTAAAGCTCTGATCTGTATACTCAACTAGATCTTTGAACATTTCTGACACAGCTCTATAGACTCACTGTAGAGTGAGTGTAAAGGATGTTGCCAGGCAACTCATCTCAGTTTGCAAGAATCTAAGCATTGATAATGACTCTGTCTCAGTTTGGCTCCCACAAGAGAAGGGTTTTAGTGAACTCCCACATGTGCTCATAGGCCATTCATGAGAAGAGGTATTTCTAAAAGTGAATATCCAGGAGTCCAAATTGGTAACCTATAAGGTTTCTTTTCTAATTTAAGTTTAATGTTTCCAACATCACAACTATTTTCTGTAACTGTCCAGAAATCCAATAGGCAT
The DNA here is from genome assembly GCF_003254725.2 of Canis lupus dingo. NCBI lineage: Eukaryota > Metazoa > Chordata > Mammalia > Carnivora > Canidae > Canis > Canis lupus. The sequence continues at coordinate 15,294,001 of NC_064251.1, forward strand.
TCAAAAAAGTAGGTCGTGTATAAGGGACGAGTGTTGAATGAACATTTTTATTCATATTTTTAATATTTTTGTTTGTACACGGCCAAAGCAATATTTCTTCAAGGATCTCAAATCACAAAAATCATTCTGGAAACTATTTATCTACCAAAATTATTTTAGTTCTTTTGAGAATTATCCTTGAAATGGTTTTCAATACTTACTCTTGATTGTATCAGTAGTAAAAAGGATGTTTAATAAAAACTATCTTCTAATAAGGAATATATGCAATCAGTTGCAAAAGGAGTTACAGTATGTTTTTATGAATAGTATACATGCAAAACACTGCTCTGCCGGATGGGCCTGATCCAAACCTCCCTCTGTCAAAGCAGACACTTTGCATGCATGCTTACCAGGGCAGTATGCATCCACATCCAGTTTCTGAGCTGAAGCGAGGGTTGGTGAGCCAAGCTCGGATTCTGGAATTCGTGGGCTCTCAACAAACTTTGCCTTCCTCAGAGGGGCTAAGAACAAAAGAAGAGACAGAGAGAGGGAGAGGGAAAAAGGAGAGAGAGAAAGAGAGAGAGAGAGAAAGAAGAAAACAAAAAGGAAGGAAGAAAGAAAAAGGGAAGAAACAGGGAAAGAAAAGGGAAAGAGAGAAACACAGAGGGGTCATGAGTAAGGGGAACAGCAGGCAACAGATGGAAGCACTTAAATGAACGACACACTCTGTCAGACTCAGATCAGGTTACCCTATTTTTTTGTGCCAGAAAAAAAATTAACTGCATTCTTCATAGAGAAGATGGGTCTTGTTAAAAAGTCACTGCAAACTGGAACAGCTAAAATCTAATATTCAAAACTATGAGCCTAACTTGCAATTGTTTATTACCTTTAGCTACTTTCTCTCTTTAGAAAGCAAAGAGCTATTTTTTCTTTGCCATTAAATAAAGGTGCTGAGGAAAGTATAGAGCTAGGTTTTAAAATTCTGTTTATAACAATTGTAATCAAAGCTTTTTTTTAAATCCAGAAATAACTGTTTTGACACTCAATTGTGATAAATACCATAACTAGGATTAATCTACCTAGCTTAAAAGTAAATCAATCACCTGACTGTTCAGCTTATAAAGTAAAAAGTCAAACTGCTTTTGGACTAGATGTTATCTAGGCCATGTCAGTGTGACATTGGATGCTAAAGGTAGAGAGAGGTGATTTAATTACATATACAATCAGGAGGTCTATGGATTAGTAATATTCCATGTCATGAAATCCATTCATTCTTGTAAGGAATGAAATAAAAAGTATAATTCACAATTTAAAGTTCTATTTATAGGACGCCTGGGTGGCTCAGTGGTTTCAGTGTCTGCCTTTGGCTCAGGGCATGATCCTGGAGTCCTGGGATCGAGTCCCACATCAGGCTTCCTGCCTGGAGCCTGCTTCTCCCTCTGCCTATATCTCTGCCTCTCTCTCTCTCTATGTCTCTCATTAATAAATAAAATCTTTTTTAAAAAAAGTTCTATTTATTAAAGGCTTGTATAAATTCTATTTACTGATTTTTTAGGAGGAAGAGTTATGGAACACTACTGATAAACATTTAAGTAATCAGTTTAATACATTAAAATTTGAAATTATGAAGATTACTTTGGTACTCTCAAACTGAGTTCCATTAAATAAACTACAACAGGGTGAAAGTGCTTAGCATAACACTGTTTCAAAAGTATCATTTGAATCTGAAATTGAGTTGTATGCATTATATATTTCCATCATAACTACAGGTGTCCAAAACATGTGAGGGCTTAAGATTATATTACTTTTTTCAAAAGTTTCTGCATGTTCTTCAAAATCCTCATCCATTAATGATCCACAAGGGATTCTAAGTTATTCCTAAAAGACCCTGTAAAAAGTAATATAAAATTTTGCCATTATAATGGCCAGAATTATTCTCTATTTTCTCTGGAGGATAAAAATAATCAAGTGTTAAAAAATATAGAAGTACTTTTGAAATGTGCCGATACTCAAAACCTACAAGCAACTAAATCACATTTCAAATCTTAAGATATGCATATATATTTTAAGTGGTATGTTAAAAAACAAAATAAATCCTGTTACTTTCTCCATAGCAACAAGAGCTAAGGGTGTTAACAGTATGGTTCTCTGCCAAAAGTAAGCTTTAGAATAGCAGAACTCTCACCTCTGCTAAAACTGTAATAATTGAGCCTATTTTTAAAAGTCACTGTCACAAAGATCTCAAGTGATTTATATGCAGATCTGCAGGTTACTAATAACCAATATTAGCGTCTCTTTCATTATAATCTCACCAACCAATTCAAAAATAATGAAGCATTTTATTTATCCAGTATTGCTTTGTATAGAAGAAATGATTATAATTTAATTCTTAAAGCTATTAAGTCCTTTACTAGAATTTTATTATTTTATTTTATCATGGCAGCAGAGTAACTATTCACCTGCTGAGTTCTGACAAAGACAGCACTGGTCCCTGTTAAAGGGATTCCATATATCTAAAAATCTTAATAACAATTTTTATAATGAAAATAGTAGGCTAGTAGACAGAAATCAGCAACTCAGGGTAGAGATATAAGGAAGAAATTGAAGGATGGCAGGAGAAACTGAGGGGGTGGTATGAGGAAAGTATAAGAATTATGAGATGGGAGTCAAGGGGATAAATCAGGATCCCAGGGATTCTGTAAACTCGATGCCACGCAGACTTCTTGTGTTTCCCTTCTCAGGAATTCCAACTGAGGTTATCTTTACAGCCCATAGTGGACATTTGATTCTTTTTTCCTACCTCATCTCTACCCTCATTCATGAGATACTGTAAATGTCTAATAATTACTTTAAATTATTTTTAAAGGTAGATTATAATGTTGCTCTTACCCAAATCATAGAAAACTAGTGCTGTCTATAAGTCCAAACACAGAGGGTGCAATCACAGGTATGACAGGTTGTCCTATAGTCTTAATACTGCTTGGTGAAGAACATAAAAGGTCACTTTGGAATATAGGACACAATATTTTGCTCGCAAGACTAGAATTTTAATTTGCTTCATTGTAAAAAAAAATGTTACATAAGATGATTCAGCTGGGTAAAAGAATTCTGTGTCAAAAGGGTTTATCAGTTTTTTAAAAAGTGGTTGAAACGAGATGGGTAGGAGGATCATAAAACCAAACTAGATATTTTACTGTGATATAATATGGTAGTAGGGTAGCAAGGGGCTGGATAACACAAGAATTAAGAGAAAGCTTAAGTGAGATTCCATCTCTTCCACTTCTTCTTAGCTGAGAACATTTCTCTTATGTTTTCTATCAGTTATTTGGACTTAATTTTTTTATGATTTTATTTATTTATTCATGAGAGAGACAGAGAACATGCAGAGACACAGGCAGAGGGTGAAGCAGGCTCCATGCAGGGAGCCCAATGCAGGCCTCAATTCCAGGACTTCAGGACCACGCCCCGGGCCGAAGGCAGCTGCTAAACCGCTGAGCTACCCAGGGATCCCTAAAATAAGGATTTTAAATAATTACTAAGGTATTTATCTTTGATAAACTTATCCAGCAAATGGGAATTTTTAGGATGGAGGTGGCACAGGACTCAGATAATTATGGGAGATAGGTAGAGAGGCAGACCAAACCAAAGCAAAGATAAGGAAAATGGGAATTGAAGGATATATTTAGGATGAGAACATCATAAAGTACTAAGAAATTCTTTTCATAAAGTCAGTTTTATAATAAAAAACATATTCAGCAAGATTAATCTAAGACAAATTAATTGCCAAATGTGAAAGCAGAGCAAACAGATTTTAGCTATAGGTGAGAATGAGGAATATATAAGGCATCCAAGTCAGAATGGAGTAAATAAAATCATCTCTGTTCACGGATGACATTCCTTAAATGTAGAAAACCTTAAATGAAGTAAAGATTCTGCAATAAAACTGTTAGAACAAACTGAGCAAAATTGCAAGATATAAAATCAATACACAAAATACACTAATGATGAGCAATCCCAGGATGAAATTAAGAAAACAATTCAATTTAAAGTAGCAATAAAAAAGAGTACTTAGGAATAAACTTAATCAAGGAGGTTAAAGACTTAAACACTGAAAAATTATAAACTGTTGCTGAAATTAAAGACACAAATAAATGGAAAGACATCCCTTGTTCATGGATTTGAGGACTATTTAATATTGCCAAAACGGCAATACTTGCCAGAGCGATCTATAGATTCAATGCAATCCTAATAAAAATCCCAATGACATTTTATGCAGAAATAGAAAAATCGACCCTAAAATTCATAAAGAATCTCAAGAAACCCTGAATAACCAAACCAATCTTAAAAAGAACAAAGTCAGAGGTCTTATACTTCATGATTTCAAAACTTACTATAAAGCTTCTTATAATGTGATCAAAACAGTATATATAGTACACTGTCATAAAGACAGACATATAGACCAACTGAACAGAGATTCCAGAAATAAATCCAATACACGAATGATTTTACAAAGATACCAAGACCATTTTATGGGCAAAGGACAATCTTTTCAATAAATGGTCTTGGGGAAACTGGATATTCACAGGCAAATGGATGAAGCTGGATCCATATCTTACACCACATATAGAAATTAACACAAGATCAAAGACCTAAATGTAAGAACTAAAATTCTAAAACTCTTAGAGGAAAATATAGGAGAAAAAGATATGAACTGGAGAACTATTAAACAAGTGTCCATCGAAAGATGAATGGATAAAGAAGATGTGGTCTATGTGGAGTATTACTCAGCCATTAGAAACAACAAATACCCATCATTTGCTTTGACGTGGATGGAACTGGAGGGTATTATGCTGAGTGAAATAAGTCAATTGGAGAAGGACAAACATTATATGTTCTCATTCATTTGGGGAATATAAAAAATAGTGAAAGGGAATAAAGGGGAAAGGAGAAAAAAATGAGTGGGAAATATCAGAAAGGGAGACAGAACATGAGAGACTCCTAACTCTGGGAAACGAACAAGGGGTGGTGGAAAGGGAGGTGGATGGGAGGTGGAGGTGACTGGGTGACGGGCACTGAGGGGGGCACTTGATGGGATGAGCACTGGGTGTTATGCTATATGTTGGCAAATTGAACTCCAATTTAAAAAAATGTAAAAAAAATATTAAAAATAAATAAGTTGGAGAAAAATGGAAATTTTATGTGGAAAGAGAAAACTATATTTTAAAAAGTTTTTGACAGAGCTTTCATAGGGAGAATCTTTTATGAATATTCATAATATTTAAGCTCCTAAACATTTATTAGAAAATAACCTTTGGGTACAATGGATATCCTGGAGTAGGACAGTAGGAGAGAAAGAAAGAAGAAGAGATATTTCTAACATTCTTTATTTTCTCCTTCTTACCCCCTCCATCTATGGTGGGTTTAAAATCTGGAAATAGGTGGGAATAGCATCCTTCTAACCTATCCAAAGTCCTAATAATTACTGTTCATGATGGTGCTTAAATGACATAAGTAAGGGATCCCTGGGTGGCGCAGCGGTTTGGTGCCTGCCTTTGGCCCAGGGCGTGATCCTGGAGACCCGGGATCGAATCCCACATCGGGCTCCCGGTGCAAGGAGCCTGCTTCTCCCTCTGCCTATGTCTCTGCCTCTCTCTCTTTCTCTCGGACTATCATAAATAAATAAAAATTTTTAAAAAATGACATAAGTAACACATTAAAGGAAGGGGAATGCTAAGGAGATTTTCCTTTTTGGTTATGTACCTCCTCCAAAACAGAGGAATCAAAAACAACAAAATTAAAAAAAAAAAAAAAGTGAGAGAGAAAGAAAAACCAATAGAATTTGACAACTTGGCATAGACTACATGTAAGTGAAAAGTAGATGAAGAAGAAAAACTATAAATCACATAGTTCTTTTTTTTTTTTTTTTTTTTTTTTTTTTGCAAGGAGAAAGTACCTATCTAAAGAAAAGAAAGAACAAAACACCCCCCAGATACAATGCAGGAGGAAGAGATCAGAACTTGACATGACAACCTTCATCAAATAAAGGCTAGTCTACTGTAGAAACAGGGGGACTCTTTATAATGAAAAATAAAACTTTTTGCTCTAAAACCAACTACAAAATTAATAAGTAGCTGCAGAGTATTTTTTCAGTTTTTTCTTCTGATTATCTATGGAAGGATAATGTATGAAATAGATGTTTTATTTCTTATTTTTAATTTTCTTTTTAAAAGACACATTCAGTGTCATGATCAGACTATTACATTTAGCAATCAACAGCATGGGTGCAAAAAAAAAATCTACATTAAAACCCTTTGTTGGAAATAGATGTTTTATACACTTTTCTTTTTCCTGCATCTTCCTCAAATGCCATGCAGTATCCTCTTTAGTCTCCTCACTCTCTGACTCTACTTTGCAAATAAAAATTGTTGCATAGTGTTTTATATCCATATTATGCTATGATGTATCAAATAATTGGGACACATTTATTTTAAATCTGAATAAAGATTCAGACATTTTTAAAAATCTGAATAAAGATATACTAGTGTAGCTGGAGATACAATGCATATATATCTTCTTGACAACAAACTATAAAAGATATCTGATTTCTCTGAAAGCTTATAAATGTAAGTGAAATACAAAATGTGAGCAGTTTGGCAAAGTAAAGTTAACTTTGCTTACCAAACAAACATGAGTTAGTGTATGGCCCCTAGTTATCCATGACAGGCTCACATATGAACCTTTCTTATCTCTACTGATTATAGTGAACAGCCTTAGGAAGGAGGAAAAACAGAATTCATTTTATTTGAGTAAAAAAAGCAACCTTACATAGTTTTAACATTTCAAAGGATAACAGTAATTATGTCCATTAAAAAAAAGAAGAAATAGAAAGCTAGTTAATCTGCATCAATTTATGGCATTATGGTCCCAGTGAAAAGAAGGGGCTTGAATATCACAAAAAGAATTTAGAAGCTATCCAAGTGTGGGGAAAATATTCTTTCCGATTTTCAATATGTTAAAAAATTTAGCAATTTGGAAATCAAAATAAGTTTTTTTAAAGAAACTACCATGTAACGATTTAATATTAACTTCCTAATGATGAAAACAAAAAAATCTCAAAAGTAACAACATCCAAATAACTGAAATGCCATTAATAATTTTAAATCTGTACACAATTCAATAAAGGATAGAACTATTCACTATCAGTGACAAAGCAAACTGCTACACAGAAATAAAAGGAAATGGAATTTGAGAAGGTACATTAGTGTATTTATTTATTCACAACTAACAACTTCAAGACTAATGGCTTATCACAAAAATATTCATAAAGCTGTCTACTGATCAAAACAGAAAGGTTAGATATTGAGGCTAAATGCTTTACTTGTACTTTCTACTCCAGGAGTTCTAGTTGTCAGGTGAAAGTTTATATATAGACAACATATTGCTAAAAACTCTAATTATGAATCTAATTACTTTCTATGTATTTTTTCACGTTTAATTATCCCTTTATTCAAATAATCTTGTTTAAAAAGCAAAACACGGCAAAGTCCCCCACCTCACCACTAGAGTATATATTAAAAAAAAAAACAACTATGTAATAAACAAAAACAGCCATCAGGATACATTTTAAGGATTATCATAACCATTTGGCAGTATTAAGATACATCATTTACTCAAAATGCAAATTCAATGCTTAATGAAATTTTCACATATTAAGAGTGATACTTTTAAAATGAGAATTGTTGGGCAACTGGGTGGCTCAGTAGATTAAGCATCTGCTTTCAGCTCAGGTCATGCCAGGGTCCTGGGATCAAGCCCTGCATTGGGCTTTCTACTGAGTGGGGAGCCTGCTTCTCCCTCTTCCTCTGCCCCACACCCCTCCAGCTCATGCTCACTCTTTCTTGTGCTTTCTCAAATAAATAAAAATCTTCAACAAAAAAATAAAATGAGAATTGTTTTGTTAGAAAACTGAATACAACTATTTGTAAACCAACCATAAAATGTACCAGAGAGCTCTTCCATTCAATCCAGTAAAATGTTACTGTGTTCTACCTACCATGTGCAGAGCTAGATGCTTCAGGGGATTCAAACATCATTAGAACAGTCTCTGGCCAGAAGGAACTCAATGATGGAGAAAAGGCAGAGTAAGAATAGCTATGATAGGGATCTCTGGGTGGCGCAGCGGTTTAGCGCCTGCCTTTGGCCCAGGGCGCGATCCTGGAGACCCGGGATTGAATCCCACATCGGGCTCCCTATATGGAGCCTGCTTCTCCCTCTGCCTATGTCTCTGCCTCTCTCTCTCTCTCTCTCTCTCTCTCTGTGTGTGACTATCATGAATAAATAAAATCTAAAAAAACAAACAAAAGAATAGCTATGATATAAAGTAGAGAAAGCTAAGTGCCAAAAGAGGTATAAAACAGGGGCTACTGGGTTTAAAGAAGAGAAAAATATATTTCAGAATGCCTCCCAACTCAGCACAAAGTTTAATAAATGTTCATTAATTTTATATTATAATCAAAATTACAAACTTATTTCAAAAAGCTAGTTTGGAAAGGGATGCCTGGGTGGCTCAGTGGTTGGGCACCTGCCTTCGGCTCAGGTTGTGATCCCGGGATCCGGGATCGAGTCCCATATCAGGCTCCCTCAGGGGAGCCTGCTTCTCCCTCTGCCTGTGTCGCTGACTCTCTCTCTCTCTCTGTGTCTCGCATGAATAAATAAATAAATATTTTTTTAAAAAGCTAGTTCGGAGAGAATTAGTAGGTCTTTTTAAATTTACCTTTTTTAAAAAAAAGTTTCAAAGAAGAGTTTTATGTTTATAACAGTTAAAAAGCTTCTAGAGAGGGATCCCTGGGTGGGTCAGCTGTTTGGCGCCTTTCTTCGACCCAGGGCATGATCCTGGAGACCCGATATCGAGTCCCACATCAGGCTCCCTGCATACAGCCTGCTTCTCCCTCTGCCTCTCTCTCTCTGTGTCTCTCAAGAATAAATAAAATCTTAAAAAAAAAAAGCTACTAGAGAAATAGCTCGTGTTTTTAAAAAGTTGAAAAAGAGCAAACTAAAATTAAAATCAAGGAGAAAAAGGAAATAATAAAGATTAGAGCAGAAAGCAATAAAACTGAAAATAATAAATTCCTGGAAAGACACAAATGATCAAAACTGACTCATTAAAAAACATTAAAAAATAGAAAATCTGAATAGATATATAACACGTAAGGAATAGATATATAACACGTAAGATGTTAATTATCTTCCAATAAAGAAAAGCCATGTCCCAAGTGGCATCACTAGTGAACTATACCAATTATTTTTTTTTATACCAATTATTTAAAGAAGAAATAGAATTCCTTTATAAACTCTATCAGAAAATTAGGGAAGAAGGTAGGACAGGAGCAAGTGACCTAGAAAAACATTACTTTGGGTACATGACTAGATTTTATATCACAGTATATAAGAAATATGCAATATTCATTTGATTTATGAATTTATTCTTAGTTTTATCATTTAAGTATTACTGTTTTAAAAATTAGTAAATACATTGTTTTAAATTTTATCAAAGCAAAAAATTTAAAAACTGAGTTTTCTAACATTACATTTATTGACGATTGTTTTCTTTTTTTAAAGATTTTATTTATTTATTGATGAGAGACACAGAGAGAGAGAGAGGGAGAGAGAGAAAGAGAGTCAAAGACATAGGCAGAGGGAGAAGCAGGCTCCATGCAGGGAGCCCAATGCGGAACTCGACCAGGGAACTCCAGGATCACACCCTGGGCCGAAAGCAGGCCCTAAACCGCTGAGCCACCCAGGGATCCCTATGATTGTTTTCTTAAAGAGCTTTATAAGAAACTGTAAGTTTGCTCTGCTCTTATTTGGTAATTCAAAACAAAACGAAGTATAAGAGAATTTTTTATGAAAGAGGATTTCAATTGTAGAAAAATACACTTAAGCTTTGTTTTAGAAAAATCAATGGGAACAGGTAATTCTGTTTGGGACTTGCATAGTCTCTTTTGTTAGTGAAACTAACTTCTTGCTAGAGCCAAATTCTAATACTAGGTACATAGCTCTAAAAACAGATATCTTACTTTCAAAAAAGCTATGCTACAACCAATAAAATAACAGCTTTTTTTTTTTTTTTTTTTTTTTTTTGAGAGAGAGAGAAAGAGAATGCACATGAACGGCCGGGGGTGGGGGGCAAACCGAGAGGGAGAATCTCAAACTGACTCTGAGTGTAGAGCCAACACGGCTTGATCTCACCACCATGAGATCATGACCTGAGCCAAATTCAAGAAACGCTTAACCAACTGGGCCACACCCAGGTGCCCCGTTAACGTTTGTGTAAGTTTATTTTATGCTTTTATTTATATTTCATAATTTTTCTATGAGAAATACAACACATTAACTTTGTTGCAGATGGGAAAACAGAATCACAAGATCTCTTACCCAAGATCACAGCATTTAAGTGGTACATTATAAAACCATACCCAGGGGAAAAAAACAAAAACAAAAAAGCAAAAAACCATACCCAGGTCTTTTGATTTAGAATATCATCAACAATATTGTTCTTCAAGGTATGGAACTCATTATAGCAAGAAATGATTTTAAATGATCTATAAAATTGGCAGTAAATAGCACTGAATTATACAGCATAGTGGGCTGTACTAGTGCCTACCAACATCCTAGTCTCCATTCCTTTCTGTGCACAAGGATGACTACAATTGCCAGCTCCTGTGAAGTTTAGGAAGGACTATGTGACTGGTTCTGACTTATGAAATGAGAACACCGGTGACCTCAGCCCTGCATGGTTTTATAGTCTGTCTCATCCTATGACACAAGTCAGTAAAGTCTCATGTTGAGATGATACAGATATAAGATTGAAGCAACCTGAATTGCTGTGTTACTCTATCAAGAACAGCTGTCCTGAAGAATTGCCCAGGCTTGTTGGGTAAACTAGAAATAGACCTTGGTTATGCTAAACCACTGAGATTTATAAGGCCATTGTTATGACAGCATCGTCTAGATTATTCTAATGAAATGGCTACAATGTTACTCCTTTTTCAATTATGTTTCCATACTTTTGGATAGGTCCAGAAGAAAATTTTAATGTGCTAATATTAGTTAATCCTCCTTTTTAACAAAGAAGGGAAAAATTTTAATATCAGTGCCATTTGAAAGTATTTAGCAAGAACCAAAGTTCTGGATAACCATACAGTTACAGTGTCTGATAGTGACTCTCCAGTTTAACTAGAATATACAATTTCTTTTTTAAAAAATATTTTATTTATTCATGAGAGACACACAGAGAAAGAAGGAGAGACAGAGAGAGACAGGGGGAGAAGCAAGCTCCCTGCAAGGAGCCCAATGTGGGACTCGATCCTGGACCAGGGATCAATGCTCTGAGCCAAAGGCAGACGCTCAACCACTGAGCCACCCAGGTGTCCCTATACAACGTTTTAAAGTAAATTTATTTATTTATTTATTTATTTTTAAAGTAAATTTATTTAAATAAAAACATGAAGTTCAAAGACAATATTAGGTTTTAAAAGTATGGTTATAAGTAGGTATGGCAAAAATCATGAAGGAACTATGCCAATCAAGGAAATCTGAGAAACATGCACTGTACTAAACTGTTTCTCAATTTGGGTAACTTAATTTAATTTTCTATTTTCTGTCCATTCTGTGTTCAGATGGTAGCAAAATATTTAGGCAACAGCATTTATTTTATTTTTTTCCTAAAGATTTTATTTATTTATTCATGAGAGACGCAGAGAGAGAGGCAGAGACATAGGCAGAGGGAGAAGGAGAAGCAGGCTCCCTCAGGGAGCCTGATGCAGGACTCGATCACAGGACCCCGAGATCATGCCCTGAGCCAAAGGCAGATGCCCAATCCCTAAGCCACTACTGAGCCTTTAGGCAATTGCATTTAAACTGGTATCGCTGTGAAGGGATAGAGCTGATGAAATACTGAGATAATAACCATCTAGTCTAGTCATAACTGAGATAATGGTGAGGCAATAAAGATAGTAAAAGACTCAGGAAATAACAGGTTAAGTAGTGAAAATAAATTAAGCTAAGAAACGACTTCTCATATAAATAGACTTAAGGACATTTGGGCAATCTAGTCTTTTGATTAAACAGGGCAGTCTCCTCTTAACATTTTTTTGGCCATCTCTTCAAGAGAGCCAATCCATTTTTTATATATTTATAAGAGTCACTGATGGCACAGTCAGAGGTCAAAAGAGGGGAAAGAGGCTCTCCTTAGCTGCCACTAAGGTACTCCCTCCTTCTGAAGAAGCTGGGATGAGCTGGGTTGAGGCCCTCACTTCACTGGGCAACTTGCACTGTGCCCAGCAGCACCCACCCATCATCTGCCCACACCATGGCCTCCACCGTGGAGCTCACCTGCATCTATGTGGCCCTCATCTTGCAAGACAAAAGTTGTCAGTCAGAGATGACAATTAAGTTCAATGCCTTCATTAAAGCAGCCAGTGTAAATGTCAAACCTTTCTGGCCAGGTTAATTTACAAAGTCCCTCACCAATATCAACACTGGGAGCGCCACCTGCACCAACAGGAGGTCCTGTCCCCTCCACCACTGTTGCCCCAGCTGAGGAGATGAAAAGTATAAGCAAAGAAAGAAGAATCTGAGGAGTATGATGATGACATGAGCTTTGGTCTTTTTGACTAAACCTTTTCTGTAACATATTCAATAAAAACCTGAACTCAAAAAAAAAAAAAAATGGAGAAAGAGGAAGCACAGAGTAAACCAGTTATATATATAATACATAACCTTGAAGAAACCACATGTAGGGTACCGTGGCATCCTTAAACAAGTGTGATACAGAAAAGCTTTAGTTACTCCATTAAATCGCAAGTAAATCATGAGGTCGTTCTTAGATGTGATGGGTGATTAGTGTGTTCTAACACTCATAGTTTCTAAATTGTGCTACCATACTTAAAAATATGTAAAGGGTGTCTCATCATGGTCACTCACTAAACTTGGCACTGAAAGAAAAACCTTTAAACAAATTTGCCCCTGATTTCTAAGAAAGAGAAAAGGAAAGGTAGATAAAGAGAAGAAAAGGAAGTATTTGATTTTAGGGAAATGGAAGAAAGGACACAGATTGACAGGGAGATCAAGAGATGATATGGGAGTAGAGTAAAGCAGCCCTTCCAAAGGCTCAAGGAGAACAAGAGCCAGTACCAGAACCAAAAAGAAGTAAGCAGTGTTTTCATCTTAGCAAACTGGTGTACACAACAGACTGGGTGAGAAAGGCCAGTCTCTCAACTCACTTACGTATGTCCCCTCCCATAGACACACCACCACAGTTACATTACAATCATGTTTCCTCCCTGTACTAGGGTAGGCTGAGAAATGAAACAGCCCTAAAATCTCAGTGGCTTAACACAACAGAATAGAGTTCTCAAATCAATATGGGGGTTCAGTAATTAGCTCCTTATCTTTAAGCCTTAGAGTTCTCTTGCAGGTTCCCCACATCAAGTTAAAGATCGGGGGGAGAAGGGGAAAAACTGCATATATGAAGTTTTTATAGCTTAGTTGAAATTTGTATATATTATTTCTATTCATATTGTTAAAAATTCAGTCACATGACACACTTATCTGCATGAAAGGCTGGGATATATGGTTTACTTATGTCCCAAGGAGGAAAGGGAATAAAACTTGGTGAACACATAGCATTCTTTGTTATATTCTACATATAGTAGAATTGATAGTTCACAAAAGAAAGACACAGAACTAAAAAACAAAGCAGCAAATTCTATATAAATTTAGCCCTCTTTTAAATGGACTGAAGTTAACTTACATCATCAAAAATTAGCCTAAATCTATACATTTTTTTCATTCAAATATAATGCTTTAGATTATAGTGCCTAGAATACTGTATGGCATATGGTAGCTAGGTAATAATTATTTGCTAAATGAACAGTATGAAGTAGAAAAAGCAAAGCAAAGACAAGCATTACATATAAGAGTTCCAATAAGCAAATTATTTTAAAAGTGAGTTTTAAAAAAGCATTCATTGGATATTATAAATGTTAATCATAATATAAATTATCTGACTGAGAGACTCAGACTTTCATAAAACAAATGCTGTATAAATCATCATTATAATCAGACTATAATCATTTCATTTCTAACTTTAATGACTGGATTATTTTCCATAAAAAATATCCAACAGGGATGCCCGGCTGGCTCAGTGGATGAGCAATTGCCTTCAGCCCAGGGTGTGATCCTGGAGTACGGTGGGGGCCTGCTGCTGCTGCTTCTCCCTCTGCCTAAGTCTCTGCCTCTCTGTGTCTTTTATGAATAATAATTTTAAAAATCCAACAAAATATGCTGAGAATATAGTTGAATTAGGAAAAGATTAGAAGACACTTTGGCTGTGCCCACTCAGGGATATCTGAAGGATGCGCTAACAAAGGAAGTCAATAGCCTTTTTAGTCTTAACTTTCAACAGGAAGGCTAAGCAGCTGCTTTCTGACCCAAGGCATATAAATCACTGGTGGATCAGTCTGATCCTTTAGAGCCTTTTTCTTACAGCTTTGTTTGGGCAGGTCTGGAGTAACTTTTTGCTCTAAGGCTAGGTTAGCCTTGTAACCAAAGTGCGTCCTTTCTTGGCTCTCTACTGAATGCTCCAGGTTTTTAACAAGATCTCTACATTCTAGCTGCTCAGAATGAAAAAAATCTCCCATTCCTATGGGAACTCTAGGAACTGATTCGTTTACAGCTCCCTGGTATTTATTTGTTCTCCAGTGCCATGGGAGAACTTACCTCATCTATATGCAATTTATATTAAATTAAAGATTCAAAAGAACCCCTCTGCAGAATTCTGTAGTTCTGTTCCTGCTAGCTTCCTATTCTTCAGTACTCTGTAAATTTCAGCTGCTTTGACTGCCCCAACTTCTGATCTGTTTCCTCAGTTTAGTAAAACTATTCCTTCTTTGAGTTCTCCATCATCAGGGAAAACCTTTGGGCAAAAAGCCAGGGTTCACCTAGTTTTCTCCCCTATCCTCTCTCTCAGGGATCACATTACCATGCTGTTAACTGTCTAATGTCTGAAAACAGTTTTTTTTCTAGTGGGAGGGCAAGTCCAGTACTGGTTACTCCATCATATTGGGAAGAAGTATCTCACTGCTATTTTAAAATCTGCATTTTCCAGATGTTTACCATTCACAATGTGGCTAACAAAAGGCAGAACCTTTGTCTTATATAATGTTGTAGCAATATTTGTAATAGTGTGGGGTATAGAGCAAATACTATTATTTGTTCAATGATCTATTTCTGTTTATCCATGTATTTTTGGAGGCATAAGTGACCTATTTGTCCTTCATCCATTTAGTGCTTAAGGCCTAGGAAAATAGGTGATTCTAAGCTGTATTCAATGTAAGTCAAGAGTAAATCTGACCCTCCTACCTAATCTCTGTTTTCATGCAAATATGATGTGCTGTTACAAAAGGATATACTAGACACATTGATATATAGATAGATCACACAGCATATGGAAACAACATGGTGCTCTAAAGAAACAGTTACTCCAAAAATGACTGCAACAACTTTTAGGACATTCCTACAAAACATTACTTAATATAATTTTGAATAAACTAAATAGAAATTCTCAATACAAGAAGAAATTGGGATTTAAATCTTTGTTTACCCATAAACGTTATTACAAAGAAAAAGGCAAATTATTATAGCTTATAACTCATTGTTGTAAATGTTACCTCTTTATTAGTGTATGGCAAAAGTTAGGGTATAGTAGATAAAATAAGGCAGTGTAAATTTCAGTTACCTATTTTAATATCTTTGCAGATACAAAGGCCTTTTAAATATGCCAACACAATACTCAAAAGCCAACTGGATTTCATTTCCATACATCTGAAGTAGCACCAGGTTTTTGAGAATATAAAAGAGAGTTCCAAATTTCAAATTTTTGGATATTTTATTTTATATAAAATATTAATGCCAACCCAAAGCAGATAAAAATAACTAATGACTTTTCCTTTTGCTTTTTTAAAAAAAATTTATTTACTTTAGAGAGAGAGAGCATGAGAAAGCATGTGAGTGGGTGGAGGGGTATTGGGAGGGGAAAGAGCATCTCAAGCAGATTCCCCACTGAGCAGGGAGCCTGATACAGGGCTCCATCTTAGGATCCTGAGATCATGACCTGAGCCAAAATCAAGAGCTGGATGCTCAACCAACTAAACCCCACTTCAGTGCCCAGACTTCTTTATTTAATACTCAGACCCTAAAAGTGGCAAGTGAAATCACTGAGCAACATTTGACATAAAGGGAGATCACGCGATGCCTGAAAACAGTGCACTATTAATATGAACCTGAGTATTAGCCAGTTTTTTCCTTATTAAATGACTCTCATCTCCTCAAAATGTAAAATGCAACTAAAAATGTAACATATTTATAGATGCAATTTATGTCATAACATAGAGCAGACATGTGGGTATGAGGTTAGATGTACTTGTAAATGTTCTAAAAATTCATGAATGTGCTACCATTTCTTCCCAAATTAGAGGAAAAAAATATGTATCTTTAGCACCTTTAAGACAGAAATATTACATCTATAATTCCTATCTTCTCATCTACACCTATGAGAAAGCAGGGGGAAAGAAACTGTAGGATAAAGAACACACTGATTAAAAGAAAGGGCTTTCAAGTGAGACTTGCATCACATTGCCTGTGTTACGTGGTCTTCAACAAATTATACAAGTTTTCCAAGCTTGGATTCTGCATCTTTAAAATGTGGGCCACAATCTCTCAGAATTGTAATGAGGGCCACAATTAAAAAGTAATGTAGATAAGACTAAAAAAGATATTAAAATTTGTTATCCTTTAGAAATAGGAAGCTGAAGTATAATGTGCTCCTCAAGGCCACAGGCTGAGCTATCCCAGAACAGGAACTAAAATGTGGATCTTAGACTCATGGATCAACCATAGTGCACACAACAGATGCTTTGTATATTTCTAAACTAAGCGGCCTATGTTATCATAATAATATGCCACTTACCTCTCAAGGATATTGCAAAGATTTTGTAAAGCAATTGCATAGTGCCTTGCACACTGAATGTGCTCACTACTAGATGTTGTGGTTATTAGTATATGATGATGATGGTGATGATGATGTGATAGGTAATGGAGGGACATGGAGATGTACAAAGTAAATTTCAAGGTGCTGATCAGAGTGTTTGGCATCTAGAGGGGATGATTTATGACATCAGACTGCAAGAAGCAATCTACTCACACTTCTTGCCTGAATTCTGTCTCCTATCTCCCTGTACCAAAAAGGATAGCTGTTATTTATTTATTTATTTATTTATTTATTTATTTATTTATTGATAGCTGTTATTTAATAGATGAAGTTATTCTCTTTAGTGGAACATGTATTATGCCAAGAGTACTAGTACAGTTCCTCTTGTATGTATGACAGGGAAAGGTACAGTAAGTTGGAGAAGAGGTGTTTATCATATGAATAAGCCAGTGGTTAGTTTCTTTCTGAATGCTTTAAAACCATTATTTAAATGTATGTTATAGGGGGGAACCAGGGTAGTTCAAGCAGTTAAGTATCTGACTCTGATTTCAGCTCAAGTCTTGATTTCAGCTTAGGTCTTGATCTTAGGGTCATGAGTTCAAGCCCTGCATTGGGTTCCATGCTATGTGTGGAGCTTATATTAAATCAATCAATCAATCAATCAATCAATGTATGTATATATGTTTTAGGACATTGGATATAGGATTCTGGCATTGTAAATTTGAAGTATAAACTCCATTATCCCCTACTATTTTATGTGAATTATCAAAGCCTACCAGATTATAAGCTCTTTGGAGGCAAGGACTAGAATAATCATCTCAGAACAGTGTTTGAGAATGATATATAATGCTATTTTCCATTTTGCACCAGCTCTTAATAATGGCTGAAAATACGCTAAGTACAGTAACAATAACATTCCTTAGAAAAAAATAATTTTACATATACTTAATAATTGAGAGGAAAAATAAACTTGGATAGTAAGCATGTAAATAATGGTTCACCATCATTTACTGACAACTCCAAATGGATTTCTCTAAGGCAGATCCAAAAGGTCTAGGGCTAACAAAGAAAGAGAAAAGTTAAAATTAGGGAAGGAAATTAAAACCTTCTTCTTTTTCAAAACTTCAGGACAGTAAACTGGAAAAGATCCTAGGCAGTCAATATAGGCGGCAGGAAAACTGCTAAGATCTGCATAAACAAAAACACTGTGCCAGACTGTAATGAAATTCTACAAGGGTAGATTAAAAACAAATTAAGTCTTTGTCCCATGAACAAAAATGACTATTGAGACATTTTCAGAGATTAACTGTGAGGGACCAATAACTTTTTGGCTTGTTTTTGGAATGTGCAGTTGCTACTCTTATAATAAAGAACTCACAACAGAGAACACTTCACTACCCACTAACCACGGGGAAAGAATCAGCATTCCTCTAACCTTAGAATATCTCCAAGCAATTCCCAGTTTTTGTAACAGGATAAGTTGCTTTTCATCTCTCAGAAACCTTGGGATATCTGACTGAGAAGGAATAGAGAAGGATATAAGAAGATGACTAACTCCTGACAAGAACATATTCTGGAAAGATGAGTTGCCTACTCGGATGGAAAGTTAATCATGGCAAGAGAGGGTTAACTGGAGGAACAGAACTACTGTTCTACCAGGCAACGATCTGAGTTAGAGATAATAGCAGGAATTTTTATTTGGACTTTCCTTAAGTATACAAAAGAAAAAAACTGCTTGTTTTACTCTTCTTGGTTGTACATTAATAAAAGGGTGGTCTATGAATATGCAAAAGTAGACACTGACTTAGCTTAGAGGTCTTTCTTTTCTTAGAGTTTTTATAGGTCTCCTCCCACTCGTGGTTTTTAAACTAATAAAACATGTTGTTCTATTCACCACATTACTTTAAGAATTGAAGAAAAAAAAATTCTGGCAGCTGGATGGAGACAGAAGCAGTGATACTTAATAATACAGTAAAAAGGAATAGAAGCCAAAAAATAAATCTCAAATTTAAGAGTTTATAAATTTTCCATATAATTTCTGTCATTTTAATAAGGTACCTCACTGGATGTATGGAAAACAATTACATTTAAGTATGAAACAACAAGTGGTAAGGAAAAGAACTCTAAGGTCATTTTTTATAAATTTGAGTCCTAAACCTACATGTCAGTTCCCCAGTGCATAAATATTTCTACAATTAGAAAAAACTTGAGAGGGACACCTGAGTAGCTCAGTGGCTAAACGTCTGCCTTCAGCTCAGGGCTTGATCCTGGAGTCTGGGATCGAGTCCCACATTGGGCTTGCTGCAGGGAGCCTGCTTCTCCCTCTGCCTAGATCTCTGCCTCTCTGTGTCTCTCATGAATAAATAAATAAAATCTTTAAAAAATTTTTTTTGAGAAATTTTCAATATTATGAAAGATGAAAATCTCAAAATCCTATCAGGGTGGTTCTGTTACTCTACAGCCAAATAAGCTTCTACTAGATGGACCCTTTCACAAATTAACTTTAAACTCTGAACAAAATAAAAAAATAAAAATAAAATAAAATAAAATAAAATAAAATAAAATAAAATAAATAAACTCTGAACAAAATATAAAAAGCAACTACCTCAAGGCCGTGGAGATTAAACATAATAGATTCTGAAAGAGAGCCAATAATAACAAAAAAATGAACAGGCTGATATGAGTTAATCTATTTTTTATTTTTTAATTTTAATTTTTTTGGCTTCTGGGCTAAAAACAGACCACAGCATGCATGGGGTCATTAAAACTCCAAGACAAAACCTACAATTCTTTTCCTCTGAAGCTTGCAGCAGTAAGTCACTGAAAAGTTATGGGGAAGAGGTTTTCAAGAGAGAGCGAATGAAAGAGAGCGCTATAGGAGGTAGCAAAAATTGTGTATAAACTCTGCTTAAACCTCGGCTAATTGCTGAACCATGCATTGCATAGGGCAGACAGGCTAAGTCTAAAACAACTGAACTGAACTGATGCCCAAAAGACAGTTTTCCATTAAATCAAACCAAGTTAATTGCTTGCTAAAAGAAAAAACTCTTCCTCTTTGAGGAAATATGAAAAAATCCAGAATATCTACAAAATGAAATATTTAGGATACAAAATTACTCATTACATGAAGAACCAGGAAAATAGGATCCACCATCAAGAGAAAAGTTGGAGATAACTCTGTAACACTATAGCCATTTAAAGCAGCCATTTTAAGTATCTTCAGAGAGGTAAAGGAATATATATTCTCTTAAAAAAAAAGCAAAGAAATCTCAGCAGAGAAACAGAAACTGTAAAAAAGAATCAAATGCAAATTCTAGAACTGAAAACCATAATACCTAAGATAAAAAGTTACTGGATGAGTTTAACAGCATACTTAAATATTTAAATATGATAATTTAAATGACAGTATATAGTGTGTATATATATGTATATACACACATACACACATAAATAGTATATAGTATATAATAAATTGAAAAATATAAAATGACAGGTGAATCAATGAACTTGAAGACAAAAGAATGAAATTTACCTGATCTGAAGACCACGGAGAACAAGGACTAAAAACAAAAAACAAAACAAACAAAAACAAAAAACAGCTCAGGATCTGTGAGATGATATCCAAAGGTCTAACATAGATGTAATTAGAGTCTCAGAAGAAGAGAATATGAGGCAGTTAAAATATTTCAAGAAATACTAGTTAAATGTCTCAAATTTGTAGAAGACATAAATTTTCATTATCAAGGAATCCAGGATAAATATTAACAGAAACACACTAGGCTCATTGTAGTCAAACTGCTAAAAAAAAATAAAGAAAGAGAAAATTTTAAAAGCAGCCAAAGAAAAACAAGATATTATATTAAAGGGCCAACAATCTGAATGATATCTAACCTCTCATCAGAAACTATGGAGGCCAAAAGACGATAAAGTAACATCCCTACCCTAAGGGGCTGAGAGAGAGAAGGGGGGAAAAAAACTCAACACAGAAGTCTATATCCAGTGAAAATATATATCAAGAATGGAGGCTAGGGACATCTGGGTGGCTCAGTGGTTGAACATTTGCCTTCAGCTCGGGGTGTGGTCCTGAGATCCCGGGATAGAGTCCCACATCAGGCTCCCTGCATGGAGCCTGCTTCTCCCTCTGTCTGTGTCTCTGCCTCTCTCTCTCTGTGTCTCTCATGAATAAATAAATAAAATCTTAAAAAAAGAGAATGAAAGCGAAATAAGATATTTTTAGATAACAGAAAACTTAGAGAATGTGACAATAGCAGATGCATACTACAAAACGTTAAGGGTATTAGGTGAAGAAAAGTGATACCACATGGAATCATAAGTGTTTAGAAAACAATTAGGAGCATTAAAAATGATAAAAATCTGAGTAAATGTAAAAGACTTGTTCTTTTACTCGTAATTTCATTCCAATATATGTGACTGTTTTACACACCCCTGTGAAATTTAAAATGTACACAGATGTGAGACATGACAGCCATAGCATGAAGGGTGACAGAAGGTGCAAATAGATCCATATAGTTCCAAAGGTTCTACATTTTACATCAAGTGTGATAGCAAAATTAAAACATTTTCAAGGGCGCCTGGGTGGTCAGTTAAGCGTTTGCCTTCTGCTCAGGTGGTGATTCCCAGGGTCCTGGGATTGAGCCCTGAATCAGGTTCTCCACTCTGCGGGAAACCTGCTTCTCCCTCTCCCTCTGCCTGCTGCTCCCCTTGCTTGTGCGCTCTCTGTCAAATAGATAAATAAAATCTTTAAAAAACAAAACATTTTCAGATGTATAAGAACTCAAAAAATTGAATTCCTACATGTCATTTCTTGAGAAGTTGCTTGAAGGAGTGGTACAGGAAAAGAGTGAATAAACCAAGAAAGAGAAATATCTGGGATCCAGAAAATGGGATACTCAACCAAGAAAACAAAAAAGCTAAGACAGAGGAGGATAGGAGAACTTTAAGTCTAGACAGTAACCAGTCCAGTTGGGTATAAGAGTTTGGAAGTCATTCGGAAGGTTTCTGGTGAAAAGAAAAAAAGGATCTGATACTTTATATGATGAAGAGTTTGAAAAACATTGGCAGTACAAAAAAGAAACATGATTAGAAACCACAGGAAAAACAAATAATAATATAGCAAAGAAGATGTAGTCATTCTACATTACTTGTCCCCGCAGGTAACAACATTTACATAATCAGAATAACACTTATATTGATTTTCAAGTTCTAAAATTAATCTAGAGATAAAACACAAATGACTTAATTATGATTATGGAGCAGAATGTAAACAGGGTCAGTCTTTGAACCATAAATTACAGATAACAGAATTTTAAAGTGGAAAGAGGGAGGGGTAAGGCAAGGGTACTAACATCTTCTTACAAAGTAGAAATCAAGAAATAGTGTCTTATACCTATGGAACAAGAAATATAGAAATAAAAAACAAATCATTTATGGCTATAACCAATAAAACAAAAAAGTTACATAATTATGTTGGGAGGAAATGTGGGAGCAGTGTAAATAAGCTTACTGTTTCGTTAGATGTTTTAAAACTGATCAATCAAGAAACATCAGCAGAAGCATGTTAACTAAAGATGTGGGCGTAACTACCAAAAGAAATAGCCAGAGGTGCCTGAGTGGCTCAGTTGATTAACTATCTGCCTTTGGATCAGGTCATGATCCCAGAGTACTGGGATCAGAACCAAGTCAGGCTTCCGAAGCCCAGTTGTGAGTCTGCTTCTTCCTCTGATCCTACCCCTGCTTGTTCTCTTTCTCTTGCACATGCACACAATCTCTCAAATAAATAATTTTTTTAAACCACACACAAAATTATTAGGGAATAAATGCTTCTTCCATTTAAACAGAACATTTAAAACATTAAGTATTTATTGGGTAACTTTAACATGCAAGACATTATGATAGGCATCAAAATTTGCTTTTTCTCTTCCTCAATACCTTGTCTTTTACAGGATCTGTACAGAACTGTCAAAAAAAGACAGCTAAATTTACTGGTAATAATTGGGAGCTCATAAGAGAGTTCTGAGCTCTTGATATCAGCATATAGATATTTTCAAGTCATGGGAATGTAGTAGATCACCCAGAAAGAGGAATGATAGGCAGGTCTTCTAATAGCACATTCTTCTCAAGTAACTACAATTTCTTTCATGACTTATGGTCAGATCTAGCCCCAATGTCCTACTGATGCATGTTTTGTCCCTATTGTATTTGGCTGAGGAAAATGGGTTATTTTTCCAAAATACTACAAAAAACAGTCTCTCAAATCTCTCTCTTCCTATGCATTTAGATATTGTAACCTGGCTGTGAAATTCTGAATATCTGAATACTCCGTGATTCCAAACATCTGATTTTTTTTTTGCATATTCGTAAAACACAACTAGTTTCTCTTCAAATTATCATGTATTTTTTTCTCTATCAAATTTCTTAAGAGTTGACGTAAACTTACATATATTTCTATAATACTTTCACAGTATTCAAAAGTTATCTTCTTGAAGGGTCTCCAAGAACCCACTTCCCTGATTTCTAGTAATGTAAAACATCATGAAATTAAATCTATAATCTGGAATGCTTGGTAATTTGTTTGAAGAGGGACATTTATATTCTTAAAATATTCTGGAGAAGTAGTATTTATTGATCGAATTTATTGTGTAACCATACTGTGAAATTACATAATTAATATATGACATAATCACCGAAGTCTGCCACTTCAAAGTTTGAAGGGTAAATAGCTAAGGACCCTCTCTATATCATAAGTTATATGGCTTGTGGGCCAAATGTGGCCATCTACCTTTTAATGACCCATGATCTTAAATTTTTAAGCAGTTACATGTTAATGGTTATATAAACAGCTACATAATATTCTTGACTTAATCTTTTATCCGACAAAGCCTAAATTATGTTTCTTTAAGAAAAAGTTTGCTGATCTCTGTCATAAATGGTCAGTGCAATGTAACTGTGAATAGTAAACATTACCAGTAAGTCACTTTTATCTTATTCTCAAATAAATAACAGAACTTATATATATGTATATATATACACATATATATTTTTTAAGATTTTATTTATTTATTCATGAGAGACACAGAGAGGCTCTCGAGACACAGGCAGAGGGAGAAGCAGGCTCCCCATGGGAAGCCTCATGTGGGACTTGAACCCAGAACCCCAAGATCACAACCTGAGCCCAAGGCAGACACTTACCCATCGAGCAAACCCAGGCACCCCATAACAGAACTTTCAAAGACCAAGTTATAGTAACATTTTCATAGCACAATCTGTATTACGAGATGTACTAAAGTGGAATAAGTATCCACTTAAAAATTATATTAATCTCTAGATAATTGAAAAAAAAAAAACACAGGGTAGAGAGAATGAAAAAGACAGAAAAATAAATGTATCACTTTTCCCAACAGTCCTGTCTTTTTTAAGCTTCTAATGTTTGGTTCTTTTCCTTTCTTTGACACAAGAAAGAATAAAATCAGCTACGTGAAAATAGGCCATCCTGAGGAACTCATTAAGAAAGAACTGCCAAAACTTAAGCTTTAAGAGGCTTACTGGAGTCTAACAAATGGCAATGGTAATGTCACCTCAGTCTCTATTACTCCTATGGAAATACTGATATATGTTTCTTTTTTATGGAAAATCTGGCCAATCCACTTACTCCTTACCAATCCTAATGTAAAGCAGGCTCAAGTAATTAAGAGCTTTGAAGTTCTTCCCTACAAGGAAAGTCAATCGTACCGCCAACTTGATGTGTAACCCTGGCAAAGAGTAGTTTTGTTGTCCCCAAAAATATATCCAGGCTGTTCAACTACAGAGAGAATAGCCAAGCAGCCTAACACACATAGGATAGCATTTTGTTCTAGATATAATACAAAGGTACCTACTTCCTGCAAAAAAGAGTTCCTCTTCCAATTGATCTCAAAAGCAAGTGGTGTGTAATTCTATTTGAAACAGTCTGGTGAAAGAAGCTAGGGTGTCTAGCTAAGTAAATGTCAACTTCAGCATGCATCAGAATCACTTAGAGGGCTTGTTAAAACACGGATTGGTGGACTCCAACCTCAGAGTTTGTGATATAGTAGTTTGGTGTGGGGCCTTAGAATCTGCACTTCTAAAAAGTTTCCAGGTAATGCTCGTGGTGCCAGTCTATAGACCATACTCTAAGCTCACTAATCCAGATGATCTCCAATTCCTTCAGAATGTAAGAGTTATGAAATAACATCATATAAAAAGTCTTAAAGGTAAGTTGTTTACACTTGATTTGAACATCCATTAATCCTGGATATTTTATCAGTCCTGTGACAAAGCCAATTCACACACAAATCCACACACAAATCCACACAACTGATGCAAAGAGAAAAAACAAAGAAATTTGTTTTGAAAAAGTAATGATGATGTGATATTTAGTAAGAGATATAAGTTTTATCCCCCCTTCCTTTTTATCATGAGGTGAAGCAACTGTTCAAAAAGAAAAACCAGGGCAGCTCTGGTGGCTCAGCGGTTTAGCGGCGCCTTCAGCCCAGGGCATGGTCCTGGAGACCTGGGATCAAGTCCCACATCAGGCTCCCTGCATGGAGCCTGCTTCTTCCTCTGCCTGTGTCTCTCTCTGCCTCTCTCTCTGTGTCTCTCATGAATAAATAAATAAAATCTTAAAAAAAACAACAACAACAAAAACATACAACCAGTCTACAATGGAACCTGAAATTTTCCTTTTCCCCTTTCTTTTTCCCTGACAGCTTTTCCTAAATATATGTTTTATTTAAATTCAATTAATTAACATATAGTGTATTATTAGTTTCAGAGGTAGAGTTCAATGATTCATCAGTCTTATATAATATCTATTGCTCATTACATCATGTGCCCTCCTTAATGTCTATCACCCAGTTACCTCATACCCTCAGCTTTTATTTTATGTACCCTCGACCATTATAGCCACAGACTTTCTTCTTAATCTAGATCTCTATTATGAACAATTTTTAATCTGCATATTATATAGCACTAATTACATTCTTCTTGTTTTTAAACATTTTACTTTATCAAACCATGCTGTGAGCTAAAAAAAAAAGCACTGTGGAGAATCAGTCTTCTAGTCCTACTGCTATAACACAACATATTCCAAAGCATTTTGGTTAGAGCTATTTTCTTTTAAGTAAATTCTTTTTCATCACAATTCTTGAAAAACCTTTCCTGGATTTTTAATTTCTAGTCAGTTTTTTGTGTCTTCTGATCTGCTCTATGTTTCTCAGTTTTAATCACCTAAAGCTTATTCTTCATTGATGTTGTCTGAATCTTATAAACTTTGCTATATTCATTTTCCCACTAATGTGAAGGAATAAAGTTAATGTTTAGTTTTCAGATTTCTGAAAAATAAACTGATTATTAATTATTTATAGATTTTAGTGGTGTTTGTGCATATCAATGTAAGCTGCACTGAGGTGTGTATGTGTGTGTGTGTGTGTGTGTGTGTGTATATATATATATATATATAACAAGTGGTTCTAAATTTAGTGTTTTAATATAATTTCAAGTGTACTACATCAGCACTTTAAATTCTCAAGGAAGCCTCATGGCAGAAAAACGAATTTTGCTCTTAATAAAGATATGTAGAATTGCTTGGTAATAATACCCATAAGAAAACATTTTATTATTATATAGATTCAATTATAAGTTAGATTAGGCCATGCCCCCTGAATTATAAGCAGTAAATTAACAGATTTATAAAGTACTTGTCAAGTATGGACTTCTTTTAAGAAAAGAATTAACAGGGCAGCCTGAGTGGCTCAGCAGTTTAGTGCCGCCTTTGGCCCAGGGTGTGACCCTGGGGACCTGGGATCGAGTCCCACGTTGGGCTCCCCGTGAGGAGCCTGCTTCTCCCTCTGCCTGTGTCTCTGCCTCTCTTTCTCTCTGTGTCTCTCATGAATAAATAAAACCTTAAAAAAAAAAAAAGAATTAACAAAACAGCTAACAAAAGATAATAAATCTTTTACAGCACTAATTAATGAGAAAAATATTTGGCTAAGATGAAAAAATAATTCTCTTTAATACTGAAGGAGAAATATAAATAGCTTTCTAGATTTTATTTCCTATTTTGTAATTGTGTAGACATCAATTACTATAAGGGAAATAGAAGATGGTAACTATAATTTATTTTTTCAATTTAATTAGACTTAAAACAAGTAGATACAACACTAACTCTCTTGTTGCTAGCTGCTGCTATGTGTTTCTGTACATAGGTCTACTTCAGATTTAGTAGTTTTATCACTTATTTTCCTATGAGCTTTCAAAATAAATTGCACTATTAATAATAAAGATCATTGAAAAGTGTGTATGTGAGCATATACTAATGGTCTAAGCATAGGTATTACATGGTGCTCACTATATACGATGTCAGGCATTTGACATACATTGTTTGCTTATCTTCATAACATTCTTATGAGGCAGTTACTCTTATTACGTACATTTCATAAACAATGAAATTGAAACTAGAAGAGTATGAATAACTTGTAAAAAGTCCACAGCTGATGAGTGGTAATGCTGGAAACGGAATTTTGTATGTTTGACTACAAAGTCCAGGAACTTAACTACTTCTGTAAACTACCTTAAAGTATGCACTTCTACCGAAAGGAACAGAATATTCTTTTTACATAGCTCTCTATTTTGACTTATGGCATTTAGGCTTCAAGGATAGGGGTGACGTTTTACTAAGCACAAATCCCCACTCACAGTTAAATGTGGGCCTAAGTCCTATACAGATAAGACCAGAATTCACAGGTCTGTTCCACACTAATTTTTGGCTCTTCTCATGATTCTCCCAAATGTGGTCAGAGCTATTGAAATATATAATGGTAATATATACTAGAAGTCCTCTGATCCTACAGTGATAGGAACTAGTAGCTGATCAGTTTAAAAATTTTTTTTGAACAAAATATTTGTAAACAATATATATATATGAAACTTTAACTTAAAATATAAATGTACATTTATTCACCAAACTTCTGATGTAAAGCCAAGGCCTTTCTGTTTGAACATGAATTATAGTTTTTCTTTCTGGCATAAACTATGATAAAATGTTTAATGTATTCATTTTCTTTAAAATAAAACAAATTTAGGGGCACCTGGGTGGTTTAGTGGTTGAGCGTGTGCCTTTGGCTCAGGTTGTGATCCCAGAGTCCTGGGACCGAGTCCCACATCAGGCTCCCTGCAGGGAGCCTACTTCTCTCCCTGTGTCTATGTCTCCATCACTCTGTGTCTCTCATGAGCAATTAAATAAAATCTTTAATTTGACATGTAACACTGTATAAATTTAAAGTTTGTAGTGTGTTACTGATATATTTATATATTCTGAATGTTGATGTAGCAATATTTGTCACATAATTATCTATTATTGTTGATATTCGTTATACTATGCATTAGATATCTATGGCGTATTTACCACTCTTTACACGTTTGTACCCTTAAACACCATCAATCTTATCCCACTCAGCACTTTTACCCAAATTCATTAAGGCACTTTTTTAAGCAAATTACCTTTGCTGACATTTTAATTGATTTTTTCCAAGTCTTTTAATATAGTTTTCCAGAAATAGTACCCTTATAAATGTCCTCTTTGTTGCATTTATTGTTTTTAATTTTATTTATTCATGAGAGACACACACACACAGAGAGAGAGAGAGAGAGAGAGGCAAGGACACAGGCAGAGGGAGAAGCAAGCTCCATGCAGGCAGCCGGACATGGAACTCGATCCCAGGTCTCCAGGATCACGCCCTGGACTGAAGGTGGCGCTAAACCGCTGAGCTACCCGGGCTGCCCCTCTTTGTTGCATTTATATCTCATTAGTTAATATATATATGATTTAGTTATATGATCATAATAAGAAATACAATGGCATTAATTTAACTGCCTCTCAGTAAGTACATGTCACCACAGGATAACAGAAGTATGTGGGTAAATCAGAAGGTAGCCAACTGGCCTGTAATATCCACCTTATCCCAACAGTCAAGGGGTGTCGAAAAAGGAATGGAGAATATTAATTAATCATGCAAGTGGTTAAGTGAAGGTTATTAAGAAAGCTTCTCCTGTTACTAGCAGAGCTAACACATCTTGCTTGGAGCACAGTTAAATGTAGAATGCAGATGAGAATGTAAGACTGGACTCAGAATCCTAACTGAACATCCTCAGATATCAAAATGCCTGCAAGGCAACAATTTATCAAGATTTAGATTTGGAAATAAAACACAGAGTATAAAATCCTGTCAATCTACTATGGTGACTGATGAGAGCCAGTGTCCATATTTAAAAGGACAGAGATGACCTCAACAGTGATGGAAGAGGAAATGAATACATGAAAAGATTTCCATAAAAGGGAGTTACTGACATTCTACAGACTATATTCTTTTTTTTTTTTTTTACATTTTTGCTTAAATTCCAATTAGTTAACATACAGTACAATATTAGTTTCACATGTACTATTTAGTGATTCAACACTTCCAAACAATACCTAGTGCTCTACTAACTATATTCATAACAATAAACTATTTGAGAAGCAAAGTGTCAAAAGCAATACTAGAAATATAAATATAAAACAAAACTACTTCAGATAGTTAACATTAACCAAAAAAGAAAAAAAGTCTTTTTAAAATCCAAGGCATAATTTAGGAAAAATTATATAATTAAAATCAAAATAAAATTAAGTTAGAAGA
This sequence comes from Canis lupus dingo, assembly GCF_003254725.2. NCBI lineage: Eukaryota > Metazoa > Chordata > Mammalia > Carnivora > Canidae > Canis > Canis lupus. The sequence continues at coordinate 15,323,737 of NC_064251.1, forward strand.
GGTAGCTCATAGTTTAAAATCTAAGCTAAACAGATTAGATACTAACATAGCTCTAAAGAGTGTTCATTAAGGCAAGGATTTATCCCCAGAAAGAGGAAGAGCAGAAAATATCAGACATTTGGTATAATAAGGAGAATTACACAACAAAAGAGAAGACCTAGTGGTGAGGGGGAAAAAAAAAAACAGTAATTTTTAACCTCAGCTTTGCCAAACTAAACGTGACCTTTTCTGGTACTTAAAAATGAGAGATTTAGAACTGTAGTATGCCCCCTGCGTTGAACTTAAGTAAGCTGACCTCATACATCAGAGCAACTTTTCAATAGGAAGTTCTTAAACCAGGTCAAAATTGGCATAAAGAATGCTATTTCTTCTTTTCTAGGCACTATAAGAACTTCAGAGAATCCTGAGAATCAGGGTGAGGAGGAAGAACCTGAGTTGTCATACTTATTCTAACCTCAGTTTATAAGTGTTTACCATCATCCATCTGCTGAATAAACAAAATGGTAGGTCAGGCACTTTCAAGGTTTCACTTAAAACCTTAGTGAGCAAAGCATATTACATTATACAAGGGTTATCTGCTTTGGTCTGCTTTGCTGAAAGTATTCAAGCTAAGAATGTTATTGAAGCGCTATGTAAGGTCAGAATGTTTTGTGATTTATTCAACAAATGTGTATTGAACATCTACTATGAATATCTGCTGTATTCTAGGCATTGTGCTAAAGGCTGGGAATATAATAATAAAGAAGATACCATTTCTGCCTTGTAAGGAAACAAGCCCTAAATTACACACATACTAAATCATAATAAAAGTTAACAATGATTGGGCAATTTTGATCTGAAATTGTACAAAGTATTTTACTCATTTAGTCCTCACAACAACTGTATGAAGTAGATATTATTATTACCTATTTTTTTTATAGATGAGGAAACTGAGGCACAGGGAGGTTCAATTACTTGCCCAAGGACACAAAACTAATGAATGTCAGTCAGGATTCAAACCCAAGCAGTCTGGTAACAGAGTCCACAAACTATGTTTTATAGCCTTTTATTCTAATCTATACTAAATAATTAAAACTTCTATCTCTCATAAATGCTAACATCAAAAGCCAACTCTGTACTGAATGTACAATTTTACCATGATTCTAAGCTTCTCATTATATATTAAAATGACAATATATTTGTTTGTTCAGACTTTTGGGATAGGAGGTTCTTTCAAAGAGAAGGAAAACATTTATCAATTGTTTTAGTTTGAACATGAAATTAATTTCTACTGGAAGTAACATAAATTCACACTGAAATATTCTGAACATTAGTGATTACTCTAACAGTGTTCCAGGGAAAAAGTCCATACTAGTACCCACCACTACGGACAGCAAGATGTTTTCTAAATCCAAGCATGCTTTAAACCTTCTGATCAGAGCTTTAACTACTCTCCAATCACTTTAATGACCTAATTAGAAAGAGTAAAAAGTTTCCCTTATTACCAAAGGAAAAACTGGAAAAGTAAAGAAAGGTACAGGGAGAAATAAATGGGGTGTTGGAATCGCCAATAAAGTAATATCATCATCAATTATTTCTACTAAGTAACTTACTATGTACTAAAGGCTGTTTAAAGCATTTGACTGTAAAAACACATCTAATCCTTACAAACCCTATGGGGACTGTTGTACTTACTTCACAGATGAGGGAAATGAAACAGAGAGGTTATAGAACATAGCCAGTATCACAAAGCTAGTAAGTGGCAGAATGTGAACTACTACACCATACTGCAGAATTAACGTAAAATAGTCATCTTGCTTTAACTATGTTAAAATAAAAATGGGAAATTCACTGGGGTGATGTTAAATGAAGAGAAACTTATTTTATCTTCAAGAGTCTTGAAGAGTCCTTTTTGCGACTATATATTATAGACACCAGAATAACAACTAGAACTCCAAGAAGCATATTTGGCTGTGCATTTTTCATTAGATGCTTTCTTTTCCCATCTCCACTCCCATCTGTTTTAGGGTAGCTTCTATCCCTTTCTCCTCTTCAAAGAAAGATAATACAATTATTTGTCTAATGCAGATCACTACAGGTAAGAGTCTGGACCACAGTTTCGGAAAACAAAAAGCTGAATCACTTAACTACAATAGATTGATGGTCCCATATGAATTTGGATTCTTGACCTCTAAGTGAATCTGAAAATGGTGATTAAATGTTCTCTAGAAACCCCCTCAAACTTCAGCTTCCATAATACCTCCATGGTTCTCCCAGGATCTTTCAGACTGCTCCTTACTCATCTCATCTCATCTTTTTTTTTTTTTTTTTTTTAGATTTTATTTATTTATTTATTTATTTATTTGTTTGTTTGTTTGTTTGTTTGTGAGAGAGAGAGAGAGAGAGGCAGAGACATAGGCAGAGGGAGAAGCAGGCTCCATACCGGGAGCCTGACGCGGGACTCAATCCGGGGACTCCAGGATTGCGCCCTGGACCAAAGGCAGGAGCCAAACCGCTAAGCCACCCAGGGATCCCCTTATCTGTCTTTTAAGATGGATTTTCCCAATATCCACTTATGGGATAAGTGAGAGTAGGTACTGAAGTTAGAGAAAGACCTCAGTTGGAATCCTGATCTCTTATGCTTAAATTACTTAATGGTTAACCTGCTTAGGTTTTTTTTCCCCCCCTTTATCTATAAAATCAGGGCCATAATAATTTAAACTGCTACAGAAAAAAAATCAAATAAATTAAGGTGAAATGTCTAGTAAATGCTCATGAAATACTAATTTCCCACGTTTTCTGTTTATATGTTCTACTTTCATTTTCAAGAGATTTTTTTTTTTTACCTACTCTAACAGTTTTAGCTACTCTCTATAACTTACAAATTTATATCTTAAAACCTTTTTTAAGTGTTGGAATCACAATTTCTACTCATACCCTGCAGTCACCTTGAACTCACTCAAAGTGCCTCATTCTTCCAGAATCAGTTGTCTTAGTCTCTCTATTCCTATTGATGAGGTCATCAAGTCCCATTCTTGACTTGGCATCACCTTTAACAAATCTCCCACATTCCTGGATCTTAGAACTGGTCAGTCACCAATATCTTTATTTCTTAAAGCCTTTCTCTCCTTGTTCCTTTCCCACTGCTACCATCTTAGCTTACCATCACCCCAAAGGCCTCTTCAATGTGGTCCTAATATCCTCTTCCATAGCATCCTTCATGAAATCCTCGTTCCAGACAAACTTACTTGTCTAACAGCTGAATGTGTCCTATACACTCTTGTTTCAAGTATTTATTCAAGTCACTTTCTCATTCCATTTGCTAATCCACATGATCATCTTTCCTCCCGTTAAAAAACAACAACAACAACTAATCTCTAACATATTAAAGTACAATTTTGGGGAGGAATAGGAGTAAAATGTCACTCTTCCATAATCTTCTGCAGTGCCAAAATGATTCCTGCCAAACTTTGTTCTGTACAGTTACCAATTCTTCTTTCCTTCTAAATAACATAACTTCCTTCAGTCATTTATTTCCCTAAGTAAGCTCCTTGGAACACTTACTTGTCATGATTTTGCTGGACTTGTGTAAGAAAAAAAAGGATCTGTTGTCAAAATAAGCTTGAGAGGTGCTAGATTAAACAGGTAAATAGGTCCCTTTATTGCAGGACTTCTCACAGCTTTAAAAATGCTAAACTATTAGTTTCTCCATTATCATTTTTCTTTATTTCTGGCTTGAAGGTTCCTTTCTCATCTCACTACCGCTTGACCCAGCTCCATACCAGCACTCATTCTTTTGAACTAAGTTTTCAGCTTTAACCAGATTTATTTTTCATCCCTGTCTGTTGATTCTCAATCTATTTCTTCAGAAATACATGCTTATTTTATTTCACGATCTTTATTTCCTAAAAATGATACCCAGACCAAGAGATCTAAGTAGTATGTTTTACATTTAGAAATCCATAGAGATAGGAAGTAGTATGTTGGGACATGCACATTAATAGGAAGAAATGTAGCATGTTTTCCTGAAAAGTGAGTTTAAGACATTTTTGGAAAATATTTTCTATGATAAAAAATGTAGAATGTACACTATTTTAAAAGAAAAAAAAAAGGAGTTTCAGGAAATTTCCACATTTGCTTTTGCTTGTTTTTAAAGATTTATCTATTTATTTTTAGAGATACAGAACAAGCAGGACAGGTAGAGGGAGAGGGAGAGAAAATCCCCTGAGCATGTGGCCGAATGGTCCAATCTCAAATCCAATCTCAGCACCCTGAGACTACAACCTGAGCTGAAACCAAGATGCTCAAACAACTATGCCACCCAGGCACCCCTCCACATTTGCTTTTGGATGCCCTTCAAGCTACATCCCGCACCCCCCTGATACACATTCAAATTCCTCTGTCTTAAAGCCACTCCCAAGGAAAAGCCCAAGAACCACTGAAGTAGGTCAATGGAGAGGAAAGTAGAGAAGAGAATTACTTAGAAAATGTTTTCTTTGTGCTAAGTCCTATACTGAATCCTTTACATATATTATCTTTCTCAATGTCTGCAATGACACTGCAAAAAGGCATTATTTCATTCATTGTATAGAAGGGAGACTTCAGAGACGTTAATATGTCCTAAGGTGCAACACTGACAAGTGGTTAAAAGGTTTTACTAGATAATGTGAAGTGATAATGAAGACATGTTTATCACAGAAATACTATGACTGTTGATTCCCATAAGAATAAAATAACTAGGAATCATTCTTTTAAAATAACTGCCAATGTGAGATTTTAAGTTTTAATGTAGATCTGGACATAAATGAAGCACCTATTTCCTTGTAAAACCTTATTAGTGGTACTCACGAATATTCACAAGTGTTCTTTGAATGACATGTTTAAGTTTCAGTCAGTAGAAATTAGGGAAGAAACTTAAGCCTTTTATATTTATAAATTTTATATATTAGTTATTTACTAGCACATTTCTTCCCAAATAAAAGCAATGCCTACTATCAATTAGGATTTTAGGCAGCTGTTATATGAATAATACTGAAAAGATGTTGGGAAGCCTGGGTGGCTCAGTAGTTGAGTCCTTTGGCTCAGGGCATGATCCTGGGTCCAGGGATTGAGTCCCATATTGGGCTCCCTGTGAGGAGCCTGCTTCTCCTTCTGCCTATGTCTCTACCTCTCTCTGTGTCTCTCATGAATAAATACATAAAATCTTTTTAAAAAATACTGAAAAGATATCAAAGGATTTCAGAAACTAAACCTGAAGATTTTGAAACTGAGGGGTTAAACTATAAATCCAAAGCATGAGGTTTAATTTTTTTTCATAGCATGCTGCCAGTTAAATCTGTAATTTTAATCTTTATATACTGAAAAAAACAGATGGCTCTTAGAGATGATATATAGATTCACCAAATTAACTTATTGCAGAATCCCTCAAAGTAGGGAGCTTCAAGGGTGTATTTTAATTTAGACAATATACAAACGAACAAATATGCTTATATACAACCTCTCTGGAATGTACCCATTGGGCAAGGCCCCAAATACAAAAACAGCACAGGATATGCCAAGAAAGATTACTTTAAAATAAATAAATATGTTATTAAAAATACTATCTTTGTTTTAAAAAAAAAGTGTTCAAGTTAATCTTTGTTATTGTTAATAGGAATTATGGTTTCAGAGATAATACAATACAAAATCTTTTGTATTTATACGTTTGTGAGGAGTCAAAAGAGTATCAACTTACAATGTACAAGTTACTAAATATACATACAATTTAAAATTCCTATTTTCTTACAAGGCAATGGTTAAGGTGTGAATATTCAATTTACTTTATTAATTACAGGCTTTCAAATAAATGTAAAATCCTTTCATTAAAGACAGATATAACAGTAAGTATAAGTGATTAGTACTTTTATTATTCTTTAATATATCAATTCTCCCTATTTAAAGGTTTCTTAAACATTGGGCAAAGTCATATGTATAGGCCAATAGGCAAAAATTTCAAAAATGGAAGAAGGAATATAAATCAAAATGAAGTAACAAGAACCAAAAATCTTTTTTCTCCCTTAATTGTGCAAATTAAAGGAACACAGTTATTTCCCTATAGTATATCTTGTCTGAACAACGTGCATTTAAGAAGAGTAATTCAGGAAGATAACTAACTGAAAGTATAAGCCCAGATGAAATGCCTTTTTCTTTTGTGAGGCAGCTGAACATTAGTTTAAATATTCTAATTTTGAAAAACCAAAGTTCCTACTTTTAGTACATTTCTAAGTTACCATGGTTAGCTGAAGAACTAAAAAGAGAAAATAATTAAGAGCCAGAAAAGAGATCCGAGTCTTATGAGAAGATTCAATCTATAAATCCAATTTACCTTAAATTGATAATTACTAAATGGTCTAAAAACACAGGAATGTTAAATAATTTACTTTTCTCAATTGGGAAAATAGACAATATAAATCAACATAACTAGCAAATTATGTCAAGTTTAAAAAAAAATTCCTTAAACTGTGCAAGAACATCCATTTGTAAGCACCCCATTAATGAAATAAGGAAGATTTGATGTATTAAGGAAGCAGGCTTAAACAATTCTAGGTTGTCATACTGTTACTTTTTTTTTTTTTTTTTTAATGTATTTCACTTATAAGGATATTGCAGTAAGAAGTAGAAATCTATTCTGGAATCACAATCTAACAAAAAAAGCAACCTGTCACATTTACACTAAAAAATTAGTATCTTTCTTCACAACGAAATATTTTTTAAAATATGAAGATAAAAGATTCATATATACACAGAGTAAAAGAACACACAATTAAAAATTAAATAAATGTGCCTAATGATATTTCTTAATGGCTTCCCTAAAAACTAAGTGTCAAATTCTCTTAGGTTGCATTTCTTTTTTTTACAAATCTCAAAGTAGGCCTTAGAGTTCAGAAATCCATGTAACACACAAATACTCTACTCATCATACTCACAGGCTTTAGTTTTTCTTCCTCATTAGTCAATACTATATAGGCTTTTCTTCTGGAAACCTGAAAGGCTTCTTCTTACTCAATGGTCATGATGTTATCAGATCTGACGTCAGTAATGATCCACACTTTAATCTTCTCCAGCCAGCTCTTCACACTGCCCAGAACTTACTGTGCGTTACAGGTGATACTTCTTACAGCAGATGTTGATTAAAGTCCCAAAGCACAAGTGATGCTCCCAAAGGAGCTTAGAACCCCTAACAACATCACCTGCTTCTTTTTATATCCAGAGATGCAACATGATATTTGTTTTGAACAGCTAATGATTTCAAGAAAGATTACACAGACAAGCTCTTTTCATGAGATTGCCTGACAGAAGCTTATCCTTTCAGAATACTGCAGCAAATATAAATTTTATGATTCCCTTAGGAAAAAAAAAAGAAATATTTTTATATAATTTTTCTCTATGGCGCAGTTTAGTTTACCCTTCTGTTAGAGCAAACTGCTGGAAAAACTGGTTCTTAGGTTTCTAATGGCGCAGCATTAACATAGTGAATGATTCACGGATGTTCTTAACATTCAGGAGTATCACGGAAGGCTAGCAATGCAGCCCAGGTCCAGAGCTGATGAATGGTGCAGTGCTGCTGTTGTCATAGCAACCGAGAGGAAAAAAAGCAGCGCCATATAAGGAACAGTGACATGGATTCTGGGAACAATTTATATTAAAAAGCTGTAAGCTCTTCATGCCTTAAAGCTATAAATTCCTCTCTTACTAATTCCTCCTCAGATTTTTCTGTTCTGAATTCCTAAACCAGACGTGTGTAAATAAATATTGCAAAATACAGTAACTAAGTAAATTAACAACAACAAAAAAAAACCACACACACAAATACTGAGGTAACTAAAAAGATTAATAACACTTTAGCAAGCTAAGACATACTTGTGGTAGCTTCATAATTTATTGGGTTAAATGGTAAAATTAGACAGTGACAAGTAAAGAACTGTCTAGAATGTGATAGCAGAAAATTTATTTTTAAACGCTTAGAGATATTAAAAACCAGACTAAATGCCTTTTATTCAGATGGTAGCTTCAGATACACCAAACCTAGAAAACCATCAATTGACTAATATAGTAAAAATGATATTAATTTCAAAGATAGGCAAACTACCTGCTGTATTCCTTCTAGAAGCAGAAAGATTCAAAATACATTAACTTCCCTGAAAATGCCCATAGCCTTTACTTAGGATCAAGGAAATTCCTTGTGTCAATCACTGGTGAGACAGGGTTACTCTCCCACCTCATGCTTCTGAAGGCCTTTCTTTCCCTACTGGCCGTAGAGAACCTTTCTCATGTCAGTTTGTCCTGTGAGAATCCAGGAATCCAGAAGAAGCCCTACCCTTCTTGTAGACAGCAAGACAGTGTCAAAAAAGAATCATGGGAGAAGAGAAAACTAGGAAAAGTGTCAATGCATGAATTGAGCAGTGGTTATGGTACTCTCCTTGCGGTACTCTAGATGTAGCTCTGAGCCAAGTTTCATTAGGCTTGCTGGAAGCATGATCCACTGGTGCTATCTATTTAGATAAGGCAATTCTACATGAAATCATCTGTGTCATATCGATGTATGCTTCCTTCCTAGCACAGCGTATTTAATGAAATGTTAAGATACAAATAAAGCAAAAACAATTAGGTAAATCATTTATTGCAATATTCTCTTATGTGGGTAGCACTGGGACTATTATAATAATTCTGGTATAGGGCAGCCCCGGTGGTGCAGCGGTTTAGCGCCGCCTGCAGCCCAGGGTGTGATCCTGGAGACCCAGGATCGAGTCCCGCATCGGGCTCCTTGCATGGAGCCTGCTTCTCCCTCTGCCTGTGTCTCTGCCTCTCTCTCTGTGTGTGTCTCTCATGAATAAATAAATAAAATCTTAAAAAAAAAATTCTGGTATAATTATATATTTGTTAGGTATGGATTTATGATACTTTAATCTTCATAAATGACAACCTCAGTACAATGTGAATGAAAAGGACTGCAATTTAATAGAAAGGACACACCCTTGACTTGTCTTCGGATTGTAGTTGTAATAATGGCTTAGTTGATTATGAGACATAACCCTAGTAAGTCACTTAATTCCAATCCTCGGGGATCCCTGGGTGGCTCAGCAGTTTGGTGCCTGGAGCCTGCTTCTCCCTCCTCCTGTGTCTCTGCCTGTCTCTCTGTCTATCATAAATAAATAAATTTAAAAAAAAATAATTCCAATCCTCAAACTCATCAGCAGTAAAGTCTGAGTAATAACATATCTTCTACTTCTTCCTAAAGCAACTGTAGAAATAAAATAATGTAAAGTCTTGAAATTCTAAAAATCTGTTATCTTATTTAAAAATATCTAATTAAGCAAAACAGTGAAGACAAAAAGGGAAAATAGATTTCCACAGAAGTCAACAGACAGAAAATGGCCCCTAAGAAAAAATATATTTCAGGCTAGTTTTTTATGTTTGATTGAATGTATGGTCTCATTGCAATGCACGTATTTGTTGCAAGGAGCCATTTCATTTTAAGATTACTGTAAACAGAGATGCTATGGACTAATGTTAACAGATTACTTAAGATAATTATGTTAAAGTAATTAATATTCCACTACCCCAATACGATTTATTCATGTCTTTAGAAAATTATAACTTGGAAATAAAGAAGAATAAGCAATTTTGATAGAATGGTAACACTAAACAACGTGCAAAGTAAGAAATTCTTTCAAATTACTTTCAACTAGTTTTTATCTCACATAACAGAAAACTGTAGGACAAACTTAAAAATAAGCATTTATCTTAGATTTTAAAATTCCACAGACAGTATATCTCAAATTCTGTTTCCTTGATAACCTCTCTAGTAGTTTTAAAATCAAATATTGTCTTGCCCAATGGTTATTTTTGAGGCAAATTCTCTTTAGTTGTTACTTTTAGACTACCAAGAACTCAATACCTTTAGAAAAAAGAGGGCAAGTCCATGTCTGTCCCAAATCAAGCTGAGCTGATACACATTAAAAGGATTCCAAAATAATTTTGTAAAAAAAAAAAGTGAAATTTGAGAAATAATCATTTTTCCACCGACATTCATTTTATCATTGTTTATGCCTCTAAAGGAGCTGATTGGGAAGTGGACATGGTTGAGATACTTTAAGAAACAAAATACGTAGGTTTCATTTTGCTTTTATAAAAGTGGGTTTCATTTAAAGGGAGAGAGAGATTTAAGGTGCTACTTGGCTATTAATCTTTAATTTCCCTTTTACTTAATTTAGGTAAACCATTCTAAAACTTATAAAGAGTTTTATATTATTTGTATTCTTTTTTAAATCTTCCCTCTTTATAAGCTTCCTCTAAGGAGTAAATATCAGCGCTAAATTCTGCAGCATTTAAAGACAGGGTAATACTTATGAAGAGGTGAGTATATGAAATCCTCTTTCTCACAGAAGTAAGAAATAGCCATCCTACTTGTTATAGCAATTCAGGTTTTGGAGAGATTTCTTTCTTTTTTTTCAGGTAGGTTCCACGCCCTGCATGGAGCTTAACACAGGGCTTGAACTCATGACCCTGAAGTCAAGACCTGAGTTGAGATCAAGAGTTGGATTGCTTAACCAACTGCGTCACTTAGGCACCCTTTCCAATCACTGGCCAGATTTCTAATTTCCTTTCCTAGGAACGACTACTGCTTCAGATTAGAACTACAATTTGCAACAGCAGAGTGGTGACTAAGCAAAGAGTAAGAAATATATTCCTAAACACCATATAATGTGGTCTCTACACATAAGATAACTATTCATCTGGTGGGTAATAAAAGAGTAAGATAAACTGGCAGGTTGGACATATCAAGAAGCAGCATTTGTTTAATGGATGCCATGAATGGTATTTAAAAGATATCTGAGAATTACTTTCATTATATACAGCTTTTACTTGATATGTTGACTCTATTACCTAACCCCTGAGTAAAATTTCCCAAATGTGTGATGCTACTTCTAAATTATAATCTCAACATTTGAAAAATATCATTTCATGGCAGGTAGCTCTTTCAGAATTTTTTTATTGATTAATAGAACATAAAAGAGCATACTGAGCTATAGACATACATATCAAACCTCTGTCCTCTCACTTTACTTAATTCAGTGAGTGAACTTGTGAAATTCACTAAATGATATAGATATATTTATATGTAATTTTTAAATTTAATCATTTTAGAAGCCAGAAATATTGACATTAAGCAGAAAGGAAGGAAAACACAGATGTTGAATCAACTCTGATATATATCAGAACACTGTTCATTATGTCATCTAAACAAAACAAAACCATTCATACACATAGACAATTCCAAAATGGTCATATTTCTTATTTTTAATGTAGCCAGTGACATGAAAGAAAAAATGACAATAAGATGATATATTTATAATAAAAAAAAATGTCCTTTGGAACATTCTGCCCTCTGCTGTTTAAAATGTTCATCAGAGAGGGAGTACTTTGTCAAGCCATATGTTTATTGCTTTTGTGGGCTAAATCCATCAATTTGGGCACATAATTTTCTATAATGAGAAAAAAACATGGTTGAGTATTATAAGTTCTGTTATTATAATGGCAACATATATTCTGGGCTGAGCCTTCTATTATCCCATACTATAATTTACTTCCTGTTTGGAGAGTCACTAAGAGCATTGAGTCACTAAGAGCATGGATATTTACCTTTTGCCTTTTACAGTGCTTTGTGACTGAGAAGTATGACTGATGACCAATACTATTCAGTATTTACATTCAGCATTTGACAGTTTTTGAACTGCTTACATTCCACAGCAGGTAGGCAGATAAGCAAGTAAGAAGAAAGGGTCAATTAAGCATAAACTTAAGACTTTCTAGGAACTGTGGCATAAAACTGTGGTGAGGGATCCCTGGGTGGCGCAGCGGTTTGGCGCCTGCCTTTGGCCCAGGGTGCGATCCTGGAGACCCGGGATCGAATCCCACATCGGGCTCCCGGTGCATGGAGCCTGCTTCTCCCTCTGCCTATGTCTCTGCCTCTCTCTCTCTCTCTGTGACTATCATAAATAAATAAAAAAATTTTAAAAAAAATAAATAAATAAAACTGTGGTGAGTTTTCTGGGGAAGATAACAGAAGGTATGGACAATAATTTTTTTTTCCTGTAACGTCTATGGTATTTGCCACATTTAAAAGTGATATCTGGGACACCTGGCTGGCTCAGCTAGAGTGTGCAACTCTTGATCTCAGGGTTGTGAGTTTGAGCCCCACGTTGGGTGTAGAGTATAGAGATTACTTAAAAATAAAATTTAAAAAAAAAAATGAAAGTGATACACAACTTTTAGAACCACCACATACCAGCTAAAAAGGATACCAGAGATTATTAAACCAAGTGATTGCCAACCTTTCCACCCTATTAGGATTCCTTTTATTATTTTCTCCATTTATACAGACTTAACATTTTGAAAGATTTTATGTATCAAAAATTTTATTTATTAAACAAAGAGACAATAACCATTAACTGAAGTTTCAAATAAATACGAACTGATCACAATAACGTGCTATCATTTCATCCAAAGCAAAGTAAGCTAGCCCATGTAATTTTATGATAAGTAAACATGTATTTTCTTTGAGGCTTTTTTAAATATTGAGGATTATATGCAGAATATGATACTGAATGTTACAGAGCTCAATGGTGGTAAGGATAATGATATTTAAAAAGTAAGTAATTGGGGTGCCTTGGTGGTTCAGTCAGTCACATATCCAACTCTTGATTTCAGCTCAGGTCATGATCTCAGGGTCCTGGGATGAGGCCCCACCTTAGGCTCCACACTGAGTGGGGACTCTGCTTGGGATTCTCTCTCTCTCTCCCTCCCCCTCTTCTTCTGCCCCTCCCCATACTGTGCTAAATAAAAAAATAAAATCTTTCAAAATAAATAAAAAGTAACTGTCAATGCATACTGACATCTTATAACAGTAAGGGCTAGGCACACAGAGAAACTACAAACATTTCTGTATTCTTCTCAGCCCTACGGCATTATTATAATTACTGTACATATGAGGAAATAAAAGTTCAAAAAGTGTTCATCTATTCAGGTATACAATTTACAAATGAATGAGCATGGAATTTTACCTGACTCTTTGTCCAAGAGAACCTGGCTCTTGACCAGTATGGCACTATCAGTTCTTTAGGGCCTAGAGTTCTGAGTGTTAATTCTGCCATTTTATAGATACATCTATACCTCTATTCCATAAAAATCTGTCGAAAACATTACCTTACAGTGTGCTGTCCTTGTTAAACATCTTTCCTGATGTTGGCCACCTGCCCTCCTAGAACTCTGCCTGTCATCTGCTCCTAGATTCCCTTCCCTTGGATTAACAGGCTCCATCCCCTTCCTGTGACACACAATTATTTATTGCTGATCACCCTAGTATTTAGGGTCTGATAGGTCTTCACTTAGTGATTGCTACCAGACTGCATCTTACTGAATTGCTTCCTCCACCCCAGATCTTAGGCATCCCTGGTGTGACCCTCCTGTGGGCCACCACTCTAACAGGAATGCTGGATAAAGTCAAATTTTCACTTCATATTTTAGGCAACAGATTTCTTTAAAAAAAAATGCAGAGAAAAGAAGCTATGAGCCAATGATTGGTAATTTCGTTCTAAGAGGAAATATAGTTTAAGGGTACAGATTAAAAATTAATAAGTAATTTATACAATCACAAATGCATGGAAAAATATAAATAAATAAATATGGACATACCAGAAATTTTCTGATAAAGACAGATTTGTGTCCAAAAAAGAAACATACAAAGAGACAAGGACATAATCAAAGATGAAGAGTGGAAAACCCTCTAATTATATTGTCAAGGAAGAACAGAGCCCAAGCTAAGAAGAGCTATGTTGCTAAAACAGCATAAAGGATTGTTTGGATATTGTTAGAATAAAAAGATGGACAAGGAAAGGCCAGATCCAGTGCATGAGAAAGAGAACAAAAGAAATGATTCTGTTCCACTTATGAATCAGCTGCTATTAGCTAAACTATATGTTCTTGACATACATATTATTCAACCCATACAATACCCTGTGAGGCAGAATTTAAAAAAATAGTAATAATACAGATAAGCAAACTTACTAAGAGTAAATAAGTGACTTGACCAAGTCATACAGCTAATAGGTGGCAGAGTCAGGGCTTGAATTCAAGTATAACTGACTCCAAAGTTTGCCATGTTTAACAACATCCTACCTCCACCCATAGAACAATTAATTACTCAACCCTCAATTTCCTTTAATCTTCCCCATCAAGGAAAATATATCTAAACCAGAAAGGGTAGAATAAATATTGTTAAGAATTACTGAAGTTGTAAGTTATGACTTATGAAGATAAGTTATAAAAAAACATATACTCAAAATCCAGGCCCACACAATTGACATATGAGTTCTAAAAGACCATGAGAATAGGAATATTCTAAAAGAACATGAGAATAGGAACATAAAAATACTAATAGCAGTCTTTGCAAAACCATACAGAAAACTAGGAGGGCTATAGGACTAGACAGTGGCAAAATATGGATATGAGACAGTTTCTATAAAATCTTTACAAAGGGAGAAACACTAAGAGACAGTAAGGGATCAAAAGGAAAAGTAATTTCAAAATAACCTCATGTCCATTTTGATACAGAACATGAGGGAAAAACACAGATGTAGTGCCATCTTGATATTGGACAGGTCTTAAATGAAGTTCTGTAAGCTAAAGAAAAGCCAATCTGATAGTAGCTTTCCAGGACATAAAGGACTGCCATGGGAAAGAGGAGGTTCATTTATGTCACACAGCTTAACAGGCAGTACTAGGACTAACGGATGGGAGCAACAGAGGAGATTTCCATCCATGTAAATTAGAATACTGATAGTTAAAACTATTCAACAAAGGAATAGGCTATGCTACAAAGTCGAAAGTTTATCCTCATTGAAAGTTTTCACCCAGAAGCTGTTGACTATCCACTTACATTGCTCTGAAAACTAAACTTACTCCTATTATGCATAGGGAACACAATAAACGGTACTACAGTAAAAATTATGGTGACAGGTGGTAGCTACAGTTGTGATGAGCACAGTATAATGTAGACTTGTCAAACCGCTATGTTATATACCTGAAACTAATATAATATTAGTCAACTATATTTTAATTTAAAAAATCGACTATAATTAGAACATTCTGATAATTAAACACATCAAAAATAATATGAATTGCCAAAATTTTATAATAGAAAAATATTATTAAATATTTATTAGAAAAAATAACATTCTGTATCTGCAATTTACAAATGAAGGCAAATATAGAAGTAGAAATATGTTACTATTACCTTTGGATGGATGATTTCAAAAGGGCTACTCCTTTTTTTTTCTTTTTTTTAAGATTTTATTTATTCATGATAGACATAGAGAGAGAGAGACAGACATAGAGACATAGGCAGAGGGAGAAGCAGGCTCCATGCCGGGAGCCCGACGTAGGACTCGATCTTGGGACTCCAGGATCGCGCCCTGGGCCAAAGGCAGGCGCCAAACTGCTGAGCCACCCAGGGATCCCCCTCAAAAGGGCTACTCTTAAAGAAATTCATTTCAGCATTACATTACCACTACCCTAATAATAAATCATTATAAAATAATTGCTAAAAATAATCTGTACTGTGATAGTTTAAAAGTTACTTGAATTATAAAGTAAAATCATCTACAAAACTATATTTGTGCTAATTAGATTGGTAACAATTACATCAACTTTTAAACTATGAAATACTTCCAATCACCAATAGAAACCAATTATTAATCCCTAAGTACCAGAGCAGCTGTAAGTACATTAAGAATATAAAAGATTATCACTTATTAGTTAACACCACTCACATCACTGAGAAGATCTACAAGAAATATGAAAAGACTTTAAATTTAAATAGACTAAGTCACCACTGATATATTCATAACAGCTCATAAAGACTCACTGATTGGTTTTTTTTCCTGAATACCATTCTGATTAGATGTGTTATTCTTTGGGCCAGGGGAGGGGGAGTGATGGTGTCATTCATTCATTAACAGAGTAGAAAGAATGAAACTATTAAGTTCAAGAGCAAAGTGAAGCAGACACTATAAGCTGGTTTACTCAGCCTCTTCCAATTTGTGTTCCTATACTACCATGGCTAGAAAGCCAAAAATCTAGATTTCTCAGATTCCCTTGAGTTAAGGTACAGATATATAGCCTAGGATTTTACCATTAGGATAGACCTACCCTCTCATGCCTTCTTTTTCTTTTCTTTTCTTTTTTAAAGATTTTATTTATTTATTCATGAGAGACACAGAGAGAGAGGCAGAGACACAGGCAGAGAGGGAGAAGCAGGCTCCATGCAGGAAGCCTGATGTAGGACTTGATCCCAGGATGCCGGGATCATGACCTGAGCCAAAGGCAGATGTTCAACTGCTGCTGAGCCACCCAGGCATCCCACCTCCCATGCCTTCAATGACAAAGAAAGAGAATGCTGTATGTGGAGAGATTACCTCTCTGGAAATCCCTAAGGTCAAGGCACCTGAGTCCTTGGAGGCAACAGAGATAAAGAAGGCAGTGGTGTTCCTTCAGGTATGCAGGGTGGTAGGAGTTTCTGGTTGCATTGTTCAGGCCCTCTTGGAGATTCTGAAAGCTATCATAACCCTTCACTACATGTGTTTCTGTTTAGATAACTGTTTTCTATGATTGAGATCCTAACAAAAAACAACTACTAAGAAAAAGAAACTAGAGGGTCAGCTCATTAGCTTACCAGTTAAATTGTACATCAAAGAACACATAATAGGAATTTTTTATACAGATGAGGCCTACTAATAACCATTTCACAGGAAAATTATAGAAAAACCTTCCTGAGAATTATCCTCATTTGTAGCATATGCTATAATTTTCCTAGGAAGATTCTATTTTCCTCTAGAAAATATTAGTCCTCAAATGAAAAAGAAATACATTGTAGGAGGTAACAATCATTTCAAGAGCTACAAGGAAATGGGAAACAAAGGAGAAGAAAAAGCTCTATTGAAAAGTACCATCACTATTTCTTATAATCTTACACAGACATGGCTAAGTCAATTTGGCCTCTGAAATGTGAGTATCTGGGTCCAGGTATTCCCTTACTCTGCTGAGAGATACCAAAGTAGCATATAAAAAGAACATCCTGGTAAATTCCACAACCAGGTCAACAGATGTGATTTCTTTTTTTTTTTTTTTTTTTAACGGATGTGATTTCTAAGTCCATGTCATTAAGTTCAAACTAGAAGGAGATGAAGAACTGTAATGGTAAAAAAACAGAGTTGTGAAAGCTGACAAACGAGTCTGTGATTAAAGGAGAGAACAGAAAAACTATAATGGTTTGGGTACACGGTGTAGGAGCAAAATGCTACATCTCCAGTAGGTCACCTAAGATATATTAGAGTCTAGTTCAGCTTTTCATGTTCATAGTAACAACTCTTAATCATCAAGAAAAGGTTAAATTCAGCATTTAACTAAACACATTTTTAAAAGAAACTCTTCGAAAATGTTTTGTTTTGTTCTGTTTTTTTGGGATTTTTTAGTGAAAAAGCCTGAAGAGACAACTCTTAATATAAGAATAAAACATCTGAAGTAACTCCTCAGGGCAGTGTTTCTCAAACTTTAGTGAACAAAACAGACTGTGAAAAATAGAGATCCTTGAGCTCCAGATTTAACAACACAGAATCTGTGAAAGTGTGGCTGATTAGGTAAATTTGGATACTCAGGAATTTGTATTTTTCAAAAAAGTCCTCCTGGTATTTCTAATGCAAGGGGTCTAGGGAACCACACAGTGAGAAACACTGTCCGTAAGCATTTTACATATGTAAAGGTTTTACTATATATAGTATTATAGTCACAAATTTGATCTTTCTCTTTTTTTCTGTGTGTGTGTATGTGTGTGTGTATGTGTGGGTATTGGAGAAGGTATATAAAATTAGAAGAGAAGTATCAATTATTCAATGTCTATCTATATGCCAGGCTGTGTGTATAGGTATCTTACTTAATTTTAACAGCAACTGTGTGAAGGAAAGTTACCATGTTTTCGTATCAGAAGAAAGCAAAGAAAGCATAAATTAACTAACATACTTTGTACAACACAACCAGAAAGAGGCAATGCTGGGATTCAGCTTAGTTTAGGAGCAAAGCCGATTTATTTCCATTATACTTGTGGTTCTTATATGTGAGGAATGGATGAAGAGTTTCTAAAGGTAGACCTCTGGGCTCTTCGCACTTGTTTCAATTCTACAAAACCACCACTGCGTGTGCATTCCAACATACCACTCTTCCAAGTGTCAAATTCATTTTCTTTTCTTTTTCTTTTTTTTTTTTTTTAAGATTTCATTTATTCACTCTAGAGATGGATAGAGAGAGAGAACAGGAGCAGGGGGAGGAGCAGAAGAAGAGGGACAAGCAGGTTCTGTGCTCAGCACAGAGTCCGATGCAGGGCTCTACTCCATGACCCTGAGATCACAACCCATGCTGAAACCAAGAGTCAAATGCTTAACCCACTAAGCCCTCTAGGCACTCCTCATTTGCTTTTTCTATAATAAGGTTTAAGTTTTGTGTGTGAGAAAGTCTCCATAAATAAATCATCTAACCTGATAGAAACAACACCATTTCATAAGAAAAATGTAAATAATTTGTTATTTTGGCCCCTTCTCCATTAAGGAACACTGTGGTATTTGCAAACTTTCCATACTAGTGGTTGAAAAAAGGGTAGGAAGACAGGACTACTATATTTCAATAAAATATATACAACAATACTACAGCTGCTATAAATAATCTTACTATAAATACAATACTATAAATAATAGTTCCACTCTATATGAGTGACTTCCATTCAATTATGAAAATACTTAGTAGAATAAAATTATTTTCTTACATACAAATTCTTAGGTTATGTTCTTACAAAATCTAAAAAGAGACTTAATTATATTGCAAATCCAGCATGTGTAAATATCACAAAGGATTCTTTATTTGATAATACATGTTGACTTTTAGTTGTTCAAAATATGCATACTGACAAGGACTCTCTCCTAGACTAAACTTTACTTTATCAAGGCTCTTCTGAGCTCCTTTCTACTGACTAGATCAGCATCAGCAAGGATCCCGGTAAGTCCATTTAGTAAGAATCCTTCCATCCACCTCTGATCACCCTGGCCTATCTAGCAAGAGTCCTGTTAAACTGGTTTTAGCAAAAATCCCCCTATCCTTGATGTCTTCCTCCTAGGAATTTTCCATCCACCTTGCTGCCCACCTTACCTTGATCCTTGGCTTATAAGTCCTTAGCTTTCTTTACTATATTTAGCATTGAGCCCAGGTCTGCACTAAGGTCTCTTTTCTCCATTGCAATAGTTTCTGAATATTAACTACTGGGCAGCTCTGATTTTTACAATACTGACTAAGGACAACTGAAATTATCTAAATTGAATTAAGTAACAACCCCTTAACATTCTCTACTTTTGGTCTGGAAGACTACAGGGACAGTAACGGAAGTAAGGGCCCTCTTTTCTCTACTCCTGCCACTGAGTAAACCTTGGAATTTTAAACAGCATAATCTTTAACCCATAAAACTAGAGAATTTGAATTAGAAACAGTAATGAGGTCCAGACCTAGTTTAATTAGTACTATCATTCCAAAGAGCTTAAAAGTCTTCATATACATTTTCTCATTTAACCTTAAAAAAAAACAGATTCTGGAGCTCCAGACTTAATGAGACAGAATCTCCGACGTGAAGTTGATTAGGTAAACCTGGATACTTAGGGATATGCATTTTTGAAAGAACTTCTAGTATTTCTAATGTGAGTGGTCTAGGGACCACACAGTAATATATTTGGTAAGATACTTTATCCATATGGAAATTAAAATAGAAATATTTAACATTAGCAATGATGGAGCTTAGACTATCATACATATCTACTATATTTTTTAATCTAATAAAATTCACTAATAGATCTTGAATTCTAATATTTTTCCTAAAATTGCAGTATTTACTCATGCTACAGAATCATGAGTACACTGCAATAAATCAGCTACAAAGACTAACATAATCTCTGTGGTCTTATATTTTTAAATTGGCTTTTCAATAATTTTATCAACACTGTGTTTCTATTTTATCCAAGATAATAAATGAGAAGAAAAGTAACATTTATTCAATGTATTATATTGTAAGTTTAAGAAATCTTATTCAATCTTCACAGGAACCCTGAATTTTTTTCTTTTTTTTTTTTTTTTAAGATTTTATTTATTTATTCATGATAGTCACAGAGAGAGAGAGGCAGAGACACAGGCAGAGGGAGAAGCAGGCTCCATGCACCGGGAGCCCGACGTGGGATTCGATCCTGGGTCTCCAGGATCGCGCCCTGGGCCAAAGGGAGGCGCCAAACCGCTGCGCCACCCAGGGATCCCGTCCTGAATTTTTTTCTAACAATAAAATTCACTAAAGTATATCTTGAATTCGAGTGCTTCCAAAAACCGCAAGTAAATTATCATGTGAAAAATGTATCATAAGTACACTAAAATATATCAGAATATGTAGGCTAATATTACATAAGGCTGTTTTTTTTTAAAGATTTTTTTTTATTTATTCATGAGAGACCGAGAGAGAAAGAGAGGCAGAGACACAGGCAGAAGGAGAAGCAGGCTCCATGCAGGGAGCCCGACGCGGGACTAATTCCCGGGTCTCCAGGATCAGGCTCTGGGCCGAAGGCAGCGCCAATCCGCCGAGCCACCCGGGCTGCCCCATAAGGCTGTTTTTAATGTCAAAATAGCTTTATTTTTATTTTTTATTTTTTTTTAAATTTTATTTATTATTTATGATAGTCACACAGAGAGAGAGAGAGAGGCAGAGACATAGGCAGAGGGAGAAGCAGGGTCTCCAGGATCGTGCCCTGGGCCAAAGGCAGGCACCAAACCGCTGCGCCACCCAGGGATCCCTCAAAATAGCTTTAAATCTTTTCCCCAGGATGTCTCATAAACAAGTCAATGATTCCCTTTTAGCAGGGAAGAAAGGGAAAATCTCCCTTTTTATCCATGATGAAAATAATATTTTGGCCATAGTTAGCATCTAAAGTAACTAGGCTGCAGTATGATCAGATGAGATATTATGACTTATTTACCATCTAAATTGTACTACCACATAGTCTTTCCAATCTATGTAGCAAATACTTTTTAAATCAGGTCAAAAAAATTTCCCAAACTAGATAATAATCCTTTGAATATCAGTACTTGAGGGTTACTCTTCTGAAAAGAAAAAGGGCTTACCTACAGTAATTAAACAAATTTCTTGAAGATCACCTTCCAAAAGCTCAGAACTCATACTTAACATAGCTGATAGAAAGTCATTCAAATTTCTTTTAGTATTATAATAAATGTGGCTAACATTTATTGACTACTTATTCTTTGTCAGACACTGTCTTATGAGCTTTATATGTGCCAAATCATCCAATGCTTGTAATAGTCCTATTAACCTTATTTTAGAAGACTTCCAGCAAATTTGCCTAAGTTTACACAGTTAAGAAATGGCAGTCCAGGCCCATTTTGTTCTACTGCCTCGTGAGATTTTAGATTTTATGTGTGGTAAAAAAATATAAACATCATAAAAAAGTACACAACAAAATTTATGTCATCCCTCTCCCAAGTTAGTGAGTTAGAGTTATTCTATCTTCACATCACCATCATATATATGCATCTGTGTATGTTTGTGTGTCATACAAATGGATTACTATTAGTGATAAATATTTAGATTTTAGTTTTTTAGTATACATATATATACATATACACATACATACATGTTTCAAACTTGTTCAAATTAATTTTTAAAATAAACTGTGCAATAAAATTTCTGTCAAGGAGTATGTGTGTTACAATTTTTAAAAAAGATTTTATTTGAGAGATAGAGTGTGTGTGCACCCAACCTGAGCTAAAATTAAGAGAGGCTTAACCAACTGAGCCACCTACACACCCCTGTGTATTACAATTTTGATACATACTATCAAACTGCCCTACAAAAAGGCTGCAATGATTTAATAACCCTACCAAAATTGCAAATACTCATGATCTTTTACTAACTTTATAGTGTATATAATAGGCAAAACAGTATTAGCTCAATAAGGTTGAATGAACTATTGGCACTCTCAATTATCTATACTTTAAGAAGGATGCTTAAGGGGTTTTAGGATATTACGAACAAGAACATCTTGGAAAGCACTAAACAAGAATCTAGAGAACTGGGGCGATACGATCACCAGTGTAACAGGAGCCAATAGTGTCTCTGCGTACTCTCCTCCATACCTCCCCAGTGCACAGCAACATCCAAATAAGTCAAAGGAACAATGAGGCTTGCCCAACCTTAGGTTTTCCAGTTTCCCTTTATTGCTTAAATCATTTGTAATCTATCTTCTGTAACTTGGAAGAAAAAAGTCTTAATTGAAAAAAAAAAGTCTTAATTGATACACCAAATGAGTCATTATCTATACCTGTGTGAAGGACTAAGAAAAATATGTTAGGAATACGAAAGTTCTATAATAATGATAGGAAAAAGTTAGTTATCCCTTCACTATATCTCAAAAGATTTAACAAAAAAGATTTTTTCTTACCACTCTATTAACTTATTAGAAGTTAAAAAGATTTAAAGATGAAGAACACAGATACAAGGTCAACAAACATAACATACTCTAGTCCCTCATATGCCATTCTTTACATGTTTGCCAATAAGATCTAATTAAAAGGTAAATCAAATCATATTACTTCCCATTCCGGCTCTGCTTAAAATCCTACAGAGTTAGGTTCATTACCATGACCTAAAAACTCTGGTTTCTGTCTGCCTCCTCAACTATTTTCTACTGCTCTTCCCTATGACTTGTTCTGCTGACACCAACCTGCCTTCTTTCCATTCCTTGAACATGCCAATGCCACTTTCTGCTTTAGAACTTTTGTTCTGGCTGTTCCCTCTGCTCAGAAGGCTCTGATCCCAGATCTTCCCACGACTGGCTTCTTTTTTGTTATTCACACCTCTGTTCAAATACCTCCTGTTCTTACTCTCCCTGATGACTCCACAGAAAGAAATCCTACCTCCACTCCACTCTCTCTCCTTCCCATTTACTATTTTATTACCCTCATATTACTTGTCACTATCTAAAATTTTCAACACCCTGTTAAGTATGTCTAGAGCAGTGTTTGGCATATTACAGGTCCTAAACAAATTATCTGCTGAACAATTAAGTGAAAAGCACAGAAAAATAATAAGTAAACTACTTTGACTATAGAAAAGACAGGGTATAAATGTTAGAAAGCCAGAAAGAAAATAGAATAAGATGACTAATCTGGCCCTATTTACTCAGTTTGGTTGGTAATATGAATACAAGGAATATAAGGTAATTGGAAGTTTAAATGCATGGAAATGGGTAAATCAGTAAGTGCAGTCCTAATGGCTGGATTAAATTAATGCATTTTGCTAAAAAAACATTCTCTGGAGGACATTTACTTATGGTCAGCAAATCTTTCTCTATTCAACTTTCTTTTTAGTTCATAACAAAATATAATTGAAAATGGAAAGATAACTCATAAATCTACTAAGTAAGGTTTTAAATTTAAATTTCAAAGTAATTTCATTCTAGGTTAAACCAAAAAATTCCTATCATCTGCTTCACTCGGCAGAAAAATGTCCACAGGAAAATGTTCATGGCATCCTTTTTCAGGAGACAGATTTCTCTCATTCAGAAATTTTACAGTGTATCCTCAATCTTCAAATTCTTAGGCCTTTGACAAAACTATTTGACAGCATGCAAATACTTCAAATATTAAAAAATTAAAACTGAATAGTTCACACATGTAATTAACCAAGTATGCCTCTTATTACCACTTCTCTGTCTCACCTCTGTGATATCAGGCATGTACTTGACTTTGTTATTAAATGTACTTATCTTTTAATAAAGTTCCCTTTTTAAGTTGAAGCTTAAACTGGGATAGGCCAATGGGATAAAAAAAAAAGTGTTATCTTCAAAACTTCGGTGATCCAGTTTATTTCTGCAAGGAAATTGAACTTTTCTTCCTACCTCTTCCGAAGTGTGCTAAATGAAACACATCACTTGATAGCCATCTCATATTTGGTTATTTGTATTTTCACTAATCAATAATATCTTAAGCTGTAAAAGGGAGACATTTCTATGCAAAGAAATTTTATTAAAGTCCAACCACATAAAATTTATCCTATTTTTAGATATCAGAGGGAATAAATATTTCAGTAAAATGTTACTAGGCTATTTTACTGATTTTTATCAAATGACCCAAGAATCAAAATAGACTTTGACTCATTATTTGAAGAAGCCTAAAAACAATAAATATAAGAGGAATGACTTATGTCTTGTAAAACTAAAGAATAAAGAAATACTATTATTTTCATGAGAATTATGAACATTGTAAAATTTTCATTCAAAATTGATACAAAAGTCTAAAAATTCCATTTTCCCTTCTCTCCTGTTTTCTTTTGAATTGTCATATAATAATCAATCCTCCCCCCTGTTCAGCTCAGTGCTAGACATATAGGAAACAGTTAATGTATCCTTTGAGAATGACTTAGTTTCTCACCTCTAATCACTCATAATCCACCAATATTCAGTCAACTTAATGACACCAGATATATACTGGTAATGTTAAAAGAAACTTAAGAAAGCGACCCAGGCTTATATATTTTCACATGTAAGTATCATTCAACACATTAAAATTTCTTCTCTGAAAAAGCTTTAAAGGACAAAAGTTCATTTAATAATTAAGACACAGTTTCACACCTAATCACTTGATCTGAATGGGTAACATATATCATGAGATCATACTAAAGTCAATGCAATCCACAACTTATGAATTATATTAGGTATCCTAAGAAGTTGGAGGAATGTACAATGGGAGAGGAAAGTATCTAAATCAACTTTTAGAAATAGATATGAAATAGATTAGGATTAAAAAGAGAATACATGACTGATGAACTCTGAAGCTCTTATTCTCTTAAAATTACAATATCTTCATCTGTTAATCTGACATGAACAAGCTGATAAATGAAATCAGAACAACAGTGTATTCTGGCAAAACTAGAAGTTTCCTGAAAGCCTAGAAAAATATGTCCACAACAGATGGATCACTTAGGAAATAAATACATCAATCTGTCAAACGGAGTACTATTTTAATTCCCTGAATTAAAATCAGTAGGAGTTCCACTTTCCAAGAGTCTGTGACACTAGGAAGGCCAAAGCAGAAAAACCTAAAGATGCATATAAACATATCTGATATGACCTAAAGTGGCATGTTAGGTTTCCTGTTAAACATACTAAATTTAGGTAAAGTCCTTACCAGTTAACTTCTTCACAGGTTGGAGCCGAACACTGATAGACTGATGTGTGAGTAAGGGGGAGGATGGAAGAGAGCGAGACATGCCCTCCATAATCCGAATGTGCTGCATACCTTCACTCACGGGAAGTGGTGGAACGGCGTAGTCTGGCTCAAAAGCACAGTCGCTTTCTGTGGAGATGCCACCTGTTAAAATAGAAAGGGACAGAACAAAAGAGCTGGTCAGAAAAGATTCTTCCTACTCTGTTAAAATTTACCTTTTAACATGGTTCAGAACAGCATATATCCATGTTAAATTTCACTGTAAAAAGTCAAATAAGGTATTTTTCAACACCTACATTCATTTCTGTACTTATTGGACACTCAACACCAGGTTTAGCACTAGGAAATTAAATCTGGGTAAAAAAAGGTTCTTCCTGGTCAGGGGCCGACTGCCTCATGAACGACAGTCCAATAAAGAAAAAATTATGGGGGTGCCTGGGTAGCTCACTCAGTTAAGTGTCTGTCCTCAGCTCGACTCATGTTATCAGGGGTCCTGGGATAGAGCCCCACATCATCAGGTACCCTACTCAGCAGGGAGCCTGCTTCTCCCTCTACCCCTCCTCCCCGCTCATGTGCACGTGTGCGCCTGGGCTCTGTCAAATAAATAAATAAAATATTTTTTAAAAAATTATGGTACAATGCAGTAAGTGTTACAATTAGAGCACTGGTTTTCAGTTTTTTCCTTGATAAGAAACATGAAAGAAGATATTCACTTGCTTGATAATCCAATATGTGCAATTGCTAGTAGGATCAATGTAACTCTATTTCTTACCCCTTCTCAAGAAAGTATGTGAAAATACAAGTAGGTAACACTGACATTATTATATGGTGATTTTTAAATCTGCTTTAAGACCTTAAAAAAATTAAGTTATATGCTGTTCATTTCTACTTATACACTGCTGACTTCTACTTCCAATAATGGCAGGTTACACACTTCAAACCAACTTTTCCCTAAGAAAAACTAGAACAACATATATGTTTTAAAATCTTTCTGAAGGCACTAAAAAGTTAATAGCATGATGAAGGATTATAAAGTTAAAAAAGGGCAGCCTGGGTGGCTCAGCGGTTTGGCGCCGTCTGCAGCCCAGAACGTGATCCTGGAGACCCAGGATCGAGTCCCATGTTGGGCTCCCTGCAAAGAGCCCGCTTCTCCCTCTGCCTGTGTCTCTGCCTCTCTCTCTCTCTCTCTCTCTGTCTCTGTCTCTCATGAATAAATAAATAAAATCTTAAAAAAAAAAAGAATTAGGGATCCCTGGGTGACGCAGCGGTTTAGCGCCTGCCTTTGGCCCAGGGCACGATCCTGGAGACTAGGGATCGAATCCCACGTCGGGCTCCCGGTGCATGGAGCCTGCTTCTCCCTCTGCCTGTGTCTCTGCCTCTCTCTCTCTCTCTCTCTCTCTGTGACTATCATAAAAAACAAACAAACAAAAACTTAAAAAAATACTTTAAAAAAAAAGAATTAAAAAAAATAGTTAAAAGAAAAGGCTGAAGCCTGGCATTTGGGGTTACTTTTTACTTAGTGGCATGAGAGGCTAAGAAGGTATTGACAGTTTTAAAGAACTGAAAGGATAAATAATGAAATGTAGAAATAAACAAGATGCAGAAGGGAAGCTGGTAAAACTCCAACACTTTTGTTTAGAAGCCCAAAGGGCTACACTCTAGGAGTATGAACCAAAGCTAGTCTGGTCTTTTACAGGAATAAAGCTCAGTTCCAAATGTCTACCACAAAATTAAATTAAGGCAATCCTGGATTGCTAATGCCTGCCAAAAACTAACACAAATCTTCTTAGAGGGACACAATATCATAGTCTCAAATTACTTTCACAATTTTTCATACACAATATCTAGCCCTTAATTAACAAAAACAAAGAGGTAAAATGATATGAATAAAGTAAACCAGAAAGACCACTTAAAAGAAATAGTCTCACAAGGAATAGAGATTACAGAGCAATCTATGCCTCATGGCATAGAATTTAGAATAGTATACTTAACATCAGAAAGATTAAAATAATTTGAAATAAATTTAACCAAGCAGGTGAAAGATCGGCACAGTGAAAACTGTAAGACTGAAAACTAAGAAAAAGAAACTGAAGAATAAGTGGAAAGATATCCCAAGTTCATGGACTAGAAGAATTAATATTGTTAAAATGTCCATACAACCCAAAGTCATCTATACGTTCAATGGAACCCCATCAAGATTCCAAGGGCATTTTTTATAAAAGTAGAAAAAAGCAATTCTAAAATGTATATGAAATCACGAAAGACCCTAAAACACCATAGCAATTCTGAGAAAAAAAAAAGAAGGCATCAAACTTCCTAATTTCAAAGTATATTACAAAGCTATAGTAATCAAAAGAGTTTGATGGTAGCATAAAAACAGACACACAGAACAAGAGAACAGAATAGAAAGCTTAGAAATAAACCCACATATATATAGTCAACTAGTCTTTGACAAGGGCACCAAGGATACATAATAGGGAAATGATAGTCTCTTCAATAAATAGTGCCAGGAAAACTGAATAGTCACATGCAAAAGAATGAAATTGGATCTCTACCTTACACTATCCACAAAAATCAACTGAAAAATGGGTTAAACACTTAAAACATAAGACCTGTTACCATAAAACTCCTAGATGAAAACATAGGAGAAAAACTCCCTGAAACCAGACTTGGCAATGATTTTTTTGAATTTGATACCAAAAGCAGAGATAACAAAAGCAAAAATAAGCAGGTGAGGGGCAGCCTGGGTGGCTCAGCGGTTTAGCGCCACCTTCAGCCCAGGGTGTGATCCTGGAGACCAGGGATTGAGTCCCATGTCGGGCTCCCTGCATGGAGCCTGCTTCTCCCTCTGCCTGTGTCTCTGCCTCTCTCTCTCTCTCTCTCTCTCTCTCTTTCTCTCTCTGTGTGTGTCTCTCATGAATAAATAAATAAAATCTTAAAAAAAAATAAGCAGGTGAGACTACATCAAACCAAAAGGTTCTGTACAGCAAAGTAAACTACCAGCAAAATGAAAAAGCAACCTATGGAATTGGAGAAAATATTTGCAAACCATACATCCTTAGGGATTAATATCCAAAAATACATAAGGAACTCATCCTCAGTAGAACCCCCCCCCCAATAATAATCTAATTATAAAAAAGGCAAAAACCCTGAATGAGTATTTTCTAAGGAAGAGATATAAATAGCCAACAGGTACATAAAAAGGTGTTCAACATCACTAACCATCAGGGAACTGCAAATCAAAACCACTATGAAATATCACCTCACACCTTTGAGAGGACAGCTATTATCAAAAATCAAAAGATAACAAGTGTGGGCAATGATGTGGAGAAAAGGGATCCCTTGTACACTGTTAGTAACAACGTAAACTGTACACGCCATTATGTGAAAGAGCATGGAGGATCCTCAAAAAATTAAAAACAGAACTACTATATGATAAGCAATCCTACTTCAGAGTACATATCAAAAGGAAATAAAACTATCATCCCAAAAAGATATTTGCACTCCCATGCTCACTGATGCATTATTCACAGTAGCCATGATTTGGAAACAACCTCAGTGTCTGTCAACAGGTAGAAAAGAATATGTGATTTTACACACAAACACACATACACACAAATAAATGTTATTTGGCCATAAAAGAGAAGGAAATCCTGCTACTTATAACAACATGGATGAATTTGGAAAACATTATGCTAAGTCAACTAAGTCAGACACAGAAAAACAAATACTGTATAATCTCAGTTATATGTAGAATCTAAAAAACAAAGTCAAATTCATTGTAAAGAGAGGTGAGTGATGGTTACCTGGGCTAGGGGGAGAGGGAAAAAAAGAGATGCTCTTCAGTAATTAGATAAATAAGTTCTGGAGATCTAATGTACAGCATGATGACTACAGCTAACAATAATAATACACTATATACTTGAAATTTCCTAAGTGAGTAGATCTCAAGTGTTCTCTCACACACGTACAAAATGGGTAATTGTGTGAAGTGATGGATAATTAGTGTGATGGTGGTAATCAGTTCACAATATATACATTTATCAAAATGACATGTTATATACCTTAAATACATACAATTCGTATTTGTTAATCATACTTCAATAAACCTGGGGGAAAAGAGCAGAAAATTTTAAAAAGCAAGCATATGGTCTTCCCTGAAATGATGATAATGTGGTCTACACTGAGAAGTAAAATTAAAGCAGTGTCTCACTTCAGGTTCCCAATTGTGTTACAGTTGTAATTTCATCATATGCAATTTCAGCTCATTTTAAAAACTACTGTGGTATATCATTCATTATAACATAACTAGTATCTGATTAATGGCAACTTATGCAGCTCTTTCTATAGTATTTCTATAGATGATACATATAGAATTATTGGGCCAAAGTGCTGAGAGTTTCTACTGAGAAATACTGACTAAATGCTGTATTAAGTCTGTGTAGAGGCACCTGGGTGGCTCTGTTGGTTGAGTGGCCAACTCTTAGTTTCAGCTCATTTCATGATCTCACGGCTCATGAGATAGAGCCCAATGCGGGACTCCGTGCTCAATGGGCAGTCTACATGAAGACTCTGCCCTCCCACCACTCATTTGATCTCTCTCACTCTCCCTTTCAAATAAATAAATAAATCTTAAAAAAAAAAAAGTCTGTTCATGTTGCATATTAAAAAAAGCAGGGGAATAGTATGCTTAGTACTTGGAGAAAATAAAAGTTTAGAATTCTAGCAAAGAATTAAAACTATGGAAATAAAAACTCAACAGATTAATTGAAAAGCAGATTAGACAGAAATTGGGGCACCTGTGTGACTCAGTGATTGAGTGTCTGCCTTTGGCTCAGTGTGTTTTCCCGGGGTCCTGAGATTGACGCCCACATCAGGTTCCTTGAGGGAAGCCTGCTTCTCTCTCTGCCTATGTCTCTGCCTTTCTCTGTGTGTCTCTCATAAATAAATAAAATCTTTAAAAAAAAAGAAAAAGAAAAACAGATTAGACAGATATGAAGAGATAATTAGTAAACTGGAAGGTAAAGTTTGTGCATCAAAAGACATTGTATCAAGAGTGTGAATGGGGGCCTGGGTGGCTCATTCAGTTAAGGGTCTGCCTTTAGCTCAGGTCATGATCTCAGGGTTCTGAAATCAAGCCCCACACCAACAGGCTCCCCCTGCTCAGCAGGGGAGTCTGCTTCTCCCTCTGCCCCTTCCCCCAGCTTGTGTATGCATGCATGCACACGTGCTCTTGCTCTCTTGCTCTCTCTCTCTCAAAAAAAAAAAAAAAAAAGTGTGAAAAGACAATGCCTAGAATGGCAGAAAATATGTGCAAATCACATATCTGAAAAGAGTCTAGAATCCAGACTATATAAAGAACTCCTACAACTCAAGAACAAAATGACAATGCAATTTAAAAATAGGCAAAAGATATGAATAGACATTTCTCCAAAGATATAAAAATGAACAACAAGCACATGAAAAGGTATTCAGCACCATTAATCATTATGGAAATGTAAATCAAAGTCACTATGAGCTATCACTTTACACCCAGTAGGTTAGTTGTTTTAAAAAAGAAAACAGACAACAAAAAAGTGTTTGTGAGGATGTAAAGAAGTTAGAATCCTAATACATTGCTGGTGGGAATATAAAATGGTACAATTGCTGTGTAAAACAGTGTGCTGTTCCTCAAAAAGTTAAACACAGAATAACCAGCCATCCCACTATTGTGTGTACCCAGAGAAATGAAAACAAGTTTTCAAGCAAAAACCTGAACATGAATACTCATAGCAGCATTATTCACAATATCTAAAATGTCATGAACAGGTGAATGGATAAACAAAATGTAGCATATTTATATGATCGAATATTGTTTAGCAATAAAAAGCAAGGCCTGATTCATGCTACCATATTGATAAACCTTGAAAACACTACGTTTAAGTGAAAAGAAAAAAAAAATAGCCACGAAAGGTCACATGTAAGATTCCATTTATATGAAATGTTCAGAACAGGCAAATATAGAGAAAAGGTAGACTAACAATTGCCAGGGACTACAAGAAGAAGGAACGAAAAGTGACTGCTTACAAGTTACAGGATTTACTTTTGGTGTGATGAATGCAGTAATGGTTGTACAACATTATAAATGTATTAAAAGCCACTGAATTATACATTTTTTAATGATGAATCTTACTCAATAAAATTTATGCAGATATTTACCATCTACTCACATATTTATTAAAACCAGAAGCCAAAAAAAAAAAAAAAACAAAAAACCGGAAGCCTAGTAAATCATTGTTAATTTCTTCCTGACACATCCCTTTCCCAACAGATGCATTAGAAGTTCTGCAGATTATCAATATAAATAGATTTCAAATCAGCTATGCTTTTTCCATTTCTCCTACCATTACCAGAGTCTAAATCACTATTATTTTCCCCTAAACTTCTCTTGGTAGAAATACAGAATTTATTCCTTATCCTTGGAGCTTAGAAATTTTACCAAGATTTTCCTTTCTTCTTCTCATTAGTCTCTGGGTCCTTTCGTTTACTATGTTGACTAATTCTTCTCTGTCAACTGTCCTTTTTTTCTTTCTCTGGAACTATGATCAGATGGATATTGCATCTCTTAGACATATTTTTCAAGTCTCTTTCATAATTTCTAATCTTTGGTCATTCTTGAATAGACTCAAAACTGATTTATATGGAACTACGGTATTTTATAGGTTTACAAACAAAGAGCCATTAATATAATTTCCTACCTGAGGAATCCTTTTGTTGAGAAAAATCAGCATTAGATTTTTTAAAAGCAATATATCTAGAAGAATGCATTTGATTTAGTGAAGCTTCCTTCTTCACTTGTTCCAATATTAAAACTTGGCTGATAATTTTAGAATCTAATAATACTCCTTAAGGAATAATACTGCAATTAGCCCAGTCTGGATGTCCTAGTTTACTTTTCTGCTTAAAAATATTTTCTTCCATCTTCTCTGTCCTATAAATTGTGTTTGAACTCATTGTAGCTATAGAGAAAAAAACTAAAAATATATATTTCAAGTAAAGAAAAGTATTGGTAAGCATTTACAGAATTTGGCTATATGAGCCAGTTTTTCTTGAGTAACTAGCAACCCCAAAACTCTCAGCAGTTTACATTTACTTTTCTCATGAGTCTGCAGATTCACCATAGGTCAGCTGATCTAAGCTGGGCTATAAGGTTCAGAACTACTCTGATGAGTCTTCAATATTGGGCCTAGTCACTAAAAAGGCAGTGAGTATGTGGGGCTGCTCTTATGGTAGATCACAAGAGTGTAAGTGGCCAAGTCAAACCAGAGGAACAGATTTAAGACCTCTGTTCACTGATATTCTAATTGGCCCACTTCAGTGGGAACTACTGAAAAGTGCACAGCAAAAGGAATGGATATCTAATTTTGTAACAGGAATAAAGTGGAATTGGGAGTCCAATTTACCAAGCATGTAGGATATTTACTGGTATTCCAAATTATTCACCTTCATCCTCTACTTTTTTTTTTCCTACCACTTTTCCTGCTTCATTCAACCAAATAAAAGTTACTGAAATAATGTGATGAAAATACGGCAGAATAAAATAAACTGCTAAAAAAATTCAGTTATGTTGGATACCTGGTGATTAAATGTTCAAAAGCTGAACTAAGAAAGCACAAGGATATCAAGTAGGTGGACACTAAAGAAGTGTGAGGAGTAATTATAATTCAATAAAAATTTCAGTCGCTATTAAGTCTTATATTTAATATGGATGATTAATAGATATTAAAGTTCAAGTTAATAATAAATTCTTTAGCCAAATGCAGTATTTATACTACAGAACAGCCTTTTAATTTTTCAAGTTACATGAATAACCACAAATAAAACTTACAAATCAAAACCTCTAGCATGATATTTCATTGAACTATACATATGATTTGTGAATTTTTCAGTTTACATATTATACTTTTATAAATGTTTATCTTTAAAAAGCACAGTGAAAAAATAGCCCCTATTTACATGTTTTAGAAACAAAGGGTGTTTGCCTAAGTTACTTCAAACATCCTTCTTTTAACTCAAAGCTTATAATCACTCTGCAACTTGGCAATATTCTCACAACAGATCCATACATTAGGCAGAAAACCAGCATAAAGAAATACAATAACTAGAACAGGATCATGTAGTCAGACACCATGATTGCCTCTAGAGAATTCTAAAGAATCTACAAACACACACACACACACACACAAACCTGCTAGAATAAAATAAGTGGGTTAGGCAAATTCAAAGGCTAAAGAGTCAAAGTACAAAAAAGCAAGTGTATTTGTACATTCTAGCAGTAAGCACTTGGAAAATAAAAAATTTAAAAACCATAGCATCAAAATAGCATCATTAGAAACAATGAAATTAATCAGGAATGAATCTGACAAAATAAATACACAGACAGTATTTATATGATAAAAGCTGTAAAACACTGATGAAAAATCAAAGACTAAAATGGAGAGATATAATGTGTTCATGGATCTCAAGATTCCTATCATTATGATGGCAATTCTCCTCAAAGTGATCTATAGGTTTGAAGCAACTCCAATGAAAATCCAGCAGGCAGTATTTTGGTGAAAATCAACAAGCCGATTTTACTTTTTTAAATTATTTATTTATTTATTTTAAAGATTTTAAGTAATCTCTACACCCAACATGGGGCTTGAACTCACAACCCCAAGATTAAGAGTCACATGCTCTACCAACTGAGCCAGCTATGCACTTGATTTTAAACTTTGTGTGTAAAATTTTTTAAAAACTAAGACAAAACAATTTTGAACAAGGAAAAGCAAACTTTGAAGTCTCATAGTACCTAATTTCAAGATTAACTGTAAAACTATAGTAATCCAGAGGATGTAGTACTGACAAAAGAATGGACACAAAATCAATGGAACAGACTACAAAGTCCAGAAAAAGACTCATGCAAATATAGTCAACATTTTTTTTTTTTTAAGAGAGGGAGAGGTAAAGACAGAGTCCCAAGCAGGCTCTCTATGCCCAGTGTAGAGCCCAAAACAGAGCTCAATCTAATATCCTGAGATCACGACCTGAGCTAAAATCAAGAGTCAGACAATTAACTGACTGAGCCACCCAGGCACCCCAGTCAACTAAATTTTGACAAAAGTGTATGGGCAATCCAATGTTTAAAGGATACTCCTTTCAACAGAAAGCTTTGGAACAACTGGCTATCCATATGCAAAAAACAAACTTAGACCTAAACCTTTACTATGTACAAAAATCAGGTTGAAATGGATCATAGACCTTATTGTAAAACCGAAAACTATAAAACTTCTAGAAGAAATGATAAGAGAAAATCTGGGTGAACTTGTGTCAAGGAAAGATTTATATAAAAAGAACTGGTAAATTGGAATTTATACATATTTAAAATTTCTACTCTTCAAAAAGACACTGTTACAAAATGAATAAAAATAGTACCAACTGAGAGAATACATTTGCAAAACACATATATGATAAAGGACTGGTATTTAGAATGTACGTAAAACTTTTTTTTTTAAGATTTTATTTATTCATGAGAAATACACAGAGAGAGGCAGAGACATAGGCAGAGGAGGAAGCAGGCTCCTTGCAGGGAGCCTGATGTAGGACTTGATCCTGCACTCCAGGATCACAGCCTGAGCCAAAATCAGACGCTCAACTGCTGAGCCACCCAGGCATCCCTAAGTAGAACTCTTTTAACTCACAACCAGAAACTACTCCAATTTAAAAAGTTGGAAAAGATTTGAACAGACATTTCATCAAGTAAGAGATATGGATATCTAATAAACACATGAAAAGATACTCAACATCACTAATCATTAGGGAAATGCAAATTAGAGATGTCACCTAGCGGAATGGCTAAAATTAAAAACAAAATGCTGACAAATCAAGTGCTGGGAAGAATGAACTATAACACTTATATACTGGTGGTGAAAAGATAAAATGGTATATAATGCTGGGAAACATTCTGGTAGCTTAAATATAAACTTACCATACAACCCAGGAATCCAATACCTAGAAATCTACCCAAAAGAAAAGAAGACACATTGACCCTACCCACACACCATCACCACACAAGCACACAAATAGCAGACTTATTCATAATCTCCAAAAACTGGAAACTACCCATATGTCCATCAACTAGTGAATGGATAAACAAATTATAGGATATTCTACAAATGAACATTATTCAGCAATAAAATACATATGTAAAATGAAAAAAGAAACCCAAAAAATAGATGAATCGAAAGATGAATGGATAAAGAAGATGTGGTTTATGTATACAATGGAATATTACTCAGCTATTAGAAATGACAAATACCCACTATTTGCTTCAACGTGGATGGAACTGGAGAGTATTATGCTGAGTGAAGTCAGTCGGAGAAGGACAAACATTATATGTTCTCATTCATTTGGGGAATATAAATAATAGTGAAAGGGAATATAAGGGAAGGGAGAAGAAATGTGTGGGAAATATCAGAAAGGGAGACAGAACGTAAAGACTGCTAACTCTGGGAAACGAACTAGGGGTGGTGGAAGGGGAGGAGGGCGGAGGTGGGAGTGAATGGGTGACGGGCACTGGGGGTTATTCTGTATGTTGGTAAATTGAACACCAATAAAAAATAAATTTAAAAAAATCCAAAGCATTAAAATATAAGAAGTCAGGAGTCAAAAGGATACACACTGTATGGTTTCATTTATAGAATATTTTGAAAATTCTACAGTAACAGGAAGCAGATCAATAGCTGACAGGGATTGGGGTAGAGGAAAGGGATTGGCTACAAAAGGGTATGATAGAACTTTTACATGATGGTGGAAATGAGCTATATTTGATTTTAGTGATAGTTACATGACCATATGTTTGCAAAAATTCATGGTATTGTAAATTTAAGAGGGGCAAATTTTATTACATATAAATTAAACTTCAATAAGCTGACTTAAAAAAACCCTATAGTACTTTGTGATAATATACTGACTGTATATAGTTATAAGTTATAAACTTTTCTGATTGCATGCTTTATTTCACTAAAGACTATTTTTCAAAAGTATACAGAAAAAATAACATAGGTGATAAACTAGCCCCTACAACACTTATAGACATATAAAAGATTATATACATAATAACAATGCATAATTTGTCAAAGGGCTTTCATATACTTTCTACAACAAAGGGATTTGGCCTAAACTACTCCTAAGGACCTTTCAAGGCAAGATTTATATCACTGTGAGTCTCAATATTTTCACATGTTCGTGTATTAATCAGAAAGGAGATACAGGAAATTTAATAACTAATACAGAATCATGTAGTCAATTAGCAAACAATTAGAACTCAAAATCCTGACCAGAGTTATAAGCCCCACCCCCAAATCTGGCCCCACCTACTTAATTTTCTGATGCCATCATTTTCCACTCCTCCCCCCAGTTGACAATGCTTCAGTCAACTGGCCTTCCAATTCCTTGCTCTGGCCAAATTTATTCTCAACTTCAGGCCTCTGCCTGTTTCTTTTGCCCAAATTGCTGAGTCCCAGTACTTCTGCAAAGCTGGCTTTCCTTTGTCTGAAAGATCCTAGCTTAAATATTCCCTCCTCAGAGAGGTCTATCAGGACTAACCCTAAAGTTACCATTCACTTTTTCTCCCACTTCTCATTCTATATCACACAATCCTATTTTATTTTCTTGATAGCACTTAGCATGACCTGAAATTATCTGGCTATTTGTCTCACTCCTCTAGAATGAAAGCATCATAACAGTAGAAATGTTCTTTGCCTTATTTATTGTTCCTGCCCTTTGGCCTGGTTGAGACCTGTGTACTAGGATCACCCTTGGGTGGCATACCTGACTCAGGCTCCCAGTTTTCGGTGGGTCCCAGTCTGGCCCTTCCATCTGCCTGGGGTACTCTGCCCTAAGGTTTCTTGTCAATTTCTTCTTCTTACTGTTCTGATCTTAGTACAGAAAGAACATCTCTCCATACAGAGGCTTTACTGCACTGACTAGAATCCACAGACACAGTTGAAGAAAAGCAGTGATAGCAGACATCAGAAGGAAAGCTTTCAGCTTTTCACTACACTGCATAAATGAGATGCAAATAGAAGGGAATCTTAATGAGATAAACTCTCTGAATGTAGTCTATGTGGAAAAGCCTTCAGAAGGAGCACTAATCTTATTGTGCAGGAGAAATCATAAAGGAAAAACAAATCATGAATGTAAGAATTCTAAGAAAGCCTCCAGTAATCATTATTTTCTTCAGAGACATGGGAGAATTAAAATGAAGAGAAACTCTTCAAATAATTTCAGAGTAGAAAAGCATCTGGTCTATAGTCATCTCCAAAATATACATAAGACTTCACGTTGGAGACAAACTTTATTAATGTAAACAGTGTGGAAAATTCTTCAGAAACATCTCTAGTCTAGTGGTGCACAAGAGAATACATACTGGGCGGAAACTCTATAAACAGAAAGACTAGGAGAGAGTTTTCAGCAGGATCACTCATTTTACTTCTTACCAGAGCATTCACACTGGGGAGAAACTCTACAAACACAAATGACAGAGAAAAAGCCTTCAGTAGGAACGGTAAGCTCAGAAGGCCTATGCAAATAGACACAGAAGAGAAACATCATGACTATGATGAATTCAGAAAAGCATTCTATAGAAACTTTAAACTTACTGAACACATGTAAGTACATCCTAGGAAAGTCTATGAATGCAATGGATTGTAAAAAGTTTTTAGAAGTCACTTATGCCATGGGAAAAATGTGAGCACACATATATTAGAGAAGCCTTATATACTCAAAGATCCCTTTTGCCTTTACAGACATAAGAATTCACCCTGGAGAGAAATCCATGAATATATACCCTGTGGGAAAGCCTTCAATCCCAATTTTCCTCTGTTCTATGTAAGAGAATTAATACAAGGAAACAAATCATATGAGTGTTTTACAAGTATCAGTAAGGTTCCAGTTCCAGGAAAGATGGAATAAGCACATTCCACCTTTACTCTTCTACTGAATGTAACTTTAAATCCTTGAAAGAATGCAGAGAGCTCACTTCCAGCTTCCTTAATAGAACTACAGAGCACTTCTCCTCCCCTGTACCTTACCATTACCCTACTATTTACTACAGCTCATTTTACCAAGAGTGTCGTATCTACCTTTCAGCATAAACTTAAAAGGCATGCTAAAAGGCAAAAATATACAATTTGAAGAGACAGAAAATGCATCAAACTAGACCCAGATATGGCAGGGTGCTAGAATTTTCAAACTGTGAATTTAAAAAATGAAATACTTATATGTAATTCTACAAAAATATACAAGAACTATATGAGGAAAACTACAAGAAATCTGATGAAAGGAATTTTAAAAGATCTAAATAGATGGAAAAATATTCCACATTCATGGATAGAATCAATACTGTCAATACTGTCAAAATGTCAGTTTTTCCCAAATTGAGCTGAGTCAAAGCAATCCCAATCAAATCCCAGGAAGTTATTTTTGTTGATATTAGCAAACTGATTCTGAAGTTTAAACGAGAAGGCAAAAGACCCAAAAAGCCAACTCAATATTTGAAGAAGAATAAA
Source organism: Canis lupus dingo (assembly GCF_003254725.2). Taxonomy (NCBI): domain Eukaryota; kingdom Metazoa; phylum Chordata; class Mammalia; order Carnivora; family Canidae; genus Canis; species Canis lupus. The sequence goes on from NC_064251.1 coordinate 15,362,715, forward strand.
GCTAGGGAACAGACATTATTGAACTTCAAAACTTACTATAAAGCTACAGTAATCAGAATGCCTGAGTGGCTCAGTGGTTGAGTGCCTTTGGCTCAGGTCATGATCCTGGGGTCTGGGATCAAGTCCGCATCAGACTCCCCACAGAGAACCTGTTTCTTCCTCTGCCTATGTCTCTGCCTGTGTGTCTCTCATGAATAAATAAAATCTTAAGAAAAAAGAGGGAGAGCTACAGTAATCAAGGCAGTGTCATGGTGGTAAAAGAACAAGTCCTTGTAGGAAAATGGAAAGCCCAGAAAGAGACCCACAAAACTACGCTGATCTTTGACAAAGGAACAAAGCCAATACACTGGAGAAAAGATAGTCTTTTCAACAAATGATACTAGGAGATCTAGACATCCACAATTTAAAAAAAAAAAAAAAAAAAAAAAACTCTAGACAAAGACCATACACTCATCACAAAAAATTAACCCAAAATGGATTATACACCTAAATGTAGTATGTAAAAATATAAAACTCCTGGAGGATAACACAGAAGAAAAACTAGATGACCTTGGGTATGGCACTGACTTTTTAAGATATAACCCCAAAAACATGATCCATGAAAGACTTAATAAGCTAGACTTCATTAACATTTTAAACTGCAGCTGTACAAAAGACATGTGTAATAAAAGGCCATTATCCAAAATAAATAGATCCAACAAGAAGATGAAAAACATAGTTAAAACAAGGACAAAGGATCTGAATAGACACCTCACTAAAGAAGATATCTAGATGGAAAATAAGCACATGAAAAGATGTTCAACATTATATGTTACTACAAATTAAAACAGGTATCTCTACACATCTACTAAAATAGTCAAAATCCAAAACACTGACACCACCAAATGCTGACATGGATATGGAGAAATAGGAACTCTTATTCAGAGCTGATGGGAATACAAAATGATGCAGCCACTTTGGAAGACAGTGTGGCAGTTTCTTATAAAACTAAACACACACACACACACAAAAAAAAAAAAAAAAAAAAAAAAAAAAACCTAAACATACTCTTAAGTCCTCCTTCATATATACCCAAATGAGTTAAAAATATATTCACACAAAAAACTGCACATGGATGTTTATAGCAGCTTTATTCATAATTGTCCTTCAGTAGGTGAATGTTAAATAAACTGTGGTAGATCCAGGAAAGAGAATATTATTCAGCACTAAAAAGAAATGAACGGGCAGCCGGGGTGGCTCAGTGGTTTAGTGCCGCCTTCGGCCCAGGACCTGATCCTGGAGACCTGGGATCGAGTCCCATGTCGGGCTCCCTGCATGGAGCCTGCTTCTCCCTCTGCCTGTCTCTCTGTCTCTCTCTGTGTCTCTCATGAAAAAATCAATAAAATCTTTTTTAAAAAATTAAAAAATAATAATAAAAAGAAATGAGCTATCAAGTCATGAAAAGACAGTGAGGAACCTTACATGCACACTACTAAGTGAAAGTAGCTAACTGGAAAAGGGTATATACTATATGATTCCAATAGTCTGACATTCTGGAAAAGGCCAAACTATGGAAACAGTGAAAAGATTAGAGGTTTGCAGGGATTAGGGGGAGGGAGGGATAAATAGAGTACAAAAGATTCTTAGGGTAGTGAAACTATGATATTATAATGGTAGACACATGTCATTATACATTTGTCAAAACCCATAATATATATAACATCAAGAATAAACCCTATTGTAAACTATGGACTTCGGATGATAATGATATGCCAAGGTAGGGTCATCTACTATAAACAAAGGTACCAGTCTGGTGAGGGATGATGATAATGAGGGAGGCTATGTACATGTGGGTCCAAGAGGCATCTGAAAACTCTGTACTTTCCATTCAGTTTTGCTGTGAACCTAAAACTACTCTAAAATATAAAATCTATTTTTAAAAAAATTTAAATGCACAAACAAAAAAAAAATAAAAAGAATGCCTCGAGTAGCTATCTGAGGACTGAAATAAATAGTAGCAGAGGATTGGGAAAAGAGTGCAAAATATTAAGTGGTGATGAGTTTACCGTGTTATTTCCTCAGATACCTCCTGACCTGGACACCTAAAACTCAGAAGTGTATTCCAGGTAAGAAAAAGCTCCAAGAAAATCTCTACCTAGTTGGTAAGGAGTAGGAAAGGGGGCCCTTATTGGTTTGAGAGACTAGGGAAATTCCTCTCCCCCCCCCTCATCTTCTATCAAAGTGTCCAGGCAATTCTATTCAGCAGCAACACAGAGATGGTGACTGGGCAGATACCTAACAACCTGGGAGAAAGAACCCTGTTCTCTGACCCCAAAAATTGTGATCCCACAAGTCTGAGGTGAATCCTTACTGCTTTCTTCCCTTTTTTTTTTTTTTTAAAGATTTTATTTATTTATTCATGATAGTCACACACACACAGAGAGAGGCAGAGACATAGGCAGAGGGAGAAATAGGCTCCATGCAGGGAGCCTGACATGGGATTTGATCCCGGGTCTCCAGCATCGTGCCCCGGGCCAAAGGCAGGGGCCAAACCGCTGCGCCATCCAGGGATCCCTTTTCTTCCCTTTCTATGTCCTTTTATCTCTTGATCTAGATACAAACAGTTAAATAGGAATTGAACATCAGAATGGGAAAACTAGAGTCTGTGTTTTAGCAAGAGTGCTGAGGAGAAAGGGAGCTGGAAATTGTTCATGAGATTGAGGTGAGAAGGGATATCAAGAAAAAAATCCCATCAGGTTGTACAAGAACTTCTGGGCTCATCTGAGCTCTGAACAAGATGTACCACTACTTTGATCCCAGAAGGGACACTGGATCACATTTATGAGACCCATCTAAATAGTACTGCAGATGCTTAGAAAACAGAATTGACAATGGAACTACAGCCCCCAGAGGGCAGGCAGGAACCTGTGTCCTGAACAAATTCTGGTTGACTGCCACTGACCACACCAAAAAAATCAACATTCTCCTTAAGCCTTAAATAAAACCCACACTCATGTTCAAAATGTTCAGAATATAATCCAAAATCATATGGCATATGAAGAAACATGAAAAGTTCAACTGAGGAAAAAAAGTCCTTAAACAGCATTCCTGAGATTACACAGATGTCAGAATCAAAATCAAAGACCTTAAAGCAACTATTATAACAATGCGTCAGTAAGTAAAGGCAAATATTCTTGAAATGTACAGAAAAAAGAAAGTCTCAAATCTGGTGTATATTTTACATATACAACACATCTCCCTTCTGACCAGCCATCTCCCTTCTGGGCAGCCACACTTCAGGTATTCAATAGCCACATGTGGCCAGTGACTACTGTACTATACAGTGAAGTTCTAGAACTATATCAGAACTAAGTTCAGTCTCTAGAGATAAGGTAAAAGTGTGATCCAATCAGTAAACATTGGAAAGATCCAAAGGTAATAACTCTTACCACATCCCCATTCAACTTATCTATATGGCCTATACAAAAGATAGACAAATCTTGAAGAATGACAGTGTGTTTTTGTAACTTATTCAGGTTGTGACTCCCACTGCTACTACAATTTTAGATGTGGTTTTCTTGCTAAAGCAAATTAGCATATCCCTGACACCCAGTTTGCAGTTATTGACCAAAGAATGAGATAATCATATGCAGTATGCATTCAGTTGTCAAGATCAGCTATATATTTTCACTGTCCTACCTTAACTGTCCCTCAATTTCATAGGACACCTTTACTGTTCTATTATATGGATAAATTCATGATGATTAAACTTGAACAGGAAGCAGCAACTGATCTAGATATTGTGGTGAAACATGCATGACAGAGAGTGGGAAATAAACCCCACAAAAAATCAGAGATCTTCCACACTGTGAAATTTCTTTAAGCCCTATGGTCTTGAGTGATTCAAAATATCCCTTCCAAGGAATGCTGCATCTACTCTCCCTTACTACTGAGAAAGAGGTACAATGCCTAGTAGACCTCCTTGATTTTTTCTAAGCAACCTGTACCTCATTTGGTCATGCTACTGTGTGAACCATTTGCCAACACTGCTGGATGTGAGAGAGGCCCAGAACAGGGGCTTTGCAACAAATATGGGCTACTTTGCCTCTTGGGTTATTTATTTTTTTTAAAGATTTTATTTATTTATTTATTTATTCATGAGAGACACACACAGAGAGCGAGAGGCAGAGAACAGGCAGAGGGAGAAGCAGGCTCCATTCAGACAGCCAGACATGGGACTCGATCCCAGGTCTCCAGGATGTCACCCTGGGCTGCAGGCGGCGCCCTGCCTCTTGGGTTATATAACCCACCAGAACCAATGTTACTTGAGGTTTCTGTGGTAGACAGGGCTCTTGCATCATTATTGTAGAACTTTAGTTAAATCTCAGGGAAGACCTCTACTATTTTATAAAAGAAACAAAACAAAATATATGCTATCTTATGTAAGAACTACTATCTTTCTTGAAAATTAGCTTTTGGCTTACCATAGGACCTTAGAATAAATGCATGTGACCCTTGGCAGGCCATCATGAACTAAGTATTGTTGAACCAACAAATCAATATGCTTGGGTGTATAGTGCAGCACTTCATCAGCAAAAGCAAAAAGTGTACATGAGATTAGGCTTGAACAGGTCCTAAAGGCACAAATAATTCACATGAGCAAGTGACCTAAGATGCCCAAAGTTTCTACTCCTGCTATAGTTTCTTTTCACTTAAAAGATCTTAATCTGGTAAATTCTCTAGTACCCTCTCACTGAAAAGAAAGAAAGACAAGACAAGAAAGAAGTCAGGCTTCTTTACTGATAGCTCTGTAAGATAACAACACACTACAGATGACAACACTACAGCCCCACTTTGTGGTAGTCTTGAAGGCATTAGGGAAGGGAAACCTTTCTAGTGGCAGAAATTTGAACAGGGTACCTTGTTGTTCACTTTGCCTAGGAAAAGAGATGACAGAGGAACTCACTCATGGAGAGTATTTAATGGATATTCAGAGATTTGAAAGGAATAATTAGGAAACTTGTGACAAGGAAATCTGGGGATGAGGTATGTGAATAGACCACTTGAAAGGGCACAGAATATGGAGCAATTTATGTCCCATGTGAATGCTTACCAAAGAACAAACTGCAGAGAAGGTGCTTAACAACACAGCAGGTTAGATGATCTATTTGGGGGACACAGTCCATCTTTCTACCCAGCCACTCTAACCTTGCTCAAAGGGCTCATTAACAAAGCTGCCATGGTAGCAGGGATGGAATTTATACATGGGCTCAGCAATATGGACTTCCACTCACCAAGGCCAGTATGACCAGAGCCACAGTTGAGTGTCCAACATGTCAAGAGTCCATGCTTGCACTGGGGATGAGGTGGGTGGATGCCCTCAATATATGGTTCTGTTCACAGGATGGTCATTTCTAGCCCTAGTAATTTCCTCTTCCTTCTTTAATAAATCAACTACAGATTTAAAATAAATATTCTTTATAATATCAAGGTTTTCAGGTAGTCTTACTCTGCCCCCTTGTGGAAACCAGGTCTTTAATCTCACTAGGAATAAGACTTACTACATCCAACATGACTAAACAAAAAAAACGTATTTACTCAATAATAACTTTATCTGAGACTTTACTAACACGTTTCTTCTTCACTCTTTGTTATTTAACTTTTATGGCCTTTCATGAAAGATCACTAAGTTTTTCAAAGAAAGAGGTTTTATGATTTTTAATCTCTTGCCAGAAAAACTTAGTTAAGAATATTTTAATCAAAATCTTTCTAGATGTTTGGGAAGATAACCTTTTCCAACCTTTTTCACTGTCCTGCTTTTATTCCTTTTCTTTCATAAATATGGATAAGCAAGGAGAAGCTTCTACAATGTTTCTAGTGTTAACTAGGCCAATTATCATAATGCTAAGTAGGATACTTAGTATGGTCTGACACAAAATGTGCTTGGGGTTGCAAATTCCAAGATTTTTAAGATGTTACTAGATAAATGATTATGAATCATTTTGAAAATCTGAACACTCATATATGAGGAAATGGTGAAATAAATTATGGGTTGCTTATGCTGTGAAACATTGTACAGATTTTTTAAAATTAGAATTTAAGTATGCTCCTGGAGGGATGGCCATGCTATACTGTTAAGAGGGGGTAACAGAACTAAAAATTTCATTTTAGTTTTTTTTATTTAATTATTTTTTAAGATTTTATTTATTTATTCATGAGAGACACAGAGAGAGAGAGAGAGAGAGAGGCAAAGACACAGGCAGAGGGAGAAGTAGGTTACATGCAGGGAGCCTGACGTGGGACTGGATCCCAGGTCTCCAGGATCAGGTCCCAGACTGAAGGCGGCACTAAATCACTGGGCTACCGGGGCTGCCCGCATTTTATTTTTAAGTCTTTCGGTACACACACACACATACACCTTCACACACACTCCTGCATATGCCAATATGAGCTCAGGGGAAAAACATGAAAGGATATAGACTTGGTTACATTAGGATAGTGGAAGGGAGAGAAGCCTTACTTAACATGTTCTTTTTAAATGTGTACGTTGTTGGTGAAAAGTAATCTTTTAATTAGTAAAATTATTATAACTCACATTTTAAAAAAATGACTGAAGTATATGTAAACACATTCTGATACATCCCTAGAAGTTCAAGGTAATAAAAAATTGTTGGCTAAAGGTTCAATTTCAAGTTTAATTCTATGAAAAATGAGTGTTATACAAAGAATAATCAACATGAAGTTAAATCTCAGAAGAAATATAGGACTAGAATAAAGGCACTTCAGAGGGATTTATCATTTAAGGTCAGATCTTTTCTTCCAGGCCTTATCCAACCATTAATAAATTTGTATTTTAAACATCAGAACAGAAAGGTTCTAAGTACATGATACCAACAAAGCTGATTTGAAACTTTTGGTATAGATTAGTATAAAGCCTGAAATATTTTCCTACTGAAAATAATACCTACTTCATAGCATTATTCTGAGAATTAAATGAGGATTATGTGAAAGCACCTCACCCAGAGCCTGGCACATATGTATTTTTTTTTTTAATTTTCAAAGCAATATATGTTGAAAACTAAGTAAATTTTTTATCACAATGATAAACTACTAACACAATACAAAATTTTGTTCATTAGTGATGCCACCTAACCAGATATACTCTTACAATGATACACAAATGACACACTAAATACTGAAATAATTTTCCTTACTATTTTATATAATAAAAACACTGTTGGTTTAATAAAGGTACCTTTGTAACTTATCAAACGGAAAAATAATTTGTATATGTTTTAAGAGCATGAACATCTCATTTCTACTAAATATTTTACTTATTAGGAAGGAAAGAAAAATAATCAGAAGACATCACATTTGACAATTTAGTGTATTATTTACTATAAATGCACCAGCATGTACTAATCAAATAAAACTGGCTACAGATAATGGGAATCATGCAAAGTCAAACACTATACAGTTTCTCAGTCCTCCAGCACAAGCTGGTCATTACCCTGGAACTGGTCATTACTACTGGAACATTACTAAATCAATACACATTTTGTATATCAAAGCCTAATGTCTGCATAATGCTATCCTTGCAAAAGTAAATAAAAATTGGGTTCCAATCATATCACATTGGCTCATGCATTTATTTAATATCTAGAACCAAGTAAGTTCTGTTTATATATGGAAGAACTCTAATGAAAAATCATTTGCTGCATAATATGGAGCTAGTACATCAAAACCAATTCTGATGAAGCAACACATTAAATACAGAACCAGCATTCCTAGAATTGATAAGCTTCCTTGGTCAATTTGATAGCCTAATTGTAAGACAGTAGCACTGTGCTAGATGCAAAAATCCTACTGTTAACAAACTCCTAAATTACCAGGAAAAATAGAGATTCAACAGACAAGACTAAATGCAATAAATAATACATCTCAGTTATATACAATATGCTATACTGGAAAGCAGAAAATAATCACTCAACCTCAGAAGACCTTAACTTAGAAGAAGCTTAACTAGCACAATCAGTCTTACAATCATATGCCAAGAAAAAAAAAATCATATGCCAAGAGCCTCATTTCACAAAACAATAGATAGTTGATATTCTGGTAAGCTTTCTACATTCAACAAAATTCCTTACACTGCTTTACTTTTTAAAGTTACATTAAGTAACAGAAGTGAATACTGAATCAATATGCGGCCTGGGCATATCCACATTCCTTCCCAAACACCCTAGGTGCCTCTTGCTCATTCTTTCATTCAACAAATACTGACAAATTCATATATGTTAAGTGTTCTAGGGCAAGAGTGGTAAACAAGACAAAGTCTGCTCAAATGAAACCTATTTTCTAGTAACTGAGACTAAAAAAGAAAAAACACATATATAAGTAAATGCATAAATAATTATTTTCAAGTAGTGATAAATACTATGAAGGTTAGGGTTGGGTATTTGGTCACAGAAGGCCTCCTTGACTAAGCAGAAGCCCTTTATTCAAGAAAGAGCAAGTTTACAGGCCTTAAAAAGAAAACACTCTTAACATGTTTAAACAAAAAGGCCAGCATAGAGGAAACAAAGTAGACAATGGAGGGAGTGGGAGGGCACAGAGTCAGAGTACTAGGAAAAGGGCAATTCAGGTAGCATCCTATAGGGAATGATAAAGGCAATGTGATAGGAGGCTACTGAGGAATTTTATTTCAAGTCTGGGGAAATATGTGATTTAATTTATTTTAATAGCGCACTCTATCACATGGATAATAGACTATAAGTTGGCAAGGCAACTAAGACACTATTACAGTAGTAAAGGAAAGAAATAACGATAGTTCAGACTAAAATGGCAACACAGGTGGTGCAGAATGACACAAAAGTATTTTAAAAAGAGTAAATTCTTAAAGCATTATAAAATAAAACAAAAAGCCAATAATAGAGGAGAAATGTTAAGAAATCCATGGAAGACAGAAACTAGATGCAATTGGAGTGAGGAAATTATAGCCCAGAGCATGTGTAGGAGGATAACTGTGAAAGATGAGCGTGTTTCCAGGTCTGTTTTAGGCACAGAAGCAAGAGATGCAAGGAGCAGGAAGTGCCCAGGGGTGGCAATCTGAATGAGTACAGTAGGACCAGACTCACTGCAAACAGGCATCTCCCATCTCCATTTTATAAGCAAAAAACATCATAAGTCTCTGACCCAAGCTAGAGCAGGAAGTGTGGTTATGTTTGAGTCGGAATCCACTGTACCTGAGAGACAGATCAGAGGCCAAGCTAGCTAGTTAACACACAGGAGAGAGCCCTCCATGCCTAAAGTTAACACACAGGAGAGAGCTATCACACAAAGAAAAGACATCTCACCAGACACCTTTCCTTACATGTCTGCTATTATTATTGAAGAAGATACTAAATAGAAACTGAATCCACAATTAGGCAGGGCAGATTATCAAGTATTATGTACCTATAGAGGCAAAACAGTTGTTTAAAGTTAGTGTTTGTTCTGAACAGACTGCCATCTCTTCTGGCCCATTGATATCTATGGTATTATCAACTGTTAAATAATTTGAGTACCATCCCTCCTGACAGGCAAACACAAAATGTAATAAAATGGAAGAGTGCTAGTTCTGGGTTAGGATGGAATAAGCACACTCCACCTTAATTGAATGTAACTAAAACCCCTGAATGTAAATAAAAACCTTGGAAAGTAGAACAGCAATCTGAAGACTGTGAAAAATAAATAGTAGCAGGCAAAGTGTGGAAAAAACCAGAATCTGAAGGGTAACTAATCTGTAGGACAACCAATTCAGTGGCACATTTCCTAATGTTTTTTTATGTCCCCAAACTCCCAGCTCAAATTCAAAGAAAATCCAAATCCTGGAACAGCAGAGCAGGGATAGAAAGAGAGATGCAAGACAAGTCTCTACCTGGTTAGGCAGGATGAATGAAGGGAGTGAGGGTGGCTCCATATGGGACTGACGGAAAATTCCTTAGCTTTTTTTTTTTTTTTTTACCTTTTGCTTCCAGCTCTTCCGCACCACACCCAATCCCCAAAACCTATTTCACTATTGGCTGCTTTCTCTCTGAGGGATGGGACCAGAACAGTGCTATAAGGAGTATGACAGAACTGAAAGGAGAAATAGATAAAATAGATAAATCTACACTTAGAGTTTGAGATTTCAATATTCCTTTCCTAATATGTGAAAGAATGAGCAGACAGAAAATCATCAAAAGTAGAGAAGACTGGAACAACACTATTAATCAACCTGACCAGACTGATATTTATAGAACCTTCCACCCCAAAAGAATATAATACACCTTTTTTTTTTTTTTTTAATACACCTTTTTTAAGTGCATACTGAACATAAGATAGATCATTTCCAGGAGCATAAAACAAGTTTCAATAAAAAGTAATTCAATTCAAAGAGTGTGTTCTTTGACAACAACGAAATTAAATTAGAAATCAATATAAGTGGGCAGCGTGGGTGGCTCAGTGGTTGGGAGTCTGCCTTCAGCCCAGGGCGTGATTCTGGAGTCCCAGGATCGAGTTCCACACCGGGCTCCCTGCATGGAGCCTGCTTCTCTCTCTGCCTGTATCTCTGCCTCTCCCTCTCTCTCTGTCTCTCACGAATAAATAAAATCTTTAAAAAAGAGAAATGGAATGAAAGAGGAGACATCACTGAAGATTCTACCCATTTTTAAAAGTTACTCAAGGATAATTGAAAAAAAAAAAAGGATAATTGAAATAGTCATATTCTATTCAAGACATTTAATTTGTATCCTAAAACTTTCCCATAAAGAAAATTCCAGGCCCAGATGGCTTCTCTGAGAAATTCTATCAAACATTTAAGGATGAGATAACACCAGTTCTACACAAAATATTCTAGGAAAATTGAAGAAATACTTCTCAGGGCGGCCCGGTGGCTCAGCAGTTTGGCGCCGCCTTCAGCCCAGGGCCTGATCCTGGAGACCTGGGATTGAGTCGCGTGTCGGGCTCCCTGTATGGAGGGAGCCTGCTTCCCCCTCTGCTTCTCCCTCTGCCTGTGTCTCTGCCTCTCTCTCTCTCTCTCTCTCTCTCTCTCTCTCTCTCTGTGTGTCTCTCATGAATAAATAAAATCTTAAAAAAAAGAAATAATTCTCAACTTTCAGCTGGTTCTAGGAGGCCAGCATTACTCAAATACCAAAATCAAATAAAGGCATTGTGCGGCAAGAAAACTAAAGGTCAATATCCCACTTGACCATAGATACAAAAATAATAAAAATTGCTTAAGCAAATCAAATCCATCAACTGCACAAAAAGAGGCCACATACACCTGATTTGCTCACTGGGCTCTAGAGTATTGTTTCCCAACTATAATGGCCCAAATCAAATACTGGAAATATTTGTACCACACTGGAATAAAGTGATAAAACAGGCATGGACATCAGCTACCCCAGACCCTGCCCCAAGGACTGAGCACTTATTTTAAAGAATATCTCCTTTCCTACACATTATTCCCCTGAATTTAGAACTGTTTTTTACTTATTATTTCATGTGTATGTCACTAACCCTAAACTTTTTGCCAATTGTTTAAATTTTTCTGAAAAGTAATTAAACGCGTCAGGTTTCTATCAATCTCATTTTCATGGAGACAACTCTTCCCGAGGTTTCTAACCTAAATCCAATCTGGTTTGATTGCCTCCCCCGCCTCCACCTCTCATTGTTATCCTAAATATTTCTTTACTTTTCTCCTTTGTTGAATTTCCTATTTCCTACAACTCATTTCTCATTTTTGATGGATCATAGCCTACATATTCCTAAGAAAGAGTACAAGGCAGTCAAAACAAAACAAACAAGCAAAACCTTATATGTCTTAAAAGACTGTATTAGTTTCTTTTATTTCTTTAAGGATGTTAATAATGGTTCCATTATTTTTCTCTGCAAAATTTCTATTCTCTCCAAGTTGCTTTATTCTATTTATTTTAATCTCTATCTTCATACAATAGAGGGTTTCCTCAAATATCTAAAGTAACCCTTGGTTAGTTGCTAATATTTAAAAGAAGAGAACTAAGAGACTGAGAGCTTTGATACATAGAGTTATCTAGCTGGGCTGTTTTTTTAAGGAATCTCTGATGGTTACATTTTGTGTCTTTCTTTTCAGTCAGATTTTTCAGAAAAGACTGCCAACCTCCTGCCAACCTCCTGCCTAACTGCCAATATTCTAGTGTCAGTAGGATAAAGACAACTGGAATCCAATTGTCTTATTTTCAGTATAGGACTGCCCTCAACTATGCCTGGTAGATGTCTCCCAGTCTAGAATCTCTATTTTATTCCAAAGAATAAATTGCTGGGTTTTGCCAAGGTTTAGAGTGGGGAGTTGGGCACTTGCCCAGCTGACTAGTTACCTAATTTTGAGGAAGAGGTCTCAGGAATCAAGTGCTTCTTCAACTGATTTTCAGCCAATCTTCCTTTCATCTCCATTTCCATATACTACCATTCTTGAGGTTTTTTTTGTAGCTTCTGGAGTTACCCTCAGGTTGTTTTCTTGATTTCCTCTGCTATTGAGCTTAGGGTTCAGTTTTTAATTATTTATATACTCTCCAGTTTCTAAAATTGTGTTGATGTTGGCTTTTCACCAATCCCCCTTTACTGATCTTTTAGCAGGTTTCTGGAAGGAGCAAAAGCACAAGTCTGTGTTTATCTCATCTCTTTACTCCTTTAGTACAGATGCTCATTCAGCTCAATATAGATGGCTTTCTATTTATTTCTGTCTTTTGAGTAAAGAGATACTACAAACAAAATCTCCGAGAAGGTAAGAAACACGTTTTAACTATTAGTTAACTCTGATGATGATTCAATTCCCAGTAATTTCTAATGGAGATCAGGTAGCTGTGTTCAAGGTCATGGAGATCACTGATTTTGATGTTATTAAGTTCAGCTTTTATTATTAAAACTTAACTACACTTGATTTGAAAAATATTTTAACTGACACAGCCCAGGGGCCATATGATAAATGAATAATTGCTTACATCTCTATGACATTTAATATAAATGATGATATTTAATAAAAATTAGTATAATTTTTCTATTAATTTCTACTAATATTATTTTTAAGGTCTCTCATACGTGAGCTTATTTTCTTTCTTTTCCCCCCCAGGTTTATTGAGATATAACTGACACAACATTATGAAAGTTTAAGCTTGACTTGATATATACTATAATTCATTTTAAGTTCTTTTTTCATATAAAAATATGTTTAAGGAGAAAAATCAGACAAATTCCTGATATAATACCATGCACATTATTTAAAAATAAGTAAGTACTAGTAAAAGTTAAAATTTCCAACCTGCATATATTATTACTCTTTTCATTCTCCAACAACTTTATAAATATAGCACAACTCTAAAACTTGGGAAGAGCAAACTTGGAGAAAAAAGGTAATAGGATTATGGGATAAATGAACCAGGAACTTTTACAGGATTAAAACACCATAACATTTGTAAATCAAAGCTTTCTTTTATTTATAAGTAAAGATTCTCTAAAAATCATAAATCAGTCAAAATGACTGCCTGAAATTTTGTAATATATTCATCAATTTGGGTTCTCAATTCACTTTCTCTCAGAGATCATTTCATTCATTCAGCAATATTTATTTAGTAACTCCTATATGCCTGGTACTTATTCTTGGCAGTGGAAATACAGTAATGAACAAAACAGACAAAAATCTCTACAATTATGAAACATGATTGTAAATAAAATAAATACAAAGATGATAAGTACTACGAAGAAAAAGGAATGTGGGGGAACTAGTCATACAATTTTAAATAAGATAATTAGGGAAGGCCTATTTCACTAATACAGGATGTTTTTACCTAGTTTGAAAGTTATTTCAAAAAAACAGTTGAAAGCACATATTAAATTTCAAACAGAAGGAAAAAATAAGATCCTAATTGAAGATAGCAATATAAACAAAAATAATTTCTTCTGAGAGAGCTAAGATAACAAATATTGTATTGATGAAATTTTTAAAAGCCAGTGTGTTGATATGAATGTTACTGTTAAAAATTTACTTTTGGTTATATTCCAAAAGTGATATCCAAATATATATCACAATGCTCCAAAATTACTTTAAACCTTATTAAGGTATTACCATTTAAAAAATGACATGAGAAAAATTTTCATTTTATCTTAAATAAATGATATCCTATAACTTTTAGAATGCTACACTTAAAGCCCTAAAGGAGAAACTAGAATATCTAAACTAGACCCAGGGAAAATCTCAAACTTCAGACTAAGTACTAGAAAGGAATAGCTGATATCTTTTCTTTTTAATCTAATAATAAATTTAACAAAAACTTACCTTGCCCAGAGCGGCTTTGGCGAGAGTCTACACTTGACTGTCTTCGATCCGGTGGTTCCTCGCTCCCTCCATCTGTATAAAAGTAGAAAGGGCATAAGCAAATAGATCACGGAATTGATGTAGTATCTCCTATGGTACCATCCGTATCTTAAAACTGCAATACCTAGGGGTGCCTGGGTGGCTCTGTCGGTTATGCGTCCAACTCTTGATTTTGGCTGAGGTCATGATCTCAGGGTTCTGAGATCAAACCTTGCACCAGGTTCTGCACTCAGTGAGGAGTCTGCTTGGATTTTTCTCCCTTTTCTGCCCTCCCCCACCTGGCACAAGCTCTGCCCTCCTCTCTAAAATAAATTTTAAAAATTTTAAGATTTTTATTTATTTATTTATGAGAGACACACAGAAAGAGAAAGGCAGAGACACAGGCAGAGAGAAAAGCAGGCTCCATGCAGGGAGCCTGATGTGGGACTTGATTCTGGAACTCCAAGATCACACCTTGGGCTGAAGGCAGATGCTTAACCACTGAGCCACCCAGGCATCCCTAAAATAAATAAATTTTTTTTAAAAAAAACTATATTTATCATTTGTTTTCATTTCTTATGATCTTAATCATTAAAATATTTGAGGATTTTTTCCTATATAAATCAGAAGTTCTTATCCATATTATTGTGAGGACAGTTTACACTCTTCTCTGGAAGCGTAGAGAAAGTCAAGGTGTTCTTTTTCCCTACCCCCAAACATATACACTCTACTTCGCATGTAATGAATAATGTTATCAACTCTGAAGTTCACTCATGGATTCCAGTATAGAAGCCTTGATTTAAAGATTTACAGCAATGTCTAAATTAATTACAGCTGCTTATTTATTTAAAGTAGGTCAAGTAATCCCCCAGGCTGTATGTTTTACTAATAAAAACTACATTTATATGTCTCATGAGAGATAATAAGAAAATTACATAATACATGAAAGAGCAATATAAATCAGAATCAGAAAAACTCAGAAATGAGGAGACAGAAACCAAGAAAAAACTAGAAATAAAACAGTCATTTCAGTTCTGAAGACAGCTTAGAAAACAAGTGTAAATAAACCTAACAAGAGATCTTAAAAGAAACAGAAAATTGGGGCATCCAACTGGCCCAGTTGGTTGAGTGCTGACTCTTGATTTCAGCTCAGGTCATGATCTCATGATTTTGAGACTGAGCCCCAGGTCGGGCTCTGCCCTTCGCACAGTCTGCTTAAGATGCTCTCTCTCCCTTTCCTTCTGCCCACCCCACTGCGCCACTCATGATCTCTAAATAAATGAATAGATAAAATCTTTAAAAAAAAAAAAAAAAGAAAGGAAAAAATCTTTAACAAATTTTAAAGAGAGAAATTAAAAAGGATTTTCAAGAAAGTGACAAATATCAAAGACAGGTGAAGAAGATTTGGCATATGAAAGAAAATAAGGGGAAAAAAAGAAGTTCCTGAAGGAGAAAACCAAAATGACAGAACAAAACAAATATTAAAAACTGTAATACAGGGAGTGCCTGGGTGGCTCAGTTGGTTAAGAACCTGCTTTCAGCTCAGCTCATGATCCCACGGTCCTGGGTTCAAGCCTAACATCAGGCTCTCTGCACGGTGGAAAGTCAGCTTCAACCTCTCCCTCTGCCTGCTATTCCCCCTGCTTGTGTGCTCGCTCTTGCTCTCTCTCTCTCTTTCTCCCTGTCAAATAAATAAATAACTTAAAAAATCTATAATACAAGAAAGCTTTCCAGAAAAAAAATGTGTATATGTATGTATGATATAGTTATATATGTGTGTAAATACATATATACATTCTCACACATATATGTATCTACAGTATATTTGAAACTACATATTGCAAGAGTATCTTGTGTACTTGAGATAATCAACTTAGAGCAATGCACCAAGACATTTTTTACTAAAATTATTAGACTTTAAAGAAAAAACAAATCCTTTGGCCATTTAGGTAAAAGCATCACATGATTTATAAGAGAAAATAACAGAAAAAAAATGAAATAGTATATTTAAAATACACAAAGAAAACTTGAGCCAAAGATTTTATATCCAGTAAAACTTACCTTTCAGTATAAAGAGCAAAGACAAACTGCTATCAACATGCAAAAACTCAGAAGATACTGTTCCTGTGAGCTCCTCCTAGCTCTACTAGACAACTAGCTATAGGCAATCAAAGTGACAGGAGAGACATCAAAATAAGGGCAGATAGTGAGCACTAAACATACAGTTGATCATAGAATTAAGACTAAAAGAATAAACAGTTTTTAAGGAGAGAGATTACAGAATATAAAGGCTATAAAGTCTGACAATGTAGGGGATCCCTGGGTGGTGCAGCGGTTTCGCGCCTGCCTTTGGCCCAGGGCGCGATCCTGGAGACCCGGGATCGAATCCCGCATCTGGCTCCCGGTGCATGGAGCCTGCTTCTCCCTCTGCCTGTGTCTCTGCCTCTCTCTCTCTCTGTGACTATCATAAATAAATAAAAATTAAAAAAAAAAAAGTCTGACAATGTAGACGCAGGACAATCATTTAAAAAAAAATGGGAGGAGACTGAAGAAGCATTAAAAAAAAACAACAAAAAATTTCAGTAAACAAAATTGGTGGCAATGATGTTCTGAAGCCATTCTCTTTATAAAGAGGGATAAAGCAAATGATTAATTATGGGATAGTCTAATGTTTGGGTTTTTTAAATGTTAAAAAAAAAAAAAAAGCTGGTTTAGCAAAGGAAATGTATTAGGTGAACCTGGACTATCCTGACAAATTTAGTTGCAAGGAAGCTATGAAAGACAATAGACAAATAGGGTCATACCAAAAAGACTCAGTGAAGAAGCACTCACTGGTCATGAGATCACAATGATGTTTAAAAAACAACACCACACTAACCGGTCACTTTCTAAGGATAACAGGAA
The DNA here is from genome assembly GCF_003254725.2 of Canis lupus dingo. NCBI lineage: Eukaryota > Metazoa > Chordata > Mammalia > Carnivora > Canidae > Canis > Canis lupus. The sequence goes on from NC_064251.1 coordinate 15,379,945, forward strand.
CCCAGTTTATTATTTTGAAATCTGGGAAAAAGGAAAGAATTAAGCAATTTGTCCTACATTTCCACCATAAACTATACTGGTAGCCAAAGAGTATATAACAGAGATCTTCTATAAAATCATTCCAGACAATAAATGGGAAATAAAAGAAAAAAAATCAGAATATCACCATTTCACAATGAATTGATAGCTCCAGAGGCACAGGGTACCAATGACTAATAACCAAAAAAAAAAAAAAAAAGAGTAAATAAAGCCCAGACATTACATACCTCTTGATGATAGGAGCATAACAACTACAGTTTTCAATCAAACTTAAGTCTGGTCAAACCTCTGAATGTAGCTGTCACTACATTTCAAGAAAAATGAAGGACAGAGGAAAATGTTGAATTGTTTCTGAGCGCACAATCAATAAAAATTAGACTGGGGAAATTTTTACAGGTCAAATAACCTAGGTCTTTGAACAGATTAAAAAAAAGTTATTATGCAGTCCTAAATTATTGTGGAATAAACATTCATTTTATCAAAATACAAAACTGTACCAGAAATCTGTGGCATCTTAAATCAGGATGTATGAATACAGTACTAGTCACTTTTCCTTCCCAGTAATTATTTAATTTTTAAATGCAAGTATCTTTCTTTACTTGGAAATCAATTACAATGAGCAACATTCATATTTAGGCAGGTCTTAAATTTTCATTATTTTGATTTTTTCTATGTGGGTAAAATTTTATACATATAATTTGTTTTAACATCAAAACATGCTCTTAAAATGAGAGAAAGTAATATGAATAAAACACAGACATTTCCTCTTATCAGCACTGTCTTCCTTTTTTTTTGGGGGGGGGGTTGTATTTGTCTATTCATGAGAGACACAGAGAGAGAGAGAGAGGTAGAGACATATGCAGAGGGAGAAGAAGGCTCTCTTTAGGGAGCCTGATGCAGGACTCTGATCCCAATCACTGGACTCCAGGATCAAGACCTGAGCCAAAGGCAGATGCTCAACCATTGAGCCACCCAGGTGCCCCAGCACTGTCTTCCTAAACAATAAGAGGCAAAAAATAAATAAAACTTAGGCTTCAAATAGTATTAAATCTGCATGATCTGTGGAATGTCAAGGTATCAATAAAACAATTCACAGGAGAAATATAGGCAAGAAATGGTTTAAGATATAGTTTTGAGTGCGCACGCCAGTGGAAAACAAGACCAAAAAAAATCACCAATTTGATGCCATCATAATCTAAAATGTTTTAACTGCCTAAATTTTCAAAATTAAGTGAGAAATACATTGCAATAAATTTGAGCAATTCACTCCCCTAAGACTGAAACCCTATAACCAACAGTGTCTTACTCCAATGGAAACTAAGCATAAGAGTTGAGATTAACTCTCAGGTGAAAATAAACAGTTAAAGATTGTTTAAGAAGAAACTCATCTCTTCCCCAACATGATGTAGGAAAATAATTTCAACCTCTTTTAAAAAAAGTACCTGTGGTATGCTTATGGAACCAAGAATCCATTATACAATATAGCAAGACTACAATGACACATAGTACTTTAAATGTTTTTGCTTTGCTTAACACACAATTCCTTCAGTACAGAGAAGACCTCCCACACAAGACACTTATATCTACATTTATGGACAAAACAGAACCTTCAGTTGTCAAGCAAATCAAGTTATTTGCATAAGACTGATTACCTCACACCTGAGTGTATAAGGTAGGACTAGTCTGTGTCTATGAAGTAAGAATTTACTCATCAAACTTGAGTTAAAGACTTACTTCAGATATACTATGAATTTTGCAGAGGAAAACACCCTGATGTAACAGGTACAGAAATAAAAAGACCTGACTCCAACTCAAGTGCTAGCCTTTAAAATCAGAGCTTAATTTTCCTGCTTCTGAGATAGTCAGCAAAGAACATTTGTGTTTTTTTATCTGCAAATAATATGCAACAATATACTTTAATACTAAGAAACATAATGGATTTGCTATGCCCATTATTTCAAAGAGGAAAATGCCACTGGAGAATTTACCTCATAGGGTAGATGTCTTTCAAATGAGGTGTATTAAAGCAGCAAAATAGTCCTCCTAAAGAAATACTAACCATATAGGGATATTCAATATGTAGTGATTCCTATGAAGGAACTTTAAAGTTAGAGAAAGTCTAGTAGCAATGCGCCTAAATAATTCCAAGAAAAACTTTTTCTTTCCCGTAAGAAGGTGATACTTTAAATGATTCTTCTTCTCAACCCAGGATCAAAATATTAGAGTTGAAAAATTAGCAATTTAAGTAACTCTGAATCTGGTAAGCCAAGCCCATCTTGAGTGTTCTCGGCTAAATACTGTGCTAGAATAAATAACAGATTAGATTTTATGAATGAAGATTTTGAAGTTGGTTGCCTTCAATCCTCATTTGGTAACTTAAATATACAACCCTAATAGAAGGCATGGGAGGGGTATTAAAGCTGTAAGGAATACAATTCAAATAGATTAAAGTTTTACTATTCAGGTGTAAACTCTGGTGCCTTTTACTAGTCAGGCATGAATCTGTAAGAACTGTATACACTTAGTGCCAACAAAGGCAGATGTAACTGGAAGGTATGAGTGGGATCTTTTTAAGATGCAAAAGAAGGGGATCCCTGGGTGGCGCAGCGGTTTAGCGCCTGCCTTTGGCAGAGGGCGCGATCCTGGAGACCCGGGATCGAATCCCACATCGGGCTCCTGGTGCATGGAGCCTGCTTCTCCCTCTGCCTATGTCTCTGCCTCTCTCTCTCTCTCTCTCTCTCTCTGTGACTATCATAAATAAATAAAAATTAAAAAAATAAATAAAATGCAGAAGAAGGACCAGGAACATAAGCTAGATTTATTTATTAGCCAAAAGTCACTTATGAATAGGTACATAGATAAGATGCTTCCTGGCTACATAAGACAAAAGATGAAAAGCAGCTCATCTGTCTGGGGTAGAAAAGGGAAAAGGAACCACAATTTATTTGTCCCAATATCTATTCTCTGATATCTACAGTATCAGAAAGATATTTACAACATTATCTCATTCAATACTAATAACAATTCTATGAAACAAGTATGATGCCCATTTTAAATGTAAGACTGAGACTCAGGGAAGTAAAGTGACTCCCTCCAAATCACACTGCAGTCCTATAATTCAAATTGTCTAGTTTCAAAAATCTCTGCTGCTCTCTACTGTAACAAAGAAGTCATTAAGATGGTGGTAGGGCATCCTGAGGGGGAAAGGGAGCAAAAGTGGACAGAATTCAATTCAGAGGCCACTACAAAAATCCAGAAGAATGAACACTTGGAGCAAGGGAGCAGTGGAGGTTGAGAGAAGAGGTCAGATTCTGGATATATTTTGAAGGTACAGCAGAAAGAATCTGCTGTCAGAAGAGAAAAATAAAGAAATAATCAAGGGTGATTCCAATATTTTGGGTCCAAACAATGGATGTGCAATTATATTGAGATAGGAAAAATTGTGAAAGAATAGGTCCAGTGATGAGGAGAGTATCTGGAAGTCAGGTCTGGACATACTAAGCTTGCAATGCCCATTTCGTATAAAAGCAGACATGAACATACATATGCCACCAGTACATAAACTCCTTTATTTTATTTTTTTTTAATAAACCACTTTTAAACTGTATGACATCTCCACGGAAGGGAGTATAGATAAGGGGAGAGAGAAAGAGAGAAGTCAAAAGACTAAACCTTGGGCCTGAATCCAACATGCAGAAGCTGGTGGTATGAGAAAAAAACTGCAGACAATAAGAAGTAGCAACCAGAGAACAGAGACAAGACTAGAAGAATACAGAAGTCAAGTAAAGAAAGAGATTCATGAGGGTGCCTGGGTGGTTCAGTCAGTTAAGTACCCAACTCTTGATCTCAGTTCAAGTCTTGATCTCAGGGTTGCAAGTTCAAGCCCCATGTGGAACTTCATGCTAAGCATGGAGCCTACTTAAAAAAAAAAAAAAAAAGAAGCAGCACCAGCATTTCATCGAAGGAAAAGATCAAATGTTGATAGGTCAAGTAACATGAAGATTGAGAAGTGACCAGTAAATGTAGTCGATGTAGATGATTTAACATGGTTCCTGTGGAGTGGAAGATATGAAATTTGATGGGATTAAGCTCAAGAGAGATTAGAAAGAATTTCCTGAAAAAGTCTTATCTCTCTCTAGACATGGAAGACAACCCATGGAGACCTTGGATATTCTGGGTGGCATCTGAATAAACACTAGGATAAAGTTAACACTATGAAAATTAAGATAGAGGGAGACACTAAGGTCCTTATTAACACTGGATTACTGAAGAAAACTATCCTATTTCTGGTTTACAGTTATATAAATCAATAAATCCTTATTATCATATAAACCAGAGGTCAAATCTGGCCTGCCACTTACTTTTGGATAGCCAATGAGCTAAGTAAGAATAGATTTTACGTTTTTAAATGACTAGAAAGTTAAAAGATTAATATTTTGTGACATAAAAAGTATATGAAATTTAAATTTGAATGTCCATAAAGTTTTATTAGCACAGAGTCATGATCACTCATTTATATGCAGTTGATGGTGTCTTTTACACTATAATGACAGGGTTCAGTAGTTGCAACTATTATGGCCTGCAACACCCAACATATTTGTTATCTAACCCTTTAGAGAAAAAGTCTGCTAACCCCTGATATAAGCAATTCTAAGACAAATATTCTATTACCTGCAACCATTCTCCTATACTCTGGCAGCACCAAACTACTTGATGATATTCAAAGGGGAAATGGATTAATGAGGCCTCCTCATTAATTTATTAACACTATCAATTTATTCACACTAACTCCTCTACCTAAAATGCAGTTGCCTCTACTTAACAATATAAGGAAATCGTATCCAATACATATTTACGGGGCTTGGTGTCTAGCACAACTAAGCTGGACTCAATTTAAGACCTTAGGAAATTTAATTAACTTCCCTGAACCTCAATTTCTTTATCTGTAAAGCTGATATTAGTAATCTCTTTGGAGTTGCAGTGAAAAACAAATGTGGTAATGTATATAAAACACAGCATGCCATCTGGCACTAAGTAAACACTTATTAAATGATAATTGGAATCTTCATCTGTCATCATCATGATCAGTAACAACATCCGTTCACCAAAAGATGGCTTAAATATCATTTTCTTGGGACCTTGGATGGCTCAGCAGTTGAGCGTCTGCCTTTGGCTCAGGGTATGATCCCAGAGTCTCGGGATCGAGTCCCATGTCAGGCTCCCTGCATGAAGCCTGTTTCTCCCTCTGCCTATGTCTGTGCCTCTCTTGCTCTGTGTCTCTCATGAATAAATAAATAAAATCTTTAAAAAATATATATCATTTTCTTATCTTGTCTATAAGATTTTTGGGATGACTCCCACTAAGAATTAATTGTTCCCACTTCTGAGCTTCTATAGTACATTTGTGGAGGCCGAGAAAAATTAAGGCCATCCCACCTAAAGTTCAGCATTAGCACAAGGACAGCCATCTTAGGTCCCTGTGAATAAGAGCTGAACTTTAAGGGGAAAAACTGCAGAATGTCCTCGGCAGGTAATCCCATATCAGAAAGACAACAGAGCTCAGAATTGCCCTCGGCAGAGAATCCCATATCAGAAAGACAACAGAGCCCACGCCCGTGGTAGAAAGTCCCATCTTAGAATTCTTCCATCCCTTCTGGAAATCCCCTAGACCAGCCTATAAAAAACCCAGCTGTAACCCACTTCGGGGTCCAAGTCCCTGCTCCGCTGTGTCGGGTATACTTGGACCCAAGCTGGAGCTTGCTAATAAACCCTCGTGCGCTTGCATCGGTGTCGGCTCCTTGGTGGTTTCTCGGATTCGCAATCTTGGGCACAACACATTATGCATATTTGTTTTTATACTACTAACATACTACATAAAGATTAATTATTTACATGACTATCTTTGGGCTAAGGTTCAAAGTGGCATGGCTATTCTCAAAAACAAAACAAAACACACTGTTGAATTAATTTTGCCAAGAGCCAGCTCTAAAATTAATGCATTCATAAAACCAAACCAAGTTCAAGGGAATAATAAGTGGTACTGATGTGGCTTGAGACACAGTTTAAGAAGTTCAATGTTTTTACTTTTCTTATCTAAACTATTACTACAATAAGAAAAGTGGCATTATTCTAAAGCACAAAGACCTTAACCTCCACAACAATCTCAATGATCTTAATTATCAATAAGAATTTTCATAGGTAAGTCCAGACCCACCTGAAAGTTATTTCGTTCTTAAGAAAACATCTATAGTGTCTCTTCCTCTAAAGAAAAAAGGAAGCATGCTATCCCAAATAAAAAGGATTTAACAATGCCACCAATACTGTAGCTAATACTTTTCAGATTCTCATAGATCTAGCTCATATACTCTAAGTACAAAAATCAACTTCCCTATGATGAGTTATCAATTTATATTTGCCCTGTGTGACTATCATAAATAAATAAAAATTAAAAAAAAAAAAATTAAAAAAAAAAAAAAAAGGGATCCCTGGGTGGCGCAGCGGTTTGGCGCCTGCCTTTGGCCCAGGGCGCGATCCTGGAGACCCGGGATCGAATCCCACATCGGGCTCTCGGTGCATGGAGCCTGCTTCTCCCTCTGCCTGTGTCTCTGCCTCTCTCTCTCTCTCTCTGTGTGACTATCATAAATAAATAAAAATTAAAAAAAAAAAATTAAAAAAAAAAAATTTATATTTGCCTAAGGTATCCAAAATTGCCTAAAGTATCCCAGAAAGTCTGATCTGTAGCTTGAGAAAAGTTCTAAACACAGAACGCTTTGATTCTCATGATGGAGCTATGCATCAACGATGATGAGTAATAAAAGGAAAACAAATAGACTTGCTAATTGTAAATGAAGCAATCACCAGTAATAATGTCAGTATTTTTTTTTTAATGTCAGTATTTTTAAGCCTGATGACTGTGCTTTCAAGGTGCACAATGAATATATAAAATGTCAACCCAAACACAGAATTAAATAGAGCAACTGTTAAAAATCAAGGTATTTTCAATTACATATTTATTTTTTATTTTTTATTTATTTTTTTAAGATTTTATTTATTCACGAGACACAGAGAGAGAGGCAAAGGAAGATGCAGGCTCAATGCAGGAGCCCGATGTGGGAGTCAATCCCAGGACCACAGGATCATGCCCTGAGCCAAAGGCAGACGCCCAACCACTGAGCCACGCAGGCATCCCTTCTTTTTTTTTTATTAATAAACTTTTATTTTAGAATAGTTTTAGATTTACAAAAAAGTTGCTGAGATAGTACAGGGAGATTCCATAAACTCTACACCTAGTTTCCCCCTTAGATTAGTCATTTGCCAAAACTAATGAATCAATATTGATACATTATTAACTAAAGTCCACACTTTAGATTTCCTTATTTTTATTTAATGTCTATTTTCCATCCCATGATACCACATTACATTTAGTCATGATGTATTCTTAGACTCCTTAGACTAGTTCCTCAGGAATTTTTGTTTTAACTTTGACAGTTTTGAGGAGTACTGGTCAGGAATTTTGTAGAATGCACTCAGTGGGGTTTGTCTAATATTTTTCTCAGATTAGACTTGGGTTATAGGTTTAGAGGAGGAAGACCAAGAGGCAAATTGCCATCTTCATTATTTAATTTCAAGAATGCATAGTATCAATATATTGAAACTAAATAAATAGGTATATATGTTTACATATTCTATATAACTGAAAAAGAAAACTGAAGTTCTTCTTCAGCTGTGCCAACATTAATGAAAACATACATTACCTATTTGGTTCTTACTATGTGTCAGGCACAGTCACTGTGCTAAATGTCTTACAAATTTATGTCATTCAATCCTCAATAAAACCTTATAATATAAATATCATTTTTATTTTTGATACATCAGGAAACAGGAATTGAGATTCAAGCAAACATGGCCACAGTTGTAGGTCATAACTGCAGGATCCAGGATCTAAAATTAGGCCTAATTCTAAAGCCCTTCTCTTCTCCACCATTTTCTATCTATACAAAAACCTATCATGACATGTTAGAAAACTCAACAGTACAGCTGGTAGGAGACCAAAAAAAAAAAAAGAAAAGAAAAAATTCCAAGGTAAATTTGAAATAATCTCTGATTTCAAACTTCTTCCCCTCAAATCGGGTATTCAGTATAGCTCACTCGAATTCTTGAGTTTAATAGTTTGCTTGGAGTTGTTAGTAAGCACAGATATCTCTACAAATAAGCACTTCTTAGATTCACAGAATGATAGAGCTAAGAAAGAATTTTGAGTTTATTTTTGTCAATTTATACTTTTTAAACATTTTGTGAGGTTGAAGCTTTGAAAAAAAAAAAAAAAAGCCCAACAAAGGAACTTAACAACAGTTAAAAATATGACAATGTGAATGCCTGGGTGGCTCGGCAGTTGAGTGTCTGCCTTTAGCTCAGGGCATAATCCTGGAGTTTCAGTATCGAGTCCCACATCGAGCTCCCTACAAGGAGCCTGCTTCTCCCTCTGCCTGTGTCTCTGTTTCTCTCTTTCTCTCTGTCTCTCATGAATAAATAAATAAAATCTTTAAAAAAAATATATATATATATATAAAACAATGTCAACAATAGGTATATTATATATGCACATATACACACTTTATCTATTTTTGATGTTCTTATCTGTTGAAACTGGATGCTGAGGAGGATACATAGGAGTCTCAATCTTGGCCACATACCAGATTGATCTAGAAATCCAGCTATTTTTTTAAAAACGGCTTATGCTCAAGCTACGCCTCTTCCCCAGATCAATGAAATGAGAATACTGAGAGTGAGACCCAAGCATGACTAGTTCTTTGAAACTCCCTGGATGATTCAGCCTGTAGCCAAAGTTGAGAAACATTCACAGAGATTATGCGTTGCTTTGATACAGAAATGAACTGGATCCATCTGTAAATTCCCAGTGCTAACAGAGACAGATACTATAGGTAAGAAGTACTAATTGTACAGAAAGCTATGATCTCTAAACTGAAGATGAAGGTTACACTCACTCCTTGTTTACTGCTGATTTTGGTGACTTGGGGGATTTATGGACCAAATTGGGATAATATTGTATAAAGCAAAGAAGGTTTTAACCTATCGTTAACTAGACTAAATATTACTCTTTTGAGCTGGGCTTGAGAAGTTATGCTACTAAGATGATGATGTCACCTAGATGTAAAGCTTCCTAAGATCCTTTTTTTTTTTTTTTTTAAGATTTTATTTATTTATTCATGAGAGACACAGAGAGAGAGAGGCAGAGACACAGGCAGAGGGAGAAATAGGCTCCATGCAGGGAGCCTGATGTGGGACTCAATCCCAGTCTCCATGATCATGCCCTGGGCTGAAGGCTGAGCCACCGGGGCTGCCCGCTTCCTAAGATTCTTAAAACTAGAATAGCCTCTGCCTCTTCACATTAACCTGGTCTAAGGAAAGCCACTTCCCTAAAGTATAAGAAGGGATGTTCAGGAACAGTAGCAGATTTTATTTATAAAAACAGACAGGAATAAAAGACCATGGTGGGGGATCCCTGGGTGGCACAGCGGTTTGGCGCCTGCCTTTGGCCCAGGGCGCGATCCTGGAGACCCGGGATCGAATCCCACATCAGGCTCCCGGTGCATGGAGCCTGCTTCTCCCTCTGCCTGTGTGTCTGCCTCTCTCTCTCTCTCTCTGTGACTATCATAAATAAATAAAAATTAAAAAAAAAAAAAGACCATGGTGTACTTAGGAAAATCCAAAGAGTTTGATATACTAGAGCACAGAAAGTATGGGGAAGACACAGATTACAAAAGTAGATAAGTTGGCAGAAGCATAATCACAACAAAAGGCATAATCATTATTCATGATTAGACTTCATCTTCTAAGTGTGGGGAAGAAAATGAGGGACAATGAGCAGGAGAGTAGCATGATCTGAACAGTATTTGCAAAGACAAATCTGGCAAGCATCTACAGTTGGCACCATGGGGTCACAGAGATAAAGAGATCACTGCAATAAGCCCAGATGAAAGGAAAGCCTGACTAAATGCACTAACGCTGAGAACACAGAAGGAAGCACAGGTTCGTGGCATATTTGGGACTGAGAACTCCAAAGACTCTGTATCCTTTTGAAAGAGGTGCTCTAATGATGATCATTTCTCCTTTCTTCCTTGAATCCATTCCCATCAGGCTTTCAACCACACCACTCCAGCAAATTCACATTTACCAAGATCTCCTATAAAGTCCACTAACTTCAGTGGTCAGTTCTGTTCTCTTATTTTTTGCCTTATTATAACAACATTTGATGCAATTCATCATTCTCTTTTCCTTGAAACTTTCTTTTCACTTAACTTCCAAAACCCTACCCCTTCTTACCTCTGTGGCTCCCCCTGGCTTGTTCTGTCTCTTCGCAGTCCCTATGGCCCAGGGCCCCAGGGCTCATTTCTCTAATCTGTACTCTTTGCTATGTACATTCCGTTGTTTATCTCAAACAGACTCTTGGTTTTATGTTTCATCTAAATGCTGACGATTCCCAAATTTGTATGTCCAGCCTGAACCTTGTGAACAAAAGCTCAGTACTTCCAGAATTGACCACCCTACATCTCAACTTTGAACATCAAGCAGGCATCTCAAAATTTGACACAGCCTAACATTTCCCCTCTCACAGTCTTCCTCATATCTGTGAACAGCATCTCCATTCTTTTAGTTACTCGAGTCAAAAACCTGGGAGTTACCCTTAACTCCTCTCTTTCGCTCACACTGCACATTCATTCCAACAGTAAACTGTCAGCTGTACCTATCCAAACTACTTCTCACTCTTTGCTCCTGCCACCCTGGTCCCAACCACCTTTATCTATCACCTGGTTTCTCTGCTCTGTCTTGGCCGGACTTGAGTTTAATCTCAACCCATCAATCAGAATGGTTCTGTTAAAACACAAATCACATCATGACACTTCTCTCCTCAAAGATTCCCCATCTTAGTAAAAGTCAAAGTACTTAGATCAAAGCGCAACTTGATGTGGTCCCCATTACCTCTCTGACATCATCTCCTACTATTCTTGCGCCTCTGACTTCACTGAAGCATACTGGTTCCTGTCATGTTCTAAACATGCCAAAGAGGGGCACCCGGGTGGCTCAGTGGTTGAGCGTCTGCCTCTGGCTCAAGTCGTGATCCTGGGGTCCTGGGATCGAGTTCTGCCTCAGGCTCTCCGCAGGAAGCCTGCTTCTCCCTCTGCTTATGTCTCTGTCTCTCTGTGTGTATGTGTCTCTCATGAATAAATAAAATCTTAAATAGATAAATAAATACACACACACACACATACATATATATATATTTAAGAGGGGTGCTTGAGTGGCTCAGCTGCTTAAGTGTCTGCCTTTGGCTAAGGTCATCATTCTAGAGTCCTGAGATCCAGCCCCATGTTGTGGTTACGTTTTGGGTTCCTTTATTCGGCAGAGGAGTCTGCTTCTCCCTCTTCCTTTGCCCTTCCCCCTGCCTGTGCTCTTTCTCTCTCGCTTTCTCTCAAATAAATAAAATCTTTTAAAATAAAATAAATAAGTAAATAAACACACCAAAAATATACTTGTATCAAGGCATCTGCCTGGAATATTTCTCTCACAGATTATCAGTAAGGCCTATTCTTTCATTTCCTTCAGATAGGTATCTAAGTGTCCCCTCAAGGACATCTTCCCTCAGCACCCTATCTAAAATCATACTCCCCCTAGATACCAGATTTACAATAGACATACTTTCTTCTCCCTTCCCTGCTTGTTTCCCCTTAGTAGTTATCACTAACATAGTCTATATTTTACTTATTTATTTTAACTTTGGCCATCTTCTCTATTAGAATGTAAGTTCCATAAGGGCAAATAATTTTGTATTCACTGTTCCATTCCCCATGTCTAGGGCAACAGCTGATAGGTAGTAGTTGCTCAAAAGATAGCTGTTGAATTAATTAATTTGCATGAGTGAAAGAAGGGAATTCTGGATGCCTTAGAATTCTTAACTTGGGAATTTCATTGGATTTATTATAATTCCATTAACCAAGATAAAGAATAGAATTTCATTGGACTTCTTATAATTCCATTAACCAAGATAAAGAAACAGAAGCTGTGAGACTGGGATGGAGAAATAGGAAGTTATTTTAAATCAAGGATTTAATTTACAATCTGATTTAATCTTAACCTCTATTTAGTGCCTCATCAATTCCAGATCTAGGACTAGAAGGAGGGAAACACAGACAGCCAGAAATGAAATTATTTAATCCCTTGATTTTTTTCTAAACCAAACAGGTAATTCTCAATCAGGAACTCTGTAATGATTCTCAATTCTCAACACAAATGCTTGTGTTTTACTTTTAAATACATGATTCTAATGTATTCTAATGTAAAAGGAGCTCCTTTTATTCATCTTTGTGTAAAAACTGGAGAGGTCCATCTATTAATTATTATTTGTCTTTTTGAAATTTCTACTTGAATGTCTCCTATATAGCTCAAACTCAAAATATCTGAACAGGAAATTTTACTTTCCCCTGACTCTTTCAAACCTGATACTCTATCAGAGCTTCTCATCTCAATGAATTCATCACCAAATACTGTTGATTCTTCTTCTTAAATGTCCCTGAATCCATACCTAACCTGTCTCCAATTCCTATACCCATTCTCTTCTAAATGTTTATCCACAAAATGAGTAATCATTTAGAAATGCAGATGTATTAGTTTTCTCATTTAACGTTTAAAATGTTAAAGCAATCCCCATCAGAACGTATCAAAAAATTTTTTTTTTCAAGATTTTATTTATTTATTTGAGAGTCAGCAAGTGAGAACTAGATCCCTGGGACTACAGGATCATGACCTGAGCTGAAGGCAGACACTTAACTGACTGAGCCACCTAGGTGCCCAAGAAGAGATAAAAATTCTTAACATGGTCTATAAGATTCTACTTTTCCAGCTTCATTTCTTGTTAGATCTCCCTTTGTTTTCCTAATATTGGCTTTTGTTCACTTTTTAATCTCTACCCTCAGGATATCTAGAGTGGAAACCTGCGAAACAACCACTATATACCTAAGGAGTCAGGATAAAGTATGATCTTGACCCCAAATTCCTACCTTCATATATGAGGATAAGTTCAAAAGCACAAGTAAGAGAAAATTTGTATTTTATGTCATATGTTCATAATAAAATAAACCCTTATATTTATTCCTCTTATGTCTTAAAAAGATAGAATGATAGCTACTGACAGATTAAAAATCTTCCCCCCCTCACCTCACCCCACAAAAAAGGCACATCTTTCTGTTTTGAGAAGTATATTTAAATGTATTGACACTCACTGAAAAAATAAAATAATAAAAAGCCTATATATATAGAATCTAACTATGCTTCAATTTTTTTCACAAATTTTACTTTATCCCATACACCTATATTATTTGATTACAATGATAGCAATGAAAATAAAAATTTAAGATCAAAATGTTTTAAGGAAAATAGTTTTTCAATTGAAAAACCTTGGTATATATAATATATTAAAAAAAAAAAATTCAAGAAAAATACTGCCTTCTCTAAACTTGTCATTAGTAAGGTCCTTACTAGAGTATTACTGTTTTATATTTTTCTCCTAAGTTACTAGGAAACATAAATACAATAATGATTAACTGGTTGAATAACAGGAGTCATTAGGATCTAGTAGAATATAGAAATATTTAATCAGGGCACCTGGGTGGCTTGGTCTCTTGAGCATTGGACTCTTGACTTTGGCTCAGGTCTCGATCTCAGCAGGGAGTCTGCTTGGGATTCTCTTTCTCCCTCTCCCCATCCCTACCCCTTACCCATGCATGCTCTCTCTCTAAAATAAATATATTTAAAAAAAAAAAACAGAAATATTTAATCAAAAAATAAGGAAGTAACTGAATAAAGAATCAAGAAAATAGACTCACATGTAAATAAAGGAATTTCATATATGAGAAAATAACAATATACAGCACTGGAGAAAGGAAAGGCTAAATTCAACAACAAAAAGGGTACAGAAATTAACTTTTTCCATATGAGAAAAAAATAACTAGATCCCCTTGTCATTCTATAATCTCACTACCAAAAAATTAAGAGGGAAAAAAATAAAAATGTAGTAAAAAATCTGGAAGTAAAAATCAAAACTCTAACCATTAAAGAAAATTTTCTGAAACAATATAGGAGGAATAAAGAATGATTAATATGAATACATTAAAATTTTAAACTTACATTCAATTGAGGTTTAGAGTTTTAGTCTTATAACCAAAAGCAAAGTCTTAAAAAAGAATAGAGACGAGAAAAGATATTTGCAATAAATGTCACAGACTAAGGATCGATCTACAACAGGGATCTATGAACTTCTGTAAAGAGAATAAATATTTTAGGCTTGCAGACCATATGTTCTCTGTTACAACTACTTAACTCCACCATTGTAGCACAAAAACAGCCACAGACAATATGTAAATAAACAAGTATGGCTGTATTCCAATAAAACTTTCTTCTTTATAGAACTGAAATTTGGAATTCATATAATTTTTACATGTTGTAACATTCTATTCTGTTTTTTTCTGAATCATAAAATAAATGTAAAAACTATCCTCAGCTCACGGGTTGCACAGGAACAGGTGGTGGACTAGATTTGATCCATGGGCTATAGTTTGCTGAACCCTGTCTAGAATATATAAATATCCATAAACCAATAAGACAAAGATAAATAATCCAAGAAAAAAATGTATAAAGAATATAAGGAAGCTATTAAGAAAAGAGGTCATCTGAAAGGCCAAAACACATCAAAGCATATCTGGCTTTACTAGAAATTAAGGAAATAAAAATTCAATCAGTAGGATATTACCTTTTATATACCAGTTTAGGAAAATGAAGAAGTCTGACCATATGAATGTTGGCAAGGATACTGCGAAACAGGAACTCTCAAACATTTTTGAGAAGATTATAAACTGACACAGTGACTAAGCACAAGAATTATCTAGCAAAAGTGAAATGCAAATAATCTACATCCGCTTTCAGGTATAGCCCCTAGAAAAATTCAGATAATGTGTATAAGGATATTCACTGCAGCATTTTTTGTAATAACACAGAACAAAACAAACACTGAAATAAATTCAGATTTCTATTAGGAAAGAAATGAGTAAAAGAAATGTGCTCATAAAATTGAATACTACACAACACATACAAGAAATAAACCAAATCCATACATACCAAACAAAAGCAAAATAAGCAAGATACAGAATTCTACAGAGACAATAATACCACTTAGTAAATTTTATTTTATTTATTTTTTTAAAGATGTTATTTATTTATTCATGAGAGACAGAGAGAAAGAAAGAGAGAGAGAGAGAGAGAGAGGCAGAGACACAGGCAGAGGGAGAAGCAGACTCCATGCAGGGAGCCTGACAGGGGACTCAGTCCTGGATCTCCACGATCACACCCTGGGCCGAATGCGGCACTAAACCGCTGAGCCACCCGGGCTGCCCACACTTAGTAAATTTTAGAACACATACAACACTGAAAATTGTTCATGGATATATTTATATTAGGAATTTTTCATCTCTGATAAAGGAGATTCAAACATCAACTTCTTTTTTTTTTTTTTTTTTACCAAATTCTATATTTGTATGTAGGAGTCTGTATATTATCTACATCTGTGTGTATCTGTTAGGATATGGTTATAACAATGAGAACTAGTGAGAAGACATACTATATTTTGTTTTGAAAGTTATAGGAATTTACATTTATGAAAATTCATTATTATAGCAAAATAGAGAATGGACCTAAGGGTACTGAGCCTGGAGACATCATAATTTAAGTAGAAAAAAAGGAAATTCTAAATTAGGAAGTGAGAATGGAAGAGGACAAGAGAAAACAAAGTTGAAGATAATTCAGAAGTTCTAATCAACTGGACATGAAAACAGGTTAGATGTTGGTGGCCATTTTGGGAGTGCAGAAAGCTTCGTGTATTTTCCAACTGCTTCCTGAATACACCGGCTTTGTGCTTTTAAGCAGCTTTTAGAAATGACATCTCCATTAGCAGTGATGATAATGGGCCATCAACTATAGCTATAGAAAAGGACTTTAGAAAACAAAGTATCAGCTAAAGCAATTTTGAAAGAGATGTAGGGAAGGTTTTCTCTGCTTGCAGTTTCTGCCAGATTATATGCACAATGCATCCTCCTGAGGGTAAAGGATCCCGTTGAATACTAACATCTCAATCTTCAGTTACCGGAGGAAGAGACAATAAAAGGCTTTGGGTCCATACAAGGACAAATCCTGGCTCCCACACTTACTGTAAAACTTTGGCCAGGTCTCTTCTTTTTTTTCTCTGCCTGTTTCTTTATTTGCTAAATGAGTAAAATAAAGTACAGCTGATCCTTAACAACATGGATTTGTATTGTGTAGGCCCATGTATAGATGAGTTTTTAAAATTAATATAGTACTATATATATTCTCTTATGACTTTCTTTTTTTTCTCTTATGACTTTGGTATCATTTTCTTTCCACTAGCTTACTTCATATATAAGAATACAATATATAACATATAAACCATGTGTTAATCAACTGTGTTATCTGTAAGGCTTCTGGTCAACAGTTGGCTATTGATAATTAAGTTTTGGGGCAGTCAAATGTTATTTGTAGATTTTCAACTGTGCAGGAGTCAGTACCCTATCCCCTAAATTGTTCAAAGGCCAACTGTAATAGAATTTATTTCATAAGGTTCTAAAACTTGAGTATAATTACATATGTATTTACACGTATCTGTGTCTCTATATGCACACACAAAGTGCTCTTACGCTTCTTCATCAGTTACTAGGCACCCAGTAAGTGCTGGGGCATTGCATTACGTCCTGAAGAAACAGAGATGACATATTTATATTGTCTGCCCTCTCACAGTACATAGCCATGACACTGTGAGAGACAGACGTGTGAGAGCTAATGTATGGTCTTTGACCTAAGTAATTAGGAATTCCTGAAGCTATTTCTCAATCTTTTGAAGCCTATTAACCATTTCAGTGTCATTTAATCTTTCGACAATTGCTAAATATAAAGAGAAAAGGCTTAGAGTTACACAGAGAAAAACCCTTATTAATACACAAACCTATGGATGAAGTCATTTTCTAATTCCTATTTTCATTGTCTCTAAAGTTTCCTGTTATTTTCTTTTATCCTTCTAAAAGATTCATAAATAAATAAATCTAATGTTAATCTAAAAGACTCATTAATTTATAAAACTCCCAGAAACTTAACTCTAAATTCCCCCCCACTTTAAGAATGTATTCACTTATTTCTTTTACCCATAAACATACTGTGAATCTGAAAGATTCATAAATAATACACCCAGAAACTACCTGGATCTTAGAATTACAAAGACAATGATGGTTAAATGAATATTAATAAGAGTTTTTTATTGCTTAGTTTAAAACGAATTACTCTCTATTTACAGCATAAAATCTTTTGTTTTTATGCTGTAATAGACAATTTTTACATTTTTTTAATAAAAAGATGTTTCTTTATTATCCGAAATATCTACTGCAAGTCATTCCCTCATCAACTTACTTTGTAACAATCTCCTTCAACAAAAGATAGCTTAATTGCATCCAGCTCTCTATTACAAATTTACAGTACTAATCCTTGCCAGCCATTTTGTTTTCAGCTTGTAACACGAGCAGCCAGCTGCCTTTAGCCTGACTTTATTAGCATATCGGATAATTTAGAAAATGAGCACAGAAATGGAACCTAAAAGATATAGTCGGTTTTTATCAGAATATATCTATATATTAGATACTAGTCTTTATGCTTTATGATGCTTCTCTAATTCCTTTCAATATAATTAATTTTCTTAATTTAAATGCTTACTTCCTGTTCACACTAATTTTTCCCTCCCCAGATCCTATGAGGTTGACCTACTACTATTTAAATATAAGAATTTCAAATTTTAATAAAATAAACCACACATATATTTTGAATATTTTCTGTAATAGGATAAAAGGATTGGATATTTGGTACTATAATTTACAACTATATTCCAGCAGACCATCTAGCCAAGAATAATAAGTACATAAAAGCTAACATATATTGTTCTCACATCTCAAGGGTGTTTCTAATAGCCAGCAGACAGCAAACAATTCTCCACCTGTTTTGACTTGCAATAGGCTGCTGTGTTTGAATGTCAATAACAATATGCCCTCACCAAGCATCACTGAAGTCTTAGATGACAAATCATCTAATACAAATCTAATAGAATGGGGAAGGGTAGGGAGAAAGAGTTCATGTTCTTCAGAACTCTTTTCTATTATATCTTCCCTCCTTCCCAACAAGTCCCACTCATCTATATTTAATAAATGTTCTGAAATTATATTACTCATTAACCAACCCTATCATTTAATGTGAAACTTTTTAGACAGGCTCTTCTAGTTGATTAAATAATACTATTTAGAAAGTTTGTTAACCTAATAGAATATAACACCCTTGAAGTAACAATAAGCAAAGCGAGAAAAAAAAAAAAAAAGGTGGGTGGTGCCCTGCAAGGAAATAAAATGCTCAGAAGACAGGAATTACTGAAGTGCTTTAATAACTTCAGTTCTCCTCCAAACCCTTCCTTGTCACCACAGCATTTTTTTATATTTTCACTGTGATACTAACTAGCCATCCAGTCTGCTGTAAAAGCCTCTGGTTAGAACAGATTTCAAGGCTGCTGTGTCTTGTAAGGAACCAATCAGATTTCTTTGTTTCATCTGCAACATTCCATCAGGGTTATATAACATTTTAGATACATGAAACACTCTAATAATATAGTATATTTCAATTTACATTTAGCTATTTATTGTAAATCTAGCATATAAAAATCCTGTATTGTTCTTCTATGTTACTCAATAAAATCAAAGGAATATAGTACAGACAAGAGGGTTATTTTTCTTTTTGGGAAAAAGAGTGAATTTGCTTTGTCTAAAAGAGTTTGTGAAAATACAGAATATGGGCACTCCACAGACTACTAAAATGAATGTTGATCCTTTTTATTTCTGTTTATAGTAAAGTGGGTGAGGTAATCCAACAGTGGCAAACAGCCATACAGTTGTTAATTCTTATCACATACAACATGTCATTGGTATAGAATAAAATATTATAAGTAGATTTTATAAACTCAGGCTTAATCTTTTGTAATTTTTTAAGGCACAGAAAAATTAAGTGAAATATTTAAAACACTTGGCCAAATATTTTCTCAAAGAAGAAAATCTGAACTCTAAATGTCTACCCTCAATTTAACACCTACAATATTAACTAAAAAATAGTATGCCAGCAGCACTGTTCCCTATATGATCAGAATACTTGCAGTGTACTTGTACTGGCACCATACAAATATTTCCTCTCTCAATATCTCTCTCTCTCTCAGATAGAGATAATGCTACATAACTTAAATACTGCTCTTCTGTGCTATTAATATAACAACTCAGATATTCAAGAACACATTAAGCTGGAACCTGTGAATCTAGTATTTTCTTCTTTTTTTTTTTTTTTTTTCACAACTCAAAGGCATCCCACATATGACGGTTACAAATCAGCACAGGATTAAAATAGTGCCCAAGCATAAAAAAGCTCAATCTGTTGGGTGTGGCTTAAGTAAATATATCTTGTCTCAACTGGACAGCTCCCCAGTAACATGCAGCCACTGAAACCCAAAATATATGAGTACATAAGTAAAGCGCTTCCGGGAGGAGGTGGGAAACTAAACCTCCATTTTTTTTTTTATGCTTGATGTTCAATTGTTTCTATACTGTACTTCTAAAAAGACAGTGTCTTGAGTCCATGCTAAACATTGCTCAAGAAACCAAGGACAGAAATTTTACTTGTCCTACTTCCTCTCCTTATTTTATACTCACTGTCCTCAACATGGCCATTCTTACAAACATTTTGCTTTCATAAAAGAGGTAATCATTTAAATCATGACTATGTGCAATGCGAACTCACACTGCATTACAGTCATCAATAAAATATGAAGTGCCAACTCCAGTGTTCATTCTACTTATTTTCCATCTCACCAGAGAATGCCCTACTAATGCTCTCTACTATTATAAAATGAACAATATAAGGAAAAAGACATTGGTAGGAGCTGCGACAAATAAGCAACAGAGAAAATATTAAACCTTTAAGTTCTTACTTTTTTAACAACCTAGTATTAATAGTAAAAAAAACCCTTCATGCATTCATGTCTATATATATAGACACACACACACATTCCACATATTTGGTACAAATATAAATCTGTTTATAATCTACCATGCATATATTTATTAATGTCACACATGCAATATATCTGAAACCTCTATATATAGGTGGCATGCAGATTTCAGAACTATACATTTTCATTCTTAAATGGTCACAAACATTAAAACAGCTAAGGATTTCTGACATACTGAACTATATCCAAGCTTTTAATCTTGTTAAACAATTTTCTCTACTATTCAATGCAGCAAACCCACCTTTGAATCATATTGACGGTTATTTTTTTCCCATGCCCTCTACGTGCTGCACCATTTTGTTTGTCTTCTGGACAGTGGAGAAATCGGCAGACAGCAGTGAAGGAGTGTACTGGAGTCAGCAGAGGCAGTGCCAGCCTCCTACTGCAGTCTGTATATTGAACGCACTCAAACCCACAGGTGCCTACGTAAAATCCTCCAGCTGCAGCCTGCAACTTAATGTTTCCTTCGGCAGCAGATCTGTATGCTATTTTCACTTTGCTTTAACCCAATAAATGGACAGGATGCACAACAGTGTGCACCTTTTAAAAACGAATTTTACATAAAATATTTAAATAGACACTGTCTCCATCAAGTAGCTAAAAATGAATGACTTTAAATCAGAAGGATAATCACCAAATTATGAAGAATCAGAAGGATAATCGCCAAAAGAGAAATGCATTTCTAACACTGTATAAATTCTAAACTGGTAATTTAATTATTCAAAAAATATAACATTAAAAACTAGCATACGACATACCTTACATCTTCCTATATAATTAGCTTATAAAAGTAATTTTTCATACACCTTAAGTATATCATGTATAAATACAAAAAAAGGCCTGCCTCTGACCATACCTTTTCATCACCAAATAATCCACTGATAAGAAGAAAATACAGAACTTATCTGTTAAGAGGCGAAGTGAATCAAGGTTAAACCAATGTTCAAACACTAACAGATGAAACACGAAACAGAGGCTCACAATCCTTTCACATAAACTTCAAACATATACACTCTTATCCTACCCTAATTACAGAATTTAAAAACTTTGTGAAACCTTAAAGAAATCGAAAAAATCTTTTTAATTTTTCAGATGAACGAATTAAGACCAGAGAGGTTAACACTAAGATACCTCTCCCAAGGTCACATAGCCAGTTAGCAGCAAAACTTTGTCTTCAAAATACATCTTTTAATAAATAGTTAGTAACTACTAAACCTCACCCAAAATTAAATAGTAACCTGAATATTTCTGTAACTATTAAATAAATCTTGTGGTTAAAAAACTTCTACAAAAAAGAAATCTCTAGGCCCAGATAGTTTCACAGGTGAATTTTACCAAGCAGTTAAATAAAGAACACACCAGTTCTATGCTATCTCTTCCCAAAGGAAAAAAAAAAAAGGAAACACAACTCATTTTATGAGAACAAAATTACTCTGATACCAAAGCAGATCAAAACTATAGCTCAGTATCCCTCTTGAACACAGAAACAAAAATCCTCAACAAATATTGGCAGATCAACTCCAGTAGTGTAGAAACAAACATACACAATAACCAAGAGGGGCTTATATTGGGCATGCTCAACAGTTTAATATTTGGAACTCAATGTAATCTATCACATTAATGATTCAAAGAAGAAAAACCACATGGATCATATCATTTGATGCAAGAAAGTAACAAAATCCAATATTCATTCATGAAAAAATTAGAGAATTAGGAATACAGGGGAATTTCCTCAACTTGATAAAGAACACCTACAAAAAAAAAAAACCTATAGCCAACATCAATCATACTTAGTGGCAGAGACTAAATGCTTCGCACTTAAGATCAGGAACAAGGCAAGAACACACACTCTCACCACTCTTAGCTACCATCATACTGGAGGTATTAGTCATTGCAATACAGACTGGAAAAGAAGAAATAAAACTATATTCTCAGAAGACATTACTGTCCACTTAAAAATTCAAAGTACTCTACCAAAAACAAACAAAACCCCACACACACCTCTTAGAACTAAGAGCTGGGTTTAGCAAGGTCACAGTACAATCTCTAAAAACAAAAATCAAGGGACGCCTGAGTGGTTCAGTGGTTGAGCATCATCTGTCTTTGGCTCAGGGTGTGATCCCGGGGTCCTGGGATCGAGTCCCTTATTGGGCTCCCCTCAGGAAGCCTGCTTCTCCCTCTGCCTATGTGTCTCTCTCCGTGTCTCTCAAAAATAAATAAATAAAAATATTTTTTAAAAAAATCAGCATTTTACAACTCAAGGTTTTAAAGGAATACTACTAACAACAGTGAAAGAAAGAAAGAAAGAAAGAAAGAAAGAAAGAAAGAAAGAAAGAAAGAAAGAAAGAAAAAGAACAAACCTAAGTATTAATCTGACAAAACAAATGTAGGATCTGTATGCTAGAAACTACAAAATGCTAATGAAAGACATCAGTTAAGGCCTAAATAAATGGAAAAAGAATCATGTTTTTGGACTGGAAGACCCCACATGGTAAAGATTTTAATTCTACTCCAAATTATCTGTAGATGTAATGAAATTCCAACCAATATCCCAGAAGCTTTTTTTTTTTTTTTTTTTTTTTTTTTTTACCTACAGATTCTAATAGGCATCTGGAAAGGCAAAGGATCTAAACTATCTAAAACAAGTCTGCAAAACAAAAACAAAGTTACAGGAACCACACTACCCTGGTTTTAAGACTTCCTATAAAGCTACAGTAATCAAGACAGTGTTGTATTATACATAAATATAAAGAGATCAGTGGAAAAGAATATGTGGTGCAGAAAAAGGACCCAAACGGGCACCAGAGTGGTTCAGTCAGTTAAGCATCTGCCTTCAACTCGTGTAATGAACTCAGGGTCTTGGGACAGAGCCCCACATTAGAGAAAGAGACCCAAATAAATATAGTCAATTGATTTTTTGACAATGATGCAAAAGCAATTCAAAGGAGAAAGGATGGTCTTTTCAACAACAGTGCTGGAACAAATGCATATCCATGTACAAAAACCAGACACATCAATCCTAACCTCATATGTTATATGAAAAGTATCTCAAAATAGACCATAAATCTAAACTATAAAACTTTTAGGAAAATAATCTTTATGACCTAGATTAGACACAGTTTTAAGATATGATACCAAAAGTATGATCCATTTTTTTTAAAAAAAGATAAATTGAACTTCATCAAAATTTAAAACTTCTGCTCTGAAAAAAATCATTTATGAGAACAACAAAATAAGCAAATCACATATCCAACAAAGGATTTGTATCTAGAATATATAACAAACCTCAAAACTCAATGGTAAGAAAACCACAAAATTAAGCTCTGTACAAAAAAATTTTTTTTCATTTTTTTAACTGTACAAAAAATCTAAACAGACACTTGACCATATAAGATATATGAATATGTCCAGTATCATTAGCCATTAGAGAAATGCATATTACTCTATAAGATACCACAACTCATTTAAAAGTATAGCTAAAATTAAAAGATATAGTTTATTGATAATACCAAGTGCTAGCAGAGATATGGAACAATCAAAACTCTCAATTTTGCTGGTTGGAATGAAAATGGTACAGCCACTCTGAAAAGTAGTTTGGCGGTTTCTTATAGCTAAATATATACCTCCCATATAATCCAATAATCTCTCTCCTAGCCACTGACCCCGGAAAAATGAAAGCTCACAATCACACAAAAATCTATACAAGAGTGTTTTTAAGTGGCTTTATTCCTAACTGCCCCACATTGGAAACAACTCAAACGTTTTTCAGTGGGTGAATGAATAAAGAAACTATGGCACATCCATACAATGGTATACCACTCAGCAATAAAAAGCAACAAACTATTGCTGGATACAACTTGAATGAATCTCAAAGATATTATGCTAAGTAAAAAGAAGCCAGTCTTAAGAGCTGTATTATTCCATTTTCCATTTATATCACATTCTTAAAACAAAAACTATAGAGATAGAGAAAAATAGTTCCCTGCTTTTCAGGATGAGGGGTGGGATTAGGGTGTAACTAGAAAAGGGTATCATAATATAACTTGTACCATCATGTATACTAATTGTGGTGGCAGCAACATACAACCATATGCATGTTAAAATTCACTGAATTATATAGGGACGCCTGGGTGGCTCAATTGGTTGGGCATTCAGCTCTTAGTTTCAGCTTGGGTCATAATCTCAGGGTCATGGGATCAAGTCTTCTGTCAGGCTTGTGCTCAGCACCAAAACTACCTGAGATTTTCTCTCTCTCTCTCTCTCTCTCTCTCTCTCTCTCTCTTTCTCTCTCTCTCTCCCCCCTCCCTTCTTCAGCTCCTCCCCCTACCCATGCTTTCTCTTTATCAAATAAATAATTTTTTTAAAAAATTCACTAACTTACACATACACACATACAAAGCAAATTTTATCTTACGTAAGTTTTTAAAACTTCTGCCACCACCATGTGGTTGTGACTTCCAATTCTAGACCTCTTGTTCCACCCTCTCCTAAGCCCCTCGCCCATATATCTAACTTCTCCTCAATATAGCATTATCATCTCGAACTTAATATCTCCAAAAATGAATTCATTACATTTCCCTTCAAACTTAAAGTGAATGGAACCTGCCATTCACCCAATCATCTAAGCCAGAAACATAAGTATCATCTTTGAATAAATTTTGTAAGTTACTACATAACTAGGACCATAACTTGATATATAACACTGCTATATTTCCAGTACCTCTAACTATAGCTAATATAGAGGAAGCACTCAGCAAATATTTTTGTTGAATGAATAAACTAAACTACAGCACCTCCTTCATTTAAGCCGAAACTCAATCTATCAAGTCTAGTTGATTCTTTCTTGGTATCTCTCCATCTCCACTGCCATCCTCTTATTTCAGGCCCTCATAATGTCTCACCTGAACACTGCTGCCACTGCTCCTAACAAGGACATGTGTTGTTTTGCCCTACCCACCTTCATACATAACCATTTTTGGGAACTGCCCTTTACTAACTTTCATTACATTTACTGATTTACTCACTCCTTCTGCCATGGTTGTTTTCCACTAGGGTAAATTATCTAACCCAAGCTGACATGATGACAAACATTACCCAAACCCTGCTCCAGAGTATAAATGATTTGTTCAGGTGTGGATACCAGACCTAAATTAGGACAGCCTGAACTACAAGATATATAACTCCAATGTTGTTATTAGGTATATTCCATTATTTGTACTGAATAATAGAGGAAACTAATGTTTTAGGTCTGAAAAGAATAAAAGAGACATGCAGAAAGCAGCAGATATAAAATGGAAGCCAACCAAAGTACCAAACTACCTCTATGTAATTCCCTAAATGTATCAAAATCCCTCACAACTTTAAGCTTTATAATTTCTGTATCCCTTGCCTGGAACAATGATAGTCACTACCTCCTCCAAGAACTGTTCCATCTTCCTCAAGTTTGAGATATTCTCCCTCTATACTCCAATAGTATCCTCGGGGAACTTCAGCATAATACTGCTCACACAATATTTTAATATTAATGGTTTACTTATACCATCGAGTATAATCTGGTAGGGATTATGTCTTATATCTCTAAGTAAACTATATCCCTCAGTATTTTACCTGACCCATAGGTGCTCACAATATAATCAAGGATGAAAAGAGAACACAGATAGGAGGTAAAGAAAGAAATATCTAAACAGTATCTAACAGTACTTCAGCCTCAGAGTATAAAGTGATTAGAAGGTTAACAGGAGACTTATTACTAGTCTGGCCATCAGTTCAGTCTTTAATATGGTAACAAAGAATAATCACAAGTCAACACAATATTCTGAGTAACGATTGCACTAACTTATACATGAATATCAGAGGTAACAGAAAGAGGCACGAAGTAAATTTTTAGAGCAAAAAAGTACAACTAGGCATTATTTTGAAAAAATTAATTTTTTCTTCAATATTATCTTTCTCCTGTCAACATTCAAGCAAAATCTTGTGGTTAGGATGGGAAGTGACAGAAAAAAGAAAATATGTTTCAAATATTTGAGTTCGGAAAATCTGGACCCTTAACAAAGACACACAAAGCATTCATACCATTAAAAACACATGTTCAGGGATGCCTGGGTGGCTCAGCGGTCGGGTGTCTGTGTGCCTTTGGCTCAGGCATGATCCTGGAGTTCTGGGATCAAGTCCCACATCGGGCTCCCTGTGTGGAGCCTGCTTCTCCCTCTGCCTGTGTCTCTGCCTCTTTCTCTCTGTGTCTCTCATGAATAAATAAGTAAAGTCTTTAAAAAAAAAAAATACATATTCAGGGACACCTGGGTGGCTCAGTGGTTGAGTGTCTGCCTTTGGCTCAGGGCGTGATCCTGGAGTTCCAGGATCAAGTCCCACATCAGACTCCCTGCAGGGAGCCTGCTTCTCCCTGTGCCTATGTCTCTGCCTTCTCTCTGTGTCTCTCATGAATAAATAAATAAATAAAATCTTTTTCTTAAAAAATTTAATTAAAAAATACATATGCAGGAGAAAAAAGTAAGAATCACCCATGTACTCCTACTCTACACTAGAAAAGAATTACCCTAGTCAATAACAATAAAGAAATCTATCTTCTAGGATGATCAGCTGTTTTGTTTCCCCCCAAGACCTCTCATACAGAAAAATCCTATGACTCAGGGCCCAATCTTCAGCTCTGCAGGTCAGAAATCAAGTCTTTAAAGAAGATACATCTTCAAAGTGAATTAAGACGCAAAGAGATTGACTTTTGCCACTATAGCTCTATGTCACCTGCAAAATTCATAGCAAAGTATATACATTATTGACAAACATAAGGAGGTCTTGTCTTTCCTATTTAGGGGCAAATATGGGCTGTCCTTCTAACTCCTGGTATGGAAAAGATTACTAATTTTAAAAACGAACAGAAAAACCCATAGCTAGATTAGTAAACCAAAGTGGGAAGCTCTAGTGATGCCCATTCAATCCCTTCTTTCACAGTAATAGAACCCTAATTTTACTTTAGGTATTTTAGACTGGTTCTCTCCCTAGCCTTAGGATGTGAACCTTAACTACTAAATGAATCTTAACAGTTGCAATTCCATTAATTGGTTAAAGAAAGGTTATGTTCTTTGGCCAATAGGATGTGAATAGGAGTGTGAGAGAGAGGGGTTTTAGTAAAGTTTTCCTCAATCTTAAAAATGGACCCAAGAAAGTCAGTTATTCCACCTGTCTCTGAACAACGATGTATGCAGATATACAAGTGGAAGGTATGGTAGTTCTCTTGCAGTTATGTATGGACAAGTTGGAAAACCACCACCAATATGCTGAAAATGGCAAAACAGAAAAATGGAAAGAAACTGAGTCCTTAGTGATGCTGTTGAGCCTCAGAATTAACTTATCTATAATCATCATACCTCCAGAATTCTTTATTATGTGAAATTATAAATTCCCTTCATATCTCAGTCATTCTAAATTGGATCTTTGGTAATTCTAACCATTCTAACTACTACAACAGCAAATAAAACTGACCAGGGAAAAGATTACATGAGATCTAATCAAATACAAATTTTAACAGAAAATTCTCATTTTCTCCAGAAATTTTAAATTTAATAACTCTGGGACAGGGATACTGAATTTAGATGCTAAAATCCTTTTTTAGGGATCCCTGGGTGGCGCAGCGGTTTAGCGCCTGACTTTGGCCCAGGGCGCGATCCTGGAGACCCGGGATCGAATCCCACGTCGGGCTCCCGGTGCATGGAGCCTGCTTCTCCCTCTGCCTATGTCTCTGCCTCTCTCTCTCTCTCTCTCTCTCTGTGTGTGTGACTATCATAAATAAATAAAAATTAAAAAATAAATAAATAAAATAAAATCCTTTTTTAGCACAGGATTCCCCTTGTGGCTTTATTTATTTATTTATTTATTTAGATTTTTACATTTTATTTATTTGAGGGGGGGGTAGAGGGAGAGAGCAAACAAGCATGAGAGACGGGGAGAGAGAGCACGAGGCAGGGGAGAGGTGTAGAAGGAGAAGGAGACTTCCTGCTGAGCAAGGAGCCCAACGTGGGACTCAATCCCAGGACCGTGAGATCATGATCTGAGCCTAAGGCAGATACAACCAACAGAGCACCCAGGTGCCCCCCTCTGTGGCTTTAAAGATATCACCCAAAGTCATTAGCAGGGCACAAATACTTCATTAGCTGATGAGTGATTAACTGTCCCTTTTTTTTTTAAGCAACTTTCTAAATCACCATAGGTTCTAAGAATAAAGAATTCTTACAGTTGCTAGAATGCATCATATAGTCTCCTATCTTCATCTACTGACAAACGCTACTTTCTCCATGTGGACCCCTAACACACACTTATCCTTCAGCGTCCAACTTGAATTCTCCTCTCCTTCCTGCCTATCCTCCAACTGTATTATCACTGCTAGGTTAGGAATTTTTATCCTGTATTAAACTGAGCTCCCTGAGAATAGGAAGATCCCCAGCATGTATCACAATGCTTGATACAAAGTAAGCACTTAAAAAAAAAAAAGAATCTTTATGATTTAATTAACCACACTGGGGGGGGGGGGGGCAGTCCTAAGTTCTTGCCATTACAATATTGGATACAAACTTATAAAAACATATCCATCATCACAGAAAGTTCTATTGAACAGCATAGCATTACTCTAAAGGGTCGCTAAGTTTCAATGTAAGACAAAATGATATTATGGCTTTTTCAGAAAAATTCATGCTACATGACAAATGTTTACTAAACAACCTGGACCAAGGATACAAAGCTCTGTCCCCATAACATTCTTGGTGTGAGCACAGACTACTACCTAAATGCTTTACAACAACCCACAGTAATATTTACACCAAGTTCTTTCCTAATTAAAATGATAAGCTTCCTAAAATAAGCAAAAGGAAAAGCAAAAGGATAAGGAAATCATCCCACAATTTTCAAATTTTTACACATATTTCAAGTTAATGTAGACTAATACATGAGTATAATTTTAGTTTAAGTACTTAATATAGTGCAAGGCACATAATATTCAATAAATGTATGCTGAATCTGAATCTATTGTATGCAGATGAACAAAGTATTATTCCAAGTTTTATATCTTCATATATTGTAAGAGCCAAGGGCAGGCTGACCCAAGACGGACCACTTTAGCATAAAGATCATTTTGAGTTAAAAAGCAATCAAAACCCAGTAAATTCAGGAAAATTCCTTTTCTCCCCCCGCCCCCCCACCGACACATACACTACCTAAAAAAAAAAAAAAAATTTTATTTATTTACTTTATTTATTTAAGAAAGAGAGAATGAGAGAGAGAGAGAGAGAGAGAGAAACTGAGTATGCACAAGCAAGGAGAGGAACAGAGGGCAAGGGAGAAGCAGATTTCCCACTAAGTAGGGAGCCCTACCTGAGACTCAATCGCCCAGGGACCAGGATCATGACCTGAGCTGAAGGCAAATGCTTAACTGACTGAGCCACCCAGATGCCCCTAAAAAGAATTTAGACAGAGAATCTACTACAGGAAGAAAGCTATCCCCATAGATAACTACATTATTTAAGCTAAGTACGATATACAGGGAGGAACCTAGCAAGACCTGTTTGATGAAAGTTCTCTATGTCCCACTGTGCCTGAGTGGCCCAGCAAACATTTGTTTACTAAACATTTACTCTTTTTCATCTTCCTGTGAAGTGCATTCCTTCCCTTTGAAGCCCCAAACCCCTTTCTCTACTCTTTAGTTCAGAATGTCATATATACCTTATGATGCCTGTCTTTGGAATATCCATATCTATATGGATTTTCCATACTTAGTTTATTAAATTTTTTAGAAGATTGTTTATTTATTCATGAGAGACAGAGAGAGAGAGAGAGAGAGAGAGGGCAGGAGGGGCAGAGACACAGGCAGAAGGGAGAAGCAGGCTCCATGCAGGGAGCCCACTTAGTTTATTAAATTTGATCTTCTCCTGTTAATTTGTCTCCTGTCAATTTGACTCTTAATCTGGAAAAAAGGATCTTGATGGGGACAGGAAGTTTTGCTCCCTGACAATACCACCACATGTCAATACCACAGACTTATCTGAGGATAGTAAAACCATTTTGTTATAGAAATAGAATTAGTGTTATAGCTATATCTTTATCATATATAGTTTTATATATATATCCTATATATCCTATCAGGTATAGTCTAATATATCTGAAGTAACCTATTAATTACCGATAAATCCTCTTAATTATATGAAGTAATTCTACAAAAGACATTTCATTTGAAAACTGTTGAACCATGGAGCTACCACACAAGAATTTCCATCATTCTAATAGTAAAGGTGACATTTTCAATGTTACTTGTTCCTTCAAATTATTAAAAAACTTATGGTGATTTAGGAAGAAACAAAACAAAACAAAACCCAGCCTGTTCATCTTTAGCTTAAAAACATGACCAGTTTACTTTATATCTTGGTAAGACATGAAAGATCCTTATGAAGTTTCTTTAAAGCACCAGGATATTTAATGGAAGATACGTAGGGATGAATGAAAGAGAATTATGACTTTTGGGGCATCTGGGTAGCTCAGTCGGTTAAGTGCACCTGCTTTAGGCTCAGGTTGTGATCTCAAGGTCATGGATCCAGCCCTGAGTCCAAGTCCGGCTCTCTGCTTCGTGGGAAGTCTGCTTATACTTCCCTCTCAGCCCCTCCCCCTACTCATGCTCTTTAATAAATAAGTAAAAATTTTTTTTAAAACTCATGACTCTTAGAATACTCTGATTCTGGAGAAAATTAAGTTAACCTATTTTCTCCAGGAAGTCAAATAAAACTTGAATATAATGATATAATGTAATGTTAAATTTTTGGTTTTTGAGGTTTCTTATTTATTTATTTGAGAGCACCCATGCACCCATGCACAAGTGGAGGGGCAGAGGGAGAGAGAGAGGGAGAGAATCTCAAGCAGACTGTGCTGAGCATGGAGCCTGACACTGGGCTTGATACCACAACCCCAAAATAATGACCTGAGCCAAAAGCAAGAGTCGGACATTTAACTGAGTCACTCAGGCACCCCAATTACTGAGTTTCTTTAAAGACATACAATTTACATTAAAAATGATCCTTTCAGAAGTGTATTTCAGAGACAAGACAAGAGTCAGGACAAGAGTCTATGAAAGTATTCTCAGGGCGATTTAAGATATTTTCTCCTTTCAGCATCTCACTAATCTCATGGCTCTATCATTAACCTTCTACTATCATGAGTAGATGGTATGTATTTTTATTAAACTTGCCATATAGGGGCACCTGGGTGGCTCAGTCAGTTAAGCACTGGACTCTTGGTTTCAGCTCAGGTCATGATCTGAGGGCCACTGGGATCAAGCCTTGTGGCTGGCTCCATGCTGGGTTTGGAGACTGCTTAAGATGCCCTCTCTCTCTCGCTCCACCTGCCCCCCCCGCCCACAAAAACCCTACCATATACCACAAATAAGAATGATTATATTATATATATGAGGAAACCATGAGGTAATATTGAATATCACAAATTTGTAAAAGCACAAATCTATAACCTAAAGGTTTTTATATGAAATATTTAAAGTTTTCTAAGAAAACAAAAAATTAGATATATTTAGATGAAAAATTTGAGTGTTAAAATAATTTATTATTTAACTTGCTTGAAAGCATTACTGTATATCAAAATATGCTATATAAAAAAAGCATTCAAAAGAAAATTATTTTAACACTATTTAAATCCTTTTTTAAATCAGAAATTACAATCTAAAAAAAAAGAAATTACAATCTATTTCTTAAATATTTTTCTTCATTGCACATTCTGATTAATGAATGTAGGATTATAAGTGGCATATTTGAAATATACCTGGCTTTTTAAAGTAACTGATCTACAGGAAAAACATCCAAATTAAAACCAGTTTAAATGATTTTATCTTTCAAAAAATTGTTGCTTAAAATATATGATTGGGTTAATAACTGAAGATAGTGTCATCAGAGGAACTTCAATCAGTATTTTAAATTTCAAGCACCTTGTGCAACAGGCAGAGAATGAATACCTGGAGGATAGGCACAAACTAATTAGAAGAATGAAAACTTACTTCCTTTAAAGAATTAGTCACAAAATGACTTCTGCTGACAGCAAAAACCCTACATAGCTTTCTCTAGTTTCCTTCCTCAGCAACAAGGATAGAAACAGTAAACTGTGAAAGTAGACAAGCTTGGAAACAAATTTTGGGGCTGATGTATTGCAGTGCAGTGCTAAAAGGGCTTATAACATTAATTTTTCCTAAAGTCCAGGGGAAGCATAATCCCAAAGCTCAAATGAGGGTAAACTACAAAGAGACCCAGAAGAATAGAAATAAGTCATGGAGTTAAATAAATTACATTTAAAAGCAAAATTCCGTGCAAAAGGTAAAAGCTTTTCTCTTGACAGTTATTCATTTAATATATGATCACTGTGTGCATAATATGAGCCTGAAATGATGCAATGTCACTAGTTAGCTGGTCTCCCTAGCCAGGAATTTCAGAACAAATTATTTCTGCTCATTCTTTTCCTTTCCCAGATACTCTAATAACCAAGTCCTTTTTATTTTACCTCAAAAATGTCTTCCTTGTGTAACCTCATTAGTCCTACTGTCACTTCTTTACTCTTGTTATCATCTCCCAACTAATATCTCCTCACTGTAGTCCATTTTATGCACTAACCCCAGAGTTATCTTCCTGAAAATGTTATTCATGCATAAAACAGTACACTGAGTGCTTACTAGGTACCAGGGCTATACTAAGGATACAGCAGTGGAAAAGAGAATGAACTTGTAATGAAACTTGTTTTCCATTAGGAAAGACAGATAATAAAACAGAGAAACAAGATATACAATAAAGTAAAAAGTGATAGTTACAACACAGATTAAATATAAAACAGGTACAAAATAAGCAAAGGGACTAAAAAAGGGGTACAGGGTGCCTCCATGCTATAATTCCTCACTACAGCCTTCACTATTTATCATTTCATTCTGCCTTCCAACTCTCTCCCTCATTTGCCCATTCCCAAATACTCTACCTTAAGCCAGTAAGAATGGAGAAGAAAACATCCACAATTGGAAGGAAAGCATAATCTAACCTAACTCATCCAATTCTAATCTTCATATTTGCCACTCTAGTTGAAAATTCCTAATACTTTCAGTAAATATTACAGGAATGTATGGGCAGAAAAATGAGACCAATATTCTGCTGCATGAAAAAAAAATTTTTAATTAACATCAACTGTATTACTGTACATTAATAATCAGGAAAGCCAGAGTACCCGAGTGGCTCAGTCAGTTAAGCATCTGACTCTTGATTTCAGCTCAAGTCATGGTTTCAGAGTTGTGAGGAGTCCCACATTGGGCTCTACATTGGGCATGGAGTCAGCTTAAGATTCCCTCACTTCCTTTCCCGATGCCCCTCTCTTCTGCTCACACTCTTTCTTTCTAACAAATAAAACAATCAGGAAAGACATGGAGCGATGTTAATATTAGTTTACATATAAGGCAATTTTTCAAACAATAAACATACATGAAACTGACAAGTCAACTCACAGCATAACTGGTATGCATTTGTAACGTTTCCACAAAAAACAAGGGGAAAACATCAAAGAGCAAAAATGCACACAATTTAAAAAATCTCTCAGCTACCACAAGAAACCACTAAATTCTTGCCTACTTGTTACTTTGATATAATCCTTAGTAGTTTAAGATCTCATAACATCCAATTTGCTACTTCAAAGAAAAAACATAGTTTTCAGATCTCAGTTATACTTAATTCCATTACTAACAGTCTCATTTATTCAGTGACGGCAATATATGAAGAGTTAAAATTCAACAATTTCTACTGCAGCTATCTACTAGCTGTAGACACATGAGAAAGTCTTTTTATCTTGGGTAAGTCTTTTTTCTCTCACCTGTAAAATGACATGGCATTTGCTATACAGAATATGTTAAAGTTAAATATGTTAAAGTTAAATATGTTAAAGTCACCTGCCTTTGTGAAACAGAACATATGCAAATAGAAGGAAACCATCAGTCAATACATGCTTCATCAAGGACAATAACTTTACATGACCCCTTAAATTCACTTTCAATGAAATACGGATATGTAAATGTAAATACAGTGACAGTCTGAACTGATGGGAGGACAGAAACTATCTTACACTTAAGATAGTTAAACTATATTAGGAAAATACTTCTAGAAAGTTCATAAACAATAAAAGTTTCATATTAGGAATACAGGCAATAAGCATATATAGTACATGAGGCAGAAGACTGACAACTGTGAACCAAAATGAGACATGAGCTGGACTTTAATGATTAATTAGACAGGATTAAAGAGGTAACTGGAAGATAAGTGGCAGGTTTATTCCAGACAGGGTGAATGTCATGATCAAAGGGGTCCAGCATTAATAATATATAGCATTAAGAAGTCTAATTTAGATAAAGTAGAAAGTTTCTCAATAAGAATTACAGGGAATGAGGCTTGAGAAATTAGGTAAGGTCAGGTCCGGCCAAGCTAAGAATTTTTTTAGGTAAAATTAGCACCCTAAGAAAATTAATATGGTAGCAGGATGAGAGTGAGGGCAGATGATGGTGAGTCAGAGAAAATAGTATATTTGTTCATTCATTCAACAAATATTTGTAGATCTACTAATTTCTAGGCATATTCTACATGCTAGAAATAAGACAGTGAATCTGTAGGGCTTACATTTATCAAAGAAGACAGACAATAATCTAAACCAAACAAAGTGGGATCCCTGGGTGGCTCAGTGGTTTAGTGCCGCCTTCAACCCAGGGTGTGATCCTGGAGTCCCTGGATCGAGTCCCACATCGGGCTCCGTGCATGGAGCCTGCTTCTTCTCCCTCTGCCTCTCTCTCTCTCTCTCTCTCTCCCTCTCTCTCTGTCTTTCATGAATAAATAAATAAAATCTTTAAAAAATAAAAAATAAAAAATAAAATAAACCAAACAAAGTAAAATATCTCAAAAAACGGTATCTACTCTCAGGACAGAAATCTCAGGTTCAGGATGAAGTCTGAACATGGTAGGGCCTAAAAAGGAAGACCTGTGAGATACTGAGAGGAAAGGCTGGTGAGTATTATATACATGTGTGGTGGCAGAGGTTTATGGCAAATCTCTGTATTTTCCCTTCATTGTGACATGAACCTAAAAGTGCTCTAAACTAAAAAATAGAGTCAATTTTTAAAAAGATTTATTTCTTCATTTTAGAGAAACAGAGAGAGAGAGTATGAATAGAAGGGGCAGCAGGAGAGAGACTCTCAAGCAGATTCTGCACTGAGCATGGGGCCTGATATGTAGGGCTCAATCTCACAACCCTGAGATCACTACCTGAGCTGAAACCAAGAGGTGAAGGTTTAATGAACTATACCTCCCAAGTACCCCTAAAGTCTAGTTTTTAAAAGTTTTTTTTTTTTAATTTATTTAGCACACATGTGCAAGCAGGGGAAGGAGATGAGGGAGGAAAAGAATCCCAAGCAGTTTCCATGCTGAATTGAGCACAGAACCCCACACCAGGCTCAATTTCACAACTCGGAGATCATGACCTGAGCCAAAATCAACTGACTGAACTACCCAGGTGCCCCTTCAGTCTATTTTAAAAAAAAGAAGAATGTTGGGGATTAGGCACTGTTTATATTACAAATGGCTCTATAAGCTTAAGTGAAAGACTTTTAACTTTATTCTAAAATCTACTGATACCTATTATAGGATTGTAAGATTAGGGGTGATATGATATGATGTATTTTATTTAAGATCACTATGGTCATTTATAAAATCAAAGCATGAATAGTAGAATGAAGGCTGGTCTGCTACAGGCAGAGACTCCAGTGAGATAAAGAGCAATTAGCAAAATCTTTATCTACGGTATGAACTGGCTTAATGGTATAGAACAGGGGTTAGCAAAATTTTCTGTAATGAGCTAGATATTAAACATTTTAGTTTCTGTTCTTGTAACATGAAAGCAGACATAGACAATACATAAGCAAGTGAGTATGGCTATGTCCCGATAAAATTTTATTTACAAAAATAGGTGGTAGGCCAGATTTAGCCTGCAGGCCACAGTTCACCAACTCCTGATATAGAAGATGAAGGAATCCTTTATTCAAAGCTAGGTCTCCATACCCACTGATTCTCCACACAGGATTTCTACCATGTTCATGGTAGCAACAACATGGAGGACTAGAACCCTGACAATAGAGTTGATCACAATTTCATAATCAGATGGAAATAGCCAGAGTCCTGCTAAAAGGTAAGGTAAGAACTGACATACACACAGAGGAGATCTCACCCTAGACATATGAAATACATGTAAACTGAAACAAACTAATCTATAACTTAACCCTTATCCACTTCACTAGTCCATCAAATCCAAAGGATCAGTCTCTCATCACAGATGCCTTACATAGGAAAAGTCTTTCCTTCTCTAGGGAAAAATATGATTTACTCCAGACACTACAGTTCTTTTTAAACATAATATCTGGCAAACAAAAGAAAAATGCTGAGATGTATAAAGAAGTGGGAAAGCATTATCCATAAGCAAGTGGCAAAATAATTAATAGAAGCAGATACATATATGACCTACATGTCTTAGCAGAGACTTCAGCTATTAAACTATTACTTTTAGCTATTATGTATAAGTTAAGAAAAAAGAGGTTAAAAACAGAAAAAATTGATTAAAAATTTTAATAAAGAAATAATTATCTTTTTTTTAAGATTTTATTTATTTATTCATGAGAGACACAAAGAGAGAGAGGAAGAGATACTGGCAGAGGCAGAAGCAGGCTCCATACAAGGAGCCCAATGTGGGACTCGATCCCAGGATGCCAGGATCACGACGTGAGCCAAAGGCAGATGCTCAATGGCTGAGCCACCTGGGTGTCCTGTAATTATCTTTAGAAGAACTAAGTGAACATTCTATAACTGAAAACTGCTATGTAAATCACAATTGATTAACTGGGCTTACAGGCTGACTGAACGCAGCAGAAGAAAAGTACCAATAAACGTGAAGACAGGCCAACATAAGTTAACCAAAAAGGGAAAAAAGTCAAAACAAACAAACAAAAAAAAGCAACAACAACAACAACAAACAAACAAAACACAGTGTGATGTACATTAGGGATAGTATCAAAGAATCTAATGTATACAAACTAAAGCTCCAAAACACAGATGGAAAAAAAAAAAGAAGAAATACTCAGAGAAATAATGGCTAAGGTTTTCCACAATTGATGAAACATCAACACATAAACTAAACCTCTCCAAAATCCAAAAAAGGTAACAGGAAGAAAATTATATACCTAGGCAATATCATAGCTCAATGCTAAAAGCCAAAATGAAGAAAAACATTTAAAGCAAGCCAACCAAATTAAATAATAGGTCATTAAATTCCAAGTCTGGAGTGGGGGAAAACAATGCAAATGATGGCTGACTTTCCATCAGAAACAGTAAGAATCAAAAGATAATAGAATAACATCTTTAAACTGTTGAAAGAAAAAATTACCAATCTGAAATTTCATTCCCAGGGAAAATATCCTTCAAACATGAAGGCAAAATAAAAACATCATGGGAATACAAGAACTGAGATAATTCACTGCTGGCAGATCTACACTTTAAGAAATGCACAGGGAATTCTGCAGGGTGAAGAATCCCAGATAAAACATCATTTTGTAAGAAGGAATGAAGTATACTAAAAGAGGTAAATATGAGTAAATATACAACACATTTTAAAAGACATCTTAAAGACTACAGACTACTTAAAGCAAAAGTAATACAACGTATTGTAACATATATCATATATAAATAAAATATAAGACAACGAAAAGTGGGGACACCTGGGTGGCTCAGTAATTGTCTGCCTTTGGCTCAGATCCTGGGGTCCTGGGATCTAGTCCCACATCAGGCTCTCTGCAGGAGGCCTGCTTCTCCCTCTGCCTATGTCTCTGCCTCTCTTTCTGTATCTCTCATGAATAAATAAATTTTTTAAAATCATAAAAAAAAAAAAAACAAGAAGAGTTGGCTATAAATAGAATAAAATACCGTTAAGGTCATTACACTAACAAAGTAGTAAAATAAAAATTCAAGTTAAATCATAATAAGTTAAAGATGCATGTTGTAGGGGATCCCTGGGTGGCGCAGTGGTTTGGCGCCTGTCTTTGGCCCAGGGCGCAATCCTGGGGACCCGGGATCGAGTCCCACGTCGGGCTCCCGGTGCATGGAGCCTGCTCCTCCCTCTGCCTGTGTCTCTGCCTCTCTCTCTCTCTGTGTGACTATCATAAATAAATAAAAATTAAAAAAAAAAAAAGATGCATGTTGTAATCCCTTATATAATCTCTTTTAAAAAGTCCCAAGAAGCTATACATAAAAGGCCAAGAAAATGGATAAAATATAAAAAATTTTTTGATAAATCTTAAAGACAGGAAGTAGGGGAAAAATAAGGAACATATGGAATGCAAAACAAACAGCAAGGTGAGATACTAAAACCAAATCATATCAAGTTATACAATCAATGTAAATGGACTAATTATACTGTTTAGAAATGGAAAAGCAAATTGGATTTAAGACAAAAAAAAAATACATGATATTTACAAGAGATACACCTTAAATACAAGATCCAGATAGACTTAAGGCAAAGAAGTACTGGACACTCAACTAAGAAAAAGAAAACCACATAGGAGTTATGAAATTACTAGTTTAAGAATTAGCAGTTAAGAAATTAGTTTATAATAAATATAATTAACTTTGTCCTGTTAACAGAAAACACATTTTGTTTTCCAGAACCCACAAGTTATAAAATCTGATCAAGACTCAGACAAGAAAAATAAATTCCAATATTTCAAAGCAAAGCAAGCTTGTTCTTATTGGGTCAGGCTACAAATATTTCCAGACTGTGGACTGTACAGTATCTATCACAAATGTGTTGCTATGTTCCAACAAAACTTTATTTATAAATACGGATGGTTGTTTGCAGGAGGCAGTTCACCAATCACTACTTTAAAGAGAAGCAAATGATCAGGCCACATTTTCTTTTTTGTTTTTTGTTTTGTTTTGTTTTGTTTTGTTTTTTAGGCCACATTTTCTAACTACTGTGTATTAAGTGAGAAAATTGTAACAGAGGGTTAACAAACCAAAAATCAATCACTTGGGAAATACTAACCTGATTAAATTATGGGGTCAAAAAGAAAATCAACAATTACAGACTATGTAAAAAGTTAGTAATGAGAATATTACATATCAAAGTTAATGGGATATCAGGAAAATTCATAATGTACACAAGAAAAAAATAAAATTAGTAAATCAAAGAGCTGCATCTTTTGAAAAACCAAATAAAGATATGCCTCGAAGCAAAGAGATAAGAAATATGAAAATATTCAATATAAGGAGAAACTGAATTAATTTCAAATGGCCATAATATACATAACTTTACTCAGATAAATTTTAAAACCTCAATGAAATGGAAAAAATTTTTTTTAAGATTTTATTTATCTATTCATGAGAGACACAGAGAGAGAGGCAGAGACACAGGCAGAGGGAGAAGCAGGCTCCATGCAGGGAGCCCAATGTAGGACTCAATTCCAGCATTCTAGGATCATACCCTGAGCTGAAAGCAGATGCACAACTGCCGAGCCACCCAGGCGTCCCTGAAATGAAGACATTTTTTTTTAAAAGATTTATTTATTTATGATAGACACAGAGATAGAGAGAGGCAGAGACACAGGCAGAGGGAGAAGCAGGCTCCATGCCAGGAGCCCGACGCTGGACTCAATCCCGGGACCCCAGGATCGCACCCTGGGCCAAAAGCAGGTGCGAAACCGCTGAGCCACCCAGGGATCCCCTGAAATGAAGATTTTTTAGAAAAATAATAAACTATCCAAACTGCTTAAAGAAAAACTAATTCTATGAATGACAATAAAATACAAAATATTGTCAAGGGACTACTGGGTGGCTCAGCGGTTGAGAGTCTGCCTTCGGCAGCCCAGGGCATGCATGATCCTGGATACATAAAGCACAGTGAAAGACTGAAACCAAGACAATTCATCTTGTGAAGTTAGCATAACTCTAAAACAACTCTGAAAAAAAGAGGATGAAAACTAAACTAGGAATAAATGTGAAAACATGAGTGTGAGTATATGTGTTTATCTGGTGAGAAGTGTCATTAACTACTGAACTGCTACCAGAAGCAGAAATATAAACAAAACCACTCAAATCAGACTTGTTTCAAGATGCAATTTCACGGTTCTCACCACTTTTTTCATTCTCCAGCTAAATTTATTTTTATAGCTCACTGTCCTCTAATCACCAAATAAGAATCCTCATTCTCCTTTGTATGACCACATTCTGTCACTTCCTCTAATGACTTTTCACCTCAAGTTCCATGCCAATCTATCTTAATTGGCAAGGACAAATGAATTTCATAAGAAGTATCTCAACAGCCAACCATAAATTGGACAAATTGATGAGCAGAGAAGCAGAAAGCAGAGAACAAAAAAAATGACAGGTTTAGGTTGTATTACAAAAGATTTTACAGCTCTAAATTAAAAAAATAAATTCCTTTCCTTATATTAAATGGCAGTATGGGTTTTAACCAAATTTTGTTAGAACGATAACAGAAGAGGTAAGAATCCTTGAAAAACTTATGTTGTAATTTCATGGCTTATCAGTGAAATAAAGCATAATGTCCGAGGAAGGGAAAAGATATTTTTACAGTATAAATATATATGCATTAAATACTATTGTATGTATTTATTTATAGTTTATTATGAGTATTCACTATTCAAAGAGCAATGAAGATTTTAATTAACTTCAATGGCTTGTGGACAAAAAAAAAAAGAAAGAAAAAGGAAAGGAAAAAAACGGTAGTAAATGCTTTTAATAGTGATGACACTGTCTTTTCCAATATTCGTACTAATAATTTTAGTTTCATGTCTTTATATATACAAGAACTTTCCAGATAACTGTCAAAAAGAGTGGTAACAGGTTAAATCACTATCATGTTTCTGTTCTAATTAAAAATGCTGTATTTCTTTGTTCAGATGCTGGATTTGGAGACTAGTCTATTAAAGTAACTTTTTTTCCTATTTGATGATGTTTTTAATAGCTGCTCAGTTTTATAAAATGCTATTTTAGAATATAATGATAAAACAATGTGGTTTCTTAAATGTTTTCTAAGTTAAAAACTTCTGTTGACTTTCTGATATACAAACATCTTTGCATTCCTGGCATAAATTCTACTTATTGTAGTACATTATCAGTGATTATTTATTTATTTGAGAGAGAGAGTGCACGAACAGGGGCGAGGTGGGGAGAAGAGGGGCAGATGGAGGTGGTGAAGCAAAGCAGATTCTCTGCTGAGCAGGGAGCCTGACGCAGGGCTGGAGCCCAGGAACCCAGAGATCATGACCTAAGCTGAAGGCAGATGCTTACCTGACTGAGCCACACACGTGCCCCTGGTGATTATTTACATTTATTTTTTTTTAAAGATTTTTTATTTATTTATTCATAGAGACACACAGAGAGAGAGAGAGAGAGGCAGAGACACAGGCAGAGGGAGAAGCAGGCTCCACGAAGAGAGCCCGACGTGGTACTCGATCCAGGGTGTCCAGGATCACGCCCTGGGCCGCAGGCGGTGCCAAACCGCTGCGCCACCGGGGCTGCCTGATTATTTACATTTAACTATAAGTTTTACTCACTTACTTTGGCTGACTTTTCTTTCTATACCTCCTACCTTCTTCACCTTTACTTTTTACTTTGCTAGGAGACAGCCTCAAGTTTTTTTCTCCCAACAGCTTTGTTACACTTAGAGTGTTATATTACTGAGTCCTTGAATATCTGAAATTAGCAGTTATTTTCCCTGCGCATACTTGAATGATAGTTTACCATTACAATGATATCAAGTAATAGCATTAACATATACTAATGAAGCATACTTGCATGATTTTAAGTAATAAGGTTAACAAAAGATATAAACAGAAAATATATAAATATTATATATAAACGTATCATTTTTAAATAGCATAGAAACATATATTTCCTTTGTAACTCATAATTCAAAACAGTCACACAATTGTTTTTTTGTAAAACTTAGGAGTACCTAGTCCTACACTCATCAAGAACAATTTTTATACAGAAAATAGAGTTAAGTTATAAAATTGAAACCTGATATTCACATGTCCTTAGGGAAAAAAACATTGTCTGAGAAAATTCATTTGTTATTATATGATATAAAATCGCTATCTGTGAAATATTTATCTAGTGGCCGCATAAAAGTTCGGATCAGCTATTTAAAAGACAAATTATAACAATGTCCCTTTATTACAAATTCTTTTTAAACTAATACTAAGTTGGTTTCCTAATACAAAACAAATAATTATGCCTATGAAAACACACCTTTTTAATCTTAAAAATAAGCTATGAACAAAAGTTAATATAAAGAATCAAGTCCACCCATTTATTCTTTAACAATAAAAGAAAGAAAAATAATGATGAAAACACTAATGATATCATTCCATAAGTACACTTTAAAAAAAAATATGTAAGATGCATCCTTGCTCTAGAATTTCCTGCCTTGGAAAACGTTTGAAAAAAAGTACTGCTTTTCTACAAATAGGGTTCTTTTCATACAGAATACAAACCACTATTTTTATAACTACTCTAAATTATAAACATTTTACATGAAAAACCATGGAGAATAAATACTAAAATAAGACCCCCCAAAATCATTACTGACATAATTAAATACCTAGTAAATCAAAGGAATTAGCTTTAATACTACAGTAGAAACTTCACAAGTATGAATTTAATAATATTTCTACTAGAGCAGTACTTAGAAGCCTAGCATGTAATAATTTGTAATTTTGCTAAAGCACAAATAGGAAGCCTACCGTTAGTAAGGTTAGTATGACACATATTACTTATCTGGTACCCAGGTCAAAAAGGCTATCCACAACTGCATCCTATTATGGCTTTATTGATTACTACTAGTCATCTAGTAGTATATGAAATGATAGTTATGAAGTGAGAGAAAATGCTAGTGCTGTTGTCAAAAGTGAACAACTAAAGGTGTCTAAGAAAATCATGGCTCTAGGCCAGAAAACAAATTTTGGACAAATCATTTCTTTAAATGTCAAATTTGGAGGCAGCTTAAATCTCCAACATATATGAGGAGGGTGTGTGTGTGTGTGTGTGTGTGTGTGTGTGTGTAATCAAAAAGTGACCAGTGGAATGATGCCAATTATTGTTTCTGCCAAATTCAATCAAACTGTCTGGGGAAACAAAACAACTAAACGCAATGTAGTTCTCTGGATTGGATTCTGAAGCAGAATAAGGACATGAATGGAAAAACTAATGAGATCCAAGTAAAAATCTGGTAGAGTAGTGTACCAATGCTGGTATCTTACTTTAGACAATGGACCATAATAATGTAAGATGTAACAACGGGTAAAAGTGGGAAAGGGGTACATGAGAATTGTCTGTACTATCTTTATAACTTTTCTATAAGTCTAAATTTAATCCAAAATAAAATGCTTACTCCAAAAAATTAACTAGACACATGAGGAAATAACAGTAGTAAAAAACAAAAGAAAGAGACAACAAAAACAGACACATTTCGTTATCAGACACAGATTTCTTTTTTTTTTTTTTTAAGATTTATTTATTTATTCATAAGAAACACAGAGAGAGAGAGGCAGAGGCTCCTCACAGGGAGCCCGATGCAGTACTTGATCCCGGATCCTGGGATCACGACCTGAGCCGAAGGCAGGTGCCCAACCGCTGACCACCCAGGCGTCCCAAGACATAGATTTTAAGACAGATAAATATAGATATAAATATAAATATACATTTACTACACTTGGGGAGATAAGAGACAAAATTGAGAATACTGACCAAGAATTGGAAACCATAAGAAGAATAAAATGGTGTCCATCTCTCGATTGTTTTTAAATTGAAAGAGGAAAATCAGTATCGATATAGCAGAAAAACCTGGAGAATATCTTGATTTGGTCATCAAAATCACTAATGAATGACAGACATTGTGTGCTTCCAGCTGTGATGCTCCAAAAAGAAAACACAT
Source organism: Canis lupus dingo (assembly GCF_003254725.2). Lineage (NCBI taxonomy): Eukaryota > Metazoa > Chordata > Mammalia > Carnivora > Canidae > Canis > Canis lupus. Next base: position 15,424,274 of record NC_064251.1, read on the forward strand.
ACATTTAAGTAACATTCAGACCAAATCCTGACTCTTGATTATTTAAAAAAACAAAAACAAACACAAAATTAGGGGCATTCTGCTTATTTTTAAAGGGAGAGAGAGTCTTTATTCTTTAAAAATGTCCAGAAAGGCAGAAAAACTATTTCAAATTGAGTAGGAGTAAAAAGACATGACAAGTAATGCAATGCCTTATCCTAATTAGATTTTAAAAACAAGGGGTAAAATTCTACAAAGGAAATTACTGGGTAAATTGACAAAATTTGGAAAATAAATGGTAGATTAAAGTACTGTATCAATGTTAAACTGTTTGAGACTGATAAGTATACTGTGGTTATATAAAAGAATCTCCTTGTCTTTAAGAGATACTGAAATGAGCGCCTGGGTAGCTCAGTTAAGCATCTGCCTTCCGCTCAGATCATTATCCCAGTGTCCTGGATCAAGTCTCGAATCTGGCTCTGTGCTCCCCAGAGCACCTGTTTCTCCCTCCACTGCAACTACCACCTGCTTATGCTCTCTGTCAAATAAATAAACAAAATCTTAAAAAAAAAAAAAAAAGATGGAAGAGGTTATTATGCTAAGCTTAATGAGTCAGAGAAAGAGAGAAAAACACGTACCATTTGTTTTCAATTATATGTGGAGTCTAAAAAACAAAACAAAACCAACCAACCAACAAACAGAAACAAATTCATACAGAAAATCAATTGGTGGCTGCCAATGGGGGGGGGGGTTGGAGATAGGCAAAATAGGTAAAGGAGACTAAGAAGTACATACTATCAGTTATAAAATAAATAAGTCACAGAAATAAAAGGTACAGTATAGGGAATATAGTCAATAATACTGTAATAATGTATGACAACAGATGGTGACTACACTTACCATAGTGAGCAATGAGTATGTTGCATATCTGAAACTAATATGAAATTGTATGTCAACTATAATAATAAAAAAAGAAGAAAAGAGAAAATCACTCCTAGACACATCAGTGTAAATCTAGAAAACTAAAAACAAGGAGAAAAAAGATCACCTTTAAAGAGGCAGCAATTAGACTAACAATGGATTTCTCACCAGAAATAATTCAAGGAGCCAGAAGACAATGAACTATATTTGAAAGTCATGAAAGAAGATAACTGCTAACCTAGAATTCTACTCCTAGCAAAAATATCCCACAAAAAATAAAGGCAAAATAAGGACATTTTCACATAAAGAAAAGCAAAGTAAATTTGCCAAAGGAAGGAAATGATAGTCTTCTCCAGACAAAAAGAAAAATGATCTCATCTAGAAAAAAGTGAGGGATGAAGGAAGGAATGAAAATCAATGTAAGGGGATCCCTGGGTGGCTCGGCGGTTTGGCACCTGCCTTTGGCCTGGGGCGCGATCCTGGAGTCCGGGGATCGAGTCCCGCGTCCGGCTCTCGGCATGGAGCCTGCTTCTCCCTCCTGTGTCTCTGCCTCTCTCTCTCTCTCTCTATGTCTATCATAAATAAATAAATAAATCTTAAAAAAAAAAAAGAAAAAAGAAAAGAAAATCAATGTAACAATCAAGTATGTAGGTAAACCTAAATAATGGTGACTACATAAGACAACAATAATGTCTTGGAGTTTAAGATACATACAGGTGAAAAGAATCTAAGGCTCTTGCATTGTCCAAGAAGAAAGTAAAAGTTGTTTGAATCAACATCAAACTTTGATATTTTAGTCTTTAAGATAACCACAGAAAGAATTACAAGAATATATACCTTCCAAGTCAAAAGGAAGAGATATGGAATAATAAAAAATGTTTTTGATCCATCTAAAATAAAGCAAGAAAGGAGAAAGAACAAAGAACAGGTAGGACAAGGAGAAAGCACATTGTAATAAGTTATATTTACACTCAAATGTATCATTGGTTGAATTAATGTGGCTTAACCAACATCTTTTTTAAGGAAAAAAACCTGTCTGAATGAATAAAAGAAGAAAATCCAACTGTATTCTATTAACAGTATAACCATATAGAAATGCTGAAAGTAGGGATCCCTGGGTGGCGCAGTGGTTTGGCGCCTGCCTTTGGCCCAGGGCGCGATTCTGGGGACCCGGGATCGAATCCCACATCGGGCTCCCGGTGCATGGAGCCTGCTTCTCCCTCTGCCTGTGTCTCTGCCTCTCTCTCTCTGTAACTATCATAAATAAATAAAAATTAAAAAAAAAAAGAGTTAAAAAAAAAAAGAAATGCTGAAAGTAAAAAGAATAGAACAAATCATACTATGCAAACACAAATCAAGAAAAGGCTAGGATAACTATAGTAATATTAGACAAAGTCAGCTTTCAAACAAAAGACATTATTAGAAATAAAGAGGATATTTCATTATGGTGAAACCACCAAATTCACCAGGAAGATAGCAGAATTCTAAATTTCAATGTATCTAATAAAATAGCTTCCAAATATATAAAGCAAAAGCTGTCAGGAACAAGAAGTAGAAAAACAGACAATTCAACAACCATAATGTGAGATTTAATCATAGCTTTCTCAGCAAATAATTTCTTTAAAATGAGTAAGAATCTAAAATATTTGAGTACCACCATTAACTACACTGCACCCAATAACTGCAGAATCCACATTATTTTCAGGTGCATCCAAAACATTCACCAAAATTGATCATATGCTGAGCTATAAGGCAAACCTCAAAAACTATAAAAAAAAATAAAGTTAACTTGTAAAATAAGAAAAATTAGGAAATTGAAATGATTAAAAGGATATAATATCTACAACTCATTAGCAGAAAACAAATATTTAGCACATTTCTCAACATTTCTCCAAAAAAAAGTATATATAGAGTTTCAGCTTGTTTTTACCTTAAAAGCCTGGAATTATCTCCTATTCTTAAACCAACCTTTATAAACTTTATTTTAATGACTATAAAAATCTAAAATTTATATTTCACTTTCCATAAAACTCTCTGAGGACAGTTTCTATTTTTACAGTCTCATTCTCCAAAGAGTGCCTAGGACTGAAATAATTTCACATGTTAATTCAAAAAGTAAATTTAGGTCTAGGGGCACCTGTGTGGCTCGGTTGGTTGAGGGTCTGCCTTTGGCTCGGGTAATGATCTCAGGGTCCTGGGATGGAGCCCCATGTCAGGCTCCGCACTCAGTGAGGAGCCTGCTTCTCCCCTGCCCCTGGCTCATGCTCTCTCTCATCCTCTCTCTAAAATAAATAAAATCTTTAAAAAATAAAAAAACTAAATTTAGGTCTAGAAAGTTCGTATTAAGTAATGCACAGAAGCATTACTCTCTCCTATATTTTAAATTAATGTTTCTTCTACCAACTTCCCTTTATCTAACTCTTCCTGATAAGTATTCAAGTGTTCCTACCTCTTAATTAAGAGTATGGCAGCCTTGGGGTGCCTGGCTGCCTCAGATGGTTAAATGTCTGCCTTCAGCTCAGGTCATGATCTCAGGTTCCTGGCACTGAGCCCCTTATTGGGATCCCTACTCAGCAGGGAGTCTGCTTTCTCTCTCCCTCTGCCCCTGCTTCTGCTCTATCTTGCTCATGTGCTCTCCCTCTCTCAAATAAATAAAAGTATTTTTCAAAAAGGGGGTGGGGGGATCCCTGGGTGGCGCAGCGGTTTGGCGCCTGCCTTTGGCCCAGGGGGCAATCCTGGAGACCCGGGATCGAATCCCACATCAGGCTCCTGGTGCATGGAGCCTGCTTCTCCCTCTGCCTATGTCTCTGCCTCTCTCTCTCTCTCTCTCTCTCTCTCTGTGACTATCATAAATAAATAAAAATTTTTAAAAAATATTTAAAAAAAAAAAACAAAAAGGGGGTGGGGTGGGGAGGGAAGGGACACCTGGGTGGCTCAGTGGTTGAGCATCTGCCTTTGGGTCAGGTCATGAGCCCAGGGTCCTGGGATTGAGTCCTACATCAGGTCCCCAACAGGCAGCCTGCCTCTCCCTCTGTCTATGTCTCTGCCTCCCTCTCCGTGTCTCTCATGAATAAATAAATAAAATCTTAAAAAAAAAAAAAAAAAAGTATGGCAGCCTAATGGAATGTAAACTTTTTTTTCTAAATTAAATAAACCATTCAATAAATAAATATATGAAGTTGTAGCATCAATTCAGACCCCTAAAAGAACTTCTCTTTCTGAAGTATCACACAGAATAAATGTAACATAGTCACTTACCACTTGATCTGTTTTTACGACTTGATTTCCCTCCAGTAAGAAGCATCTTGAGACTATTCCGAAACATGGTTGTGCTATTCTAGTACTCACAAAACTGTAAAAGAAAATATGGGAATATACATTAGAAAACTTGATTTTCTATTCAAAACACTATTAATAATTAATTTTAAATGCACTATAAGGAATTAACTATGTTTAAGTATATACTACAGAAATATTAACAATATGACAAAAACATTTAATTAATCTAACTTAAACAATTTAGTATTTCCTTAAAAATATACTCTAATACTTTGAGTATCCTAAGAGATAAAAGTAGATATCACTAAGGTTACACAGAAATAGATGAAAGAATTAAGTAGCCCCTTCCGCTTCCACTTGACTCTTCTTTTCTTGGACAATTTTCCCATATGCCCAATACACACATCCCAAAGTTTAAGAGTCTAGAAACTTACGGCAGGTGCATATTTTCCATTGGTCAAGCCAGAATCCCACCTCAAAGACCACTATATACATGAATGAGTGCCTAACCTCCTTATATCCCAGTTCTATCAAAGGAAAATTCTTCTAGTTGTGCTTCAGATTATGTCCTCTCTCACCTCAAGGATTTTTAGCCAAAAAACATCTGCCTTTTCTTTCCCACACAGCTTTAATTTTTTCTCTCTACTGAATCATTCCCATTATAACATAAACATGCCCATATGTCCTAACCAAAAACAAGTAAGTAAGCCCTTCTCTTTATTCCCACATGGTCCAATTATTGCTCCTATCCCTAGACTTCATGGCAAAATTTCCAGAAAGTGTTGTATTTGGTGCCTCCAGCAGACTGAACAAAATACACATGAACTAAAACGGAGGTTAACAAAAAATATCCAAACCAAAACACTGAAAAATAAAGGTTGAAAAATGTAAGAGAGAATAAGAGGCCTTTGGAACCCAATGAAAGGTTCTACCACACATATCAATGAAATCTCAGAAGAAAGGAGAGAGAAAATAACAAGTAATATCTGAAGTAATAACAACAAAGAATTTCTTAACATTAATGATAGACATAAAGTCAAATCTTTAAAGAGCTGGAGGAAAAAAATAATTTAAATAAGCAACAGTCAACACACGAAATAACTTTCAACAGAAATTAAGAATGGCAGAAGACAATGGAATGACTTCCTAAAAATTCTAGAAGAAAATAGGTGCCAATCAAGAAATCTATTCACAACTTAAAATATGTTTGAAAACTGAAAATGAAATAAAGGTGATTTCAGAAAAACAAACAAGAATTTATTAGTAAAAGAAATACTAAAAGAGGGTTCTAGCAACAGACAGAAAATGATACTAGAAAAAAAAGCATAGAAATGCAAAAAGGAAGAGTCATAAAAAAGGTAAATGTTGGGAAACATGGATGAACAATGACTATAGGGACGCCTGGGTGGTTCAGTGGTTGAGTCTGCCTTTGGCTCAGAGAGTGATCCCGGGGTTCCAGGATCGAGTTCCGTATCAGGTTCCCCAGAGGGAGCCTGCTCCTCCCCATCTGTCTCTGCCTCTCTCTCTGTCTCTCTCATGAATAAATAAATAAAACCTTAAAAAAAAAAAAAAAAGCACTGGGTGTTATGCTATATGCTGGCAAATTGAACTCCAATAAAAAATACACACACACAAAAAAAAAAACCATAAAAATAATTATATTACCAGCTTGTTAAGTTTACATTTTATGTAGATTTAAAATGCATAACAATAACAAAAAAAGGTTAGAACTGGGATAAATAGAGTTAAAGTTTCTAAGATATCTGCATTATGCAGGAAGTGATAAAACTAATAATCTGCATCAGACTGCAATAACTCAAAATTAATGTAGTAATTTCTAGGATAACCATTAAGGTTAACTGAAGTGAGAAAAAGAATAATTAAAATATTTCATTGAACCAAAGAAGGTATAAAGTGAGAGAAAAAGCATAGTGCACACCAATGAAATATAAAAATATAGATGGTAGCTTTAAATTCAAATTATAGTTATTATGTTAAATATTCACTCCACTATAAGACTACTTAGTGTCATAGAAAGATTAAATATAAGATAATGGGGAAAAGCATTTCATCCAAAAAACAATTAAAAGGAAGCTGTTATAGCTATGCTAATATCAGGCAAAGTCAGCTTATAAAAATAAAGAGAGACATTTCTTAATAATTAAAAAGTCAAACCAACAAAAAGATATCATATTTCTAAGTATGAATGAACCCAATAACAAAGCTTAAAAAAATATAAAGCAAAAATATACAAGACTAACAGAGGTTATGGACAAATCCATAATCAGATGAGAAACTAACGCATCTTTGTCAATAGCTACAAGAGGAAGAAGAAAAAAATTACTAAGATACAGGTTTGATACATGATTAACCAACTAGACTTCATATACATAGTATATCCTTCCAAATAAAAACAGAGTATACAAATTATACACAAAATACATAACAAAATGGATCACAGACTGAATCATAAAACAAGTTTCAACAAATTTCAAAGATCTTAAGTCTTCAAGAATATATTTTCTAGCTACAAGGCAATTAAGCTAAAAGTAACTTTTAATTGAGAAACTCCCCTACTACTTGAATATTAAGTGACATACTTCTAAATAACATGAGTCAAAATAAAGTATATAAATACAATGGAAATTTTAAAATATTTGCAATAAATTATAATGAAAATATAAATTATAGAAACATAAAGAATGAAACTAAAACAATGCTTGTAAATAATTGTAGAGAAGAATGCACATAATTAGAAAAGGATGAAATCAATATCTAAGCTTCTATTTTAAAAAGTTCAAAAACAAACAGCAAATCAAAGAAAACAGAAGAGTAAAGAGTAGAAATCAATGATATAGAAAACAAATCCAAAACAGATAAAATCAATGAAGCAAAACATTGGATTTCTGAAAAGTAGTAAAATTAATAAATCCCTAGCAAAGCTAATCAAAAAGAGAGAGAGAGAAAGAGAGAGATTGCCAATATGAGAAAGGAAATAGGGGACTTCATTTCAGACACTAAAGGCTTTTTAAAATAAGATACTATACCAACTTTACACCAAACTTAATGTTTTATACAAAACAGGTTTTTTGAAAAATACAAATTACCAAAGCTGACACAAAACTGAGCAAAAAATCTGAAGCAGCCGTATCTCTATTAAAGAAATTGAACTTATCAAAACTCCTCCCAGAAAGAAAACTACAGGGCCAGATTATTTCATTAGTGAAGTCTCCTGAACATTTAAGGTATAACAGTATCAATTTTTATACAGTTTCCTTAAGGAAATAGAAGGAATACTTCCAAATATATTTTATGAGGTAGTATAATCATAATCCCAAAACCTAACAGAAATTACGAAAAATTATAGACCATATACCACATGAACATAGACTAAAATATCCTTAATAAAAGACACTGAAGGGGATCCCTGGGTGGCTCAGTGGTTTAGTGCCTGCCTTTGGCCCAGGGCGCGATCCTGGAGTCCTGGGATCAAGTCCCGCATCAGGCTCCCTGCATGGAGCCTGCTTCTCCCTCTGCCTGTGTCTCTGCCTCTCTCTCTCTCTATCATAAATAAATAAATAAATAAATCTTTTTAAAAAATAATAAAAATAAAAACAAAAATAAAAATAAAAAAATAAAAGACACTGAAAACTATAAAAGGTTGCTTTAAAAAAATAAAGAATAGGAATCCCTGGGTGGCGCAGCGGTTTGGCGCCTGCCTTTGGCCCAGGGCGCGATCCTGGAGACCCGGGATCGAATCCCACTTCGGGCTCCCGGTGCATGGAGCCGGCTTCTCCCTCTGCCTGTGTCTCTGCCTCTCCCTCTCTCTCTCTGTGACTATCATAAATAAATTTTAAAAATTAAAAATTAAAAATAAATAAATAAATAAAGAATAAAACAAGAGATATACCATGTTCATAGATTGGAAAGTTCAATATTGTCAAAATGTTGATTCTCTACATAATGTCCTAAAGAGGTAACAAAAATTCAAGTTCCAGTAGGCATTTTTTTTTTCATAGAAAACTGAGAAGCTCATTCTAAAACATATACGGTAATACAAGGAGCCTAGAACACCCAAAGCAATCATGGAAACTAACAAAAAAGCTGGAGTATTTATAGGATCTGAATTCAATACTTACTCTATAGCTCCAGAAATCATGACAGTATAGTACTCTCCTAAATATCATCAGAAGATAAACAATACTGAATATGTAGTCCAGAAAAAGACCTACACTGATATGTTCTTTTTTTTTTTTTTTGACCAAGTCATTATTGAGTAAAGAAAAGTCTTTTCAACAAATGGTAGTGGAACAAACAGATATCCATTCTTTAAAAAATTAACATTGATCTGTGCTTCACACTATACATGAAAATTAAGTCAAAACATATCAAGCATCAAACATCACACAAACACTAAAATCATAAAGCTTTCAGAAGAAAACTCAGGAGAACATCCTTATTATTTAGAAATAGGCAAAAGATTCTTAGAGCACAGAAAGTAATAACCATAAAAGAGAAAAAGATACATTTGGAATTCATTAAAAATTTTAAAAACATCTGCACATAAAAAATATCACCAAATGAAGAGGCAAGTTACAAACTGGGAGAAATTATTCACAAAACATGTTTCTAACACAGACTGATATCCAAGATATATAAAGAACACCTACAATCCAATAAAGAGACAATCAAAGTTTCCAATGGGTGAAAGATTTGAACACTTTTAAAAAGAAGATATATGAATGGCCAATACATATACTGAAAGAGATTAACACAATTTGTCATTGGGAAAACACATAGCTACCACTATGCTCTGCCAGAAGAGCAAACTTTTGAAAGACTGATAATATCAAATAGTGACCAGGATAAAGAGCAAATGAAACTCTTAATACATTGTTTCAGAGGTAAATAGTACAATTGCTTTAGACAGAAGTCTAGAAGTTTATTAAGTTTATTAAAACTAAGCATATTCCTAACATATGACTCCACACATTACATATTTACCCAGGAGGAATTAAAACATATGTGCATAAAAAAACTAGTATAACAATTTTCATAGCAGCTTTAACAACCCAAAAATAGCCTAGGTGTCCATAGGAAAATGGATAAACTGTGGGATTTTCATATAGTATGATACTACTCAGCAATAAGATATGAACTATTTGCATATTTAACAAACAAATCTAAAAATATGCTGAAATAGAACCCTATATAAGGCAGCCTGGGTGGCACAGCAGTTTAGCGCCACCTTTGGCCCAGGGTATGATCCTGGAGACCCGGGATCGAGTTCCGTGTCGGGCTCTCTGCATGGAGCCTGCTTCTCCCGCTACCTGTGTCTTTGCCCCCCTCTCTCTCTCTCTCTCTGTCTCTCAAGAATAAATAAAATCTTAAAAAAAAAAGAAGTTTGGAATACACAGATGTATGCATTTGTCAAAATTCAGCAAATGTTCACATAAGATTTGTGAATGAAACTGCATATGTACTTTACCTCAAAAAAAAAGAGTAAAAACTGAACTCTAGTTATGACTTTCATGCTTAAATATTTAGAAGAAGCATACTGACATCTCCAATTCCTTGAAATGCATCAAAAAATAAGATGAGGGCAGCCCTGGTGGACCCGCAGTTTAGCACCGCCTTCAGCCCTGGGTATGATCCTGGAGACCCAGGATCGAGTCCCATGTTGGGCTCCCTGCATGGAGCCTGCTTCTTCCTCTGCCTATCTCTCTTTCTTTCTCTCTCTCTCTCGTGAATAAATAAAATCTTAAAAAAAAATAAGATGAAATGATGGATAGAGAGATGATGGTAAGGCAGATATGTAATAAAGCAATTACAGCAAAATGTTAACAGTAGATTCTAAGTAGTAGGTATACACATGTTAACTGTAAAATTATGTTACATTTTCTATATATCTGAAATTTGTTATGTACAGTAAAAACACACACCCACAAAAAAACTCTAAGTCCAGATCATTTCAACAATGAATCCTATCAGCATTTAAGAGAGAATACCAATCTTACACAAACTGTTCCAGAGAGTAAAAACAAAGAACACTTCCAAACTTGTTTTCCAAAGACAGCATAAGCTTAATAACATACGTCAATATGGTTATTACAAGAAATAAGTTACAAAAAAGAAATTACAGGGCAGCCCCGGTGGCGCAGCGGTTTAGCGCCGCCTGCAGCCCAGGGCATGATCCTGGAGACCCTGGAGTCTCACATCAGGCTCTCCGCATGTTGCCTGCTTCTCCTTCTGCCTGTGTCTCTGCCTCTCTCTCTCTCTCTCTCTCTCTCTCTGTCTCTATGAATAAATAAAATCTTTTTTTAAAAAAAAGAAAGAAATTACAGACCTCTCTTTTGACATAAATGCGAAAACTCTAACAAAATATTGGCAAAATGAAATCTATCAATACACTGATCAGGACCAAGTGTGAGTTTAATCCAGAAATACAAAAGTGATTGAACATATGAAAATCAATATAATTTACCACATTAACAAGAGAAATAAATCATACTATCAATAGATAAAGCAAAAGTAATTGATGAAATACTCATTCATGATCTAAAAAAACTTGTACAAAACTAGAAATAAGAGAAATTCTTTATATTTTAAAAGTATGCCTTTTTAAAAACCTGTAGTAAACACTATTTAATGGCGAATGAATAAAAATATTCTGCCTGAGATAAATGATATGACCACTTCTTATCACCAGTTACACTCAATATCATTCTGAATATGAAATACAAAGAATGGAAAAGTAGAAATAAAAATGCTACTATCTTTTTAAGAGTGTATTTATTTATTTGAGAGCAAGAATGGAGAGAGAGAGAGCGGGGAGAGAGAGAGAGCATAAGCAAGGGTGTGGGTAGAGAGAAAGGGAAAAGCAGACTCCCTACTGAGCAGGGAGCCTGATGTAGGGCTCAATTCCAGGACTCTGGGATCATGACCTGAGTAGAAGAGAAGGCAGACGTCTTAACCAAATGACCACCCAGGTGCCCTAAAAATGCTACTTTCAGGGATCCCTGGGTGGCTCAGTGGTTTAGTGCCTCCCTTCTGCCCAGGGCGTGATCCTGGAGTCCCAGGATTGAGTCCCACATTGCGCTCCCTGCATGGAGTCTGCTTCTTCTCCCTCTGCCTGTATCTCTGCCTCTCTCTGTGTGTCTCTCATGAATAAATAAATAAAGTCTTTTTAAAAAATGCTACTTTCACAGACAATATGATCATATACTTAGAAAATCTAAGAGAACTTATAAACTATTAGAATAAGTGAGCTTAGTAAGGTCGCCAATACAGTGTAAAACATAAACAGGTGAAAAAGAAAAAAAAAAAACATAAACAGGTGAACACCAATAAATGACTTATCCTTTTAATCACTGAAGATAAATAAGGTGAAAAAAAATGTTTCAAGCATTTAAGAAATATATTCATCTTAAGAGCTATGCTTAGTTACTTTCGCCCCCTATTTAAGAGACTACATGATGGACACCTGGGTGGCTCAGCAGTTGCACATTTGGCTCAGGGAATCATCCTGGGGTCAGGGACAGAGCCCCATCAGGCTCCCTGTTGAGGAGCCTGCTTCTCCCCCTGCCTGTGTCTCTGTCTCTCTCTCAGTGTCTATCATGAATAAATAAATAAAATATTTTTAAAAAATAAATAAGAGACTGGGATGTAGAAATTCTAAGTTTGATATTTATATTTCACTAAAAACTGAAAAACCTGAAAAAAATATATTTTATAATTTTATATAGACTTCATGTTTTAAAATATATTATAAAATTTAAACAGCAAGTCTTTTAACTCTTCAATTTGTATTTTCTTGAAAGAGAATGAACAATTATTTTTTATATACAAGATTTTCTGTGTATCCAAGTATAAACAAAATATGTAAAATACTGTACATATGATCTCATTTAACCCTCATCAAAACCCCCTTAAGATGGGTGGTATTTGCTTTATTTTAAAGAAAAATTTGAGGTAAAGAAAAGTGAAATAGCATGCTCACAGTTATGCAGCTAATATTTGAACCCATGCTTTTTGTCTTCTTCCTCAATGCCTTGCTTAGAAAAGGAATACAATAAATCTATTTAAAACATTAACTGAAACTATAAATATCTAAATCTAGTGATCCAAATTAAGTCTCAGAAGTATTACCCCATTTGAGTCCCATTTTTGAAATACTGCTTTTTATTTTGTGTAGCACCAGCACATACTTTAACTTATTTTACCTTAATCTAATGAATTAAAAAAAAAATAGTAGTAGTAGCAGTGTTATAGGCTGGCATTAGTCTTCACAAATCCAAGAAAAATTATGACAAAACACACTGAGGAGGAAAAGAAAAGATATCCTGCATTAGTGGACTCTATGATGTCCTATCCAGATCCCCACTATAGGATCAGAGCACTCATTCCTCAGGTGTTAATGGCTCAGAGCTGCTCCCAGCCTCAGACAACTGATCTAAGCTCAATATAGCCACCAATGACATACTAATACAGGGGTACAAAAGAACAGCTCCTTTAACTCAAGGGGGAACAATTTTTTGTGGCATGAATTATTCCCCAAAGCCCTCACTCATCTCTTCCTATGCTTTACTTTTCTTCAAATTCTAATCTGTAAATGATATATACCTGTTTATTGCCATGAAGACATGGAAACTGCTTAATTAATTGCTGCAAACTGAAGAATAACGCCTGGTAAACAGAGGTGTCATATAAACATTGATTAAATTAATCGATTGTATTGCTAAATCAAATTCCCTGAGGGAAACCTGGTCTTACTCTTTTTATCCTCAATGCCTAATTCATGGGAGGCTCTCAACACTTCTTGCATGAATAAATAAATGAATGAAAAATTGAGCAAAGACTTGATTCATCAGAGTACTAACCTGTTAAAGAGGTAAGCAGGCACAATGTAAATTTCAAAAGACAAGAAAAGGTTATGAATTAACTGTAACAATGGGCACTACCTAGGGTCATATTATACCAGGAACTGTCAGGGAAACACAGAGAAATTCTAGGCAAGTTTAAATTTTTACATGAGAAAAAAAACCACAAGAAATTCTAGTCATATTTCAAACTTCTGCCTCAAACCTACCTATATATGTTCAGTTCTTCAAAGTTTCAAAAGAAAAAAAGTAACAGCACAGATTATTAGAACCATTATTTAAAACTTACTAAGACTAGGAGCCAAAAATAAATTTAAAATCTCATGTCTAAAAATAAACCAAGACAATAAAGTTAACCTAAGTAAAAAACGGATGATGGGTGCAATAAAATAATTACAATAATCACTTTTTGAAGTATATAGGTTTTTTTCTTTGCTAGTCCTAAAATATTTTCTAAAAATTGACTGAAGTGTATAAAGAATGAAATGAAACATAAAATACTTATTTAAAACTAATTATCCATCTCAGTTACACTTTGATAAAATGACTTTCTTATTCAAGTTAACACATCACCAGAAAATTTATTGTAATAAAATATTAATATAGAAACTCCACAAAATTGAAGCTAAGTGGGAAATGCAGTTTCATCTAATTGGATTTATGACAGTAATATATGGCTAAATTTCATCTGACTTTTCCAAATTATATAACCAAATTTTATTTTTTTTTAATTTTTTTTTTTTTATTTATGATAGTCACACAGAGAGAGAGAGAGAGAGAGAGAGAGAGAGGCAGAGACACAGGCAGAGGGAGAAGCAGACTCCATGCACCAGGAGCCTGATGTGGGATTCGACCCCGGGTCTCCAGGATCATGCCCCGGGCCAAAGGCAGGCGCTAAACCGCTGCACCACCCAGGGATCCCATATAACCAAATTTTAAAATGGCTAACTCTCGCAAGAGAAATCAACAAATAAACTCCTGGCAAGTGAAAAATTTCTGGCAGAAGGTAACAAAGAAGCCATTCACAGGCCCCCAATCATTTCTAATTGTCTTATACTTAACTGATTCAAACCTTATGTTATCTACATGGCCCCTAAGCTTTTATGATTACAACACCTGATCTAAACCATTGAAGGAAAGTATTGACCATTCTCCTCTAATTGGTCCACCAAGGCTGGATATTCAAAACATTACTCAATATATTCTTGCACTATGTTTATTAGTGGATGATCAATTTTCATTTTCAGTGTTCATCCCTCCTTCATAAAGACCTTTTCTTACCCTTTTATTCAAAAAAAGGAGAACAATATCCCCCTTCATAAAAATGCTTATGTAATAATAATGAAATAAAAGTATAAAGCACTTCTGTACTATTCAGGCTAAATAATCATGGTATTCCCCTTAGCTTTTCCACGCAGGGCCTTTTTTTACTCTATAAGCTTTTCACAAATATATATTTTTTTCTATATCCTTCTCTATTCTGAATGGATGATATTTTTTTTCTCATTTTTGGCTTTGTGATGGATGAGTTTATTCTTATTTTTTGTTTTCCAATTCTAGAAACAAGTTTCTCGACATTAGAACTATGCCTAATGGATAAAACTATACCACTGAAGTGCTTTTAAAGTTCTATAAGATCTGAAGAAAATATTGCATATAGTAAGAAAATAAAAAATAAGGAAAAGTAAGAAGGAAGATATTGTCTGTAGAACACTAATTACAAAAACAAGAATGCATACTGATTCAAATGACGGATTAAGTATTGTCTTTCCTTACTCAGGCAACCAACAAAAATCTCCTTTTATGGTTTTCTCTACAATATTAATTTGGATATTGCCTTTAGAATCCCCTTGGAAACAACCTGTTAAAACTAAAAAAAATAGGGCAGCTAGGGTGGCTCAGTGGTTTAGCGCCACCTTCGGTCCACGGTGTGATCCTGAGACCCAGGATGGAGTCCCATGTCAGGCTTCCTGCATGGAGCCTGCTTCTCCCTCTGCCTGTGTCTCTGCCTCTCTGTCTCTCATGAATGAATAAATTTTTAAAATCTTAAAAAAAAAAACCTACAAAAAATAAACTAAGTATCTTTAAAGTAAATGCTACCCATTTTCAAGCATATTTCAATTTAGAGCTTCCTTCAGAGAAATTTTTGTAACGCAACAAAACACACACATTGGGATCCCTGGGTGGCGCAGTGGTTTAGCGCCTGCCTTTGGCCCAGGGCGCGATCCTGGAGACCCGGGATCGAATCCCACGTCAGGCTCCCGGTGCATGGAGCCTGCTTCTCCCTCTGCCTGTGTCTCTGCCTCTCTCTCTCTCTCTCTGTGACTATCATAAATAAATAAAAATTAAAAAAAAAAAAAAACACACACATTTACAAAATTTCAAGAAAACTTTTAAACATTATGTGAAAGGATGCTGTAGTTAATGATGAAGACATGATGGAAATGGAACAAATGGGTAATATTTTATAATACACAGTTTTAATGAAAGAGATGCCAAACAATACATATCCTTGAATTTAAAAACACGTATTTTTTAAATATCTAAAAGATAGTATAATTCCGTACACACACACACACACACACATATGTATGTATGTGTATCAACACCCTCCCCAGATTTCTCCCCATTAGACTAAGCTGCCTAACTTCTAAATTTCAACTCAATCAAATATTTTATCAAGTAGTCTGTCCAGAAGATTTACAAATGAGTGAGCTCTCAATTCATCCCAGATTCTGGATCTTTATATCATGGGCCAAAGATCAGTAAGTCCCCAGTTTGCCACTCCTACCCAAACACAGCTACCAGCATCATCTGAGCCCCTGCAGGCTGCACTGCCTAAAAAACAATGTGACATAGGCAGATAAGATAGTAGTATTTAGAGTGGTGTTGAGGGAAAAAAATTGTTTTATTATTATATAATGTCTGTTCACTGTTAAAGATAGGAAAAACAATGGAGTACTTGGTGGCTCAGTCAGTTAAGCATCAGACTCTTGATTTCAGCTCAGGTCATGATCTCAGGGTCATGAGACTAAGCCCCACAACAGGCTCCACACTCAGCACAGTCTGCTTGAGATTCTCTCTCCCTCTGCTCCTTCTGCTGCTTGTGCTCTAAATAAATATATTAATTAATTAAATCTTTAAAAAAATAAAAGACGGGGGATAAAAAAAGAAAACAGAAACATGCTGGAGTGCTTGGGTAGCTCAGTTGGTTGAGCATTCGAATCTTGATTTCAGCTCAGGTCTTGATCTCAGGATGGTGGGATCAAGCTCCATGTCAGGCTCTAAGCTCAATGGGGAGTCGGCTCGTCCCTTCCTTCTGCTCCTTCCTTTCTCTCACACTCTCTCAAATAGCTAAATAAAATCTTTAAAAAATCATAAAATTTCTTTTAAAAAAAGTATGCTAGAAAAGAATGTTGAACCATTCTTTTCAAAAAGAATGATTCAACAATGAAATAAATTATCACTATTAATCCTCCTTTGGTCTCATCACTTTGCTGAAAAGTGCTGCATCAACTTTCAATAAAAGCTTGGAGACACCAGCTACAAAGTCTACAAAGACTTTTTTTTTAAGTTTTCACAGAATAGATTTGAGAATACAGGAATTTTCATTTTCTGCCAAAAATATCAAAGAAAAAAGAATACTGTTAAAGCAAGATGTTTTACAATTATTAAATGAGAGAGGGATCCCTGGGTGGCGCAGCGGTTTGGTGCCTGCCTTTGGCCCAGGGTGCAATCCTGGAGACCCGGGATCAAATCCCACGTCGGGCTCCCAGTGCATGGAGCCTGCTTCTCCCTCTGCCTGTGTCTCTGCCTCTCTCTCTCTCTCTCTCTCTCTGTGTGTGATTATCATAAATTTAAAAAGAAAAAATTATTAAGTGAGAGGATGAATGCAAAAAAAAAAAAAAAAAAAAAAACCAACAGATGACAGTGCCCAAACTCTAATGAAGATGAAACTGATCATGTAATGGAAATTTTAGACTGTGAGTCTTGAGATCACCATATAACAGATGAATTTTCTCACATTCAATAATCAATGAGTAAATTCTAGAAATGTAAGGTCATTGATAGAAATAAATCATCAATATACTGAAAAATCAATCAATGTAATACACCATACTAATGAAGGACAAAACCCTAATAATCACCTCAACGGAAGAAGAAAAATCATTTGACAAAAGACTATATTCTTCCATGACAAAAACACCCAACACACTTGGAATAGATGGAAACTTCCTCAATCTGATAAAGAGCACCTATGAAAAACCTACAGCTAACATCATCCTTAACGCTAAAAGACAGACACTATTTTCCCAAGATTAAGACAAGGGTAACTGCTCTTATCACTCCCATTCAACATCATTATAAAAGTTCTAGCCAGGACAATTAGACGAGAAAAAAAAAAAAAAGAAAGAAAGAAAAGTATCCAAAGAGGAAAGGAAGAGGTAATTTGTCTAAATTCACAGATAACATGACCTTATATAAGTCTAAAGAATCCACCAGAGATCCCTGGGTGGCACAGCGGTTTGGCGCCTGCCTTTGGCCCAGGGCACGATCCTGGAGACCCGGGATCGAATCCCACGTCGGGCTCCTGGTGCATGGGGCCTGCTTCTCCCTCTGCCTATGTCTCTGCCTCTGTGTGTGTGTGTGTGTGTGTGACTATCATAAATAAAAATTAAAAAATAATAATAATAATAAAAATAAATTTAAAAAAAATTTAAGAATCCACCAAAACATTAGTAGAGCTAATAAAAGAATTCAACAAACTTGCAACAAAAATCATTTGTATTCTATACACTAGCAATGAACAATACAAAAATGAAATCAAGAAAATAATTCCATTTGCAATCACATCAAAAACATTATTTAAAAAATTGGGAATTTATAAAACAAAAAAGCATAAGACTTGTACATTGAAAAAAAAACTTTAAAAAAGACTTAAACAGAAGACACCCCATGTTCATGGATTAGAAAGCCTAATATTGTTAAGACAGCAATAATCCTCAAATTGATCTACAGATTCAATGCAATAACCTAACAAATTCAAGGTACCTTCTTTGCAGAAATTGATAAGTCAATCCTAGAATTCATATGGAAATACAAGGAACCCAAAAGAGCCAAAACACTCTTTAAAAAGAACAAAGTCAGTAAAGCGCACCCCCCTCCCCCAAAGGTATCCAAATTCTAATCTCTAGGATTTATTACCTTATACAGCAAAAGGGACTCTCTGTAGATGTGATTAAGTTAAGGAATTTAGGGATCCCTGGGTGGCGCAGCGGTTTGGCGCCTGCCTTTGGCCCAGGGCGCGATCCCGGAGACCCGGGATCGAATCCCACATCAGGTTCCCGGTGCATGGAGCCTGCTTCTCCCTCTGCCTGTGTCTCTGCCTCTCTCTCTGTCTCTGTGTGTGACTATCATAAATAAATTAAAAAAAAATAATAAAAAAAAAAGTTAAGGAATTTAATAAAGGGAGATTATCCTAGATTTTATCTAGATGAGCCCAATATAATCAATCACAAGAGTCCTTAAAACAGGAAAAGACTGCAGGAGAATCTCAGAAGGTGTAATGACAGAAGACAGGTCAAAGTGGTGTGGCCATAAGCCAAAAAATGTAGGTGGCTACCAGGCACTTGAAAAGACCAGGAAGAGATTCTCTGGTAGTACCTCCAGAAGGAGCACAACTATGCTAAAACCTTGGTTTTAGCCCGTATCTGAACCATTTCAACCTTCTGATCTCCAGAACTGTAAGAAATAAGCCACTAAATTTATGTTATTTGTTACAAGAGCAATAGGAAACAAATACAATCATAATGGCAACCAACATGTATAACATAGTTACTGTTACAACAACCTCTCAAACACCTATGAAAGCATGCAGGGTCACTACACTATTAATGTGGCTGTCCAAATGCTGTGTTATTTAAAAACTGTTTACTGTACTACTCTACAGGTCTATCTTTTTATATGCAAGAGCAAAGTTTTCAGTTCTCAGTAAACACACTGGATTTTTTTGGAGGGGAGGTGTCACCAGTTTAAAATGATTTTATACTTCTTATAGCGAGTTATTCCACATCATTTATAACTCAGATTAACAGTCAAACTGAAAGACAATGAACTAGTAATACACAATTGTGACAAAAATAAACCTCACAAACTGATTAAAAATTTACACCATATCTGGGGCACTGGGTAGCTCAGTCTGACTTCAGCTCAAGTCATGATCTCAGGGCCCTGGGATCAAGCCCCAGGATAAGCTCCCTGGTCAGCAGGGAGTCTGCTTGTCCCTCTGCCCCTTCCCCTGCTCCTCCCCGCCTCTAATAAATAAATAAAATCTTAAAAAAAAAAATTTACACTGTACTTAAAGAGTTCACAGACACCAGAGTCTCATACCACATAACAAGAGCACTGGTGTATGACATGGACATGTAAGGTGTACAGAAACCTAAATCTTAGCCTCAAATCCTGCTATCAACTTATAAAATGTTAAAGTTTTCTAGTTAGACTACCAAAGAAAAAGAGGAGCACATGAATGAAAATGTGGCATGCAATAACACAAGAAAATACAAGAAAATATACGTAGAACTCCCCCCGCCCTCCAGATTTTGGGAAGTGGTTTCAACAAATATGGAGATATAAATGAAGGCTTTTGAGTCCTAGGAATCAGTCTCCTCTGGTCTTTAGTTCTCAATCTCCAAATGAGAATACTGGATCTACCATTTCAATCACTCTTCTACCAAAATCCTAAAACTCCCTAGCACCTTTGTTCTCTGGTTCCACACACCAGACAAAAATCAAAATTCAAGTTGATTCGTTCTACCAAGGCCACTAACCACTACTGCAGAAAGTTGCATAATTAGCCAGACTGGACTGATACACTAGAAATCCATGGTTGCAAATTTCACGGACCCTTTTCACTTGTTCAGTAATCTACTATTTTTCTCTAGTCAATTCCTTCTGAACATTGGTTGACTCTCCATTTCTATCACACTCAGCCAATGTTTGGCTCCTATAACAATAAGAAAATTACATGTCTTCAAAATTATCAGAAAGAACTTCAACTACCTACCAATAAACATACAAATTTAAGCCCATCAACACATAGCTTCTCCTCCTATTAAAATAAGTGTATTACTTAGATGAAGAGGATTAAAAGTACACTTGTCTTGATAAGCACTGAATAATGTATAGAATTTCTGACTCACTATACCATACACCTGAAACTAATACAACACTGTATGTTAACTATACTGGAATTAAAATTTTTAAAAAAGAAAAGCATATAAATTCATTCCAGAAGGAAATGTGTTATCAATCTAAATAGGATAAAAATAAATGTATCACTCTCACTAACACTAAAAACAGACAGACAGATAAATGAATTACTGTCAAATTCTCTACCTTTGCCCTGCATCCCACTCCCTTCCATTCTTCCTAGGATCTTTTATATTTGACTTCTAGATTTTGAACTTCTTCCTTTAATGGCTCCTTCCATCAGCATTTCCCTACACTCAAGATCCTCCCATCTTAAAAAAATAAAAACATCCTTTCTCAATGCCCTCCCTCTCTAGTTCATTCATTGCCATGACTCTGTCATCTATTATCTCAATAACCAAATCTCACGCTCCTCTGATTTTAGTTAGTACTTTCTAGCCCAGTTCATTAGCATCATCATTAATTTGTTCAATCATCCTTTATTCTTTCTCACTCATCTAATTTTTCTAACCAGTCAGCATACATCTTCACTCATATCCCAGACTAGATTACCTCTGGCAATCATAACTCCCAAAACTTAAACACCTTGTTCTTGATCTTTTATAACACTAATAACTTAGTGTTTGACTTCCACACTAAACATATGTATGTCCCATGAAGCAACAGACCATGCTTGTCATGTTCACTGCCACCTCTGTACTTACACACTGACTGGTATATACTAGAGGCTCAATAAATAATGAATAAATGAATGGCAAAATCAAGGCTAAGCCATACCCTACATCTGATGATATACATATTTAAATATCATAAATCAATATGAGGTGTATTTTCTAAAACACTGCAGAATAAAGGGGGCGTGTATCCATTCATTTACTTAGCAAACATTCATTTTCATGCTACCAAGCTCCAGCACTGTCCTAGGTGCTAATGATACAACAATGAACAAAACAGTAGTCTGTTTCCTCATGGAGTTTATGTTCTAGCTAACCAAAGGAAAGGGATGTTCTTTAAAAGAATTCAAATCCAAGATAGTACAGTAAGATATAGTTTTCGTAAAACAGGGACTGAAAACAATCATTAAAAAAAAGAATGAGGGACACCTAGGTAGCTCAGCTAGTTAAACATCTGCCTTCAGATCAAGTCATGATCCCAGGGTCCTGGGATTGAGCCCCAAGTCAGGCTCCCTACTTAACGAAGAACGTGCTTTTTTCCTCTCCCTCTGCCCCTCTCTCCCACTTGTGCTCTCTTGCTCTCTTTCTCTCAGATAAATAAAATCTTTGGGGAAAAAAAAGAATGAAATTAAAAGACAAAAAGGGAGATAACTGACATAAGGAAGGTTTACCTAAAAGGGAACACAAACACATATGTACACAACACACAGTTGATATATATGAGGAAGAGCTAATACTATGAGAAATCAATCAATTTAGCAGTGCAGGGGCACAGTTTGATATACTTGATACTTATATACTTAACATACCAGAATTCAGAAGCCAGCCACTGGTAAACACTAAACTGCTTTCTGTTTCTATGGATTCACCTATTCCAGATACTTCATACAGATTTCCACTTATTTTTAAATATAATTTATCTTTTTCTTGGAAAAATCATCTTATAATTTTTTCAATTTGTTAACCAAAACTTACATGCAATATTCTCTTATTCTTAATCTCTGTTATATCTCTTTTTCACTCCTACCTTCAACTAAGAATTCTCATTTTCTGCTATTTATCAGGCAATCTTCTAGGTATTGGAAATATAAAGCTTGAGAAAAAAAATAGCCAGACAAGATTTCTGCTCTCCAACCTAGAAGTGAAAAGAGACAGTAAGTAAACAAATGAATACATGATCTAATTCCAAGTAGTGAAAAATGCTATGAAGACAAATAAAGAATGGCAATGTTTAGAGAGTAAAATAGGGTACTATTTTACACAAATAAGATTAGGGAAAGTTTGTCTGAGAGGATGACATTTGCAGAGATCTGAATGAAATGAGGATGTAATCCTTCAGAATGTATATGAAGATCTAGGCCAGAGAAAAAGCAATTACAAAAATATTGAGGCAGGAACGAGCTTGCAATGTTCAAGGAACAACAATGAAGGCCAGTGTGGCTGGAGAAGAGTAAGAAGGAATGGTAGATGAGGTCACAGAGGTAGCCAGGGTTCAGATTATAAAGTATACTGTAGATTTTGGTAAAGACTGAATTTTATTCTCAATATGATGGGAAATCACTAGAGAATTTTCATGAAAAGCTACTCCATAATGAAAAGATTACAGGCGGGATCCCTGGGTGGCGCAGCGGTTTGGCGCCTGCCTTTGGCCCAGGGCGCGATCCTGGAGACCCGGGATCGAATCCCACGTCGGGCTCCCGGTGCATGGAGCCTGCTTCTCCCTCTGCCTGTGTCTCTGCCTCTCTCTCTCTCTCTCTGTGACTATCATAAATAAATAAATAAATAAATAAATAAAATTTAAAAAAAAAAAAAGAAAAGATTACAGGCAAGATCAATCAGGAAGCTTCTGGAGTAGCTCAAGTTAAGAGATTATGAGGATTACCATCATGACATCTAACTCTTGGTTTCGGCTCAGGTCATGATTTCAGGGTCATGGGACTGAGCCCTGCGTCAGGCTCCACACTCTGTGGGGAGTCTGCTTAGGAGTCTCTCTCTAACTCTCTACCCCCCACTCCTGCTCTCTCTAAAATAAATAAATAAATCTTTTTTTAAAAAGGGAGTGTTCAATAAATATGTGCAGAATGAACAGTAATAACTAGACTACAGAAAGAATAAGTTGCAATGACATCTCTCCCTAGTCCATTCCTTCCCAGGACAATGAGCAAAACACACACACACACACACACACACACTTCATCACACCAGGACCCTGACCCATACAGAACCAGCATATAGAGATTATCAATATAATAATAATTCACCAGAGTTTTGCTCTAAGAGACAATATTAGTAAGATAAAGATTTACCTTGTCAATATATCATTCTGAGACTGAACTAGCTATTTGCAGGATTTTAACCACCTCTACGCCTATCTTGACAAAAACACTCTTTTTAGTGAAAAAGAAAGACATGATTTCAGAGAAACACATTACTGTGCTAACAGCCATAATAAACACAGTGAAAAATTACTCTAGGCCTTATCTTCAGGAAGGTGGTTACTCAGAGGCCTCCTTGGTAAGGGTAACCTAGTTTCTGTTAACCTTCTGTCTAATACAATGTGTTCTAATAAATTAAGTCCACCACAAGAACTCCTCCCATTTGTTGGTAAAAGAGATCAGGAAGTAATCTCTGAACTCCAAACTAAAACTACTCTGACTCCACACCGCCTAAGATTCAACCCCATAGCATTGCTTCCAATATCTCCTATCCTCCCTAAGGCTGATGGGACAAGTGAAGATTGCAATAAGAAAAGCTATATCAAACTCATTATGATGAACAAGCCACAACCACTTTTCAGTTGGTCTATCTGCTGTACCTGGCTCACATACACATACCCACAAGATCTGAATGGGGTGGTGTTGGTGAGGTATACTATGGAATACCTGGAATTTCTAAAAGATTTCTGGAGTTAAGAAAGTAGAAGTTACTACACTTCAGCAGCATGCAGACCCTCCAAGTCTGACCATACCAATGAATTGTACCAATTGCGACACTCTGATTTTATAAAAAGAAATATATACACTTAGTCTTTGACCATTATTCTAGACACACGGCTCCTAAAACCCTAGTAATTTGCTAAAAGAGTGGAAATGTTCCTTTGTTACGTTAGTAAGATGACTTTTGGAAAGCCTCTAGGTAACCTCAGGATAGGGGCTGTTTGCCAAGAGAACCAAACCTGTGATTATAAGGTTGAAACTTTTAGTCTCACCCACAGACTTCTGGGGAAGAAGGGAAAGGCTAGAGGTTGAATCAATCACCAATACCCAAAGATTTAATCAACTGTGCCTACATAATGAAGTCTCCATAAAAACCCAGAAGGATGGGGTTCAGAGAGCTTCCACATGGAGATTAAGGGAGAGTGGTGCACCTAAAGAACAGGGAAGATCCATGCCCCTTCCCACATACCTTGCCCTATGCATCTCTTCTATCTGGCTGCTCCTGAGTTAGAATCTTTTATAATAAACTAGTAATCTCGTAAGTAAAAAGTTTCTCTGAATTCTGTGAGCCACTCTCGCACATTAACTGAACACAAGGAAGGGGTCTTGGGAACCTCCGATCTATAGCCAATAGGGTCACAAGCATAGGTGACAACCTAGACTTGCAATTGGCATCTGAAGTGGGCTCTAGGAGGGATAGGGCAAACTTGTAGTACTGAGCCGTTAACCTGTGAGATCTGACCCTATCTATAGGTAGGGTCAGAATTAAGATAACTGCTTTTTTGCAACGGGTTTGCCGCCAGAACACAGGTGTCATGAAAACCACTGCTAAACCTAAACCAAAATGGGAAAGGAAAAGACTCACATCAACATTGTCGTCATTGGACACGTAGATTCGGGCAAGTCTACCACTACTGGCCATCTGATCTACAAATGTGGTGGGATCGACAAAAGAACTATCGAAAAATTTGAGAAGGAGACTGCTGAGATGGGAAAAGGCTCCTTCAAGTATGCCTGGGTCTTGGATAAACTGAAAGCTGAACGTGAACGTGGTATCACCATTGATATCTCCCTGTTGAAATCCAAGACCAGCAAGTATTATGTGACCATCATTGATGCCCCAGGACACAGAGACTTTATCAAAAACATGATTACAGGCACATCTCAGGCTGACTGTGCTGTCCTGATTGTTGCTGCTGGTGTTGGTGAATTTGAAGCAGGTATCTCCAATGGGCAGACCCGTGAGCATGCCCTTCTGGCTTACACACTGGGTGTAAAACAACTAATTGTTGGTGTTAACAAAATGGATTCCACTGAACCACCCTACAGCCAGAAGAGATATGAGGAAATCGTTAAGGAAGTCAGCACCTACATTAAGAAAATTGGCTACAACCCCGACACAGTAGCATTTGTGCCAATTTCTGGTTGGAATGGTGACCAACATGCTGGAGCCAAGTGCTAACATGCCTTGGTTCAAGGGATGGAAAGTCACCCGTAAAGATGGGAATGCCAGCGGAACCACACTGCTTGAAGCCCTGGATTGCATTCTGCCACCAACTCATCCAAATGATAAGCCCTTGCGTCTGCCTCTCCAAGACGTCTACAAAATTGGTGGTATTGGTACTGTCCCGGTGAGTCGAGTGGAGGCTGGTGTTCTTAAGCCTGGCATGGTGGTCACCTTTGCTCCAGTCAATGTTACAACTGAAGTAGTCTGTTGAAATGCACCATTTGAGTGAGGCTCTTTCTGGGGACAATGTGGGCTTCAATGTCAAGAAGGTACCTGTCAAAGATGTTCGTCGTGGCAATGTGGCTGGTGACAGCAAAAATGACCCAGCAATGGAAGCAGCTGGCTTCACAGCTCAGGTGATTATCTTGAACCATGCAGGCCAAATCAGTGCTGGATATGCACCTGTGCTGGATTGTCACACAGCTCTCATTGCTTGCAAGTTTGCTGAGCTGAAGGAAAAGATAGATCGTCGTTCTGGAGAAAAGGGAACCCTCTTGCACTGTTGGTGGGAATGTGAAATGGTGCAGTCACTCTGGAAAACTGTGTGGAGGTTCCTCAAAGAGTTAAAAATAGATCTGCCCTACGACCCAGCAATTGCACTGCTGGGGATTTACCCCAAAGATAAGATGCAATGAAACGCCGGGACACCTGCACCCCGATGTTTCTAGCAGCAATGTCCACAATAGCCAAACTGTGGAAGGAGACTCGGTGTCCATCAAAAGATGAATGGATAAAGAAGATGTGGTTTATGTATACAATGGAATATTACTCAGCCATTAGAAATGACAAATACCCACCATTTGCTTCGACGTGGACGGAACTGGAGGGTATTATGCTGAGTGAAATAATTGGAGAAGGACAAACATTATATGGTCTCATTCATTTGGGGAATATAAATAATAGTGTAAGGGAATAGAGGGGAAGGGAGAAGAAATGGGTAGGAAATATCAGAAAGGGAGACAGAACATGGAAGACTCCTAACTCTGGGAAACGAACTAGGGGTGGTGGAAGGGGAGGAGGGCGGGGGGTAGGGGTGACTGGGTGGCGGGCATTGAGGGGGGCACTTGGGATGAGCACTGGGTGTTATTCTGTACGTTGGCAAATTGAACACCAATAAAAAATAAATTATTATTACAAAAAAAAGAATTAAGATAACTGCTCAGGGGTGCTGAAAAAAAACATATCAGATTGACCAACTGATGTGTCAGATAATAACATCAATGTTGTTGGTTACTAAATGGGGTGCAATATCTAACCAAGCTCTATAATATGCACTGTATTCTAATTATATACAATCAGAAGCTCTGAGGGCCCAGGGGACCACCACCTACATATCTTAGCCAGCACCTTCCAAAGGGTGATGATAAACAGTTTTGATCTCAGCAATTTACCAAAACAAAAATGGGATGAAAGAAACAGCTGTAAGTCAGAAGTAATGTATTCCCACTCCCATTAGTGGAAATATAGTTTTTGTAAAAAAGAGAACAACAGAGTTAGAAAAATCTCAGGAATTCTAGAGGACATTTTCAAAAGACTGCTCTGTCACAAGTCAATTATTTAAGGGACCATATTAAGTTTGTTTTAAAAATTGGCATGACATCCAAGTCTGAGTCTATACAAATATCCCAACATCCAGTTGAGACATAACTTTCTGGAAGGACTTACAAATAATAGGAGAAGCAATTCTTTAAGGCACTCTCTCAGCAGTTAAGACTCTATAACAAGGAAATAAACTCAATCCTCACTGGCTTAACCAAAATAGAGAATCCGCCATTTATTTTAGAGAATAAGAAAAAGCAAGGTTGACCTCTGTTGCAACCAAGGCTTGAAGATGACAAGGATGCAACTCTTGACTCTGTTTCACCTATACTGGATCTATTCTCAGTCTCCACATTTGTGGTCCCCAACAACTTCAAACTCACTCATTAGCACATCCAGGCCAGCAGAAGAGTAAGGTCTTGGTTCTGAGATTTTTCTCTGATTTGAAGGTGTGTACTACTGAAACAAAGCAATGTGATACACTGGTTGGCTAAGGCCTATGTCATGTCCTCCACCTCTAGCCCATCCCACTCAGGCCAGGTGAATAGAATATTGAGAAACACATCTCACACTAAAATTAAAGCTACCAAACCAAAGGGAAAACAGAATGTAAGTTAAGGAGACAAGCAACAATGTGTCCCCCACAGTGCTATACTGCCTACAGGAGATAGTTAAAATCATCACTTGGGGGCACCTGGGTGGCTCAGTTGGTTAAGTGTCTGCCTTCAGCCCAGGTCATGATCTCAGGATCCTGGGATCGAGCCCCGTGTCCAACTCCCTGCTTAGCAGGGAGTCTGCTTGTTCCTCTCCCTCTGCCCCTTTCCTCACTTATGCTTTCTCTCTCTCTCTCTCTTTCTCTCTCTCTTTCATAAATAAAATCTTTAAAAATAAAAAACCCATCACTTGGATGAGTATCATTTCTACCATAGCTCAGTTTAAGAAACTATGAGGCAGAGCAATAATTTCTCAACAAAGGAACAAAGAGAACATTTTGCTCAAAGGCCTAATAAGTGCACCATCTTTCGAGAAATGATATTTGAGACTAAGCAGATAAAACAGACTACATGTATCTCACTAACCCCCTTGCCAAGCTGACTAGAGACAATCTGCTGGGCCTCAGCATCTTTTATCAGCAAGAAAACAGCAGGGGCAACTATGTATACTTATAAGGCAGGTACTCAATCTATGGCCTAGTTTTGGAGAGAGATGGGGAAGGCCTGTAAGCAGCAATTTTTAACAATGGTGGAAAAATCAATGCCCCTGTAACGACTTTTTTTACAACCCCCATAAGCCTCTGCATAATAACCCTTTATACACCCACCTCAGATGACCAAGGGGGCAATACTGTATCAAGGTGATTCAGGAAAAAATAAATATATGCCATTCTCTATTCAGAAACCATGCAAGAGAAAGACTAATATACCATTAGGAAGTTTAAGTTTTATCACTGAGGTAAATAATTAACCCAAAACATAAGGAGTATGTATAGAAATACCTTCATAAACACAGATTGATAAAAACCTCATACATGTCCTTACTAGCATTAAATTGAATACCACAGGGCAACAAGAATGACCCTTAAACTACAATCACAGAAAAAAAAAACTACAATCACAGTATTAACTATTAGCAGTGCATAATAAACTGCATCCACCTCTAAACCACTGAGACAATATCTAGGAGTGGAGGTCATCTGAGTTCTGTATATGTATCTGGAGCAGACTTTATTTACATATCCTTAAAACTTGAGCCACTGTTCCCAAATGAGAATGGAATATTGGTATAAAGTGGGAAGATCTGTACATCCTATAGCTGTAAAGAGGAGAAAGTAAACAGTGGATACTTCTCATAGGGGAGACTAAATGTAATAATGTTTTCTGTTCCAGTAATGTCAGAAATTATCACTAATGGGCCAAAGGCAGGCGCTAAACTGCTGCGCCACCCAGGGATCCCATGGGATATTGTATAAGGGACTATAGTGCTCCAGGAAAATGGGTTTTGGAAACAGCTGTATACTATCTCAGAAGTAGTATCTAATAATTCAGAGAGATACTTGCCAGCATAAAATAGTACAACCAAACTAGGGCCAGAACTGGCAGGGAGAAGAAGGGAGAGGTGAGGCATCCCTGCCTGCCAACTGACACTAATAAACAAAGATTAGCCAGTAGTGCTGGAAGGGGGAGCAAGAGCTTCATTCAATGACCACATTAACAACACATATCACCTACCCACAAATGAGGTAGGACACAGTAACCATAAGGAGGGGGAGGGAATACTTAATGCCTCAGGGAGGAGTCCTTAGTTAATTCTTAAAGAAAAGGAAGACACCTCTTATTACCATACATTGTAGCAATGAGTTCCCTTTCACTGATGCTAATGCATAAGACTCAAGACCATAGATTGTGCCTGTGATAGATCAAGAATAGGAGAATGGTAACAGTACAACAGAAGGACAGGGAAAAGGTAGGGAAGATGGAGAGTGGAAAGGGCTGGGGAGAAATTGCAGTTCAGTAATAAGTGGCAACACTTTTCTTTGTATCAGAGAATCCAACCAAAATTCTAATCTATGAATTGAGGATGCCCAGCAAGTATGCATTCTATGTGGCCTGACAATGACACATAGTGTCAGTGGAGTATACACTCTACTAAAGGAAGAGGGATAAGTATTCCCTTACAAGGAGTCACAGGATTCAACTGAGAGAGTAACAACTGAGAGAGTCTTCTCACCTATGCTTATCTATCCATCTCTACTGACACAAGTCATTTAATGGTTATTGGTATATTCAGGTTTTCTGTTTCTTGAGTAGTCAATTTGTGAAAAGCATTTTTTAAGCCATCTACTTCATTTAAGTATTAAAGTAGGCTTAAGGGAACATGAGCAGGAACGTATAGTGTTTACTACAGAATGGAAAGGCCTTTTCTCTCTTAACCACTCTTTCATATTTTCCATTTCTTTATCTGCACTGCACTCTGGCAACTTCTTCAAATTTATCCGCAAATCACTAATTTTCCCTTCAGCCATTTCTACTTTGTAATTCAGTGAAAAATTCAGTGAACAAAGAGTGAACCCTAATGCAAACTACAGGTTTTGGGTAATAATGATGGGTCGATGTAGGTTCATCGATTTTAACAAATCCATACAACTGTGGTGTGGGATGCTGACAGTAGAGAGGGTTGCACAGGTTTGAGGACAGGGGAGACATGAGAACTTTTGTGATTTCTCTTCAATTTTGCTGCATCCAAAACCGCTCCAAAAAATACCTAATTGTTTTTTAAAAACTGAAAGAAGGAAGAGAATGAGGGAAGGATGGAAAAAGGGAGGATCAATTAATAGGGAAATGATCAAATTTTTGGCATATGAAATACATGAACCATGGAATATCATGATGTACAGTTTAAATAGTATATAGTGCATCTGTTGTAAGATGAAAAATTCTCCAAGTTTTATACTTAAGTGAAAATAAGCAAGTTGGGAGCCTACTGGGAAGTAGCTAAGGCCAGGTCACCTTTATCAGCCAAAAAGGAAGGGTTTGGCCCAGGCAACCGCAGTACGATGTGGTTCAAGATTCTGCCTGGGATTGGTGTCATGGCCAGGTGGCTTGGCCATCCCTGGCACAGCCATGGCACACATCCACAGGTTCAGGAACGGGGGCAAGGAAAAAAAGAGTTGCCTATTGACCATATCCGTGGAGTTTGATGCAAAGAGACAGGCGCATCTCTGGAGTTAATCATTACTATATGTCAAAGGGTTTGGAGAATATCCATTAAGGAAGTGTTTTCCTGATTGATTTAAAATAACTCAGTTATGTTCATCTACCCTTCTAGAAGGTGATGCAGTGCATTAATGTAGTGCATAATAAAAAAATTTAAAATAAGAAAGAGAATAAGCAAGTCACAGAGCAATATGTAAAGTATGGCCTTATTATAATTTTTAGAACTATGTGTTTATGGACCTATATGTGTGTGTGTGTGTGTGTGTATTTAGAACTGTGAGAAAAAACACATAAACTTTATAAACATTCCCACAGAAAATAAGTACAGTATGAAAAGGGAGATAAAGGTGAAATTTTTATAAATATACATCTTAATTTAAAAAATAATAAATGAGGGACACCTGGGTGGCTCAGTGGTTGAGCATCTGCCTTCAGGTAAGGGCAGGATCCCAGGGTCCAGGGATCAAGCCCCGTATTAGGCTCTCTGCAGGGAGCCCGCTTCTCCCTCTGCCTCTGTCTCTGTGTCTCTCATGAATAAACAAATAAAATCTTAAAAAAAAATAAAAGTAATAAATGAAATTCAGTGTGGCATGTACTACATTCACCATCTTTGTCTAGTTCCAAAACATTTTCATCACTCCAAAAGTATTTATTCATTATTAATGTCAGCATAAAATTTCTGTGAATCCCCGCAAAAGCAGTTAAGATCTCAGAGGGTGAAGGATGAGAGAGCACTCTAGAAAATCTTTGCCTTTCAAGTTGACTAGCTTCTCAAAGAGTTATCCCATCAACCTACAATGTCTCAATGCATAACCAGTGACACATACACCCAAAAAAGGAAAACAAAACAAAAAAATCCAAAATCACAAAAACAAAGTTTAAAAATTTAGATCTTTTTTAATATACGCATTTTCTAATAAAACATTTTAAAGTTACACGATACAACTGTTTTGTCACCAGTTCAGTAAAAGGTTCAGTAAAAGGTCAAATCAAAAGAGTATTTACAGAACTACCACTACCACTTCCTGCATCATTTGCTTTCCCTTGGTTTCTCCAAACCATATAATGAACCAGTCCAGCAGGACCATGAAGTTAAAATTAACCTGCTATTTTAGAAGACTAAGTCCAGGCATTAAGCATTCTTATAAATAACATCAAGAAACAACCAAAACACATCTACACAGTAAAAACTTTATTTTAGTAACATATGTTAACCTAAAATTCTTTACAAATTATATTCTTGGGCTTAGGAATGCTTCTCTACTTCTAAAACATGTGAAATACAGATGGCAAGGCTGCCTCAAATCTTTTTCTAGTATTAACCTATAAATAAATTTTAAAATAAAACGTCTTCTAATCTTCTAGTTATTCAATGTTCATTATGAACCAACTAAGTATAAGGCCTTTAGAAGGTACTAAAGAAAAAAAATTTTAAGTTAATAATAATTCGGGATCCCTGGGTGGCGCAGCGGTTTGGCGCCTGCCTTTGGCCCAGGGCGTGATCCCGGAGACCCGGGATCGAGTCCCACATCGGGCTCCCGGTGCATGGAGCCTGCTTCTCCCTCTGCTTGTGTCTCTGCCTCCCTCTCTCTCTCTCTGTAACTATCATAAATAAATAAAAAATAAAAAAAGCAGGCATCCTTAAAAAAAAAAAAAAAAAAAAGTTCCTGCTTAAAGGACCATCCAGTCTCTTAATGAGAGTTAAGAAAAACTGAGGCGAAATACAATTCAAAATAGAAGGTGCTAGGTACTACAGGAGAAATACAGTGTGATGGGAATTTGTAAGAGGGTTTAAGTAAATAGTTCCTAAGTGTCTACTAAGGGGCCCAGCGTCATTCTGAGTACTAATGATAGCAACAGTGAACTGCCTTCAAGAAATTTTACAGCCTGGGATGCCTGGGTTGCTCAACGGTTTCAGTGTCTGCCTTGGCTCAGGGCGTGATCCCAGAGTCCCAGGATCGAGTTCTGCACTGGGCTCCCTGCATGGAGCCTGCTTCTCCCTCTGCCTGTGTCTCTGCCTCTCTCTGTGTCTCTCATGAATAAATAAACAAAATCTGAAAAGAGGAAAGGAAGGAAAGGAAAGAAGGAAAGGAAAGGAAAGGAAAGGAAAGGAAAGGAAAGGAAAGGAAAGGAAAGGAAAGGAAAGGAAAGGAAAGGAAAGGAAAGGAAAGGAAAGGAAAGGAAAGGAAAGGAAAAAGAAATTAATTTTACAGCCTCGGGGCACCTGGGTGGCTCAGTGGTTGAGTGTCTATCTTTGGCTCAGGTCGTGATCCCAGGGTCCTGGGACTGAGTCACGCATCAGGCTCCCTGCCATGAGCCTGCTTCTCCCTCTGCCTTGCTCTCTGTGTCCCTCATGAATAAACAAAATCAAGAAAAAAGAAAAGAAAGAAAAGAAAAGAAAAGAAAAGAAAAGAAAAGAAAAGAAAAGAAAAGAAAAGAAAAGAAAAGAGGAAAGAAAAGAGGAAAGAAAAGAGGAAAGAAAAGAGGAAAGGGAAAGGAAAGGGAAAGGGAAAGGGAATTTTATAGTCCAGGGGCTCCTGGCTGGCCTAGTGGAGCATGTGGCTCCTGATACTGGGGTTGGGCACAGTTTTCTGCATTTACCTAGTATTTCTCACAGAGGAAACTGTGCATAAGCATGTGAACTTCCCATTATGCTAAAATCATTCCCTGATATATCAATCATATTAAAATAAATTCACATTCTCAAAATAAAGTGATATAGCAGAACTGAATATATTAGTACTTATGTCCACCAAAATACTCAAATTTCAATTCTTAGAGTGTTGAGGATGGGAAATAATTTGCTGTTTTCTCATGAACATTCTTAGAAAGCAATGACTGGATATTCTTAGACATTGCAATAAAGATTGCAAACCAAACAAAGATGGTCAATAAACTCATATTTTATAAGCAGTTAGCAGTATAACTACATTGCCATTAAGGAGACCAAAGTAAGTTACCCACAAGAACACTTTAACTTTTGTTGACCAAAAGAGTTAATATCAGGGATAACTATAATGATTAGCTATAGTAAGAAATCAACTACTCTTATCAGAATATCTGTCCTCTAAAAGCAATTTTATATGATTTCATCATGAAATATGGACAAAGGTAAATCCATTAATCCTCCAAATATGAACCATCTCCAAATTTTCTTTTTTTAAAGATTTTATTTATTTATTTGACAGAGAGAAAGAGAGAATAAGCAGGAGGGAGGGGCAGAGAGAAAAGCAGACTCCCAGTTGAGCAGGGAGCCCAACAAGGGACTTGATCCCAGGACACTGGGGATCATGACCTGAGCAGAAGGCAGACATTTAACCAACTGAACCACCCAGGCACCTCATCTTCTAATTTTTGAAAATGCTACTTACAACCTTTACTTAGCTTCTATGCTACTCCCAGCTATCTACTTTGGACATTTAAAGATAATGCCAGGACCAGCCTCCAATTTCTGAAGTTGACAGACATAGGAAGCAAAAGATATCTGAAGACAAGCCAGGCTTGATAAGAAGATGGCTCAGGGCAAATTATTTAACTACCCCAGAATTTTTACCAAATCAGAAGCAACATCAGAAATCAAGTTTCCCAAATCTATCTTTAATTATCATTGTCATACTTGATTCTCTCTTTGTACCAAACAAAACAGTTGATTGTGTTAGTGTAATGGCAAGAAATGGGGTTCTGGGGGATATTCTCCATTGCCACTTACTAGTTTCCTGATTGTGAGCATACTAAATATAAATAGCCTTTAAAAGGCTCAGTTTCCTCATCCATAAATTGAAGCTAATAATATTAAAGTGACTTTCCATTCATATGTTTTAAAAACGAAGGGAATTAAAGCAAATAAAGGACTTTAGCACAGTCTGGGACCTGCTAAGCAATTGATAAACATGAAAGTATTAACATGAACATCTGTATTCACTGGGGATACAAAATATCATCACTTTTCTATATTCCTTAGTTGCTCATTTATAACATGTCTCTTACACTGGCTGCCTACTTGTTTTTTAAAATGTCACCTTACAGGATGCCTGGGAGGCTAAGTGGTTCTGGCATCTGCCTTGGCTCAGGGTGTGATCCCAGAATCCCAGAATCCCAGGATCGAGTCCTCCACTGGGCTCCCTGCATGGAGCCTGCTTCTCCCTCGGACTGTGTCTCTGCCTCTCTCTGTGTCTCTCATGAATAAATAAATAAAATCTTTTTAAAAATTAAAAATTAAAAAAAAAAGTCACCTTCCTAGAAGTAGACTTTTGTTTGCACAAGTAAAATAACTTCTCCTAGCTTCCCTGAAATAAAGTTCAAGGGAAAGTTTACATATAAACCATGGCTCCTTTTCTCCATCTTGCTTCTTTCTGTTCTAAGTTCCAGGGCATGCTGAAGAACTAGAGCTGGTGCTGATTTGGTCTTCTGACAAACTTCACAGCTGTGCCTGAGTACTGGATTTGTAGTAAATCTGGGATATCTAAATCACACTCAGTGAGAATCGCTTTTATTATTTTTGCCCTAGTTATGTAGCCCTGATTGTATACCACTGAAAATTTTTTTTCCTTATCTACTTTCCTCTAAATTCCTGATTTGCTTATTTTGGTCTATAACCCAAAGCAATTATATACCTTAATACATGATCTCACTTATACATCAACTGCATTTAAACTTCAAAAATCATTCTTACACATAAACACCATTACTATTCTCAACATGAAAAGAGAAAATCTCATTATAGTATGAGCAAAGCTTAAGTGCTGAAGAAAATCTACAAAAAAGTAATTAAAACAAGAAAGCAGGTCCAGTCTAAGACCTCCTAAAATTGAAGTAACCTGATTTCCTATAGATCTGTCTCTTATCTTGTATGAAAAGTATTACTCTCACCAAACAAAAATACTACAGGTGAATTAAAAAGACTATGTTTAGTGGAGACTTACTATACTCACTATCACAACTATGGAAGATATCTATCTAACATATTTTTTAAATTATGTGACATGTGACTTCTCTTATTAATACATTTTAGTCTCCTGCCTCCAGCCCCCTAAGAAAAGCCCACCTTCTCTCCACTGAATTGCATATTTACTCCTTACTGTATCTTCATATCATCATAGTAGTAGTTAATAGTTTTTGAGGTGCTTACTATATGCCAAAAACTCTGCTAATAAGCACTTTAGGTGCATTCATTTGTTTAACCCAGAAACACCATGACATAAGTCTTTTACAGATGAGAAACCTGAGGCTTCAAGGGGTCAAAAAACTTGTCATAAATCACATACTTGGCAAATAAAATCAGAATGTGAACTCAGACATGTCAAGACTCCGAAACTTGTGCTTGTAATCACTTATATACTAGGAGATAATATTTTTCCCTAAATTCAACTTTGTATCTTTAGCAAGTCACTCATTGTCTGCTTTGTAACATTCAATAAATATATTCTGAAAGAGTAGTAAGTTTAGTTTAATTATTCAGATATTCAAAGTCGCCACTGGGAGAAATGAAATTCCCACTCTTTCTTAATGCAAACCACCAGTTTTCCCAACCAAACTATGATCACTGGGATCCACAGAATTTAAAACCTGGCAGTGGGGGAAAAAGGCTTCCCCCACTTTCAGGGGGAAGAAGAGAAGAGAGCTTAGGTTTTTTTCCCAATGTAAATAGTAATTTCTACTTGTTTTGATATCTCTATCTATACATATTATAAGCTCTTTGGCACGTTTATAAGTAAACATATTATAAGCTCTTTGGCACGTTTATAAGTAAACAACACAAATACACTTTAATGAGTAGTTATAAATAAAATGACAAAGAAGAAAAATGTGGTTCAAACAAGTATATAAAGTACCAGAATTTGCCAATTAAAAATTAAAACTATGTAAAGCAAAATGGGGACCATTTTGCCAATGTGAGAATAAGTTTATTCTTAATAAAGGCATTTATCAAAATATCAAATTGGTGACACTTTACGATTTGCTACATTAGATTTTCTAGTCAGACATGCTAAGGAATATTAGTATTTAGGCAGGTGGTGATTATAAATTACAGAATACTAACGAACTCAGAAACCCGAAATGATCTACTTTATGACAATTCCCAAATTATTGCATTATTATTATTGTATCTAGTTTAATTTGAAAAGATAGCTACAGTCCTTTTAAGATGCTGTGATAATCCTCTATCTGAGGAGACCTCAATAAAGTTACAGCATTCACAGTTTATCTTGATTCTGATACAATAATTTCATTATTTCTATATATCCAAAAGATCAAGCAGCAGGAACCCTCTTATATGCACTATATATTTTTAAAAACCAATAAGCGGTTCTAAAAGAGCATCCCATTCTAAAAAAAATAATAATAATCTTAAATATGATTTAGACAAAATCTTTACCTAAATCAGACTGCTAAATAGACAATATAAAGAGATCATGCAATATAATGGAAAGAGTATGATCTTTGGACAGAGATTACTTACATTCATATCCTGGCTTTATCAATTACTTTATCTGTACAAATTATTTAGCTTCTGTGACCCCCCCACCCCCAGTTCTCCTCTACAATGAAAAGAACACCATTTAACTTGCAAGGCTGTTCTAAAGAATAAAGATGTATGATCTGATACCACCTACCAACTGCTAAAGTTACCTACCCCAAATTCTCAGTCTCTTCCCTGTTATCAGAATACTGATTTTGGAGTAACAATGTAATGTGCCTCAAGTATCAGCTTCCCAGTCTCCCACACATCCTATGGTGGCCATGTGACTCATTTGTAACCAATGAGATGAAAGCATAAGGCTTATGAGCAAGGATTAAAGGAAATCCACTGTTTTCCTAATAAAAAAAACTAAAATGGGGAGAAAACAGCCATCTTGCCACTTCAAAGATAAAAAAGAAACAAAGAAGGAGCCTGATGGCATTGTGTAACTGCCACGAACCCTGGACTGCATATATCCAGATTTCTGTTACTAAAGAAAAAGTCCAATGTAATTAAGCCACCGCACTTGAGTTTCTGTTACATGCAGCTGAACACAATCCTAACAGAGTATATAAAAGCGCCCAGGAAAAGAATCCAACACCCAGAAGACCAGTAAAGGTAATTATTTCATAAAACTTCTCATTTAACAGAATGCATTAAATTATTCATCAGTAAAATAGTGTTAAATTATTCATCAGTAAAGTAATGAAACAGTGGGATGTCAACTAACACACATGCACGTGCACACACAGCCCAGTTATTAAAAACCAGGTTAGTATAATGCATTCACTAAGATAAAAATTCTAATAGCAGAGAATCAAAGAATGAATAGGTTTTTTTCTGAGTATACTTTGAAGATTTTATTTACTTATTTGAGAGAGAGAGTGAGCAAGGAAGTCAGTAAGACAGCACAAGCTAAGGGAAGAAGCAGAGAGGAAGAAGCAGATTCCCCACTGAGCAGGGAGCTTGATGTGGGGCTCGATCCCAGGACCCTGGGATCATGACCTGAGCTGACCAACTGAGCCACCCAGGTACCCCAAATATAAATTTGGATGCCTCGGTGGCTCAACGGTTGAGCATCTACCTTTGGCCCAGGACATGATCCCAGAGTTCCAGGATCAAGTCCTGCATCAGGCTCCCTGCATGGAGCCTGCTTCTCCCTCTGCCTATGTCTCTGCCTCTCTCTGTGTGTCTCTCATGAATAAATAAATAAAATCTTTAAAATATATATATATTTATACAAATAAATAAGTAAAGCATGGTATGTCAGAAAATGATAAACCCTAGAAGGGGAAAAAAGGTAGAAAAGGTGGACAGGAATATTGGGGGTTGAAAGAAGGGAAGATTGGAGCATTGCAACTGTAAACTGGACAAGCAAAATCTGAAGACAATGAAATTAACTGTGCAGATACCCAGGGAAATAAAACACCAGGCAGAAGAAACAGTAAAAGCAAAAGTCATAAGCCAGAACCATGCTTAGTTTACTCAAGGAGCAGCAAGAAGGCCTGCATAACTAAAGTCCAGGGCTTCAGGAGCAGGAGGGAGGAGTTAGAAGCAGTAGGTAAGATCAGAGAACTTACGCCAAAATGTGTAGTAGGGCCTTATTGGCTCTTGTAAGAACTTTAGCTTTTATTCTGAATAAGACGAACATTCACAGGACAGATATTAATAAGAGTAAAGACATGATCTGACATATTTTCAAAAGATCAGTCTGGCTGCTCTTTTGAAGAGAAATTACAGAAGCAAACTAGTTAGTAAGGTGGCTACAGTAATTCAGGTAAGTGATACCAGCAGCTCAGACCTGGGTGGAAGTGGTAGGTAGCAGTCAGATTCTAAGTATGTTTTGAAGGTAGCCAATAGTTCTCCAGATAGACTGGATATGGTAAGCAAATAAGAAATCAAGGGTGACTCCAACATTCTGAACATACAGAAGGAAGGAGCTTCTACAAGATGGAAAAGACTACAGGGAGAATAGTTGGGAGGGAAGAGGGGAATAGTGAGAAGTTTAATTTGGGGCAAATGTGCTTGAAATGTCTATTTGACATACAAGTAAAAACATCAAGTAAGCAGCTAGATATAGGAGTTCGGAATTTGGGAAAGAAATCTGGGTTACATACATATACTTAGGAGTTACCAGCATATAGACAGTAAATACAGACATAAGATTGAGATTATCAAAGGAATGAGTACAAACTGAGATCATATGAAATCTTCATCTTAGGTAGGACTATTGTATTGAGCAACATAGAGATCACTGAAGTCCTTGATAAGAAGTTTCCCTGGAATAACAAGGGCAAAATTCTGTTTAAAGGGGGCTGGAAACAGGATGTTTTCCAACAATATAAAAATACATACACAAAAGATTATTATTACAATTTTTACTGCAACATACTGGAAACTCTGTAAATGTCCATACATTGAAGGTCCATATACACTATGAAGTACTATACAGAACTGTAAAAACAAAAGAAATAAACAGCTCTATAAAATATAAAATGATTTTTGAGGTATATTGTTAAGCAAAAATAGCAAAATGCAAGAGTATTATATTATGCTACCTTTCTTGTAAGAAAGAAGAAATAAAAAATATGAATGTATATGCTAATTTTTTAGAAGAATACAGGAAGGATAAGCCAAAAACATTTGGCAGCCAGAAAGAACATAAAACAGTGAGAAATCTGCATTCAGAAGCTGGGGGCTAAGCTGTAAAGCACAGAGATCTCTGAAAACCTGTCAGTATTCAGATACTAAGCCCTCCTACCAAAAAAAAATGTCCTGACATCATCCTCAATATATTTGAAGCCAATGGTGAAATAAAATTAACTAAACAATAACAAAGTCCAGTCATAGGTCAAAGATAAATCAGATTGACTGAGAGTCCTGCTCTAGTTATGGGACAGAAATAGCAGCATGCCCCTCTCTGGAGGTGAATATTTATCTAGGTCTCTACTTTTATACAAAATGCCTAGCATACAACCAAAAATCAGGAGATTCCAAAGAAAATGTGACCTGCACTAAAAACTTCTCTCAGCTCCAAATTCATCCTTTTTGCCTGCTCTGTGAAAAAGGATCTGAGACCTTTAAGTATTTCTTCGTTTGCCAGCTGACACAATGTTAATTAAGCTTTATCAGGAGTCACTGGAGAGACTTTGCAGAAGCAAAGTTTTGTTCCTATGTTTCACTGGGCTTGCTCAGCAGACTCCTACAGTACACAGGATTTCTCCAGCACATGGTTCCTGCAGCAAAAGTAGCTTCTCCAACATCAAGTTACTACAGCATGTGCAGCTTATCCAATGCCCTGCCCCTGGGCTACAGGGTAGACAAGAGTACCCAGCAACCAGCACCTTCCCCAAACACTCTCCCTCTGGTGGTTTTATAGTAGAGTACCTTTAGTGAGACACATTCCTTTCCTCAGCAGGGCAGATTTCCAGCAATTTTGGAAGGTAGATTTCCAGAAAGTTCTTTCAGTGTGGCATCACAGCAATTTCTCTGCCATTCAAGTGAGTCATGACCATGCCCTTTCCAACAAAGTGTAGATGTCATTTGGGGGTTGGGGAGAGCAGTCTTCCTTGGATACTCTATTTCACTCAGTCTAGTAGTGTCTTCTCTATATTTCTGCTATTCCTAATTTCTCTTCTGACTAGCCACATTACTCTATTTTCTTGTTACAGTTAGAAATTCTTTATATTAAATGTTCTCTATTCAAATTACTATGTAGCTTCTCTCTCATGACTAGACTCAGACTGATACAGAAGCCAAATAAAAAAAAAATAAAAATAAATTTTTAAAAAAAACCTTAATGTAGAAAAGTAAAACTAATCCATGGTAGCAGAAGTTAAAAAAAAAAAAAAAAAAAGCTGCCTCTTGTTTGGGGGAACAGAGGAGGACTCAATAGAAAGAAGCATGAAAAAACTTTCTTAGATGATACAAATGTTCTATACCATGTTTGTGGTAATGGTTACACAGATATGTATAACTGCTAGAACTTATTAAACTAAACATTAATATCTTTGCATTTGATTCTTTATAAATCATACCTCAATTAAAAGGAAGATAAAAAGGAATCCAAGGTTCCATGCCTGATCAGGAAATGTATGATTCTACTGCTGGGAATATCATGTTGTTCCAAAATCCAAGAAAGTGCTCAAAATAATGACCAGTGCATGTAGCAAGGAACTACTCTGAAGTTGCTCCCACTAGGCAAACCAGGAACAATTTGAGCAACAAATAAATGATAGAAATAGATCATAACCCACTAAATAAAGAAGGAACCCATGAGTTCATATTATTAATTAAGGAATGGAAGACAAAGGCTTGGCTGGCTCCTCCATATGAGAATATTGTGAAATAATAGAAGATATATATATTAGTCTCTGCTCCCAGTTTCTAGCACAGAGCTTCTAAAACCAGTATAATTTCCTAAGTGATACAACACTAGGAACATCTCTTATTCTAATATATGTCTTAGACCTATCACTGACACAGGGCTCCTAACCCTTGTAAATTCCTAAATAATAACAGTACTAGGCATGCATCTTCTGTTGTAATGAGACAACTTTGGGTGGGCTCCTGGATGGGCTCCCGGATGACTCTAAGATGGGAGCTGGTCACCAGAAAGACCAAACCAGGCTGAGAAGCCTATAATTTTCACCTTTATCCCACATCCTCCAAAGAGAGCACAAGGTATAAAAAAGTAAATAATTGATCATGCCTACATGAAGAAGCCTCTATAAAATCCCAATAGCATGGGGTTCAGGGAATTTCCTGGCTGGCAAATACACCATACAGGAAGGTAGCAAACACACCACACCAGGCCAGAAGCTCCTGCACTTGGGACCCTTTTAGACCTCACCCTATGTATTTCTTCATCTGGCTCTTCATCTGTACCCTTTATCATGACCTTTAATAAGCTGGTAAATGTGTCTCCCTGAGTTCTATGAACCACTCTAGTGGTTCATAGAACCACTCTACTCTGATTCAAATTAACTGAATCAAAGGTGTGTGTGTGGGGGGGGGGGGGGTATTGGAACCTCTAATTTACAGCCCATTGATCAGAAGCACAAGTGATAACCTGAACTTGAGACTGGCATCTGAAGTTGGGGTAAGGTGGAGCAGTCTGGTAAAACTGAGCACTTACCTGTGAGATTTGACACTATGTTTGGGTAAATAATGTCAGAATTAAATTGTAGGACACTCAGCTGGTGTCAGAGAGTTACTATGTAAGTAAAATGGCTTTTTCCCTACTCAAGAAGAAAAAAAAAAAAAAAACCTGAGTTTTTCCAATTTAAATATCAGCTAATACACAGACAAAATAGTTAAGCTAGGGATGCCTGGGTAGCTCAGCGGTTGAGCACCTGCCCCTGGCTCAGGGCATGATCCGCAGTCTCAGGATTGAGTCCCACATCGGGCTCCCTGCCTGGAGCCTGCTTCTGCCTCTGCCTATTTCTCTGCCTTTCTCTCTGTGTCTTTCATGAATAAATAAATAAAATATTTAAAAAAAAAAAAAAAAAGCTAAGCTAGAGAATCATCATTCTTCAGTCATCCTAGTAATAATTCCAATGAATATTATTTTTTAAGATTCTATTTATTTATTTTTAGAGGAGAGACAGAGAGAGTCATGCATGCACTCTCTCACACAAGGGGAGGGGAAGAGAGAAAGGAGAGAATCCCAAGCAGACTCCTTGCTGAGTCGAGATCACGACCTCAGCCAAAACCAAGAGTCAGACACTCAACAACTAAGCCACCCAGGAGACTCTAATTCCACTGAGAATTATTAACAATACTAAAATGAGTAGGTAAAAGTGTGATTTACATATAGTTCACACTTGAACCACATAGGTCTGAATTGCATGGGTCCACTTACATGGAATTTTTTTTTATGCAGTCCAGTACTATGTATATAGTTTCTCTTATGATTTTCCTTTTTTAAAATTATTTTTAATTTTTATAACATTTTTATTTGAGTATGGTTGACACACAATGTTACATTCCTTTCAGGTGTACAACACAGTGACTCAACTTCTCTATATGTTATGGAATGCTCACCACAATGTAACTACCATCTGTCACCATACAACACTATTATAATATCACTGATTATATTCCCTATACTATACCCTTTATTCCCATGACATATTCATTGCCTTACGATTTTCTTAATATCATATTCTCTTCTCTAGCTTACCTTACTGTAAGGATACAGTACATAATAATACAGCATACAAAATATGTTTTAATTGACTTCATGTTATTGGTAAGCCTTCTAGTCACAGGCTGTTACTAGTCAAGTTTTTGGAGAGTCAAAAAGTTATACTCAGATTTTCCCCAAAACAAATTATACCTGGATTTTCTACTGTATGAAGGGCTCAGCACCTCCAACCCCTGCACCATCCAAGGGTCATCTACAAATTCAAAATATCTTCCAACAAATTATTATATACCACAAAAAGAAAATAGTAACTTTGCAGTGGAGAAAACTGGTGACACCACTTTAACCAAGTGATCAGAGTTATTAACACGACCAATAATGGATCAAATCAGAATTATGTGCATGCACCAAAACACACATCATTTATATAGTATTCTTGCCCCAAAAATAAAAAACTCAAGGAAATAGGGATGCCTGAGTGGCTCAGCAGTTGAGCGGCTGCCTTCAGCTCAGGTTATGAGCCCAGGATCCCAGATCCTGCGAGGAGCCTGCTTCTCCCTCTGCCTGTGTCTCTGCCTCTCTCTCTCTCTTTCTGTCTCTCATGAATAAACAAATAAATCTTAAAAAAAAAAAAACTCAAGGAAACAGACAAACCAAGCCAAGACATAGTGTACTAGTGTACAAAATAACTAGCTGTACTCTTTCAATATCAATGCCAAGAAACAAGAGAGGCTGAGCAATTGCTCTAGATTAAAGATTAAATTCACAACAATCCTGGAATGAATATTAGAATGAATCCTAGACTTGGGGGAGTACAGTGTGCAAAATGTTATGTGGACATATTAGAAAAGAGATAAAATTTAAACACAGACTGTGGGTGAAATAATATGCCAATATTAAACATTTATAAATATTTATAAATATGTATATTAAATAAATATTTTCAGATTTTGATAATTCCAAGAGATGTAGGAGAATGTCCTTAGAAAACAAACACCACAGGGGATCCCTCAGCGGCTCAGTGGTTTAGCACCTGCCTTTGGCCCAGGGCATGATCCTGGAGTCCTGAGATCGAGTCCCATGTCAGGCTCCCTGCAGTGGGGCCTGCTTCTCCCTCGGTCTGTGTCTCTGCCTCTGTGTGTGTGTGTCTCTCATGAATAAATAAATAAAATCTTATTTTTTAAAAAAGAAAACAAACATCATAGTATTTATTTATTTATTTATTTATTTATTTATTTATTTATTTATTTTTGAGGCAGGGGGCAAAGCCCAACACAGGGCTCAAT
The DNA here is from genome assembly GCF_003254725.2 of Canis lupus dingo. Taxonomy (NCBI): domain Eukaryota; kingdom Metazoa; phylum Chordata; class Mammalia; order Carnivora; family Canidae; genus Canis; species Canis lupus. The sequence goes on from NC_064251.1 coordinate 15,468,807, forward strand.
CTCCCAACCCTGAGATCACTACCTGAGCGAAAACCCGGGGTCAGATGCTTAACCCAGTGCACTACCCAGGTTCCCTAACACGATAGAATTTAGATGCAAACACATGAACACTGCAACCTACTCTCAAATTATTCAGAAAATACATAGAGGGGCACCTGGGTGGCTCAGGTGGTTAAGCCAATATCGGTCTTCAGCTCAGGTCATGATCCCAGGGTCCTGGGATTGAGCCCCTCTCCTCCTACCCCTATCCCTTGCGCATGCACTCTCTCTCTCTTTCTCTCTCTCAAATAAATAAATAAATAAATAAATCTTTAAAAAAAAGAAAATACATAATAGAATAGTAATGCACATGTTAGCAATTGGTGAATCTGCACGATGGAAATTCTTTTTCCTCCCAACTTTCACTGTATGTTTTAATTTCAAAATAAAAAATTGAAAAAAAAAAAGAACGGGAGGTGAAAAATGGAACAGTATTATAGACAACTCTTGAAGGGTTTGCTACAAAATGGAACAGAGAAATTAGGTGGTAGCTGGAGGAAAAACTAAGGTCAAGAAAACTTTTTTTTAATAAAGATTTTATTTATTTAATCATGAGACACAAAGAGAGGGGCAGAGACATAGGCAAAGGGAGAAGCAGGCTCCCTGCAGAGAGCCTGATGCAGGACTCAATCCCAGGACCCCAGGATGGCAACCTGAGCCAAAGGCAGATCAACCACTGAGCCACCAAGGTGTCCCAACAAAACTTTTTTTTAACATGAGAGAAATAATATGTTTGAATGCTGATGGGAATCAATCAGTCAGAGAAGAAAAACTGAAGGAGGAGAAAATAATCGAGGCAATGTTCTTGAGTAGGCAAAATTGGATATGATCTAGTACACGAATAGAGAAACTGCCTTCAGACAGAAGTAGGCACAGTTCTACAGTAACTAAGAATATGTGAATACTTATGCTGATAAATGAGTAAATATGACTGGAATTCTTGAGAAGTTCTCCTCAACTTTTTCAATTACAGTAGGAAGAAAAGTCATTAGCTGAGAAAAAGAATGGAAGTATTAGAAATGAGATGCGAAAGGGAAAAAAAGAGGGAAAAAATATAAAATAATCATCCATGCATTCTCCCTCCTACTAGACTAAGGATATATAACATGATTTCCTAGAAGCATGAGGGTTCTATTTGAGGTTTATGGTCATGAATTTCAAATGAAACCAATCAGCAAAATTGTATGTTTTTCACTAACCACATTCAGCTTCATGGGTGCAGGCATGGAACAGGCAGAAATGGATTTAACTAGGAATGTGGTTTTGGCACAGCAAGGACAACTAATCAATAAAGTAGAAATGATGTCAAAGGTATGTACAAGGGAAAACTAAGATTATGAGTGATTTGAATAAGGAAAGGAAAGAGGTTATCAAGCCCTTGAGACAATGAAATAGTGATAGAATCAATAGATTAGAGTTCCTAATGGGGTTAATGAATTATTGGGAGTCGGGGTACTAAGGGGAAAAAGATTTGGAAAGAGCAAGTGGTGATCAGAGAGTGGGACTGAAAATTAAAATTATGGGGAGGTTGTAATTATGTCAAGATCTAGGGTATAGCTTTGGTAATGAAAGATTTAGGTTAGGTGGAAGACAAGATCAATGAAGGTGATTCAAAGAACTGAAATTCAAAGAACTGAAAGATCTGAATGTTGAAAAAATATCTACATGATTGAAATCACCAAGAACTGAGATCAGACATAGTATTGGTGAGAGAAAAGGGAAGTATAAACAAAAAAGTAAAAAGAAGGAAGGAATCCTGTGAAATAAAGAATTTGGCTGGCTTTTGTTCCTGGTTCCAGGGAGTCTCTAAATCCTAGGAATTTCCTGAATGACAGGAGTGTCATTGGAGATGACTCATGGCGGGCCCCTAAACACTTTATGCTAATAAAATGACTCAGGATGGGGGTTGCCTACACCAAAGAGACCAACCATGTAATCAGAGGGTTAGGGCTTTGAGCCACAATATCACAGCCTTCCTTCCAGTGAGGAGAAGGGGGCTGGAGACTGAGTTTAATCAGTGACCAATGAATCAATCAATCATGCCTATATACCAAAACCCCAATAAAAACCCTAGACACCAAAGTCTGGGTGAGCTTCAGGGTTAGCAATACTCTGTGTACCGCAAATACACTGATGTGCCAGGAGGAGGATGACATATCCCGATTCCTAAGGGGGAAGACACCAAAAGCTGCACATTTGACAGACCTTACCCTATGTGCCCCTTCTTTTGGCTGGTTCTGTTTTGTATCTTTTTTGCCACAGTAAAACTGTGTAAGTGTAGCACTTTCCCAAGTTGTATAGCTATTCTAGATTATAGAACCTGACAGAGGTAGCACGAACTCCCACATCTGCAGCCAGTTGGTTACAAGTGAGAGTGATTCTGGGAACCCCCTAGCCTGCAACTGGTGTCTAAAGTGAAAATTGTCCTGTGGAGGAGGACTGTGCCCTTAATATGTGAAGTTTGGTCTAATCTTAGGTAGTAACCATCAAAAGTCATTGTAGGGGATGAACCAGGAAATAAAGTCAACAGCAATAGAGGTTGTAGTAAAAAGAATGTGATGACATGAATTTCAAAACCAGAAAATTTTAGGAAGAGAGGAGAATGATTTCAATACAGAAAGGGGAAAATGAAAAGAGTATCTATCTCCACCTCCAGTGGTATGAGGGTTATGAGAAGAAAAAAAGGGTTATGAGAAGAAAAAAAGAGCATCACTTGAGATGGCAGAAAGAGTAATAATGTCCTCAGAAAAGATAAAATTCCCAACACACTACAAATTTTAGAGGCTATGAGAATAAGAAGGACTAAGTGAAAGAAATTCACAAAAATGGGAGTATCCAGTGACTGAGAACAACCAAGTGAGAGTATTATCCTGAAAGTCAAAGAGTTCAAGGAAGAGAGTGTAATCAATTGTATCAAACAATACTGATAGATCAAGCAAGAGAAACTAAGAAACTACCAACAGATTAAGCAATATGAAAGTCACTGATGACCATAACAAGAAGTTTCAGTGAAAAAGTGGGAGAGGAAGCCTGGTTGGAATGGGTTCAAAGAGAGTAGAGCTCTGACTTTCCAACACTCTGGAAATCAACTAAAGGCATACAATAAACTAAGAAATGGTTATTTAAGCAAACTAGGCCACATTGGGTAAGAACGATGTAAACCTGTGGCATTTTTGCCTGGGGCTACTCTCATTCTCCTAATCCTGCCCTCCACAAATAGCAGCATGGTAGAGTAGGCCATGAAAAACCAGGAGCTTTGCTGCTGGTGCCAAACAGGACTCAATTTTTTGCACTGTGAATTAAAGTAGCCATCTCAGTGGTAGGTGAACAGAGGCAGTTGTCAGATCTCCTAGCCTGAGGCTGTAGCACTGTTTGGAGCAAGAAATAAACTAATGGACTACCTAGGGATTTAACAGGAAGTTCCAAGTAGTGATAACAGCCATAAGAAGATGATCATCTATTCTCATGCCCCAATTAATCATTTTTTTAATTGTATCAAGACAATTCATTGGGGAAAAAGGATAGTCTTTTCAAGAAATGGTATTGGGGCAACTGGATATCCATATGTAGAAAAAAACAAACTTAGACCATTACCTTATACCATATCCAAAAATTAACTCAAAATGGATCACAAATCCAGAAATTCCACTCCTAGTGATCTATCAAGAAGAAATTAAAATACATATCCACACCAAGGCTTGCACATGAATGATTATAGCAGTATTATTCATTAAAACCTAAAACTAAAAATAAAACTAGAAATAATCCAAATGTGTGAATTTGTATGCCCATACAATGAAATAATATTCACCAATAAAAAGGAATGAAATACTGACATACTCAACATGGATTAACCTCAAAAACATTATGTTAAGTGAAAGAAGACAGAAGCAAAAGACTGCATATTATAAAACAATACTACATACTTATGATTTCTTTTATATGAATGTCCAAAGCCAATTTATAGAAAGAAAAGCAGATGAATGGTTGCCTAAGGCTAGCATTAGGAATGGAGAGTGAATGCAAATGTGCTCAAAGGAATTTGGGGGAGTGATGAAAATATTGTGAAACTGGACTGTGGTGATGACTGCACAATTCCCTATCATCCATCATTCAATTGTACTGTTACCATAGGTAAATTCTGAAATTTGTACATTATACCTCAATAAAGCTATAAAAAAAAAAAGTGAGTTGGATACGGTAAACACAGATAACTGTTTTACAGAGTCTAGTATAAATGATAAAAGAAATGGGGTAGTAGACAAAAGTTAGTGAGGTTAAGAGAGTGTTTCTTTGAAATGAAAAAAATTACAATATGCTCTTATGCTATTGACAGTGATCCAGAAAAGGAAAAACAGGTTAGAATTACAGGAAGAATGTCCTTGAGAAGGTAAGAAGGGGTGGGCTCAAAGGAACAATTGGTGCGAATGACCTTCAATAGAAGTTAATTTACAATACCAGTTACTTTACCATAACTGGTAAAGATGCAGGCGTTAGGAAGACTTTCTATTTTCTTAATGAAATAGAAAAGAAGGTCACCAGCTGAAAGAGAGGATGCAAAGGGAAATGTTGAAGATTTGCATGCAAGGAAAAGATATAATCATCTAAGCAAATGGAAGGTTGGAAAAACTAGAATCATCAAGTAGGATAGCTTAGCAGCACTAAGTAATGAATTTTAAAGTCCCTGGGTACTAACTAAGAATTTAAAGTCAACATAGTTGTTCTGCTCCAGCCATATACAGCTAAAAGTGCACAGGTATAAAAAAAGTAGAGCTGGTTTTAACCAGGATTAGGTTTTGCTAGGCAAGAACAACAAAGGGAGAGGGTTGTTAAGGGGGTTGAGTATAGATGCAGAAGAGCAACTACAATGAGAATTCACCAAGTCAGAAAAGAAACTGAAAACATGTATGCGCTGAGGGACAGTGAAAAGGGAATTCACCAAGTCAGAAAAGGAACTGAGGACATATATGTATCAAGGAAAAGTGAAAAGATGGTAAATTAAAAGGCTCCAGTGAAGTCAAAGATTTAAGGTTGTTGGGTACTTAAAAGTGAACCAGAAAAATTGGAAGTGGTAGTTGGAGAGTAAAATGCCAGAAATTACATTATAGAAAGCTGTAGCTATTGGTAATAACAATTTATGAAACAGTAACACTCAATCCTGGCCACACATGAAAGTCACCTTGGAAAACTGTTAAAAATAACATACCAAGCTACAGCTCAGATTAACCAAATCAGAATCTCTGAGAGTGAATCCTAGGCCCCTGTAGTTTCTCAAAGCTCCCCCAGTTAATGCAGATATACTGAGGGTTTAAAAACATCTGTACAGGGCAGCCCCCCGTGGCTCAGCGGTTTAGTACCGCCTTCAGCCTGGAGTGGGATCCTGGGGTCCCACATCGGGCTCCCTGCATGGAGCCTGCTTCTCCCTCTGCCTGTGTCTCTGCCTCTCTCTATATATGTTTCTCATGCATGAATAAATAAAATCTTTTTTAAAAATTAAAAAATAAAACCATCTGCATAGGATATGCCATAGAAATGAATGGCTGACAGGATGCCTGTGTGGCTTAGTGGTTGAGTGTCTGCCTTTGGCTCAGATTGTGATCCCAGGGTCCTAGGATCATGTCCCACATTGGGAGCCTCACAGGGAGCCTGCTTCTCTCTCTAATGTCTCTGGCTCTCTCTCTGTGTCTCTCATGAATAAATAAATAAAATCTAGAAAAAAAGAAAGAAAGGAATGAATGGCTGAGGTAAAGTAAAGGACAAGATCAGCAGAGGAGGGCAGCCCTAGTGGCCCAGCGGTTTAGCGCTGCCTTCAGCCAGGGGTGTGATCCTAGAGACCAGGATAGGATGAGTCCCAAGTCAGGCTCCCTGCATGGAGCCTGCTTCTCCCTCTATCTGTGTCTCTGCCTCTCTCTCTCTCTCTCTCTGTCTCTCTCTCTCATGAATAAATAAAATCTTTAAAAAAAAAAAAAAAAAAAAAAACAAACAAAGATCAGCAGAGGAGAGGAAGTAAAGAGGCCACAACCACAATACCAGAAGGATCATCTGTGTGGATACTATAATCACCAACAATCATAACTGGAGTAGTTGGAGAGTACCAAAGCTGCAGCTAGAGAAAGCAAAGAGAACACTTAACCCATGTCAATAGGAGGAGCCACCACTTAAGAACTCCACAGGGAAGCAACACCCTCAGGGGAGAGGTAAATTTACTCATAGTAAGAAGGTAGTCCTGTTTAGAGAACAGGTTAAAGATAAAGGGAATTTTGCAGAAGGACAAGATCAGAATTTTGCAGACTAACCAAGAACTCCAGAAGGCACAGAAAAGGGTTCAATGATCATAAGGGGTGAAAACTGGGATCATACAAGAGAAACAAAGGAAAGAAAAGGTCCAGACAAAACTACTGGAGGAGAATAAGGCCAGGAAATCTCAGAACACAAGCACCATATTTTTGAACACTACACAAAAACAACCACAGGAAAAGCTCTATGAAGTTAGAAAGGGCTTTCCTGAATCTAGCCACTTTGTAAAAGATTTTTTAAAATTAATTTCAAATAAAAATGAGTCACAGAAAGTATTAAGGTCAATTCCATATACTAATTACAAGAGAGAATAACGGGCAGAATAACATCCCTACAGACAAGGAAAGCATGCCAGAAAGACATGCCCACATAACAGATCAGAACTGTAACGTGCTATTTCAAAATGAACTAAAGACCTTAAGAGAATGATACAAGATATGAAAGAACAACAGATGTAAGAACTATAAAAATTCTAAATAATTAAAAACAAAAGGAAAGAATCATTCCAGAAATAAAGACAAGAGTGAATAAAAACAGATAGCCCCTTATCAAAAATACAAAGTAAAAAAAGGAGAAAGTTTTAAAACCCAAAGAGATCAAAAAGGTTTGAGAAAAATTGACAACTATTGAAAATAGGCAAAGATTGAACATAGTCATAGGAACCCATGAAGAAAAATCGAAGCAAAGACCAGAATAATAACAATAGTAATTCAAAAAAAATTTCCTGAAATAAATATTTGAAACTACATTTTGAAAGAGCACAGTATGTACCTGGAAAAATCAACTCAGAATGACCTATTTTACTATACTATTATTAAACATTAAAGAGTAAGAAAAAAGTGAGGAGGGGAAACTGGGGTCAGAAAGGGGGAAATACAGAACTATAGACAGGAGTCTGGGATGTGATATGAACCGGCAGTACTGGGTTTCCCAGGATATAAAAGGGTTAAAATGCACAATAAGATTAGATCTGATAATCTCAGTGTACATAAGGGTGGCAAGACTATTTGTGTAGGAGATGAAGAACATGTTTATTATAAAGAAAGTAGAATCAGACTGGCATCAGACTTATCTACTGCACAAGCTTGAAAATGATGGTGTATAGGTTACATAGTAGGAAAAAAAGGGTGGGAGGATGATGATCCAACAACACTACTCAGCCTAGATAAAAGACAGACATTTTCACTCAAGAAAGGATTTAGTAATTGTGCCACATCCACTGAGGCACAAATGCTTTTCTGGCATCTATTAAGATAGTCATGTGTTTCTTTTTTTCCAGTCTCTACCTCTCCCAAAGTTGTGGCTGGCAATACAGAAATGGCCAAATCCAAGAACATCATATACAACCAGTCCTAGAAAGCTTCAAGAAACTTAGATCCCAAGGAATGCATACTTTGCCAACAAGCACAAAAGGCCTCAAAAAGATTTAGGGCAATATTTCCAAACAATGAGTGCCAATACAGAGGCCACAAGTGTTCATTAAGCTCAAAGTAATCAAATACAAGATCTTAAAAGATGCCAGCCCTAAAGTTGGACAGGCTTACCTTTTATCATCCAACCCAGTCTCAGGAAGTTTACATATTTCCGTAGTGTCAAAGGTACCAGGCTTTAGCAACCAAAATCCTATAGTCAGGCCTAAGTCAAAGCTGAGGCCCAGACCCCACAAAGTACCCCCAAAGACTCTGGAAAAAAGGTTTCTATCAACTTTGAGGGTCAAAGAACTGTATAAAATGTGGACTACTGTCCACATGGGAAGGCATCTCTCTATGCTATTTTGTATAAATACAATACAGAGTCTCCTAACTCATCCCAAAAGAGAGAGGTAATCATAATGGTTTTGATCTGGTAACTTTAATATTGTAATTATGTTAATATTTAACTGTCCTTGCCTTCCTGAAATGAGTCCTGATGTATTATCTTTTAAATACACTACTAGTTTTATCTTGCTAATATTTTATTTAGAATGTTTGCTTCTCTGGAGTGCCCGGTGGCTCAGTCAGTTAAGCATCCAACTCTTGATTTCGACTCATGTTGAGATCTCAGGGTCATGGTATTGAGTCCTGCATCGAGCTCCATGCTCAGCAGGGAGTCTGCTGGAGATTCTCTCTCTTCCTCTATCCCTCCTCCCATCTGCACATGCTCTCTCTCTCTAAAATAAACAAATAAATCTTTAAAAAAAAAAAAAAAAAGAACGTTTGCTTCTCTGGTCATAAGTAAGAGTGGACTGTTCATAGTGGCTCCAAAAAAAGAAAGAAAAAAGGCAAACAATCTTAATGTCCATCCGTTGTGGAACAACAGAATAAATTATGGTGTAGTATGCTTTGGAATGTTATCCAGCTTTTTAAAATTAGAGTTCCATTTACTAAACTGGAGACATGCCATGATACATTCTTAAAAGAATAAAGCAAATTACAAAAAGCCTGTATATGTGTGTGTATATATACTTACATGTTTTTGAGCAACAAAAAGATGCTGAAAAACATTCAGTGTTGGTTAACACTGGCTACTCCAGGAAGAAAACTGGAGAAGGGAAAGACCTGAGAGGAAAGGAAAATACTAACTTTTCCTTTATTCACCTCTAGTTTGTTCAGTTTCATGGTTGCAAACAGAGTATTACTTTTATAACTTTTTATAAAGGTAGAACAGGGGAGGAGAATAGTTATTTATTAAAAGTAATGACAATAAACAGTAGTTGATAACTAAAAAATAACTACCTTTAATACATCCAAAGACAAAATTAGAATTAAATTATGTAAAGCAAGGAGAGGAATTGTTATGAAGTTCATTTATTTAAAAATAGAAAATAATCCAATCTGGAACTAAAGTTGCATATAAGTGGTCTTTCTCAAGTGTGTTAAGCAAGATGTCTTCAGGTTGAACTAGTTTTTATTTTATAGCTAGCGCAAACTTATCAGGTCATGGATATTTTGACAGCTAAGGATAAAACTAAGAGAAAGGAAGCCAAAGAAAAATATTCAATGAAAACTGTATGCATGATACACCAATTAGCAAAAATGGGCAAAATGGTACTGAAGTAATTGAAACTCAGGGGAAAAAATGAGATTTTGAATTGTTAACTAGTTATCTATGCTAAAGTAAAAGGAGTAAACTTTTTCTAATGTATTATTTTACACTATAAATAGACAAATCCTTTTTATTAAAGAAAGCAAACTGCCTTAACTGATTGTCACATACAAATCTTTAAAAAAGAAAAATTACAAAAAGCTATCAACATGTAGCATGGGTGATGGGGAGATAAAGTTATCATAGAAAATTCCAAAAAAAAAAAAAAGGAAAGGAAAAAAGAAAATTCCAGTTACAAGGCAGCCCAGATGGCTCAGCGGTTTAGCACTGCCTTCATCCCAGGGCCTGATCCTGAAGACCCAGGATCAAGTCCTATGTCAGGCTCCCTGCATGGAGCCTGCTTCTCCCTCTGCCTGTGTCTCTGCCTCTCTCTCTCTCTCTCTCTCTGTCCCTCATGAATAAATAAATAAAATCTTTTAAAAAAAGAGAAAATTCCAGTTATAGACAAAAGTAAGAAAGGCTTATAAAAATTGACGTTTCTGCAATCAAACAGAAAAGAACTGTCAAAGGGCTCACAGTCTCAAGAAATGCCGTGGTTTGCTATTTTGGGGGGAGATCAAAAACTGATTTTTTGCCAAGTTTGTAGTGCTTAAAGGGAAATAGCCCAAAAAGGTATGCATACCAGAAGTCTGCCCAACAGTATCTCACTTCTAGGTGTCTTTATTTTTAAGTTTACAGTTATTTAAGAACTCTTTCTCTCAACTCTCCTCAAATCTTTCATAAGAGAAAATTTCAGGATATAAAATAAATCAGTAGCTGAATTACCATGGGTCTTTTAAATGCCTTGCCAGGCTGAATAAGAGAGTAAGACAAGATAACAAAGAAAAGCTGGACTGACAATGCTAGTAAAGAACTGAAGGGAGGAGTTGGATGAAGCATGCATCAAAAAAGAGCAATCCAGGATGATTTCCATGGCTTAATAAAAATTACCATTCCAGGCAGCGTGGGTGGCTCAGCGGTTTAGCGCTGCCTTCGGCCCAGGGTGTGATCCCACGTTGGACTCCCTGCATGGAGCCTGCTTCTCCCTCTGCCTCTGTCTCTGCCCCCCCCCCCTCTCTCTCTCTCATGAATCAATTTAAAAAAATAATAACCATTCCTTAAATACTGGACATTGTCCTAAGGATTTTCAATGACATTATTTTACTCTCTCATCATCAAAACCCTGCAAGATAGATTTCAGACCTTCATATACCTAATGAGTGAGTGACAGAGTGATAATTTGAATCTGTTTTCATGATTCAAAAACTCACAAATTCATGTTCTTTCTACTATAAAATTGGTCTCATGATTGTAGAATTTCAAAAGCTTCTTACAACTAAACAACTGTATTATCATTCTATCATAAAGAAATGTGTGAGGTGCCTAGGTGGCTCAGTTGGTTAAGCATGTGACTCCTGATTTTGGCTCAGGTCATGATCTCAGAGTCATGAGACCAAGACCCACCTCAACGTCTGCATTGAGCATGGAACCTGCTTAAGATTCTCTCTCTCCCTCTGCCCCTCCCCCCTAAAAATAAAATAAAGGAATATCTGATAACTTCCAAAGAAGTCTTTCTCCCTCTTCAGAGCTCTAAAAAGAAAGAGCTAAGATTCTCTGATGCTAAAACAGGATTTTTTATGTAGCAAATCTTTACTCACATGTCTAATGAAACCAGCTACCTCCATTCACCCTAATTCCCAATCCAAGGGAGCCCAAAAGAATTCCTTGGAATTGGAACAAAAATAGACTTGTAGAGTAATAATACCCATCAAGCTTCCATAACCTGACTAGCTTTGCCCTATCAAATTTCAGGAATTAAAGCTAAACATTGTGGAACCCCCACAACCCAAGTTTGCAAAGGGCTTAAGAAAAGACTTCCTTCATTGAGACAGAAGGAATTTACCAAGATCTGAGGCATCCTCCATGACTAAAATGATTAAATCACAATGTCTACATATCCAGTACCATTTCCAAGGTTGTTTTTTCGTTTTAAGATTTTATTTATTTATTCATGAGAGACACAGTGAGAGGCAGAGACATAGGCATAGGGAGAAGCAGGTTCCCTGTAGGGAGCCTGATGCAGAACTTGATCCCAGGACCCTAGGATCACGACCTGAGCTAAAGGCAGATGCTCAACTGCTGAGCCACCCAGATGCCCACCCATTTTCAAGTTTAGTAACTAACTAGTCTACTTACAATCCACAGGTGGGGTATCCATGCAATAAAAAAAGTGGTGCCATATTTCTTCATGTTGTCAATCTCTATAATCGGATGTCATTTGATATAATCAGATATGATAGTCCAAGTATGGTATTACAGACAAGGAAATAAGCATGGCTATCTAATCCAAAGAGATCTGTTTGGAGTAAATAAGTTTTCCATTATTATCGTGTGTGTATGTGTGTGTCTATGTATTGCTTTATGAATTTTAGGTCTGCAATACTTTTGATATTTATAAAAAGGAATGTTTAAATCACTGTCTTTTCATAATACCTTTGCCACCCAATGAAAACAGTAAAACTAAACTTTAATACACTGGAGTCTTTTTTTTTTAACTATATTTTGCCCAGGTTAGAATGAATATTAGGACACAGAATTCTGAATTATACTATTAGCTTTTATTTAAGGAAGAATATGAAATGTCCACTTTCAATTGAAAGACTACAGTAGTCAAACTCCTTATACATAGTAGTCAACAAATATTTAAGTGAATAATTTAATGTGCAAAAATCCCCCAATTTTTCCAATGTACCTAATCTAACTCAGCTCATATGCCTTAAACACAAGGTATATGTATAACAAATTAATATAAAAAATCAAGTTTTTCATAGAACAACCTTTATTAATACAAAATATGCATATAAGAGAGACTGGGGCAAACAAAGAAAAATATTCTTCTATGCTGTGCTTCAAAACTCTTTACTTGGGTTCCTCTTCTCAGGAATAGGATCAATTAATATGCTTTGTTAGAAACTTCTTCAGAGTTAGACATTATACAGTTGTAACACGAAGACCCAATAGGAGACTGTCAGATAAATCCTTACTAAGGCAAAGTAGCCAATGTTTTCTCAGTCGATAGAAGCAATTATGCCCTGCGAGAGACTTCAACAGACATAGTTGGTCTATCTCCAACTTATGACATTCAATGACCATTTATAAAATACCTAAGGACTGGTAACTATCTGTAAAGGGCTAGCCAGTCAATATCTAGGTTTTGTTGTGCTAACTACCCAACTCTGGCTGTACACATGAAACAGCCATAACCAATGTAAATGAATGAGCATGGCCATATGCCAATAAAACTTCCTTCATGGCCAGTGAATTTGAATTTCCTATAATTTTCACATATCACAAAGCATTATTCTTCCTCTGATATCTTTTCAATCACTTAAAAATATAAAAACCAATCTTAGCTTGCAGATCATACCAAAACAGACGTTGGGCTACGTTTGGCCCATGCACCGTAGTGTGCCAACCCCTGTAATATATAATGAAAAATCAGCTAAAGTTCATACACAGAACCTTCTAATCTTCCTCCCCCAACCCAGGAAATAAAAAAGGAATAAAAATTGGTTTATCTTTAGAGTTAGTTTTTTGTGGTTGTTGTTTATTTAAATTTCATTAACATATAATGTATTATTGGTTTCAGAGGCAGAGGTTAGTGATTCATCAGTCTTCTACAATACTCAGGGCTCATGACATCCCATGCCCTCCTTAATGTCCATCACTCAGATACCTCATCCATCCACCCATCGACCCCTCCCTTCCCTCCCCTCCAGCTATCCTCAGTTTGTTTCCTATGATTAAGAGTCTTTAGAGTTAGTTTTAACTATAGTCCAGGAGTTACTCTGAATAATATTCTAGATGGTGTACATATGTGTATTTCTCTACATGTATCTCCTGATGCCTAGAACTTTGAAGAAGAATATGGCAGGCAATGAGTCTAAAGAGAAGACAAAGATCAGACCATCATGAAGGACCTTACATGGTTTGCTAAGGAGTTTCCATTTTATCCATTAAGTGATGAGGTGATAAGATTCTGAAGAAAAGAATGACATAATCAGATGACCATGTTAGAAAGATCCCTCTGGCAGCAAAGTATCTAAGAAAGAAAGGTACATAAATGTGAAATAAAAAAGTAGAGATGTCTAAAGGGCAACTGGATTTATTTTTTTTAATAAAATAATTTTTATTGGTGTTCAATTTACCAACATACAGAATAACACCCAGTGCTCATCCCGTCAAGTATCCTCCTCAGTGCCCGTCACCCACTCACCCCCACCCCCCACCCTCCTCCCCTTCCACCACCCCTAGTTCGTTTCCCAGAGTTAGGATTTAGGCAACTGGATTAAAAAAAAAAAAAAAAAAAAAAAAAAAACACCACAGTAACAAGATTGCTCACTATAATGCAACTACATTTAAATGGCATCAGAATCTCTCACGTTCTGATAAAAAGGAGTTTGAGAGATAGGATATACCTACTATTCACTGAATAAAGACAGAAATTAATATTATGGGCAAGAAAAGGGTAAAGCAAAAGCATGATTAAAACTAATACAAACTTAATTCTTTCGCCTCTTAAACCTAGTCATTTATACCTCCAACTATTCAAAGACAAATAGAAGCTGAACATAACAAGATATTTTTGTAACATATGGGCCCATAAAAAAGCAACTTATCTGATACTTAAAACATCCACAAACACACTTTTCAAATGACTTATAAAGATTTTTGTTAAACAAAATAAACTGACCTAATAAATTTGTTTCCAGAAATAATCATGGTATTGTAATTAGACAGAGCTTTCCAAAATAAGAATAATCCCTACCAGAAAATTTTTTCATGTATTTCATCCTCACCCTGCTTTAAACCTTCTAAAACTCAGGCCCAAATTTATTGTTCTCCATCTAACATTACCTTGAATCTTAAATACTCAAGGTAAAATACATCTAAAAGAAAGGAAAAGGGCCATTGGTTGAGAAAATGTTGCTCTAAGTCTTTAAACTCTTCTTTTAACCCATTTCTTTCCATGGATTTTTTTAAAGAGACTCATCAGGAATATGTACCCTCCATCATCATATGGAGCTCAACTCATTTTTTTATTGTAAACAATCTTCATGTAATACAAATTACTACAAAAGATGTTATTTAAACAAACCAGGTGATATTTTTCATATTATAACAAAGACTATTTACTTATACAGTATATTTATATGGTGCTTTCTCTCCAAATAATAACGATATTTGTTAACTACAAGTACTCAGCAGATAGGACAATGCTGAGTTTCAATTCATTCACAAAGGAAAAAATAGTCCAAATAATTAAACTAACTTCCAAACTATTTTATATTTGTTACCTTGATCAGACTAGTACTAGAAAAGTAAACAGCCATCTGCAACAGCTTGTTCTAGCCCCTTGAAATAAAATCTGGGAACCATGAGTAAATATTCCAGCTAACATTGGTGATTCTGTGTAAGTATATTCAACTACTATGCCCAATCACTAGATTTCAGAAATTCAGTTTTAATTCTATTGTAAAAGGAAGAAATATGACAAGGAGAGAACTTTGATGCATTTCTTTTATGTATACTTGTTTTCCAAGATCAACTACGCTAATATTCCCCTTTTGTAACTGTACCGGTTTAGTATATGGTGGTCCCCTGCTAAACTGCCCATAGTCCGAAGCAGATGATCCTCCTTCCGATGTATAGTCAGAAATAACCCAAGGCTACACCACATCGCCTAGGTCATTCACCTCATTTCATCTCATCACATAAGTATTTTATCATCTCAGTCATCACAAGAAGAATAAATTCAACAAAGTAAGATATTTTGAGAGTAGAGACCACATTCTCATAACTATTACAATGCACTGTTTTAATTGCTCTATTTTGGGTTTTTTTGTTGTTTTTTTTTAAAGATTTTATTTATTTATTCATGATAGTCACACAGAGAGAGACAGAGAGGCAGAGACACAGACAGAGGGAGAAGCAGGCTCCATGCAGAGAGCCCGACGTAGGACTCGATCCCGGGTCTCCAGGACCGCACCCCGGGCCAAAAGGCAGGCGCCAAACCGCTGTGCCACCCAGGGATCCCTAATTGTTCTATTTTGTTATTGTTGTTAATCTCTTACCATGCCTAATTTATAAATTAAATTTTAATAAATAAATAAATAAATAAATAAGCAAACTTTATTGTAGGAACATACTCATAGAAAAAAAAAAACAGTATATATGGGTTCAGTACTATCTACGGTTTCAGGCATCCACTGGGGTGTCTTAGAATGTATCCCTTGCAGATAAGGGGGGATTACTGTTCTCCTTTCTAGGCTTACTTTCTTCTCCATTCAAAATAATGCACACAAAGTCATTCAAAAAATATGAAAAAAGCAAAAGTATTTATGGGGAAGTATGGGGGAAAACTAGAGAACCAGCATGGGACAGTCCAAGAATCAAACATGGAAGAGGGAAATAATGGAATGTTTAACAATGTTTTAGTAAAACTTTATGATAAAGATGTAAACATCAAATTAGGTTTCATAAGTGAAGTATGCTAAAAGGAACTATCAACCAATCTAAAATACAAAGAATGATCTAACTCTATGACAATTTATTAAGTACACTAAAGTATATAAACATAAATCCTAAATAAATCTTAGCCATAATCAATAGATTATCTTGAATCCCCTTACCAATAAATGTATATAAAAATGAAAGAAGTGTTTGATTACATGAGATATGTGATTTACAGAATGGCAGAAAGTTTGGCTTACAGAAGAAAATAGCTGTTACAAGTATAAGAGAGGATTGGTTTGGTTTTTTTTTTGTTTTTGTTTTTGTTTTGTAAAGACTTTATTTATTTATTCAAGAAAGACACAGAAAGAAGAAAGCAGAGGGAGAAGCAGGCTCCCATGGGGAGCCTGATGCAGGACTCAATCCCAGGATCCGGGATCACGACCTGAGCCAAAGGCAGACGCTCAACCACTGAGCCACCCAGGTACCTTGATTGTTATTCTTTTTTCTTTTTTCTTTTTTTAGGAGAAGAGAAACAAAGAGAGAATCTTAAGCAGGCTCCACACCCAGCATATAAGCCCAACTCAGGGATCGATCTCACAACCCTGAGATCATGAACTGAGCTGAAATCAAGTGTTGGATGCTTAACTAACTGAGCCACCCAATTGCCCCTACTGTTCTTTATGATTTACACATTTTTAATAAATATTAATTCATATGTAATATATATGAAACAATATGTATTTCTGAAAATCTGAGCCAAGATTCTTGATGCAAGTGGTAAAATGTACACCAGCATCCAACCCATTTTTGCTACTTTTCAAAATAAAATAGAGATAAAAGTATGAAGATATAGGAGAAATAGATCATTTCTCCTTAATTTTCCTCGAGAAAGTAAAGATTTACTGGTGCTTTTAAAGAGATAGTATGTAGATCCCTGTGTATGTGCTGCATTATCTCTTTAAAATCACCAATAGGGATCCCTGGGTGGCGCAGCGGTTTGGCGCCTGCCTTTGGCCCAGGGCGTGATCCTGGAGACCCGGGATCGAATCCCACATCGGGCTTCCGGTGCATGGAGCCTGCTTCTCCCTCTGCCTATGTCTCTGCCTCTCTCTTTCTCTCTCTGTGACTATCATAAATAAATAAAAATTATAAAAAAAAAAAAAAAAAAAAAAAAAAAAAATAAAATCACCAATAAACCTTTATTGCACACTATGTACACACATACACACACACCAAACTACTTGAAAGTAACTTTGTATCTCTAAAGCTCCCCCCAAACCAACCTGCATTGCAAATATTTCCTTAATCACATAAAAAGTACTAATATTCCTCTACTCACAATCCCAGAGATAAATTACAAAAGTAAATCCTGTAAGAGAAATGTTCATACTATAAGTAACTATTTTTGGTATATTCGTAGGCTTAACATTTATATGTCTTACTACATACCTACTGAATTGCAACAACTCTTCTACTTGCCAGCTAAATCTGATTCTTGACTGGCCAATGCAAGTTATTGAACATCTCTGTGTTTCGGTTTCTCATCAGTAAAACGTAAATAAACAGGACATACTTGATAGGGTGTTGAAATTGATTAAAACATGAATAACAGGACTGGTACAGAGTAAGTGCTATATCCGGGTGAGCTATTACACCTACTTCTACTAGTAATAGTACTCCATCTTTCCAAACATATTAAAAACATTCTGAACAATTTGAATTACTGACTAAAACTAGATATTATTAAAAACAGACATTAAATCTGAAACCTGATTAACAGTAAGTTTAAACCCCTGCAACTTTGAAAAGAATAGATGACTAATAGAGCCACATAATCACTCTCAAGAACAATCTGGGGAAAGTGGTTTTCCCAAGTGCAACTATCAATTTCTTCCCTTACACAAGGGGGCAGTGATAACAAGAAAAGAATGGGGCTCTGCAACACCTCTTCCTACAGACAGTAGGGGGTGGCAGTACATATGGCTTACAGTCAGAACAAAACAGGAAGACCCAACAGAACTGCTCTTTATTCTCCTCTGGCCCTCTCCTCTCTGCTTTAGCCCCAACATAGCCTCAAGGTGAGGGCCGTATCTATAGAAAACACTAAAACCCAAAATTAACCACGAAGGAAAATCCAGTTTTGTCTTTGAAGCAAATGATCCCTTAGTGGCTGAATGTGGATGCAAGAGGAAGCCAATCAGTATGAATTTTCAGATTATCTAGCAAATTACTTACTGCTATTATAAGAACAACATTCTTCAGGCAAGTAATTCAATTTCTCTACAGTAATCACAACATAAAACACCAAAATTTCAATCATTAACTATATCCTAATGAACAGGATATTCCTGTTTGTTTCATAGCATGTAGACACTCATTGAATGTACATATGTAAGTTATATCACATAGCTCATTGAACTATCTTTTGTTACTTCTGAAATTCCAGCTATTTACTGACAATCCTCTCAAAACACAGATATTCTTCTTAAGTGGAAGTCACAATGTTTCACAGATGTGGATAATTTCATACATAGAGAAAGAAACAGAATATTTAACGTAGAGAAAGAAACAGAGAAAGAATATTTAATATTTTATTCTTGTGCTCACATTCCTAGGATGATATACCTGGGAAGCGCTGCAAGAAGTGCTCCACTGACAGTATCCATGTTGCTGCTTTTTATGCTACATTTACTGTATTCAATTTTTTTCCCTATTTTGCCACCTCAACACCAAGAACATGCAAGAATATAGCACTACTGTCATTCACTGTAATTAACCACTGCAATAGCTTTTGGCTCCAACCCCTCAAAATGCCTGAAAATTTATCCCTTTTGTTCACCATATTGTTTTGTTTTCCTCATTCCAGATATTTTCACCTGTGTGAAAATGAAGACAGGGGCACATAGGAAAAAATAAATCCCTATGCCTAATGATCTTGAACTCAGAATTACAATCAGGATGTGGTGTGGGGTTTTTTTGTTTATTGTTTTTCTTTTCCTGGAGAGGAGCAGAGAACAGAGTAGAAAGACACCCAAAATACCCAATCTTCCTAATGTTAATTATCACTGTTTATATTTTGTGAAACCCATTTTAAACATTCCACAACTGAAATAAAAGACAGGACACGATTATATCGGTGCTCTACAAGCTGACGGCAAAACCTGGAATTATTTTAGCCCTATTTTTTCTTTCCCATCTCACAACCAGACACGATATGCTTTTTTTTTTTCTTTCACGTGGGTACGTACTATATCTCATAAAATAGCATATCCTAGCTCCTCTCGATTTCCTGAGATAAAATATCTAGCAATGAGCCTTATTAATCTTTTTCTTACACCACATCTCCTTTCCCAGGGGGACTGTTAATATCGCTCACAACACTTCTACCATGAATTTCAATGCCACACAGGCCAACCCACCCTGCGCCTTACCTGGCACATTTCACAACTACTTTTTATGCTGCATTCTGGGGGCACATTTTGCAACTCGCTCTGCACCACATTGCCTGCCACGTTTAGCAATCTGCCTCGCATCTCACCCTGGGTCCCCGGCATCTAGAGCCTCTCTCGGTACCGAATTCCATGACACCTTCGGTGACATCGAAGTGACCGTCCCCCTCCCCATCGGAAGCCACCCTGGGTGCCACATTTGGAGCCAACCTTCCCCACACCTTGGACACCGGAGGCACTTCGCTGCCGTTTCGCTGATTCCCAGCTCGCCCCCGCCCCTCTCCCAGGAGCCGAGGCAGTGGAGGCGAACGCCCCTGTCACTAAGGCGACCCCTCCTTCCGCCGCTCCCTCGGTCTCTTACCTGCGGCTCTGAGGGGCTCGCTGCACCTCGGGGCCAAGCCCCGGTCCCCGGGATCCCCAGTGAGGACCGCGCCGCCCGCCGGCGCCGCCCGCGATTCCCAGAGCACCTCGCTGCGCTCCGACGCCCGCGGTGGGTCTGCGCCCCGGAAAGGCGCGGCGGGGCCTCGCGGCGGGCAAGCGCAGCCCGCGGCGGTCCTCCTGTCAGCGGCGGCGCGGGTGCAAGCTCTCGCCCCTCAGCGCGGCGGCGGCGGCGGCGGCGGTGGCGGCGGCGGCGGCGGCGGCGGCGGCGGTGGCGGCGGCGGCGGCGGCGGCGGCGGCAGCTGCGGCGGGCGCCTCGCTCCGCCTCGCGCGCGGCACAGCCGGGAGGTGAGCGCGAGGGGGATGGGAACGGGGGCGGGGCCGCCCAGAGGAGGCGCGGAGGGCGGCGGCGGGAGGGCAGCGCCGGCAGCCCCGAGCCCCCGCGCTCAGAGTGCTCGCACCTTCCCCCGCCCGGCGGGCGGCTCGCGCGAGGCGGCTGTGCCAGCGGGCCCCGCCGGAGCAGCGCACCCAGCAACCCGCGCCCGGCCGGCCGCTCGCTAGCGCCGCCGCCGCGCCGGGGGCGTCTCACCCTCCCAGGCCGCCCGCAGCCCCGCCCCCTCCGGGCCGGGGTGGGGAGGAGCGCGAGCGCGGAGGGAGAGCGCGTGCGTGGGAGCGCGTGCGTGGTGGAGCGCGCGCGCCCCCGCCCCCTCCACAGTCTGGGGGTGGGGAGCGGCTGGAAGAGAGAGTGAAGACCGAACCCTTCCCTGCGCCGAGAGGTCGGGCCCTGACTCTGCAGCTCTGTGAGGTCTGGGCATTTCTCGTTTCCTCAGGGGGCTCTGCCTGGTGGGGTCGAGGGCATTTGGTGGGAAAAAGGGGTGGAAGCTCAATAGCAGACAAGGCCCTAAATAGTTCGGCTCCGCCCCCCGGAGGGGTGATGTCACTCTCGAGGTGCTGCTGCTGTCACGTGCGCCCACTTCTGGGCCTGTCCTCCTGCTGCTCATGGGCAAAACGTTCCCCTAGGTTTCCCCCACTTCAGTCACCTTACGAACACATCACTCCCGGAGTCATCAAACCCTACATATGTCGGTTGTTCCTTGCCTGATGCTCAGTTATATTCTATAAACCGCTTCCAAAGCCACAGTTGGCTGTGGTGGGAATCAGAATGAGGCGCACAACCATTATGGGTGGGTAGGTGGGCGGGGAGGGACGAGAGAGAAGGGAGACTAGTTCCGCAGAATATTTGCTGAAAATTCACCAACCACAGCTTGAGAGCCTGAGGTGAAGTTGTGACGCTGCTTCTGTTCCTGCCAGGTTGGACGAGAAGTAATGTGGTTTTCGGAGCTAGTGGGCAAGGCACGGAAAGCCACCACATTAAAGCCTCCTCGGAGGTCTTACTTCCCCCCATTACCCCTCCACCTAGATCTTCTTCCCGTTTTTCTTTCTCTTGTGTCATAAGTCAACTGTGGAAGATATCTGGACGTCAGTGTTTTCGTGTGCTGTAAGATGATGCAGAGCAATCACTATTACATACTCCGCCTGGCTACTCTTCCCTTCCCTAAAGTCAAACCAACCACCTTTCGTGGTGATCTGTTTCCTAATGAGATGCCATGACTGGAAATAGATGCCCCAAATTACCTCAGTCAAGGAATCTGTGTCTATGGTGTTTCTAAGATAGTTTGGTTTGTTTGTTTGCTCACAGTTCTTTGAATCTACTTCATCCAGGACTTTCTTTGGTTAAAAAAAAAAAAATAGTATTAACTTCAGAATAATAAAAGAAATTGACTATGAAGGCATTTCAACAGCTAGTCTATAATGAATGCTTGAAAAGTTAGAGCTAGAGCAGCTTTGAACACTACAGCTAAAACAGCAAGGTAAAGGATTGATATATGGAATCTTTTGGAGATAACTCCAAAACCTTTGATTACTCCTGCTGTAACCTCTCTATGGTGATAGCAGCATGGTAGTGATCACTTATGGGGGACTTGACAGGGCTAGTGGCATGGTAGTGATTATTTACGGGGGATTTGACAGGGAAGGAGGGAGCCTTCCAGGTTGGTGGAGATGTTCACTATCTTGACCTACCTAATGATTACAAGGGCTAATATATATGCAAAAAGATTTATTCATACACACAAAGAAGCACTACAACATCATGATTGGAGTCTGGAAACAGATTTAAATCTCAGTGTCACCCACCACTTACCAGCTATGTGACCTTAAGCAAGTCTCTGAGCCTTTATTTCTTCATCTCTCTAATGTGGTTAATGATACCTCACAGGATGGTTGTAAAAATTAAATGAGATTATCTTTGAAAAATAGCATGGAGCCTGGTATATAGTAAGTGCTGAGGAAGCAGTAGCTATTGTTACCTTATTCTTCTGGCACTCAGATTTACCCTATTCAATTCTCCTTTGAGGTTTTTTGTTTGTTTGCTTATTTCAAAGATTACTTTGTGTCTCAACCTTTGTGAGTTTCACTGAAGCTAATAACATTTCTTCCCACAAGAAATAAGGAAAGGCAGTCCGCGGTGTAATGTGTTAGTTTTCAAACTAGTTTAGGTGGCAGTACTTAGTACAAATAGTACAAATTATTGTGTGCATTGTAGAACACCATGAAATATTGATAGATTTGGGGCAGCCGGGGTGGCTCAGCAGTTTAGGGCTGCCTTCAGCCCAGGGCCTGATCCTGGAGACCCAGGATCTAGTCCTACGTCAAGCTCCCTGCATGGAGCCTGCTTCTCCCTCTGCCTGTGTCTCTGCCTCTCTCTTTCTGTGTCTCCCATGAATAAATAAAATCTTTAAAATATATATATTGATAGATTTAATTCAGCCATATGGACATGACAATTTTACCAGCACTAAATCTGGCTATATAATGTTTATGCAAATCTCTCACATATTTCAAAAACTGTATTTTTGAGAATAGGCCCGTGTTTTTCCTTTAAAATTTGTTTCCAACTTTCACAAAGTAGAAAGCACCAAAAGTTTAATAACAATTCACAAAATGAAAACCTTGAAGTCCATGTTTCCTGGAAATTAAAAAAACACTGTAATTGTTCAGTATAGCAGCAGAGCTCGCTTTATTAGATTTTCCCACAGTAAGCTCTAATAGCTGTGACCCACAGGGTCTCTTGCTCGGATGAAGTGAGTAACTCTGACTCACTGTCCTCATCTCACTCCCAAAGATCAGTCTCCATTTCTTTTGGCTGACCTTTCCCAGATCCCATGTTCACACTGAGCAGTGCTAGTACCCACTGAATGAACTCACTGCCTTGCTGTTTTGATCATCCGGCATAATTCTATTCAGCCCATTCTCTTCCACATAATACTCCTGTTAAGTCTTGTAATTTGCTGTTATACTTAAACTTTGTGGAGGAAACCCTCTGTCCCTGACAGAGGGGTATAGTTGGGGTGGTGAACAACATTGTAGAGAGAAGTCACCCCTGTTTTCAGCTCTTCTCCCTGGTTTTCTTTTCCATCAATGATACCTAAAATCTTGAGAATGCTCATTTTTACACCTACTGAAAATCCATTCTAGTCAAAATGATCATTTAGTCTATGACTTAAATTTGGAAACATGATGTATGCCATGTAAGAGGAACATGCAAATATACATAAATTAGCCCAACCTTTCCTTATACCTCCCAATTTGATCTATACTATTCAAAATGCCCGTTTTGGTGTATCAATTCTGCCCACTAATACTCACCTCTGCATATGTCTTCCCTTGGCACCTCCAAGTTTCCTAAGCAAACCATTAGGCTCACATTGCCTACCCTTTTTCCTCAATTCTCCCCCTATTGAATAAAGAATAATGACATCACCATTAACTGATTGCCTAATGATTATAAATGCTTTCCAAATGCCTTATATATACTATATTACATAATTCTTGCAACATCCCACCAATATCTCAGTTTTCTAGATGGGGGGCTTTGAGTGGTTAAATGATCAGGTCAAGATCACACTGAATGGTGGGCAGAGCCACAATCTAAACCCAAACAAACTTTATCCTCTTATCAGCTACCCTCAAGATAAAGGCCTGTAAAATATAAATGAGAACAGAGAATACATGATTTGAAAAATGTGAACCATATTACACAATGAAAGTATCTCTGGAAGGTTGATGTAAAAGATGTTTCTCATTGATTGTTTTTTATAATCTCATTTCTTTTTATCTGCAATTGATAATTCAAAACTCAATAGCTTCAACATTTCCCCACTAACTCCCACCTTGGTCTTTTGATAAATATTTAATAATTTCAAGACTAACACTTTAAAGCATTTCCACATAGAGGAACTACTACTTAAAAGAAGTTTCCAGTAAATCTCTTTTTTGGGAAAGTGAAAAATTCATGTCCAGTATGAAGAAGCAAAACTCCATATATATTTATATTGACATTTATAAATGCTTAACAAGTATTTGTGCCTACTGATGCTTATAACTGTGGTAAGTACCACAGAGCACATTTAACTAATTTGAGAGATGTCTTGCCTACTAGAACCTTATAATGTATTTAGGAAACAAAATTCTTCAAACATTTAAATATTAATATAATATAGAATTAAGTGTTGAAACATGAGTAAAACAGTAGGCTTTGTGATAATTCATAGAAGGGAGAGAGAGATAAGTTTGCCTGGAATGGTATGGGACTACTACTTGAGGAAAGTAGAACAGGAAAAAATATAAATGGAAAAAAGGAAGGACTATTCCAGGGAGGGCCCTAGAGAGTCAACAGAAATTTAAAGCAGGGAACAAGCATAACAATTCTCACATCAAAGAATAAATCCCTTTTGGAAGTGAGTTGCTTTGGTGTGAACTACAAGTAGACTTGGTACAAATCTAAAAAACAGACCAGTGAGCAACAAGTGTAGATGAGTAGAATTTACTACTCAAGAGATAAAGCATCTGGTAACATCTTACCAATATCTGGTTGATAAGAGGTTGGAAAAGTGGTTCAGGACCAAATTGAAGAGGGTGCTGTCCAGAAAAGGAGGACACCATGATGTCTTTGAGCAGAATGATAAGAAGACAGTGTTCAAAACTATCTAATAGGATGGATTTCAGCATAGAAGGACAACGGATAAGGACTTGGTTAAGAAGATATTACTATTTTATGAGCTAAAGAAAGTGACAGCTGATAGTTAAGAATTGTGGCAGTGGGAATATAAAGGAAAAGTTCCAATGGCTATTGAATGGAAGAATTAAAACTTACTGAATAACTGAATGCAAAGGATAAAGAAGAGTGAGAAATAAAAATACAGCAAGGTAACAGGACTCCAGAAGACCATGTTACCTATGACAGAAGCAGGAGAGTCAGCAGGATTGCTTTGAAAGGGAAGACAGAGGGATCCCTGGGTGGCGCAGCGGTTTGGCGCCTGCCTTTGGCCCAGGGCGCGATCCTGGAGACCCGGGATCGAATCCCATATCAGGCTCCCGATGCATGGAGCCTGCTTCTCCCTCTGCCTGTGTCTCTGCCTCTCTCTCTCTCTCTGTGACTATCATAAGTAAATAAAAAAAAAAAAAAAAAAAGGGAAGACAGAAAGAGATGGTGTCAGCATATTTTGTGTTAATAGTAGTTTTTTATTGCTTTTGAATTACAAATCACTTCTTGAGAATCTGATGGAACCAATGGATCCTCCCTTTTAGGAAAAAAATTATTCATGCTTATACATGCTATGCATTTGTAATGGATACCCTTGGAGTTAACTGCTAGGAACTCTTGACCCAAGCTGGGCCCATCAGAGCTCTCTCTGGAATTTTTGTACATTATATCTAGAGGTTCAAATCAGTCTCTCCATAGTAGCTGAAGCTATGGATACTATTAGCTAGCTGATCTGTTTCCTAACACATGAGTCTGAGAAAGAGAACGTGCTTAAATGCAGAATGAGAGCAGAGAGAGTCTCAGAAGTAAGAGAGGGAACATACCTTAATGGCAGTTGAGTTCATAGATCCACCACATTTCTATCCTTGGATCCCAGGAGATAACCTAGTCCTTCATTGAAATTCCACTATGGTTAAGCTTGTTTGAGCTGCATTTCTGCAATTTATATATGAGAGTCCTGATTAATTCAAGGGTTAAAAATATAAATTGAAACCCACCCATGGGATCCAGGTAAGAATCCTTGATTTAAGATAATGGAAAGTCACCCAAGTAGAAATAGACCAGTAAACAGGTTGAAGTTAGGTGAGAAAAGGAAGAAAATGAATACTCATGCAGAGGGACTATTGATAGCACGGGTCTTTAAGAGCAAGGACCCTGGACCCAGACTGACTGCACTCAAATCCTAACCTAACTATTTACTAAATGTATGATCTCAAGAAAGTTATTCTACATTTCTAGATCTCAGGTTACTTATCTGTGAATTGGAAATTAAAAACTATATATTATAGGGTTGATGTGAAGATTTTAAGTTGGTACATGTAGAAATGCCTGGCCTATGCATAGCAAGTCTCTATGGACTATTACCATTCAGTATAATAGGCCTATGCATAGGCATTTTGCATATGTTATTTTTTTTAAGATTTATTTATTTATTATTTTAGAGGGTAGGGGAGAGGGAGAGAGATAATCCCAAGCAGATTCCCTGCTGAGTGGGGAACCCCATGCTGGGCTCAATCTCACAACGCTCAGATCATGCATGACCTGAGCCAAAACCAAGAGTCAGACACTTAACCCACTGAGCTACCCAGGCGCCCACATATGTTACATGATTTAATTTAATCTAATAGTCATAAAAACATTATCATCATCAAGGGTATTTATTGTACCCAAATACAAAGATGAAGCCACTGACCCACCATTAATAAGACATGATGTTTTAGTTGATTCTCCGGTATTGCATGAGTTTTATTGAACCTGCCATATTCCCTCACTCAAAGCACCTAAGTAGTGATAAGGTAGTTAATAAATATTAGGCGGGCAATTAGAAGCAAAGGAAGAATGATTGGCCTTTATAGAGAATGACCACACAATCTTGGTTTAGTATCATAGCCCTTATCAATTAGCCATGAGTAAAAGTAAATATAAGAATGTAGTAGAGTGGGACGCCTAGGTGGCTCAGTGGTTGAGCCTCTGCCTTCAGCTCAGGGTGTGATCCTGGAGTTCTGGGATCAAATCCCACATCAGGCTCCCTTCTCCCTCTGCCTATGTCTCTGCCTTCTCTCTGTATCTCTCATGAATAAATAAATAAAATATTTTTTTTAAAAAAGAACATAATAGAGTTGTGTAAGTTGTCTTTGCTTTCTATCATATAATGAAATACACTTCACTTCTTTTTAATCAAAAGACTCTTTAGATAAGAAATGAATTTTTTTAATCTAAGGGAATTGTAGTTTTGTTGATGTGAAATATAGAGAAGTTTTAATTAATAAAAAAGTGCAAGGAAGAAAACATAGGGAAAGTGAAGGTTTCGACTGGACCTTATCTCACACATCTGAAGCCCAATTAACATTTTCTCTAGATTTAGTCAACCAGCCTGACACATAATGTGAAAGAACAAAAGAAAGAATCAAAGCTCAGTAGAGGAAAAGAAGAGGCATCTTAATGTTACCAACATAATAATTGAATGGAACTTCATTTATGTGGAACTTGGTTATTTAACAATCCCATCTATCTGGAGCACAGCAAAGACCCAGAGAAATAAAGGAGATGAAAAAAGACCTCTCCAAAAACAAAACAGAAATCACAAAAGTCCATGCCCATTACTGCTAGAGATTCGATTCATCGATGCCCTTTCTCAGAGGCTATTAATTTTTACTTGGATTCGATTTTAAAAGACCTGGCAATCTGGTTTCCAAACTCATAAAAAATTAAAAGCAGTAAAGTAGAAGAGAGAGGAGAAACTATCGCATGCAGGCATGCAGATAGCAGTGAGAAGAGAAAGCTGGAAATCTTAAACAGGGCAGAGATGAAGAAAGACATAAAAATTGACTTCATGATCAAAAAACACAGCCATTTAGTGCCTTTAGCATAAGAGAAAACAGTCCTCCATACCTCCACAGGCCTTGGGAAAGAAATTTTAAAAATTGATTCTATATTAACCCTGAGGAATCAAGAAAATTAAATTACATTCACTATAAAGACATTCCCTGAGTTATGCAGCACTCAGCTTTATGTAAATAGCTCCATAAGGCACATAATAAAATTTTGAAGATGTAAGAGATTTTATATCACATTGAGAAATGCAAAGAAGTCAAGTGTGCAAATGAACATTGCAAAGAAAGAATGTAAGAGCAGAGTTGCAGGTACAAGGAGATAATGACCTTCCATGATCAGTCTTGCATGCTTTTATTCCCACATAGATTTTCATGCATCAGCTTGGGTTATGGCACTGCTATTTGTTTATGCCACATTTGTTACTTCCTAGTCATGTCCAAAAAGTGACTAAGAGTTAGAAAAAATGCAGGTCCAGTTTGTAAGAATAAGCAATTGAATAAGAGCAAAATATTAAAACTTTTAAAAAGTATGAAGATAATTTCAACTAACCTTTTTTGTGTTATACAAGACTTTTCAGGGAATATCTATGTTATATATAAGATAGATGTTACTTATAGGAATACATTTTAGGGAATAATCCAAAACAGAACAAAGATTTATGCACAAAGATGTTCATCACAGTAGTATTTAGCATTTTAAAAATCAGAAGCAATTTAATTTACCAACCCTAAAGAATGGTTAAATAAATTATGGCACATAAATATTTGTTGAATAATTATACAACCATAAAAACTATACTTTTATTAGGAAATTTGTATGGCAAAATATTAAGTTAAAAAACAGGATATAGAATTGGATATGAAGCATCTCAACAACATACAAAATATCTGGAAAGAAAATGAAAAAATACTCTGCACCTCCACACCCACACCATTTTTTCAAACCTAGGAACAAACTACATGTTCAATACTCACACAAAGAAAGCTATAAATATTCACTGAAGGGAACTGAAAAAATGCATAAATGAAGAAGCATACCATGTTCCCTGATGGGAAGACTCAGTATTGTAAACATGCTCTTTTACCCAAATAATTTATGAATTCAATGTAATTCCAACCAAAATTACGATAGGAATTTTAATTATCTGGAAGAGTAAATACTTAAGAATAGCTAGACTTTAAGTATCATGAGGGTCTTCTTACCCAATATCAAAATACATTATCCAAAAAAAAAAAAAATACATTATCCAATCGCAGTAACTAAAGTAGCATATTGGCTCATAAATAGAATAAATTAATCAAAGAAGATAGATCCTCAGCTACTGACACAAACATATGTGAAAGAATTTCAAATAATTGAGAATACTGGTAATTCATTTAAAGAAAAAAAAGTAAAAAAAAAAAAAAAAAGAAAAAAAAGTATATCTTACAACACTTCATTCAAAAGTAATTAACTTCCCCTACCTCGCAATTGGCATGGTCAGGGCCAAGGCCTGGAAAGGCAGCAGCCAGCATGGTAGAAGCTGGCATGGCTAGAATTGGCATAGCTGGAGCCAAGCAAGCAGCAGGCCGTATGGGTAGGGCAGAGGAGACAACTGGCATGGCAGGGAAATCTGTCATATTCAGAGGTATTGGACAAATGAGGAAGTACATGAAGAATGGTGAAAGCAGTTCTCTGTTGGAGAAGGGAGTTATAAATGTGGAAAATGAGAAGCCTAAAAAGAACTCTGTGATGTTGGATTGGAGAAATTGGTGTGAACTCAAAGTTATAATTCTATGTCCTGATTCAGATTCCTGTGCTAAAGTTACATAAGAGCATGATGCCCTTGTGTTTAAGAAGTACACACTGAAGTATTTAGAAGTAAGGGTTTTGCCCACAATGGACCAGATGTCTCAGATGGATCAGAACAAATATTGTATGTATATGATAACAATTGGGGGATTGAGCTGAAGAGGATATGGCAGTTTATTATGCTACTCTTGCAACTTTTCTGTATATTTGAAATTATTTCAAAATATAAACTTTTAAAAAATAATTTCCAGATGTATCAAAAATGCAAATAATCATACTTCTTCAAATACATTCCCCCAAAATACCTTGTATGTACACAATGTACACACACAAAGATGTTGTGTAAGAGTTCTTATTTCATCATTGTTGGGATCCCTGGGTGGCGCAGCGGTTTAGCACCTGCCTTTGGCCCAAGGCGCGATCCTGGAGACCCAGGATCGAATCCCACGTCGGGCTCCCGGTGCATGGAGCCTGCTTCTCCCTCTGCCTGTGTCTCTGCCTCTCTCTCTCTCTCTCTGTGACTATCATAAATAAATAAAAATTTAAAAAAGTAAAAAAATAAATTTCATCATTGTTGATCATAAAGAAAAATTAGAAATAAAGGAAATATGCATCATTAGGGAGTGACTAAATATAGTATATCCATACCATAGAAGGATATACAGGCCTAAAAAAGAATGAGGTAGATTTATATGTACTGTCATGGAAAGATCTCCCATATATGTTGTTAAGTAGAAAAGCAAGTGATAGATTAGGAGGTAGAGTATAATCCTATTTATGTTTAAAAAAAAAAGCTTTTTTTTAAAAAAAAAAAGCCTGCTACGGGTAAAAGTGTGTGTGCATGTGTGTGTGTATCTTATGCAAAGAAAATGGCACTATATTTTCCAAGTTTTCCATAGCAGCCACATAATACTTTCATTATCAATTGAAAAAGCCTAAGTACAAAAAGGCAGGAGTAAAAACAATGCATTCCGAAAGATTTCCTCTCAAGATGATTATAATATTAAATGCTGGGAATTACCTTTGGTTATCTGGAAAATTCCTGGTCCAAACCCCACATATAGGGAATTGGCCTTTCAGTGGATTGTGACCGGGTACACTTTATCATTAATTTAATAGAGGATTAGGCAGCCTGCTGAGCCACTCCCTGCTTGCCGGGCCACCATCCAGAAGTGAATTCCCTTGCAGCACTCCAAAAGGAGGTCAAACAAGTCCCCAGGGACTCTCAACAGAAAGAAGTTGCCAAAGGCTAAATTTGGCATGGAAGTCAGGTCTTGGGCTGGGATAAACTGTGCCAGCACTTTTCAGTTATGCTTTCAAGATCTTGATCAGAATAAGCAGGACTAGATATCTGTTTCCAAGAGTGGCTTAGCAGCCCAAATTGGAAACAATTGTTCAAACCAGAGTTTCGGGGTGAACCTGAAAATGTACAATTCCTTCTCTACCACCCTCAATCCCTACGGTCTCTTATAGTGATAATTCCTGCCAACCTGATCAGATCCTCAGTTTAGCCCTACTTAAGACAGGAAAGGCAGTCTAACCATCTTTTTCTTTTTGCTTTTTTCCTTTTCAGGTATAAATGGCCAGTTTTATATTTATACATTGCGCTTTTTTTGCCTGTTTTCTTTTATAATATTTTGAGTTGTAATTCATATACCATCAAATTCATCATTGTAATTATATAATTCAGGGACACCTGGGTGGCTCAGTGGTTGAATGTCTGCCTTTGGCTCAGGGTGTGATCCTGGAGTCCCGGGATCGAGTCCCACATCAGCTCCTTGCATGGAGCCTGCATCTTCCTCTGCCTGTGTCTCTGCCTATCTCTCTGTGTCTCTCATGAATAAATAAATAAAATCTTTAAAATAAATAAAGTATATAATTCAGTGGTTTTTAGTATATGCATAGAGTAGTGCAACCTTCACCACAATAGATTTTAGAACATTTCATCACCCCAAAAAGAAACCCTTTACCCATTAGCAGTCATTCCCATTTCTTCTCAACCCTTCTAGCCCTAGGCAACCACTAATCTACTTTCTGTCTCTATAGATTTGTTTATTCTGGACACTTTATAAATGAAATTATTCAGTGTGTGGTATTTTGTATGTGGTTCCTTTCACTTCGCATAATGTTTTTGAGATTTATCCATAATGTAGCATGTGTCAGTGCCCTATTCTTTTCTAAAGCTGAATAATATTCCATTGTATGGCTATATCACATTTTATTTATCCATTCATCAGTTTATGAGTATTTGAGTTGTTTCCACTTTGGGACTATTATGAATATTGATGCTATGAACATTGGTGTACATATTTTTATGTGGGTATACATTTTCAATTTTCTTGTTATATATACTGGGTGTAGAATTGCTGCGTTGTGTGGTAACTCTATATTTAACTCAAATTATTTTCCAGAGCAGCTGTATGTACCATTTTACATTCCCACCAGCAATGTATGCAGGTTCCAATTTCTCCACATCCTTGCCAACACTTCATGTTGTATGTCCTTTTGATTATACCTATCCTACTGGGTGTAAAGTAGTATTTCATTGTGGTTTTGATTTGCATTTCCCTAATGACTAATGATGTTGAACATATTTTCCTGTGCTTATTGGCCATTTGTATATTTCTTTTAGAAAAATAGGTATCAAAATCATTTGCCCATTATTTAATTGGGTTGTCTTTTTATTACTGAGTTGTAATAGTTCTTTATATATTCTAGACAATAGTCCCCTATCAGATATATGGTTTGCAAATATTTTCTCCCATTCTGTGGATTACCTTTCCACTTTCTTGATGGTGAAGAGGAAGGAAGAGGGTATAAGAGAGAATAGCTGTTAGTAGGTAAGCAGTTTCTTTTTCAGGTGACAAAAAGTATTTTGGAATCAAACAGTGATGATGTTTATACAACTATGAATATACAAAAAAAAAACCACTGAATATACTAAAATGCTAGATTTAATCTCAATTTTTTAAAGAATAAAGACCATGTTTAAAAAGTGTGACCTCAAAAAAAAGTGTGACCTCATCCACCTGACTTCAAACCTGATGTCACCATTTCATTTGAATTTAACAATTTTTTATTGACACAGCCAGATGCTGAGATACAGAGATTGAAAAGACTTTGCCTCTACCTTTAAAGAGCCCAGAGTCCAAAAGGGGAGACAATCATATACACACCCATTTTAAATCCCCTTGGTTGGGATTAAGACAGAGGTGTGCTTTGGGATCATGAGGGCCATAATAAGAAACCTGGACTTCATTCTAGAGGAAGTAGGGAACCACTGAGTTTTTAAGATGGGAGTTGACATGATTAGTGTGTTTTAGCATATCATCTTGAGAAGTGGTGGGAAGCTTGAATAAAAGCAGTGGTGCTAAGTATGGAGGAGAGAAGATCAGACTCAAAAAATACTTAATAGTTAAAACTCAATAACTTGATAGTTATTGATGATGAGTGTGGGAGAGGGAGAAGTCTGAGATGATTCACAGATTTCTGGATTGGGTTGCTGGGTAGGTGGCTGCACCATTAACTGAGAAATGGAATATAAGAAGAGGAAGTTTGTGGGCCAAAATAATGAGTTCAGTTTTGGACAATACTTAGGTATAAATCACCTGGAAAATGATCAAACAGATATATCCAGCAAGCACTGTAACTTTAATCTCTTTCTAATGCAGTTTCCCGATCTATAAAATATATGTATTTTATGTGTATTTACATATTATAATAATTCATAATGTTTATATTTTATATATTATATTTTATATTTCAATTTTACACAATAAAATATAAATATATTTTATTATTTATTGTATATTAGTATATGCAATATACTAATAAAATATAAAATATTTTTATATGTAAAATCAGAAGAGAATTTGAGTATTAGAGGTATTCATCAAATCTGCTTTGTGGAAATTACAAACTCTATTAACCATTTATTAAACATATGCCTAGCGTTCTACAAGAAAGATTACTCTATGGCACCATAGGGACACCTATATTTACAGGTGCAACTTGATTTAAGCCAACTCAATGAAAATACAGAAGCACCAAAAAAGGTCAGTCAGAGCATAATAATTTGCTGCCCCCAAAGATTCAGCATAAGATTCTTTTAATTAGGCATTCCTCCTAGTGAGTATAAACCAGTTTGCCATAGAGAAATTAGACTAACATAAATTTCAAAAAAAAGTAACATTTATTTTGTGCTTGCTTCATGTTAGGCAAAGTGCTACGCTCTTTGCCAGTACTATCTTTTTATCTTCACAATAATTCCATTGAGGGAGATACTATTAGCATTCACATTTTATAAATAAAGAAACAAGGACTTAGGTTAAGTAGCAGAATCAAAATCATTAATCTGGTGTGCAGTAAAGTCCGGATTCAAACCCAGGTCTCTCTGACTCCAAAGTATAGGCTCGTGGTCAGGAGCTATTATTTTATATGTTAAACCATGGTTAGGTGCATGCTTTGTTCAATGATCAAAATAATTTGGAAACTATGGACCCTTCACAATTCCATTTATATCCTTATTCCTCTTTAGCATTCCCAGTTAATTTCCAGATTCATGCTCTACTCTTCGTGTTAGTCCAATTTTCTCCCTGTCCATCTTCCTATCCTCTCGTCACATGGCTCTATTCAGCACACAAATTTGATTCATTCAGTAAACAAGGAAGGCTTTGCCTTGAAGTAGCATTTATGGTATCTCTCAGAAGGCCCTTTGTCAAGCTCACTCCTTATCTGTGCTTCTGGATTTAGGGCTGCTGAACTGACTGTGGCTCAGCCCAGAAACCCATCAACACAAAAACTTATTGGAGGAGGAGGAAGGGCTAAAGCAAATGTATATTCATGATGAGATGGGCCAGTGGTGCCAGAGGAATTTTCTGAGTGGGAATGGAGAAGTGAAGACTTGTTTTTCTTTTTTCTTTTTTTTTTTTTTTTTTTTTTTTTTGAAGACTTGTTTTTCATAAGAGAGTATGGCTATGCTTTTTCCAGAAAATGAAAAGGAAAGTAGCTGAGCAGGGTCACATTTGATGGGGTACATAGAGAATGGGCACAACAGAATTCTTCACAAGATGGGGCTAGGCTGGCAGTTACTGCCAGGCGCTGGCCTAAAATGTGTTTAAATGAGGGCATCTGGACACCTCAGACCAGATTGTTTAAGCAAGGAATAATCGCTGCCCACGGTTATTCATCTGAATAGTAACCAAAGTTTAAAGAAGAACCTTGCAGAAGAACCTTGCCAAAGAACAGAAATTTAAGTTAATCTAACATGCAGATTTTCATTTGTTTAATTGTTTGACTGGGTTTATCTTTTCATGATGGGAAGGCACCTCAAATAATCAGGATGCATTTTGTTCAGGATCTAATTTCCCAAATGTCAACATGCAATACATTTCAAAAATAATTCACTTGCAGTGTGTTTTCCCCATTACATTCATATGGCTAAAATTATTGCAAATAGTAGCCTAGAAAGCTGGGATCATCATTATATCAGCTAAGGGTTCTGACTGGGCTGTTGACATGAAGATTATTCCTGTTGAAAAGAAAACTAAAATTCAACAATATTTCAAAAATAAACATATCTGATGTCTTCTATCCTCTGCCCCTCTGCCTTTCTCTAGCTTCACGTATTCCCTCCATTCCTCAAGCTTGTCTGTATATAGTTTCCTGAACATGACTTACTACTTTGCCTTTGTGCTTTGCATGTTCTTCTCCTTAGAAAAAAATCTGTGCCTCTTCTCTTCTATGTATTTCCATCTAACCTTCAAAACCAGAACATTACCTCTTTTCACCACCTTCCCTAGTAATCACATCTTGAGTATGATCACTTACTATTTTTAGCTTTCTTATCTTTTGTAGCTTTAGTCTACACTATACCTTATTTTCTTGCAGTTACTAAAATATTTCTTTAGATTTCATCTCAACTTGTTTTGTATATATGTATATATGTTTTAGCCTCCAATTAGAATTTATATCCTCTGGGGAACTCAAGAGTTGTGACTTTTATATCTTTAGCATTCAGGAATAGTTTGAATGACTCACATTAAGGGGTGCCTGGGTGGTTCAGTCAGTTAAGCCTCCAACTCTTGATTTCAGCTCGGGTCATGATCTCAGTGTTTTAAGATTGAGCCCAGTATCGGGTTCCATGTCAGTAAGGAGTCCGCTTGAGATTCTCTCTCTCCCTCTCCCCACCATCCTTTCCAGCTATGTGCATGTGCCCCCCCCAAATAAATAAATAAAATTTTAAAATAAACAAATGAAATGAAATAAATACCATACCTGTGAAAGACTGCAACCAGCCTTATACATTGGACAATGATACCAAGAAGGATTTTATTAAACAGGCATAAAATTGGAGGGGAGAGGAGAAAAAGAAAAAAAGAAAAAGAAAAACAGGCATAAAATCAATTTCAAAAAATTACATACATAGTGTGAATATCCAATCCATCCCTCATGGATCTTCCATCCAAGAAGTTACTAAAACGTTTCTTGGAGATGTTTATAGTAGATGCCTCTATCAAATCTCAGAATAATAACTACTAGATGGAAGATTCTATCTTAGAAAACAACAAGATTAACCCACTCATTACCATTTTTTTCTTCAACAGACATCTATTCAGCCATACTATATAGATAACATAGAGTAGGCACTTTGAAAGGACATTAAATTTACATTCTATGTGAGAAACCAAAAACACAAAGTGAAATAAAAAATAGAGCAAAAAGTTGTCTCCATTTTCAGTCTGAATAAGGGACACACACAACATGGTACTGAGTTAGAGGGGTGGGGAGGAGACATAAATGAAGGAGTAGCCAATGAACTCTTCCTGAAGATGTGATGATGTACATCTGGCTTCAAGGGAGGAGCAAGAAGAGACCAGAGGCACAGAGGCAAGAATATACATGCTGTGCTTGAGTGACAGTGGGTGTTTGGTTCATCTGTATGAAAGGTATGTGAAAAGTTTTTAACCACCACAAAACGTTATTGTTGTTTCAAATGACCAATACTAAATTAGTTGTCCTCTTTCTGATGCTGTTTGTCCCTCCCTGAATTTCTGGACTCCTTGTTCATTCTTTTGACTTTTATTGAAGAGTTCCTTTTATTATTTCTCTTAGTACACATCTGCTGACACTGATTCTTATTTTTATGAAAATGTCTATTTTACCTTAATTTTTGAAGAATATTTTTGCTAGATGTAGAATTATATGTTTGCCATAATTTTTCCCCATTCCATTGTCTTCTGGTCATTCTGTTGTCTGGAGGTAACTCCATTGACTTTGATCCATCAGTTATGTTGGAAAGGTTAGCTGTCAGTTTTATTGTTGTTCATTTGAAAATAATGTACCCTTTTTTCCCTCTGGCTGATTTGAACATTTTAATAGTAGCATTTAGTTTTCAGTGATTTGACCAGGTGTAGTTTTCCTTGTATTTATCTTGCTTCAGATTTATAGAGCTTCTTGATTCTGTGACTTAATGTTTTCTGACTGGGGAAATTCTTGGCTAGTGTCTCTTCAAATATGTCTCCTGACACATTTCTTGTCTCTACTCCTTCTGGGACTCCAGTGACAATCATAATAACAAAATCTTTCATAATGTCCCATATGTTTCTTACATTCTTTTCTCTATATTCCATAGTTGTTTTCTCTATACTTCAATCTGGATATTTTCTATCAACCTATCTTCTAGTTGACTAATCTGCAGGTTTTTTTAAAAAAATAATTTTATTTATTTATTCATGAGAGACACACAGAGAGAGAAAGAGAGGCAGAGACACAGGCAGAGGGAGAAGCAGGCTCCATGAAGGGAGCCTGATGCGGGACTCGATCTCAGGACTCCAGGATCACGCCCTGGGCCAAAGGCAGGTGCTAAACCATTGAGCCACTCAGGGATCCCCTGCAGGTTTTTTTTTAATTGAAGTATAGTTGACACACAGTGTTATATTAGTTTTAGGTATAAAACATAATGATTTGACAAATCTATACATTGTACTGTTCTCTCTACAAGTGTAGCTACCATCTGTCACCATACAACACTGTTACAATACCATTGACTATATTCCCTATGCTGTACCTTTTATCCTTATGACTTATTTATTCCTTAACTGGAGGCCTGTATCTCCCACTCCCATTTACCCATTTGGCCCATCTCCCTGACTCTTCTCACCTATGACAACCATTTGTTTATTTTCTATGGATCTGATTCTGCTTTTTGTTTGTTTGGATTCTACATTTAGTGAAATCATATGGTATTTGTCTTTGTCTGACTTATTTCACTTAGCATAATAACTCTAGGTCCATCCATGTTATAACAAATGGCAAAATCTCATTCTTTTATATAGCTAAGTAATATTCCCCTGTGTGTGTGTGTCTGTGTGTGTGTGTGTGTGTGTACCACATTCTTTATCCATCCATCAATGGACACTTGAATGGCTTCTGTATCTTGGTTATTATAAATAATGCTGCAGTAAACATAAGTGTGTATGTATCTTTTTGAATTTGTGTTTTAGGTTTTTTTTGTGGAAGAGATTTTTCTTTATATGATGCTTACATATTTGGAGAAATATGGACCAATTCACCACCCAAATGAGTTATGTGGCTTAGCCAGACATTTAAGAATGTCCAAATCATCTGTTAATTCCAGGTAGAATGTGTGATATAAACTTGTGCACACCAAACACTTGAAATGCTTATGATTTCATAAATACTTATGAATTTAACAATTTTTCACTCAAAACTCTAAAATAATCATTAAGGATTGCACCTTCCTGAGTAAGGAAGAGTGCCCTCACCAATGTGAGCAGGCATCATTCAATCTGTTGAGGGCCTGAATAGAACAAAATGGTGGAGGAAGGGTGACTTCTCTCTCTTTCTCTCTCTCTGCCCACCCCCCTTGAGCTAGGATGTTCATCCTCTCCTGCCCTTGGACATCAGCAGTTCAGGTTCTCAGGCCTTCTGACTCTGAGACTTACACAAGCAGGCCTCCTTTCTTAGGCCTTTGGCCTCAGACTGGGAGTTACACCATCAGTTCTTCTGGTACTCAGCCTTAAGTCTTGAACTAAATTATTTTGCCAGCTTTCCTGGCTCTCCAGCCTGCAGATGGCAGATCATGGTATTTCTTGGCCTCTATAATTGCTTGAGCCAATTCCTATAATAAATCCCCTCTCATACGTATCTCTATATATATCCCGGTGTTGTTTTTGTTTCTCTGGAGAATCCTAATAGAGACCTGAAGCCCGACTTTTGTCTCCCCAGTGCAATCTTAGGGTAATAATACTACCACCAATTTTTTTATATGCTCTGCTTCTATATTTTATTATTTTTTATAAGTATTTTTTTTAATTTATTTATTCAGAGAGAGAGAGAGAGACTGAGAGGCAGAGACACAGGCAAAGGGAGAAGCGGGCTCCATGCAGGGAGCCCGACGTGGGACTCGATCCTGGGTCTCCAGGATCAGACCCCGGGCTGCAGGCGGTGCTAAACCGCTGCGCCACCAGGGGTGCCCTGCTTCTATATTTTATAGTTGGGCTATATCTACATTATCAGAGTATACAGCCATTATATATGATAATCTCTTTTTGGCACCACGTAGTCTTAGTTATACTGGTAATTCTTAATGCTTACCACCAGCTCTTTTTTTTTTTTTTAAGATTTAGTTATTTATTCATGAGAGACACAGACTGAGAGAGAGAGAGACAGAGATATAGGCAGAGTGAGAAGCAGGCTCCCTGAAGAGAGCCCGATGTGGGACTCGATACTGAATCCTGGGATCACGACCTGAGCCAAAGGCAGGTGCCCAACCACTGAGCCACCCAGGCATCCCCTCACCACTAGTTCAGTTTTCCTGAACTTTTGTTAAAAGGTAGCATTCAGGAAAGCTTT
Source organism: Canis lupus dingo (assembly GCF_003254725.2). Lineage (NCBI taxonomy): Eukaryota > Metazoa > Chordata > Mammalia > Carnivora > Canidae > Canis > Canis lupus. The sequence goes on from NC_064251.1 coordinate 15,508,155, forward strand.
CCTCACTTCACAGAGCTTCCTCTGTTGATTTTGGAAAGTATTAAAAAATAAGGCAGCTTACTCTATGATATTGCAGCACTTTGGTCTGGGGCTTTTCTCTCATCTCTGTTCATATCCCGTTAAATTTTTTTTTAAGATTTTATTTATTTTTTCATGAGAGATACAGAGAGAGAGGCAGAGACACAGGCAGAGGGAGAAGCAGGCTCCATGCAGAGAGCCTGATGTGGGACTCCATCCCGGGACTCCAGGACCACATCCTGGGCCAAAGGCACTAAACCGCTGAGCCACCTAGGGATCTCCTAAACTTTTATTTCACCCTAAGTACTTTCTCTTTGGTGTGAGTCTCTGTCCTACAAAGGGATTGATTTTGAGAGTTCATAGGAGCCCCATCAAACCTTTGCCCATGGGCTCAATACTGATATGGTCAAAACCCCTCCCAGTTTCAGCAGCTGTTCTCAAATTGACCTGCCCTCTTACCAGCCAATGCCCATTGGCTATTTGGGGGTTTTCGTGTTCTCAGATCCATCATATATATTTTCCTTATCCTTTCTCCCACACAGACACTGATACCATGCAGGTCTTATGGCTCATGGTGGTTTCCACTTATATTCTGGAGTTTGTGGGGGTACCTTGTTACCTAGGTCTTTTGTAAATATTTTTCACAGGTTTGGGGTTTTGCTCTTCAGGTTTTCTCTCTGTCTTTATATAAGGATTCAGAGAGAATGAAAAATTACTGATGCTGTCATCTTCCCAGAATTCTCTCCAGAGTTAATTCAATTATAAGTGTATTTTGTATTACAGTCCCTTTGGGAGCCTGCTCATAACTTATGGGTGTTGACATCTTGCTTCTGCTGGGCCTGGGAAGGTTAAGGGCTTTAAATCTTAGCTGTTTATGATACCACAATTAATGACCAAACATAAGGAAGCTAAAAATACGAACATAGTAAATTGCCAACCCACATGAATTTTTTAAAAAGCATTTAAATTTAATTATAGCAGAAATATTTCTGAGGATTTGGGGATTGTTCTTAACAATAAATAACAGAGATTATTCATGTATACATTCTCAGAATTAACACAATGAAGTTTTCATTTATGGGGTACATATACATAAATTTCTTGTGTACAAGCTCCATAGATATATTTGCCTTTACTGTTGTAAATTTTAATTTTACTACTTTTGTAGTTGGGAAATTGTAACAACTGGCAAAAAAAGAAAATTGTCAGTAGGCAGGCAGGCATACTGACAATTGATACTATCATTAGCTCTAATAGAGTCCAGCATGGGCTTTTAGAACTAGAAACAGTCTCAAGTGGTCATCTTGTCCAGACACAGGCTCAAGAATCTTTATAACTCAATGTGTTTAAGTACTGACAATTTTTAACAATTAACAGTATCTATAAGAGATGGGTTTTTGGTTTTGCTACCAGCTAAACTAAAGTGTAATGACAAGCAGCACAGCAGACAGAAACAATACTTTAAAAAAATGTAACAGAGCTATGGTAGCTAGGAAACAACAGCACAGATAGTACATTGAAGAGGAATAGTTGAGGAGCCGGGGTAACTCTAGGGCCATGTTATGATGCTACACAAGTGACATTGCACATGGTTGCCATAGCTACAGAACTGCACAAGCTCTAGACACACAGACCCTATGTACCCACCCACCACTGCTTTCCACATCTGCACCTCTGAGTTTTCTACAGCTCCAGCGTAAGGAAAAAAAAGCCATATGGCTTAAATCAAAATATTTTTTTCACTTCTAAAAATCAGAATAAGAAATTTAGAGCAGAAGGCAAGGAAGCATTGGAAAATGTTTATTTCCCAAGGGTCAGAACATCCACTCTAGGAGGAAAGTTGGGTGATGCTTAATGTAAGCATCACCCACCTCCATGTCTACTTTCATGTCCCTTCTTACCCTCTCTGTTCCTCTCCTGGCTACACAGATTCTGTCTCTCTCTGACTTCTCTGCCCCCAATTCCCTGTCTTGACAGCAGCACCAGAGAGACTTATCACATCATTCAAAAGAATACATGTTGATTGAAGTGGTAGAGTAGGGATTAGATATTCTGGTACTCTGTTTCCTTCCAATGGGATTAAAGAAATGCTTTTAGATGTCACTGCCAGATTTAAAGCAAAACCCGAGTAAGCTGAAGGAAAAAACAGTAGTTGTTGAAGTTAGGGAGTGAAGACAAGAAAGAAGAGAAAAAGAGAAAAGTATCTTAAAAATATATATATTTTATTCATTTATTCATGAGAGAAAGAGGCAGAGAGAGAAGCACACTCCACGCAGGGAGCCCGACGTGGGACTAGGTCCCGGGTCTCCAGGATCAGGCCCTGGACTGAAGGCGGCGCTAAACCGCTGAGCCACCGGGGCTGCCCAGAAAACTATCTTGGATGTAATTAGGGAAGTCCCCAGGTGTCATCCTGAATTTGGGGCTGAGGAGGTGGGTAATGACAAACACATGTTGGGAAGGATGCCCAGGGGGACATCTAATATTTCCTGGCATCCTCTTCCTGGTGAACTAACTTTTCTTTTTAAGATTTATTTATTTATTCATGAGAGACACGGGGGGGGGGGGGGGGCAGAGACATAGGCAGAGGAAGAAGCAGACTCCTTGCAGGGAGCCCGTTGTGGGACTCTATCCTGGATCCCCGGATCACGCACTGAGCTGAAGGCAGATGCTCAACCGCTGAGCCACCCAGGCGTCCCTCCTGGTGAACTAACTTGTACTTGGTCAACTGGAGGACCTGCTTCTTCACATTCATGGATATCATAATGTGAATAAAATGGTTTAGGTACTTTCTGATTCTGTTTTTGGGATTTCAGCTGAAATGAAGCATACATTCTTTAAGCATACATTCATTCTCTGCTCATTCCTTATAGGTCAATCTTGCCCTAAATATCTAAGATGGTATGGCACAGAGGAAAGATGGCTTTGCTATCTGCATCAGTTTCCTAGTTGGTTAGTTGCTATAGCAAAGAACCACAAATTGGGTGGCTTAGAACAAGAGAAAGTTATTGTCTCACAGTTATGGAGGCCAGAAGTCTGAAATCACACTTCCTCTGAAACCTGTTGGTGAATCCTTCCTTGCCTGGTCTTAGCTTCTGGTCCCTCGCCTACAATCTTTGGTTTTCCTTGGCTTATAGACACATCACTCTAATCCTGCATGATCACATGGAGTTCTCCCTCTGTCTCTTCATATGGCATTCTTTTTATAAGGACATCCATCATATAGGCACTAAGGGGGCAGCATTTCAACATACCTTTTCTGGAAAAGACACACTTCAACCCATAACACCATCCATCTTGTCTGAGTTTAAATCCAAGCTCAGGCACTTACTAGCTTTGGGTCTTGGATAAGCCCCTCTAAGCTGAGAATTCCTTATTTATGAAATGGAATGGTAGGGGATGTCATAATCCTAACTCACATGGTTGTTGCCACATGGAAGAGTAGAAAAGGACAAAAGAAAGGAGCACATATGGTGGAGAGTGAGATGCTCAGCAGACTTGCTCTTTTGTAGGAATAAGCACTTCTGACTCAATGAGTGAATATTCAGGCACAAGGGGTAAGGTGTCAGGCTGTGTGGTCAAGGGCAGGTAAGTAAACCTCTTCACATGATCCTGTGTAGGTCAATTTAAAGTAAAAAGCATTTGATATTCTTTAAATTCAAAGGCAGGGATGTAGTTAATACCTTGCACTTGCCTCTAGGCTGCCTGATACCCCATCCTGATGTATGACAAACTGTGCTCCCTACCATGTTCCCATCACATTTCATGTTATTCTTATGAGGATCAGTACAGCTAAGTATAGACACTCTGATTCATTTGTTCATTCCACAAATATTTATTGTGCCAGGCACTGTTCTAGGCACTGAGAAAGTAGAACAAAATAAAGAACCCACTCTCAGGGCGCCTGAGTGGCTCAGTCAGTTAAGCGTCTGCGTTCAGCTCAGGCCGTGGTCCTGGGGTCCTTGGCTCTGCAGGGAGTCTGCTTCTCCCTCTCCCCCGCTCCCCACTCATGCTCTCTCTCTCTCTTGCTATCTTTCTCTCTCTCTCAAATAAATAAAAATCTTTTAAAAATATAAAGAACCCACCCTTAAAGAGCTTTCATTAGAGATGGAGAGACAGACAATAAACAAGTTGATTTCTTTTTTCTTTTTTTTTTTTTAAGTAGGCTCCACAGCCAGCATGAAGCCCAATGCAAGGCTTGAACTCATGACCCTGAAATCAAGACCTGAGTTGAGATCAAGAGTCAGATGCTTAACCAACTGAACCACCCAGGCACCGCTAGACTAGTTGATTTCTTTCTTTCTTTCTTTCTTTCTTTCTTTCTTCTTTCTTTCTTTCTTTCTTTCTTTCTTTCTTTCTTTTTTTTTTTTTTTTTGACTAGTTGATTTCTAATGCTGGATAACTATACATACTGCAAAGAAAATAAAACAGAATAAGGGGATAGAACATTAGGGAGGAGTGTGGCCCGGGAAGGCCTCTAACTATAAAATTTGAACTGAAACCTGAGTATATCATGCTGCCTAAGGAAAGAGCATTCCGGGCAGAGGGAACTGTCCATGTAAAGACCCTCAAGGCTGCAACATACACGGTGTATTCATGGAGCAGGAGGAAGGCCACTGTGGTTGGAGAGAGAATGTGTAAAAATTTGTTTTTTTAATAAGAGAGAGAGAGCATGAGCAGGGGGAAGGGTAGAAGGAGAAGCAGACTCCCCCACTGAGCAGGGAGCCAGATGAGGGACTCAGTTCTAGGACCCTGAGATCATGACCTGAGCCAAAGGCAGGTGCTTAACCAACTGAGCCACCAGGCATCTATAAACATTTAATAGTCAAAATAGGTAAGCCAAATTTCACAGAAAGTATGAGAGGCAGTATGATATAGGAAAAGGAGTCTAGGCTTTAAAGCCAACAAGACTTGAGATCAAACCTGAGCTTGCCATTCACCAGTTTTCTGTGCTCGAACATATCATCTAGCATTATGAGCCTCGGTTTTCTCATCTTAAAGTGGTAAAAATAAGAGTGTTGTAAAGTGAAAGTGAGATTTCAAATGAAATTTGAAAAAGAGTGAGTTTTAGAAGATGGATTTGTTTTTCAAGTCTAGTTCTGTAGCTTACTTACCTTGTAGCCATTGACTAAGGCTTGGCTTCTTCACATATAAAATAGGAATAATGATATTATATAATGGGATTGCTATGAGGATTTAACTAGATGAAGAATGCTTTTTAGGTTCTTCAGTTTTATTAGTATGTGTGTGATTGTGGATTTGTTTTTGTCTTTCTCAGAACTCAATATTCTCATTTAATCTGAAAAATTTTATTTTTTCAATTCTAGAAAATCCTCATCATTAGTACTTTAAAGTGATGTCTTTTGCCTCCGCTTGCCATTTTCTTTATATCACTCAAGATGAGTTATGTGATGCTGCAGAACAAAGTTTGAGAAACATAGCTTATTGTATTTTAAGCATTTCAATGTGCTTAGGCTTAGGGGTGGAGTTCTTTTAAGTGACCTCAGTTCTCCATATTGACCAGAATTTCCTGCCCCTTTTAAGGTGAATAGCCTTAAAATAAATGAGTTCAGGGATGCCTGGGTGGTTCAGTGGTTGAGCATCTGCCTTTAGCTCAGGGCGAAATCCTGGGGTCCTAGGATCAAGTCCTACATTAGGCTCCCTGTGAGGAGCTTGCTTCTCCCTCTGCCTAGGTCTATGCCTCTCTCTCTCTCTCTCTCTCTCACTGTCTCTCGTGAATAAATAAATAAAATCATTTTTTTAAAAAACGAGTTCAGTAAGATGATAGCTACCAAGTTATGAAGTGTCAGGAAACAGCTTTAAAAAGGGGATACAGGGCAGCCCCAGTGGTGCAGCGGTTTGGCGCCACCTTCGGCCCGGGCTGTGATCCTGGAGACCTGGGATCGAGTCCCATGTCAGGCTCCCGGCATGGAGCCTGCTTCTCCCTCTGCCTGTGTCTCTGCCTCTGTGTGTGTGTGTGTCTCTATGAATAAATAAATAAAATCTTTTTTAAAAATAAATAAATAAAAAGGGGACACATGAACATTTATATATGCTCAAGGAAAGAAACCATAGAGAAATGGCAAGGAAGAAAAAAGCCAAGGGAGAAATGGCAGATATGGAAATAAGAAGGAATGATCAATCACACAGGAACAAGGCTATAGAATCAAGAATGGAAGATCCTGGAATTTGGAACCTAGGTAAAGGATCAGCTTTAACAGGAGAGTTTCAACTCTTCCTTAGGAACAGGAAAGCAAGAAAGGAAGGATGATAATTTATAAAAGTCATTGGGAAGAGTCTAGAAATTGAGGCCAGATAGCTCTGTTTTCTCTGACAATAGGATACAGGTGAGCAATGGAGATGGGAGCCCAGGAAGAGTTGAAGGTTTGTGTTATCAGCTGCAAGGAATAGGAGAGTGAGTCATATATGGACACATAAAGGAACTTCGAGATAGTCGAGCTGAAGTTGGAAACCATACATTTATAACCCCACCAACACAGCGGCTAGGTACTATATTTAGGGCTGGGTAAGCCCTAACTGCCCACATGGAAGAGTAGAAAAGTATGTGGTTGAGTTGGTAGAGAGAGTTTGCAAGGCAGTTGCAGATAAAGGACAACCAGGCAAGGGAGCAGAGGATGGGGAAAAAGTGGGTGTAGTGACAAAATCAAGAATCTGAGTTGACTGTGAACTAAACCTATCCTCTAACAGTAACACAAAAATTGTACGAGCAGGACCATACCAGTGGTACAGTCAGCCTTCTAGAAATGACATCATCACTCAGGATGCAGTGTTACTTTTGTAAGCAGATTTTCTCTTTAGGTAACAATCGCCCTGTCATTGTGGTAACAGGAATGCTCTCTTCCTGCTTTGCTAATCGTGATAAATAGATTCATTGTCTCCATAAGTCTCTTAACCGCCCCCCACCTCTGCAAAAGAGCACGTGATTGGTGTGGCCAGTATTCACCCCAAGTGGGCAGAGCCCTTGTACCAGGCCATTACCTAAGCCTTTGACCTTTGGATCAGGCATCCAGCATTGGCCCAATCAGCTGAAACCAGGGTGATGGGGTCACATGGCAGGCCTGATGCATAAGGGGCCTAAGACTTTCCACAATACTTTCCAGAAAGAATAAAACTGCAGGCAGAACTGTTCTCATAAACTTTGGAATAGCATTTCTCCTCTTGGACTTTGTAATAGATCTCCATCCATTTCTCTACTTCTCACCTCTCTCCAAGTTGAGGAGCTGGACACAGTTCCAAAAAATTCCTGTATAGAGCACCTAATTGTGTATGTTACATATGTTATATTTGCTTGGAACTTACTCTACCCACACACCCTATTCACATATACACATAAATAAACTCATACATTCTTTTTTTCTTAATCCCTGCCTTCCATTTCGAGGAAGAAATAAATTACTTTCTGCACATAATTTTCTTTCTGGCATGCCGACGTTAACAGTAGTAGTATAGAATCTTCCAAAGTGTGATAAAATGAATTGCTTCAGTTTCAAGGTGGGATTTTTACCACTTAATATAAAACATTCTGGCAATGTCTACCAATTTATATTATCTAGAGCAGGGTTTTGCAAATTTTTCTGTAAGGGGCCAGACAGTAACTGTTTTAGGCTTTGTGGGCTGTATCACAGTCACTCATCACTCACATTATAGGATTTAAGCAGCCATAAACAATGTCAATCAATGAATGTGGCTGTGTTCCAGTAAAACTTTATTTACAAAAGCAGGTTGGATGTGGCTCAGGGCTGTATTTTACCAATCCCCGATCTTGAGGATGATTATTTATGGTTTTCTGCTATTGGGCAAAGTAGGCGCTGAACCTCACAATAGCAGTAGTTCTTCTAACAAGATAGCATGGGGGCTCACTGTTCTATTGACTTTCCTTATGTAGATTAAGTTATACAATAAGAAATAATTGAAGGTCAGCACATCACATAACTCTGGAATCACGCAGTGCCTAGCCTGTGTGGCATATGCAGCAGCACTGAATTTATTTAAAGTGATTTTTCTCCAGTTCCAATTTGAGACCTGATTAAGGCAAAGGAATATGCATTGTGTTCTCTCATTTATCCAGCCAACATATTGGTTCAGATACTGACAACTATAAAGGACATATAAATAAATCAAGCAAGATCCCTGTCCTCAAGGAGCTTATGATTTTAGTAAGGTATATTAACGAAGAGCCACAAACTGAGTGGCTTAAAAAAAAAACAAATTTACTGTCTCACAGTTCTAGAGGCTAGAGGTCTGAGATCAAGTGTCAACAGGGCTGTACTGCCTCTGAAATCTGTAGAGAATCCTTCCTTGTCTTTTCTTAGTTTTAGGTGGGTTGCTTGCCATCCTTAGCATTCCCTGGCTTATAGCTATAGCACTTCAATTTCTGCCTCTGTCGTCACATGATGTTCTCCTTTTGTGTGTGTCTCTCTTGTCCTCTTCTTATAAGGATACCAGTCATGACAGATTCAGGGCCCACCCTACCCCAATATAATCTCCTCTTCACCTGACTGATTTTACTGGCAATGACCCTATTTTCAAATAAGGTCATAATCTGAAGTACTAGAAGTTAGGACATCAACATATTTTTTTTTTAATTTTTATTTATTTATGATAGGCACACAGTGAGAGAGAGAGAGAGGCAGAGACACAGGCAGAGGGAGAAGCAGGCTCCATGCACCGGGAGCCCGACGTGGGATTCGATCCCGGGTCTCCAGGACCGCGCCCTGGGCCAAAGGCAGGCGCCAAACCGCTGCGCCACCCAGGGATCCCCATCAACATATTTTTGGAGTAGAAACAATTCAGTCAGTAACATAAAGTAAGAATAAATGTAAAATCAATGTGAGAACTGTGGTTGCTATGAGGCAAGTCTCTGTAAAAGTACAAGGTGAGGGCAGTGATAAAAGAGGTAAGTTTTACCTGGAAGGATCAGGGAAGGTTCCATAGATGAGGTGAAGTTTGAGCAGATTCTGGAAAATGATGCCAGATGTTTGCCAGGTCCAAATGGGGTATATGGGACCTGGGGAATGGTAGGGCCATCCCCTGCAGGAGCAGCAGCAGAGGCAGTAAGTAGTGTGATGTAACCAATTTCATAATGGTCCACTATACCCTGAAGGGGGTTTAGGCTTCCTGTTTTCCAGAGAAATAAAAATGAGATCTAAACACCTTGGCTATATTTGGTACATCTGTGACATTTATTCAAGATCACTGGCAGCTGCAAAAACTTCAATATAGGAGGGGCTCAGGGAGACTATTTTTTAGGGAGGGAGGGGCAAAGGGCAAGGGAGAGAGAATCTGAAGCCAACTCCCTACTGAGCAAAGAGCCCAAGGCTCTCAATCTCAGGACCCTAAGATTATGACATGAGCCAAAATTAAGGGTCAGACACTTAACCACTAAACCACCCAGGCATCATGGGGACGATCTACATAGAAGGCAGGTGACTAATCAAAGCTACCTTTGCATAATAAACACAGTTTTTATTTTGCCTGTTACAGAGTAATAAAAATAGCAACGTTGTCTAAAGATGCCTTTATTGGCACTTCACATAAAATGGAGAAAATGTTAATGTATATTTCAAAGAAGTACAACCAGGGGTGGCTTGAGAGGGCAGTGACAGAGACCATGAAAAAGGTCCTCTCAGGTTATCACCACTTGCATCCCTAGGGATTAAATGTTGTTTCTTTTCACTTAGCACTGTACTACGTGATTAAGTGTGTTATATCTCATCCCCAATTTATAGATGAAGGTAATGAGGTTTAGAAAGTTTAAATACAGGGACATCTGGGTAACTCAGTGGTTGAGCCTCTATCTGCCTTTGGCTCAGGGCATAATCCCGGCCAGGGTCCTGGGATCAGGTCCCATAACGGGCTCCCCGCAGGGAGCCTCCTTCTCTGCCTGTGTCTCGGCCCCTCTCTCTGTGCCTCTCATGAATAAATAAATAAAATCTTAAAAGAAGAGAAAAGAAAGAAAGGTTAAATACAGTGCCCTGCTCACACAACTAGTGATTTCATTTTAACTGATAACCTAAAAAACTATATAGTAAATGCATGAACTAGGATTCTGCACTGGCCCAACAGTAGCCACTAGCAACATGTGGCTATTTGAATGAAAATCAATTAAAAATCCTGTCTCTGGGTTACTCTTATCCACTTCAAGTGCTCAATAGCCACATATGGCATTGGACAGTGCAGAGACAGAACATTTTCATTAAAAATAAAATGACCACTTTATAACTGAGTACTGCCTCAATTTTGCCCGTTTGCTTTGTGTGTGATCAGATTGGTACAATATACCATTCTCCAGGTGTCCTAGGCAGAAGAGAAAAGAACAGAGGTGGCCTTAGTATGTGAATGATGCATTACCACTACATTAAGGAACGTAATCTAATAGTTCAAATAAAGAAAAATTGCCATTAATAAATGCACTGAAATCAAAAGAACCTGCCCTGTGGCAATCAGTAGCATGTTTACTTTGTAATCAGTTACAGTTTCAGCAAAATATCATCCATCTCATTAAATTAGTATTGTCAGTTTAAATATCATTGGCTTGATAGTTTGATTTAAATTTAATCTGAAAAAAAAGACTTTGGTTCATAAGAAGTATATCTATTAGGAGTTTGCACCTGGTTTTATTTTTGTACATTAAGATAACATACTAGGGGTAATTTAAGCAAATGTTAAGGCTCAATGGAGAATTTTCATTTCTCTTTAGAAGGGGTCATTACATTACCTGAGATTGAGAAACACTGTGAAAGCCTTCAGAATGAAGGAACCTAAACACATCACCTGTAACACACAGTCCCAGGCCCACTGATCATGTGTGATTATCAGTATCCTATCATATCCAGATTAACTAGAGCACTCCTGGCACTCGTATGCCATAACTGTACCCAGAGATATATTATAATACTAACTGCAGCAGCTGGCAAGGCTTCACATTGATGAAACATTTTACTCCACAATTTTCTAATCACTCCCCTGTTTTAGAATTCAATTAGTAAAACTTGATTTACACTATTCATAAATACAGAATTTTGCACTACCCCTTCCTAGCTCTTTTTTTTTTTAAGATTTATTTATTTATGATAGACATAGAGAGAAAAGAGAGAGAGAGAGAGAGGCAGAGACACAAGAGGAGGGAGAAGCAGGCTCCATGCTGAGAGCCCGACGCAGGACTCGATCCTGGGACTCCAGGATCGCGCCCTGGGCCAAAGGCAGGCGCTAAACCGCTGAGCCACCCAGGGATCCCCCCTTCCTAGCTTTTAATAGACAAAAGAGTGTTTGTAGTGAGCAAGGAGACCACAAGGCAAGATCCACTTTTCGTTTTCTGGCACATGGATATTTTTTCTCTGTTTTAATCAGACCAACTATTCTCAAGTACCTTACTGAGGGAAATAGGACTCAAGAGCACCATTTTCATTTTTTTTTTTTTAATTTTTATTTATTTATGATGGTCACACAGAGAGAGGAGAGAGGCTGAGACACAGGCAGAGAGAGAAGCAGGCTCCATGCACCGGGAGCCCGACGTGGGATTCGATCCTGGGTCTCCAGGATCGTGCCCTGGGCCAAAGGCAGGCACCAAACCGCTGTGCCACCCAGGGATCCCAAGAGCACCATTTTCATATTACCACTTCACAATGTTTTCCTGAAAGACTTTGTGTCTTCTCACGTAGTCTTCAGCCTCCAGCTTTCCCCTTGAAATCTGTAGATGAATTTTACACTCTCGGAGGCAAACACTACTTTCCTTACCGTAAATGAAACACAGAGGCATATCAAGGCTGGGCTATCTCATTGGGTGCACCCAGGGCTACAATCAGCTCAAGCTGGTCTTTTCACTGTGATTGCAACAGAGTAGCCCACTCAGGCAACTCCTATACCACCAGGGAATAAACTCTTATTTTGAGTTGGATTGTATATTACATTGAAACCCTTTATTTATGTTGTTGACTATTTAAGTATCCCCAGAACCCTGGCTGAATGTCTTACCTTTTATTTCACAAAAGTGTTTGGTGAATATTCCTACTGTTTCCTGCAAAGTGAGACTTAAGACACAGCTTCTTATGTAAGTGGCAAATAAGCTACCAATATCCTATGAACCAGAAGGATACTATAAAGTGCTAAAGAAAAAAACTGCTTGCCATCTTTTAAAATACTCCAAAGATATGCAAAGTGAACACTAAGAAGAGTTTAAAAAATCTCCCTCCCTTCCCCTGAGAAAGTGTTTCTGGTTGTTGAGATAAGTAAGTAAAGCAATCTTTTACTCAAATCTTTCAACTGTACTTTAGTTAATTATAATTGTTGAAAGTTCAATTATGCTAAGCTAATAATAGTAGCCACCATGTATTTGGCTCTTACTCTATACCAGATACTATGCCAAGCTATTTACGTATATTTTTTATTCCTTACAGCCAATTAATTAAAGTATGTACTGTTATCTCTGTCTTACAGATTTAAAAAATGAAAACAAACAAAAAAAATGAAGAGGCCTAGAAATTAGCCTGAGGTCACATGGCTAATCAATGTTGGAGTCAGCATTTGAACTCAGAACTTCCTAAACTCCCAGGCCTCACAAGCAATAATATTATTAGGTATAATAAGGAGATATATGTTTATCATTATCATACTTATCATAATAAGGATATATATATCATAATGAGCAATATTCCCGTTAATTTGTTGCTACACCTCAAACTAAGCATTCTGATTTTCAGTATTTCCAGCTCCAGGGAAAATGTCAAGACAAAATTCTATTATGATCAGTTACAGATCATTCTTAAATTAGCTTAGGGTGTTGGCAACTCAAATATCTGTCACAAAGTACCCTTTTTTCCTGCTCTTAATTCATAAGGTTGGGCCCCAAATCCCCAAAGCACTTTCATCTCCAGTCAGAGAGGCATTATGAAGAGAATTGATGCCTTTTCATCCCAAGGTGAGCTCTCAACAGTGCTCTGCAACCATGCCCTCACTCCTCCAGTGGGGTCACCTGGGTGGGAGAGTTCAGCCACCAGTAGCTGGGCATCTACAGGACAGGAGCAGAATGAATTACCTACTTGAAAATTCAAGGGGAATTTTGAGAGCCTGGATTTTTATCGGGTTTCCTGGTAAGCATCCTAACTTGTGTCAATAAAAAAAAACACTGTACTTTAGAAAAACACAAGCAAGATTTAAATCAAGGTTACTTTTAGAAACTCTTAGTATTCATTTGAGTATTAGGTAAGCTTTGATAATTGACTCTATAAACCTGAAACCAGCCTATTCATTGTGAAAACTGCTCTGCCTTCCCTACTCTCCCTCTACCTTCAGGCCCAGACTCAGAAAGCCTACCCATTCCTTATTACTTCTTGTCCCCTATCAATTTACTTAGGGGGAAATATCTGGGCAAAGAGAAGAATAAGAGCTTGGCAGGTACTGACTGCATAGTTATTTCATATATTGTATACCTATCCAATAAAATTTACCTAATACAGAAATTGTGATGTGATGAAGTGGTCTGAAGTTTGTATTTGCACCATGAATAAAAAAAGTGTGCTCAGCAAATATGTAATATCTACATAATTATAATTTGCAAAGAAATAGGATGTTAAACATAAAGGAATAAAACATGTCTTTTGGTGTGGACTGAATTGCATACATCACCCCTCCCTGTGCTGCAAATTCATATGTTGAAGCCCCAGTCTGCAGTGCGCTAGTATTTGGAGGTGGGGCCTTTTGGAGGCAATTAGGTTTAGATGAGGTCCTGAGGGTGGAGCCCTCATGATGGGATTAGTGCCCTGTTAAGGTTTACCAGAGAGCTTGGCTTGCTCTCTGGTCTTGTGAGGACCAAGCAAGAAGTGGCTGTAAGCCAAGAAGAGAACTCTCACCAGAACCCTGACCACGATGGCACCTGATTTCGGACTTCCAGCCTGCAGAACTGTGAGAAAATTAATTTATGTTGTTTAAGCCACTCAGTCTGTGTTGTTTTGCTGTGACAGTGTGAGCTGATTAATACATCTTACATTACTTTGAAGTACCTATTTACATGCAAAGATAATTAATAATTTTACAGTTACCATTTGCGTGTGCGTTCATTAAAGCAAAACTGATAGGACCTCTCTTTGCCAATGCTTTTATGATCCTCTTTAACTTGGAAGTGATAAAACTGCCTTTAAAAATTGCATAATGCAGTTTTCTCAATAGTTTGGACAGAATTATTGCCAATTAGTCAGAATTTTTAAAGTTTTACTCTTTTGCCCCAAAACTCTAAAGAAGTTATTATGTATCATAACAAATTAAATGTTATAGCCCATAAGACACATGGGCACATTCTCATAACAAAATTTTGTGTTTTGTTGTAACAGCGTTAAAATGGAATGGATTTACGTGGATAAATCGCTGAAGCTAGGTTATCAAGTACATTGGACATTTTAAAATATAAGACAAAGTTCTAAATGAATATATATACCTATGAGCTCCATATGAACTAATGAGTAGACAAACTGACTCTACAATATAAGTGTGGTTGCTGAGTTGTGCTTCGATCCATAACCATTTTTAAAAAATGGAAAATAACCACCTCCTGGCCCCTTTTTTAAAAAAGTGCATACTGTGCCAGCTGCCTTGAATGGAAGAGAACATTTTACACTCTATTTTCACAGCTGCCTTATCAGTTTCCTAAACTCAGGGTGGAGCGCAGGAACTATGGGAGGAGGGGACAAGGGGCTTTGTTGTGGTTTGAAGATAACCATATCTTCCCAGGCTAACCTCTAGAAGAGGAATGAAGACCTCTCCCCAGAAGGGGGAAGAAAGTAGGGCCTTAAAGAATTCTTCTTAGAGCTTACAGAGTAGTTGAAGCTTAAGAGTTTTTGGAGACCCTTACCAGCCTTGTGGGAAAAAATGATTTGATAGTCAATTGTTTTCATGTGGGCACTTTCCCAGACTATGCATAGTTCAACTAGATAAAACCTCTCCGTTCCATCCTACCCCCTCCCCTCCAAAATTTCCTGAGCCTCAGGTGTGGCAGGCTGGCTTTGTTCTGGATGAAGTAGGGCAAGAGCTACCAGGTGAATAAGGAAAGTACTTCTTCAGTCTTCTTGCCTGCTGGTCATCATGGCTGTGTTCTCTTTGGCTTTAGTGTGGAAATGAGAATTTCCACAATTTCAAAGGGAGTGTCTGCTACTGTTCATTATTAGCTGAATATTTTTTTTTATTTTATTTATTTACTAGAGAGGGGGGGGGGGGGCAGAGAGAGAAGCAGGCTCCATGCAGGGAGCCCGACGCCGGACTCGATCCCAGGTCTCCAGGATCATGCCCCGGGGCTGAAGGTGGCGCTAAACCACTAAGCCACCGGGGCTGCCCTATTAGCTGAATAATTATTTAGGTTCTTGACCTCTTTACATGCTCTGGATTTCCATGGCTGTAAGATATGAATTGAGCTGAGGACTTTATGAGAAGCAGGAGGTTTTTATTTTTTTGCAGAGTTTTCATTTTACTCATAACCTAGTTTTAGACTGGAGATGTGGGTGGTGAGCATCCAGGCCCTTCGTAAGGCTTACACAATCTATGAGAGTTATACAGAGTGGATAGAAAAGTACCCATAACCCACTTTTTAAAAAGTGTTTCATAATATGGACTCTGAAACCCTGAAATTCTCCAGGGCATGGAATTACTGACACTGTTTCTTGATGGAAGAGAAGAATTCTTAAATACTCATTGTTCCTATAGTTCACAGTATAGAGGAAGAAAAGAGGCCAAGGGTGACAGATGAAGGTAGTTGGGGAGTGCTTTGCCTTTGGGACTTGTTCTGGTTCTAAGACTTGAACCCCACATGTAGAAAAAGTTCTCTTGTTCAGGGGAGAGTAGCTAGTATAATTTTCATTTATCACAACAAATTTTCATTGGAAAGCTTCGTTAAAACATTAAAGTCTTCAGTTTGCCTTAGCCACTAGAATTTTTAAGGTAGATGAGTTGTATATTTTTGTCATCCTATTTTGACAACTCTTAAGAGATACAGCAATGTCATTTGGCAGTTGGCAAAAATTATATAGAAGTTTATCAGTCATGGAGCACCTGGTTGGCTCAGTCGGTTAAGCATCCAACTCTTGATTTCATTAAGCCATGACATCTCAGGTCATGATCTCAGGGTCCTGGAACGGAGCCTGGGTTGGGTTCTGCACTCAGTGGGGAGTTTGCTTGAGATTCTCCCTCTCCCTCTCCCTCTGCCCCCACTTGCTCTTGAGCTCACTCTCTTGTTCTCACTCTAAAAATAAATCTTTTTTTAAAAAGTTTGAATCATAATAAATATTAAAACCTTGAGTCCCAGGTTTCAAGGATCTTTTTTTTTTAATTGTATTTATCTATTTGAGAGAGAGTGCATGTGTGCACGCACGAGTAAGAGGAGGAGCAGAGGGAGAGGAAGAAGCAGACTCTGCTGAGCAGGGAGACTGATGTGGGGCTCGATCCCAGGACCCTGAGATAATGACCTGAGCTGAAGGCAGATCCTTAACCGACTGAGCCATCTAGGTACCCTTCAAGGATCTTATCTTTCACTAATCTATCAAACTAATATTTGAGTGCCTACTATGTGCTAGGCACCATTCTAGGTGCTGGGCATGTGGCAAAACGCAAGAAACCCACGGGTCTAGTTCTAACAGAGCTTGCACTCTAATGTGACTAGACCCACACAAATATGGAACATTAGGGAGTAACAAGTGTGAATGTGAAAATAGGACAGGATGACAGCAAATGAGTGTTTTAAACTGGGTCATGAGGAAAGGCCATTCTGAGAAGGTGACATTTGAATTGAGACCCAAATAGTGGGAGGAAGCCAACAATGGAAGATCAGGGGAATTCATATTCTAGGAAAAGGGAAAAAATAGTACAGAAGTTCCAAAACTTAATATGCTCAACAAACAGAAAGACAGCAAGTATAGCTGGGAGCTTAGAGAGCAGGGGAGGGGGTGATCCAGTCAGAGAACCAGAAACCTGATCATGTATAGTTTTGAAGGATAGATTTTATGCTAAATGTAATGGAAAGACCTCGAAGGGTTTTAAGCAGAGGCATGATATTATCTGACTTACATTTTAAAATATTACTCTGGCTACCATGTAAAGAATGGATTATATAAAGTGGCTATAACAGTAACTCCGGTGAGAGATAATGGTGGCTTGGACGAGGATAAAGATGGATAGAAGCAGACACATTTGGGATATTCTGGAGGTAGAAGAGAGTAGATAGCACTCGGTGGTGGATTTAATGAGGGGGGGGTTGAATGAGCCCCATATTCCTAGATTGGGCTCCTGTTAAAGTTATTTGCCAGATAAGGAAAGCTGGGTGAAGAGTGGATTAGGCTGGGAAAACAAGAGTTTGCCTTGGGGCATGTTAATTTGGAAATTAAACATCCAAATTAGATGTGAAGTAGGCAGCTGGTTAAGAAGGAAGGTTGGGGCTGGAAATATAAATTTGGGAGTTATCAGCATAGAGAGTGGGACAGGAGCCAATGAAGTGGGTTGAAGAGAGGTAAGAAATGAAGACAGTGGCTACAGACAACTTTTCCTAAGACACTGGAAGTGGAGAATAGAAAAATAGGGTTGCCAGAGTATGTGGAGTAAAGGACAGGTTTTTAGAAAAGAGTTCCTTTGAAAAAAAAAAATTTTTTTTTCACTTATTTGACAGAGCCAGAGAGCACAAGCAGGAGGAACAGAAGAGAGAGGGAGAAGCAAGCTCCCTGCTGAGCGGCACCCAGGGATCATGACCTGAGCAGAAGGCAGCCACTTAACCAGCTGAGCCACTTAGGCACCACTCTTTCTTTTCCTTTTTTGTTTTTTTTAGGTAAGAGAACTAAACTATGATTCTAATCTGATGGGAATGATGCAGGACAGAGGGAAAAATTACAGCCCGAGAGAATTACCTGTTGCATCTCCTTCAAACAAAGACCCAAAGAATGAAGACCAGTTTGGAAAACCTAAAAGCATTGCTGGCTGGCTGGTATATACGTATTGCCTTGGAGAGGCTTTGGGAGAGGGGAGGGACACGGAGAAAATGAGCATGGAGGAACCGGGGATTAGGGCAGGAGAATAAGGG
Organism: Canis lupus dingo; assembly: GCF_003254725.2. NCBI lineage: Eukaryota > Metazoa > Chordata > Mammalia > Carnivora > Canidae > Canis > Canis lupus. The sequence continues at coordinate 15,526,237 of NC_064251.1, forward strand.
AATGGAACTTAAAATAGCACAGAGTCGGACAATAAATCTATGGGTCCTGGGAGGAGACTGAAGAATGAACAAGTTATGTATCTACCTTCTGAGGTAGATTTGAAAGACAAATCTTTCAAGACCTCATCAGTTCCATTGCCAAAATTGTTCTTGCCTGAAAGGGACACCAGTTAAGAATGGGGCTAACAAACTCTTGGCTCCACTTCTTGATGGAGGGGAGCAAGTTATGGAACTGCTCTGTGACTCAGTTTCCTCATCTGAATATGAGCTTAGAAGTGGTCACTTCATGGGGTTAGTGGGTGAATTAACTGAGCCCATCCTTGGAAAGCACATAGCATATTTAATACCATTCAAGGCAGTCCTAGCCTTTGGGCAAATACTTAAGTTTTTTGAGGCCAGGGAACCTGTTTTATCCTTTTAACTTTCTGTGACCTCTAAACTGGAGTCTTAACTGCAAGTGAATTTTTAATGTCTACCTTCTTTTCTTTCCCTTTCTTTTTCCAGTGCTACACCCTACATCCATTATCTTTTATCTGTCATGATTAAGTCACCGCTTATGTATTTCCAATAGGAAGGGGTTTAGCACAGGGAATTAGAGGCTTTCACAACTCTAAGAAAGCTGAAGGAAGGATGGAGTTTAGGAATCCTTTCAGAGAATCTGGAAGTGCAGGGATCAGAAGGAAGCCGCTGCTTTTTTTTTTTTTTTTTTTTTTAATATTTTATTTATTCATGAGAGACACAGAAAAAACTGGAGGGAAAAATAAATACACAAACTTCTATACTCCATCTGGTTTAAAATAGTATTTGCACAACTGTAGCCGTGTCCCCTCCCATCCATAAATAATCTCTATCTTGAATTTTGGGTTTATTATTCCTATGCAGTTTTTTTAATCATTTGACTGCATTTTTATGTGTCCCTATCAAGTGCTGCCTTTCCTAGGATTTCTGATATGAACACCTAGGTTCTCAAAGTTTATTGAATGAATGATGTTTCCTTAAGGACAGGAACTGGGTATTGTCTTTCCTTTTCTGTTACTCTTCCCAAAATCCTTCTCACACACTCGGCCATTTGGAAGGTAAAATAGGTGCTTAGTCCTAGTTGGCCTATATAAAAACCTATGACCTAAATTACAGCTGTCCCACAAATTCTCATGGTGTCTGTCCCCACTAGGGACAGAAGGTAATGGAGAGAGGGGAGTTTGTTGTGAACCCTGCAGGGTGCCATTTATGGATACTTGGTATTCTATCTGCCTTTCTGGGCACTGGCTCCTCTTTTTCCACAAGAGAGCATGGTCTGCTTAGACTCCACTAATGAGAAGCACTTGTATGATACTTGGTAGAGAAGGAGAAGGGCTTGTTTTCTAGGGGATATTATAGGCAGAAGTGTGGGCAGCAGCAGCAGGAATGGCCGGTGTGGGATTTTTGCTTCTAGGTGATCTAAGAGTCTGTTTTAAAGGCAGCTGAGATCAATAATAGTGGCTTCCTGAGATGTCTTGGTACCTCAAAGGTTGAGTGTCTGCCTTTGGCTCAGGGCGTGATCTTGGAGTCCCTGGATGGAGTCCCACATTGGGCTTCCTTGAGGGGAACCCGCTTCTCTCTCTGCCTGTGTCTCTGCCTCTCTCTCTGTGTCTCTCATGAATAAATAAAATCGTAAAAAAATAAATAGTGACTTCCTTTTGATCCCTGCACTTCAGATTCTCTGAAAGGATTCCTAAACTCTATCCTTCCTGCAGCTTTCTTAGAGTTGTGAAAGCCTCTAATTCCCTGTGCTAAACCCCTTCCTATTGGAAATACATACAGTGGTGACTTAACCATGACAGATAAAAGAACCTAGTCCACAAGCTTCTATTGGAAGCCCTAGGACAACTAGAACTTAATATGGAGGTTCTTGAAGCCCCTCAGAACAGTTGTCATGGGATCTTTAGAGGTGATGAGTCCAGGATTGGGAGCTCTTCAGAAGTTGTCACCCAAACCTATAATTGCAGGATCTGAGGAAATAGGTGAAACAAACACAATTAACATTGAGTCTATAAAACTGTAGAATCTACTAAAGCCAAAGGAGTGAGATACAAATATTTTAGTGTTACATGCATTTAACTACAGAATGCATCTGAAGAACACAAGCTGATAACTGGGTGGTCCTCTGTTAGCTAAGAGACAGGAATTGGGGAAAGGTCACTTTCCACTCCATATGCTCTTGTGCCTTATGAATTCCATACCATGTTCATGTATTACCCACTCGGAATACACACACACACACACACACACACACACTCTAAAAGATTTTATTTATTTGAGAGAAAGCATGATCAGGGGAGGTGTAGAGGGAGGGGCAGAAGGAGAAGCAGACTTCTTGCTGAGCAGGGAGCCCAAGTGGAGCTTTATCCCCCTGGGATCATGACCTGAGCTAAAGGTGGATGCTTAACTGACTGAGCCACCCAAGTGCCCCAATACATTTATATTTAATAGCAATGGTTGTATACTGGTTTTTGTATACTGATTTTATAGTCATCAGATTTTTAAAAATCACAAACTTTGATGACTTAAAATATTGACCATGAAATGAAGAAACAATAACTTGTACCCACTGCTTATAGGAGTTTGTGGAACTACTTTTGGGGGCTTGGGGAGGGTGTCAATTTGGTAATGCCCCTTAAAGTTAAAAATATATAAACCCTATGATCAGCAATTTCCCTTCTATGTATATACCCTGGAGAAACCTTCCTATCAGGGGAAAGGTACAAGATGTTCATTACACTATTGTTTAAAGGTAGAAAAACTGGAATCCTAAATAATGTCCATTAACAGAAGAATAAATAGAAAAAATGAAATACTATGCAAAAGTTAAAACGAATGACCTAGCTCTATAAATATCCACATGGCTCATTTTCAAAGATGTACTAGTGAGAAAAGAAAGGATCTGCTGAGTGATATATATAGTATGGCAGCATTTAGGTAAATTTCAGTCAGGCATACTAATAATAAAGTATATATTTTTTAAAGGGTTAGAAGGTTTCATACCTAATTCATGAGAGCAGTGACCTCTGTTAAGAGAGAAGAAAGGGGGGATCCCTGGGTGGCCCAGCGGTTTGGCGCCTGCCTTTGGCCCAGGGCGCGATCCTGGAGACCTGGGATCGAATCCCACATCAGGCTTCCGGTGCACGGAGCCTGCTTCTCCCTCTGCCTGTGTCTCTGCCTCTCTCTCTCTCTGTAACTATCATAAATAAAAAAAAAAAAAAAAAAAAAAATTAAAAAAAAAAAAAAAAAAAAAAGAGAGAAGAAAGGAATTGGGATGGAAAACCAAAGGAACTTATCTTAATTCTATTTTTTTAAAGATTTTTTTTTATTTATTTGAGAGAGTGTGTGCAAGAGAGTAAGGGGAGAGGCAGATGGAGATGGACAAGCAGACTCCAGGCCGAGTGTGGAGCCCCATAATGGGGCTCGATCTCATGACCCTGAGATCACAAGCTAAGCCCAAACCGAGAGTCAGATGCTTAACCAACTGAGCCACCCAGGTGCCCCTATTTCCTCCTCTTTCTCCTCCTCCTCCCCGCCACCCCCTCCATCTGAAGCAAAATAACATTTTTTTCGTTCTGGTAGCACATAGTTTTCTATCATCTGTACTTTTCTAAATAATGTATATTCCATACTCTCCTGCTCATTTCCCAATCCACTGCAGTCTGGACTGTGTCCTACATCAGTCAGGATCCCAACTGGAAACAAAGGGCACAAATGGGGTAATTTGAGGAGAGTTTAATATAGGGACTATTTACAAAGATGCTGACAGGATACTGAAGCCAGAAGAATAGTGTGACACCCCAGGGGCTGGTAACAGCGGGAAGCTGTCATTACCCTAGGTCTGCAGGAAAAAGGGAAGGAACCTTTACAGGAGCACAGGCTAAGAGAGTACTGTATGGAGAGGACCACCCAACAAGAGTGGGGGCCTTCAGAAGGCATGCAGGCAGGTCACATTGACCCATGTCAAGGGAGACGAACAAGATGGACACCTTGACCCTTCTCTCCTTTCTCCCTCTGATTTCTTATTAATATTTCCTATTGGCCAACCCCTACTTGAAGCCAGAGGGCCAGGAAATCCACTGATGCTGCTCATACAGGCCAGCCTCCAAGGGATCAAAGCAGGGACAAACCAAGGGTATCCACAAACCCCAAATATCTCATGAAGTTTACCCAGGCCTAACTATCAAATCCAGGAATTAATCATTTTCTTCTCCTTTATATCCCCTCCTCTAGTTTTTCAACTAACTCAAATGGCTCCATGCTAATCTTGTTCACTGGAAACTTTCTCTCCTTTTCTCAAGTGCTAAATTTCTCTAGGTTTCTATTTCTGACCCTCTTTTCCCACTCCTTCACTCCCATATACTTAATTCCTACCTCTTTGCCAATGAGGACTTAAAATCTTTATTTGTAGCTGAGACCTCTCAATTCCAGACCTGTAGATGGCATGTGACTCTCACATGGGCATCTGAAAGTCAGCATGACGAAGCCAAACACTGCCCCTTTCTCTGTAGACCTATTCCTCCTTAGAGTTTCGGCCAAGCAAATGACCCTGCTGCCACCTTCTACATACTGTCCAATTCTCTTTCCCTTGATATACGGCTAATCAAGAGAGCTCACCCAAGCACAGAAATGGTGAGCTATTTAACTGGATTTATCCTGGAAGGGTGACAGAGCTGGGCTATGTGTCCTTACTTTGAATACTACAACACTACTTTTGGCACCAGATGCGTAGGTTTTCACATATCAAGCAATTCTGTAATACTAGCTTCATGTCCTACAATCTAATTCATTCTGACACTGGAGAAAATGTCATATACCACAGGTTAAGGGTTCAGGCCTACAGGATTGCCTCCTCCCTATTTCAGATGCCAGTTGCAAGTCCAGATCGTCACCTGTGCTTCTGACCAAGCAATTATAAATCTGATCTTCTCAGACTCATCTCTTCAGGTTTGATTAATTTGCTAGGGCAGCTCACAGAACCCAGGAAACCAGTTTACTTACTAGATGACTGGTTTATTTCAAAGGACATTAAAGGATACAAATGAGAACAGCCAAATGAAATGATACATAGGGCAAGGTCTAGAAAGTTCCTGAGCACAGGAGCCTCTGTCCCAGTGGAGTCTAGAGTTTGTCACCCTTCCAGCACACAGATGGAGGCTTATTCACCAACCCAGAAGCTCTCCACCCCGTCCTTTTGGATTTTTATGGAGGGTTCACTACATCAGCAGGATTGTTTTAAATTGCCAATGGCCAATGATCTAATCAATCTCTAGCCCCCCTTTCCTACCCAGAAACGGTGTGGGGGGTAGAGATGGGAGGCTGAAAGTTCCAACCTTTTAATCTTGGTTGGTTCCCCTGGCAACCAGCCCCCATCCTTAGGGGCTTTCCAAAAGTCACCTCATTAACATAAACTCAGTGTAGTTGAAAGGGGCTTGTTATGAATAACAAAAGACACTCACTTTCAGCTCTGAAGCTATTTCAGGAAAAACTAAATATTATAACAAAAGGTCCCCCTTACAAAGGGGCTCTTTGCTAGGGTTTTAGGAGCTATGTGCCAGGAACAGTGGGCCAAATATATATTTCTTATAAATCACAATATCACAAGACTGAATTGTGCCCCCCGCCCATTCCTATGTTGAAGCTCTAACTCCAAATGTGGCTATATTTGGAGATAAGGCCTGAAAGGCGGTAATTAAGGTTAAATGAGGTCACAAGAGTGAGGCCCCAATCTGATAGGACTGGTGTCCTTAAAAGAAATGGACACTAGAGCCTGCTCTGTCTCTGCCAGCGTTTGCACAGGGAAAAAAGGCCATGTAAGGACATAGCAAGAAGGTGGCCATTTGCAAACCAGAGAAAGGCTGTATCAGAAACCAACCCTGACAGTACCTTGATCTTGGAATCCTAGCCTCCTGGACTGTGAGAAAACAAATTTCTGTGGCTTAAGCCACTCAGTCTGTAGTATTTTGTTACAGCAGCCCAAGCAGAGTAACACACTTGGGAGAGTCCAGACAGGTCTTTCTCATCAACTCCCTGGGCAATTCTAATGCACAGCCAGGCTGGAGAAGTGCTGAGCTAGACAGAAAACAGATACCTACAGAAAGACCAACAGTCAAGGTGACAAGCCAGGGAAGCAGAGAGAGAGCAGCCCAGATGAGGGAAAGCCAGCTGGAGACTCTCACTACAATGCCACGGTAATTAAGGCCATCAGAGTAGGTTGGCCATGCCTTTAGCAGTCACCAGCTCCTAATAATCCCACCTCCTAAATAGTTTCCGACTCTGCCTCCTCACCAACAGCACTGTCCCTTTCCTCCTATACTCTAGTATTAGGGTTGGCAAACTGCAACCCACCGGCCAAATCTGGCCCACCACCTGTTTCTACAAAGTCACACTGGAGTATGGTCACACCTACTTGTATATATATTGTCTGTGGCTGCTTTTGTATGACAACAGCAGAGTTGAATATTTGCAACAAAGGCGATACAGCCCACAGGACCTAAACTATTCACTGACTGGCCACTTATGGAAAAGGTTTGCCGGCCCCTGCTCTAATAGATTGCCACTACCTTTGCCACTAATGGTTGTTGAGCCAGAGATCGTCGTTTATATATTAGTGCCTCGTTGCTCCAAAAGAATAAAAATTCTTCACAGTGTACCTAAGTCAGCCCTTACTGAGTACCTACTTTGTGCCAGACTCTGGTTAAGAAGTAGGGATATGACTGTGGATAAAAGCTGTATTACCTTTACACTCAGCCCAGAGGCCCCTTCACTTTAGAGGGTTATGCAGGTTACAAATACATACAAAAACAAACATGAAAGAATATGTGGTGCTTCCATCACTTGGACCCCTCGCTCAGCCTGGCACAGCATGACTTTTATATCTGAACAACTATTCTTGCAGCTCGTACCATTTGGACCCTGGGAAAACTCTTTCCTACATCCCTGACAGTATGTTCTTAAGACTGAAAACACTATGGGACACCCGGATGACTCAGTAGGTTAAGCGTCTGCCTCCGGCTCAGGTTATGATCTCAGAGTCCTGCATTGGTCTTTCTCTGTTCAGTGGAGAGCCTGCTTCTCCTTCTTCCCTCCCCCCTGCTCCTTATCTCTCTCACTTGCTCTCTAGCTCAAATAAATAAATAATCTAAAAAAAAAAAGGCCACCTGGGCAGCTCAGTGGTTGAGCATCTGCCTTTGGCTCAGGTCATAATCCCAGGGTTCTGGGATAGAGTCCCGTGTTAGACTCCCCGCAGGGAGCCTGCTTCTCCCTCTGCCTATGTCTCTGCCTATCTCTCTGTGTCTTTCATGAATAAATGAAATCTTAAAAAAAAAAAAAAAAAAGACTGAAAACACTAAAGACTGTGTCAGTGCCACAAAGATATGGGCTGTGCCACCACTAATGTCAGAGGAAGATACTTCTTGGCTTGTGGGGAGGATTTGAGCTGTGCAAGAGCCTAGGTAAGAGAAAAGGCAAATAAGTTGTCAGAACTTCCTTTCAGCATGAATGCAGTAAATTGTTGCAAAACAAAGTATAATTCCCCAGTGGGGCTGAAGATCTGTTTCCTTGCTTCTCTTCAGATTCTTTTAACTTATAGTTCTACAGGTAATTATGAAATAGTAATGATATTTATGATATTAATTCATATTGTGCATGCCTAGGTCTAGATATAGTTTATGAAGAGTGATACCAATTCTTTACATTGTCAGATAGTAGACATTATTACACACTAGAATTGAAATCCTTTTATTTATGTGTTTATTTTATGTATTTACTAAGATTTCATTATTTTTATGAAATATAGTCCTAAATAATTTTGATTCATTAATTATTGTCTTTCAAGATCTAGTTTTCAATAATTGACAAGAGTAGCACATATAATATAGATTAGCTTATTTGGGGACGTCTGGGTGACTCAGTGGTTGAGCATCTGCCTTTGGCTCAGGGCATGATCCCAGGGCCCTGGGATCGAGTCCCAGATAGGGTTCCCCATGGGGAGCCTGCTTCTCCCTCTGCCTATGTCTCTGCTTCTCTCTGTGTCTCTCATGAATAAATAAAATCTTTTTTAAAAATTAGCTTATTTTTACTTCAGTTTACTTTTTTTTTTAAGATTTTATGTCTAAGTAATCTCTACACCCAACATGGGGGTCAGACTCCCAATGCCAAGATCAAGAGTCACGCACTCTACTGACTGAGCCAGCCAGGTGCCCCTACTTCAATTTACTTTTTTTTTTTTATGAAAATAACCCAAATTTTGTACTTTCAATACAATTACTCTTATTTTTAATCCTCTAGATTATGAGCAACTGAACACACACATTGTGTAAAAATCAGATTATAGTAACATAATTAGCGGTTACGCTGAAATGAACACAAAAATTTTATAAAATATACGCTAGTTCTTAAATTGTGTGTCATTTTCATGACTCATCTAAACATGACTGGTCTATTAGTAGAACACTCAGACAGTCATAATAATTGTCTTTACTATTTTTGCCAACTTTTAATCCCCTCAGAATCATAGCTTTACATGTATTTTTCATCACATTTAAAGGAATACCTGTCAGGGTAAGAACATAAAGACATATTTGTGTTAGCTTGAAATTTATAATGTAGTTTATAATGCTTAAATATTTTTAAGGATTTTTATTTATTCATTCATGAAAGACAGAGAGAGGCAGAGACATAGGCAGAGGGAGAAGCAGGCTCCATGTAGGAAGCCCAATGTGGGACTCGATTCCAGAACCCCAGGATCATGCCGGAGTCAAAAGGCAGATGCTCAACTGCTGAGCCACCCAGGCATCCCTATAATGCTTAAATATTTAAACAAATAGAACATGGACACAAATGGAGAAGCAGGCCTAAAAGACAGACTGTCTCCAGCTCCTCAAGGGGCTTCCAGTCTAGTGGGAGATACTGGTGGGTGGATGTAGTCTTTGTTGTAACACAAAAATAGGGTGCCTGAAAAACATGTAGAGGGGATGGGGTGTGGTCAGGGAGGACTTCCTGGAGAAAGTTATTACTAGGCCAAGAACTGAAGGATAAGTGAGTGTTAACCAGGTGAAGGGAGGGAAGGAGTGGATATGGCAAAAGAACATAAAGATAAGAGAATTCTGGGCAGAGGGAATGGTATATGGCAAGGACAGCAAAGCTTTTCTATAAAGAGCCAGATAGTAAATATTTGAGGCTTTGCAGGCCATGGAGTCTCTGTTGCCACTACTCTACTGTTGAGTGCTGAGTGTTGTATGTTGTATTGTAGACAACCCATAAACGAACGGGTCTGGATATGTTCCAAAAGAACTTTATTTACAAAAGAGGCAGCAGGCCCATGGATCCTAGTTTGCTGACTCCTTGGTATATGGGAAGGCCCAGGGTTGGGAAAAAGCATTGTTGTGATAAACTGACAGTTTATCAGTACGGCTCCTGCATAGAAGATGAAGTGGGAGCAGGAGGTGAGAGGTCTGGGGAGTTAAGAGGCTGCAGAAATTGGGTGGGAGGAGTCTGGATGCAGAGACTGGAGAGGCTGCTACTGTAGGCATCACTAACTCCCTGGGCTGAGGTAACAAAGTGAATGATTTGGAAGGGTAGTCTGTGAGTGGTGCTAGGGAGGAAGAGGGAAGGAGAAGGTCAAGGTTGACTCTCAGACTTCTGGCAGACAGTGGGCAGATGGTGCTGGGGGAGGTGGGAGACCTGGGGGAAGCAAAGTCGAGGGGAGGCTTGGGAAGAAGTAGCAGGATCTATTCCCCAGAAGGCTTAGTTCAGTGCGTGCCATACACATGTAGCTAGACATACACAAGGGCTTTTTTTTGGTCAGAAATATAACAGGAAGTTTCTAACAGTCTACAAATCCTGAGAAAGTCAGAGGGAAACTGAACATGCAGCGCTAAATATCTTTGCAATGACAATTTTGGGGAATAATGACTATTGACAGGTTTTCTCTAGCCTATGGGGATTGTAGGTTTTAGTTACTTGGGTTCCCTTTTATTCACAACTAATGGAACAGCACCAGAACCTAGTATTTGCTGATAGTAGTGGCCACGGTGGTCAGGAAAGGGCCTCATCCAGGTAGTAAATCTACCAAATGGATTGGCACTTCAGACCATGAGAGTCCCAAGATGTAGGATTTGCTGTGGGTGGTGGTGGTGCTGTTCCTAGAGCCCCTCACCCATAGCCACCCCTGGCACGGTGTCCTGTGTAAAATGAAGGCATGCTCCAGAGAGGTGGGTGAGGGAGGGCAGACTTGGGGACACTGCCTCACTGAGGTGGATTGGCCATAAGTGCTATTCATCTATCAAGCCAGAACAAGGGTACTGTTTGCATTGCTGAAACAATTTAGATTCTCTGAATGAGAATTGATGGGCCTGTGGCATTTGTCATCAATCAGTAGTACACTCCATGGAGCAACTGCCTTAGAACAAATGTTGCTGGGGCTATTTGAGCAGCAGTGGCCCCAGTGACAGGGTGGGAAGGAGATGACACGTGGTGCCTCTTAGGGCTCCAGCTGGAGTGTCGGAAGCCTCTATCCTCTCACCCACACAACATCCTCCCTTGTTCCCCTCTTGCCCCCTTCTAATCCGTTATCTACAAGATTGCCTGTGTGTGACCTTTTTAAAATGTAAATTGGATCTTGTCACTCCTGTTTAAAAGCCTTTAACTGTTTCCATTGCGTTTAAGAGAAAATCCAAACTCCCCACGGCCTACAAGCCTACACACTGTGGTCCAGGTCTCCCTCCTCAGCCTCTCTCCCTGAGAATTCCTCCAGGCCAACCATGCTGGCTTTTTCTCAGTCCTTCCAATACCTCAAGTTCCTTCCTACTTTAGGGTCCTCATTATTCCCGTATTCTAGAAAGTTCTTTGCACTCCCCACCGCTAAGAGAGGTAGCTCCTTATATATGTCAGATATTCACTTCAAAATCATCACCTTAGATGATCACCTGATCACCCAGGCTAGGGTGGGTCTCCCTCTCTTGTTCTGGTACATCACCAAGGCCTTTTTTTATCCTAAAACTTGACATAACTTATAATTTTAAAATTATGCATATACCTATTTATTGTCTATTCCCATAACCCCCTATAAGCTCTTTGGAGGCAGGGAGCACAATTACTTTGTTCATCACTTAGTTCTCAGAGACTGAGTTCTGAGAGCCTAGCATATGTATGTTCAATAGATATTTGTTGAGTAAAGGAATAAGTGAGTAAATAAAAAGCCATTCAACTAATCCATCAATTGATATGTCCATCCATAAGTGTATATGTCCATGTGTGTAAATGTATAACTTCTGTTCTGGTTACCTATTGCTGGATTACAAACCATTGAGTTGAATGGCTTAAAACAACATTATCTCATGTTCAGTGTGTTCAGTGGTTCAGTTGAGCAGTTTTCCTTGGGATAGTTCATGTGGTTGCCATCAAGTGGCACCTGGAGTCCTCTAACATGACCATTCATGCTGGCTGTCAAGGGGGAGTACAGCTGGGCTGCCAACTAGAATGCCTACTTGTGGACTCTCCATGTAGCTTGGACTTTCACAGCTTGGTAACTGGGTTTGAGAGGCAGTGTCTCAAAGGAGTACCTTTTGCCTAAGAAACCCAGGCAGAGCTGCAAGGCTGCTTATGACCTAGACTCAGAAGTCCCACATGTCATTTCAGCCATATTCTCATAGTCACAAGTCACAAAGCAGCTTAGATTCAAGGGAGGAAATTTCACAAGGGCATTACTACCAGTACAAAGACACATGGTTCACTGGAGGCCATCTCTGCAGACTGGCTGCCACCATCTCCTCTATCATGATTATATAGATGGGTCTATCCCTGGTTTGCATTCCTTTCTTTATTTCTCTTAGGCTCCAACCCAAACCTTCTATAATCTATGTCCTTGATTGCAGTGACACTTATTGGTTAAAGTTGGAGCATCTCTTCCCCCAAAGTTTTCAGAGGGCTGAAATTAGTCCTTCAATTTCTAGTGACTCCAGGAAACTGGTCTACATTTTGGACGCTAACTTGCTGTGGGAGGAGCAGCAGTCTTTCTGTGCTTCTTGGTGCAGTAGAAGAGAAGCCAGTGCTGCTGGTCAACATCCAGGAATCGTGGTGTTCATTGTTCGTTGCCAAGCGCAATGCACTGACCCCGGTCAGCGCTCTCGGCGGTGAAATCACTGGCTTGGAGAGCCAAGCCTGAGGAGATGGGATAGTTTAAAGGGTCGAAGATGCCAGCCCTGTCTCAGTTTTGCCTTCAAGCTAGTGTTTTTTTAATCCAAATGTGAAAAGCTCTCCTTCTCCACCTCTCTTGCACTCCCACACCGCACCCCCCCTCTTTCCAAATGTCCTTCCAGCTGCTATTTTTTATTCTGGCCTTGAGGCAAATGTTTCACTGTAGCAGAATTACTGTAAAATTCCTTCCTGGGCTCCTACAGATTATGGGACAATTCCCTAGAGAACGCCAGAAACCTACCATTTTAGAAATGGCCAAAGGCCATCCCCCAAAAAAGCAGATCTAAGGAAACAGAACTATCCTAAAAGGTTATCAACAAAGGGATGGGTCAAACAATAGGCTTGTTTTTAATGGCATTGGCTGAATCTAGGTACGTTTTCTTTCTCTTTTGCGTATCAAGTCAGTTTCAAAGCACCAAAGACAATTGAGCAGAAAATAGTACTACGAAGTTTGTTGATGGGCTCTTAAACTACAAACCTGGGATATAAAAAGAACTCCAGTGGGCAGTGTATAAACAAGGAGAAAACCTTATCCAAAAACAACCTGAAAAACTGCAGAGAAAGCATCCTTGAAAAACAATGAGTCATAAAACTTTTTTTTTTCCCTTCTTCTGATGGACAGAGCATACAAAAAAGGACTAGCATGAATACTGATGATAGGTGTTTCCATTTTCCTGCCATTTCAGCATGTCTGGGGAAGGCTGAAGGTGGTCTGTGTCAGGTTTAAGAAGTCAGGCTGTCTGATTCATCATGAAAAGGAATCCTCCAATTAAACACTTCTGGAAATGTGTGTGTTGTCTTGAAGCAGTGCTCCTGGTTGCTAATTGGTTATTCCTTTCATGCTTCAGCTATTGAAATATACACATCATTTCATTTTTTTTTTTTTTTTTAAATTTTTATTTATTTATGATAGGCACACAGTGAGAGAGAGAGAGGCAGAGACACAGGCAGAGGGAGAAGCAGGCTCCATGCACCGGGAGCCCGACGTGGGATTCGATCCCGGGTCTCCAGGATCGCGCCCTGGGCCAAAGGCAGGCGCCAAACCGCTGCGCCACCCAGGGATCCCTATACACATCATTTCAAATTCATTAGTTCAGTACTAAGGCAAGTTCAGATGGGTACCTTTATTGGATTCATTTTAAATTATAAAAACCAGTTTATTACATAAGAGAAAAATACATAAAAAGCCCTTTCTTGGGATCCCTGGGTGGCGCAGCAGTTTGGCGCCTGCCTTTGGCCCAGGGCGCGATCCTGGAGACCCAGGATCGAATCCCACATCGGGCTCCCGGTGCACGGAGCCTGCTTCTCCCTCTGCCTGTGTCTCTGCCTCTCTGCCTCTCTTTCTCTCTGTATGACTATCATAAAAAAAAAAAAAAAAAAAAAAAAAAAAAAAAAAAAAAAACAGCCCTTTCTTAAGAAAAAGAGGCAAGTCAGAACATAATTTACATGTTATAAAAGTTGATGAGGGGGCGCCTGGGTGGCTCAATTGGTTAAGTGTCTGCCTTCGGCACAGGTCATGATCCCGGGATCCTGGAATTGAGCCCTAGGTTGGGCTTCCTGCTCAGTGGGGAGTCTGCTTCTCCCTCTTCCCCTCCCCCCCACTTGTGTGCTTGCTCGTGAGCTCTCTCTCTCTCAAATAAAGTCTTTTTTTTTTTTTTTTAAGTTGATGAGAGCCAAGTGTTTCCTGCAGAGCTTTCCTGGGGACAAAGAGAAAAGTGGACTTATGCTGACAAATGTTTGGGCGCTGAGTAGATTTGATCTCAATTCCTCATTCTTCTCTCTCTCATGTCTTTTGCCATGTGACTTTGCCGATTCCCCCTCAAAAGGGAAAGGATAGATTTTCCTACCTTTTGACTCTGACCATTTGATTTACATTCGCCAAAGGAACACTCATGTATATGATACAAATAGAGGCTTAGAAAAGCACTCACTCAAATGGACATGTTAGTGTTCTTCCTCTGTCAATGCCAAGAAAAGAATGTGCCTAAGCTGGCTGACTGGCCCTAGGGTATGAGGAAAGATATGTGGAGCAGAGTTGCCCTGCTAAGCTCAGCCTATAAGAGCGTCCCAACGGACTATGCCTGCATGAGCAAGCCCAGTCTAGATCAGCCAACCCCAACCAATTCCTAGATGCATGAACTGTAATAACAGGGGATTATTATTATGGTGGATCACTATTGTTATTCAATAATAATTAACCAACAGAGGTGTTATGGGGTCACATCGGCTCTGCAGTGGTTCTATAACCTCAGAATAGCCCTAATATCATAAGGGTTAATAACCAAATGAATCTACAAAGATATTAGTGAATATTTGCATGATAGGCCCACCATTCCTATCCAAAATGATAGAAAGCCTTCCCTAGTCTAAGGAAATATCCCAAGACTTTACCAGAAAGCTCTATCTTGGCTTGGGTTCCTCCCCAAGTTGACGCTGAGATAAAGGTTCAAGTGCAAGTGGTTTATTTAACTGATAGGAGTGCTGGGAGGGGGTGTTGCAAGAAGAAGGGATAGCAGGCCATGAAAGATGTGTCATCAAGCTGGCTACTACTGTGAGCAACAGGAACTTAATCCCACTGGACAAATCTGAGAGCCAACATAGAATGCACTTCAGAGGAATATCGTCCAAAAGATGAGGAGATGGGGTATTTCTTCAGCTCCTGCCAGTCAGGTACTGGCTAAGGGCTGCCACAGGAGAAATGATACCCAGGCACTTCTAGCCAACCACACTAGCAGTAGCCAGGGAGCACCATCAGGCAAGGAAATGGAGGTGCTGGAGACTAGAAGTCTGGTAGTCCTGTGTCAGAATTGCTGAGGCAAAGGGATAAAGGTAGGGCCTGATAGCACCTGCTATGCCTTTCTTCTGGTTTTATCTTTATTTGGGGAGCACAAAACCATGGTGGGTTGGGTGCTCAGCAGATCAGAGCAGTGGGATACCTTGTATGCTGACCAGAGCAATGTGTTCCTCCATACCAATTGTCCTTCATACTTCTGCATGTTTTTGTTTTCTGGTTGCTTCTCCAGTCCTAACTCCTACCCTCCTGTCACTTTCTAGGGTGTCTTTTCCACTAGGGCAAAAATCTACCCGTCACTCGCTCTTACCACAACTGCCCACAAGTCACAATTCAGGTCTGTCTGATACAAGGAGCAAGGAGATTGATGCTATCCATGAAATTTGAAAAACACCCTTTAATTTTATTAATTTAAAATAAATTTAATTAATATATACTGTATTATTAGCTTCAGAGGTAGAGTTTAGGGATTCATCACTTGCATGTAACACCTCACTACCCATTACATCACATCACATGCCCTCCTTAATGCCCATCTCCCAGTTACCCACTCCCCCCTCCCCTCCAGCAACCCAGTTTGTTTCCTAGAATTAAGAGCCTCAAAAAAAAAAAAAAAAAAAAAAAAAAGAGCCTCTTGTGGTTTATCTCTCTCCCCGATTTCATCTTATTTTATTTTTCCTTTCCATCCACTATGTTCGTCTGTTTTATTTCTAACACCCTTTAATTTTATAACATCTGCAAACAGTGTCAGGCTTTCCTCTGAAAGGCACAGCCATCCAGTGTGATAAGTACAGTCACACCTAATTCCACACAGTAGCTGTGGGTTTAAAAAGGCTCATATATTGATTAGTGTTCCTCAAACCTTTTCATCAAAGTTCTATTATCGGCAGAAAAAAGTAAACCATGTACCCCACCCCTGCTGGTAGCCCATAGTGGATAAAAATGTGTTAGATTACTGAACGTGGACATGTCATGAACATGTTTTTGTCTGATAGCATCCTTTCCTTGGATGAAATCATAGTCCCCCACTGCATCATTGCTGTTGAGCTCCCATTCATGATGCCACTGATCCTTGTCACAGGGCTGAGCTGCTAACACAGGCAGGGCTGACCATGGTACCCCACTGGCACCTATCTCCAACAAGGCCCCACAGCAATCTCTTTAATAGGTGTATGGATATGAGAAGTTCCTTTTTTTCTTTTTAAAAGATTTTATTTTTTTTAAAGATTTTATTTATTCATGAGAGACACACACACAGAGAGAGAGAGAGAGGCAGAGACAAAGGCAGAGGGAGAAGCAGGCTCCATGCAGGGAGCCCGACATGGGACTTGATCCCAGGTCTCCAGGATCATGCCCTGGGCCAAAGGTGGCGCTAAACCGCTGAGCCACCCGGGCTGCCCTAAAAGATTTTATTTTTAAATAATCTCTCTACCCAATGTGGGGCTCGAACTCACAATCCCCAGATCAGAAGTCACATGCTCTACTAATTGAGCCATCCAGAAGCCCCAAGAGAAGTCTTTTTTCTTCTTCTGGGTGGCTAAGCAAGGTAAATAAGGATCTGGAGTTGCCAGCTAACAAATTCAATTTAGAGAAAGCATACACACAGAATAAAGCCAAGCAAAGCAGAAAGCAAGAGCGTTAGAGCTCTGGGAGTACAATTGGAGCACTGTATCCAACCATACCTAAAGCTTCATAGGCTTTCTAATCAAGTGAAACCCCTCCATAAAAGGACAGAGTGGGTTTGCTTAGGCTAGTCCATTTGCAACTGGAAGGTTCCTAAATTGTTTAGTAAAATAGACATTGCAGAACAAGTGCCTTGTTTATCCTGTGGCTTCATATTTCCCCCAGCACATTGTCGTGTTCCCTAGGAATGTGGGAGGCCCTACATCTTTATTTCAGAGATGCCATACTGTACCTCTGCCTATTCTTCAAATCAATATTGATTCTGAACACTTTTGCTCTAAAATTTCCCAGTTCCTCCCCAACCTGAGGCTCCTGGGAAGATCTCAAGCTCTTTGCTGTGTCCTATCCTAACTATGGATCCCAACCCTCTACCCCAGTTCCCTCTACCACTTACAGGTTTATTGCCCTGCCCTCTTGGATCCTATACTGTACACTTAATGGTTCTTCTGCCTTCTCACCCCTACCTGCCTGACTGTGGACAGTCTAACCTTTGAAATATCAAATCCATGAGATGTTAGAGAAATTTCTGGGGTCAGAGCAGAGAGGAAGGTGACATCCCATTGCTAGAACAGACTTGGGAGAACCCATGATGGGAGAACCCATGATGTGGAAGCAGTGAATTTGGTTTTCAGGAACAGAAGGCAAGGGCAGGATCCCAACCCCAACCCAACAAACACAAAGCATTCCTCTTTGATGAAGAAACGATTATACGTGTAGCACTATACTTAAGTGCCATAGGAGTACACAAAAGAAGTAGCAGACAGGCCCTGCTTTCAAGGCAATTTTAATTTAGCTGAAGGATAAAGTAAAAATTTAGAGAATGATCATGAGGTAAAACATAACAGTGCATGGCAGAGCAGAACAAAGAGTATTAGATGAGTAATAAGCAGATGTGGTAAAGGGAATGGCTGAGTGAAGTCAGTTCGTAAAAGAGGGAGGCTTGGAGGAAATCAATCTTGAGCCAGGCCCTGAAGGAAGTAATTGACAAATGTAAACTCTCCAGCTGGCCATGGGGAATAGGCTCTGTCTTAAGGAGTTGTGTAATTCAAATCTGCTCTGACCTGTTTGTGAAGATGCAGGCCAACTCTGAAGCTCTTTAGGCCGGACTTGTAAGGCTGCACAAAACCAGTGTTTTGGTCAAAAGAATGCAGTCATTTGGCACTGGGTATACCCGGTAGATGATATCATGTCTGTAGATCAAAGTTAGGCTAATGTCACCTGCGAGGGAAGAAGACTTGCAAAATGGTTTATATTCGCCTTTTATTTCCAAGTTTAATTTTAAAGATTTTTATTTTATTTTAATTATTATTTTTTTAGATTTTATTTATTTACTCATGAGGACACACATACACACAGAAAGAGAGAGAGAGAGAGAGAGAGAGAGAGAAGCAGGCTCCATGCAGGAAGCCTGATGTGGGACTCCATCCCGGGCCTCCAGGATCACACCCTGGACTGAAAGCAGTGCCAAACCGCTGAGCCACCCAGGCTGCCCCAAGATTTTTATCTTGATTACAGCTCTTGGTAAATGAATGTCACTTTAAAAGTTAGATTCTTTGCAGCAAAATGCAGAACTTTCGGCAACGTTAATTTTTGTTGATATGTTAATTGTGCTAAGTGAAGGCCAGTCCTCTATAAAACACAAACAACACCCCCCTACTTTTTGCCTTAGAAGCAGAAAGTTAGAGAGAGATGTAACAAACAAATTCACAGATTGTTCTCTCCTTGCAAGAGATATCAGCTAAAACAAGGTCTTTAGCCTTAATGAAAACATATTTTCACAGGGTTTTTTTGTTTTTTCTTATTTTGACAAGATAAAAACAAGTTGTTAAGAAACCATTTCTGTCAATACTAGAAACTTTGGCCTTACTGCCATTGTTAAAAGCAATCCAAGAAATACTATTAAAGGCTAATTTTGCTGCCCTTTTGAAGAGACTTTTGAAATCATACAGAGCCTGTAAAAAAAATAAATAAATAAAAATAAAAAAATAAAAAAATAATAAAAAAAAAACAACAATAAGCTGAATTGGAAGGACAGGTTCCTCCTTGGCAGTATGTGTCAAATTACATTGTCTCCTGTCTGTGGATAAAACCAAGAACTGTGTTCTCCAGGGCTGGCAACCCCTTACGTGACAATACAAAAATTTAACAATAAATGAAACTGACAGCCTACTTCACCAGATTGGGAACACATCTGAACTTCTACAGAAAGATAGCCCGTCTCTAGTTCATTTTCCTAGAGGCTGGTCTACAGCAACACCTAATGAAAACAATGATGGGCACATATTTATTTCCAAGGCATTTGTAGCCTGCGCTCTGGTTCCAATCTTACCGCAGAACTGAGATCAATTTTCACATCTTTTCACTAAATGGATAGGATGTGAAATTACTTGCATTGACAATAAGCATTCTCAGGGGCTCGGGTAATTACGCAGCCCAGCCCAGCAGAAAAGAGGCACTGACGAAAACACACAGACAATTGGTTACCATCAATTTCCCCTGGTGCTGGCACATATAACTGCAGTAAAAATTGAGTTCTTGGGTAAACCTACTCCTTTCCAATCCAACCAGCAGAACACAGCTGGCAGGTGATTTCTTCCCCAGCAATCTCTGGAAAGCTGTGTACCCAAATCTGACCACAGCCAGCATTTGCAGGCAGAGAAGCCACGGTACCTCAATTCTGGTAATTCTACATATAAACATCCCTCTCTTCGATCTCCCGTCTCCACTCCCATTTTTTTATTCTCCGTCTGTGTGCCAAATGGCCTCTTTCACAATGGACCATAGTAAACAGCTTCTTTATCATTTCCATCTTGAAAGGCTTGCCTTATGTGGGATGCTTAGATTGAAGACAGTTCCTGCTCCTTGCCTCCTTATTGGTTTTGTCTCAAATACTTCAGTCTATGTAACAAGCACAAAGAATGAAAACAAAGTAAGCCACTCTCAAGGTAGGTAGGACCCAGGCAGAAAGCCTGATAAAGTCTGGATGTGAGAGGTACTGCACATGTCTCCAGACCTCAGATTGTCTTGCAACTACCAAAAGCTGCTCCAGCACTAATGAAACATCATTCTCAGGAAGGTGCCCATAAGGTCAACTTCCTTACTGCTATAAGAATGATTTATTTCCTCTAAAAGATTCCATCTAATTCAACCACAAGTAAATGTAATAAAAAGCATTTTATATGATTATATAAATATAACAAGTCAGAAGTGACTATTTTGACAGTTTGACAATAAAGTATAGGCAACAAAACAATTCTTGTGAAGTACATAGAAAATTGGATTAAAAATGTTACAAGATCAAGTTTACCTTTTGGAAATTTAGTTAAATTGGGATCTGGGCAGTCAGTCTTTCCACAGAAAGGCACATTTCTTTCATTCCTTTGCCTGTCTAAAGTTAAAAAAATAATAAAATGTTCTATCCATGTTTGCTATCAAAGAATTTCCTTTTTGCAGTCCCAGAAAACCAGATAGGAGAAGAAAACCAACAGTTTTCTGAGTGAGTAGCAGACATTATGTTAGGTACTTTGCATACAGTATATATTTCATAAATGTTATCTAACTGAATTTTTACAACACTGAAGAATTATTAAACCTCAGGGTTTCTGGCTCCTAAACTTGAGCTCCTCCCTCTGTATTCCATTATAGCACACAGTCTAGTGCATATCTGCCACCATACATAGTTACCAGAAAATTTTTTTTTCTTGTGATAACTTTTTAAGATCTATTCTCTTAGCAGCTTCTAAATGTGAAGTACGGTATTAACTATAGTCACCATGCTATGATTATGCTCCCATGACTTACTTATTTTGTAACTGGTACTTTGTGCCTTTTGACCCTTCACCTGTTTCACTCACTTGCCACCCCTGACATCTGGCAACCACCAACTTGTTCTCTGTATGTATGTATGAGTTTAGGTTTTGTTTTGCTTTTTTTTTTGGTTTTTATTTTTTTTAGATTTCACATATAACTAAGATCATATTTATCTTTCTCTGACTTATTTCACTTAGCATAATGCCCTCAAGATCTGTCCAGATTGTCACAAGTGGCAAGATTTCCTTTCTTATAGCTGAATAATATGCCATTGTGTATATACACATTTTCTTCATTCATCAAAGGACACTTAGGTTGCCTCTATGTCTTAGCTATGGTAAAAAGTGCTATTATGAACATGGTGCATATACCTTCTTGAGTTAGTGTTTTCATTTTCTTTGGATAAATACTTGGAAGTAGAATTGCTGGATCATATGGTAGTTCTATTTTTAATTTTTTGAGGAAGCTCCATACTGTTTTCCATAGGGGCTATGCCAGTTTGCATTCCCACCCTGTTGAGAGGGTTCTCTTTCTCCACATTCTCCTCACACTTATTTCTTGTCTTTTTGATAAAAGCCATTCTAACAAGTTAGTGTGAATTGCTATTTAATTGTGGTTTTGATTTGCATTTCCCTGATGACAAGTGATATTGAGCAGTGCTTCACATTCATCTGTATGTCTTTTTTGGACACATGTCTATTACATCTTCCCCCATTTAAAAATAAGATTGGGGATCCCTGGGTGGCGCAGCGGTTTAGCGCCTGCCTTTGGCCCAGGGCGCGATCCTGGAGTCCCGGGATCGGATCCCACGTCGGGCTCCCAGTGCATGGAGCCTGCTTCTCCCTCTGCCTGTGTCTCTGCCTCTCTCTCTCTCTCTGTGACTATCATAAATAAATAAAAAATAAAAATAAAAATAAAAAAATAAAAATAAGATTGTAGGGTTTTTTTTTTTAAGAGTTTATTCATTTATTCATGAGAGACACAGAGCGAGAGAGGCAGAGACATAGGCAGAGGGAGAAGCAGGCTCCATGTAAGAAGCCCGATGTGGGACTCGATCCTGGGACACCAGGATCATGCCCTGAGGCAAAGGCAGATACTCAATCGCTGAGCCATCCAGGCATCCCCAGATTGTGTTTTTGCTGTTGCATACTACAAGTTCTTTATAAATTTTGAATATTCACTCCTTAACAGATGTGATTAGCAAACATTTTCTCTTATTCAGGTTTTTTCTTTTTTTCTTTAAGATTTCATCTTGTTGATGGTTTCCTTGCTGTGCAGAACCTTTTTAGTTGGATGTAGTTCCCATTAGATTTTTGCTTTTGTTGCCTTCACTTCTGGTATCAAATCCAAAAATTTTTTATTGCCAAGATCAATGTCAAGGAGCTCCTCTTCTAGGAGTTTTAAGGTTTTCAGGTCTTATGTTCAAGTCTTCAATCCATTTTGAGTTGGTTTTTGTGTGTGTTGTAGATCAGTGGTCTAGTTTCATTCTCTCACATGTGGCTGTCCAGTTTTCCCTGCACCATTTATTGAAGAGACTCTTTCCCCTACTGTCTATTCTTGGCTCCTTTGTCATAAATTAATTTACTGGGGCACTTGGGTGGGTCAGTTAGTTGAGTATCTGCCTTCAGCTCAGACCATGATCCTGGAGTCATGGGATTGAGCCCCATGTCCAGCTCCTTGCTCAGTGGGGAGTCTGATTCTGGCTCCCCTCCTGCCCTTTCCCCCTGCCCCCCAACTTACACTCTCTCTCTCTCAAATAAAATCTTTAAAAAAATTTTTTTTTTAATTAATTGGCCATACTATATATAGTGGGTTTATTCTTTGGCTCTATTCTGTTCCACCAATCTATGTAACTTTTTTTATGCCAGGAACATAATGTTTTATTAATGAAATTTTAAAGTATAATCCTCACTAATAATTAATAATCACATTTAAAACACATGTCCTTAACTTAAATTTGGTTATTCCAAGTGGTTAAGGTTTTATCAGGCAATACATTCATACTTGTGTGTTTCTATATGGAATGGCAAAGTTGCAGAACTTTTCTAGAAAGCTATTTGACAATGACTTTATCCAGTAATTCCACCCATGAAAATTAATCCTAAACAATCAGTTTATCATGCAAAAGCAAAAAATTGGAAACAATATAAAAATAATAAATATATGATGGCAGATTCATTAGACATTAGGTAGCCATGAAAGTCATGCTTTAAAAAATTTTCATGATGTAATCATATTTCAGTATGACATTAAGTTAAAAAGCACGATATATAATTATATACAATAGAATTTTAATTTTGTACAAATAAAAATAAGCAAAAGTATTAACTAATTTTCCTCCAGATAGTAGAATGAAGGCAATCTAAATTTTTTCTTTTAACTTTCTGTGTTTATTATAAGAAACATTTACTACTCTAATAATGAGGATTTAAAAAGCATTTTTTTTAGTGAAATAGTATGATGGGAATTCATGAAAATTTGTTTTCTTTCTTCACTACTACTAGCACAATAGGGCTATTTCATATAGAATTGATCAATTACAAAGTATTTATTAACAATACTCAAATTATGGAAAGAGTCCAAATGTCCACCAACTGATGGATGCATAAAGAAGATGTGGTATAGCGGTATGTGACTAGCTCAGTTGGAGGAGCATGTGACTCTTGTCCTTGAGGTCATGAGTTTGAGCCCCATGTTAGGCACAGAGATTACTTAAATAAATAAAAACTACGCTACTAGGGATAAAATAAAGGAACATAATTCACAGTCTCTGACCCCAATTAACTTAAAGCTCAAATGAATTTCTCCTGAGTCTCTATTTTATATATATATAAGTGATGAGAACTAAATAAACAATCCCAACCAAAGCCTCCCCCCAAAATGAAATTTTTTTACCATTATTACTGCTGGACATTTGCTTCTATATTATAGATCTCAGAATTCTGACCTTAATAATTGCTCCCCCATGACTGTTCTGCTTTGTTCCCTCCTCCTTTCCCTGTTCTCTCCAGACTCCTTCCTAGCCACACTTTCCCCAAATACATATAGCTCCCCATGACTTCCATTGGATGCCCAGTAATGTAAAACAACACATATCCACTTTTATCAAATTAGTTGACCAGGCTTGTTTTTACATTTCCTTTTGTCAAGAATGGTGAAGGGTCTGAGATTTCCCCCTACGTGCAAATTAAGTTAGCCTATCACGGTATCATGAATGCTGACAGAAGACATAAGACTACTGGGTCAGAGACAAAAAACTTTATTACTCGTGGCAGATTGTGCTGTATGAACTTCATGATTCCACCTGTTACTCTTGCTCCCAGAGTCTTAGTGACACACAGAGGCTCAGGTAGATGCTATGCACATAGATTCGCTTCAAGGCTGAGGGCCCTGAGTTTAGGGAATCCAAATCTTTAAAAATGGGCTACAAGTGAACCTGCCCAATCTTTGCCCTGGTGGGAAACATTATATTATACCTTACAGTAAACAAACCTGCCCTTTGCTCTACAAGGGGATAGTCTTTATCTTCTTCTTCTTTTTTTTTTTTTTTTTTTAAGATTTATCTGACAGAGAGATTACAAGTAGGGGGAGCAGCAGGTAGAGGGAAAGGGAGAAGCAGACTCTACTGAGCAGGGAGCCTGATCTGGAGCTCAATCCCAGAACCCTGGAATCATGACCTGAGCCGAAGGCAGACACTTAACCGACTGAGCCACCAAGGTACCCCAATCTATATCTTCCAAGGCTCTTTAACTACAGATAGCTTTTGTCCCAGACTAGTTTTTCAAGGATATCAGCACATCTGCTCCCAAGACAGGGAGAAACATGGGAGATATGGAGAATTGTCTCCCAGCATCTTTTCCAATGTTTTGGGGTAACATCTGATTTTGATATAAGTGAAAACATAGAGAAGTTCCAAGAATAGTGCAAGGGACTGCATTATACCTCTGTTTACCAATTAGATTTTCCTCTTTTTTTTCCTTTCCTCCCTCACTTTCTTTCCTGTGTGTATCCAATTTCCAAAGCAACTTGAGAATAAGTTGGAAATGTCACAGAAGTTTGTCCCAATGTCAATATTACATATGATCACTTGAGGGTGCCTGGGTGGCACAGTCAGTTACACATCCAACTTTTGGTTTTGGCTCAGGGTTGTGGGATCAGCCCCACCCCTGCATTGGACTCCACAGTCAGCAGTTTGCTTAAGATTCTCTCTCTCCCTCTGCCCCTCCTACTCATGCTCTTTCTCTCAAATAAATCTTTAAAAAACAATACATAGGGCAGCCTCTCAAATAAATCTTTAAAAAACAATACATAGGGCACCCTCTGCCCCTCCTACTCATGCTCTTTCTCTCAAATAAATCTTTAAAAAACAATACATAGGCTCAGCGGTTTAGCGCCGCCTTCAGCCCAGGGCCTGATCTTGGAGAACTAGGGTTGAGTCCCCTGTCGGGCTCCCTGCATGGAGCCTGCTTCTCCCTCTGCTTGTCTCTCTGCCTCTCTCTCTCTCTCTCTCTCTCTCATGAATAAATAAAATATTTTTAAAAAATTAAAAAAAACAATACATAAACGTGATTACTTGGTTAGATGGTGTGTTTGCTCAGTTTCGCCACTATAAAGGTTCTATCTTTCATGGATGTTTGTACTGGTTAGTTTTCTATTATAAATATTTTTATTCAAAACTTTTTATGGACCTATACTTTCATTTCTCTTGGGTAAATACCTAGGTGTGGAATGCTCAAAACCATAGGATAGCTATTAGTTCAAATTTGTGAGAAACCACAAACTGTTTTCCAGGGTGGCTTTAGAATGTTGTGCTTCTATCAACAATGTATGAGTGTTCCAGTTGCTCCAAATTCTTGCCAAAGTTTTGTGTCATCAGTGTTCACAATTTTAGCCATCCTAGTAGACATGTAGAGCTATCTCACTGTGGTTTGTGTTTCCCTGATTAACTATGATGATTTACACTTTATATGTTTATTGGCCTTCTGGATATCCTTTGGAAAGTGTCCATTCAGGGTGCCTAGGTGGCTCAGTGGTTGAGTCTCTTCCTTTGGCTCAGGTCATGATCCTGGGGTCCTGGGATTGAGTCCTGCATCAGACTCCCCCCAGGGAGTCTGCTTATCCCTCTGCCTATGTCTTTGCCTCTCTCTGTCTCTCATGAATAAATAAAATCTAAAAAAAAGTGACTATTCAAATCCCATATCAATAATGACTTTTAAAAATTGAAGTATAGTTAACACACAGTGTTAAATAGTTTCAGGTAGACAACATAATGACTTAACAACTCTATACATTATGCTATGCTTACTACAAGTGTAGCTACCATCTGTCACCATACAATGCTATTGCAATACCATTGACTATATTCCCTTTGCTACCCTTCATCCTGGCGATGTGTTCATTCAGTAACTAGAAGCCTGTATCTCCCATTTCCCTCCACCCATTTTGCCCATCTCCCTCTTCCCTCCCCTTTGGCAACCACCACTTTATTCTCTCTCTCATTATGGGTCTGTTACTGGTTTTTTTCTCCAGATTCCACATATAAGTGTAATGGTATTTGTCTTTGTCTTATTTCACTTAGCATAATACCCCCCAGGTCCTTCCATGTTGTTGCAAATGGGGAGATCTCATTCTTTTATATGGCTGAATAATATTCCATTCATCTATTGATGACGCTTGGCTTGCCTCCATATCTTGGCTATTGTAAATAATGCTGCAATGAACATAGGATGGGTATATCTTTTCCAGTTAGTGTTTTTGTTTGGGGGGTTAGATACCCAGTGTTGGAATTATTGGATCATATGATATTTCTATTTTTAATTTTTTGAGAAAACTCCATACTGTTTTTCCACAGTGGCTATACCAAATTACATTACCATTAACAGTGCACAAGGTTTCCTTTTACTTTACATTCTAACACTTGTTATTTCTTGTCTTTGATACTAGCCATTCTGAGAGGTGTAAGGTGATATCTCTTTGTGGTTTTGATTTGCATTTCCCTGGTGATTAGTGATGCTGAGCATCTTTTCATATGTCTGTTGGCCCTCTGGATGTCATGTTTGGAAAAATATCTGTTCAGGTCCTCTGCCCATTTTTAAATCAGATTGTTTGGGTTTTCCTGGTGTTGTAGGATGTTCTTTAAATATTTTGGACATTAACCCCATATTGGACATATCATTTGCAAATATCATCTACCATTCCAAAGGTTGTCTTTTTGTTTTGTTGATAAGTTCCTTCACTGTACAAGTTTTTTATTTTGTAGTCCCAATTGTTTATTTTTGCTTTTGTTTCCTTTGCCTGAAGAGATTTATCTAGGAGAATATGCTAAGGATGATTTCAAAGAAATTACTGCCATGGGATCCCTGGGTGGCGCAGCGGTTTGGCGCCTGCCTTTGGCCCAGGGCGCGATCCTGGAGACCCGGGATCGAGTCCCACGTCGGGCTCCCGGTGCATGGAGCCTGCTTCTCCCTCTGCCTGTGTCTCTGCCTCTCTCCTCTCTCTTGGTGACTATCATAAATAAATAAAAATTAAAAAAAAAAAAAAGAAATTACTGCCAATGTTTTCTTCTAGGAGTTTTATGGCTTCAGGTCTCACATTTAGGTCTTTAATCCATTTCGAGTTTATTTTTGTGTATGGTGTAAGAAAGTGTCCAGTTTCACTCTTATGCATGTAGCTATATTGTTTTTCTAGCACCATTTATTGAAGAGACTGTCTTTCCCCCATAGATGTTATCTCTTTTGTCATAGATTGACCATATTCAGATGGGCTTATTTTTGGGCTCTCTGTTCTGTTCCTTTGACCTATGTTTCTGTTTTTATGCCATTACCATACTGGTATTTTGGTTTGTTTGTTTTTTTTTAAGATTTTATTTATTAAAAAAAAAAGATTTTATTTATTTAGAGAGCACATAGTGGGGGAGGGACAGGAGGAGAGGGAGAGAGAATCTGAAGCAGACTGAGCACAGAGCTACCTACAGGGCTTGATCCCACAACCCCATGAGATTGAGTCCATGATTGATCATGGGCTCAGATAGAGTTCACACAACCCTAAGATCATGACCTGAGCTGAAATCAAGAGTCAGACACTTGGGGTGCTTGGGTGGCTCAGTTGGTTAAGCAACTGCCTTTGACTCAGGTCATGATGCTAGAGTCCTGGGAGCTCTCTGCTCAGCAGAGAGCCTACTTCTCCCTCTCCCTCTGCTGCTCCCCCTGCTTGTGCATGTGTATTCTGTCTCTGTCTCTTTATCTCCGTCAAAATAAATAAAATCTTTTAAAAAAGCCAAGATACTTAACCTACTGAGCCACCCAGGTCCCCCAGTATCATACTTTTTAAAAATTATAGTCATGTGTAATATATTTTGAAATCTAAGATTATTTTAAAAAACAAATCTGGGATTGTGATACCTCGAGCTTTGTTGTTCTTAAGATTGTTTTGGCTATTCCAGAGTTTTCTATGGTTCCATACAAATTTTAGGATTATTTATTCTAGTTCTGTGAAAAATACTACTGGTATTTTGGTAAGGGTTACATTTAATCTGTAGATTGCTTTGGGTAGTCTGGATATTTTAACATTATTTATTTCAATCCATGAGCATGGTATGTCTTTCCATTTGTTTGTGTTGTCATCAATTTCTTTCAATGTTTTATAGTATTCAGAGTACACATCTCTCACCACCTTGGTTTAGTTTATTCCTAGGTATTTTATTCTTTTTAGCATAATTGTAAATGGAATGTTTTCTTTATTTCTCTTTCTGATACTTCATTATTAGTCTATAGAAATGCAATAGGTTTCTGTATATTTATTTTGTATCCTACAACTTTGCTGAATTCATTTATTCTAATAATTTTTAAGATTTATATTTGAGAAAAAGAGCACAGGTGCAAGTGGGGTAGGGAGAGGGACAAGCAGACTCTGTGCTGAGTGTGGAGCCTGGTTCAGGGGTGTATCACATGACCCTGAGATCATGACTTGAGCCAAAATCAAGAGTCAGATGCTTAATCAACTGAGCCACCCAGGCACCCCTGTTCTTTTTCTAGTTTCTAAAGGCATTGTTAGGTTGAGATTTTTCTTTTTTCTTTGTGTGTATTGCTATGAAATTCCCTCTGAGAACTGTTTTTGCTGTATCCCATAAGTTTTGGTATGTTGTTTTTCCATATTCGTCTCAAGATTCTTTTTCATTTTTCCTTTCTTTGATCATTGTTGCTCAGGAGAGTGTCAACTTCCATATTTTTTTGCAAGTTTTCGAGTTTTTTTCCAGTTACTCATTTCTAGTTTCATACCATGTGGTCAGAGAAGATACTTGGTATGATTTCAGTCTTATTAAGTATGCTAAGACTGGTTTTGTGGCTTAATGTAGGGTTTGTTGTAGAAAATGCTTCATGTGTACTTGAGAAGAATGTGTATTCTGCTAATACAAAGATATAACATTCTGTATATTTTTGTTAGGTCCATTTGGTCTATGGTATTGTTCAAATCTGCTGTTCCCTTATTCTTTGTGTGGCAGAGCGAACTATTGTTGAGAGTAAAATACTAATAACAATTCTTGTGTTGCTGTTTATTTCTCTTTTTAGCTCTGTTAAGATTTTGCTTTTATATGTAGGTCCTCTAGTGTTGATGGCATGAAGATGTACAACTGTTATTTCTTCTTGATTGATTCATCCTTTTATCATTACTTAATGACCTTGTCTCTTTTTACCATTTTTAAAAAAGATTTTACTTATTTATTGATGAGAGATGGAGAAGCAAAGACACAGGCAGAGGGAGAAGCAGGCTCCTCACAGGGAACCCAATATGGGACTCAATCCGGGGACTCCAGGATCACACCGAGCTGAAGGCAGATGCTCAACCACTGAGCCACCCAGGCATCCCTCTTTTTACCACTTTTAAAGTCTGACTTTTTCTGGATTACAGTTTATGTGAAATATCTTTTTTCCATTCCTTCACTCTCAGTCTATGTGTATCTTTAAGGCCAAAGTGAATCTTATAGGTAGCTTTCATTAGATCTTGTTTGTTTGTTTTTTTAAGTCCATTCAGCAATTCTATATATTTTTTTATTGGAGAATTTAATCTATTTACATTTAATTAATGATAGGTCAGGACTTACTATTAGCAATTTGTTGTTTTCTGGCTTTTTTAGCTCTATTTCTTGTTTCACATTCAGTTGTCTTTTTTGTATGTTGTGATGCATTTTGTCATTAGTAAGTTTTGACCTCTTTTATCATGTTCTTTTGTAGAATTACTATAGGTTTTTCTCTGGTTATTATGAGGCTTACATAAAATATCTTGAAATTATAACACCCTATTTTAAAGTGATAATTTCAATAGTATAATAGTATAATTTTTATACTCTCACCCTCACATTTTAGTTTTTGATGTAACAGTTTACATATTTTTTATATTGTATAGCCAATAGCAGATTATTGTAGTTATGGTTATTTTTAGTACATTTGTTCTTTTTTTAAACTACAGTTGGAAGCTAATCACACACCACCATTATCATATTATAGAATCTAACTTTGACTATATATATTTACCATTACCAATGAGTTTAAACTACCTTATTTTTTTATAATGTTAATTAGCATCTGTTTACTTCCACTCAAAGAACCCGCTTTAGCATTTCTTGTAAGGCTGTTCTAGTGATTATGAACTCCCTCAACTTTTATTTTTCCAGAAAGTCTTTCTTTCCCCTTCATTTCTGAAGGACACTATTGCTAGATATAAAATTCTTGGTTGAGAGTGTTTTTTTTTTTCCTTTCACTATTTTGAATATATCATCCCATTCCCATCTGGCTTAAAATGTTTCTGTTGAGAAATCTTCCAACAGACTTATAAGGGTACACTTGCATATAACATTTTTCTCTTGCTGCTTTCAAAATTCTTTCTTTAAAAAAAAAAACAAAAACAAAAACAAAATTCTTTCTTTGACTCATGACCATTTAATGTATCTTGGTGTGAATCTACTCAGTTCAACCTCCTTGGGGACATTGGGCCTCATGAATCTTGATGTCCATTTCTCTCTCCAGGGTTGGGAAGTTTCAGCCATTATTGCTTTAAATATACTTTCTGCCCCTTTCTCTTTCTTTTCTCTTCCTGGCATTCCCATAATGTAGGTATTATTTCTGTTGTGTCCCATAATTCCTGTAGGTTTTTTTTCATTCTTTTTCACTTTCTCTTTGCTCCACTGACTGGATAATATCACATTTTCTGTGTTCTAGATCACAGATTCTTTGTCTGCATTGTTCTGTCTGTTTTTAAAGCTCTCTATTGGGGATCCCTGGGTGGCTTAGTGGTTGAGCACCTGTCTTCAGCCCAGGGTGTGATCTTGGAGTCTGGGATCGAGTCCCACATTGGGCTCCCCACATGGAGCCTGCTTCTTCCTCTGCCTGTATCTCTGCCTCTCTCTCTCTCTCTCTCTCTCTCTCAAATAAATAAATAAATAAATAAATAAATCTATAAAAAATAAAAATAAAACTCTATTGAAATCTTCAGTTTTAGAATTTCTATGGGGATTTTTCAATGGTTTTTATTTATTTTTTGAAAAGATTTTATTTAATCATGAGAAATAGAGCAAGAGAGGCAAAGACATAGGCAGAAGGAGAAGCAGGCTCCCCGTGGGGAACCTGATGTGGGACTTGATCCCTGGACCCCGGGATCAGGACCTGAACCAAAGGCAGATTCTCAACCAATGAACCACCCAGGTAACCCGTTTTTTATTTCTTTAAACTCTTTGCTCATGCATCGTTTTTCTAATTTCATTTACTTGTATTTCAGTAGATAACATTTTTCCACGTGAAGAACTGCATTATGGCAATGAAATTTTGTAATTTGGTAAAAAAATCAAATGCATTGTCACTTTAAAAGTAAACTAAATGGGGATCCCTGGGTGGCTCAGCGGTTTAGCTTCTGCCTTCCACCCAGGGCATGATCCTGGAGTCCCGGGATCGAGTCCCACATCAGGCTCCCTGCATGGAGCCTGCTTCTCCCTCTGCCTGTGTCTCTGCCTCTCTCTCTCTCATGAATAAATAAATAAAATCTTTTAAAAATAAATAAAAATAAAGGTTCTAAGAAATTTATTAAAAAAATAAATAAAATTAAAAGTAAATTAAAGGAAAAATATATTAACAGAATCAATAAATAATATTCTACCTGATAAACTTATTTTGGATCCTAAGTAGGTAATATTTTTCTAGTTATGAATTCTTTTCTGGTATGTTTAAAGGCAAACTTAAATAGCAAAAAGAAAATATTCTAAACACTGAAAAAAGAGGCTATTTATGGCTTCGCTATGAAGCATGCTTGATAAGCTCTACCCATGAGAATTGCCAGTTGTGTGAATACATGTGCTTATACGGTGAAATTTGCCACATGAGAAAATAGGGGAATGGGGATGTCCAACTCACGTAGCTTTTTGGAAACTAGCAGACTCACCAAGATGTTCAGGAAATGGTGTCTTTAAACATGAAGACATAAAAAGAAATAGGAAGTAGGGAGCAACACCCCAGTTTAGGAAACAGCTGGTCTAGGTTTGAATTCTGGCTCCATGACCAGCCAACTGTGTGACTCCTCTGAGCCTCACTTTCCTCATTTATAAAGTAGTGGAATGAATCCCTAAAGTAACAAGGTTGTTGTGAGGATTAAGTGAGATGAAATGTGGGCACCTGGCTGGCTCAGCCCGTGATGCATGTGATTCTTGATCTCGGGGTTATAAATTCAAGACCCACAGTGGGTATAAAGATTACTAAAAAATAAAATCCTTTTTTTTTTTTTTTAATGAGATTAAGGGGCATCTGGGTGGCTTAGTCAGTTGAGTGTCCAACTCTTGATTTCGGCTCAGGTCATGATCGCAGGGCCATGAGATGGAGCCCCTTGTCTGGCTCTGTGCTCAGCAGGGAGTCTGCTCCCTCTCCCTCTGCCCTCTCCCTGCTCTAACAAATAAGTCTTTAAAAACTGAGATTAAATGTTAGTGACTTGTGGTTAGGAATCAGGCCTACCGTCATTACCAGTGGGGAGTGGAGAGGTTGCTTCATTCCTGCCTCCTTCCACTCTTAAGGGAGTAGTGTGGTCTCAAAGAGCATGAGTTCTGGTGTCAGTTGGATGCTGGCTAGGAATCCTGGCTTTGCTACTGAAAAACTTGTGATCTCAGGCAAGTTAATGTCCCTGAGTCTCAGAGATAAGGACACCTACCACATTAGGTTAATGTGCAGAGTAAATCACATGGTTTATATTTAGCTCCTACCACAGCAAGCGATAGATATTCAGTACACGCTATTTTGCCACAACATATGTCCCTTAAACATGAATGACCTCACATACCATAGGTAAATAGGAAATTGGTATAACATGAAGTCATGTTGGTTCCTATATAACTTTTTCCTAACATCTTAACGTTTGAGGCAACCAAAAGTCAGCCTTCTCACAGTAACTGGCCTCTTTAATAAGAAACTCAGCATTATAGAAGGCCTTTAAGAAAAGCTGAGAATACACAGAGCTGCCCTCTCTACCTGCAGAAAAAGACTGATGTTGTGACTTTAAGATCCCCATGTTATCCTCCTGGCACACTTTCTGAAGAAGTGAGGACACAAATGAAACTGTGAAGACATTTCCCTTAAATAAACACCACTCCTTAAATCCAATGTTGGATTGTGATGCAACTGGTCCCCATGAGGAACTAACATCCTCCAGGACTTTTATTTCAGAAGTACCACCAGGAACCCCCAGTTCAAGGCCAGGATACCATGTACAGATGTTTGTTCAAGTTGAGGTTTTGTGGAGCTCACATTTTGCTAGTTTTTTGTTTTTTAAAGATTTGAGAAAGAGTACAAACTGGGGGAGCAGCAGAGCAAGAGAAGCAAGCTCCCGGAAGAGCAAGCCCCCAGGACCAGAGATCATGACCTGAGTTGAAGGCAGACACTTCACTGAGCCACCCAGGTGCCCCCATTTTGTTAGTTTTGACAGTTTTTGATAGTGCTCTGGTTACAAAGTTGCATGGGCTTTGAGTGGTCTGCCCCAACCCAGGTTTGTCCCCATCAGCCCACACTGTAGACCACGGGAGCTTTTCAGGAACAAATAGATGATGTGACAGCAGAGACATCTATATGCCTCTCCCTGCAGTATTTCTTGGACTGCATAAGTTTTCTTTTTTACCTATAGGTAAAAACCATAGGTAAGTGCCTAAGTGTAATAGTGAAAACAAGGGCTCATATTTTACTCTGTGCTCTTTACAAATGAGTTAACTCACTTAATTCTCACAACAACCCTGTGAACTAGGGGCTCCCTAGGACCCATTCTCTAACTGCAGAAACTAAGTAACTTGCTCAGGTCACCTAGCTGGAAAGTGCTAGAGAGTGAAAGCCTGTGTTTTCTCTATGCATTTAAACACATCATATTGTTTTTATGTAGTCAGTTTTTTTAAAACATAAATGAGAATTATACTTACATTGTTTCTTTAATTTACAGGCATTGCCCTATTAGAAAGCTGAAGTAAAGGAAAGCTGTTGATAATTCACAGCTATTTACATTTCACAAGACTCGTGTTTCATTCCAAGAAATCAGGCTCATCAATTATTTGCTTTTGGTAACATGTTAATTATACAAATAATTAGCTGTGAGACTAGACATGAACATGAAAGTATAATGAATAGTTTTGCTAATTGCTCTTTTCTGTTATGGACAGTTCCTGATCTGAAGTATTAACAGCTCTCATGTTTGGCTTGCTAAATTCTCTTTTCACTTCATGGAAAAATCCAAATCAGGGATGACAATTAGATT
The DNA here is from genome assembly GCF_003254725.2 of Canis lupus dingo. NCBI lineage: Eukaryota > Metazoa > Chordata > Mammalia > Carnivora > Canidae > Canis > Canis lupus. The sequence goes on from NC_064251.1 coordinate 15,560,504, forward strand.
TTCTCTGTCATGCCAGCCCTAACTCAGTCATTATGACTGTTGAAAGCACTGTGTTGAGAAGTATTCCGGGGGACTGTCTGGGCCCCAGGGGAAGTCACATGGTGATTGATGAGTCTTTTCACCACAGGTGAGTGTGGGCTGGCTGCAGATAAACCAGATTTTTTGCCATCTCTGGCCTAAGTGTTAAATTTATTTCAACCTTAGGGGTCATACTTTCTGCACCCCCTAAAAAAATCCTATTAATGTGCTGTATTCTGGGGTGGAGATTTGAACAAGAATCAGATATGGATTCTGTCTTCTAAAAAGAAAAGCATAAATGGCCCTACATAAACTCGAAAGTGCTAAGTGCTGTAAAAGTAATAGATAGCGTGACATAAGGGATCAGGAGAGAGAACAGATTATTTATAGTAACAGGAAGGCTGGGGCAGAGATGGATCAAGTGTCCTTTCTGAGGTAGGCCTTAAAGAATATATAGAAATGGGGGGCAGGGGTGAAGTGAGGAAGGCTCAGGTTCCCCCCCTCCCCCCGCCCCTACTTTTGGGCAGATGATGAATCACCAGCCATAATGAAGAAGGAAATGTGAAACAGTGGTGTATACAAGGGAAAAGTTCAATGTGGCTGGACTGTAGGAAAAAAAGGAAGGTCAAGTTGAGAAATAAGGGCAGGCCTAGGTTGTAAAGGGCCTGGGAACACCAGATTAGGAATGTTCAAGAACAATGTCTCTCAAGGTGTGTCCACAGGACATTCATACTTTTGACGTAACTAAAGGATCCTGCTGTGAACGATGCTGGAGCAACATTGAATTAAAAACAAATTTCTATGCAAGAGGTTTTAGAGCTTTTAACATGCTAATGTACACTATGAATTTCCAAAAGGAACTTATACTTTGCAAAAATCCCAAATTTAGTGATAGTAGACTTGTCTTTCTTGGAGCACCTCATGAGATTAACATTCTGCAGAAGCTCTATGAAGGTAATGGCCATAGAGTGGTGTGATACGCAGAGTACACATTCAACGTTCCCTGCCAATTGACCAACTGACTGATCTTCTAGAAATCTATATTGTTGCAGGAATAGGGAGAAAATTTGCCCCCAAAGCAGCATCAACCCCCTCCCTCCCTGATTCCCCTGCTACTTTACAGTTAGAAGGTTCTGCCTTCAGCTGCTGCCCTGCCCACTTTAGCCAGGCCCAGTTGCTCTCTTTCCTGCCTTGATAAAATTTTGCCTTGTTTCAGGGCTCTAATGGTGCCCTGTTCTGAATCTTCCATCTGTCATCCTGGATCCCAAACATGCTGCCTGCCCTTTCCTCGGCTGCCTGATGCCCCTTGACCCCTCCTCAGCTTGCCTGTATGCTTTCTTTACTGCTGCCCTGACCTCTACATACTTTGAGTGCTTCTGGTCCTTCTGGTAAACCTCGAGATGCCCCAGCTCCAGCCACTCACTGTTCTGGGGTGCCTGTCTCCAGGTGCTCACAGTTCTGGGGTAACTGTGGCTCCAGCTCTTGTGGAGACAAGACACCTGTGTGCTACATTCTAGGGGGCTAGGCTCATACATGCCCAATAAATACCCTTCTGCCACTTTTCCCAGTTAAGGTGGCTTCCAGGTGAGATTCCCTAATTCTGCTTTGAAGGGATGAACAAGCAGCATCTAAATTTAACATCATTTAATTATCCCAGGTGGAGGGGGAAAAAAATCACAGCAGTGACAGGTTTAGAGCTACACTCCCAAGAAGCTTCTGTTGATTGGACAAAATCAGGTGGGATCACAAAACAATCTAGAAGGGAGAGTGAAATCTCTTAAGTGTTTAGAGATTGCCAGGCTGTATCATTCAACAAGAAGCCAACGATGGTGAGATTAAATGAAGCTCGGTGAATGGCCAAAACTTTGCTGGGAATAAGAGCATGACAGGCAGGGCAAGTACAAACTGTAGAGGATGAAAGGCTACCACTATGAACCAACTGTTGTGACCTCAGAAAAGGCCTTGGGATTCATTGTAGGAGTGTGCAGCAAAGACTCTGGCCCCAAAGAGCCTACCAATTTTTGGAAACTATTAGGAAGAATAATCAACAAAAGTACAAAGAAGGTATTCCCTTACCTTTGTAAAGAATGTGCAGTTCTGGTTGATGCATTTCAAGAAAGAAAGAAATAATGGAGTTCACAAGGCATTTTAAGTGATCAGGGGGCTGGAGGGGCTTCTGGAGCCTGACAGGGGATATGCTCCAGTCTAGAAAATTTAAAGGCATGAAGGTGAACATAAACCAAAACCCACCTATTAGAACTAGAAAGCATTCTCGGATCATCTCAAAGGAGTAAGAAAAGGTTACTAAATGTATGGAACTCATTACCCCCCAAGATGTAGCACAGGTTGAAAATAGAAACTGCTTCAAAGCTGCTTACATCACACTGTGGCCGCTGGAACTATCCCAGGTTACTGAGGGAAATCTGATTGTTATAAATAATAGGGAGGCCACTGTGTCTTCCTAAATACAGTCCTTATCCTCAGCCTCAGTGATTGGACCATACCTGCCAATCTTATTTTTTAAAAGTATTGTCCTCTTATCAGATGCCTACCCAATATTAGGCATCATGCTAGGCACTTGTATATACCTTATCTTTAATCCTTAGAATAATACTGCAAGAGATAATAATTATCCATTTCATAGATGAGAAACCACTCAGATTAAGTAACTACTCAGGGTCACATACCTAGTACCTACTCAGGTTAAGTAACTACTCAATGTCACATGCCTAGTACCTAGGAGCTGGGACATGGAAGCCCAGGCATACTCTTAAAGACAGTACTGCCTCTCCTCTCACACATGTATGTTTTCCTGTACTTGTGCTTGAATTTAGTCTAAGACTGCCACCCCAAATCCCAAAAGCAATGGTTTTTTGCTCTTTGCTAGAAAAAAAATGACCTTTCATTATAGGGCTGGCACTTTTGTTCACATACCTCTACAGATCCAAGTACCCTGCTGGGGAAGAGGGGCCAGTTAGGGTCCTAGCACTGAGACAAAGGGAAGAGGAGAGCATAATAGGATTCTGACATGTAATTCTCATAACACCCATTTGAATCTCCATTCTGGAATGAAGGAGACTGGGTCTCAGACTATGTAACATGGCTAAGGGCCCATGGTGCATAGGCAGTAGATCCAGTAAGTGAACTAAATCTGTCTAGCCCCAAAGTTGCCTCCCTGGAAGGAGAGATCATTCCATCTCTGTCCTCTTTCCTTATAACCTCAGAGCTTACGTCCATTATCACAAACCATGGAGGACTGTCTGTTCTACACCTTTGCTAAGTCCACTGCTGGTAGGGGGTGGAGGAGTTCTGTGCTATACAGAAATTCAGGTTGGAATTGTTTCGAACAGATTGTGATCAGTCCCACCCTTTACCTTGTCAACATTTTTCCTAGTCAGCTATAGTGCTGGTTTTTAACAAGACAGATGGATATTCTGATTGCTCTAGCTCAGGGTTTTTCAACCTCAGCATATGGATATGTGAGCAGGATACTTCTTTTGTTGTTGGGGGCTGTCCTGTGCATTGTAGGATGTTTAGCAACATCCCCGGTCTCTAGACTACCATACGCAGTATCATCCACTACATATCAGTAACACCCCCCTCCCTCACCAGTTGTGACAACCAAAAATGTCCACAGACCTTAACCAAATGGTGTCTGGGATCACCCCTTGTTGAAAACCACTACCAGAAGAAGGCAAAGGAGCTAGATATCCTTACCTTTCTACCAAAAACCCAACCCCAGTGTAAGCTGAAGTGAGGTCGTCCAATGACACCTGTGGATGGGGTTGGGCTTTTCTGGTTCAGAGGAGGGAACGCCGCAGATTGCTGGCCCTGTACTTATTTGATGCCCCCACGAGACGTGAAAAATGTAGAGCTTTCACTGTGCAGATGGCTCGCGCTGCTTAATTACCAGCCGAAAGCATGCTAACATTTCCATCCCTCTCCCTGCCTGCAACAGCCCTCCAGGAGCAGTGGAGGCATTAACAACGGGGAGCGGCTGCCCTTTCCCGCATCCTTATCACACACTAATTATTTTATTCTAAAGACAAAGTAGAGAGAATGTAACATATGATTCTGACGACAAACAAACAAACAAAAAAAACCTGTCTGCTTTTCCTAGTGACTAGAGCATTGAAGCTGGTTGCTAAGCAACTGGGAAACTGCAGACTCCTGTACTGGCCATGCTGGTTTCGGAAATGAGCCATAAAAGGAATTCCCCAGTGAGAAAGGGATCCCATACCATTGCCTGGTTGCCATGGACACCATACATAAGTGATGGATCCTGGGTTACAGGCCCTGCTTCAGAAAAAACGCCCCTGCTTAAGGCTTGAATGGTATGAGAAAGGTATGGAAGCCTTCTTCCCCTGCATTCTCCATGCAGGCACGTCCGAGGCCCTGCCTCTTCCCCACGCATTCCCCTGAAAGAGAGGTCTGATTCTAAGTGGCTGAGACATTCTGTCCAATTTCAGCTCTGCTTTTATTTAATATGTTCCAGTCTTTGCTCGAGTTGGAAGGGAGTCTGCAATCTGGAAAGCAAATTTTTAAGCAAGAAAAGATGCCTCGGGTGGCAGACAGGCTGTCTGTCTGTCTATCATCCACCCCTGGTTGGGGGCCACACAGCGCCAAGATCAGGCACAAGGGCAACTCTCTATGTTCACACGTTCTATTGGAATTTTGCAAAACAAGAGAGATTAGCAGGGAAAAAGACAATAGCCGTGACTCCAAAATGAAATTGGCATGTCATGCAGAGCACGGCACACAATAGGCCACTGCAATTCTGTCAGAAATTAGAAACAGACTTCAGATAATAGGAGTGAAAAATGCGAGGCAAATATAAAGATGTGGAGCTTGAAATACAAAGAAGGGCAGGTTTAACTGGGCTTCCTACACTCAACCATAGAACATATAGGCCTGTTGTAACATCATGGGCCATATGACAAGAGACTTGAGACACTGAATACTAACCCCCAAGTCTCTTAGGAGATGGACCCAAAGAATAGCAGTGATTTGCTCAAGGTCATAGAAGACAAACATTGCTGAGGGGTGATCTACGAAGGACAACTCTGCATTTTTAATATTGCTGCATAATAAATTACCCTTTAGCAGCTTGAAACAGCAAATATTTATTGTCTTCCAGTTTCCGTGGGTTGGAATCCAGAACATCTTGGGTGGATGCCTCAGATTTCGGGGAACCTTCACAGAGTACATCAGGATGTCAGACAGGCTGCAGTTATCTTGAGGCTTAAGTGGCATGGATCACTCACACAGTTATTGGTAGACCTCACTGGTCCTCACTGGTTGGAGACCAGTTCCTTGGTATGTGTGACTCTCAGGGCAGTTTACAGCATGGCAGCCAGCTTCCTCTGAGCCAAAGAGCACCAAAAATGGAAGTAGGGGTCTTTTTTAACTTAAGCTTATCCCATCGTTTTTATCTTATTCATTAGAATCAAGTTACTAGATCCAACACATATGGAAAAGGAGGGGATCCCATGACAGCATGGATACGAGAAAGTAGGGACCATTGGTGGCCCTCTCTGAGGCTGCCTACCACAATAATCAAGTATGCTTCCTGGATCCAAACTGAATGGGAAAGACCAGGGGTTGGAGATCAGGCTCCTAATTAGGCCTGGAACATGGGAGAAGGCAGAGGAGGGGTGTCCCGGAAGGGACAGCTAGGGGAAGCTGAAGGGAGTAGATAGGCAAATAAAATAGTAGCAGAGAAGGGCAAGAGAACCCGGTAGAATGGGGACAGAGAGGGGTGGGAGAAGCAAGCTGAAATGATGGACACAAATTATAAGAAAGTGGCATCGAGAATGAACTGGAAGAGTTAAGAAGGAATAAAGACCAGGGAAAGGGATGTAGAAAGAGAGGGAGGGAAAGAGAACTAGGAAGCCAAGAGCTTAAGCAGATGGTGCCGGAGAGAAGGTGAGGGTGGGAGGGTGTACAGAAGAGGTGGAAAAATGCGGGAGGTATTATGGGGCTGGGGCAATGGTAGCAACTGGGCAAAATAACTTTGACAATACTCTTTTTTTTTTTTTTTTTTAATTTTTATTTATTTATGATAGAGAGAGAGAGAGAGAGAGAGGCAGAGACACAGGCAGAGGGAGAAGCAGGCTCCATGCACCGGGAGCCCGATGTGGGATTCGATCCGGGGTCTCCAGGATCGCGCCCTGGGCCAAAGGCAGGCGCCAAACTGCTGCGCCACCCAGGGATCCCGACAATACTCTTTATCGAGTGCTATTACCTCACTTAGTCTTCATGCCAGCCAACACTGTAAATGCTGTTATTTACAGCATTTCAGAAATGGGGAAATTGAATTTTAGGATCAAGTACCTGCCCAAGGTTGTACAGTCAAGAAGTAGTGCAGGTGAATGTTGACAGGGCATCTTCTTGCCAGTCATCTGGGTCAAGCACAGATTGGGAAGGTTGGATTCCTTGCCAGTAACAGTAACCTCATCAAACATGAAGTACAAGGTGACTGCCTCATTTTATCATGTGGATCCACATATCAAAATAGAACTCTTCTGCTACACTGTATAGTTATTTCTCTATACCTGCTTTACTAAGAGCCACGAAGACACCATGTCTCATTCTTCAAATCTCCCACCATGCCTGCACTGTCTTGAGGAAAATTCAAGAAAATTTGTGGAACCAAACATTTCTTTCTCCTGAATCCAATGAGAAATTCTGTCTTATTAGCCTCACAGTGAAGAGGGAAAAGACTGGCCCTTCCCCCTTAGGGACACCTCTTCACTAGCTGTTTGATTTTGGACAAATTACTTAACCACACTGGAATGCAGCACCCTTATCAGTTAGGTTGGCTAAATGATTTGTAAAGTCTTTTCTAGCTCTGAAACCTCACAAATTACGTATCAGGGACTGGAATTAGTCGAAATGGTCAATGGATCTGATACAGATACTGGCTGCCACTTTGGGAGACTTGATAGTGAAGTGTTCTGAATTTCATTTGGCCAAGATGCCAGTCCATCAATATGTTTCTCAAGGGAAGACCAGCTCCACTCATTTGTGGCATCTGTGTGCAATACAAACTCCATGAGCGTAATTCTGTTTCTCACCAAGTTCTATGATGCTATGGGAAGAACTTAGACTTATCAACTCTCAAAACAAGATACCAACTGGGGCACCTGCCAGAATGACATTAGGGATAAACAGAGCAGCAGGACCTGAGATTCCAGGGTCATCAAGAGAACGTCATCGGAGTTAGGATGCCTGGGTTTAATCATACTTTTCAGTCGTTGATATTTGGAGCTGGAACATGAATAAAGGACAGTGTCACATAGCTCTGTTTAGCCTCTGCCCACTTGGGCAAGTTATAGACAGTCTGCCCCCCATACCAGGTCCACAAGGTACCCAGGGATAGGTGAGCCCTTCTGAAAAACATCTAAGGAGTAAGCATATGCTACTCCTGGAAATCTAATGGTAGATCAAAGATCATCTTGAGAATAAAGGCTGCCTATATTTGCTTCTATATCTTTCACCCACTGAAAGTGATGGATGGGAACATTTTGAAAAGAGTTGACATTAATCTGTTGGTGGTGGCCGCTGGTTACATTTCCTGGTATTTCTGCACAGATATTTTAAGGGGTATACTTTACTTTCCTAATAATGAATCTCTAAAAACCTTTTAAGAAAACACCTCTACACCCAACATGGGGCTTGAACTCAACAACTCCAAAATCAAGAGTCCCATGCTCTACCAACTAAACCAGCCGACAGCCCCAAATTCTTTTTTGATTGGCAGATAACTCACGTAGAAGACACCAGGAGTGGGTAGTTAGTGGCTCTCAGGAGCTATGGAGAGCCCCATCTCCTCACACGTGCTCTGAGGAGCTAAGCGTAGCAGATGTGTTGGTGTCCTGCCCAGAGCTGGTTACATTTCAGCCATTTACATTTGGCTTGGATTCCAGCTGCCAGCACTTATGATCCAAAAGCTTTCTTGGATGTGGTAGCCCCTGCCCATGTAGAAGGTAGAAGGGCTGGGAAATTAATGCCTCCTTCTTTGAATGCAGCCCTCACCTAATGACAATGGGAGCCCAGGTAGAAGCATCCTAGGCCCCCTCACCTCAGGTGTGCCTTCTACACTGCCTCCCAGAGGTTACCAGCACAACTGAGCGTCTCTTGCCCACCCGTGCCCTTCATGTCCTATCCTAAATTGCCTTCCTCCCCTCCCATGGATTACTTCCCAACCCGCTGCTGGTGTTTCTTGGCATTACCTCCCTAGTAAGCCATTTGCACAGAAACCCTTCTATCTCAAGGCCTGCTACTAGGGGAACCGCAACTTCTGCTAGGGCCATAGGAAGGAATGGAGAAAAAAATGATAGTATTTCAAAAGGAGGATGTCTGTAATCATGTGCTCCCATGGTGCATTTAAGAGTTTCTTTATAGCTCATCACCTACCTTTACAGAAATGCTATGGTAAGAAGTGCTGCCAACTACAGACCAGTCAGAAATGGAGACAAGGCCTCTCTGAAATGGTCCTGGAGTTACTAGGAACATTGACTTGATTTGCAAAATTTGTTTGCTTACGCCTCTCCTCCAGAAAAATGCAGCATGCCTGTAGGGATAACCAAGTGCAGCACCCTTGAGACGCATGTCCGTGGAGTCATCCAGAAAAACACTGATGGGGGACAAGGGTCTTTTGAGAAGACACAGTGCTGGAGCTTGGCGGGGCTGCACTGGGTCATCTGGTTTGCCTCCAGCAGCATCTGGTCAGAGCAATGGGGGAGGGGAGAGCATACACCATAACTCTGGAGGGCAACTGAATAGGAAGCAGCTTACGGCATGTGGGCTCAATTTCCCTCAAAAAGCTCATAATATAACTTGTCAAAAATGGCACTCTGAACCCAAATTATAAGATAATTGTATTCAGTCCCAAATTTAACACAATAAAGGTTATATGCTCTCATGCCCTAGCAACCATCTCATGGGGGGCGGGGGGAAAATACCACACAAAAACAAAATATAAACTTGCAAAGCTGTAATAAAACCAGCACACAACTATTCATTTCAAGTCTATTTTGAAAAGCCTTTGATAATACCAGTAATTCCCTTATAAAGCTTCTATTCTCTTGCCACAATTCCCTTCTGAAGATAGAAAAAGGTTTTGCTCTTCTACAGCCACTCTTTTTACAGAGATAAAGTCCACTTTATTTCCCAATTTTAAATGTTTGTCATTCTTAAAAAAAAAAAAAAAAAAATAGCCAAAATCCCTGACCACCTACATGCAGCTAAATGAACCATATAGACAGGGCTTAGTGGCAATATCAACGGGAACCCTCCTTGTTTTGCCCAACAAGATTCATTTGATGGTCTTATCAAGGTGCTTAAATGTCGCTCAAGGGCCTTGTCCACGAGATACTAAAACATTTCAATGAAAAGAAAATTCAACGGTCTACACATCTCCAAATATTTTGAGCCTTCATAACATCCAGGTTGGGTGGTATCCCTTTTATGCCCCAGATGACACTACAGAGGCTAAGCAGTCACACACCTCGGGGTGTGACTGGCAGGTCTACCTACAATAGAGGAAGGGGTTTGAAGCCCTGTTGGATTGAAGAACAGAAATCTACTTAGACAAGCTCACGTGAAAGAGGGCGATGGTTGTAAGTGCTCTTGGACTCAAGGAAAGCTGAGTGATGAAACTTCAGGAAGAGTGGGAACAGGCAGCAGTTGTTGCAGGAGAGTGAGGTGGTAGACAAAGGGCAAGCAGATGCCCCTACGAGTGAGCAGGCATGCCGGCAATTAGTCTCTCGAAGGTAGGAAGGCAACAAGGGAAAGAAGGGGGGTCAAGCAGCCAAATACAGGAACTGAAGAGAAAAAGACTGCATAAACTGAGCAGTGAAGGAATGTCCTCAACAAATGTTTCAGCCAGTAGTCAGCCACCCACTGGCCCTGAAGATAGGCTATCCCCAATGGAGAACCAGCTTGCAGAACACATGAGGTTGCAAACACAAAGCCCTTCCAAGTAACCGAATTGGTCATTCTGATTTACATGGAATAGGGTCAAATTTATATTCTGATTTTATGGGCTATATCTAAAGAGTTAAAGTTACATTCATTGAAATGATATGCATGATCTTAATGAAGTCCATGTACTTTTTTAAAAAGTTTTTATTTAAGTCCTCTCTATACCCAACATAAGTTTTGAACTCATGACCCCTGAGATCAAGAGTCACATGCTCTTCCAACTGAACCAGCCAGGCATCCACCCCCATGTACTTTTTATACTTTAATGTTAAAGTTTTAATAACTTGGTTTACATATGTGATAGGATCCATACTTGTAGTTTGGGCTACTCTGATGTTTACTATAACTGACATGGACTTCACTTTGCTTCACAAGGTTTATTTCCACATATATAGTGGCCATTCTTTGTCCCAAAATATATGCCCTAAACTCCAATAAATTTATTTTTTTTATATTACTACTTCTTCCCTTTATTATACAAAAGGTAGCATACCATGTATATTTTCAGTGCTTAAATTTCAAATCAGTTTTTATCAGAATTGTTTCCTGGCTACCTACCTATGATGTTAAAGGCACCATGTTAAACATTTATATGGGTACAGAGATGAGCACAGCATAGCCCTGTCTTTAGGGATCTTATAATTTGAAAGTGGAGAGGCCATGTGGAAGGAGAATTAGACACAATTAGAAGTATATACCAGTAACTATAAGGCAATAAAGATCGTTACTGGCTACATTGGAAGGCCTTCTTAAGCCTCCCCTTTCCCCCAGCTCTGTGACTAGAGCCTTTGACCACAACCATCCCCCATACCTCCCCTCAATCTCTAGTCTAAAACCTACCCCCCTCTTCATCCTCTCATTCTGTGCCCCATCTTGGCAGATCTTCCATTGCACGTGGCCTCTCTGGAACCTCTACAGCGTTTGTTCATTCCACTATGTTGGGAGTTACGACTGGAAGCTAAGTGGGGCCTTTAAGATAGCTTAAATTAACTGATATAGTGCAGATCTCTCAGGGAGATCCTGAACACTGAACATTTGTGTGAGCTGTGCAGTAACTGGATCCCTTTTGCTACTCACTTGCTGGGCTCTTGTTTCCGGCTTCATTCAGGACTTCACATTTCTGATTTCTCTCATAAGAGTTCTTCATGCTTTGATCAGACTGGAGTATGCGTGTATGCACATCCGAGTGGAAAGGAGAACTCTGAAGGGTTTGCCAACCCTCATTCTCTCTCTTTTACCTTTCTGTTCACAGCAGCCTCTCAAAATCCAGGTGAGTGACTGCTCCGTATCATGCGTGTGTTGACTCACACATATTCATCAGCCCATTCTTGGAGAGAGCCTGAGTACCAAGGAAAAGTGTGGGTTACTGACTGTGAAGACACAGTGTCTTGCAAGGCCAACCACAAAGTGGTATCCTGGAAACCTCGTCCCTGGAGGTTAAGTACAGGAGGTCCTGCCTTCATTCCCTCTGCCTTGATTCTAATGGTGGAAGGATCAGATGCCTAGGACTTTCTAGTCTGCTTGTTGCCACATCAGTGCTTGCCTATTACCCAAGGATCCTCACCAGATGTCTCTGGCCTGCAGCCTAAGCACCATGGAGGTAGTGGTTGACTCTTACTGCTGTGAAAGGGCAGCTTTCAGCATAGACCCTGGCCAAACGCAACTGATTCTTATCAGAGACTGAAGGACAGGTTTTACCAGAGTTCCTATGCCTAAACTTGAAAAGCGAGTTCACCTGCCCCTTTACTCCACACACTAGGGCTTCCTTTCTGTTCTTAAGAAAAAGTCAAATTCTCCACCTCCATAATGATTAGAGATTGCTGTGTGGCCTCGCCTCTACTGGCTTCTGGTCACTAGGGTTAGGCTGGCCAGTTGTACCAGTTTCCTGGGTTCAGTGCTAAAACCAGCAGAGTCCCAAGCAACCTGATAATAGGTTGATCAAGTTACCTAGAACTGATCCTCCCAGACCAGCTCTCCAGCATCCATGGGCCCTAGAGCTTTGCCAAAACCCATGGGCGACAAAGAGTTAGATCTGGAACTGCAGGCTGTAGCTGTCATTTGCCTTATTCAGAACCCTCGTGTGGACACAAGATAGGCTTCGTCACCCTAGACTCCAATGGGGAAGGAGCAAGGAGGAACAGAGATTTTCACGATCACCACATACCTGGACTACATTCTAAGTCTTGTCAATGCAGGCTGTTGATAGTTATTTGTAGTTTGAGAAACACGGGACTGTTAAGAAAGGGGCCAGGGACCTGCAACACCCAAACCTTTCTTCCTCCATCACCTATATTCCTCCCTGCGAGGTCACAAGGGAATTCAGACTCACTGAGGGCAAAGAGACACTTATTCTAGCTGGTCTTTGTCAAACTCCAGTGAAAAGGATTCCTCTGGCTAAATCAGAACCAAAGCACAAAATCCAAATCTCAGCTCAAACCATTGAAATGTGAGGAAAAGCCAAGCCAGAAGAGTCACTGGTGAACAGAGCCAAAGAACAAGGTAGGGGTACAAAGCAAGAAAGTATTTGCTCCAATGGCTCAAGCCAGGCAGGTCTCCTAGCCAGTGTGTTAGGTGTATCATTTGGGCCTGACACTACTCCCTCACCCCGCCCCCCCAATAATTCCTCTACCCTCTGGAAGCCCTGGCACCCAAAAAGAGGCAGTGGCTGGGTCTCCAGGCCATGCTTTATTTGTGAGGAATCCTTATAGGTACAGAGTCCAAACAGATGATGCTGTGCTCTGAACCTCTATTTTAAAAGCTCTCAATATCTGCGGCCCATTAAAATGCCCTAATTTGACCAACTCATTAAGCGTGCCTCCTTTTCGGGGAGGTGAGTTTCCCCTGCCTTGAAAGCCACTCCACTGTGCAAGTATCTACAGGACTGGTGGTCAAGACACTTGGGCTTTAGTATTTTTCAAGATCTATGTGATTAGTTTGAGGTAAAGTATTTCTCAGTTTCCTCACCTATAGAATTGATTGGACTAAACTTTTGGGATTAAGATTTCCTCCAGCTTTATGATTCATCTGTCTGTCTCTCATGCACGCATACACACACGCTTCTGCTTTATCTCTGGATATTAACTCAAATGCCATGCTGAGCCACATTAGAGCCTGAGGCAAAAGAAAGAAAAATCATTAATATTAGTCTTCTCTTGATTTAAAATGTTGCTATCTTGTCATCATGGATTTTTTTGCATTAATTTGGATTTTTAAAATATTAATCTTGATGGCTGAATTTTGGGAGTCCCCTTAAATTGTACACCCAAGGTACATGACTCACTTGCCTCTCACCCTGGTTCCAGCCCTGTCATTCTCTATATCTGGGTGAGCTGCTCGATGAGGAAAAAAAGAGACGACATGCGGCCCCTTTTATAAAGTTTCCCCGAGACAGCCATAGGGTTATTATCAGTGACCCACCAATAATTTCTAGTTGTTTGTTGTTTTTGTTTCTTTCAGCCTAAAAATTTTTTGAGTGTAGGGACCCTCTGGTCTCATTTTGTTGTTGTTGTTTTTTAGCCCTCCCTCCACACACCAAATGCCAAGCACAGAGATAAACTCTGCATGACTTGGCAGGACACACACCAAATCCACATTTCATACCCACCTTTCTCTTGATCTTTCACAAGACAACTATTTGTCACTTAAAAAAATTACTAAGTCTAGACAATAAAAACCCAAGCAGCTGGAAAACCAGAAAAGTACAATAGTTCTTCTAGCATGTGTTACCAGATAATGAAAAAGAAATGTGGGATTCATTCCTCGCTTTTTCCTTTCAGAGTCAAGAGGAGCAGAGGGAAGGAAGATTTAGACAAAAGGCCTCATGGGACCAAGAAGACCCAGACCTCAATCTGAGCAGCATCACCATTCTTTGACCTAGGACACCAGAGGCTGCTACCCCTACTAGCTTGCAGCTGCATCTGTAGGAAAACATCTTCATACCACATTTACCTGGGCTCAGGATGGAGAGCAGAGGACACAGCTTTGAAATGTTATCTCTGCAAAGTCTGCATTCAAGGACATTTTGAAGGAATTTTATTTCTTTCCATTAGATGTATTAATAGACACATAGCTATAAAAATGTATTCGTGCTGAAATCCCGAAAGCCTTTATCAACTAAACAAATGATCATGGAGCGGCAGTGAGGAAGGCACGAGGCTGCATTCTCTTATTTGGCCATTCACTGGTTGCGTGCCCTGGAGCAAATAACCTACCCTCTCCCTGCTCCATGGTCTTTGTCTGTAAAAGGTCTCCACTAGAGGCTGCTAAAATCCCCTCTACCTCTGACCTGCTATAGGGGGCGCTATGAAAGGACTGGGCAAGGTTTGTGGAATTATTCCCTCCTGTCTCCCTGTCCTATTAGCTTTTTTTTTTTTTATAATGTCAAATTCTTAATTAGTAGGTTTCAAACATGAAGAATATAAAGCTTGCCTGTACATTTGGGAAGAATGAAGTTTTGTCTTTTAGAGCAGAGAGAGGGAGCTAGCTGAGGCTTCTAACTGAAGCAAGTCACACTCCCAGAAAAATGAAATGAAAGCCTGAACGATTGTGAAAATTGAGGACCCTGTAAGCAAGGAACAAGTACCCTGTTGGTATTTTTTTAGATGATTTTCATTCCATTTGCAACACCTTTGTGCTTCCTTTATGAATTTCTCCATCTCTTTCAACTCTACAGTGAGCTATTTTTAAGACTGTTTTCCTTTCATACAGGAATACTGTTCAGAGAAGCAACTTAATTGTCATCATACTTTTTCTTAGTCTTTCAAGACCTTTTGTTATGGTGAAATAATTTTAGGTACACCAAGCACAGATCCATTAAATACATTCTTTATTTCACTAATGAACTATTGTGGGTGGTAAAAATTAATTTCATTCCACCCATGATACTCACATATCTGTTCAATTTTTATAGTTGAGAAATGAAGGTTGCAAATAACTGCAGTCAGATGAGAATTCCTCTTAAAATGTTAAGTCTGTTGTTTCATTTATGCCAAGACATATCCAAAGAAAAATCTATAAAAATACTTCACAAAATGAAAATGGTTCAACAGGTCTAGTCTCAGGGTTGATGTTACAAATGTTTCTACAGACTGAATATGCTTAGGAACTGGAAGGGCCCTGTGTTGATGGATTGGAAGAGAATTCTCTGAGCAGATGTGTTTAAACTCATCTGGGTGGACATGTCGGCTATTGGCACACTTGCTTAAACATGGTACTGATGAGACCCAGGGCCTGGATTGAATGGCCATATGGCTCAGCCAATGTTGCTCAATTTAATAGGTCAGGCTGTAGCCCTAACACCTCTCCACCATTTTACATTTCATACACCTCCATGGGAGGTGACAAATGAGAAGGACAGAGGATGTGGATGAAGTCAGGTAAACCCTTCCCCACAGCATGGAAAGGAATGCCATGTACAGGTTGTACTGAGGGCCAGGGAAGCCACTTTAACACACAAGGAACAACAGATTTTAACAATAACAGGCCAGACCCTATAACTCTGATTGGAAGGAATGAAGGAAAAAACAAACATCTCTAACACAATGATGAAAATAGTGATCCCAGCTGGGGTGCCTGGGTGGCTCAGTTGGTTAAGCATCCAGCTCTTGATCTCAGCTCAGACCATGATCTCAAGGTTGCAGGATTAGACCATCATTGGGCTCCTTGCTCAGCAGGGAGTCTGCTTAGGGTTCTCTCCCTCTCTCCATACCCCTCCCCCTGACTCACTTTCTCAAATATTTTAAATAAATACAATAAATAAAAATAATGATCCCAGTTGGCAAGTGGAAAGGCATGGGAAGAGGGCTGTGCCTTCAGAGAAAAAGAGCAAAAGCCAGAGTTCTCTTTAGGGAGACCGGACAAGTGTCACAAAGCAAGAAAGGTCTGACTCCCGTACCCAAAGATAAACTATCCAGAACTACCAAGGACCTTAACATGTAAAATTGGGATTGACTAGTAAGTGACCCACTTATTTACAACCAGCTCCTTCCAGAGCCAACTCGGACTTCCTTAATGTCAGGGCCTTAGGATGAAGCAGCAACATACTGATTTAATTCCAGTGTCTGGCTTAAATGTGTGCAGACTGCTCCAGAGGGCTCCACGGGCCTGGTACCTTAACCCCACTGCTTCATCTCTCATTCTTGACTCCTTGCTCATTTCTCCCCTTTCTTTCTAAACTCCAAACCACAGACTGATGAGAGGACACAATCAAAGAGAATAAAAAGAAGACAGTCTGAAAGAAAACAGATAAGAATCCCCAAATTCATCTGCCATGGCCCCCAAATAATGACTAAGGAAAGTCTGATGAAGTTCATACCCATGCGGAGATGAGGGCTTAACAACATAACCAGAAAGATTGGTGACAACTTTAAAGAAAAAAAGGACGAGAAAGAATGAAGATGCAGTTGTCCTATTTTTGTAGTCTATAAAAATAAACATTTCATTGTACTTCCATATACACACACACACACACAATACACACGACCTGATACTTGAAAAAAAAAAAAAATTAAATGGCAGTGAGCCAGGAAAGACTGCAGAGAGTAAGTGGAGCCCTGCCTCAAAGAAAAAAAAAAGATTTTCCTCCTCAAGTGACAGTAAATTGGATAAATGCTATTTTTAGATGAAATATATCTAACTAATGTCCAGATGTGAGTCTACCACATGAAGAGAAAAACAAATCTATCTAAAGCACTGAGCTGTACTTGAAAATTTTAAATTTCTGGTAATAAGGATTTCTAATGGAAAGACTTAGACACATGGTACTGACCGTGAGCCCCTGTAGCAAGCAGTTCACCTGAGAACATCTGCACACATGGCTCCAACATGTAGATGATCCCAAGGTTTACACTCCTGATGTAATTGTTCCTAACTCTCTGGACTTGCAACTTGTCAGAAGTATTTCCACATGAGCATAAAGGAGAGGAACCAGGCACATCAGGATTTCTGTGCTAAGCTGGTGGGGTCCTCTCATGGCTGTCACCTTGAGAGGTCATCTTCTTGTTCAAGTGATGCAGCTTCCATGCCAGACATTCTTGGAAGTCCTCCTCATTCACTCAACTTATTTATAAAGCACCTACAAGGGGCACCTGGGTGGCTCAGTTGGTTAAGCATCTGCCTTCAGCTCAGATCATGATCCCAGGGTCCTGGGATCGAGCCCTGTATTGGGCTCCAAGCTCCATGGGGAGCCTGCTTCTCCCTCTTCCCCAGCTTGTGCTCTCTCTCTTTGCCAAATCAGTAAAATCTTCAAAAAAATAAATAAGAAAGCACCTACAGTTTTCCAAGCTGAGCATAAAGTGATGAGCAGAACAAACACAGCACCTGCCCTCACACTTACAGTGTAATAGAATTTCTTTTGGAGCCCAGATTACAAATTGCAAAGGAAAATCAATTTTATTACTTTAGCGACACAAATAATGTGTTGGGTTTGATCACAGTCTTCGTTACTGTGCATGACCCTGAATAATGCCTGGCCATTTGAAAAAAGTCAATCCCTGAAGTAGAGTCACTAAAGATATTCAAAATAATGTGATACATGAAGAGATGTACAAATAAATTATTGGGCAATGCCATCATTGCTAGAATAAAGGGTTGGCCTCTCCAAGTGACCCTGCAGTTTATGCTCCTACAAGGGGATGAGGACATCTACCTGGGGAGGCGGCAAGGGGGCAGGAAAAGAGGCAGGGGAGAGGACGTGGCAGGAAAGTAGACAGAGCAAGTCCAGGCAGGTGATAAAAATCCCTGGATAGAGGATGGAGTGGAGCATGAGGGAGAGAAGCATTACATAGGGCAGCTGCAGAGCTGAACCCTGATGGTTGGAGAACCTTAGTTAGGTATATAAGAGAATTCGGAAGCCTGGGTGGCTCAGTGGGTTGAGTCTACCTTTGGCTCAGGTCATGATCCCAGGGTCCTGGGATTGAGCCCTTCATTGGGCTCCCTGCTCAGTGAGGAGTCTGCTTCTCCCTCTGCCCTTTTCCTCCCTCATGTTCGCTCCCTCTCTCCCAAAAATAAATAAAATATATGTAAGAGAATTCATCCAAAACTGAATGTAGAAGTATAGGAACTAGGCCATTTACCTGGGCAGCAAGCCCAGGGGAATAGAAAATATCCAGGTTGCCCAAGACAACCTGACTGCTACGAGCTGGACAGGTGATCTGGCCTCACCTAGGGCCAGACAAGAAAGTGGCCAGGCAACATGGCTTCACCATGCCCTGGAAGTGTGTCCGGCACTTCTATTGGTAGGGATCAGCCATGACTACTTTAAAACCTTCCAGATCATCTGGTTGGCCCCTCCTTTGTCCCAAAATGACAACGAAGGAGCGTAAGGATAACTGTGTACTCATTTATAGGCAGTCAATAAAGGGTTAAGATGGGACAGGGACTCAGGACTTTGACATGAATTCCTAATGATTTCTTAAATATCTGGTAGCCATCAGAAGACACATGTATACAAAAGGATACTTTTTTTTTTCCATAATTGAGAAATCATATGCAGTGTTTTGCAGGGTCTGTGTTCTTCTTCCCCAGCATCACAGGTGGATTTGCATGTGGCTCTCCTACTCTACAGCTCTCACACAAATAGCTCACTCTGGAGAGAAGTCCACCTGCAACCTGGAGCTGCTCGAAATGAAGAAATTAGGCCTGAAGCATCCATTTTGTTCACATCATACTCTACAACTCAACCGACCAGGAGAGCCCAGTTTGTGCCTCCTTTCCCTCCTCAAGGTAAAAAGGAGAAAGAGGAGTGAAGTCAGAGACAGAAAAAAAATCACCTGAGGGGCACTTGGGTGGCTCAATCAGTTGAGCATCTGACTCTTGGTTTCAGTTCAGGTGGTGAGATCAAGCCCCACCTTGGGCTCTGTGCTCAGAAGGAGTCTGCTCAAGAGTCTTTACTCCTCCCTCTTCCTTCTGCTTTGCCCCCTGCTCACATTCTCTCTAAAATAAATAAAATCAAGGGAGGGAGGAAGAAAGGAAGGATAGACGGATGGGCTACAGTAGTAGTTTGCTGGCGAGTTGGGGCAGGAGGTGGTTTTCTCCCGGGCAAATGCACATATCCATGTTCGCCCAATACTCTGCAAATCGTTTCTTCTCTGTAACTGTGGAGTCCCTCTCCTAGGGACCCAGGCTGAAAACCTCCATGGGAAGGCAGTAGCCCACAGCAATGACCCTAGGTTTCCCAATCAGTTATATAGTGTTGGGTGTGGAAGCAAAACTCTGGATTCTTCTTTCATGCTGCTCTGATCATTTTTTGTACTCTCACACAGATGAGCCAATGAAGCACACCCAGAGTTTTGAGCATGGACTTTCAAGTATTTCACTCAGGATTCTTGTCTGATTTAATAGCCTTTATCAGAGACTCTCCAAACTAGATGTTTAAGTCTCTAATTGGAACAAACACTTTTAACAGTCAGTTTCAGGTGAAGTTTACCACTTGCCACATGTGTTTCAACAGTGGTCATATGTACTGGCTCCCCTTGGAAGCACAAACAGTTGGAGTTTGTGCTGTAGACATCCAAAATTATTTGATTATTTCAACAGCAATGACTTCTTGGTATCATCCTTAAACCTCTCCTACTTTTTTAGGTCTTGTTATTGATACAGAAACTTCTCATCAGCCTTTTCTTTAGAACTTTAAGACCAAGTAATCCACCAAGTCCATACCCCATCATGCTTGATCATCACCCAAAATGACCATTGTCTTTCTGGCCATTCATCCTCTCTTGCACTAAACGAAATAGTTTAACATGTGCACAGACATCCTTCTAAATTCCAGCCTCACATTTCCGGGGGGCTTCCTAAATCACTAGGATGCAGCTTAAACTCAGCAGGCCAAAACTGGACTCTTCTTTCCTTCACATCTGCTCCTCTGTCAACCTGTGCTCACCACCAAACATAATGCTTAAGACAAAGATAATAGGACCTCTTCCTTCTTCTTGACTCTCAGAGCCAATAGGTGTTAAGGTCTTAATGATTCTGCCCCCCTCACAGTTAAGCACTTTAGTCCAGGCCTTCTTCATCTTCCTTCTGGGTTAATACAAAAATCGAACTGGCCTTCCTAATTCCACTTTCAACTCTCCCTTCAATCAGTTGCCAATGACCTTTCCAAATTACAAATCTGATTTTGTAACCATTTCTACTTAAAATTCTTCAGTAGATGCCACTTGCCTTCAGAATGCAAACCAAACTCTTTAGCCTGGAATTCTGTGCTCTTCATAAGCTGTCTTTGGTGTGCCCTCTGCTCCCCCAAGCTGGCACCCAGAGCTCAGGCCCAGTAAACCACCTGCTATTCTTCTGAACAAGACCTTCTTGGCCACCCTCTTCCTTCTTCCCTTAATGCCCCCTCATTCTTCAAAAATATGTGGACTGTTTATGCTGGCACTATTTTGGCATTAGATACATATATTATAATTTCTAATCCTCGGGCAACCCAGGTGGCTCAGCGGTTTAGCGCCGCCTTCAGCCCAGGGCCTAATTCTGGAGACCCCGGATTGAGTCCCACGTTGGGCTCCCTGCATGGAGCCTGCTTCTCCCTCCGCCTGTGTCTCTGCCTCTCTCTCTGTCTCTCAGGAATAAATAAATAATTTTTTTTTTAATTTCTAATTCTCCCAACAACCCTATGGGACTTGCAGACTTTCCTGAAGATCACACAGTGGATAAGTAGGTAAAAAGAGACTTCGATCCAAGCCTGCCTGATTTCCAGTGCCTACATTCTTTCCATGAAGTCAAGATGTCTCTCTTTAAAGCTATATTCAGATGTCTACTCCGGTGGGGCCTCCCCTGAATTCTCATGTTGGTTGCTCTTGCATACCCTGCCCAGGCCTTTCTCCACTGGCCTCAGGTAATGTGAGATGCAAGTGCTCATCAGTCCTGTGCTGTGAGCTTCTAGCAGGCAGACTTTGGGCCTTTTAATTATTAAAAAAAAACAAAACCCCAAAACTGTTTACAGATGTTAGAATTTAAATATAAAACTGTGAGTAGACTCCACTCCAGCTCCTTAGAAGTAATCAAAGTTAACTTACTTCTTGTATAACCTTCCAGACTTTTAGGACTATAGAAATATATGTACATATACTCTTTCCTCCAACAGATGGGCTCATATTATGCACACTTACCTGTAATTTTTTTTCCCTTAGACTACATCTTAGACATCTTTCTACACCACTTCATGTAGATAGCTCTCTTTTTTTGTAGAAATAAATCCATGATACTATTTTCACAATTTATATAAATAAATAAAACCTACAGTTCAAAGGTTAGAAAGTCAGAGGTAGGGGAAGAAAAGGCCCAGCTATATGCTGATTAGAAACACCTAAAACATGATGCTGAAAGATTAAAAGTCAAAAAATTCATTGAATAAAATAAGAATACAGTCTCTGTGTGTGTATAAATAAACAAATGGAAGAGGGAAATTTCTGCCTTACAGAATAAAGCCAACTGATAAATATGGAAGGAATAATAGAAGTAGAAAATTATCATTTAGCAACCATCATGGTAATAATAGACCAAAGCAAGAATCATTCATTTTTACTAGAACTAAAGGGAAATTTTTGAGGAGTAAGAGCATATTAACAATCATCTCAAAATCTATTTCCCTGAGAGAATGATCTTATAAGTTACAAAGGGAAAAGTAACTTTCCATCAAAAATACTTGACAGGCACCCCTTTAACCAAGTGAGTTAAATTAGCATCACAATGAATGGGACCCATTGACATCATCTGATGTGAGGGACTAGGAGCACACACATTACTTCTGGAATATTTCTGTCAAAATGCATAACCTGAATATAATCATGAGGAAACATCAGACAAGCCCAAATCTCAAGATACATATTGCAAAATAACTGGACAGACCCTTCAAAAATGTCAAGTTCACAAAAGGCAATGAAAGCCATGAGGCTTTTCTAATTAAAGGTAACTATAGAGATCTAACAACAGGATGCAACCTGTGATCTGGGACTTTCTTTTGCTATAAAACACATGACTGGAACAAATATCAATAACCTTTGAAAATTACAAAATCAGGATGCCTGGGTGGCTCAGCAGTTGAGCATCTGCCTTCAGCTCAGGGCGTGATCCAGTGGTCCAGGATCGAGTCCCGCGTCAGGCTTCTTATGGGGAGCCTGTTTCTCCTTCTGCCTATGTCTCTGCCTCTCTCTCTGTCTCTCATGAATGAATAAATTAAAAGAACTTAAAAAACTACAAAAATCACTACCTTATAACCACTTCTCTTTAAAATACTTCAAAAGACACCTTTTACCTTCAAAATACCAACCAGGTGGGGATCCCTAGGTGGCTCAGTAGTTTAGCTCCTGCCTCCAGCCTGGGGCATTGTTCGGGAGTCCCGGGATTGAGTCCCACATCTGGCTCCCTGCATGGAGCCTGCTTCTCCCTCTGCCTGTGTCTCTGCCTCTCTCTGTGTGTGTCTCTCATGAATAAATAAATAAAATCTTTAAAAAAAAAAACAAAACAACCAGGGGCGCCTGGGTGGCTCAGTTGGTTAGGCATCTGACTCCTGGTTTTGGTTCAGATCATGATCTCATGTTGTGGAGTGGAGCCCCGTGTTGGGCTCTGGGCTCAGTGGGGAGTCTGCTTGAGAGTCTGTCTCCCTCTCCTTTTGCCCTTGCCCTCCTTGTGCCCTATTTCTTTTTTAAAAAGATTTACTTATTTGTGAGAGTGAGCAAGAAAGAGAGCACAGCTGGGAGCTGGGTGGGGGCGGGGAGGGGGGAGAAGAGACTCCCCACTGAGCAGGGAGCCTAATGTGGGGCTCGATCCCAGAATCCTGGGAACATGACCTGAGCCCAAGGCAGATGTTTAACAGACTAAGCCACCCAGGCACCCCCTCTCACTAAATAAATAAAATCTTAAAAAAAACAAAACAAAAAACACCAAACTCCTCAGCATAGAATTCACTCCTCAGAAACTGTCTCATTTGTAAATACCTCTGTATCTCTAAACCATGACTTTCTTGTTAGCATAGCCGTTAATTTCATACAAAACTGGATGTGGAAGCCATAGGAAACTCAAACAGCCTGTGTGCCAGCCTCCCACCATCTGGGACGTCAGAACCAGCAGGGTGCCCTGGTTGCAGAGGAGCTGTATTCTAGATCTCTGAAGGTGGTGCTCAAGTGGTGCTATTTTTAAACCTCCCTCCAGGTGATTAAAATGTGCACTTGGCCCCTGCCAACCTCTTCATTCTCCCATCCTCTGCCCTTAAGCTGTGTGATGACAAACTGTTGTTCTGGAGACCCACAGCCTTGAATCACTGCCCCTGGAGGTTTTGTCCTGTTTTACCCACTCCCCTGGGCCGGCACCTGGCTGCTCTGGGCTCCTGGAGTGCTCTGGCATTGCCACACAGGATGTTTTCCATGGATACATGTTTATCATCTTCAGTAGACCTATCTCCTTGAGGTTGACCAACAAGCAGTGTGGACTGCATTGAACCAGAGTCTCTCAAGTCTGGGAGAAGAGGGCAAGATGTTACTGGGTTGGAAATTCGAGAAAGGCCTTCTGGAGGGCGTGGCCTTTGGGCAGGACCATCAAAGCAGGATGGAATGAGTGGAGACCTACAACTGGGCTTGTAACTACCTAATTTGAGTTCTCTGAACACTTCAAGTGTTTTATTTTGCTTCTCCACTTCTTACCCTACTTTAATTTCAATTTTCTGCATCTTGAGGGTGACTTAAAACATGATCTTGAGAGTCTGAGAACACTGGCTTTGCACCTGTGTGGCCTGGGGCAAATCAATGGACCTCACTGACTTCAGGTTCCTCATCAGAGAACTGGGAATAATGGCACTTCATAGGGTTGCAATAGCATTAAATGGAATATTCTAGATAGAGTCAGCAGAAAACCACTGATGGTGAGGAGTTGGTCGTTCTGAGGTGGGTTGGAGGACTCTTCAAGACATCTGTCATATCCCAAGCACCAAAAACATTATCTGACTCTCTTTAATTAAATGTTTTATTTTGGGATCATTGTAGATGCACATGCAGTGATAAAAAGTAATACAGAGACATCTTGTATTCCCTTTATCCAATTGTAACTTTTTTCTTTTTTTTTTTTTTTTTTTTAAGATTCATTAGTGGGGCACCTGGGTGGCTCAGTTGGTTAAACAGCTGCCTTCAGCCCAGGTCATGATCCCAGGTCCTGGGATCAAGCCCCACCATCAGGCTCTCTGCTCAGCAGGGAACCTGCTTCTCCCTCTGCCTGCCGCTCTGGCTACTTGTGTACTTGTCCTCGCTCATTCACTGTGTTAAATAAAATCTTTAAAAAAAAGAGAGAGAGCGAGAAAGCACAAGCAAGCAAGGCGGGGAGAGAGAGGAAAACTTAAGCAGACTCTGCTCAGCACAGAGCTCAATGTGGGCTTGATCTCACGACCCTGAGACCATGAACTGAGTTGAAACCAAGAGTCAGACACTCAACCAACTGCACCACCTAGGTGCCCCTCCAACAGTAACTTCTTATACAACTATATATAGCCCAATATCATAACCAAGATATTGACATTGATACAGTCAAGATGCAGAACATTTCCTTTACCACAAGGATCTCCCAGGTTAGCCATTGTACTACTACATTTGCTTCTCTTACCCTTCTCCCTTCCTTAACCCCTGACAACCACCAATCCATTCCTAGAATTTTATCATTGGAAGAATGTCATATAAATGGAATCGTGTAGCTTATAACCTTTGGGGATTGGCTTTATTCAGTCAGGCCTAATCCTCTAGAGAGTCATATAGGAGTTGCTGTGTATATCAATAGTTCATTTCTTTATATTGTTCAACAGTATTTTGGATGCACCACACTTTATTTAACCATTCATGTGTTGAAAGACATCTGGGTTGTTTCCAGTTTTCAGCTATAAAACTGCAATTAACATTTGCGTACAGGGTTTTGTGTGAGCTGAACACATATTTTCATTTTTCTGAAATAAATGTCCAAGAGTGTAATGGCTGAGTTGTAGGGGTGTTACATGTTTAAGAAATTGCCAAACTGATTTCCAGAGAGGGTGCACAATTTTGTTCACACAAGCAATATATAAGTGATTCAGTTTCTATTCTTGTCTGATATTGACACTATTTTGACAGGGAAATAGCATCTCATGGTTTTGATTTGGATTTCCCTAATGGTTAATGATACCAAACATCCTCCCACATGCTTATTTGCCCTCTTTAAGGTCTTCCTGTCTTTTGACCACCCCTTAATAGGATTTTTGCCTATTTTACTGTTGAGTTCTGAGATTTATATATGATAGATACTAGTCCTTTGTCAGATAGGAGGCTTACAAATACTTTCTCTCTAGAAAGGTGTCCAGTTTGTTTTTTTTTTAATCCTCTTAAACCTTTTGCAGAGCAAAATCTGATGAGGTCTAATTTATCAATTTTTCCTTTTATGAACCCCCTGCCTAGCCCTACATCTCAAAGGTTCTTTTCTTTCTAAAAATCTTATAGTTTTACATTTCATATAGAAGTTTGTGACTGAGTTAATTTTTGTATAGTGTGAGATTTAGGTCAAGGTTTTGTTTTTCCCCCACCAATAGATGTCCAATTACTCTAGTACCATCTCTTGAAAAGGCTTTCCTCCATTGGATTGCTTTTACATCTTTGTCAAAAATCAGTTGGGCACATTTGTGTGGGTCCATTTTCTAGATTTTTTTTCTATTCCTTTGATGTGTCTAATGTGTATCTTTGCCAATACTATGCAATCTTACTACACCCTTATAGTAAGTCTTGAAATCAGGTAGACTGTTTACTCATTTTTCAAAATTGTTTTAGCTTTTTTATTTTCCACATGCATTTTAGAATAGCTTTGACTATATCTATTAAAAAATCTTCCTGGGATTTTAGTAAGAATTACATTAAACCTTTATATTCATTTGAGGAAAATAGACATTTTTACTATGCTGAGACTTCAATCCATGAACATCAACTATCTCTCCATTTATTTAGATCTTCTTTGGTAGCTTTCATCATGCTGTATAGTTTACAACATACAAGTCCTATATTTGTCTTGTTAGATTTA
Organism: Canis lupus dingo; assembly: GCF_003254725.2. Lineage (NCBI taxonomy): Eukaryota > Metazoa > Chordata > Mammalia > Carnivora > Canidae > Canis > Canis lupus. The sequence continues at coordinate 15,586,526 of NC_064251.1, forward strand.
TACTAGGCTCTTAATAGTATCGTTTTTAGTATCCATGTGTTCATTGCTACTATATAAGATCTACATGCAAAAATCTGTTATATCACACATCCTGTTGAACTCACTTATTAGTTTCACATGGCTTTTTGTTTCTTGGTTTTTCCTTTTGCAACTTGAGATTTTCTATGTGGACAATCTGTCATCTGCAAATAGAGATTTTTATTCTTTCCTTCCCAATTTCCATACTTTTTCTTTCCTTCCTGCACTGGCTAGACCTTCCACCCCTATGTTCATTAAGAATGGTAACAGTGGACACCCATGGCTTGTTCCCTTTTTCAGTTTTATTTTTTAAGTAATCTCTAAGCCAAATAGGGTGCTTGAACTTAGGATCCTGAGATCAAGAGTCACATGTTCCACCAACTGAGCCAGCCAGGTGCCCTGCCTTTTCCTAATCTTAAAGGGAAATTTCAGTCTTTTACCATTTAACTAGAGTATTAGTGTTGTGGATTTTTTTGTGGGTGCTGAAAGGCACAGGATAGACATTCCCATTCCAAAAGGGAGAAAGAGGGATCCCTGGGTGGCGCAGCGGTTTAGCGCCTGCCTTTGGCCCAGGGCGTGATCCTGGAGACCCGGGATCGAATCCCACGTCGGGCTCCTGGTGCATGGAGCCTGCTTCTCCCTCTCCCTCTGCCTATGTCTCTGCCTCTCTCTCTCTCTCTCTCTCTCTCTGTGACTATCATAAATAAATAAAAATTAAAAAAAAAAAGGGAGAAAGAGGAAAGAAGGATGGGGTGACAGATCTCAAGCAAAACCCAAAAATACCAAAGCAAATTCCACTAGATCTAAGGCTTGAGAATGAATGATCCTCTTTGGTTTGATGCTCTGCCTTCTGAACCCACTGGGACAGCAGTCCCACCTGATGGAGCCAGGCAGGAATCATGCCCCCAAGGATTCAGGGGTCCAATCCCCCTAGCTGAATTCAGTCAGACCATGTGGCCTATTGAAACCCAGATGGTAGCCTGGATGGCTAAATTGCCTGGATGGCTAAATTGCCTTCAGGGTTCTTTTTCCCTCCACTCCCCCCCACCCCTTTTTTTTTTAAAAGCACCTGTTTGCAGCTGAATAGCTCTCTGGTCCAGTCCTATAGGAACTAAGAAATCTGACAGCTTTCCTTCATTTCATCTCATTTTTAAATGTTCCCTTTGATTCACATTGGCAGTGTCATTGCTGATAATCCCATTTCTTTCCCTGCCTTCTGTTGAAATGGTGGATTCACACCCAAATCTCTTTATCAAATGGTTGTTCAGCCACATTCTTAGTGTTCTCTTTGGAACAACATTTCTCATGTTTTGCAATGTGGATAGGCTAAGAACTTTCCAAATCTTCAAGGTGTGGTTCCTTTTTGCTTAAGAATTCCTCCTTCCGGATCCCTGGGTGGCTCAGCGGTTTGGCGCCTGCCTTTGGCCCAGGGCATGATCCTGGAACCCCGGGATCGAGTCCCGCGTTGGGCTCCCGGCATGGAGCCTGCTTCTCCTTCCACCTGTGTCTCTGCCTCTCTCTATGTCTATCATGAATAAATAAATAAAATCTTAAAAAGAAAAAGAAAAAGAATTCCTCCTTCAGTTCATCTTTCCTCTTTCACATTTTACTTTGAGTAAAATTAAGGAGGAACCAAGTTTCTCCATTGACACTTTTTGTACAAAATGTCCTCACAGCTAAGTATCTGTATCATTTACACATTCTGCCTTCCCCACGCATGACACTAGAACATAGTTCAGCCAAGTTCTCTGCTATGTTACAGCAAGGATCATCTTTCCTTCAGTGTCAAGATAGCTGCTCCTCATTTCTGAGATCTCACCAGAATCACTTACATTTTTATTTCTAGCATGCATCTCAAAACTCTTCCAGCTTCTACTCATTACCCAAAGTCACAACTTCCTACTTCTCAGTACCAAAATCTTAGTCTGCTTGGGCTGCTTTAACAAAATGCACAGCATAGATTGGGTGACTTAAGCAACATTTTTCTCACAGTTCTCAAGACTGAAAGTTCAAGGTCAATGTGCAACAGGGTCCATGCCTAGTGAGGGCTTTCTCTTTGGTTGCTGATGGCCACCTCTTGCTGTGTCCTCATAAGGCAGAGAGAGCCTCTCTCACATTTTTTGTTCTTATAAGCCACAACTCCCATTATGAGAGCCTCACTTTCATGACCATATCTAACTCAAATTACCTCCCAAAGGCCTTATCTTCAAAGATTATCACATTGGTGTTAGAGGTTCAGTATATGAATTTGAGGGACACACAACTCAGTCCATAGCATTATCTAGAAGTTTGGTCTTGCTGAGTGCACCTTTCCCAATCCTTTGGCTAGAGACAGTAGGCTTTTATTAGGGTGTTTTTTGTCTACTTCTGTTGGCATTTCAAGGTTGCTGGCTTCTTCAGTTTCAAGTACGGGATGTAAGAGGCAAAAAGAAAACTCAAGGAACTTGCTGCCTTATTGTTCCTCAAGTCCTAACGTCCTTAACCATTCTGCCTTTTCTCTACCTTTCAGAGTCTTCTTATGTTTTCTGTCATGTCTGGCACTCTCACTGTAAGTTACATGGCAAAAATGCTTGTGGCAAAGATACTAACTGTAAGGCAATTTTGTCGGAAAAGAAAAAAAAGTTGATCGTTTGATTTGGCAGTTCAGTTTCAGCAACTGCTGGAGAGTGTGCTTTCCTTTCTCCATTGATGCAGTACTCTCATCTTTCTATTATATAAATCTTAGCCCTTATAACAGTCTTACAGTGGGCACAGAGGTTTGAATCAACATTTGCCATAGAACTTTGAAATAGCTATCAACAGACATGTGAATATACACCAGGAACAAACAACCCTGTGGAAGGCTTTCAAAAATGCAACACAAAGCTCAGTTAAAAATGTGCATCCTAGTATTTGGAAATGGATGCCTCTCCTAAAAAAAGAAAACATGCAATGCCAAATGAGATAAATCAACAAGAGGGAAAAAAACAGTATTATACTGTTTTGTGGTTTTGGTTTTTTCTTTCTTTTTTTTTTTTTTTTTTTTTTTGAATGAAATACTTCTAAGACAGGAGTTTTGGTACAATCCACCAAATCAGTTATTTGCATAGTATTGCCATGGATCTCTCTACACTGTAAATGTATTCAAATATTCTGTATTTCACAATAAAGTCTTCTAATCTTGTTCTTCATTTCTCATGTTTAATTAGGTCCTTTTTTTTAATGGATGCCCTCTTATTTTTCATGATTTTATCTCTTATGGCAAAATTGCCTTATGGCAAATTAGTTAAGCAGTGAAATGTTTGCAGTGAAACTACCTAGAACTTATTTCATACATAATGTCTACAATTTTTAGTTGTACTTAGTGTAAGGAATAGGAAAAAGTTTATCTACCCTCCTGCTACTTATTTTTTTTAAAGACTGTTGGAGGGCTATGCCATAAATTACTGATGAACATTTAGATTGTTAATAGATATAATTTTTTTCCTACTAAAAACAATGCTGCAATAAACAAGAGAGTCAATTGTTTGGGTATTTGCTTGTTTTCCATTTCTGTATCACCAGGGCTCAGCAGTGCCAAGCTAATAAACGTTTACTGAATGAATAAATGCATCATGACTAACATGCTATTTCCTTCTTTACCTAGTGTGCACTTAATTGCTCCAAAGACTCTCACCACATCAAGAGCAGACTTAAAACCTCAACAGTAAGAACTGATATTGACTAAAAATTAGATTAATTGATATAGACCTGAGATATGCCTTCTCCATCAGTATTTGCATTTTATGGTGGAAAGAATTTAGCCTTCCAGGTAAGGGTGCAAATAGGATTAGAAGAAATTTATCAAAATCCCAGGGTTAACTCAGATTATGGGTAGTTTAAAATTTCTTAGTGTCCTAAGTTTTTTACAAATATCCATGTTCTATCTGAAAAGAACAAAACAAAAATCATTCTAAGGGTAGACAAAGAGTTTTTAATACTCAGTGACCTAAAGCTGTAGTCATGGGGGTGGGGCAGAGAGGGGGAGTCTAGAGTCTCCATAAAAAAACATCATGCTGTCTGTCAATTAACTGGTATCCTCGCCCTGCATTAATTTGGAAATAAGTGAAAGCATAAGTGGGATGTGTCACTTCATAAAAACATTGTGACAGGCCTGCGGGTAAACTGCATAGAAGTTGCACAAAGCTGTACTCATCACTGGTCAGACGAGTAAGCTACATGGGTGGCAGGCTAATGATAACAGAAGCTGACATTTACTGAGCCCATACTTCACATAAGGTACTGTTCTGGATGCTTACCATGGAGCATTGTCCTCCTAATGCTTTTACAGATGAGAAGATAGAGGCAGAACTGCCTCATGTGATTACCCTCCGTCACACAGTAGCAAGCAAAGGAGCTAGAACATAAAGCACAGGAAGTGTGCTCCAGAACCCAAACTTTTATTTATTTTTTTTTAAGATTTTATTTATTCATGTGAGACAGAGAGAGAGAGAGAGAGAAAGAGAGAGAGTCAGAGACACAGGCAGAGAGAGAAGCAGGCTCCATGCAGGGAGCCTGATGTGGGACTCGATCCTGGGACTCCAGGATCACACCCTGAGCCAAAGGCAGATGCTCAACCACTGAGCCACCCAGGTGTCCCCAGAACCCAAACTTTTAATTTTAAGGACGTCAAAAAAGGCCTCCTCCTACTCTAAAAATCTTCCAGCTGTTTGATAGGTCATGCTTGTCAAAGCAGTCTTGAGGGGTTTCCGTATGGAGAGAAGATGCAACTAATCTTGCCCATGGGAATTCTGTGGGGGCAAGTACATCCCTGTGACATTTCCCTGGTGCCTTGCCACTGATTTTTCATTCCCCCTACCTCTGGGACACCCCATGATTTGCTCTCATTTTGAACTTTTTTAAGATTTTATTTTTTAAGTACTCTGTATACCCAACATGGGGCTTGAGCTCCCAAGCCCAAGATCATGAATCACATGCTCTACTAACTGAGCCAGCCAGGTACCCCTCATCTTGAGCTTTTGACCATTACTAGACCTTTACCTTTAGAATGGGTCCTGGCCACTTTACCAGTTGTGTGTCACACCTTTTATGGTCCTATCTTTCAGTTCTGTTCTAGTTGCTTCTCATTTTCATTTATATTTTTAGTCCCTGTTCTAGGAACTGACAATACTAGAGATTTATCTGCTTTAGTCCCTGTCTAAACTTAGTATTCCTATTGAGGTACAGTAAGACTGATTAGTATTTTCTCCAGTAAATGCACATGAAGGCATACTTTCCTGGGCCAGAAAGTAAGAATAGACTATGAAATTATTAAAAATGGAGGTGATGAGGGCAGCCCTGGTGGCTTAGCAGTTTAGCGCCACCTTCAGCCCAGGGTGTGATCTTGGAGACTGGGGATCAAGTCCCACGTCAGACTCCCTGGATGGAGCCTGCTTCTCCCTCTGCCTGTGTTTCTGCCTCTCTCTCTCTCTCTCTCTCTCTCTCTCTCTCTCTCTGTAGCTCTCATGAATAAATAATTAAAATCTTAAAAAAAAAAATGGAGGTGATGAGGCACCTGGGTGGCACAGTTGGCTAGGTATCTGACTCTTGGTTTTGGCTCAGGTCCTGATCTGACGGTCATGAGATCAAGCCCCACATCAGGCTCCAAGCTCAGTGAAGGGTCTGCTTTGAGTTTCTCTCTCTCTCTCTCTCTCTCTCGCTCGCTCTCGCTCTCCCCCCCCCCACACACACACTTTCTAATAATAAAACTTTTTTTAAAAAATGGAGGGGATGACATTTGGTGATGATGGGTGACTTTTGGTTATGTGAGGGATATCCATGAGGTTCCAGACCCTTCACATATCATCTATAATCACAGCTTTGGCTATGATATCAGTTCCCTTATACAGATGGAGAACACAAGGTTTGGAGAAATTATGTCAGATTACACAGCCAAGATTAAAATTCAAATCTGTCTGGTTTGCAAAGCTAGAGTTCTTTCCCAATTTCTATGCTGATTGGACATTGTTGGAGGAGTAAAAAAGTTGGGGGCTCCACATATTGTCTATATATACAAATATACTATAAGCCCATTACTGGGCATCATCTACCAATTTTTGGCTATTAGGAGACATTGGTTCACAAACTTTAGTTGTTTTCGGTTTTTTGTTTGTTTTATACACACAGGTATGATGCATTTCTTAGAAAATATTGTGCCAAGAATCACTGGGGGGGAAAACGTCTACACAAAATTGGTTTTGACTCTGCCCAAGAATTAGAACAGTGACTTCAGTGCGTAATATTTCTTTGGTGCCTTCTAAATCCTTTTTGCAGAAAACTAAGTTAACATTTCACATTTGGAAAACTCCTAATTTCCAATTCCATTTGGTCTTTCTGAGGCTTGAACTAAATTGTAGGAGTTGTACTGGTTTGCTTTAGGGCAGTGGTTCTCAAAGTGTGGTCTGTGGGCCCCAGGGATCTGAGGCCTTTCTGGGGGTGTCCACAATATTATCTTTAAAATACTACTAAAATATTATTTGCCTTTTCTCTGTGTTGAAATTTGCACTGATATTACACAACAATGCTGGGCAAAACTGCTGCTGCTGTAGCATAAATCAGGGCAGTGGCACGAAACCATACTAGTATAAAAGGCCCATTGATTTAAGAGAATGGAAAGACAGGCCACAGACTGGGAGAAAATATTTACATAACACATATCTGACAAAGGACTAGTATCTAAAATATACAAAGAACTTTAAAAACTCAACAATAATAAACAACACAATTTAAAAATGGGCAAAAGATCTCAATAGAGACACCTCACCAAAGAAGATACACAAAGAAGAAAATAAGCATTGGAAGGATCCCTGCCTGGCTCAGTCAGAAGAGCATGGGACTGTTGATCTCAGGGTCATGAGTTCAAGCCCCACGTTAGGTATAGAGATTACTTAAATAAAAGCTAAAAAAAATAAAAAATAAAAAAAATAAAAGAACCACAGCATTGGAAAGATGCTCAACATCATAGGTCGGTCATTAGGGAACTGCAAATTACAAGAATCGGGTACTACTATATATTAAAATGGCTAATTTTTTTTAAAACCTACTGTCAAATGCTGGTGAAGATGTACAACAGTAGTAACTATTCATTACTGGTGGGACTGTAAAATGGTAAAGCCCGTTTGGAAGATAGTCTGGTAGTCTCTTACAAAGCTGAATATAGTCTTACTAGGGGATCCAGCAATCATACTCTTTGGTATTTATCCAAATGAGGTGAAAACGTATGTCCACACACAAACCTGCACACAAGTGTTTATAGTGGCTTTATTCATAATTTCCAAAAGCTGAAAGCAACCAAAATGTCCTCAAAAGGGAAGTAAATTGCTATATACTCAGTGGAATATTATCCAGCTATAAAGAGAAAAGAGCTATCAAGCCATGAAATGACATAAAGGAACATTAAAGGCATATTGCTTAAAGACTCCAGTCTGAAAAGGGTATATACTGGATGATTCTAACTATAGGATAGTCTGGAAAAGGCAAAACTATAGAGATGGTAAAAAGATCAATGGTTACCAGAGGTTCAGAGGAAATGGAGAAGGGGTGAATAGGTTGAGCACAACGATTTTTAGGGCAGTGAAACTCTTCTGGATGATACTGTAATGGTGGATGCAGGACATGCATTTGTCAAAATCCACAGAACTGTATATACATCATGAAGAGTGAATCCTATTTTTTTTTAAGATTTACTTATTCATGAGACACAGAGAGAAAGAGGCAGACACACAGGCAGAGGGAGAAGGAGGCTCTCATGGGGAGCTTGATGTGGGACTTGATCCCAGAACCCTGGGATCGCAACCTGAGCCAAAGACAGAGGCTCAACCACTGAGCCACACAACTGCCCTGAACCCTACTTTAAATGTCTGCTTTAGTTAATAAGATCTCCATATTGGCTCATGGGCTAACACAGGTTAGACGACACTAATGCAATATATTAATCGCAGAGGAAACTTTGGTGGGGGGTTGGGGTATAGATATAATATGGAAACCTGTACTATCTGCTCAATTTTCTGTTAACCTAAAACCACCCTAAAAAATAAAGTCTGTTGGGGTATGTGACTCTTGGCCTCAGAGTCATGGGTTCAAACCCCACGGTGGGTAGAGAGTTTAAAAATAAATAAAATCTGGGACATCTGGGTGGCTCAGTGGTTGAGCATCTGCCTTCAGCTCAGGTCGTGATCCTGGGGTCCTGGGATCGAGTCCCACCTCAGGCTCCCTTGAGGGAGCCTGCTTCTCCCTCTGCCTGTGTCTCTACCTCTCTGTATGTCTCTCATGAATAAACAAAATCTTAAAAAAAATCTAATAAATAAACTCTGTCTAAAAAAGAAAAAAAGGTCCACTGATAGGTTTTCAGATCCCTCATTGTAACTAACCTTTAGGAAACTACCACTTGTCAAATTTAGGTTTGCAATCCAAGAATAACATCCATAATTATTTGAAAAAGCTGTTAAAATGCTTCCTTTTCCAGCTACATTATCTGTGTAGGGCCAGATTTGCTTCATATACTTGCACTAAAGCAACAGATCATGACAGATTGACAGGAAAAGCAGATGAGAACCCACCTGTCTCTGTTAAGTCACCCAATCTAAATCCCTTTCTCATATAACTTTTTTTTTTTTTTTTTACTAAATAGTTGTTTTTCGTTTGAAATGCTATTTATGTCAACATGTAATGGATTTTTAACATTATTTTTAAGTAAATGATGATTTTTTAAAGTGTCTCAGTTCTCATTTCGTATAGAGGAAATACAGATAAAATCCACATGCACAAAAGCTCTTTCGAGGGCATCAAGGGGTTCTGAAACCAAAAGAAGTTTGAAAACCACTGCCCTGGGCCTAGGTGGTTTAGTTAAACTTTAATTTGTAGGCTATTTTCTGGCTCATTTGGCAAGTGATGTACTAATAGCAATTGCATCTAATAGTTAACACACAGAAGCTGCCAATATCCAGAAAATGGCCATCAGGCTGTCCGGGCGTATGCAGAAAGTATGTGTGCTAAGTGTATCTTTTTTCAAGCGTGAATTTGGAATATGTTCAATTTTCATTCTTCTGTTATCTTCCTTTAAAATGAAACATTTCAAAGAATATAATAAAACATGAAGGTAAATAAAAAAACAGTGCAAGTCAAATTTATGGTGTGGGAACATAAGGCTTGCTATTACAGCTTTTAATGGCAGCTAGTTTACAATAAACATCGGGCTTAGCCTGGTAGAAAACAGTCACAGACAGGAGGTAAATACTTGTCCATTTCCAAGCATCTGAAGCTCTGGAGTCCCTCCAGTTGAATAATGCAGATCTGCCAACTGTCACTCATTTGGACTAACGCTTTTTTGTTGTTGTTTTAATTAAATTGGAAAAGAGAGAGAGAGAGAGAGAGAGAGAGAGAGAGAACATAAGATAAACCTCCCTCTGAAAGTACTAAAATTCCACGGATGGATAAATCCATGACCCATCCTTTTACACGGTGTTTGTTAGCCTTGAGTAAATCACACAGACTCCCATCAACAGAGTCACACAGGGGAATGGACTATATACTGTGTTAGGAAGGGCCCATTGCCAGCAAATCTGAATATTACAGTGAGGTTTTATAAACAGTGAGAAAAAATAGCTAGATCCTCACCCAGATAACAAGAATATAAATGGACCTTTTAATGAGCTTTGCATCATCACGTATGAAATAATAAATACACCCAAACAGAGATAAAAAGGGGAAAAGCAAAATTATGCAACATTTCTGTCGTTAAGATATGTGGGCAGCGTGGCTCAAAATAGAAGCCAAGCAGCTTTCCAAAGACGTGAAGGTTTTAGATAAAGAAAATATAATCGCCCTAATTCGTGTTTAATCCTGTTCCCTTCAGCTTTTGTCAGAAACTGTTACCCACCTCTGGTTATCTGAGGACAGTGGAACTGTTCACAGAAATATACCTGAAACAGATTCTTACAAGTCCATATTCTAAAGTTGTTACGTTTAAAAAAAGAACTGTGATAAAATTCAAGGTTAGGTGTAGGGAGAAGAACCAAGATAGAAACGACATATACTTTACGTTAATCTCTAATACACTTCATGAATAACTTATATTTATTTTTGCTGGATGAATACTTTGGATCAAAGGGTAATTTAGCATCAACTAAATTGTTAAAAGCCTTCACCTGTTATAAACACCTCAGAGTATTTGAAATCAAAGGCTTTCCATGTAAATGCTGGGTACTTATCCAGGGTGTTCTTTTTTTTTTTTTCTTTCTTTTCTTGAAATGAAAAATGTGGTTATGAGTAATCTTGATTTTTATTTGGATTATCATCTCATTGGCTAAGAGGTTGCCCTAGTGCTACAATGGAACCTTCCATTTTGTTTTACAGTGAAGGAAAACATTTTCCTTCTACAGACGTGTGCAGCAGAACAAGTCTACTCCATGGCAATGCTAGTAATTGCCTGACTCGTTCTATGTTCCAAAAGAATTTTAAAATAAATGATACTAGATCTTCGGAACTGTCATGATCTTTACTTTCAATTTCATTGTAAAGATTTATGACATGTCACAGGTGCCAAAACCAAAGGAAATAATGTGGTCAGGGAGAAAATGAATAAAATTTAAAAAGGAACCGAGGTACTATTTTTCCTTCTGATACTGATGCTCACATTCATCAGTTTCACAGGGTGTAGGGCAAATGTAAGCATGATGATATTAGACCAACATTTTGTAAATCAATACAACTCTGAGTATGAAGAAGTCTTAGACTTATCTAAAAGTTTCACTCAGAAGGCTTACAGGTGGAATAGAGCTTATGAAAGTGTGGGCTTCATTTGACCCTTAGAGTGCTTTTCTAAAAATTGAATTCATTGTCAACATCACAGGTTGGGATATCTCACAGAAACAAAGACATACCTGCATTTCTATCTCCTGGAACAAATGGAAGGTCTGGCAACAGAGTTCCTGTGTCGTTCTGTCAAGGCATCAGAGGGAGGTTAGGCAAGGGTGACCACCCTACCAGAGCTTCCCTAGTCCATTAGACCCATGTGTATTTCCTGCTTGGTGCATGGATATATTTACGTAGAAGGTGGTTGTCAATCAGTTGCTCTGGCTTCAGCTGTGAGTAATGAAGGCAAGATCAAGTTCAGGTGTCTACTCCTTTGGGGTTCCTCCCTATCTCTTCCAACAAAACTCCATATTATCTGTACAGCTGCAGAACCCAAATGGACCATTTTAGGATGGTTTTCAGGGCCCTCATCCCAGATTAGAATCACCTTAGAGTTTTACCACTGAAATGGAGAGTTTTGGGGAAATAAGGATTCAGAGTCTTTAATTGAAGGTTATGTCTAATCTAGGTTGAGCTGGGTAATGTATCTCAATTCAAGATGAGAATAATTCTGAAATCAAACAGAAAAAAAGACCCACGATGGAGGTATTACTGAAATGTCTCCTTGGGAGGGGGGGCACCTGGCTGACTCAGTGGGTAGAGCATGACACTCTTGATCTTGGGACTTGAGTTTGAGCAAGGAGTATACTTTTAAAAAATGTCTCTCTGTATATGAGATGAGGTAAAGAAGAATACCTGGATTCTGGGACCCACACTGTCTCTAACTAGCTGTGGGACCTTTTTTTTTTAAGATTTATTTATTTATTTATTTATTTATTTATTTATTTATTTATTTATAATAGCCATAGAGAGAGAGGCAGAGACACAGGAGGAGGGAGAAGCAGGCCCCATGCAGGGAGCTTGACGTGGGACTCGATCCTGAGACTCCAGGATTGCACCCTGGGTCAAAGGCAGGCGCTAAACCACTGAGCCACCCAAGGATGCCCCCAGCTGTGGGACCTTAATTGACTCACTTAACTCAGCCTCTGTTTTTCACCTATAAAAGGAAGGGAATGTTTCTGCATTCAGAGCCCAGGCCATACGTTAGAATCACCTGGGCAACTTTTTAAAATACTGATGCCTAGGCCCCACCCAAGGTCAACTGAATCTGGTTCTCTGATATGGGGGCCCAGGAATCAGTATTTTCCTGAGGTTCTTCTCTATGATTCTGAGGCACAGAAAGGGAGACAATACCACATGATTTCCAAGGAGAGACATGATCTGTTTGACATGATCTCCAAGGTTCCTTCCCATTCTCCAATTTCATGGTCTCTTTTTTTTTTTTTAATTTTTTATTTATTTATGACAGTCACACACACACACAGAGAGAGAGAGAGGCAGAGACACAGGCAGAGGGAGAGGGAGAAGCAGGCTCCATGCACCGGGAGCCTGACGTGGGACTCGATCCCGGGTCTCCAGGATCACGCCCTGGGCCAAAGGCAGGCGCCAAACCGCTGCGCCACCCAGGGATCCCCCAATTTTATGGTCTCAAGGCTTGATAGTGGCGTCAGGAAAATAGCTATTTGCTCTGTTAATTTCTCATTTATGTCAGATTGCCGGTCAAAACTTCATTTCACACAAAAAAAAAAAAAAAAAAAGATGAAGAAGATGTGGTCATAGCTTTTCATTTACATTAAACCATTAAATCCAAATTCAAACACCCACTCCCTTAAATTCACTCTCTACAACCACATTCAGGTATCACTGTCCAAGGCACGCTGATTTAAATATCTTTATCTGGACAAGGTATCTATGCTGTTGCCATTTGAAAGATGGCATATTACCTTCCCAGTATATAATAAGGTAACCACTAACCACACATTGCACTGAACACCTGAAATGTCAGTAGTCCCCAATGAGATACACTGGAAGTGAAAAATATACACTCAGCTTTCCATAGTCAGTACAAAAAGAAGTAAAATATCTCATTAATAATTCTTATATCAATCACATGTTAAAATAATTTTTTTAAGATTTATTTATTTATGATAGACATAGAGAGAGGGATAAGCAGGCTCCATGCCGGGAGCCCAATGCAGAACTCGATCCCGGGACTCCAGGATCGTGCCCTGGGCCAAAGGTAGGCACTAAACCGCTGAGCCACCCAGGGATCCCCAAAATAATAATGTTTTAATAGAATGTGTTTCACATAATATTAAAATTAATTTCACCTGTTTTTTTTTCTTTTCCAAATATGATTACTAGAAATTTTCCATTACTTAGGTGGCTCCCGTTATATTTCTATTGGACAGTGCTAAGAGACATCCATTTTCTGAAACTTTAACTGAAGTTTATAGAGTTTTAAAAAAGACAGGCCCAAGGTCACCTTGGTGGCACAGTCAATTAAGCAAAGGACATTTGTCTTCAGCTCAGGTCATGATCTCAGGGTGGTGAGATGGAGTCCTGCCTTGGGCTCTGTGCGAGTCTGCTTGGGACTCTTTCTCCCTCCCCCCTATACTGCTGCACACACACTTTCTCTCTGTGTCTCTAAAATAAAAAATAGGGGCCCTGGGTGGCTCAGTTGGTTAAGCATCTGCCTTCAACTCAGGTCATGATCCCAGGGTCCCGGGAAGGAGCCCCACATGAGGCTCCTGGCTCAGCAGGGAATCTGCTTCTCTCTCTGGCCTTTTGCCCCTCCCCCTTGCTTATGCTCTCTGTCTCTCTCTCAAATACATAAATAAAATCTTAGAAAAAAAGACAGCTCCTAGGAATGAGCTCAGTTGGGGTTTGAAAAACATTTAATTACTAGTCTTTACCACACAGGCTCTTTACAAGGGGACTATTCTTAATAGAAATGACTGGAACTACCCAACCTCAGCTGGATGGCAATACACAAATCAAAGGCAGTACTTTACACCAACAGGACACTCTTGTGCACCCGAATCTGGCCCTTGGGAGAACCCTAGTGGAACACCGCGGGGAGAACGATGGGGTGGTCCCTGGTCTTTTCCCTTTCCTTCCAATTCACGTGAGAAATGTGACTTCAACACGGCTGCTTGTTCTCGAGGTTTCCCGCTCAGACCCACCCGCGCTCTGTGCATGAAACAGACACACGGTGAAGGGTGAACTCGGTGAACGAGAGCATTTAGGGGGACAACATCTGAGCATCCGCTCACCCGCCTTTCTTCTCCCTCAGCGGTGCCTCAAATGCTTCAGCCCGATGGTGTCCGCGGTCTCCTGGGATTTTGAGCCAAAAGGTCTCAGATTAGCAGCCCCGGCCGGGCCTTCTGGGCCGCCGCAACAGAGAGGGCGGGGAGGGGAACGGCAAGGCTGGGTGGGGAAACGCGGCCAGCTTGATGCGCGGGAAGAGTAGGCAGCGGTGCGGAGTGTGGGGGTTCGGGTGCCAGCAGCACTCCCCCACGCTCCTCAGCCCCTCAGCTGCCGCCGCTCTGAGCCCAGGCCTCTGAGGCCCGGCGCGCCCCGGTCGCGGACGGCGCGCGTGTGAGGGCCGTTCAGGTCACCTGGGCTCCCTGTGCGCGGCGCCCTGAGCAGATCCGCAGGGGACGGCTGGGCGCCCCCTCCAGGCAGGGAGGGACAGCAAGACGTGGGGGGCAGGAAGAGGGCAGCGCCCGGAAGGCTGGGAGCCCCCGGGGCGGCGGCGTCTGGCGCAGGGGAAAGGCCACCGCGGCCTGAGGGGACCTGGCGACAGGTGTGCTCGTGTCCCTCTCCCAGGCCCCCACCCACCGCTGCGGTAGCACTTACTCATGGTCTTGTTTTCCTTCCTCCGCCACAAGCACAAAGGCCCTGCTTACTCCTCCGTGAGGCCCCAGCACCCAGCACGACGCTTGGCGCTCAAGGGCTTCTGCGGAGGGCGCCACCGGGAGCACCTGTAGTCCTGCGGCCGGGCTCGTGCCTCCGCATCGAGCTCCGCCTGCGCTCTAAACCCTGGACCCAAGGTCCCGAAGCAAGGGTGAAGGAGGAGGGGCGGAGGACAGGTCCCGGCGTCAGGAGACTGCCAGCCGTGGGCGCACGCACCTGCTTACGGCTGCCAGGGCTGCTCTGCCCTTTCCCATGGGCTGTGTTACTGTTCCCCCACCCACCTCGGGGGGTTTCTCTGAGAAAAACCATTCTGAGGACTGGTCTTGCTCTATTTTGTACCAAAATCCATAAAAAGCAGAGCATGTCCAAACCTTCCCCCCACAACAGTAGATTACTGTACTTTCCAACAGACTGAGCCACCGCCTTTGCCAGCGCTTGGGATATGCTGCAAATAAGTGGCCGGCACTCAGGAAGCTCAAGGTCCCAGCAACAGTTGTGCGGCCTTGGATAAGGAACACAGGGAGACTCTTTGTCTTCTGGTTTCTTCAGGGTATCAAAAGAGATAGTGGTATATTCAAGGGGTATGAAGAAAGCTTAACATTAGTCTGCATGGAGCTCTTTGAAATGCATGAAGGGCACTACAGTGGATCAATTCAACACTTGCCCTAGTGTTCCCAGAGAACCCTTGTCCGAACATTTATAAAATCTCTCCGCGGATGTGTACACACACACACACACACACACACACACACACACACGAATACATTTTAAATCACCTAATTGCTTTTAAAAATGTTAAGTAAACACGCTGCAATGATTATAAGGCATCTGTACCATGTATCCAATGCGAGCCTGCCACGGTAAGAGCTATTTGAGAAACTAAATCACATCAATGAAAGAATAGCAATGAGTCAATTGATGGAATATTGCATTAGCAATGGCCTCTGACCCCGCATGATGCCAACTGAATGCTTTTTCCTCTTTGTAATTTAATCATTTTTCAGTTAAATTAATTTCTTAAAATCCACTCAGATAAGCCGCCTATGTTAAACACACACACACACACACACACACACCCCTCCAGGTATAGGTGAAATGAAAGACAAATGACACTCGTGTTGTGACTTTTTACCTCCACTTTACTCTGGAAATGGGCAATATCCTGTTTCTTTTTTTTTTTTTTTTAATATTTTATTTATTTATTCATGAGAGAAAGAGAGAGAGGCAGAGATACAGGCAGAGGGAGAAGCAGGCTCCATGCAAGGAGCTCAACGCAGGACTTGATCCTGGGTCTCTAGGATCACACCCTGGGCTGAAGGCAGGTGCTAAACCGCTGAGCCACCCAGGCTGCCCCGACATCCTGTTTCTTTTTTCCATATCTGACCAGGATTTTCCATATAACTTCTTCCTGCTAAAGAGTGATGTTGTCAAGGGGCCACAAATACCCCAAGCAGAGACCCAGTCAACACCACAGAGACCATGTAAATGCAACCATGAGTGGCCCTAGAGTGTGTCTGCTGTACAGACAAACCGGCTGGTGTTTTATTTATTTATTTTTTTAATACAAACTAACTGGCTCAGAAGGTGGCTTTGTACAGGTAGCAACTCTGAAGAGTGCTAACAAGCCCGCCCGCACATTTGTGCTCAGGCTTGCTGGAAGAGCGTCTTCTACACACATCCAGGAATTTGTTTGAGAACTGAGAGTGGTTAAGTCATGTTTTAAGAATGTTCTCTCATTATCCTGACTCAGAGGGCACAGTGAGCCACAGAAAGGAGGGTGCACAGTGATACCTTCTGTTTTGTCTGGTTTTCAGGAAATGCCTTCAGCTGTATTGATGGCTGTAGACTGATGTCACTGGGGTCTGTTCCTTCACATCTTTTTACAGGGCTAGAGCAAGAGTGTTTTTTCCTGATAACATTGATTAAACTTCATGACCTGGGAGTGAGGCCCACTGAGGGAGGGGAGTATGGATGGAGACGAGCCCCTCTAGGAGAAGTGAGTAGAACAGAGGAGGGCCTAGCATGGTGTGAGAGGAGAAAAACAAAACAGAAATGATGAGTCACAAAATTTGGGAAAATAGAAATCTAGGAGCTGTGGTTTGGCAAGTAGCTCCGACCCTTAATGGAAAAGACAGAGATAGAAGGAAAACAGAAAAAAAAAAAAAAGAGAAAAAAAAAAAAAAAAAAGAAGGAAAACAGAGGTGAAGAGCATGGAGGAAAGGAGAGAAGAAGAGGCAGAGGGGAGCAAGAAAGGAGGAAGGCAGGGGAGTAAAAGCAGCAAGACTCAGTGTGTGACACAAAGGCATCAGTAAGGGACATTATGAGGAAACGCACTGTGATGAGAACCTAGAAGTGGATAATCAGGAAAGGCCACCCAATATGGCACCTCTGGTCATGTCAGGGTCCCGGAACTAGGAGAAATACTTTGGCAATTCATCTTCAATCTTGTGCCAATGGATAAATCTTGTGCCAATGGATAAACTTGTGCTCGAATGACATGTTCAAGTTTCTTCAAAGATTGGGATAGGGATCAGGAGGTCATCATTACCAATTCTGGTGAAGAATCTCTTCACAGGTCCCCACACAATATGTCACACACACGTACACGCACACTTAAAAATCACTCCAAAACCACTCCACTGAACATAAAATAAAAACCCAGCCTCAACCCCTACAGCTTTACCAGCCTTCCCTCACAACAGCCTTGTGGCCATACCAGCTGCCTTGCAATTCCTTGAATCCCCTGAGCTCTCACCTCAAAATTTTCCCATTGTTGGGGTGTCTGCGGGGGGGAAATTGGTTAAACCCTCAACTCTTGGTTTTGGCTCACAATCTCCAGGTAATGAGATAGAGCCCCATGTAAGGCTCCGGGCTCAGGAGAGAGTCTGCTTGAGAGCCTCTCTCCTCCTTCCTTTGCTCCTCCCCCTGCTATAAATAAATAAATAAATAAATAAATAAATAAATAAATAAATAAATAAATAAATCTTACTTTCCCAATGCAGTTTCCTCTGCCTGTGCTCCTTCACCCTCAAAGAGCTGGCTCCTTTTCATCTCTATACCTCACCCAGGGAGGCCATCTTCAACCACTTTGTCTCAATAGGTTCCCATGCTCCCCCTCATCACCTTCAATATTCTCTCTCTACACACTATTAGTGCCCTGGCAGTATCATTTGTCAGGGTATATTTATTGATTTGTGTACCTGTAAATTGTCCTTGACACCTACCAAATATTCTTTTTTTTTAAGATTTTATTTATTTATTTGAGAGAGAAATAGCATAAGCACAGTGGGGAGGGGCAGAGGGAGAGGGAGAAGCAGACTCCCCATCGAGCAGGGAACCGAAGTGGGACTCGACCCCAGGACCCTGAGATCATTACCTGAGTGGAAGGCAGACACTTAACCAACTGAGCCACCCAGGCTCCCCAAATATTTGTTGATTAAGTGAATGGAGTGTTCCAGATTCACTGATATGGGATACCCAGATTTGGGGACTGGTAGCAGCCCCCAGGAACCCCTCTTTACTGAATGTCTCGTCCTCCTCCCTGCTGCCCCACACCTCATTCCCACCTTGGCCTTGAAGCTCTTCCTGGCCACCCTCTAGTTAAAGGGAAGGCAAGCAGCTGTCCTTGGGCGGGGCAGATGCAATCAGAAGCCTCAAAGAATTAAAGAAGGAAATTAGAGTTAGCAACTAATCTGATGCTCCTTCTGTATAATTAGAAAAGCAGAAAGAGCATCACAAAAGAAAGAGAGTACAGAGGTTAGAAATGTTCTTAGTCAGGGATGAATGTTCCTCTGTGTGGTACGGTCCTCTGAGGGTCCTCTGGATCCCCGGTCCATCCCTGTGCATGCAGAGGGCATTCCTCAGAGCAAAAGCTCCCCGACTGCCACCGACAGGAAATGGGCAATGAGAAAGGAGCCCGCCTGCCTTCCAAACCAGCGCTGCCTCTGCTCCTCTATTAAGCTGCCTTTGGGGTGTCATTCTGCTTTTATCCAAACAAAATATCCTGGGGTAACATCCATTTCATGAATGTCCAGGAGTTCATGCTTAGCATTCATGCTCCTCTGCCCTCTTGATAAGAAGGAATTTCTTTCTTTTCTTTCTTTCTTTCTTTCTTTCTTTTTTTTTTTTTTTTGGCCTGTGTATTTATCTGTCCAGAAACATGTTTAAAGATCACATGAGATCCCGATGCTGTCATAGCTTTCTGAGGCCTGGGTCTTGCTCAGAGCTTGGTGATCAGTCCACAAATTAAACTCTTGGCCAAACATGTATGGCTTGAGTTTATCCAAAGTCCAAACAAATCAGATACTCCTTCTGGACAGAAGTCAAATTCTTTCCTTGGGTAACAACTGCTCAGAAATTTAGAAAAGCAGTATGTTTTATATCCTCAGAGTTCTTATAATCACATCCAATCTTGTCTAAGATGCATCAATTGCAATAATGAAGGGCTCTGAAAAGTCTGAGGCTTCCAAAACGAATAAAGAAATGAAAGCCTGTTTGAACTTTTGAGAAATATCTCAACATTGTACGATCCAAAAACATTAATGAGTTTGCCCTCTCTTTGTAAAACAGCAAAATAGGCCGGCTACAACTCCAAATGAGGAAAATTCTAAGGAATCTGCTAAAGGACATGCTTTTTAAAAATTAATTGTAGGGAGTTTGCCAATCTTTACTAGAGCCTACTTTGTTCCACAAGAGAATCAGATCTCAGCTGTTTGACCTATGAAAGCCCAACAGGCATTACTAAATTTCAGATAGTTCATGGATGGCTGCAAGCCCCAAATTGGATACACCCTCACCATTAGGAATGAGGTCATAAAATGTCAGTCTCTGAAATTCAGGACAAAAAATATCAATATAAAATTAACCACCATGATATCAGTAACATGAGATTAACATTTTAAAGAAATACCAGGCCTTTGGAGCGGTTTTTGTCAATTTGTAGGGTGACGTGCCCTGCTGTGTTTCAGCAAGGAGAAATAAATCTACATAATGTAAATAATCATGAGAGCTACCATTTCACTGAGCAGCTATGATGGGGCAGACGAATGCCAGAAACTTTATTTCGTTAATCCTCACAACAAGCTGGCAAGGAGGCTCTGACTATTCCCATTTTAACTGTGCGGATTTTTTTTTTTAAGGATTTATTTATTCACAAGAGACACACAGAGAGAGAGACAGAGATATAGCAGAGGGAAAAGGAGGCTCCCTGAGGGGAGCCCGATGCAGGACTTGATCCCAGGACCCTGGGATCACGACCCGAGCCAAAGGCAGACGCTCAACCACTGAGCCACCCAGGTGCCCCAACTGTGAGGATTTTGAGGTGTGGGGGCCTGAGAGTTGTTCACTGTCGCAAAGCAAGTGTCACTGCTGGGATTCTAACCCTGCTCTTCTCAACTCCAAACTATGAAGCTAATGGCATAAGTGGAACAGAAGCAGTCCCGTGAAGTTAACCAGAAAGTCAGTTAACTGAAACAAAGATGTAGTAAAATCTCTGAAGGCTTTGAGATGAATAATCCAAATCAGTTATCCAGACTGAAACAACTCTGGAGGGAAGGGATGTTCTTCCTTAAGGCCTCCTCGGCTTGCTAGAGAAATCCCTTAAGAATACTCAAGTCCCTTTGATCTAATTCAATATTCACCAAGCCTTCTGATCTTTAATCTGATCTCCTAGGGATGCCTTCTCCCCTGGTGGGGAAAGTACTTTATGCATGTGACCAGAGTTGGTCAGCCAGCACTTATATTCTCTGAGGTAAAATAATAACTTGGTCCAGTGAAGAGCATTTAGTCTCCATTGTGTGGAATTATTGGGAATCGGTTCCTAAAAAGATCAGCTCTGAATGAACTCAAATGGCATTTCTGATCATACAAAATCAAGGACCTAAATCTTGAATCTTGGATGACCTGCCCTAAAATGCCCAGAGGGCTCACCTTGAAAGAGCCTACCAAGCTCTCTAGCCACCTTAATGAGAGATCTATACAGGCCACTTTTAATAAGTGACATTAACAGACTGTCACACTGCATGCTTTGTCTGGCCAAATATAGCTACGGCATGAATGCAGAGGGTCAAAACAGCCCATGGCATATTAAATAAGCCATTAGCCAGTTTTTAAAATTAAACAGGGCAGCCCGGGTGGCTCAGCGGTTTAGCGCCGCCTTCGGCCCAGGGCGTGACCCTGGAGACCCAGGATCGAGTCCCACGTCGGGCTCCCTGCATGGAGCCTGCTTCTCCCTCTGCCTGTGTCTCTGCCTCTCTTTCTGTGTCTCTCATGAATAAATAAATAAAATAAATAAATAAACAAACAAACAAACAAATAAATAAATAAAACAGATAAATCCCCCCCCCACACACACACACATAAAGAGGTTCTGGAGGAGAACTTATGAAGCTTTCGAGGACTATCATGCCCACAGTCCCTTCTCAAGAAAGCCACTTCTAGAGATTCCTTCTATAAACAAACTGCTATGCCTCATGCTCTGTGCATTGAATGAAAGCAACATCACCACATTGGCCTTAGCTGATGAGAACAGACACCCATTAGTCATGGCGAGGCCCAAGGTAAAACTGACCGTGTTGTATATAATAACAAGGGAGGCCACCAGGTTCTGAGGCCACTTGGCATACTGCTCTATGCCTTTCAGGAGAGCTCCCAATTAGACAGTAACAAAGTGACCTAGTTAGATTCCGCTATTAGGAAGAGGAAATATTAGGTGGACAAGGAGCTGGTGTTGTTCCAGATGAGGTAAATAGCTGAGCCAGGCCTCCATGAGGCTCCTGGATATCCCAGGCTTAGGGGGTAGTCCCGAGTCTTAGGAGGCTTAAAATGCATAACTATTCCCTCTGGACAGCTTCCTCTTTGCACTGAATTAAATGTTCCCTCAAAAAATGTTATTTTTGAAACTTAATACATGGAACACTTCTGACATTTTATACTTGAAGCTGCCCTTTGCAGAACTTGTAGGTTAAGCTAAAGAACTTCCCAACACTTATTTGCAAACACCAAATATCTTAATCGTTAGAACCCACTATTTACTTGAGTCTAAGTTCTGTTTTCTTCACTTATTCATCATCTACCAAGGACATTTTGCAAAGATTTTTGCAAAGAGGACGCTCCTTTCCCCAGTCAGGAATTGTGTTGTCTTTTTCCCCCCTCACATTAATATTTCTCTTCCTTAGCACATCGCTTCTTAACACTAGAACTAATCTTATTTTATCGATGTGCCAAACTTGTTTACTCATTAAACACCAGAGTTGGAGTTGCTAGGGAGCTGTTTATAGGCTAGCCCCTGGCACTGCCACCTTCTTTCAAGAGCACCAGGATTCTTTTCATAGAACTTAATTTTCAGAGACACTTTGAAAACATGGAAGAATTTAAAACTGAGATATAAAGTGACATCTCCAAACCTTGTTATTTAAAAATCTGAAAATGGTGGTGTGCCTGGCTGGCTCAGTCGGTAGAGCATGAGACTCTTGATCTCGGGGGTTGTGAGTTCGAGCTCCACATTGGGTATAGAGATTACTTAAAAAATAAAGTTAAGGGATCCCTGGGTGGCGCAGCGGTTTGGCGCCTGCCTTTGGCCCAGGGCGCGATCCTGGAGACCCGGGATCGAGTCCCATGTCGGGCTCCCGGTGCATGGAGCCTGCTTCTCCCTCTGCCTGTGTCTCTGCCTCTCTCTCTCTCTCACTGTGTGCCTATCATAAATAAAAAAAAAATTAAAAAAAAAATAAATAAAGTTAAAAAATTAAATGAAGGGAAGCCCGGGTGGCTCAGGGGTTTAGTGCCGACTTCAGCCCAGGGCCTGATCCTGGAGACCCAGGATTGAGTCCCAGGCTCCCTGCATGGAACCTGCTTCTCCCTCTGCCTGTCTCTGCCTCTCTCTCTCTCTCTCATTCTCTCTGTGTCTCTCATGAATAAAAAAAATCTTTTAAAAAATTAAAAAGTAAAAATCTGAAAATATTCATGGTTTTCACTCAAGTGCATTAAATAAAATCTTAAAATGTGCCTCAGAAAATGAAGGTACCGATTATTGAGTGCTTACTATATACCAAGTATGATGTTAAATCCTTCACCATCTCTTGTTTAATCTCCACAGTACTGCTTTGAGGTAGATTTTATTATTTTATACAGATGTTGAAGTGGAAGGAGAAAAATGAGGATCTAATATGTGCCACGGTGCTTTTCTTACTAGTAGGAAACATCAGGAGCTGAGAATGGAAAGCCCTGCTTTTGAGTCCCGGTCTGCTTCTTACCTTGTGTCCTTGGGCATGTCACTTGTCTTCAACTATCTCACCTCAGCTTCCAGTTCCTCATCTGTTTGTTAGTGATTAATAATTCCTGATTATCATTAATCATTATGATTATTCTTACTTGAAGGGAGTCCTAACTTAACAGAACAAGCTCACCATCTATCATTTCACTATTATAGTTTTGATCAGTGTGTCTTAAAGATTGAAAGGCAAATTTGGGGAATGCCTGGGTGGCTCAGCGGTTGGGCATCTGCCTTTGGCCCAGGGCGTGATCCCGGGGTTCTGGGATCGAGCCCCGCATCGAGCTCCCTGGGAGGAGCCTGCTTCTCCCTCTCCTGTGTCTCTGCCTTCTCTCTGTGTCTCTCATGAATAAATAAATTAAAATCATCATTTAAAAAAAAATTGAAAGGCAAATTTGGGACAACATGGATGGATCTAGAGTGTATTATGCTAAGTGAACTAAGTCAGACTGAAAAAGACAAATAGCATATTATGTCACTTATTGGTGGAATCCAAACAAACAAATGGCAGAATCAGACCTATAGAAAATAAACGGGTTGCGGGAGAAGAAGGGGGAGAGGGGCAAAATGGGTGTGCAGAGGAGTGGGAGATACAGGCTTTCAGTAAGGGAATGAATAGGACATGGAAATTAAAGGCACAGCATAAGGAATATAGTCAATGATACTGTAAGAGCATTGTATGGTGACAGATGGTAGCTATACTTGTGGTGAGCAGAGCATTATGTATAAACTTGTCGAATCACTAGGTTGTACATCTGAAACTAACATAACATGGTGTCAACTATCCTTGAAGTTTAAAAAATAATTTGAAAAAGATGGAAAGGTGAAAACCATGGGGAGAGGTCTTAGGTTACTACTTATCAGTTAATGGTTCAAGTATTAACTAATGCTTTAATAAGATTACTTGATAGCTAAGAATAAGAACAGAACATGGGTTGAGCTACCATGGATGGAAAGGTACTAGCGACTGCTGAAGGACCAAGGAAGGCTGGGTGACAAAGTGCCCAAAACAAAGGTTTTACCTCTCTGCTTGGCTCAGAATATGCCTTAGAATTTGGTGTGAAGGCAGGGAGTAATGTTCAGAGTATAACATGCAGTCTGGTCTGGCTGAAGTGTGAATGAAGAAGTGCTGACAGAGGAAAACCAAGAAAGCGAGCCAGGGGGAGGGTACAGGGAAAGCCATAGTCAAGAGTTTGGATTTTATTCCACAGCGAGGAATCTTTGAGAGCTTCTTAACAGCGGACCACAACATGAGACCTCAGCGCTTATAGAATAAGGGAAACGGTCTGGGTAGGGCAGAAGACAGGGGCTCCAGATGTGGTGGGGAGGTCCTTACAATGATCCAGCCATGAGCTCCTGGAGCCCCAAACTAGGGTGGTGGCAATAAAAATAGAAGGAAGGATGCAATACTGCAGGAAGTATGGATGCCAACTGGATTGGGGGGATTGCTGAGAAGACACCCACACCACAGACACCTAGGGATGCTGGGCACTGATGAAAGATCCAAGAATTTCTATTCTCCTTCCTCTCTATTCTCTACCCAATCAGAAATGCCGTAACTTGACATCAGTTGGCAAGTTATTGAGTGCCTACATGTGCAAAATGAATGGAAGAGTCATCTTGGCCTACGGAAAACCACAGACAGAAATAAACCTGGCAGAGAGAAGGTGAGGCTAGCACAGGTTCTGGTCCTTTCCAAATCTGTGGGCACTAGTCTAAACCTCTAAGAATGTCCTTCCTTGGGAAAGGCAGCCAAGATCACTGATAACCAGGAGATAACTGGAATCCGGCCTCAGTTCTGCAACTGACGGGGTGCCTCCCTCGATCATTTATTTCTTATTTCAGAGCAGGTATTTCCGAGATCCCCTGAACAGACTCCAGAGCTGCAATTTCCGCTCTCTCTCCTCTACCCATCTATTGCCTTTAATACTACTTTATTCAATTAAAAACCTCTCCCCCTCTCGTTTTCTAATCCCGTTCTTTATAAAGCACAGCACTGATTTCAGAGCAGGGGCGATGGCCTCAATATCTGGGTCTGGGCCTGGCCATCAAGGCAAAGCCAATCCGCGGCCTCCTTCAGCGTGTCTTCTCCGCCCGCCGCCATCACCGCTCGGCCTCCCCGACCGCATCCCGTTCCCACGGCAACCGCGGGGCGCCCGCGGCCGGGCTCAGGACCTCGGGGCCGCGGCCCCCGCCCCGCCCCCACGCGCGCGCCCGCGGCCCCCAGCTCCCGCGCGCGCCGGCCGAGGAGGCCGCGTTGCCAAGGGAACGGGAGGACGCCAGGCAGCCGCCCCCACCGCCTCCGCCCCTAGAAAGCCCGGCCGCCGCCGCAGAAAGCTGCCTCCCGGGAGGAGGAGGAAGAGGGCCCGGTAGCGGGAGGGGAGACGAGGCAGGAGGAGGAAGAGGAGCACAGGGACGGCCTCGCGCGATTGATGGGCGGCCCCTCCGCCCTGGAGCAGCCCGCCTGCCCCGCCCCTCGGCCCCTTCAGCCCCCGCAGGTGGGGGACTGACCCGCCAGGTAACCGCCTGCCCGCCCCAGCCGCGCGCGCCCCCTGCGGCTCCCCGCCCAGGCTGTCCGCCTCCCCTCCCCGGCCGTCCCCGTGTTTTCCTGCCTCAAAGGGACAGATGTGGGGGACCCGGGGAATCACTTGTTTGCACCCTGGCATAACGTCCCCGCAGGCTTCTCGGGTCTGCAAGTCCAGGGTAGGTCTACGGGAACCGCACCGCCCCTCCGGCTTCTGAGAGCGCAACTGTTGCTACGGTCATCGTTGGGAGCCTCGAATTGCTTGTCAAGCCTGTGACATCAACCCCACCCCCAAAAGTTTCCCAGTTACACATGGAGTGTCTCTCTTCTAGGCTTGAAAGTCAGTGTGTGGCCGCCCATCTCTGTCACAGTTTCACAATAAAACGAAGAGTCACTGCCAGCTTTTCTTACAAGACCCTCACACCCCGCACACCTTCATCTCTTAAACCAAATGGGCTGGGAGAGTCCGATTATCTCCACCACCACCCCCATCCATATTAATTCCTCCTCTTTCCTTTCGGCCACAGCATTCTCTCTCAGTAGAGGGGTGTTAGGAATATTGGCCTCAAATCACTCATCTTTGTTGCTTATATTCAAGTCATTTTTATAAGATTTTAAAACTCTTAAGATCTTTTAAAGCTAAGATTTAAAGAAATCCTGTACCTTTGTCCTTACAAATTAATTGTGTAAAAGGAGAAATAAGTGCTGAGCTCCTTCTTCCAAGCACCCAGGTGTTGGGGGTGGTGGTGGTTATAAACCTGATTGTCAGGTATTAATATAGCCATTTAGATTTTGGTCTAAAGGAACCTGCAGCCTACAGAGGGGCTTGAATTACATTTTTCTTTATTGCTGAACCAATAAAATATTCACTTTAATACTTCTAATATGAGGGCATATTAGAAACTTCTAATAATAAAACAGTGAAATAGCTCGATGTTATTAAAAAGAGCTCCCTTTGATTCTTTTGGCAGATGTGGTCATAGAGCAGAAGGACAGGACAGTATATGTGACATTTTAGAGAACCGAAAGAAATATATTCCGCAATCAGATTCTGTTCTCCTTAGTCAGGGAAACTTGGTTTGAATTCATTGCAAACTTACACTAGAGAGGAATACATATGTCACAAAGTTCTTAGAATATTCCTCATTGAAATTTCACAGATATGTAGAATTTCAAGGCCAAGAAGAATCACTCGCTCTTGCTTTCAGCAAAGCAGGACTCCCTTCTCCCTTACCCACATCCCTCCTACTCCCTCCTCTTCTTCTCCCAATTTAATATGGCTTCTTATGTTGATTTTTAAAGCCCAAATCTGGCCCAATATATTGTCACCAGAGACTTAAAACAGAAACGTGCATGACCATGAGTGGATTTTAAATTGAGAAGCAGTTCAAAGGTGAGAAACGGAAGAGAATATACAGAATACTATTTTAGAAACATACCCCTTGCCCACATTTGATTATCACCCCCCCTCCCCCACCTGCCTGTATTTGCTGAGGGAAAATTTTTGGGCTTCAAATGGCTATCTGGTTGAGTAGGCCCACTAAACTGAGATCTGCAAATTAAGCATTATCTCATGAGAATTTATCTCCATACAATTATTTCTGTTTCTGGTTCGTCCTGGTCAGTTTTCAAACCTGCAGTAGAGAATGGGGTTCAAGTGGTACTTCAGAAAGCTAAAGAGTGTTTACCTAAACTGTGGTGATCTCCTAATAATCTCTTTCCCTGGTGCCTGGAGTATTTGTTTACTCTCACAGAGTATTGATGCATTTAAGTAAAGTACATGTGGTACCATGATGCTTCTAAATACACATTTTATAGTAAAGTACAGTAATAAGAGAGTTTATGGGAGGGTAAAGAGACTTTTGTAGGTAATTTGCAAGTCCTTTATTTGGTAGGTGATTGTGAAGTCAGAGGTAACCTAGTAAGTAGTTAAAGTTGTTATTTCCTACCCAGTTAGACAAAGTTTTTTCAAGCCTCTTGACTTATAATAAGTCTCTTTCAAATAACACAGCATTAAAGCCAGGATATATTAGCTAGTTTTCTATGCTAATTTTGTAACCAAAATGTATCATCCATGTGGACTCTGGAATGTGCCCCGTTAGTGACCATTAACACATTTCTGTTATGAAACCTTATGTTCTCTTCCTGATTAATATTCAGACAGGCTTCTCTCTCCAACAGTAGCAGCAGGGGCTCATCTTTCTGTTGTTTTAACAGCATTGTTTTCCTAAGAGTGGGAACATAACTTCATTCTATGCAGGTACAAATTCATATGAAAAGTTAAAAGTGATTATTTATTTATTAGAGAGAGAATGGGAGAGGAGCAGAGGGAGAGGAGAGAGAGAATCTCAAGCAGGCTCCACACCCAGCACAGAGCCCTACACCGGGCTTGATCTCAAGACCCTGAGATCATGACCTGAGCTGAAATCAAGAGTTGGATGCTTAAGTGACTGAGCCCCAAAAGTGATCTTCTAAAGTATAGTTCCCTAAATGACTATTAAAGATACTCAGAGGCAAAATTTAGGTTTTGTGTGTAGTCTGTGGAACTATCTGTTGGATTGTAGTTTTGATTTGGACTCTCAAAGACCAACTCTCTATACTTCAGAGACAGTAACTCCAGAGGAAGCAGCACAAGTTTCTAAATGATATTGCTCAGGGCCTGGTGATAAATCTGGTGAGATTTCACAATGACCAGTCCAGACACTGAGTCACCATGAATCAGGGGCAATCTGATTTTGCAAATATCTATACGACTGAAAAAAATGGGGAGGGAGAGGAAAGCTTCAGAACACAAACACCTGAGGGTAGGGATGTTGTCTATCTTATCCTGCTGTTTCTCCAGAGTCTAGAGCAGCACCTGTCACATGGTAGTCACTAAATAATGTGTATCAGAAAGAAGAACAAAGCTGGAGGCATCATTCTTCCTGATTTCAAAACAATATTACAAAGCTGTAGTAATAAAATCATATGACTTGGGGATAAAAGCAGACACAGATATCAATGGAACAGAATAGAGAGCCTTGGAAAATTCTTGCATATGTCGTCAATTAATTTATGACAAAGGAGCCAAGAATTTACAACGGGGACAGGATAGTCTCTTCAATAAATGGTGCAGGGAAAACTGGACAGGCACATGGAAAATAAGGAAACTAGACCATATTACATTATAACCAAAAAATCAACTAAGAATGGAAAATGAATTAGAGACTTGAACATAAGACCTGAAACCATAATGCTCATAGGTGGTAAGTGCCTTGACCTTTGTCTTGGCCATGATTTTTTTGATTTGATATCAAAAGCATCAAAGACAACAAAAGCAGGGTGCCTGCCTGGCTCAGTTGGAAGAGCATGTAACTCTTGATCTCAGGATCATGAATATGAGCCCCATGTTGGGTGCAGAGATTATATAAATATATAAACTTAAAAAAATAAAAGGCAACAAAGCAAAAACCAACAAGTGGGACTACACCAAATCAAAAAGCTTCTGCACAGCGGTTGAGCCTCTGCCTTTGGCTCGGCATGATCCTGGAGTTCCGGGATCGAGTCCCATATTGGACTCCTTGCATGGAGACTACTTCTCCTGCCTCTGCCTCTCTCTCTGCTTCTCTCTGTGTCTCTCATGAATAAGTAAATGAAATCTTAAAAAAAAAAAAAAGGCTTCTGCACAGCAGAGGAAACCATCATCAAAATGTAAAGGCAATCTACTGAATGAGAAAAAATGTTTGAAAATCATGTATGTGATAATAGGTTAATATCCAAAAATATATTACAAATGCATACAACTCGATAGCAAAAAGCCCCCAAAATCCAATTTAAAAATGAGCAGAAGAGCCTGTGTCTCTGCCTCATTCTCTCTCTCTCTCTGTGACTATCACAAATAAATAAATAAAATAAATAAATAAATAAAAATAAAAATAAAAATAAAAATGAGCAGAAGATTTGAATAGACTTCTTTTTTTTTTTTTTTAAAAGATTTTATTTATTTATTTATTCATGGAAGACTGAGAGACAGAGAGAGCCAGAAACAAAGGCAGAGGGAGAAGCAGGCTCCATGCACCGGGAGCCCGATGTGGGATTCGATCCCGGGTCTCCAGGATCGCGCCCTGGGCCAAAGGCAGGCGCCAAACCGCTGCGCCACCCAGGGATCCCTGAATAGACTTCTTTTCCAAAAAAGACATACATATGGCTAACAGGTACATGAAAAGGTCCTCAACATCTCTCATCATGAGGGAATGTGTATCACCCTTACTGACAATAAGATATCACCTCAACCCTTGTTAGAATGGCTTGTATCTAAAATGTAAGAATTAAGTGTTGGTCAGGATGTGGAGAAAAGGGAATCCCTGTGCACTGTTGATGGGAATGTAAATTGCTGCAGTCACTATGGAAAACAGTATGGAGGTTCCTCAAAAAATTAAAAATAGAACCACTCTATGATCCAGCAATTCCACCTCTGGGTATTTATCCAAAACACGAACTCGTGGCAGCATTATTTATAATAATAGCTGAGACATGGAGGCAAATTCGATGTCTATTGATGGATGAAAATGTGAGATCTATATATGTATATTTATGTCAGAGAAAGAAATAATTTATGATCTCATACATATGTGGATCTAAAAGCAAAACAAAATACATAGATACAGAGAATATTCAGAGAACTGGCAGTTGCCAGAAGTGGGGGTGGAGGGTGGGAGGGACACCATGGGTGAAGGGAGTCAAAAAAGCATAAACTTCCAGCTATAAAATAAGTACTGAGGATGTAATGTACAGTATGGTGACTACAACTAATAATACTGCATATTTGAGGGCCGCCCGGCTGGCTCAGTCAGAAGAGCACTGAGTCTTGAACTTGAGCCAGGGAGGGGGTCATGAATTTGAGCCCCACGTTGGGTGCAGAGATTAATAAATAAAATAAAGAAACTTAAAAAAAAAACATACTGTATATTTGAAAGCTAAGAGAATAGATCTTAAAAGTTCTCATCACAAGAGGAAAAAAATTTAACTCCCTGTGGGTGATGGATGTTAATTAGACTTATTGTGATCATTTTGCAATACATACAAATATTGAATCATTATGTTGTACACATGAAGCAAACGTCATGTGATATGTCAATTAAAAAAAAAATACGTGTAGAAATCACTGAAAGTGCTTCGCTGGCCAAAAAAGCAGGCTGTGTAAGACCTCAGGTGACCCTACTGAGGAGGTCCAGCAGACGCCTCATGAACCGCGCCGTTTAATAACTGTGTGACTTGAAATATTTTGGTCATAAATTTAGGCCACCCCAATCAGAGCCAAAGCTCTTGAAAGCATTGTCTCTACTTCTTACCTCTCATTTGCGCAATTCACTGCAATCTGTCTTCAGTGCTCTCACCAAGGTTATAAATAACCTGCTCCTTGCAGCACGCTCCTCCCGGCATCTATGAAACCGCACCCACCTGGTTTTCCTCCTGCCTCTCTGGCGGCTTTGCAGTTTCTCTTCCGCCCCACGTTTAGGTTGGAGTGTTCCTCAGCTTCCCACCCCGGGTTCTCCTCCTCTTTCCACTTGTCACTGAATGCTAGGGGTGCCCAAATCTTTACTTCTCTAGCCAGCTCCAGAGCCCCGTGTCTAACTGGTGGCTTGACACCCCCATTTGCTGCACCCCCACCACCTCAGACTCGGCATGGCTTTCTCACAGAGAGAAATATCTCCAGAATTGTCTAAGGGTTACGTTGGCGGAGACCAGGCACCAGAGCCCAGTGAGCTGCTCCAGTCAGGAACCTGGCCGGCTTCCCCCACATTCCTTCTCCTGTGCTGTCCATAGTCATCAAGCCCTGATGGTCTTCTCCCCTGAGTAGCCCTCAGATCCATCGTGGTGAGAGTGTGGGAGGCCCTGGTGTGTGTGAGACTCTCTGGGTTCCAATCCCAGCTTTTCCATTTACCAGCTCTGTAACCTTAAGCAAGTTACTCCTGGTGCCCCAGTTTCCTTATTAGCACAATGGAAATAAGAGTGCTTGCCTCAAGCATGGGCCTGAAGATCAAATGAGTTAATGTGTGTAAATGTTGAGAAGAGTGCCCAGCACTTCAGGAGGCTCAGTAAATAGTAGCTCTGAGATCCTCCTCCTCCCCCTCTTTTTCTCCTCCACCCCCCCCTCCACTGTTGCTACCAAGAGTTGTCACTGTCTTATCTGGATTATGGTAATATATTCCCAATGTCTTTCTTTTTTTTTTTAATTTTTATTTATTTATGACAGTCAGAGAGAGAGAGAGAGGCAGAGACACAGGCAGAGGGAGAAGCAGGCTCCATGCACTGGGAGCCCGACATGGGATTCGATCCTGGGTCTTCAGGATCACTCCCTGGGCTAAAGGCAGGCGCTAAACCATTGTGCCACCCAGGGATCCCTCCCAATGTCTTTCTACTTATTTTTATTCTACCCCCACATTCATTCTCTACACTAGAGCTGGAGGGTCCCTTGAAAATGCAACTCTAGGGGCACCTGGCTGGCTCAATGGGGAGAGCAGTGTGTGACTCTTGACCTTGGGGTTGTGAGCTGGAGCCCCATGTTGGGTGTGGAGATTACTCACAAATAAAATCTTTTAAAAAATAAAATGAAATGCAAATCTAAGCATTTACTCCCCGGGTTGGAACCTTCCGGTAGCAGTTATATGGTCTTCCAATCATAAGCTTCCAGGCTCCAAGTGAACTGGCCCCTGTCTACCCGACAGCCTTCTCTTGCTGTTTTACCCTCTCTCTGTCAACTGTGCTGGCTGTCCTGGTCCTCAGCCACACCTGCCCCTTGTTGCCCCGAAGCTCCTGCACCTGCTGTCCTTTCTGAGACACTCTCCATCCCACTTCTTGCCTGGCTCCTTAGCAAGCCCAGTGTCGTTTCCTAAGGAAAACCTTGTCCCCCTAGACTGTGTCATGCCCTCCCATAATAACCATCTCTCAAAGAAGCCCATGTTTCCACTCCATAGCACTTATCACAATTAGGATTCTCTTGTCCATGCTCAAACAGTTGGGATTTGAACCCAGAGAGTCTCACACCAGGGCCCACACTCTCACCACGATGAATTAGAGGGCTACTCAAGGGGAGAAGATCATCAGGGCTGGGGATTCTGAGGATGGTGTGGGAGAGGCGAATGTGGGGGAAGCCAGCCAGGTTCTGGGGCTTGATCAGCTCGCTGGGCAGGGTGAACATTCCCCTCAGACAATTCTGGTGGAGTTTGAAGGGGCTGAGGTGCAGGGATGTCCACTGTCAGCCCTCCCCACCCCACCCCCTGCTGTAAGCAACACAAAAGCAGGGGTGCATTCCTCCTGCCAACTGCTATATCCCAGCACCCAGCAGAGCACTTCAGTTGGAATGGAGACCCAACGACTGTTGAATAAGTGGATTTAAGTGACCAGGGGCTCATAGTCATTGCTAATCTAGCTTGGTTCTTGGGTTTTCCTTTTTGCCAAGTCACAGAACTGCTTCTGCATCAGGCATCTGTCAATCTACCCCCCTATGAATAACCAGGACGGGGTCCCTGGAGCCAGCTGACAAGTGCAGCTGCATTATTTATGCCCAGAACAGGAGGGCTGTGAGGGCATCCACACCTGTACAAAGGGTCTTTGCTTTCTGAAAGGGGCATCCGTGCCTTTCAAACAATGGAAAGTAGATTAATAAGAGAATAAAAGCAATTATACTAAGACGAATCCAAATACGCAGGGCAACAAAGGATTATGTCACAGCACATTTATTATCTTTTATATGCAGGTTGGGGATTAAGAATCATGTTGCATGAAGCAAAGGAGAGGCAGAAGTTCGTGAGTAAGGTTCAGTATCTGCGGGACATGCAGCATAAGGTGGACTCTGAATATCAGGTAACTGCAAAAAACTGGAATTGTCTTCCACCTCCGCTTACAGTATTATGAGAGAATTCAGGATACAGTATCAGCAAAGGATAAGCAGTAATCACTTTCTAAAATCCAAAACCCATCACTTCCTAGATGTGTGACCAAGAGGTAAAGCCACTTTACCTCTCTGGGCTTCCTCATATTTACAATAGGATTAATAACAGTACCTGTCTTGGGGCGCTTGGGTGGCTCAGTCAGTTAAGCATCTGACTCTTGATATCAGCTCAGGTCATAATCTCAGGGTTGTGAGATCAAGCCCTGCATTAGGGCTCTGTGCTGGGCATGGAGTCTACCTGGGATTCTCTCTCTCCCTATCCCTTTGCCCTTCCCACCCTCTCTAAAAAAAATAATTAATAATAATAATAATAGTACCCACTTCATAATATTGTCACAAAAAATAACTTAAAAATTACTTAAAAAGTAGTAAGCACAGAGCTTGGCACACAAATCTTGTCAATGAATGACATTAAGTCTTAAAAATTTGATAAACCATATATCCAGAAAAAAAACATTAAAGAGTTAATGGGGTCAACCTAGTATTTATAAAATAATATGCCTTTCCACTGCCACCTCACCAGAAGAAAGGTGGTTAACACATTCTCCAATAAGCTAACTATTCGTCACCTTAGTTACAGTGTTTACGTGCAAAAACAAAACAGACAAGGAGCCTGAGGAGTCATGATGTAATTACCCAGAGCTGGCATAGGACAACCTTGCCAGACTGGGCGTGAGATTCTGGGAGCAGTCAGAAAGCGTCGCTCAGTCTGCGGGCCAGAGGTCGACCCTTGCCAATCAAGGAGGCATGTCCTCAGCTTCAGCTGCGGATTGAAAAGTATTCCTTCCCCAAGGAAAACACAGAACTGTCATCAGATTTTTCTCCTTCTTAGCAATTTCAAATATAACCAAACCTCCTGGGTCACCAAGGAAACCATACCTATCTCAGTAACCTGATTTCACCTGTATAACACAGCTTAGCTTTGGAGCTGGAAACAGAGTCAGCAATTTCCTCCCACAACTTGCCAACCCACATACAAGACTGTTAAATTGAGGGAATTTCTGTAAAATGAATAAGTGCGTAAACATCTGAACTGGTCACATTGGGAATCCATCTGCTTTTCACCAAGATGCCTCTGCCGCCTGACGCTCCTTTGGAAATACTTGTTTGAAATTGTCTCCAGAACAGACACATAAGAAAATCAATCTTATTATTTGATGGTCTCTGCTGAAGAAAATCACACAACTGTGTGTCCTGAAGTCACAGGCTTTATTTTTCTAATTTCACTGGACTTTCAACACTGTCCTTATTAATAAGGATACTTTCAACACTATCTTTATAAATAACAATACTTATCACGTGCCTACGATGTCCTAAATGAAGTCCCTTTTCTCCCAGAGTTCTTTTTCTGGGATTGAGAAACAATACACACAAGTAAATAATATGTAACATAGTTTCAATTACTGATAAATACAAGGAGGCAAATAAACAGAGGTAATGGGCAGGGGATGATGCTCCTTTACACAGGCAGGGAAGCCTCTTTCGGGAAGTAACATTTGGTTGGGGAGGTAAAAGATGGGAAAGAGCTGGCCAGAGCATCCTGAGCAGAAGGAAAGCAAGTGCAAAGGCCTTGAGGCAAGAACTAACTTGGAGCCCTAGAAAAAAACAAAAGAAGGCCAGAGGGGCTGAAACACACTGATCAAGGGAGAATGTGGTGTATGATAAGGTAGGGGAGGTAAATGTGTGGAATCTCTCAGGACAAAGCTTAGTGTTTGGAGTTTGTTCTTATCTCAGGGAGAATAATGGATAATTTGAAGCAGGGAGTGGCATGATGTGATTTACAGCGTTTAAAGATCCCTCTTGCTGCCTATGGGGAAAAGACCGAAAGGGGCTAGAGAGGCAGCAGAAAAGCTTAGTAAGGAAACTCTGATGTAAATTTAGGAGAGAAATTATGGTGGCTTGGACCCAGGCGGTAGGAGTGGAGGGTGGTGAGTAGTGGCCCAACCCAGGAAACAGAAGCAGAACTGACATCACGCTGAATTATGGAGAGGCGGAGTGAGGGAGAGAAAGGAGCGAAGGTTGACTCACATGAACGTGTTTACTTGTCCATCAACTCCCTCTGTTATCATCAGTTTTAAAGTTTCCTACTTTTTTCAGACCTGTAGTCCCCATACTCTCAACAAAGAACTTCCCTTCCTGTTTTACACACACAGGAAACAAAGCAAAGGACCCAAGGCCATCAGGTGGGAAGCCTCACCACCCCTCCCCCATTCCCAGGCTACACACCTATCCCTCCCTCAGGTCCTCAGGGTGAAGCCACTATCTCCTGGCCTGAGCTCTGGGCCCACACCCCGCTGTACCCAGCCCCTCTCCATCCAGGGACTTTTTGTCTGTATCTTTGACATTTCCTTCCTTCTAATTGGCTCAGCCTGCAAACATGCTCAAGCCCCGCCTATACTGAGAACAAAAGAACAAAGCTGTAGGACACGCGGTCCTTCTCTAGCCACAGCCCTGGCACTGTCCCCAAGATGTCCCCAAACTGCTACATTTCTATCTCCACTCCTCCTCCCCCCCTTCATTCCTAATCCAATGCAGCCTGTCACCTCCCCTCCCCTGAAGCTGTTCTCACTAAGGTCAGAGGCCAAATTCAAGTGACAACTTTTTAGTCTGTCTTCTGAAGCTTCATTTACATTTGACACTATTACTCCTTCCTTCTCAAAATACTACTTCTTTGGCTTTCTGACTTCACACTTTGCTGATTTTCCTTCTGTTTGTCTCCCATTCTTCTCCATGCCCTACAAATGTTAACACACCACCCCCCATCCTACCCTGCCACCGGTTTTCATCAGCCCAGTTTCCCTCTAACTCACAAGGGTCTCTGTGACCCATCTCCTCCCACCCGTGGTCCTGAGTTTCCCCAGAGTGTCTCGATCACGTGCACACCTGTTTGTCGGACATTTCCATCTGGATGTCACAGAGGCACCTCAGCAGGTCCACCCTCTGCTGCCCTCCTCTGTATGTAAGCCTTCCCCAACTCCTTTCTCTCCCTCACCATCCACATCCTACCTGTAACCAAATCCTGCCACCATTACCTAAAAGTCCATGAACTGTGCCTGCCTTTTCATCCCACTGCGACCACTCTGGTTTCCATCTCCACAGTTTCTCTCCAAGATTATTACCATGTCCCTATTATCAGTCCCCTTGCCTCCAACCTTGGCATCTTTCAGATTGCTTTTTTTGAAATCTATCTAAAATGTGAATTTGATGATGCAGTTGGAATGTATGACACCCTTGAGTTGTTTCCCTTCACTTAAAGGCAGGTCCAAGACCTGAGAACCACAGCCAGACCAGCCTAAATCTTCACCACTTCTCTGACCATCTCTTTCCCCCTTCTTTACTCTCTTGACAAGGGAGGTAAAGACCAGTTTTCATTGAGAACTAAATGGAACCTCTGTGCTCCCACCACACCCTTCTTTTAAAAACCACTTTATTGAGGTATAGTTCATATATCATAAAATTCACTTGTTTTAAGTGTAGAATTAATGACTTACAGTAAATTTACCAAATTTGCAGCCATCCCCATCATCCAGCTTTAGAAGATTTCCATCAGTCCATTACCAAAGCGCCCTTTTATCCCTCTTTCACATTGCTTAGGAAATTGTATTGAAATTGTCTTCTGGGTGACTTCCTCTCAATCTGGACCACAGCTTCTTACTCTTCTATGTTGAACCGAATGCCTGTCATTGATGTGAGCCCGCATTACCTAACCTGACCACCAACTCTGTTTATCAGTCTTAGATTCAGCTGACTTGTAACTATTTCTCAAGGTCAAGTCCACCCTCATTGAGCATTTCCAAAACCACTCACCACAAAGTCTGCAAAAAATAAATATGGCTGTCTTTAATATGTTCTGAGTATTGTTGAATTAAATATATAGCAACCCACAGAAACGACTTTGAAGGGAACAGTGGTGAGCTATTTGTATGATTTAGTCTCTCCCCTGTCTTGTTCCAGAAAGGATTTAAAGTAGGGGTTTAAGAATCAATTGCATGACCTTAATAACCCCTCAATAATTTGGTCCATATATGACCTGTGTGTGTCTAGATAATTTACTAAGGTAGACTTTGTATCAGGTCGATACTGAAACCCTGGGTCAAGGAATCCCAGCCTTCACACAGTGCAGCAACCTTCCTGGATACTAGGGATTCCCCATTTCAGGGTGTACAAATAATGTAAGACCTAATAACTAGATATGACTCCTAAATCATATATATTTGCCATAGATTCCTTCCTGTGCTTTACTCGCCTTTAATGAACTGGCTCAAATTGAAGCCCTTACAAACCTCCTGTGTACACTACTCCTGTTACATCCCAAAATACGCTACGGGTTGGTGCATACCAAATTAGCAGTGCCTTTACAGGTCTGTGTGCTGGCAAGAGGAGAGGTGGCTTAAACCCACTCTGAGTTATTTTGATGCTGCTCCTTTCAGTGGTTGGGTGGGACCCTTTTGAAAAAACAAGAGGAAATAAACATCTATTTGGCATATTACATGCTATTTCAGAATCTGGTAGCTAGTACATAATTACATGCCATCTCAGGATTTGGCTCTATTTCTTCAAGGGTGTTCATGCTGCGAAGATTTTTTTTTCCTTCCTTGTTTTGGTCAAACGTGTTTATGTAACTTGAGGCAGAATTTAGCCATTAATGTCTACTGAAAGCTGGAGAGAAAGCTTACACTTGGCATTTCAGAATGATATTCTGTAATCTATCAAATGTGTTCGGATGGGTTTCATTTCCTGTCATTTACTCATCTCGATCTTTCAAGTACCGAGCAAACAACTGAACGTGACGCTATAAACTTGTTCAAAGACATGATAGGAGACTATGCCCAGTGGCGGAGGATGGCAGATTGAGGGAGTAGAGAAAATTCAGCTTCCCCTGCCGCAGGAGCCAGAGGGGAGGGTTCTCTGCCCTGCTCACCTCTGACGTCTGTGCTTCTGTAATAGAACAGGAAAAGAAACTCATTTGAGGAGAATATCATGTCAGATGGTTTTTACGCCTCTGATTTCTTACCTCCTCCAAACTTATGAACTTGAAGAATGCCACCAATGATCATCCAATCCCCAGACTCGGGGTTATGCACGTTTGAATTTAAGAACAGCAGCAAAGTACCAACCGAAGCAGTGGCAACTCACACTTCTCTCCATGCTTGGGGACTTGGAGCAACAATAACCTCAGCAGAGGCCACCGCACTGGAGAGGTAGAGACGGTCATGGCCATGGGACTGTGAGGCTGGAAAGCATTCCTGTGGCCCTTGGCTTCCTAAGGCACCAGGAGGCTGGAGGAGGACCAGAAGGCGGGACTGGTAGTTGAATACACAGAAGAAACTGAGCCCCCCCTCCCACAATCATCCCCCTCCGCTCCCCCCACCCCCCGCTACCTCCCCCCTCCCACTCAGAAAGCTGTAACACTGAAGAAAAAGTGGTGGTTTTCGAGGCACCCCAACTGACCCTGAGCAGGATCTCCTCAGTTGTCTGGTGGGGTGGAGGGAAACTGCAGGCTTAGGAAACAAACCTCTGCCTCCAGGGCACAAAAACCAGGGATGAAACTTCAGGCCTGGACAGAAAGAGTCTTTCTTCTTCCCTGATCAGAGTCACATGATTTGGCAAAGGCTGGCTTTAGAAAGAGACGTAGACCAAGCAATGGGATCAGAAACAACAATTAAAGCCTAATAATGATAATGATGATGATGACGCTGATGACGGTGGTGATGAGTGCCTTTCCCTGAACCTGGCCAGGAGCCGGTCACCCTGCTGAGCATCCTGCCAACAGGGCCTCCAGACTCTGGCTGGCTGGCGGCACAGGGCATCTCCCTCTTAGAGATGAGGGAAGCAAGAACCAATGGAGTTAGTTAGCCTGCCTGCCCAAGGTCACGTTGCGAGAAAGTGGCAGAGCTGGGGTTTGTCATGTTTACCCGTACTGAGTTACAGTGAGTCACAAGACCCACGTTATCCCCCACAGGCATATATGCACATTCTGTGTTCTGCCCCCACTCCAGTAGCTTGTGCTCTGGGGAGGCAGCCTCACTGGGCCATCCAGAGGGTTGGGCTGGGGCGGGGGCCCTAGGGGCTGGTGGCAGAGGAGGAGTGAAGGAGAAAGCCCACCTCCACCCAGCTCAAGGAGGAAATAAGGGGTTACCTGAAGCCTTCGATTTTAAGACTGTCCTCAGCCAGTTCTCTCACATGAAGAGAAACTTATTTATAGCAATTTAGCTCCAGACGTGTGGAATTGAAAGGGGAATATTTTTAAAGTTCCAGAGGAAGGGGAGCTCCGGGATATCATGAGTTACAAATCAGTTCCTCCTCCTCACCCTATGGATTTCACACTCTGCTCTGTCACTCCAGGACCCCCAAAGTAGAACCGACACCAGCATCAAAAATAGAAAAAAAAAATCATTCACGTTTACAAACAACCAGAAAACTAGCCCCTAGGACAGTTACTTACGGTTGGGTTCTTGCTATTTCTGGGACTGGAAGTCTGGACTTGCTTCTGTCCCTGTGTTCCTTCAACTCGGCAAAGCTATAACTTCAAGAGGACTAATGTTTGATTTACACAGAGAGGTTGTTTGGCTGTATTAAGATAAAAATTACCTACCCTGACACTCGTTTGTTCTCCGGCTCCTCTATGAGAAGAGGCATAAGGAACCAGAGGGGAAAAATTTTTTTCGACATTGCAAACCATTCTACTCCTCCTCCCCTTTTGGTAAAGAAATATTTAAGTTGCATGCATTCTTGGAGAGAATTTTCAAAAAACACTCAACCCACAAGAATTCTGTTCATCCCACAAAATCTGCCTTGGTCTTGCGTGCATTTGCTAACACTGTCCTCCACTTTTAGCCTATCAGCATTTGCTTCTTGTGCCTTTAATCCCAGTCGGTTAGGATAACACAGACATCTGCCGCTTCAGGAAACAGCACTCTGAGCCAGAGCTCCTCCCAAACGGGCTCTGATCTGAAGTCATTGGAAAAGAAGAGGCCCATCTTTACTTGAATGTCATTCAACTCTCTGCTAACTCTCTTCGAGTTTACCTTGGTTTATTACTC
Organism: Canis lupus dingo; assembly: GCF_003254725.2. Taxonomy (NCBI): domain Eukaryota; kingdom Metazoa; phylum Chordata; class Mammalia; order Carnivora; family Canidae; genus Canis; species Canis lupus. The sequence continues at coordinate 15,626,938 of NC_064251.1, forward strand.
CGTGTTTGTTTAACTTACTTATCACAGTTACTGTCCAGTATTTTGGGAGGGTTTCTTGCTCAAATTATTTATTAAAACAAACACTGCCGGGGCACCTGGGTAGCTCAGTTGGTTGAGTGTCCGACTCTTGATTTCAGCTCAGGTCATGATCTCAGTGTCTTGGAATCGAGCCCCCTGTTTGCTCCGTGCTCAATGAGGAGTCAGCTTGAGTCAGCTCAATGAGGAGTCAGCCCCTTACCACGCTCTCTAAATTAATTAATTTGAAAAAAACAAAAAAAAAAAAGCCACTGCCCAGGATTTATTAAAATGGCTTGCCATCTATATTAGCATAGTTTTTGAAAATAAGATTAACCGGGGGGGGGGGGGGGGTGCCTGGGTGACTCAATCATTAAGTGTCTACCCTTGCCCAGGTCATTGATCCTGGAATCCTGGGATCGAGCCCCACATCAGGATCCCAGTTTACCTGGGAGCCTGCTTCTCCCTCTCCCTCTGCAGCTCCCCTTGCTTGTGTGCGCTGTCAAATAAGTAAATAAAATCTTTAAAAAAATAAAATAAGATTAACAGTGAGACAGGAAAATAAGGGAGGGGGGCAACCATTTTGGAGTGCTCTCCCTTTCCAAAGAAGGCAGAGTGGAATGGTACACTTTTTTCTCCAGGATTCCACTTGCCGCAGGTACCACCTGGCCACAAAGCATGAGCCCTGTGGCCAGTGCCTCACCAGCAATTCACTTGTGAAGCACAGTGTAACCAAACCGCTGTTCCCAATTCCAAGTGGTTAATGTTTTGTTAATATCAGGTCATTTCTATTTTTAACCATGTAGCATAATATTAGGCTTTCCCAGAGGCGTGAAATTCTGGCAAGTCCTTCCACATCAAGGAAGGAGATGCATTTTCTAACAAAGGGGGAAAATGCGGAAGGAATCTTTCCTTTCTCAACCCAGCCAGGAAGGGGAGATGTCAGGCCCTGTTTAGAAACAGTATTGTTGGTCTTTACACTGCGTTTCTTTATCATGACAGCGAATAATTTGGCTCTAGCAGCACAAAGGTGAATTCGGGCACTGAATCTATAGAAATTCTCCAAGAAGTTTTACTATTTTAAACTATTTAAAATACCAGTTGACACCTCCAATAGCACATGATGTCCTTGGGGTGGTTTTTTTTTTTTGGTCCTGATTCTGGAAGAAAAAAATATTGGTGATAGATTTTCTCTTAATTTTGTTTTTTTTAAATGGAAATTTTTTTTGTCAGTTATTTTAATTTTTTTATTTTGCATTTGGGGACTGATATTTCCCTCTGAAACAATAATGCAATTCAGCTAGCATTAAATGCTAGATGCTGGGGGATTCAAAAGATAAGAGGTGGTCCTTACCCTGAGGGTTCTCACTGATCAGCATACACAGGCTCAAAACAAAACAACTAAATACAACAGTAAAAAAAAATTTTTTTTGCATAATTCAAGCTGTGTATGTATAAAGGAGCAATTAATTTGGCCTGGGGAAGAGGAGCTAGGCAAGGAAAGACTCCACATGAGCTGGATCTGAGTTGATCTGCAGGATTTGCCATCCTGTGAGCATCCCATGAAAGGCATTCGTGGAAGGAAGCGCACATGCTAAAGCTCTTGTGTGCATGGAGGAAATGTCTTACCCTGTAACCAGGTGTGATCCAAGAACCCCTTGTAGAGCAGCAGTAGGATGAGGGGAGCTCTGAAGCGCATTAATACAGAAGAGGAAGTTAATATCCTGTATCGTCAGGTACTTCCTGTCCCAAGAAGGCAATTGTTGGGGAAATACTTGTCAAAACACCTCTTGGTTTGTTATTTTAATTTATTAAAGCACTGACTACTATTTTTGACCTAGCATTTTGGGCAGAGGGAAGAGAGAATGATGCCAGGCTGGGCGTCTTCACACTTAGTAAAGGTGTCAGTGAGCCCTTGGAGATGGACCTTATGCATTTCATGTTCCTCATGATAGGAATTAAGCAAAAATTATCAAAGACTAAAGTTACTGTAGACCTAAGCCAAAGAAACATTTGTTTTTATTTTGCAGGCTTGTCTGAGACGACAAGAATACAGAAAAGACCCAAATGAGAAGAAACGAGATCAATTTTGGGGACAAGAGACAAATTTGGAGAGATCCCGGTTTTTAAGTGGGTCATCTTCCAAACAGGTACTTAGAACTCTGGGAGATATCCTGCTGCTGCTGCTGGCGTATGTGTGGTTGAATTGTGAAAAAGCCAACTCAAAAAGGTGTTGGAGAATCCTAAAGGTCAGGGCAGGGAGATGCAGGGGCAAGAGCTCCCATCCTGACTACTGTCTGAGTCGCTCCTCTGCTGTGTGACTGTCCCCTTTCACCCAGTTGGGCCCAGGAATCTTCTTTCCTCATGGGCCTAATGGAGATTGTCTCCAAGGCACCATCTAAATTAGAAATGCTACAGCTCTCTGATTTCAACAGTTGAGGCACTGGGCCTTCTAAAGCACAGCGTAATCTCTCTATACACCTGCATCTATACCTATCTGATCTGTCCATATAACCATAAGATAGATACAGATATAAAGGGACCCCTGAGTGGCTCAGCGGTTTAGTGCCTGCCTTCGGCCCAGGGCATCATCCTGGAGTCCCAGGAACGAGCCCCACATTGGGTTCCCCCGTATGGAGCCTGCTTCTCCCTCTGCCTGTGTCTCTGCCTCTCTCTCTGTGTCTCTCATGAATAAATAAATAAAATCTTAAAAAAAAAAAAGATACAGATATAAAGATATATATATGTGGGGTAGCCCGGGTGGCTCAGTGGTTTAGCACCGCCTTCAGCCCAGGGCGTGATCCTGTAGACCCAGGATCGAGTCCCGTGTCGGGCTCCCTGCATGGAGCCTGCTTCTCCCTCTCCCTCTCCCTCTGCCTGTGTCTCTGCCTCTGTGTGTGTGTGTGTGTGTCTCATGAATAAATAAATTTTTAAAAAATAGATATATATGTGTATGGGCTTATAGCCTAACCCAGTGCATTACTTAGTCTGGTTTTTAAATAGAGTAAAATGGGGGCACCAGGGTGGCTCAGTTAGTTAAGCACCTGCCTTCAGCTCAGGTGATGATTCCAAAGTCCTAGGATTGAGCCCTGCATCAGGCTCCCTGTTCAATGAGGAGCCTGCTTCTCCCTCTCCTCCCTACTCGTGCTCTTTCTCAGTATCTCTGTTGGTATCTGTCACTCTCTCTCAAATAAATAAAACTTTTAAAAAATCATTAAAAAATAAAGTAAAATGTAAAAACTACATCCTCTAGTAACTAGAAATTGTTCAAATATTTCTGTCTGGATAAAAATAAAAATAATAAGATCAACATGATAGTGATATGATAATAGTTGTAGGTAACATAATCTGAGTGCTTACAATGTTCCAGCACTGTGCTAATAAGCGTTTTATCCATACTAGCTTATTTAATTCTCATAAATCTCTATGTATTTACCTCATTTTACAAATGAGAAACTGAGCCTTAGAAAAGATAAGAAATTTGATCCAAGACTTCACAGCCAGTGCGTGGTAGAGTCGGGGTTCCTTTCCAGGCAGTCTAACTGAGGGAGGGTGCCCACTGAACTCTATGATCATATTTCATGTTTAAGATCTTATCTGAGTAAGAATTTTACTTATCCTATGTAAGCACTAAGTACCACAAGCTGCATTCAACACCGTTTGTTAGCATGGTGAATTGATTTAAGATGAGTAATATGCCTTTTATGAATTCTTATTTAATATTTTATGCCTGCAATATACTCTAGAGGATGGACTCTCTCTTTCTGTCAGCAGCGTGGATCTCTAAGATAGATCCTGGATACTTGATATCCATCAAGTTCTCATTGGGATTTCTCCTTTAATCTGGGATGTTCACACCATGGTTATTTAATGTTCAAAGGATACCTTAAAAACATCAATGATTGATGTTTATGGATGCGGATGTATCCCTGGGTGAGATATATACTCCCTATTAAGAAACATAAAATCACATGATAAAATATTCCACCTCAAGTCTGAAAAGAAAAGACTATCTTACAAAACTGGCACCATCGAAAAGAACACATCGCCTGGATTGTTTCCTGTTAGTCAAAGACAAAATACAATGCCTGCTGCTGATTAAACTTAGGGAGTGAGATTAATCTGAAAATCAACACATTTTAGCATGAAGATAAATTCTCACGGTTTTTTTGCACATAGGAACAAAACCCAAGGACAGCCAAAAAAAAAAATATTACGTACGTCAAACAGTAGCATGCAGCAATCTCTCTAGACTGATAAATAAATGGGCAGCTGGGTTCTTCTGTTTTCACACAAAGACTCACGTGGCCATTTTGCACAGCAGTCCTTGCACATTTGGGATATTCTAAGACTTGAAATTTCATGCTCCTCTCCACAAACTTTGTTTGGGGGGACAGGCTGTTGACAGATTTCTGTAGTGTTCTTTATGCTATAAAAATTATTCATTCTTTAAATCATCATTGCAAAACACTTGGACCACATCTAAAAAAGGATACGGTTGCATAGATAAAAGTGATGATGAAATAAGGACAAAAATATGTGGTCGGAGGCATAAAACTGGCAATTTCTAAAGTATAAGAACAGGATTTTTCATGTTTGCACTCTGTCACCGTACCTCAGTCTGCCAGAGAACCCAAAACAACATCACTTACATAATCTCAAATTTTTCCTGGGTAATGCTATCCCAAGGGTCTGGGCCTTGGTTATACAAGTGCCTTCAAGGTCATATCTTCTCTATCAAGAGGAGTGACAAAAATCAGAATTTTCCACAGTGAAATTCACCTCTGTTTTGCTGTCCGTATCACAGATATTCCTTGGGGTGTACCGGAGGATTGTCTCTGGATACAAGAGCACAGGAAGGGCAAGGGAACAAAAATGTTACCAAATGCATCACTCATCAGCCATCTGACTTGTGTGCTTATAATGCTGATCCCCAACACCCCCCCCCCAGCCCCACCACACACAAACACACAGTCTCAGCCCTTCAACTTTTGCTGTGTACAAATGAAGCCAGAGATCCTTATGAGATAAACTAGATCCAGAACTCTTCAGCCCCCAGGATCATGAGTTGGTTTGGAGTGTTCTCCTCCCAGGCTTGGATCCCCACCCAAATTTCTTTGAAAATCTGGTTGTTCTTAAACATTCATAGTCTGGGCCTGCCCTGCTATATTTCAAATCCTGAGGAAATACAGAATTTATCAATCCTCTTTTCATAGGATCCTCAGTGCCAGGGAGGTCCTGGAGCCAGGACTTTCTCCTAGAGGAAGCTATAAGAATGCTGCCACCTCCCAAAGGAGAATCCAGGCCAGATCAGTCCCAATTTCCAGAGCTCAGTGTGTTGGATATGACATCAGGCACTACCCTTGCAAAAGATCATTCATGGATCAGTAAGAAAAGAGCAGGAGAAAGATACAGTTCAATGAGTAGGTGTAAATCTAACCAAAGCCCTCTATAGGTAAACCTTCCCCTAAGTAATTAATTCCCTTCTAGAGACTCCTATGGCTGAAAACTCCAAGGAACGTGTTGCCTCTGATTTGTAAAGGAGAGTTCATTCTGACTGGTGGGTAGTACAGGAGCGGATGGATGGCTTACTCCACGGGAATTCTTCTACCACAGTCACAACATGAATGTGCCACCACCAAATTTTGATGCTCACATTGCAATTTCTGCCACTTGTTCCTCTCTTGACCCTGTCTCAGATGATCACAATTCTGATTAACCTGGAATTAGTGAGACATTTACCATCAAGTAATGGGTCCAGTATCAAGCTATCATTTCCAGACAACTGCCTAGAGGAGGGCAGATCCCCAAATGCACAGTAAATGCAGTGGCCACTCCATTGTGCACAATGACCTCACCACCACCAGTGGCTTTCACAGCACCTCAAGCAGAGGTTGTATTACATCTAAATCCAAGATAAAGCAATAACCATCAAGCTCGTGTTCTTTAAAGCAGTACCTCCTAAATACATTTAAGTTAGTGGTGTGGCATAGCAGAAAGAACACTTATCATCAAGGGCCATCTCTCTCCCTTATTACAGTGTGAATTCAGACAAGCCACTTCTGAGCACTTCAATTTCCCATCAAGGAGATACTTATTATTAATGCTTATCTTGTGGGATCAATGCAAGAACATGTGAGACTCTTAACGTTTGTACTAACATTAGGTTACATTATAAGCTGCCTTGGTATCTATTTTTATAAATGGTGCTCTAATAGGTACCAGTGGCCGAACAGGTTCTGGGGCTTCCAGAATACCTTCCTTTGCCTCAGCCCAATCCCAGGCCACATTTCTAAATGCTAATGTAATTTTAAGAGGCAACTTAGGTTTAGACCCTTTTCGAAGTTATACACAACCTTGTTAGCTGTTTAATCAGAGTAGAATAAATAAATAGCAGAGTAGAATAAATAAATACCACCTAATCAACTAGGAATTGGATGATTAGTAGATGAAAAAGCAAAGCAGTCTCTCAATATGAGCAGGCAACAGCATCCCTGGGACAGCCGCTGGCCTAGAGGAGCCTGCTATAATTGACAGGGTATTTCGCTTTCCCAAGCCTTCACAGAGAAGAAACAGGAGCTCTGATTTTTCCCAAAGAAAATGATGAAAATGATTAGCCCAGGACTTGTGGGTGGATATGGAGGTATGGCAACCTTCCATGAAGAGGGGCGTCATGAGCTTTTCTCATCTTTCATCCTTGCTGGAAGGGACACTGTTCCAAATACACAAACCTCAAGAACTTAGGACATGTTGTCATGGCATTTGCTTCTTCGTGGGCAAAGAAGGTGGATACCAACCAGTTAAGAGACCAACTCTTAACTCACAGGACCGTTCACTCTGCTAATTAGGAACAGGATTATTGGCCTCTACCATCAGCAATGGGCAAATATTTAGATTCCAGGTCATAAGGACCCAACATTACATTGGAAGGAGGCAGTAAACCTGATACCAGCAGTAGCTGGTTTGTCCCCAGGCCTGGCTCGGTGGGATGTTGACCGGTGAGGTCACCTGAACCTTCCGGAAGGCACGGTAGCCTTAAGTGTGAAGGTGATTACCCAACATAAGCATCTTAATTGTTTTGTTCATGATGATCCAACACTAACTTTGGAGGTTGAAATAAAAAACAAAGCCTCTTTAAGTCACTTGCAGTGGCTTAAAAAGTCAGAATGTCCATCCATACATGAGGGCAGCAAACGTCTAGAACTGTGCTGTCCAGTATGGTGGCCACTAGCCATGTGTGACTACTTACCTTTAACTTTAAATTAATTAAAAGAAAATTTAAAAAAAGAAAATATTAAATTAAGTTACTTAGTCTCACTAGCCACATTTCACATGATCAGTAGCCACATGTGTTCGTGGCTACCATACCGGACCATACAGATGTAGGACATTTCTACCACTGCAGAAAGATCTATGGGACAGGGCTGCTCCAGACTGTGGTCAAGTTCAAAAAACAAAACAAGAGCCCTTGGGTGAGGAAGGGGCTTTGTTTCCCAGAAACTGAACCTGCAAAATCCACAACTCCGTGCTTTGCATACAGTAGCTCCTTGCAAATGTTCACTCTCTGATGATGGTGCAGGAGTCCAAAAGGCTGGCTTGATTTGCATTTTGTGTTTTTGGCGACCTGAGTATTTGCATGCCTCCTTTTATTACCTAGGTATTCAGCCTATCTCAGGCAGGCCTGTGAAACCTTCTGCTTCTCCCCTTTCAAACTGCTCTCAGGGAGTTATTCTCCCATTAATCTGTCAATGTCAACCTACCAACACCCTTACTGGTGTCATGAAAGCAGCCAGAGTTTAGCACATGGCATAAGCGTTCCATGACTCACACTTTTAATTTTCCCTAACTTCTGCTTGTCCGTTGTCAGATTCCTTGGGGGTCGGGCCTCCCTTCTTTCTGGCTCCAGGCCCATGTGCGGATGAAGCAGGTCACACACGCACACACTGGTTCTAACTGCCAAAAGGCCCCACCCTGGGAGGCTGTGAGTCATCGTTAGCACCTGGTGTGGTGTTTGTCATAGCCGCCCTCTTGACTGTAGCTCAGATTCTGCACCCTCAAGGTGCACCTGAGTAATAACATAGCTCTGCACACGACATCTCAAGCTCCAAATGTACGTCATGGAGAGGGAATGTGCAGCCCACGGTCTGACAAGTGTAGATCTGTGGGAATTCTCATTTGAGTTCGTTTTCCATTTTAGCTGTTGATCTCTTCACCGTAGCGTGTACCACAAGCACCTCAGACTCAAGATGCTGACTGCATCATCTGTTTCCCTCAAAATGGTTCCTCTTCCTGAATTTATTTCTGCCCAAGTCAGAATTCTAGAAATTCTCTTGGATTCCTTCTCCTGCTCCTTCTCACACGTTGCAGCAATCAGACACCAAAGCCAAACTGTCTTGTCTCCTTTGTTGTGAATCTGACCATTAGCACACTCCTCTGCAGGGCCATCTTTTTCGGCCTGGAAATTGTAGGACTCATTTCCTTGGACTTTTTTTTTTTTTTAAGATTTTATTTTATTTATTCATGAGAGAGAGAGAGAGGCAGAGACACAGGCAGAGGGAGAAGCAGGCTCCATGAAGAAGGGACTTCTCCCTTCTCCTGGAGCAGGGAGCCCGATGTGGGACTCAATCCAGGGTCTCCAGGATCAGGCCCTGGGCTGAAGGAGGCACTAAACCGCTGAGGCACTAAACTCGGGCTGCCCTCCTCAGACATTTTCTCTTCACCTCACCTCTTCCAGCCAGTCTTCCAGACTGCAGTAGGAGTGATTCCTCTGCAAGCAAATCGGATCATGTCACTCCCCTATTAAAAATTCTTGGGCAGAGCAGTCCAGGTGGCTCAGCGGTTTAGCGCCGCCTTTAGCCCAGGGCCAGATCCTGGAGTCCTGGGATGGAGTCCCACGTCGGGCTCCCTGCATGGAGCCTGCTTCTCCCTCTGCCTGTGTCTCTGCCTCTCTCTCCCTCTCTGTGTGTCTGTCATGAATAAATAAATAAAATCTTTAATAAAAAATAAATAAAAATAAAAATTCTCCGGCAGCCTGGGTGGCTCAGCAGTGTAGCGCCACCTTCAGCCCAGGGTGTGATCCTGGAGTCCTGGGATGGAGTCTCATGTCAGGTTCCCTGCATGGAGCCTGCTTCTCCCTCTGCCTGTGTCTCTGCTTCTCTATTTCATGAATAAATAAAATATTTAAAAATAAATAAAATAGAATAAAAATTATTTACTGGGAGACGCCTAGGTGGCTCAGTGGTTGAGCATCTGCCTTTGGCTCAGGGCATGATCCCGGGGTCCCTGAGGGGAGCCAGCTTCTCTCTCTGCCTTTGTCTCTGCCTCTCTTTCTGTGTCTCTCATGAATGAATAAATAAAATCTTTTAAAAAATTCTTTAGTGGATCCCCATTGTCTTTGGGATTAAGCGCAAACACTTTAGCAAGGTACTTAAATCCCTTGATGGCCTGACCCTCAACTCTGAGGGCACCTCTTCTGTGAAGTTTCTAGAGCTTCTCCTGGGGGTCAGGGGACTTTACTGTTGTTCCTCCTCTGGATTCCCATAACACTCTCTGGGTTCAAGTCCACCTTGGGATACATCTTCTCATCTCCCTACCCCCCCTTAGGCTGGAAGCTACTCAAGAGCAAGTGCTGTTTATTGTCATATTTCCAGAGACCACCACATAATAGGAGCTCAGTGAATGGATGACGGCTGACAGCTACACGAGTGTTTTAGGAATGCACACACGTTGAAGTCATAGTTATATAGTCGTAAGAGCCAAAATAGGAAACTTCCCCATGAATGAAAGAAAACAGGAGATGCTGTCACTTGGACTGGAGTGCTCCCTGACCTTGCTTGCAATTCCTGAGAGGCAAGTAGTTTAGTGAGGCTGTCAAGGTGCCATGGCCAGTTTGGGCTTGAAGATGAGTCAGTTACAATCAACCACTTGGAAACCTCCACACTGGTGGTGACCAGAGAGTGACCAGAAGAGAGCATTCTTTCCCAGGCATACCCCTCTGCACATGGACAGATGGCTTCTTCAGAGCCCCGGGTAAGTTCCTTTTGTCACAGATAGGCAAGAACATGAGGACATAAGAAAGTCTGGGTTCAAGCTCTCTGTGGACAAAAGAAACTCAGAATGTCCTATGTTCTACCAGCTAACTCACCAGACTACATGGGATATTTCCTTTATGATTAGATTATAGATTAATTGGAATACCTGGCATGCATGCCCGCCTGTGGGCAAGCCAGGGTGCTGGAGACTTCAACAGCATTAAAGGAGCACACAAATTGCTAACTGTATGCTGGGCAGAGCCAGCAGTGCTTCATTTCTCCTTCAATTCTGTGCTTTGTCTGAGTTCCACTAGGTAATTTAAAAATAGGCCATGGCAGTAAAATGGGGCAACTGTCAGTTCAAATTGCAGTTGCTTCCAGAATGTTGTCCTGCCTTTTTTAACAGATAAGCAAGACAGCCTAAAGTCAGTCCTTCCACTAGGGTGATTTTATCCTGTGGCCGGGTGATCCAAACACCAATTGTTATCCCAGCTCAGTGAAATTGTCAATGCCGAGAATTGGTGGCCTCTGACCCAGAGAGTTCCTTGTGTTAATTGGACTCAGCAGCTCCGAAATTGTATGAGAAAATTATAATAGTTTTTTTTTCCATTTTATGTAATGCTGTGTATTTCAGTTTACTGTATTTTATTAAAACTCCCTACTTTTAAAAAAATTGCCCTAATTTTTAAAACCAAAAAACTTGTTAAAAGCCAATTAAAATTCCAGCTATCAAAATTTTAAATATTTTCAGTTGCAAGATATTATTTGGGTGCATACCTGCATTAAACATGATTTACAACATACAGCATTTCATCCTAAAGTCTTTGGTATTGCTTTTATATTGCTTTATTCATTAAGGAATTATGAACCGCTTGTGTCCAAGACATGCTAGTAGGTGCTATGGGGATAGGGTACTAAATAAACCATGCCCCTGACCTTGGGTAGATCACAGGGTTGGTGAAATAAGATGTTGCAGAAATGCCCACAGTTCAAGATAGTATCTGATGAGTGTAAGAAAAAGCAAAAAGAACTCTGGAAAGGCTGATAGAGGATGTAGTTGTTCCCCCTGGATCTTAAGGCATGACAGGATCTGGGGAGCTGAGGCATGGCAGCTTTACAGGTGGCAGGAATAGTCAAAGTCAGAGATATGGGCACTCTTGGGCCAGGGTGAGCTGTCCAGTCTTCCTGCAGCTAAGAGCATGTACATCAAATCTCTTTTCAGAGCTCCCTTCCGGGGAGGGGGGGGGGGCCCAGTCATATCCCTCCTGCACCCTTTCCTTAGGATCAGGAGATAGGAGGGTGCCCTTCTCGCTCCTAGTTCTGCTCCCAGACCACTGCTTCCCAGGCTCTGATGGAAACACAGGTGCACTAAGGCTTGGCTGTTTTATTTTGCTATCCACTCTCCCACCCCTCATCATCCCTACTACCTCCTATCTCTTCCACGTTGAAGGCTCTAGCAGTGGCTGGCTCTCTGTTCACTCATCTTCTCATCTGCCGAAATCCTGGATGACTTCAGCACCCTCCTGGATCATCAGGCCACACCCTGGCTTCTCAGTTCTGGATGCATCTTAAGTGTCCCCTCCATTCTACTCTGCTACCACCTCCCCACCCCCCCTACACATCCTGGCCTGCATGTGACATCAACCAGAAGGCCTCCATCTCCAATTTCCACTGATCACACCAGACTTCCAGCTTCCTGCTCATCCATTTTTACAATGACATCTCTTCTACCTCTTGGGAATCTCTGGTCCATTGGCCCTTTGCTCTCTCGTGGGCCCTGACTGACTCTCTCTTCCTAAGCAGCCTAGATTCTGTGCTTAATCTTCTTAATGAGGGGCACCTGGGTGGTTGAGTGTCCAACTCTTGATCTCAGCTCAGGTCTTGAGCTCAGGGACGTGAGTTTAGCCCTGCTTTGGGCTCCACACTGGGGATGGAGACTACTTGGGAAAAAAAAATCCTCTTACTAATTCCTATGCCCTTTGTCTTTTTTTCTCATCTCTCTGGCAAAACCCCAGCCATCTGTGGTCCCTAGGTCTCAATCCAGGACCCTGGCAGCTGCTGGAGAAAAAAATCACTCAAATGTGAGATGTGATGCCCACTGAAAGTCACAGCCACCAACCTCCTAGAACCCCTCAGTGCTGCCCAGTTTAACTGTCCAACTCTCTCTCCCACTTCAAATCTTCTTCCTTTTGTCCGGTCTTCCCTCCACTCTTCCATCTCACACCTCGGGGGTCCTCAGACAGCTTCCTCAGCTCACTGCGGCCCTGCCCACCCACTCCCTTCCTTGTGCACCGCCCTCCCCTCACTCCCACCGGTTCCAAGCCTCTCCACCTCCGCTCAAGATCCACTGGGACCCTTATCCATCCAGCTTTCCCTGCCTGCATCTCCAGCTGCCCAACAGCCTTCCCATCAGCATCTAATCATGGTCCAAGGTCTCCTACCAAAAGAAAAAAAAAAAGAACAGTTCTTCCTTGATCCCACATCCCCTCCACTGGTTTCTTCTCCTTCACAGCCAAAGTTCTCAAAAGAATTATTTACACTGACTGACTCCATTTCCCCACCTCCCACTCACTCCTCAACCCACACCAATCTGGCTTCCATGCTCGTCATTCCACTGAAATGGCACTTTGTCAAATAACTTCCTTGTCTCTCAATGTGCCAGGTCTTTCATTCCTCACCATGCTTGCCCTCTCTGCAGCTTTGACTGGCTTCCTTCCTCAGTCCCTCTGGAAACACTGCATTCCCTGAGCTCCTGCAAAGCCACCTTCTCCTCCAGGTTCCTCCCTTGTCTCTGGAGGTGGCTTCTCCTCCCTCCTTCACCCAGGCTCTGAGTCCCAATATTCCTCAAGGCTTGGTTCTCTTCTCATTCCATACCTCGGGGTTTATCCTATTTTTGGATCACAGACCTCTGGAACAGTATGGTGAACTCCTAGATCCTCTTCTCAGAACATTCACAAATGCATAAAATAATAATACATAGGGCTTCAAAGGAAACCACTTTTATCAAAATAGTCACCAAAATGTTTTTAGAAATCTGTGATTCAGTAAATTATGTGCTTCTTTATTAACACATTAAATAACAAGTGATGGGCGTGAAGGGGATTTTGAGGCATCTGTAACAACTTTAATGAAATGTGAAAATATCTTGATTGCTATTGGTGACAAAGTCATAGGTACTGCCAATAACTACTGTCGTTCATTGCCTGCATTCAGAAGGGAGAGCCATGCTTAGATTTCAGTTGGAGGCTAGTAGAAATAAACATATAATTTTCCCATCCAAGTTCATGACCTACCCCCAAGAAGTCTGCTCTCTAAATTCTCCTTAGGTCACCTCTTCAAGACTTTAACTGTCAAAGTCAAGTTGTTAATTGCCAATGACTCCCAGATCTCCATATCCAAATCAGAACTCATTTGTAATCTCCAGGTCTGAATATTCAACTGTTTACTCATTACATCTACTTGGAAGTTTCCACAAGCCCAATGCTACAGTCCCCAACCTGGCCCGTCACACATCCTTTTGTGTGTGGCATCAACAGAATCTGCCCTCTTTCTCTTCCTTACCCTCATATACTATTCAATCACCAAGTCCTTCTCATTTTACTTCTCCAATAGCTTTTTAATATGTGTGTGCTTCTCTTCTGTTGCCTAGTTAGGTTACTACAGAGACCTGGCCAGTCTTTACTTCTACTCCTCCAAATTCCACTTTCCCTTCCACAGGTGGAGTGACAGTGACCACTGAAACTCAGATCACATCCCTAGACCCCTTTAATGCTTTCTGTGACCTTCAGAATGGGAACCAAAATCCATGATGGAGCCAATAAGGCCCTGCAGGATCTGGCCCTCTGTACTGCCCTAGGTCTGTCCACATTGGATTTGGGTCCTTCTATGTGCCAGGCCACTTTCAGCAAAGGAATCTTTGTACATGCTATTCTCTCTTCTCACAACACACACCCTGCCTTCCCACTATGCCTCAGACATCAGCTCAGATTACTTTCTCAGGTTTTTCCAAACTGCCCCCTCCTCCAACTAGATTCGGACTCTTCTGTCCTATCTTCTGTGGCTGACCATATGCTTTAATTTAGGACTTGTAATTTTACATTTTTAAAATAATTATTTGATTAAATAATGCACCTTCCTACCAGGACTATAAGTTCTGTAAGGTCCAAGTCTTTGTTTTACTCGTCATTCCCATATCCCAACATACGTGGCTATACTGCCTTTTCCATGGAGGGTCACCTGTTAGTATAAATTTATGTTCATCCTAAAGCACCAAGTATGAGACATATCTTTTAAAATTTATCTCACATTGACTCTCCTTTATTGATCCTTGATCTCTCATTGTTACTAGATGATATCATGAAGGAAATGTTTATTATGAGCCAAAAAAAAAAAAAAAAAAAAAAAACAACAACTGGCAGTGTTGGGATCCCTGGGTGGCGCAGTGGTTTAGCGCCTGCCTTTGGCCCAGGGCGCGATCCTGGAGACCCGGGATTGAATCCCACGTCAGGCTCCCGGTGCATGGAGCCTGCTTCTCCCTCTGCCTGTGTCTCTGCCTCTCTCTCGCTCTCTCTGTGACTATCATAAATAAATAAAAATTAAAAAAACAAACAAACAAACAAAAAAAAAAACAACTGGCAGTGTTCCCACCAAGTACCTAGTTTATCCTGGCAGCCTGGCAACATCTATATATCTATATTACTGCTCCATTTCCTCCCAATATTTTACTCTGAGAGCTTCAATATAGAAAACTTGGCAGAATTGTGTAATGAATATCCATATATCCACCACCTAGAGTCTACAATTGTTGACATTTTGCTATCGAATATCAATCTGCCCATCTATCCATCCACTGCTCCACCTTGTGTTTTGGTGCATTTCAAAGCCAGTTGCAGACATCAGTACTCTGCCCGCACACACACACACCCAAAAAGACACTTCAGCATGTACATCATTAACATTGTTAGTTATGAATATTTATGGCTTTTGTGGTTTGACTGTTCATGTTTTTTCTAGTTTTTTAGAGGCAGAAATTACCTGCAGTGATTATACAAATTTTAATAGTAATAGTTTTTAAAATTATTTTAATAGTAATATTTAATGAGCTTTGACAAATGCATGTAACTGTGCATGTAACCCAAACCCCCATCAAGGTTTCTTCACCCCATGAAGACTCATGCCCCTTTCACTGATTCCTGTGCCCGTGCCTTTCAGAGTTAGCTGCCATTCTGAGTGTTTTCCCCATAAATTATTTTTGCCTTTTCTTGTTCCATTTAAAAAAAAAAAGATTTCCTGAGCAGCCCAGGTGGCTCAACAGTTTAGCGTACCCTTCAGCCCAGGGCCTGATCCTGGAGACCCGGGATCAAGTCCCACATCGGGCTCCCTGCATGGAGCCTGCTTCTCCCTCTGCCTGTCTCTCTGCCTCTCTCTCTGTGTGTGTCTCTCATGAATAAATAAATAAGATCTTTAAAGTATATATATATATATATATATATACATATATATATATATATATACTCCTCAATTACTGGATGGATCTGTCATAATTCTTTCTGCTGGCCATATACTTTGCTTCCAGCTTTTTGCTATAATAGTGCTATGATGAATATTCTTATAGATTTATGCATATCTTTAATTATCTCAAGTTTCCTGAAGTAGGAATTTATATTAGTAGATTAAAAGCATTACAAAGATTTAAAATTTTTTGTTCCCAAATTGTCTTCCGGGAATATTGGTATCAATTTACATTTCTAGAGGTGTATAAGAATGCTAGTTTCTACATAACTTTTCCAACTCTTCTTTTTTTTAAATTTTTGTCATTTGGAAAAATTACAATTAAAATCAGGTCTGCCCTGAGGAGTATATTCTATAGACAAAGAGAACTACCAAGAAAGAATGAACTTTATATAATGGGTTTATTCCTAGAGTAATATTTATTTTGTAATTCTGACATTATTTCATGTTTATTACAGAATAAAACACAAAAATATTAATATAATTAAGGAATAAAGATGTTAAATGTAAAATACAAATATAATTTTTTTCAAGGAAGGGAAGGCTCCATATAGTGTTACATTTTAATTAGGGGCAGCCTGGGTGGCTCAGCGGTTTAGCGCCACCTTTGGCCCAGGGCCTGATCCTGGAGACCCAGATCGACTCCCATGTCAGGCTCCCTGCGTGCGGCCTGCTTCTCCCTCTGCCTGTGTCTCTGCCCCCCCCCCCCCTCTCTCTCTGTGTCTCTCATGAATAAATAAATAAAATCTTTAAAAAAAAGAAATATCACTGTGAACTCATGATTTTTTTTAAATACATATTTCTAATTTAATTCTATTGAAAGGATTTAGGAACAATGTCATGACACTAGCAATGCACACACCTCACATGCAGATATTAATTCCTAAGTACCATTTTAACTAAAAGGAACAAAGCTTCTTGGATTCCAGTTCTAAAATAGGTAAAATACAAGGTGAAGCTATGATTTTTTTTATTGTACCAGAAAGCAAAGAAATGCTCAAAGACTAAAGTCAAGTTAACTTCACCTACTCACCATTTTTGGGACAACTGGAGAATCAAAGAATGTGATGAGGTAACTGAGTAAAATATATCCTTGAGACCACAATGATAACAAATAAATTACATTCATAAATAAAAAGAGAAGGGGGAGTTCTCCTTTAGAGAAGAATACCAGCTATTAATTGTAGAAAAAATGATAGAATTAGAAAAATCATAGTCTTGCTACTCCTGAATAATTATCAAATCAGGAAAAGGACATCAAAAGACGCTAAAAGCACTGGATAAAATGTTGCTTATGTAGGCTATTCAATGTCAAAGAATCATTCAATGTCAAAGAATCATCACCTAATTACATTGGGGGAGGATGTAACTTTAAAGAAATGTGGTAGTGGGATGCCTGGGTGGCTCAGCGGTTGAGTGTCTGCCTTTGGCTCAGGGCGTGATCCTGGAATCCAGGATCAAGTCCTGCATCAGGCTCCCTACAGGGAACCTGCTTCTCCCTCTGCCTGTGTCTCTGCCCTCCCCCCATGAATAAATAAATCTTAAAAAAAAAAAAAAAAAAAAGAAAGAAAGAAATCTGGTGCTCACCAACTTTCCCTAGAAATTGAATAGCATTACCAAATAGCATTGTAAGGTGCTGATGGTGTGAGGTTATGAAGAAGGACACAACACGTATAGAATATGCATACCAAAAATGGTTAACCTGAATTTTATTATGAGGAAACAATCAAATTTGGAACTTAAGACCTATGAGGCTGGGACTCTTCAAAACAGTAAAAGACATGAAAAAACAAAAAGGCAGAAAACCAAAGACAAAAGGGACATAAAAATTGCATGCAATGCATGTACTGGGATTGGCTCATAGATCAAAACAAAGTGCTAAAGACATTTTTGGACAATTTAAATATGCTCTACATATTAGACAATGTCACGGAAACTATTACATTTTCTTAGGTAAGATAAATGGTATAGTCACTTTTTAGGAGAATGCCTATTTTGATAGAAGATGCATGTTTAAGTACTTAGGGGTGAAGCATCAAGTCTAGTAACTTTGAAAAGCATATATATATACACACACACACACACACACACAGAATGTGCACATGAGAGCACACACATGCAAATTGACAAAGAGTAATGGGTGTAATCTGTACTATTCTTTCAACTCGGTAGATCTGACGTGTTTCTTTTTTTTTTTTTTTTTTTTTAATTTTCATTTATTTATGATAGTCACAGAGAGAGAGAGAGAGGCGCAGAGACACAGGCAGAGGGAGAAGCAGGCTCCATGCACCGGGAGCCCGACGTGGGATTCGATCCCGGGTCTCCAGGATCGCGCCCTGGGCCAAAGGCAGGCACCAAACCGCTGCGTCACCCAGGGATCCCCAGTCGTTTAATTCTTGTACCTGTAACAGTTCAGGCTGGATGAACCAGATCAGCAGGCAGCTCTCCTCCACCGGGACTTTCAGACTTGGGTTCAGTTGTCTTCAATGTACAACTTTCGAAGTTGTTACCTTTCAAGTTGAAGTGCTGAGCCAGGCACTGAGGCAGAATGCACACATCACTCCCACTCCCGCTGGCTGATTTTCCTCCTGAGTTCCCATCTAGTGGCAGGGGAGATGGAAACCTTCAAGGTGGGCGGCCATATCCAGCTTCAACTCACTGCTTGAGAAGGGATTTCGGTGGAAAGCTAGTAGCCTCCATCACAGATGGAGGTGGGAAGCTAGTAGCCTCCATCACAAATTCCCTTTAAAAGGGAATCTTAAAGTATATAGACCAAGCAGTTTGCAATTTTTATTTCAAGGTTCGTGGAGTTTTGAATGTTTTAATTTTTTTCTTAGACTTGTCTTTATTTTTCCATTATGAACATGCATGTTCTTTGTAATGAAGAATTACACTTTATAAAAATAAGCCACTGAAACTCCAAAAAAGATTATTTCACTGGCAAATCTGCAGGATGCTTTATTTCCCACTCTGAAACAAACATACATGCTAATCTTAAATACCATGTAAGCAGTTTTCTACTCAGACCCCAGTCTCTGCCACACTGACTCTCAATCGTTTGCTTGAATCTCAGAGCCCCTTCCCCACCATATGATCCCACCTTGCTATCCAGCTTTTTTTCTCCTCCCTCCTCCTACACACTTTGCTTTGGCCCCTTGCCCTGCTGTCTGAGAATCATGTCCTACCTGTTACTCCATCCATACCCTGGCTCCTGTGCTGCCTCTAGCCTAAGCGGTTACTACTCATCCTTCAGGTTCCAGAATCCACCACCTCCTCATGAGCCCTGCCTTGACTTCACATCTTTTTCTGTGGAATTCAGAACTGGTGCCAGCCGTTTATCGCTTAAATGTTGTTTTACGTTTTGCTAGTATGATATAATCTGATCTCTCCCATTGCAAGCTTTGTGTCTTTAGATGTCTTCGTGGTGCCTAGCATGGGGTTGAAGACATAGTGGTTTGCAAATGATACTTCTCAATTAATTCTCACATTTTATGACACCTTATTTTGAGTAGGAGGTATTTTTGTAGGTAGGTGATCTCCATTTGATGGCCAAATCTTTCATATTCCTCAGATGCTCCTCTCAACTAAAAGAGGAATATGAATTCAAATAAAGAATGGAGGAGAGGGATCCCTGGGTGGCGCAGTGGTTTAGTGCCTGCCTTTGGCCCAGGGCGTGATCCTGGAGATCCGGGATCGAATCCCGGTGCATGGAGCCTGCTTCTCCCTCCGCCTATGTCTCTGCCTCTCTCTCTCTCTCTCACTGTGTGCCTATCATAAAAAAAAAAATGGAGGAGAAATATATTGTAGCCACATTATACCTGAGCAATACCCAACTGAGAACAGTCTCAATGTGCTACTAAACACTACACTGTAGTATTCAAATTTTTAAAATTCAACATTTTCTGGTCACATATCACTTCCTTACCCACTGCTTACCACACCGAACTCTATCCCAAAGAATACCATACACACTGTTTCCAAAAGCATGAAAATGTGTTGCCACATGTGTGTAAACTGACAGTGATTTCTACAACACACAAGGGATCAATTTGCATTATAATACCTACAAGTGTCAAGAAATCTGTCATGTTTGCTATTTTAGTAGCTTGCAGCTCTGAGTTTCACCCAGAGGCCATTCCGTAGTGAGATGGAAAGTACAAAGCCAATTCTACAGTCTCACATGCCCCTTCTTCAGGGAGCAGACCCAATGGTCATCAGACATTAATTTTTTTTAAAGATTTTTAAAATTTATTTATTCATGAGACACACAGAGAGAAAGAGGTGCAGAGACACAGGCAGAGGGAGAAGCAGGCTCCACACAGGGAGCCCGACATGGTACCTGATCCCAGGTCCCCAAGATCATGCCCTAGACTGAAGTCGACACTAAACCACCGAGCCACTCAGGCTGTCCTATCAGACATTAATTTAATCAAGGCCACTACTGCTTTCAGATCAGTGTCTTAGGCTGAGTCATTCCAACTTGCTAGCATGAGTATCACAGACAGTGGCAGGTGGTAGTGGTGGTGGGGCTCTTTATCAAAGTCAATGGTACAGACAGGTGTGGGTGATATTTATACACGTGGCAGACCACCTGACTCCAAAAAGCATCTTATGGCAAAATGGAGAGCAAGGGTTTATTGCTAATCCTGCTCTTGCCCAGCCCCATCTGGCAGCCATATCTTCAGGTAGGAGATACAAATGGGGTTAAGCAGCAATCTCAATCTGGCAGGCGGTACCGGAGTCAAAAACAAAACAAAACAACAACCAAAACCCAAAAAAAGGTTACTGATCCCTGTTCTTTATTGTTGTTGAAGTTTATAATTCCAATAATCTCAAAACTGTCCTAAACATGGGCAGGACTTTATGGTTCTTGAATACACAAAGGGGCCCATACTAGCCAGAACGCTATTTATAGAAGCTACCCTCAAATTCTCTGTTTTTGTGTTTGACGCATAATGTGAATGTGGACTTTGGAGGTTTGAAGGTACACATTTGCACCCATAGTCCCTTGGTCACCCTTCCCATGTTGTTACTGTTTGAATGTCGAGAATCACCATCTTGATCGTTGTTTTTCATACTCTCATGAAAACACATTCATTTCAAATGTCATAAACACGTGGTCTTTCTCTGGCACCAGCTGACACTACACTTTGCCTCTTCCCTCTTATTTCCAGCAGGTTGTATCCTGGTCTACACTGTGTCATAAGATCTTCTTAGCCCAGCTTTCCACCACATGACGTGGCAAAATGGGTTTAGTCTCTCCATCTATCAGAATTCAGTAGCACACGGTAGTGGAGGGAGGGAAGTGGTATACCAGTTGAGAACCTGTTCCTTGGGTCTCAGAAATGAGCCATGAGGCAAGAGCTGGAGAAAAGTTGGTTTTGTCTGTCTCTTAACTGCTTTAGTCTCCTTGCTCTTCTGCTCATCTTTGTTCACTGTCATCTTGCCATTCCAGACTCAACATTGTTAGGTCCCAGGTAAAAAAAAAAAAAAAAAAAAAAAACTCATCATTTTCATACCCCTGAGGAAATGCATTCCATTTCCATCCCTTGGGTCACCATCTTCAAGGCCTAACTAGAACCATTATAGTGTGACTGAGCTGTTACTCCAGTGCCACTGCATTCCCTGACAGAAGTTCCTTCTCTTCCTTGTTTGACTCTTTCTCTGAACTTCTGAGAGAGCCCAGACCTGGGAGATCTATCTATCTATCTATCTATCTATCTATCTATCTATCTATCTATCTATCTATCTATATAGAGAGAGACTATATTGTATATATATGTATATATAATATATACAATAATATATCTCTATAATGCCAGAAGAGCAAGTAGGGGATTTTTGGAAAATGTTAAGTACAAATAACACTCTAGAAAATGTCAATTTTGATAATAACTTGTTTTAGTTCACATGGCTTTATTAGGACTTTCTCAGCAAATTACAAATAGAGAACTTAGAATCCTCACATGTGTCATGTAACTCGATTTTTTTTCAAGTTTTTTCTAGTTTTTTTTTTTTTTTTTTTTAATGCTTTAGACTTTGATTTTGAAAGAGCTGGTTTTCTTCCCTCAAAGGAATAGCAATGTGCTGTTGCCTCCACCTCCATGTGACATTTCAACTTAGGAACATATGGGGGAAGAAATGAAAATTGTAATTACTGTTCAAAATTACAAGAGGAAAAGACAGTTTTAAAAATCAACTTCAAATCAAAATAATTTAATTACTGTTTGATAATCTCTAAACATTGCTAAATATTTTCTGTTAGAGCTTTACTGCTCAAAAAAGAAATCGTACCATCTTTTCTTAAGACTAGATAAATTCCAACTACTTACAAGATGATCATAAATGATATAGTTTTTGAAAGAAACCAAGATTCCAATGTAGGAACTAATCCACCTTTCTATTCACATTTTTTCAGATGAGGTGAAAATCCAATAAAAGTTTTCATTTGGAATTTTGGTTTTTGCTTTCAACAATAGGTAGTTAATATTCAGTAGTTAGCTAGTTAATTTAATGGCTGAACATGAATGAACAACTAATTGAAAGGCCAATGCTTGTATGGCACTGCATGCCTGGCATTGTTCTGAGTGCTACCAACACATCTTAACTCATTTAATCCTCACAGAACCACCAAAAGGTAGACCACTATTGTTCATTGATGAAAAAACCTGAGATGCAGAGAGATGAACTAAAACTTACCCTAAAATATCAGAGAGGGTGACAAACCATGAGAGACTCCTAACTCTGGGAAATGAACAAGGAGTAGTGGAAGGGGAGGTGGGCAGGGCAACGGGGTGACTGGGTGATGGGCACTGAGGGGGGGCACTTGACAGGATGAGCACTGGGTGTTATACTATATGTTGGCAAATCAAACTCCAATAAAAAAATATATAAAATAAATAAATAAATAAATAAATAAATAAATAAATAAATAAATAAAACTAACCCTATGTCACACAACAACTCTGAAAGGGCCAGGATTCCCTCCTAGGAAGTCTTAAATAGGGACGCCTGGGTGGCTTAGTGGTTGAGCACCTGCCTTTGGCCCAGGGCGTGATCCTGGAGTACTGGGATCAAGTCCCACATCGGGCTCCCAGCATGGAGCCTGCTTCTCTCTCTGCCTGTGTCTCTGCCTCTCGCTGTGTCTCTCATGAATAAATAAACTCTTAAAAAAAAAAAAAAAAAAAAAAAAGAAGTCTTAAATACTACACTTTAGTGCCAGAATGAGTTACTCTGACTTGTCCCATCAAGGATCATCCTCCCTGCATAGTATGATAGGTTTTGATAAGAGAAGATAAATAAGAATGACAGAGAACATAAGAGGGCATGAATAAAGGCACAAAAAGTTGAAATGATTTGCTTACAATGACTCAATGAAACAAGCACATTCATAAGTATTACAGTTCCTGCCATTGTGACTTTAGTTTCCTGCTGACACAAAACCCTCTTTCAGCTACAACTTCTGGACTCTCTGGAATGATTACCAACCAGAAATAAGTTTGATGGAACCAGTAACCAGAAAAGGATGTACTCAGAATGCAGGTGCACAATTCCATATGTAATAGGCACTGTCTAGAAGGCCAAACTTTCTTTCACCTTTTATGTTATTAAAGGCTTGAAGTATAATGAGTGGGTGAAGGAAGGATAAATATGGCTTAACACCCACCCAATAAAAAAAATCTTGTCACCAACTCACTCCTCCCAGTTCACCACTGCTTGGGGCAAGCAAAAAAATCCAGCCCTGGCTGAAGGTAACAGACCCACCAGTAATGGTGAACACTATTATTGTTCCTGACACTGTCACTGCAGATATTGGTAGTCTTAGCCCAGAACAGCTTTCTTGCCTTTGCATTGGTTAGAAATAAAGGGCTGAATAACAGGCTGTATGAGCCTGTATGAGCAGGCTTCTCTACCCACTAATGTCAGGTATTTGTGCTGGGCAGTGTGTGGAGGAAATTCCATCACATGTTCACTGATGCTCTTCTTGACTGTGACAGTCTTAGGCATCATAATTAAAATTTGCCCACATTACCTTCTCTGAAAACAGCCTGTATCTTGCTCAGAAATGACTTAATACTTCATCTTTGACATGTCACAATCATTTTCAAGGATTTCTATTAAATTCCAGAATCAAAAAGGAAAATGGAGAACCAATTCATTAAGTTCTTTCTTTTTCCCTGTCTCTTTATCTGATTTGTTTTCTAAAATGACAGAGAGAAACAATAATTATTTGTTTGAAGACTGTATCCAGACTCTAAATTACAAAACATGACTTATAATCTTAAAGGATAATGATCTGTCCACCTGCAAATTTATACAGACTTCTTTGGAGAAGACTGACAAGTAGGGGACTTTTTACAATTGTTTGTCTTAATGTTGCACCCAATAATTCAAAGCTACTCAGAGTATTTTCCCCGAGTCAGGAGCCTTGAAATGAAAATGCCACAACTGTCAGCAAGAACGATGAGCGAGATCAATACAAATTGCCACAGTTGGAAGGGGAGGAGGGGCATTAATGTAGCACTTTGTCTCCAAAAGACTGCATCTTCAGAGGACTTTCTAATACTAGACTAATGTGCCTGAAGAAGAACTGAGTGATCCTTCCCCTGGGAGGGAGGGGTGGAACCTTGGGGTTTTGTTCCAGGGTGTATCACAAATCATACCACCAGGACCTAAAACTGTAAGGCAGGGGGGCACCGTAGGTGGCTCAGTTGGTTGAGTGTCTGGCTCCTGGTTTCAGCTCAGGTTACCACCTCTGTGTCTTGGGATCAAACCCAGCCTGGGTCTCAGTGAGGAGTCTGCTTGAGGATTCTTTCGTTCCTCCTCTGCCCCTATCCCTTAAAATATAAAAATCTTCTAAAAAAAAAAAAACTAAAAAAAAAATCATAATGTATGACTTAACTCCCTCCTCATGATCAGGTTTTCCATAGCCATTTACACTGCTTTTGTTATTTCTCTGGTGGATGTAGTTGTGGCAAAGTATATAACTACTGAATGCCTGGATAATTTCTGTTGTGTTGGAAAAGCTGTCCTGAGATACTCTGACACTGCAGGAATCATGATTTGGCTGTGCATAGATTTATACTGACTTCTTTTTTTTTTAATTTTATTTATTTATTCATGATAGTCACACAGAGAGAGAGAGAGAGAGAGAGAGGCAGAGGGAGAAGCAGACTCCATACAGGGAGCCCGACGCGGGACTCAATCCCGGGTCTCCAGGACCGCGCCCCGGGCCAAAGGCAAGTGCCAAACCGCTGCACCACCCAGGGATCCCTATACTGACTTCTTTATAGAAGACTGACAAGTAGGAGACTTTTAAAAAGATTGGTCTGTCATAGGTTGCACCCAGTAATTCAGAATATTAAACTGAGGTTCAATCTTTTCAGCCCCAATACACTATCTAAATTTCCTTTTCAGGGATGCCTGGGTGGCTCAGTGGTTGGGCGGCTGCCTTCAGCTTGGGTCGTAATCCAGGGTCAAGTCCTGCATCAGGCTCCTGCGAAGAGCCTGCTTCTCCCTCTGCCTGTGTCTTTGCTTCTCTCTCTCTCTGTGTCTCTCATGAATAAATAAATCTTTTAGAAAAATTTCCTTTTCATTGTCAGGTATATGATTACGATAAGGAATATTTTTCCTCACCCAACCAGCAGTTCAAATAACAAAATCAGGGACACCTGGATGGCTCAGCGGTTGAGCATCTGCCTTCAGCTCAGGTCCTGATCCTGGGATCCGGGATCAAGTCCCACATCGGGCTCCTTGTGGGGAGCCTGCTTCTTCCTCTGCATATGTCTCTGTCTCTCTCTCTCTTATGAATAAATAAAATCTTTAAAACAAACAAAACAAAAATAACAAAAACAAGAAGTTTAAGGGCATTGATTGCTTCCTCTGCTTTCTTATGTAGCCTTTAACATGAGCTGTTTGGGTTTACATAAGGGTCAGAAATGCATTCTTGCCATAATGTTCTACATGATAGACTCACAGAAGTGCCTTCTTTTTATGTTCTACAAAACAGACTCATTAACTTTGCTATTATTTCTAACTGGTACTTCTAAATTGATACAGTCCATCAAAATCTCACTGGTAAAAAGGCATATTAAGCATGACAGGATGCTCCAGTGTTAGCGCTAAAGGAGGCCATGCATTCAGCTCTTCTCTCCTCTGCATAGCAAAGATGACCCACTTGGCCACTGATACTGACACCTTTCATTTTTGGTAGAGTTCTGCTGAGGAGGATCCTCTAGCCGAACCAAGACCATCTACCAAGAGTTCTGCAGCTCAGTGTGATTCCAGACTTCCAGCAATTGACCAAACATCAGTCAAACAGAAACATAAAAGTACCATGACTCCAAGGAAACTGGAGAAAGCAGGCCCCAGCAAACCCTCTTCAGGTGAGTGGCTGACTTGACTTACTGAAATTCACAAAATCTAAAATCCCAGTATTATAGGTAATGACAACAGTCAGTCAGATTGGTGGTATTGGTTATTCCTAATGTCCTCCAAATGGTAAATTCAGGTTTTGGAGGGTCCAGTGATCTTATGCAAATGGTAAAATTCATTCCAGGGTAGAATAGCAGGTCAAGGAGGTGTGAATTATGTAGAGTAAGTGTTCCCACTGCCCACATTTCCTGCCCAATCATTGGTTTTTGTGTGGCACTTGCCTGGAATTGGCACTTTTTTCATCTTCTTCACCCTCTGGTGGGGAGGAGTGAGGGGTGGATAAAGGCATTTGGCCCCAGGTATCAAATTTTATGACTCAAGCAAGAGCATGAAGAGCTGCTTTCAAAAGCATCTGAATGCCATAATTTGTAGCCAAGAAAGAGTAATAAAGTCCTCTGGTTCTGAGGTTGTCCTCTCTGGGAGAAAAAGGGCTTGATAAATCCTCCCTTTTGTGCAATTTGGTAAATAACTCACTCTTTAGCAGCCTTTGAAGCGGAGATCAGTCCTCCGCTTGAGGCAGAAGTGATTTAATAGTATCCAGAAAGAGGATAAATTCAAGTGAAAGCATGGAGTCCCTCGGGCTCATCCCCATCAAAGCCAACATATGGAGGACAAACTTGATTCCTCTAGGAACAGACTTCGAAGTTAGGGTAACTAGGCAGAAAGGTCTGCTTTCTGCTTGCAGTAGAATGGAAATGATCCAAATTAACTGCTGAAGAATTTGTAAATAGTGTGCAATTCATTTAAATACAAATCACAACTACTTTCTAATCCTAAATAGCTCTTGTCATGCAACCACCCGTCCAGTTAAGTCTTAATGCATTTTTAGAAAATGGCAGCTTTCCCTCAGATTAACCACCCACATTTTGTTGCTTTAATGAAGTTAAAAAAAAAACAAATTGGCTTCTGAAATGATGTCCTTCCAAGCAAAGCCTGAATTCTATTTCCTTATTTAATCAAGGGAAAGTATCATCAATAGTTAACAATTTCTCATTTTGAAGACTTAGTAGGAAGAATGTTTTTAATTCAGCTGTTTAAGAATGGAATAGAGCAGATAAGATCATTCCCCAAATATTTCAAAATACGTGTTGTAATTTATTGAATTGGGGATGTTTTTAATAGGAAAAAAATGAATTTAAGCTTAAATAATGCAATTCCATTCACTTGATATAATTCCTAGCCTTCTTACTAAAACTGGGTAGCTATTCAAATGGGCTGCTTTGTCATCTGTGGAGAATAATCATTAAAATGTACAGTTTAGGTCCACTAGATGATTTTGGTCTGTGTGATTAATACAGATGCTTTTCTGACTGAGCAAACTCCATATGGAACTTACAACACTGACAAAAGGAAGAATTAACTCACTTTACATTCTATAAAACATCACGTTTGAAGAATTACTAGCCTGGAAAACACCAAGGTTTAGGCAAGAGAGCCAAGTTGGCAGAAATATATCTATTTCATCAAATGAGGGATGTTACTTATAGTAAAAGCTTTTAAAAAGCACCAGCTTTATCATCCTATTATGACCCTAGACCATGTCCAAGATCCATGCAGGCGGGAGCTGAACTGGGCTCTGGCTGTCCAGCGAGGACAGCAGTCCTGATGATTGATGCCAGTTGCTACGGAAGCCGAAGCAGTTGTGCAGCAAATTGCGTTCATCAAGTTGGCTAAAAGCAAAGCGTTGGTGTGTTAAGATCCACTCATTTTACATGTGTAGATGCACCCTCAGAGTTCCTTAATTAGCACAGTGAAATGAGAGCCCAGAGACATGGTGAGAATTTAAGCCGAGTCTTTTCAGGAAAAGTCTAGTTGAGTGGCACTAGCAACTCAGAAGAATCAAACAAATACCCTGCTGTTGGAGAAAAAGAGGACTTGGGGCCTAAATTATCTGTACATGTTGATCCAATTCACTGGGTAAATTCAGAGTTTCCTGCTTTTCTTCACCTCTGTAGAGAAATATTTTCCTAAAGCTTTTTGAGAATGATCCAAAGTTGGCAATGAATCGCCAAAACTTCTTCCCATTTCAGAACTGGGACTCTATGCAGAAACGAAGCATCAAACCCAGTGAAATCCCTTTGAAACATCTGTGTAATAGGCTACCCTTCCCCAATGAGCTATGCTAGACTTTTCCTGAATACAATAATATAGCCAGGAAATGCAGCCTGCCTTACGTGCAGATCTATGTAATGATAACCCATTCTATACAGGAGTTTTTCCTTATATCCATGTGAACTACCATCTAGAGCCCCTAAGAAGGCTATTTACAACCTAGGAACCAGTGGTACCCTCTACAAATAGATCTATAACTGTCAGATTTTCATTGGTCTTCACACTGTATTAGAAGGAATTCACACATTTTAAATTAAGTTCATATATTCCATGAAACTGTTGCTAAGTGAGTTGGCTTGTGATTCTCCATGCTATCTCCCTCCGTGGGGTGTCAGGCAAGTGCTTTGGAGTCAAAATGTGTAGATTAGCATCTGGCCTTGTTTCTTATTTACTGTGTGGCCTTTGGACAAGTGACTTCTCTGTGCTCAGCTTCCTCATCTGTAAAGTGGGTTGGGCGGGGGGGCGTCAAAATGGATCCTACCTGCTGAGATTGCTGTAAAGATTCAATGATAAAACGTATGCTCAGCCATTAGAATGGTGCCCCATACCATAAGCACTTGGTAAATTACAGCATTAGGATCTCTAGGACGTGAGAACTGTATTTAAGAGAATGAACTAGAAAACCTTGTTTTCTTTGCCTTAATGTGGTCCTCCTCCCCACAATCCTTTTTTTCTCTTTACCAAAAATCAGAGTTATACTTTAAAAATCCTGATATAAATGCAGGTACAGATGCTTTTACTACACCCTGAATTTCCAAAGCAAAACACAAAAGGGAAAAAAATGAATAATCAGAAAGCATTCACCAAGCCAGAGATTTGCTTTATCTCCAAAAAGACATGGAAAATTCAGGCAGTGAGTCAAGACCCAGCTGCGTCTGATGTGCAATGGATTCAGAAATCCCATTTCATGATCAAGGTGAACACTGATACAGGGTGGGATAGAAGCCTAGCAGAGTTACATATTCTTACTTCAGAATTTGGTATGGATTTGTGAAAAGCAGAGCAGTCTGCAGGCCCAGCAAATGCTGGGGGAAAGAGAAACACAGACAGCAACTGTGGCCTCCAACTCCTGGACTCCTGTCTACAACCAAGACCCCGCCCAGCCCTCGCCTGAGTTGTAAAGAAGTTACCTCTCCTTTCCAGGACACGTAGAGGCATCCAAAGGCCATTGTGCTGTGGGGTTCTGGCGCGTGAGTCCCGCAGTGCCTGCCTCAATGCCAGGCACACGGGAAATGAGTGTGCCCTCTCCTGTCACCTAGAGCTTGGGCACTGTCTTCAAGTTAGGTGCCAGGAAAATGGATCTGGATGGAGTCCTGGAGCCTGCTTCCAAAACCTTGCCCTTTAAAACAAAGCCAAGCATTCTGAAATTATCCTCACTTATTACTGAGTTCAGTGTTAGTCATTACCAGATTCACATTTGTGGGAGTAGCAAAACCTATTCAGCTTAATAATGGCTTATCGTGAAGACGTATTCTTGTAAAGCTAAGAAAGAACAGTGAATTCATATTTAAAAAGATAAACATCTAACATTAACTGTGGTCTCTTTTGAGTTGGGAAATATTTGAAGGGCAGCTTGGAAGAGAAATTTGAGGCAAATCCCAAATCTTCATAACTTACCTTGCAAATAAATCCTGAAGATTTTCTCAAAAGACCAAGATTAATGAATTTCCAGGCAGTTGTTGGTGTCCAACAACTTTCCAGGCCATCTGCCCAAGATAGAAAACAACCAACCTAAGTGAATGCTCCTGCTTTTATATACAGAATCAATTCATAATTGTTTATGATAATGCTTCCAAGACAGTAGGGCTTAGGGATGTCACAGAGTCCAGAATTTGAAGTCCTGGCACAGAATCCTCCTGGTCTACCACTTTATAGTCCTATAAATGTGAGCTGGCAAATTCTCTAAACTCTGTTTCCTCATCAGTAAAATCGAGTTATTACCTACCTCACCAGGTAAACAGGAGGATTAACATCTTAGGGAAGAGCTTAGGCCTTAGGTAAAGGTCAGTCCCCAATCCTCCCTTTACCTTTGAAGCCTACTCCCACCACCAACTGCTCCTCCAGGGTTGGCATCTTTTTATAAGCTGCTCAACCAAAATCATCTTAATTTGAGATGTAAGAGAGCTTATAACTTTATTATAAAAAATTTCAGGGGTGCCTGGCTGGCTCAGTCAGAAGAGCAAGCAACTCTTGATCTTGGGGTTGAGTATTCAAGCCCCACATTAGGTGTAGAGATCACATAAGTAAATAAACTTAAACATTTAACTATTTGTTTTGCAATGAGGTCATCCACTTACCTGGTACCTCTGAGATGTTAGCAAAGCCATCCAATCGGCCCTGCTATCCCAAGGAGGAAGATACCAAGACACATTAATTTCCTCATCCATCACCCATTCATTCTGCACTTTAGCATTTTGCTTAATGCATAATTACCTGCCAGGCACTGCATGGGTGCTGGGCACACAGAAATAATAAAACAAACAGAACCTGCCCTACAGGGGCTCACAGCTTAGTGGAAGGGCAGGATACCATCATGTCCCTACACAGGAAAGTTCTATGAGCTTGTGGGCAGGGATAAGTGGGGTTAAAATTCCTAAATGACAGGAAATGTAGCCAGGTGGGGAAGGCAAGAATGAGGTGCCCCATAGGAGGTATGGAGTATGCAAAGGCATGGAGGAGAGAGACAAGAGGCAGAAAGACAGACACAGCCAAGGAACCACAAGTAGTCTAGGGCTTTGGGCCTGAAGCATCCCTAGACTAGAGCAGAGACATCCCCTGAGAGCTGATTAGAAATGCAGAACCTCAGGTCCCATTTCAGACTTACTGAACCAGAATTTGCCTTTAATAAGCTCTCTGGGATATCTGTATGAACATTTGAGTTTGAGAAGCTCTGCTTTAGGGTCAGCCCACAAATTAGGAAGTGTAGAGTATAAAGCTAACATCCTATAGGTAGGCAAGGACCCCAAGGGCCTTGCATGTCAAGCAGAAGGCACTGGAGCAGCAGCCAGGGAGGGGATCCAAGTGGGAAGCGATGCCATCCAACTGGCATTTTTAAAAGCGGACTGTAGCATGGAGAGGGGCTGGTGGAGAATGAAGGAAGCCTGATCTGTCAGACTGAGACACCAGACAAAGTGTAGGTGTGGTACAACCAGAGAGAAACGAGGGCTGGACCTGGAGTAAAAGCAGAGAGGATGGGGAAAGAGCTAGGCTTAAAGGATGTTCAAGGAAGAACATGGTAGGAGAACTGGTAGAACTTGGTGACTTTTGGGTGTGAGGATAAGGAAAAAGGAAGAACCAAAGTTGGAACACCCGGGTTGCTCAGCAGCTGAGCATCTGCTTTTGGTTCAGGCCATAATCCCAGGGTCCAAAGATCAGGTTCTGCATTGGGCTACCGGCTAGGAGCCCACTTCTCCCTCTGCTTATGTCTCTGCCTCTGTGTCTCTCATGAATAAATAAAATCTTAAAAGGAAGAACCAAAGAGAAGCTGGAGTTCTGACCAGAAAACTAGGCCAGTGGAGGTTGCCTTTGCCAAGGCTGAGAAAGCAAGAAGAGAGTTGGGCCCATCCTGTTGGTGTTGTCTGGAGGGGCAGGCAATCTGGCCAGAAGGAAATGCCAGCAAGCACCTGAGGATGCAGGTCTGTGGCTCAGCAGAGAGATCCTAGCCGCCAGCAGGAATCCAAAGGCCTGGAGTACAAGGGGGCTGAAGAGTGTCTTCCCTGTGAGAGTACATGGAGCAAACAGAAATAATGTGAGGACAGGACAGAAGGACAAGACAACCAGAGAAAGGATGTGAGAAGTAGGAGCCACTCCAGGAGCCTACAGAGGCATTTAGAAGTGAAGGAGCAGATACAAGTAAATAAGGACTGAGACACTACCCTCCATTATACTGTTAGTAATTGTTTCCATCTGGATGGTTCAAATGATGGCATTTTAGAACTGGAACCGATTTCAGTTGCAGTCTTTCCCAAATGTCTATGATAAGAATCACCAGGAAGGTACTTGATTAAAACACACATTCCTGGGTCCCATTCCTGACCCAGAGCATAAGATTCTCCAATAAAGCCGCCTACAAAACCACGTCTTTAATAAACACTACAAGTGATTGTCATCAGAGGTTTGGACATCTGTCTGAGAGCCTTCCTTCTAGAATTTTAAAGTTGAGAGATTCCTGGGGAACCTGATAAGCTGCAGGTTCTGATTCAGTAGATTGGGGTGGGCCAAGATTCTGTGTGTCTAAGAAGTTCCCAGGAGGACATCCAGGCTGGTGGTCAAAGGACTGCCCTTGGAGGAGCAAGGCTAGGGAAAACACCTGTCTCATTCTGCAGATGAGGAAACAGGTTTCGAGAAGGTAAGCAGTTGATCCAAGGTGACCCACCTGGTTAGCGGCAGCGCTGAGAGATTTGTCACGCATGAGGGGGTCTCTCTGGATCGTGACTCCATTAGGTGCCCATACTCTGCCTACAGCAAGGTTGGCAGATTAAGTGTGAGGTTAGCAAGCAAATCATTAACTTCACTTGGACGCCTCCCTCGTCCACCTGCTTCTTTCCCCCTTGGTCCTTCTCTCCCTTTCCACGATCCCACCAGGATCTCTCTGCTTCTTTCTTTTTCCCAAGCCTCCTCTCTGCAGCAGAAAGGCCAGAGTAGGGCATGACCGCCACCTCCTCCTGCAGGCAGCTGGAGGACTGGTGGGGGAGAGCCTTACCTAGGTGAGGCCCTGCCAGCCACCGTATGTTGCAGCCGCCACAGCTAATTAGACTGGCTGTGGGTGGCTGTGGGAGAGAAGCAGGGACCCAGAGCCTCTACGCAGGAACTTAGTGGGGGAAGAACCTTCTTGTGTCTGGCAGGGAGACCAGAGACTCCAGGCTGGAAAAGGGTGTGATGATGAGGCCATGTCCCTCAGTTAACTCCTAAGTGACTCTGAGATCCAAGTCCGCCTGCCCCTATGGCACCTGGGCATGTGACCCCCGAAGAACACTTTTTGAGTTCTGATTCATTCACGGTTTTTTTTTGTTTTGTTTTGTTTTTTTAAGATTGTCCTTTCCCACCGTGAGTGCTGCCTCCTGACTGCTCTTTTTCTTTTGTGCAGGTGACAGCAGCGAGCACCCTCTGTTCTGTGTTGAATATTCCCCTTACTGCTCCGTCTTTTCTTTCTCCCCCGTCCCGCAGCCCAATACCAATTACTGCTGCCTCCTCCTGCCACTCGTGCCACCTGCCTCCCCGGGGGCCCCGGCCCCCCGCCCACAGCTGCCCCCGGTGCCCTTCCCCTCCTTCATGAGCCCCTCCTCTGAGTCCCCGGGGCCCGTGCCCGAGTCCCCGGCCACCCTGTGCTACTTCCCCGTCTCCCGCCCCGCCCCGGCGGAGACCCCTGTGCTGTGCCTGCCCGGCCCCAGGAGGCCCAGTAAAATCTACCTGGTGTGGTAAGTGGCCCTCGGCCGGGCACACAGCACAGCGGAGGAGTCGGGGTGAGGGGGGACTTCAGGCTTCCAGAAGGCAGTGGACTGGACGGGAGGGGGAGCGGGGGGAGGCCCGAGGGCGAGGTCACCACCAACCCCGGGCGGTGAGGGGGGCAGGAAGACCACACAGCCGCCACCCCGCCTCTCAAGCTCCTCGCAGCGCCGAGGAGCCAGCGACCAATAAAATCCCGTCATCTCGCGAGACTCCTTGGATTTCTTCGCGCGTGCGCGTGTCGTCCGGCCGCCGGTGGCCACGTGACCGGGCGGGAGGGCGCAGGTGCTCCCGAGGCTTGCAGGCAGCCGGACGGCCCTTGGGAACCGCGCTTACAGGGGACTGGTTAGAGGACTCCGTCACTGCGTACGTTCCCTTCCCTGCCTACTTCTTAGGCACACCATTTCCCCAAATCAAAAAAAAAAAAAAGAAAAGAAAAGAAAAGATCCCACCTCCTGGGCTCCAAAATAAAATATTTACGGTACGTAATTAAGCTTTAATTAAGATCTCCTCTGGGTATGTGAGCCGGCACACAACTTCCAGCTCACCCAAAGAGGCGGGTAGACGCGACCTGTTGTTTGTGACTGTACAGAAAGCTGCCTGTTACACACCGAGGCAGCCCCGGCTCTTGCGATTAAGCTGTCATTCTTCCCACGATCTCAAAGGAGCAATACATTTTTAAAGGCATCTTCGGAGAATCTAGGCACCTCCTAGTCGAGAAGGGAGGGAGGGGGTCAAGGGTTAGGAATTGTCATTTTCACTGTTTCTTTTCGACTTTGTCTCTCAAGAACCGTGTCTGTGTATATGGCAAGTGATGTCAAGACCTGAAGGATGATCAGGCACACGGAACTAACAGGCCCTGTTCGGTGGACGTGGTTCTCAGTCATCCGGGCCTTGTATGAATATGAGATGCCGGGGATCCCTGGGTGGCCCAGCGGTTTGGCGCCTGCCTTTGGCCCGGGGCGCGATCCTGGAGACCCGGGATCGAATCCCACGTTGGGCTCCCGGTGCATGGAGCCTGCTTCTCCCTCTGCCTGTGTCTCTGCCTATCTCTCTCTCTCTCTCTCTCTCTCTCTCTCTGTGACTATCATAAATAAAAATTAAAAAAAGAAAAAAAGAACTATTCAGTCAACAATTAGAATGTCCCAGCATCATCAAGAGACCTAGGGCAAACACCTTTTATCTAAATAGCCATTTGGTTTCTTTGCTACAGGAGGCATCATCTTGCTCAGATGCTAGAAGAAGGTGCAAAGCAAACCAAAGTCTCTCCCAAATTCACCGACAGACTTCAGGGTGCTGAGATGCCGTGATGAGACTCCTGAGCACAAATCTCTCACTTGTCTCAAAGGCCAAGGGTCTGTCCTCCTCTCTGAAGACGAAGTTCTACTTCCTCTTCCAGTGTAAATATAACTTGGGTCTTTCTGCACGTTAATACATGTCCCATGCCACAGGGAGGACCATCCTGGAAAGGCCCCAGAGGTCTGAAGTATGGTTCGATTTGGGTACAGATAAAGTAATTAGGAACCGGAATCAGGGTACGTACAAGTTCTGCAGCCTAGCACCTCATTTGTGACTGCAGTTGCAGGTGGGGAAAAAAGAATATTTTGTTAAAGAATTTGCTTTCCATAGAATCCAAAGGTTATCACAAGAGAGAAGTCAACGGTACAGCCAAATTGGATTACAATCTTTTAAGGTCATGACCAAAATGTCTTACTCATCTCTGTGAACCCTCAAATTATTACATAGCAAAGCCACACAGGTATTTGTTGAACAGATTATAATAGAAAGGGAGTTGCTATTTACCTTTTGGATTTTTATAGAGGATTGAGGGAGGGAGTCAGAACTGCACAGAAATGAAGGCAGCTGAATAGATTATTCTCAACCAATGAAACCTGAATAGCAAGTTTCTGGTCCTGAGAGTTCTCTCTTGAGAGTGACTTCAGACTCCCAGTTAGTAGTAGTAGTACTAGTGGTAGTAGTAGTAGTAGTAGTAAACTGTTTATGGTAGAAGCTGAAGCTACCATTTAGAGCAAGTTAAAAGCACCAGACACTAAGTGAGGCTGTTTATGCATATTATTGCTAAACCTGGCAATAATTCAGCAAGGTAGGAATATTCCCATTTCACAGCTGCAGATACTGAGGTTACTGCCCAAGTTAGCTCCTGCCCACCCTATCATTTTCACTGCCAGACCTAGTAAAACAATCTCTAGGTTTTCAGCTTTATGACTTTGGTTTACTGAAAACTCAGAGACGATATGGTAATTTTCAGAAATCGTTTAAAAGATCTGGTGCTGCTAAAAAAAAAAAAAGATCTGGTGCTTTGAAGCAAGTATCTTTTTGAACAAGAAGACAAAATAATCTGTTAAGTCATCTTGAATGTTCAGTACAAGAAAAAGTTTGTTCTACTTTTGGAGTCCCCTATGGTAGCTGAATGCATCTTTTGGAGCCCTTCAAATCACACAAAGCAATTACTATTTGTCCTATAGGAAACAAGGCAACACAAGGCTGGCTAAGATGGGGTCCTCATCCTTAAGGAGCTTACTGTCCAGTAGGAGAGAAAAGATGCATACCTCAGGCAATGTTAGAAGATGTAAATACTAAAGGTCCTAGGAATCCTCAAAGTACTGGCCAAAGCAGAGTCAAGGGACATGAAACTGGAAACAGACCTAAGAGGACCTGCTGGCTGGCACAGGCTAGGGAAGAAAGGTCCTTGGTGGGAGGATCACACCCCTGGACTATGGGAGGATGTGGAGGGGGCCAGGGCTGTGGGCAGTGTGAGGTTCTGCTGCCCAGGATGTGAGGGAACTGTGAATATTCTGAAGGGATCCCTGCTAGGAATCAAAGTGCAATCTTTGTGACCAGGACCTTTGTGCCTGAGCCCCAAGCCTGCCCCTTCCCTGGTAGTGCTTCTGTTGCTTCCTCAGTAAAAATCCTGTGGCGTCCTGCCCCGTCATCGGATGAGAGGCAGGAGGCAGTTGTTGACTGCTGGAAGCTCAGAGGGATGAGGTCCTAGTGACCAGGGAGAAACCTCTGGATTGCAGGAAGGCATCTCTTAGTGCTGAGAAGGTGCCTCCCTCACCTCCTTCGTGCTGGGTCCTGTGCTGTAAAGCCCCCCTCACTCTCCTTGAGGTTGGGGGAAACTGTGTCTCATCACCACCTTACACCCTCTGAAGAATATATTCTCATTTTCTAGAGAACTCCCCTCCTTTCTGGTCAGGATCGTAACTTCTCTGGACTCTACCACCTCCCCTCTGTGAGCCTCCAACACGAACAGCCCCCTTTTTCTATCCTGTCCCCAGGGGAACATGGCCTCCTCTGCCTTGGGGCACAGAACCCAGTACCTTCCCCTCCTGGGACCCATCAGGAGAAGCAGGTAGTACCTAATCATTGTATTAAACTTGGCTTCATGAACCGCCATGGAGAATTCTCAGTCATTTCCTGAATCTGGATGAAAACTACTCACGCAACCACAACATACACTTTGGAACATAAATCCAGTTGTCTTCACCGGCCAAGAACGGCTGCTGTCTTGCACACAACTCAAGGACTTTCCCTTGAGTTGCCTGCTGGCTATGGCTATTTGTGAAATTTCTTTTTTTTTTTTTTTTTTTAATTTTATTTATTACAGTCAGAGAGAGAGAGAAAGGCAGAGACACAGGCAGAGGGAGAAGCAGGCTCCATGCACCGGGAGCCCGACGTGGGATTCGATCCCGGGTCTCCAGGATCGCGCCCTGGGCCAAAGGCAGGCGCTAAACCGCTGCGCCACCCAGGGATCCCTATTTGTGAAATTTCTGAATGGTCCAAGAGGGGATGAGCCTGGCAAATTCTCTTGGAAAGATTGAGTTCAGATATTCACAATCTAACTGCCTTATAAACCAAAGAACTTGCAGAGAGGCATGGAAAATACTGGAACTCTTGCCCCAAACTCCATGTGTACCATCGCTTCAGACACACTCAGAAGAAATGTGAGATGATCCAAACCAATTAGTGACCTAATTCAAAATGTGGATTTTTAAAAAATTTTGGGAACTCAATCCACATTGGCATCTTTCTATGAATTTATCATCCTGGCACAGTGGTGGGTAGCACATAGCCAAGAAAACAGGTATACTTGATGGCCCAAATGCCTGGATCCTTTCTGGAAGGCCCTGTGAGCTGCTAATAAACCACCTGAGGATATGGAGGTACAAAATAGGCTGTGAGGGGATCCCTGGGTGGCACAGCGGTTTGGCGCCTGCCTTTGGCCCAGGGCGCGATTCTGGAGTCCCGGGATCGAGTCGCACATCGGGCTCCCGGTGCATGGAGCCTGCTTCTCCCTCTGCCTGTGTCTCTGCCTCTCTCTCTCTCTCTGTGACTATCATAAAAAAAAAAAAAAAAAAAAAAAAATTCAAAATAGGCTGTGATTCAACCTTGGAAGAGCAGTTGGGGAGAGGGCCTTGGACAGAAAGCTCTTGACAGTATTACCAACATGCCTCTCCCCATAGCTATGAAGGAGAAGCTAAACACTTCTAGCAAAAGGACACACCCCTTATAGACTGCACTGCAGGTGTCACAGGTGCTCATTAACAGTGATTACAACCTTGCGAAGTAGGCATTACTATTTTCAACTAACAGGTAGAGAAACTGAGGCTTCAAGAGGTGAAGTGATCTGTCCAAACTCATCCAGCTCCAAGGTCCTCAGAACCAGGTTTCAAATCCAACTCTTTTCTGACCACCTGGGCCCAATCTACTGCCTCCCCCACTGCTGGGCCCCTTGAGCATTCTTTATGCAGAAGCTGTTTCCCTATAAAAAAAATTAATTATTGAAAAGATTTTGCACCTTTCAGCAGCCCAGGAACCACAGATTTTATCAAGGAAGAGGAGGCCAAAGCTGGGGACACTGATCGTCAGCCCAGAAACGCAGAGCCTGAGGGTGCTGGGCGCCAGGAGCAGACTGAAATCCCAGCTGCCAACCAAGGCGCCAGCCCTCAGGGGACCAGGTAAGGACTCGTGGCTCATGCATCTTGGTCCTCAGAATGACTTGTGCTGTTACCTGGTGACTTCTCTATGATTTTTAGAATGTATGTGCTTTTTATGTGGAGGAGAGTGTACCTTAAAATGAAATGCTTGAAAGGTTTTAATAGCAAACTATTGAATCTAGTTCCTTCGCCAAGAGAGGCTGGCAGGAAAGGGTAGGGCAGGCAGGGAGTCTGTTTTTATTTTTTCTCTCCTTTATTCCACTAAGCATGATTGTGCATGGTTCTGAGTGGAGGCCAGCAATTTGGCTTCTGGAGAGAGCATCTGGGTGGTGGGTTGCAGATGGCAGGGGGTGCGGGTCAGGGTGGGGAATGAGGGGTAGAGAAAGCATTGTGCAATTCTGGGACTATCTCACCTGGCCCAGGAGGGGTGGATGGGTGCCTGTGGGTGGCAGACTCCTCTCGTCCCATAGGGATCTTTTTCATCTCCAACCCGGGATGTCAAGACCTCAATGTGTAAGAAATAACATCAAAATAAATATATGCTTTATTTCCAAACACTGGTTTGGTGGATACCTCCTCTTTCAGTCCTGAGCATCCCAAGGCCCAAGACATGCCACTCCACTGACCCATGTTACCCTCCTCTATGGTGGCAGAATAAATAGGACCCAAGGAGCCTCCATGGGACTCAAAGTAACACTTGACAGCCAACCTTGCCATGGACCTAGTCTTCCCCTTGGAAAAACCATCGATAATCCCACTTCCTCACCACCCAATGAACACAATAGGCTTTATGTTAACGTGTGAAATATGCTTTAGTGGACACTTGTAAGAACGTGATAGTGGTGTGGATGGCTTGGAATTATGGGCAACAAGAGCATATGTGAATCTGTAGCAACCAGATGTCACAGGCTCCTAGTAATCTAACACTTCCTGTTAAGAAGGGCAGATCTCCCTTCTAATTCTTCCCAGGGGATCCCTGGGTGGAACAGCGGTTTGGCGCCTGCCTTTGGCCCGGGGCGCGATCCTGGAGACCTGGGATCGAATCCCACGTCGGGCTCCCGGTGCATGGAGCCTGCTTCTCCCTCTGCCTGTGTCTCTGCCTCTCTGTCTCTCTCTGTGTGACTATCATGAATAAATAAATAAAATCTTTAAAAATAAATAAATAAATAAATAAATAAAAAATAATTCTTCCCAGATCTTCTTCCTCCCAGCCTTGGAGGCTAGGCTAGTCAAGTAGACGCTCTGAGTTATAGTTCCCTTGTCTAAAAATCAAGATAATGAAATCTACACTGCCTTGCTATAATAACTAAAGAAATAATACATTGACCAGCACCTAGCTCTAGTGGGCAAAAACTACTATTATTTTCTCTCCTGTCCTCTCCCCAGTGGCCCTAGTATACCCCAGAATATTATTTGAAAGGTGAGGTTCCGCATGCATGAAATATTCCCAAATCCATGAGGCTCCTACAATCCTCTGCCTGTACCCAGAAGACATCTTCTGTTATCCTGAGATTCCCTGAGAATTTGTCCCAATTTTCTGGTATATATTGTTTTATATAAGGGTAAGGGCTCCTTGTCTTTCCCCAATTTTTTCCTCACTAGTCTCTAATTCTTTCTCTCTCATTCTAAAGTGGTTTGCATAAATTAGAGTAGGAGCCAGATGTTTGAATTATATCAGAGAGAGATTTGAAGCAAATGTGACAGAGGTAATATATAGAAAGCTCTTACAAATCAATAAGAAAAACACAAATACCTAATAGAAAAATGGGAAGAGATGTAGCAGACAATTTCACAGAAGAAATGCAGGTAGCTAATAAACATTTGAAAAAAAAAAAGTTGAATCTCACTAAGTAATAAATGTAAATTTTCATGAGATCAATTTGGCCCTCCAAATTGGCTGAGGTTTTTAAAACAATATTCAATACTGGTAGTGAAATGAATAGCATTTCCTGGGCACTGTTGTGTCAGGTGTTATGCCAAGCACTTGGCATGAGTGGCTGGTAACACAGCTAAGAGAGATGCTTTCAAATCCTACCTGTAGGGTAATGTGGTACAAACTGGCATTTGGCAACATGTGTGAAAAGTCTTCAGAAGGGTCATTTCTTTTGACGTAGCAATTCCACGCCTGTGAATCTATTCTAATAAGACATGTAGTCAAAGATGTGTGAACAAGGACATTTATCACTGTGTAATTTGCACAGCAAAAACCGTGTAACAACTTATATACCCAAGAATAGAAGAGTTACATTATGACACATTTATATAATGTATCTTAACCTGTTCTTAATATCATGTTCTTTTTTTTTTTTTTAAGAATTTTATTTATTTGACAGAAGGAGAGAGAAAGAGAGAGAGCAGAAGCAGAGGGAGTGTCAGGTAGAGGGAGAGGGAGAAGCAGGCTTCCCGCTGAGCAGGGAGCCCAACATGGGGCTCAATCACAGGACCCTGGGATCATGACCTGAACTGAGGGCAGATGATTAACCGACTGAGCCACTCAGATGCCCCCTTTAAAGAGCGTGCCCCTCATGCTTTTAAAGAATAATTGAATTTATGGCAGGAGATAATGCTCACAATAAAAAGCTGAGGGAAACAAAGCAGGACATAAAGTTGTATATACCCCAATATTCAAATATTTTAAAAAGTATTTCTAGGTAAAAGAGTTCAGAGTTATAAATTCAGATGCTTTCAGGGAACAGGCAGGGATGGCAGGAGAAACAGATATTCAAGGCTATGGGGATGGAGGTAAACCAGAACATACAGGCTCTACCTAAAGGTGGTTAACTCAGTGTTCAAAGGCTGAGTCAAAGCACTACTGCAGGATGAGAATAGCCCAGAGGTCTTGAGTTGGCAGCCAACCCCTGAATTCCAGAACAGGAGCAATGGCCATCTAGGTTTAGGATTATGGGATTTTTTTTTCTTCTTCTTCTTCTTCTTCTGAAAGTTCCAAATTTCCCCCAAAATGAATAGTGACTACTTGTATAAACAGAGGAAAAAGTTAAAAGTATATATGGCTGTTGGAATGTAGGAAAGTACAGGTTAGTACTGGTTGGTCAAGCACATGAAGAAGTCTAGACCAAAGACATAGCCTGAGGGCAGACAGATGCTTTTTCTGGTTTGTCTTGTTGTATCTAGAACACTCAGCCACACCTAGTTGAACTCCTGGAGGCCTTCCCTTCTGAGCTGAAGTCCACAAGGGGCCCCAGAGGCATTCAGCAGAATCTGTAAGGCCTGGTCTATGAATAGCACATCCTGGCATACCACATGGGGTGTTTATTCCCAACCCCAGAGCTATGAAATCTGCTCCCTATCTGATAAACGTAAGAAATCGGGTTAAAATAGCATAAATATAGAATGGCGCAGTCTGCCACCTTTAGGGGGAAACATACCAGGGAAGGCTGATTGAACCTTTAAAGAGAAAGGCAGCAGTGGTGACAAAGAAGGGTGAAGATGCATTCCCTGGGGTGTTTTGGGATCCACAGGAGCTGCCCTGCAGCATTCAGAAGCCAGTGAGGCTGGGTGACAGCTCCATGACTTCCTTGAAATAAGCTTGTGGTTCCTGTTGAATGTCTAGTTCCATTTTTTTAGAAGCTGCCCTAGCTGCTTATTTTGCTTAGGCGTCTCCTGAAGCCCAAACTAAATTGGCTCAGGGCAGAGAGACAGCTGTGTGTTCAGGGACAGACCAGAAGTTCCAGCACCTTTCTCCAAGGCCCTTTATCAAATTCAAATTGAAAAGTAATCCATCAGAGCCTGCATTTCCAAATCTTCTATATCACCTCCCACCACCCCCAAAAAATTATCAAGATAATTCAATTCAGTTGGTCAGATAGAAGCATTTGTCCCTCAAAATGTGATCTGAGTGGACATACCAGCTCCTCTCCTATACATACACAGCCAGATGCTCAGAGCCTCCTGAAATTGCTGATACATCTCTTACTGGAGTTTATAAAACCCACGAGGGGCCTGATAGGAGAGCTTAACTGATTTCTGGAAGAGCTGATGAGTAAAAATTCACACTGCGTTGCTGAGTGTCCCATGCAGTTAACAATAAAAGAGGCTTACAGAGTATTAGGACATTAGGAACGGGTGCTCCCCGGGAGGCCCTCAATTAAAGTGAGTCAGTATTGACTTGGCCCTTGACTGGGCCAGATGCTCCGAGGATTTGCAAATCAAATCCTTGCCTGAGCTAGTACCACACAGGCCTTCTCCGAACCCACAGAGTTCCTGTCCCTTGTTGAGGTGGATGGCTTTAGAAGCTGAATAAGGACAGCAGCGCCTCCTTAGATCCTGCAGGCCAGCATGAGGGGAGCAGGGCGTGAAGGCTGATGCCTGGAGGGAACAAAGGAAGTGGAATCAGAAAAGTACTTTCACCACCACCCCCCCCCCCCCCCGCCCTCCTCCCCTTCTACCACCCCTAGTTCGTTTCCCAGAGTTAGCAGTCTTTACGTTCTGTCTCCCTTTCTGATATTTCCCACACATTTCTTCTCCCTTCCCTTATATTCCCTTTCACTATTATTTATATTCCCCAAATGAATGAGAACATATAATGGTTGTCCTTCTCCGACTGACTTGAATGGGTGACGGGTACTGGGGGTTATTCTGTATGTTAGTAAATTGAACACCAATAAAAAATAAATTAAAAAAAAAAGTTAAAAAAAGAAAAGTACTTTCAGTGTCCTATCCGCATCGAGAGGGTAAAAACCCTAAACGGTGCACACATCACAGTGAATTAAACAGATTCTCATTTTCACATGGCAATTGCAAGTCCAGCCAGTTTCTCTATGGGAATGTGGGGCTGGGATTAAGAACACAAGCCAGAGTGTCAGGCAGGCTTGAATTCGAATTACAACACCATCACTTGGTAGAAATATGATGATGGGTAAGTTATGTGACCTCCCTAAGCCTTGGTGTCCTCAATCATAGTGTGGTGTGATTGTTTCATAGGGTTATGAGGCCCAAATGTATGTATGTAATACAGTTAGAATGGTGCCTGGACTATTCAGTATAAGCCATTAGGAAGTAGTACTTATTCATTAGTTTTATAATTTATATTTTATAATTTTTTATTTTTTATTATTTTTTATTTTATAATTTTAAAAAATATTTTATTTGAGAGAGAGAGACAGAGATAGTGACAGAGATAGCAAGAGCCAGGAGGAGAGGGAGAAGCAGGCTCCTCACTGAGCAGGGAGCCTGACACAGGGCTCACTTCCAGAACTCTGGGATCATGACCTGAGCTGAAGGCAGATGCTTAACCAACTGAGCCACCCAGGTACCCTTATAATCATTATTTTATAAGGCAAGTTTTGACCAAGTGATTTCACCCCTACAAATTCCTACCCATTTGGTCACCTTGCCTCCTTCTCTCTGTACATCTCTTCATCCTTTAGAATCAGGGGGTAGGGGAGGAATTCTATCATAGCCAGAGGTTACAAATCTACTGGAGAGTTATAATTTTTTTTAAGATTTATGTATGTATGTATGTATGTATTTATTTATTTATTTATTTATTTATTTATTTATTTATGAGAGACACAGAGAGAGAGAGAGAGGCAGACACAGGCAGAGGGAGAAGCAGGCTCCGTGCGGGGAGCCTGACGTTGCACTCGATCCTGGATCTCCAGGATCACGCCCTGGGCTGAAGGCGGTGCTAAACCACTGAGCACCCGGGCTGCCCAAGAGTTATAATTTTTATCACACTAAGCAGTAAATGTAACCAAAATCATCAGAGTAACTGGACACCAGCTTCTAGAGCCTTCCTCCCAGTCTGCTAATGTAGATTATACTTTCCTTAAGATTCTATAAAGCTGTGTGTGAAGCAAGAGCATCATAAACGTACGTTGAATGAATCCAGATGAGAAGGCACTGGTGGTTTTTGTAGAACGTGTTCCTGGTTTTCCTTCTCTATAAATACTGGAATGAAAACCATGATTTGAGAGATTGACCCATTATCAGCCCTGGCTGACTTGGACTAGACAGCCTTCCCAAAGCTTCTCC
This sequence comes from Canis lupus dingo, assembly GCF_003254725.2. Taxonomy (NCBI): domain Eukaryota; kingdom Metazoa; phylum Chordata; class Mammalia; order Carnivora; family Canidae; genus Canis; species Canis lupus. Next base: position 15,671,438 of record NC_064251.1, read on the forward strand.
AGAAAAGACCTCTTTTTAAAAAATATTTATTTACTCATGAGAGACAGAGAGAGAGAGAGAGGCAGAGACATAGGCAGAGGGAGAAGCAAGCTCCCTGCAAGGAGCCCAATGTGGGACTTGATCCCGGATCCTGGGATCATACCCTGAGCTGAAGGCAGATGCTCAACTACTGAGCCACTCAGGTGTCTCTCCAGAAAAGACCTCTAATCTCAGGGTCACCCTGTCTCCCCAGAACCAGCCTGAGCTCCGTAAATATACAAAAGGAGAATCCAAGAAGCAAGTCCTATTTTTGTACCTCCAGCCATTTTAACCATGCATACTTTCTTCTCTAGGCTTCCTTGTTGCCTTGAGGGACTCTCACCCTTGGTGTTAGAGGTCTTTCATCCATGAACACCTATAGGAGAATGATAAACTTGTGTGGTTTTTTTTTTTCCATGTAGATCCAATAATTCAACAAGAGGGCCCAATGTGGGCAAGTGACACTAAGCTGAAGAGGCCAACTCAAGAGAGAAGAAATGTAGTCTCATCCTCCCAGCTAATGACCATGACTGAGAATACCTCTGAACGAGCCAAAAAAGGAGACTCAAGTGCCCTTTCCCAGAATGAGCCACATCCAGCCCTACCTCAGGCCTTCCAAGGAACAAACACCCCTCAGGTGTTGAGTGAGTCCTTGAGACCACCACTCCTAACCACCACCATGGGAGGACCAAGAAGGGCACCATTTAGATTCCGAGATGAAGATTTTTATTCCATTTTATCATTAGACCCTGGAGGAGAAAGTGATGACACTGAAGAGGAGACCCTCATAGCAGAAGAACTTTTGTTGGTTGGTATGCGCCCACCTCGTTCTCCTCCCAATCATAAGAGAAGTCGATTTCTTGGGACATTGGCCACTCAGGACAAAAATAAAAATTTTGAAGAAAATCCTGAAAATTGCAGAGCTAATTCTGTAAGAAGAAATGAGTCCAGTCATGGCTCATTAAGAATAAGCAATGCAATGGAGCTAGTGACAGAGCCACCTCCTCTTGGGCCAAGGGTGTTTCAAGACCCTGAGCCACCTAATGGGGGGTCTCCTAGAGAGAATGACAATGGTAATGGTGAACACAAGAACAGCACCTTTCCTTCATGGGACACCAAATCTGAAGCTAGTCTAGATGGTGACCTCAATGCTGAGAATGTACTTAGAGATTGTACTTCAGTGGAAGATAGGCCTGGTACTCACGATTATGAAAGAGATTGGCATGCCTATTTAAACAGTTCTAGTAATTCTCTTGACTATTTTCTTTCTGGCAGACCAACAGCTCCAAGATCACCAGTGAATTCATCTTATAACATTCCTGGCTCATTAATGCATTCTGCTATGAGAGAGGATATTCCAGTAGACTTGTCAATGTCGTCAACGTTTATTCACAGTGCAGACTCAGAGGGAAACTCAAGATTTAATGTTCGTCGACCACTGTCCCCCATTAGAAATAGGAATCCATTTGCCAGTGCTGAAAACCAAAGTTATTTTCCAGTAAACAGTGTACATGAATTTGATGTCAGGGGAGCAGATGTTACTTTAACAAGCCCATCACAGAGGGCTCCATTATATGCAGAAGACCTCTTACTAAATTCTCAAAGCAGTTTGTCCTTTGTGGAATCTTCCAGCTCCTCTCCATCAAGAATGAATTTACAAGGCCATTTGCATGTGCCTGGGTCTCTGCAAGAAAACATACCTTTTACTTTCTTTGCAGTCTCTGATTTCCCAAATCAAAGTGATAATGGAAACAGAATGGCAGTCTCTGCTTTCAAGGATGAAAAGGAAGCCATTAAGATAAAGGCAGACCCTGAGAAACTCAAGAAATTACAAGAAAGGTAAGGGATTTTCATAATTAGGTATATATACTTTTTTTTATTCCATGTTTCCCAGGTAGAAATAAGCAGTGCCTTCATTAGAGCATCATGGGAACTTTATTGATTTTAGGGGGGGATCTCTCTATTTCCTGGATCTGAATGCCTGTTTCCCTTCCCAGATTAGGAAAGTTTTCAGCTAGAATTTGTTCAAATACATATTCTGGCCCTCTGTCCCTTTCGGCGCCCTCGGGAACCCCAATTAAACGTAGGTTTTTCTTCCTCAGGCTGTCGTTTATTTCCCTTAATCTATCTTCATGGTCTTTTAATTGTTTGTCTCTTTTTTCCTCAGTTTCCCTCTTTGCTATCAACTTGTCTTCTAGGTCACTCACTCGTTCTTCCACCTCGTTAACCCTCGTCGTTAGGACTTCTAGTTTGGATTGCATCTCATTCAATTGATTTTTAATTTCTGCCTGATTAGCTCTAAATTCTGCAGTCATGAAGTCTCTTGAGTCCTTTATACTTTTTTCTAGAGCATCATGGGAACTTTAAATCATAAATAGGCCCTTCTTTGGCATTTTAATGATTGCTTATATGGAGGAAATTGTCTATTTTGTTGCTCATAAAATATTTGTGTATGAGGAAAACTTTGATGTTCTGGTTCAATCTCTTCAAGATTCCCAAAGTGTTTTTTCCTTGAGTACCATAACTTTAAGGAAGGAAAGTTTGCTAGACATAAGGGGTTTTTGACTGCTACAAAGGGCTAGCTCTTCTCACCAGCAATTAGGAACCAGGATTTTTTACAAAAAGGCTGCTATCTCCCCAGAGTGAACCACTCCACACTTGAAATTCACTAGCTATCTCTCATGGGACTTTGTGCAAATCCAACCAACAGTTCTAGAATTTGAATCTTTCCAACCAAAAGACCAGTCCCAACCAGTTACCATGGTTACCTGGGTTCTCTGCAGGGCCACTGTGCTGGGGTAACTACTGCTTCCATTTTCTGTCTTCTTTCTCTTTCATGGGAGAGAAATAAGATCTTTTTTGTGGATCGCCTGTTTCTTTGATCTTCACTGTCTTGTAAGTTGATTTGGGGATATTTCACAACTACGAAATTTGATACCGTGTAAAGCCATCATTAGACACCATGTCAAGGATTTGACCCTTTCCTTTATGTTGGGTGTTACCACTCCCTAGTGTTGGCTTACGGATCTAGAAATGGATTCTTTGAATGCAAGCCTTCCTAATTAAATGTTAGTACTGCTCATTTGGGCCATTAATTGTCCAGTTGATATTCATTCGCAAGTGGAAAAATTCCATGGCAATGAATGAGAATGCAGAAGGCTAAGACAGGACACAGGATGCACCCCCGACTACTCCTCTAGATCTATTATCCAACTGCAAGAATGAGTAACTTTCCTGTTGGCAGGACCTTTTCTTTTCCATATTATGCAAGTTACCAGCACACTGACTCATGGTGAAGGGCCAAAAGGCCTCACACACACCCATCTATACCTACCCAGAAATATAGCTTGAGACCCGCTGGTCAGGAGTCTAGACTTCCACCATCCCAAAGTGATGCCTTTGGGCTAAAAATGATTTCTTTTAAAAATTCATCCACTTCTCAGTGTGGCAATGCATTAAATAGCTATGAGTTGTGTACTTTCTCTATCAGACACCGTTTTTTTCTCTATATAACAAACCTTATGCTTTTATTATCTCAAAAATGTTCACTTTAGGAAATATGGAAAATATAAACTTAAAGGAAAAATCACCTGTAATCCTATAATCCAGAGATAAGCAGTACAAAAAATTTCATCTCCCGCCTTTATCTTTGCATATAAATGCAATTTTTAGTAAACATTGGCTCATATTTTATAATATGCCTCATTTTAATATTTCAAGCCCATTTCTCAAAGCCACACTTTGAGAAAAATTTTCCCTTGGTTAGTTACTTTAATGCATACAAATAATTAGAGCACTCTAAATAAAACAAAACCCAAATATCCCTGTGCTTACCTTCCAGCTAACAGAACTTTACTGGAGCTCTTGAGCCCCTCACCCACCCTATTTCATTTTCCTCCCTCATCTACACCCTCCTAACCCCTTCTGCCCCCAGGAAACCATTCTTGCATTGCAAGTGTCATTCTTATGCTTTTAACTTTTTAAAATTTATTTATTTATTTTAAGTAATCTCTACACCCAATGTGGGGCTCTAACTCACAACCCCAAGATCAAGAGTCACTCCTCCAACTGTGCCAGCCAGGTGCCCCTCCTTTTATTTTAATTTTGTTGTTGTTGGAAGTGTTTTGCTTTCTGGCTTCCCCGTAGGGATATATATTTATATATATTCCTAACAATATGTTGTGCATACTTTTTAATTCTGTAGAAATAGGGATCCCTGGGTGGCGCAGCGGTTTGGCGCCTGCCTTTGGCCCAGGGCGCGATCCTGGAGACCCGGGATTGAGTCCCACATCGGGCTCCTGGTGCATGGAGCCTGCTTCTCCCTCTGCCTGTGTCTCTGCCTCTCTCTCTCTCTCTGTGACTATCATAAATAAATAAAAATTAAAAAAAAATTTATAAAAAAAAAATTCTGTAGAAATGTTACCTCTATTTCTGAACTCTGTAAAAATGGAATATCTATTCTTCCACAATTTGCTTTTCCCCCTAGCATCATTAGAAAGAGGCATCCTTGTTGATATTTTTGGCTTTATTTTGTTCACTTTCACGACTACAGAGTATTCCATTATATGAATATACCACAATTTGGCATTTTCCTGTTGATGGGCATTGGGGTTCTCTGCTGTTTTCTGCAAACAGTGCCACATAAACATTCTTGCAAATGCCTCCTGGTGCATATGGGAAGAGTTCTCTGGGATATTTATCTTGGGGTGGGATTGCTGAGCTAAAGGGTAGCACACCTTCCACCATGCTAAATAATGAGTGTACTGTCTCACTAGTAATATATACTGTTGTGCATCCTTGCCAGCACTTATTGATTGGCTTTTCAAAATTTTGCCTCTCTAATGAGAACAAAATGATATTGTGGCCTTAATTTACATTTAATTTCATTGACTGTTAATGAGTTTAGGCATTTTATGTGCTCTTTTAAATGTCAAATGACCATTTGTGTTTCCTCTTTTGTAAAATACTCATTTATATCTTTTGTCCACTTTTCCTTTAGAATATTTCTCTCTTGTTTTAGGAGTCCCTTATACATTCCAGTCACTGATATAATCCTTTAACAGTTATGTGTTGGAAATATCTTTTTGCAATTTGTAGTTTGTCATTTCTCTTTCTTGATATCTTTTAATGAAAATAAATTCTTAAAAAAATAAATAAAAATAAATTCTTAATTTTAATGAAGTCAAATGACTTCATCTTCTTTATGGATTGTGATTTGTATCTTCTTGTCTCGATGAAGAAATCCTTTCCAACTTAGGGTCATTATGATAGTCCTCCTATATTTTGTAAAATCTCCATAGTGTTACTTCGCACACTTAAGAGTATGAAATGGGTTTTGGACTTGAATGTGAAGTTAGGTTTAATATGTGGTGTGAGGTTATGCATGATGAATGCGAAACTGTCCCAGGATCTTTCCCCACTAAACTGAAAAGTCATGTCTGGGGACACCTGGGTAGCTCAGCAGTTGAGCATCTGCCTTTCGCTCAGGGCGTGATCCTGGGGTCCTGGGATCAAGTCCTGCATTGGGCTCCTTGCATAGAGCCTGCTTCTCCCTCTGCCTGTGTCTCTGCCTCTCTCTCTCTGCCTCTCTCATGAATAAATAAATAAAATCTTAAAAAAAAAAAAGAGTCATATCTATCATATAAGTATAAATGACCATGTTTGTTTCAGAGCTCTCTATTCTGGCCTATTGTTCTTTTTTGTTTTTTCCTAATCCAATACCACATCATCTTACTGTCTGTGGCTTTTGTATATTTTGGTAGCCAGTGGCACAAAGCCTCCCTCCCCATTTTGTTCCTAAAGAGTCCTTGACTATAGGGGCACCTGGGTGGCTCAGTTGATTAACCTGCTGCCTTCAGGTCAGGTCATGATCTTGGGGTCCTGGGATCAAGCCACACATTGGGCTCCCTGCTCAGTGGGGAGTCTGCTTCTCCCTCTCCCTCTGTCCCTCCCCCTGCTCAAGCTCTCTCACTGTCTCAAATAAATAAAATCTTAAACAATAAATAAATAAATATTTTAAAAAGAGTCCTTGACTATATATGTTTCAGAATCAGCTTGTTGGGACTTTCACTGAAACTGTGTTGAATCTACAGATGATTCTGGGGGAAAACTGACATCTTGGAAATACTGAGTCTTTGAAAAATGTATCTCTTCTTTTGTTTGTGCCCATAATGGAAAACTATAATTCTGTTCCTCTTCATTGACTTCCCTTTCCTGGGGAGAAAGGTCTTTGAAAAAAATGGAGCACATACTTCTATTCCAGAGCAATGCCCGTTTCTTCCCCTTCTTTGATTTTAGTCTCTAGTCAGTTTCCTTTCCTTGACCAGACAGTCCTCAGTCCATGAGGATTCTAAAGAATAAGTCTTAGGTTTCTTTTTTTTTTTTTTTTTTAGTCTTAGGTTTCTTTTTTTTTTTTTTTTTTTTTTAATTTTTTATTTATTTATGATAGGCACACAGTGAGAGAGAGAGAGGCAGAGACACAGGCAGAGGGAGAAGCAGGCTCCATGCACCGGGAGCCCGACGTGGGATCCGATCCCGGGTCTCCAGGATCGCGCCCTGGGCCAAAGGCAGGCGCCAAACCGCTGCGCCACCCAGGGATCCCTAGTCTTAGGTTTCTTAAGAGACTCCTTACATGACCTTACATGACCATCAACAGGCTAGTCTTCACTCATTATTTATTAAACACAAACATATTTGCTTACATTTTCATAATTCCATCTGCATCAGATTCTAGCAGCTTACCTTCTGGAATGTTGGCATAATTTTTTGGCCAAGTGTTATGCTATCGGTGAGTTCATGACTAGGTTCATTGGTTCATCCCCATCCCAACCAACCTCCATTGAGTGATCTTTTTGTGCAAATGCTTCCCCAGACACTAGATGCTCTTTACAATCTGCAGAACAGTTGCACTGCCATCATGGCATCCGGCCCACAACTCAGGTAGGTGGTGGAGGTATCATCATCCCATGGCTTTACACATGAGGAAAACCCAAGAAGTTGAAGTAAGTTGTCTAGAGTCATCAAGCTCACAAGTCTCAGAGGCAGACCTCAAACACAGGCCCTCTGCCCGTAGACCCTGTGCACTTACCAACACGGTGTACTACCAACTCCTATACAATGGCTGTGCCTGGGAGAGGGGCTCCCAGTTTTTCCTCTGGTTTTCCTCTGCAGCCCCATCCTTGGCCTCTGGTTTTCCGGTGGCAGTGGCCATTCTCATGGGCGACTCGCATGAGTCAGTCACTGCTGAGGAGCCCGATAACAGGATCCCATGCACCTGGAAGAACTTTCAGGAGGGTTGGAGGGAGCAGTGGGTGATCCTGGGGAGCCCTTGCAGGGCCTCCCCCTTTAATGCCCTGGGAAATGGTATGTGTAGCTGTAGTTTGCAGAACCTGCAACCGTGCAGACCCTTGGTCATCAGGGCTTGTTTTCCATTTAGTCTCCTGCAGGAGGACTCGGAGGAGGAGGATGGAGACTTGTGTCGCATCTGTCAGATAGCCGGGGGTTCCCCAACCAACCCCCTCCTGGAGCCCTGTGGCTGTGTGGGCAGCCTACGGTTCGTTCATCAGGAGTGCCTGAAAAAGTGGCTGAAAGTGAAAATAACATCAGGTAGGCAGGGAAGGAAGCAAGGGAACGTGCCTCAACTTATAATCAATGAGACGCCTGGTGTGGGATGCAGAGCCTTGATGACATCTCCCTCTGCCCTGTGAGCCATGGCTGGGAGATCTATGCCCCTGAACCCAGGGGCTCCTGCTCACAGCCCCAGTGGAAAGCAGCAGGATGAAATGCTGCCTTTAAATTATGGGAGGGAGAAGAATTTGCTTTCCAAGTCTGAGAGAAGAATCCTGGAATATGCTTGTGGATCCTCCCCCACCTGCACCTGAGCAGAGAGGCTAAGATGCCTTCCCAGGAGGAAGGAAACTAAAATAGGTCAATGGTCGAACCTCAGCAAGTGCACAGCAAGCCATGCCAACTAATGGACACCTGGCAAAAACTGATTGGCTTCCTTTTATTTATGGGGGAAGAAGGATGTCATCTAAGAAACTATGCAAAGCTGCATTTTTTGCAAGAGGAGCAGGAAGAGAGCCCTGATCTAATTTTCTAGAACCATCTTAGATAAGGAGATTTCCATGGGCTGGCTTTGTCAGCCCTGTCTTTTGCAGATCTTGTAACTGGATATACAGCCCTTTCTCAGCTCCCTGGGAGGTTATAACCTAAATACGGCCACTTGGGTAGTAGGTCAGCTGGCATTTTTTTGGCAGAGAATCGGGGGGTTTCTTTAAAACTTGGTTTTGGGAAGAAGGGCAACTTGAAAAACAAAACAGGAAACAGCAATGCAAGAACTCAATGACAAATAGCCATTGTGTCTTTCAGACACATCTCTCTGAAAACCTTTTACCCCATAGCCCAGATCCTTTTTCTCTCCTCTTCCACATTATCCTCCTTGATTATCACTCTTCCAGGCAGCCCAGGGAGACTTAAGAGCTTCATCCCAACCCCACAGCATATGGCTGCGCCCCCTGGAGAGAGAGAGAGAGGAATGAATAGTGGGATGATCAGACCAATTGTGTCCTCCCTGGTCCCTTTTCCCCCCATGAGCATCTTCCCAGGCAGGAGAAACCTATACCCCCTCCCAAGCTGCTGAAACACATCTCCATGTAGTGTGCTGGGTGCTCAGTCCTGCAGACAGGGTAGAAACAAGGGGATCTCGGCTACTAATGATCCTGCCATGCAATGTTTTGTTTTCTTTAAAAAAAAAAAAGATTTTATTTAAAAAAAAAAAAGATTTTATTTATTTATTCATGAGAGACAGAGAGAGAGGCGGAGGGAGAAGCAGGCTCCATGCAGGAAGCCTGACCTGGGACTCGATCCCGGGCCTCCAGGATCACACCCTGGGCTGAAGGTAGCGCTAAACCACTGAACCACCTGGGCTGCCCTACCATGCAATGTTTTAACTTACTACAAATTCGGGCCAATTAAACATTTAACACAGGAAAAAAAATCGCTCGTGAAATGTGTAATGGAAGCCCTGCTAAATGCTTGTAAACGCCAATGTCAGTAGGAGTGTGCTGAGTGGGATCAGATCGGAAGACACAAGGGGCACTCAGAATCCTAAAGTATTATAGAATGGCTCTAAAAAAAAGAGAGAGAAAAAACAAGCAAACAACACGCAGACATGAGATTACCGTTTATCCTTGTCTCTTGAAGTTCTCTATTATTTACTCTTTCTTTATGTCCCCCAGTGAAGCAAAGTAGAAAGTAGAATTGAAGTCTAAAGCTGCACAAGCCCTATCTTTACCAAATAAATGTGTTAGCTAATCAGTCCTGTTTCTCTAACGCATAAACTAAACAGTGGCACATCCTTAGCAAAAGTGCAGCTCCTAGGCGAGGGGAAAAGACAAGAACACAACGTTTGCTTCAACACAGCACAGTTCCTGCATCTTCCAGTTTTGCTTTGAGGACTAGGACAAGCAGAGGAAAAGTGCTGATCTAGAATGCATGTTTTAAAAAAAAAGAAAAGAAAAGAAAAAAAGCCCACTGTAACAAAGAAAATTTCTTTTCCCAGATGAGGCTGAGCTCCTTCTCAGGTGCTGGCCGCAGATACTGCTGGGTTAGTTCCCACACATGGCCCCTGGCTCCCTTGCTCTCTTAGGTGGGAAGTCACCTGGGTGACAGTAAAGGCAGATTTTTAAACCACAGCTGAGAATAGCTTCTGCCATCAATTTGGTCCTCGTATATTTATTTGCTTGGACCTGTGTTAGATCTGTCAAAAAAAAAAAAAAAGCAATAACAGAGGACAATATTCACTCTTTTTGGCAACCACCTGTGTTACAGACTCAGCCTCCGTGTAGCGATTCCAATTTTATGAACCAGTATGTTTATATTTAAACAGAAAGCAAGACCTGTTATTTAAAAATCCTGGGAATTTCACTTATATGAAGCTTGCAAAATAATGAAAATGATTATGAAGGAAATTTTCCAGATCTCAAAATTTTCCTTTGTTGCAGTGGGCTTTTTTTTCTTCTTTTCTACAGAAGATGACTGACTTAAAAAAAAAAAAAAAAGCCGCTAAAACTCAGAATTCATAACACACATGAGTTCATTCCCAAAATGTCAACACAAAGAGACCAGAGTGTCAACACATAAAGACCCAGGGTTATATGTAACAAATAATTCTTTAATTTAAGGAGCAGATCTAGGTGCTGTGAAAACTTGTGAGATGTGTAAGCAAGGCCTGCTGGTTGACCTGGATGATTTTAACGTGACCGACTTCTATCAGAAGCACCAGCAATCCCGGGTAAGAGAGGCTCACCAACTGTCTCCGAAGGCAAAGTCCATTAGAGGCACAAGGCTGGAAGAAAGGCTTTCCCTGATAAGACTATAGAAGGCCTGTGCACAGGATGAGTCTAGGAGTGTCCCCTAAGCTCACTTCTCCAAGAAGGTGTGCTATTACATCAGCCCACAGTGCCGGGAGGGGTAGGAGCGTTCAAAGGTCTTAGCCCCCAGGGTTGAGGTCCCGCTATTGTTAGGGATAAAAGTAGGAAGCCACAATAACTGACTGGACACAGAAACAGGAATAGTCTGGAAAGCTCCACACCCAGATTCGTGGAATATAAAATAGCAAAAGGGGGAAAAAATCAGGGTCTTGAAGGAAATGGTCCACAATTTACATATCAAGTAACTCTAGGTTAATAAGAAATTGCTTTACTCAAGGTTAATAAAAAGGTCGTTAGCACCTAGTGTGTGCTTTTTAATACCCGGTGAATTAATTCTCCTGGGGTATTTAGATTGCAATTCTTTTTTTTTTTTTTTAGAGATGTTATTTATTTATTTATTAAATATTTATTTATTTACTTATGATAGACATAGAGAGAGAGAGAGGCAGGGACACAGGAGGAGGGAGAAGCAGGCTCCACGCCAGGAGCCCGACGTGGGACTCGATCCCGGGACTCCAGGATCGCACCCTGGGCCAAAGGCAGGCGCCAAACCGCAAAGCCACCCAGGGATCCCCTAGAGATGTTATTTATTTATGAGAGAGCGAGAGTATGTGTGCTCCCTTAAGCAGTGGGAGGAGCAGAGAGCCCCACTCGGGGCTCAATCCCAGGACCCTGGGATCACCACCTGAGCCAAAGTCAGATGCTTAACCAACTGAGCTACCCAGGTACCCCTGGTTTGCAATTCTAATGCCGTGAAAAAGTTAACCATAGGTGGGCTAGGTGATTCAGGCTCAGAATAATAGTTAATTGTTATCAGGCAAACAATCCTTTATTTAGAACTACAATGCCTAGGGATCCCTGGGTGGCGCAGCGGTTTGGCGCCTACCTTTGGCCCAGGGCGCGATCCTGGAGACCCAGGATCGAATCCCACGTCGGGCTCCCGGTGCATGGAGCCTGCTTCTCCCTCTGCCTCTCTCTCTCTCTCTGTGTGACTATCATAAAAAAAAAAAAAAAAAAAAAAGAACACACACACACACACTACAATGCCTAATATGGAAGCCATAAGTCCTATATGGCTAATGAACAGGTGGCTACTTCCACTCAAGATGTATTGGGTGTCTGGGTGGCTCTGTCAATTAAGCATTTAACTCTTCATCTCAGCTCAAGTCTTGATCTCAGAATCATTGAGTTCAGTCCCATGTTGGGCTCCATGCTGGGTGTGGAGCCTACTGTATGTATATAAGTAGGCAAATAAATAAGTACATAAATAATCATTCTTCAGAGGAGTCACTTTGGCTTTCAGATCTTTAGCTTGTGTCCAGACCTAAAGCACAGCTGAGTCAAAATGCCACATATGGGTCTGGGCAATTGTCTAGTTACCTTTTGAAAATCCTAAGGTTGTGGGCACCTGGGTGGCTCAGTGGTTGAGTGTCTGCCTTCAGCTCAGATCATGATTCCTGAGTCCTGGGATAGAGTCCTGCATTGGGCTCCCTTGCAGGGAGTCTGCTTCTCTCTCTGCCTATGTCTCTGCCTTTCTCTCATGAATAAATACATAAAATCTTTTTTTAAAAAGATAAAATCCTAAGGCTGCTAAACCAAAGAATAAACTATTGATGAGAATGAAAGACTTGACCAGCACAACCAAGGAATATGATACAATGGGGGATAATGCCACACCAGCATTGAAGAGGTTGGGCATTAGGAAGTGGAAAGGAAGGGAGGGGGAAAGGAAAGGAAGAAAGAATTTCCTGAGAAATAAATGTACTTCAAGTCCATCCGTTTTGAGGCCCGAGGGTTTTGAATCACTCGGTCACAACCCCAGGCACTGAGAGGAGAAACAGAAGTGCTTCTGGAGTCACGCTACTGAGAGGAACCAGGCCCCGTGGGCGCCTGTGGTCAGGGTACCAGCTAGGGTGCAAACAGCTTCCATGTGGTCATCTCAAAGATTATTTCAGGAAATAGAGCCCCTAGGACTGCCCGGGAAGGACACGTCCAGACATGGCCAGGTTCTGTGGCATCCTACCAGAATGGTCTGCAGACATCACCAACACGGGACAGCCCAGGGCAATGCCTTATCTAGTAAAGACTCCTGTTGGTTCCAAGCATCTCTGCATTGTTCGCCCTCTGTGAAGATGCTGCCACAGGGCCCTGTTGGGTTTACCCATGGTATTTGTAGAATTGACACACTACTGGCACATATTTCCAGCTATACTACAATGTTTGCACTCAAGTAGCCAGAGGTAGCGTGCCCCATGGAACAGCACACCCATTTTGCTAAAGTGTGCATCTGAATCTCGTTCCCTTCCCCAAAGTTGCTGTGTGAAACTACACAAAGTCTCTGGCTCTCCTTTCTCTCGCCTGTGGGAAGTAGGAGATCATTGTTCCCCGGGAGCATGAGATGTAGGGAAAAACTTGAGTATATATCCTCTAATCCGATGCCCGTGGAGAGAAAGGTGCTCAGGGAATGAGAACCGCCATGTGACAGACCCAGGAATGCCCAATCTCTCTGGACTCAAAAAAGGAAGATAAGTGCACCAGGACCAGGCTAGAGCCCATTAGTGAAAAAAGCCAACCGGTCCATGCAGGGGTAAGACTCATAACCTCGGCTTCACAGCTTCCTCCAGCTGAGAGAAGCGGCCACTAGCACATCCTAACAGGAACCGTGAGAGGAACCATGTCGGCCAGGATCTAGGCAGAGGAGATGGTGGCTTCCTCAGCAGGGGTGAGTGAGGAGAGCTGAATGAAGGCCCCAAGTGGGCAGGAAAAGAAATCAACAAGGTGGGACAAAGCCTCTTGGGACTGGCACCGTGACCATTCTGAGGCCTGAAGTGACAGAGGCTGGGGCAATCACCGGGAAGGGGAGGCCTGTAGTTACAGGAGAGTCATTGACAGCCTGTGATCTTCGGTAGAGCCTTGCCACTGCCCCGCGGAGAGAGAACAAGTTGGGCAACCACCCCAGCCTCTCTCTCCTTCCGCCCTCTGGTCTCCTGCCAGGGCCTCCCATTGCCCAAACCCAGTGAGAAGCCAGAGAACGAGGGGGCTGGTTAACGCAGTCCATTGAGATCAGCCTCTAGGCCACAGCGCAGGGTGGAAGGGGGCTCTGGGGGGAACGTGGAAGACATCCAGCACATAATCACTCTCCATGGAGGCAGAAACGAGTTTACACTAGTTTCTATAAGAATCTGACAGGCCGGGATCCCTGGGTGGCGCAGCGGTTTGGCGCCTGCCTTTGGCCCAGGGCGCGATCCTGGAGACCCGGGATCGAATCCCACGTCGGGCTCCCGGTGCATGGAGCCTGCTTCTCCCTCTGCCTGTGTCTCTGCCTCTCTCTCTCTCTCTGTGACTATCATAAATTAAAAAAAAAAAAAAAAAAAATCTGACAGGCCATCAAAGCCTTTGGAAAATGCCCTTCATTATAATCACGGGTAGAAGCTAGATTGACAGACCCACCCTGGTGAGAGAACAACAGTCCCAAGAACCAACAAGCGACATTTACCTGCTGATGGGAAACAGTGGAGGGCTCACCCTTTTACATGGTTCTGACTACTCCCATGGCCCGCTGTGAATTTACCACGGTCTGTTTGCTAACAGTGAGTTTAAACCTGAGACAGTAGGGAAGCAAGACTTGGACAAGTTCAGAAACTCTCCATGAACCAAGGCAGAAGTAACTGTAGTTGGTGTATTTGTTTTAAAGATTTTACTTATTTATTCATGAGAGACAGAGAGAGGCAGAGATACAGGCAGAGGGAGAAGCAGGTTCCATGTGGGGAGCCTGATGTGGAACTTGATCCCAGGACCCTGGGACCACAGCCAGAGCCAAAGGCAGAAGCTCAACCACCGAGCACCCAGGCACTCCATAACTGTTGTTAACACAAAGACATGGAGGATGGAATCAATGGCTCATCCCCAGCCAGGGAGGTCCTTTGGATTGGCCTTGGAACTGATGTGTCTACCTGGGCTTCTGAGGCCTTGCCCCTTCCCGAGTCCCAAATCTCAGTCCTCTGGGCCACCTTAGCCAACGCCCCATGCTGTTCACTCCTGTTAAACAGGGTCTCTTGTTGAGAAGCTGGGTAGCTGGTGCCAAAAAAAGACATATTCAAAGAAAGAGACAAAAACAAAAAAAGTCTAGAACTGACTTCCACTCAGTCCAGGTCTCACTTAACCTCAATTAACTTGCTAACTCACTCATTCACTTATTCTCTTATGCATTTTTCTCACTTAGGTTGGTTGGTTTGTTTTTGCTTTTGCTTGATTATAAAAATCACAAACACATAAAAACCTGCTATAATTAAAATTAACATTTAGCTGTCTTTTTTTTTTTTTTTTGCTATTAAAGTACTCGTGCAAAAAATAAATAAATAAATAAATAAAGTACTCATGCCCCGGTACTGGGCCTCAGAGATTCTGACTTAATTGATCTGGGATGGAGCCAGGTATCAAAATACACATAAGAGCTTAAATTTTATTTTTTTAAAGATTTTGTTTATTTATTAATGAGAGACACAGAGAGAGAGAGAGAGATGCAGACAGGCAGAGGGAAAAGCAGGCTCCATGCAGGGAGCCTGACACGGGATTTGATCCTGGGTCTCCAGGATCATGCCCTGGGCTGAAGGCAGCGCTAAGGCAGCACTAAACTGCTGAGCCACCTGAGCTGCCCAAGAGTTTAACTTTTAAAACACATATTGAGTGCCTTTTGTATATCAGATACTATGCTGGAGATACCTAGGTGCCCAAGACCAACGCAGTCACTTCCTTCTCATGGGAAGAACATGGTGAGGGTACCCCCAGTACCCCCAGAGGATGAGAATGAGGGATGTGCCGTCACAAAGAGATCTGACCAACTCTCAGGACCAGAGAAGCTTCCCTGAGGAAGAGACGTTTAAGACCAGGAAGGAAAAAGAGGAGGGAGCCCTCTATCCATGTGCCCTGGAGGGCAAAATCTGAGACATTAGGAACAGACACCTGACTCAAAATCCAATCCAGACTGCAGTCATGCCCATTGGATGTTGAATCAGCATGGTCAATGGCTTCGAGGGTGTGGAGGGGCTCAGACCAGAGTGTTTCCCTGGTTTGGCTCAATGTATCTGAGTCGGGCAAGAGTGAATGCTGACCATAGGCCCTAACACTGAAATCTGATTATCCCCCATCTCTCAGACACTGGGTGGTTTCTGTAGGCCCCACAGGGCCAAGGCTTATTAGTAGGCTTCCAGCTGCTATATTAGGACCTCTTACAGGCGGTGTGTAGAGTGGCCCCATGAGGTAGAAACAGCTGGGGGGCCCCAAGCACTATGGGGCTCAGCACTTTGGGGCTGCTGGCACCTGGTGGTCCAATCCTAGGCTTGTCAGGGCTTGTGGCAGCTCAACCCTCCCTCCTTCCTGACTCAAAGATGCCCAAAAATTAAGCCCACCAGGCATCCATACCCACTGTGAGTGCTGCAGGAAGGATGAGTCCTGGGTGCATGCTCCTTAACTGGGAAGTAGGCCTCATCCTTGATTCTGGTCAGGGCACTCAGTTTTGAGTGGCAAGGAAGAGCTCAAAGTAATATTCCAAATTCCAAAATGGGCCAGGAGAAAGCAGGCTGAGGAACAGTGGAGATCACAGATTGTACACTTAAATGCCTTCGAGGCCAGGCAGGTTGCAAATGGTCAGAATCCTACGAGAGTCATTACAACATAGTGGTGGCAATGCAGGCAAAACGGAGAGTACTCTCCGCAGCTGAAGAAGTTCATGTTCATCCTTCCTTCCTTCTTTCCGTCCTTCCTTCCTTCCAACCAGAGTGCATCCTCAGGCCAGATTCAGCTGATAGACTACTAATTGCTGATGCTTGGTTTAGGGCAGCGGTTCTCAACGATGGGTGGCCCCCAGACGAGTAGCATCAGCATCACTTGGAGACTTGTTAGAAACACACATTCTCTGGCCCCACCCCAGACCCACTGGATCAGAATCTGGGGGAGGGGGAGGGGTGGTGCCCAGGAGCTATGTTTTAAAAGTCCCTTTCTGTAATTCTGATACACATTCAAATGGGAGTCACTAGAATCAAAGTCATGACTGAATGGGCCACTATCTGGGCCAAAATTACACATTTTTTGTCATTCTGTCATCTGTACATACATTTGTTGAGCACATACTGTATACCAGGTGCTGAGCCAGCCACGAGGAGCACAGGAGCAAACAAGACACATGTGGTCCTTGCCCTGCATCCTATTTTTCATTCTTGCCTCTTCTTGGCTATTTTTGTTTTGCAAAATACCACACCCCCACATATTAGCTCATTTTGCTCTAACACCTTGGGGAAACAGGCCTGATAAAGGTTACTGCTCCCTTTTTATAAATGGAGTCACTTTGGCCATGTACAGTTAAAACTCTGCCTGAAGTCTTAGTGCTCGATGGCCCCCAGGCTGCCCATTCCGGGGGCCCGGGCCCACTGTGTGACGGAGATGTGCTTCTGCCAGCTTTGCCCTGCAGCAGAGGAGGGTCTCAGCGGGCCTCTGGCTGTCATTGCTCTGAGGCACAGGCCTGGCTTTGCTCCATCTCAGCCACGGACAGATGTCCTTGGACACATGCAGCCACCTAATCACCCTCACACCCGGGAGCATCTCTTGAACACATATGAAGACTTGATAGAACATTCAGCCAGGCTGTCTGCTTCTTTTGAGTGGATTCTATTGAGAATTTCCATAGGTAGCAAATCTCTTGGCCAAAATGAATATTAACAAAACGAAGTGGGGCAGAGGGCAAGAGAACAGAAAGAAAAACATCTGGCAGGCAGCCTGCGTGCTCCAGGGCTCCTGTCCATGGCTTCACAAGCCCCCTCCCTCACAAGCCTCCCCGCCCTTCCCACTCCCCACCTATACTGCATCATGGATGCCAATGCCCCCCATGGCAGATCAGGGAAAGAGGGTCAAGGACACTCCAAAACCTAGCTCATTTTGCCCTTGCCGAACAAATGCTCTGGAAGTCTCTAACAAGTCCCTCCCACTTGTGGCTCAGAGCATGAGCCGACTCTGAGTTCACTAGCAAACGCATTCTCTGATTGGGCAGCCCAGCCCCTCTATGCAGCATCACAAGCTCTGCAAAAGGGCACACATCAAGGAGCCTGGCCGCTGAGATTTATGGCACCACGTGACAGGTTCCCTCCCACAGACCAGAGAAGAGACACAATCTGCTAGAAGTGACTTTTCAAATTATCTGCAGAAAACATTAGTGGATATTTTCCCATCTGCATGCCTCCGGGCTTTATTGAGTCATAAAAAGTAAATGATTTCCCTGAATGCTTTGACAAACCCGATAGTTCCAAGCGATTTTCTAGCTGATTGATTTGCCATCATGCATCAGAGTGTCTCTGAGCATCAAGACTTACTGGCGAAGAGAGTGCTGGACGGAACACCAGTGGCGGCTCGCAAGAGGCCACCGCCAGCGCCAGCGAGAAAAGCCAATGAGGGACAAGCCTCAGTGTGTGGGGAGAAGCTGAAGGGTGGGTTAGGAAGGCTTCCGAGACAGGTTGCCAAGGAGGCACAGACTCAGGGGGAAGGTGGGAGGAGGCGATTAGAAAAAAAGTGAAAACAAGCGACTTCCTCTCTGCCTGCTCTAGACCAAGGTCAGAAGAGCACAGAAAACATGGCCAAAGTCTAAAAATAGGATGGGCCTCCTATTGCTAAGGACAGTTGACTAGAGCCTTAGGAGGGCAGAGAGGCATTGAGCCATGACCTTGGGGCCAGTGGGCAAGATCCAGAGTTGGACCCGACTCAGAAGGAAGAACGCATCGATCCTTGCTCAATTTGGACACCTTGGGACACCTGGGTGTCTCAGTGGTTGAATGTCTGCCTTTGGCTCAGGGCATGATCCCAGGTCCTGGAATCGAGTCCTCCATCAGACTCCCCACAGGGAGCCTGCTTCTCCCTCTACCTATGTCTCTGCCTCTCTCTGTCTCTTGTGAATGAATGAGTGAATGAATGAATGAATGAATAAATAAATAAATAAATGTCTTTTAAAAAATCAGTGCACCTTTCCTGGCAGCCATTTCATCCTGGAAGAGGTGTGTCCTACACTAGCTTCCTGAGCTGCCCTGGATGGAATGGGATGGAAGGGAAAAGCACTGAGGCGGCCCCTGGGTCAGGTCTGAGCTTCAGTTATCCTGGGGAAACAGTCACACTTCTGACCTCTCCCCAGGGTGATGCAGAGTCTCCCAGAGGCTTCCCAAGCCCCATCCTTTACCCGTGGACATTCGATAGGAAGCCGGGTGGGGAAACAAAGCAGCCGATGGGGAGGAGTTATTGCTAATGGCTCCTAATTTATTGAAGGTCTAGGAAGGGTCCCCAGGGTGAGGCCTTGGAGAAGACTGCTGCCAAGGAGCTAAGGACACAGGAGCTGTCAGCAGCCAGACAGCCAGATCCTCCCTGGGTACCTCCTTGTAAGCACCAGTGAGAAAAATAAAACACAACCCACCCACCGAGAAAAAGCAAAAATATTAACAGGGGCAAGATGCAGTATACAAAAGCAAGAGTTAGCAATCAGGGAGTGAAGAAGTGATTAGAACAAATGGGGTTCATCGGGGAGGCTTCTGCAAGGAGGTGACATTGTGACGCTGTGGACACAGTCTGTGGGTGGGGGGGGGGGGCGGCATTCAAAACAGAAGCACAAAACAAGCTAACTGACCAAATGAGAAAGAGATGAGCCAAGGCCCTGAGGTTCACAGTCCATCTAGGACTCCGCCGGGCACACGCTCACTGTCTGGGAGTTAAATAATAGACCAGCCAGGGTTGGGGGGCCCCTGGTGAGACCATCATTAAGCCCAATTACAGATAGAGAAACATACAGACCTAAAGCCTGGGGCCTCTTCTCTGGACAGACGAGGGATCTAGGAAAATAATATGCCCTGTGGTGTCTGTGTTCCAAATTCTCCCACAGAAAAGTTTGCCTTCCTAAGACACACATCTCATT
The DNA here is from genome assembly GCF_003254725.2 of Canis lupus dingo. NCBI lineage: Eukaryota > Metazoa > Chordata > Mammalia > Carnivora > Canidae > Canis > Canis lupus. The sequence goes on from NC_064251.1 coordinate 15,690,830, forward strand.
ATGTTTACTCCTCTGCTCAGAGGCCAGTGGCTACACACACACACACACACACACACACACACAGCATGACATCCAGACTCCTGGCCTCACAGGTCCCACCTTCCCATCTCCCCAGCTCATGCCAAAAATATTTTTTAAATCCAAAGCAAACACCTTCCCCATATACTCTAGCCACGCTAGTGAGTAGGGAATGTTGCCCAACACATGCTCTGCTCCCTCCTCCCCTGTGCCTTTCTGGCATTCTGTGCCTCAGTTTGGAAGGCCCTCACCAACTTTCAGAGCCAACCAAAGGCCCTCCCATCCTTTAAGGATCATCCAAGAGGCCTTCCCTGTGTCAGTAAACCTCTCTTCCCCTGTGCGTCTCCACTGTAGCATGTGACACCTCCAGCTGGGACTAGATGGGCTCCCAGCAGGTTGCGGAGACCTTTTGCCTCAGGTTCCCCGCAACACCCAGCTCAAGGCTTTGACATGTAACTGCCCAATAAATGTTCACAGCATGGGACTGAGCCTGGAGCATGGAGCCTTTCCAGGGCATCCTCCAGTAGGTAGTAAAGAATTCCAGAATGACAGCCTAGCTTCTACCCTGAATCCCCTCTTGCTCCATCCTCTGATCCCCAAGGACAGGCTGTTGTCCCTGTTGTCTTGCCACCTGGTACCCTTGCCACCCTGCACCCTGTGATATTTTTGTTGTTGTTTATTTATTGTTGTTGATTCTTTATCCTTTTTTTCCTCCCTCCACCCCACGATTTAGATCACGAATATTTTATAAATGAACTTAAAAGTCTCTTTTCCATATTTAGGCACAAAATGAGCTGATGAATTCAGGTTTGTACCTGGTGCTGCTGCTTCACCTCTACGAGCAGAGGTTTGCAGAACTCATGAGACTCAATTACAACCGAGTTGCAAGAGAGAGGGTGAGTCTGGCTCTGATGCGGCCCATCAGGCAGCAGCACCCCTCCCCCTGCCCTGACCTTGCAGTGTTGTTTATTACGTGTGCAATCTGTTGAGGTCTTCATGGTCACTTGCTAGGATATGGCACTGTCATCATCAGGACTATGATGTAGTGTATACACTGGGTAAGTGTGCGCACAGTAGCCTTCTGGATGGAAAAAGTGATAATCACACAATAGCTTACTATTAAACATGAGTAGTAATTAAGTGGCCATTAATGGTCATATAAGCAAAGGAGTCTCTAGGGATATTTGCCCCCCAAAACAAAAGTCAGCAAAGCTGCTGGGACTGTGCATGCTTGATGGATGGGCATGTCTACTGCCCAAGCATGGAGGGTCCCCGAAAAACAGGGGCCTCCCTTTGAAGAGAACTGTTTGTTTTGCTTTGCTTCCCAGAGTTTGTGATTTCAGGATCTGTGTGGTGAATGCCAAGAAACAAAGGTGCTGATGGGGGTCCCCTTTGTCATTAGGGAAGTGACAATATGTTTACCAGGGATCATGATCTGTGGCTGCCTTTCCTCTAACAAAGAGAACCAGGAGCCTTCCAGGAGGCCAGGTAGTTTGGAGAGAGAAGCCTGGCTCTCCCACTAACCGGATCCTGGCCCCAGCAAAGTCCACCACAATGTAAATTCGGCCACTGTCGAGTCAGAACACAGAGCCCCAAGGGACTTGCCTCTTGGCAAAATGCCTGTCTGCAGCCAGGCCAGGAAAGGGCACTCACTGGTAGGACAAGGGTACCCTCCCCCCTTACCTTATCTTAACACCATGTCAGGGACTGATGCTTCTAGTGTTTAACAACCCTTCAGCCTTGAAACTCGACCCCTGCCCACATCAGGAGGTCAGGACTGGCAAGCAAGCCAGTGTGGCAGCCGGCAAGCCGCAAGGCAGTTCTAGTGACTCTGCCTCCCTATCCCAGGTACCTCTCTTTCTCTTGACTTTCTCTTCTCTGCCTCCTGTTTCCCGTCTTTCTTCACGTCTCTCTCTTCTTCCTCCGGTGGATAGGAGGCACCTGCCAGCACCGGTCGCTGCCCGGAGGCTGGAGCCCAGTGATTTCACAGCTTCCTGACATTGTCGCAGACCTTGTAATGATAGCAAGCTGCTGGCATCCATTTAGAGCCATCCCTATGGAAAATGCTGGGTTCAAAAGTCCTAAGAATTCGAGATTTGTCCCTACTTTTAATTTTTTTCTGGCATAAATTCTCCACTTAGACCCCAAGCTCTCAATTAAGAGAACAGGCTGGGTCTTGGCCAAGATATCTCCGCAGGAATCTCACCCTCTTTTTGACCCAGGCCTGTCCTTCCTTTAACTCTTCCATAGTTTTAATGGTGACATAAATTCCTCAGAGAAATACATTAAAAAAAAAAAAAGGGAAAAATGTACAGGAAGCAGGAAATGATCCTTTGTTAACATTTCCATAACCTTATTTTCATGATTCCCCATCTTTTTTAATGAACTTTTTATTGCACATTGAACTTCAAAGCGCCCAGGGTTTGATACAGGTTACAGATGGCCATGACGTCAGCAAGCTAATGTAAGCAACGCTGGCCTCTGGGACTGCAGAGCAAGCAACATGCAGCACAAGCCAATGGGTGGAAACCAAGGCCCTAAAGCACTAGGTCTAAAGAAGTTTCTGGTAAAACTATCCCAGAGAAGGAGTAAGTGACAACGGGAACACTCTGGGCACCAAGTCGGGAGGAAGCAGGAAAGACTGGGCAACACTCTTAAAGCTTACCTTTAATTTGAGAAACCCTGAAATAGACCTCACGCACTAAACCCACCAAGCGATAACCAGTACAAATAGCCAGCGAAGACGGACCCAAATGGAAGCAGGGAAACAAATGGCTTTTGTCAAATTCATGCTCTTCTGGATTTGAGTCTCAGTATCTTCTTGTAGAAAACACTTAGAATCTGAGGATAACAGCAAAAAAAGAGGCACTGTGTTGGGAAAACAAACAACAAACCCTTCTCTCTCCCTATCAGAACTGGAGAACCCATTCACATCGGGCTCCTTGGATGTGTCTCATTAGGACACTTGGTGATGAATGTTTGCCCATGATGACAATCATTCATTCACTCATTCATTCATGCCCTGGCCTGTATCAGGTGGCTGAGATGGGGATCCGGGAAAGCGGCTACAAGACACGATGCCATGCTGTCCTATTCTTTGAGAAGCCTCTGAACAAGAAGTAACTGGAAAGTAGCACTTGGATCAAGAGAACCAGTGGACCCAGTGAATTCCCAGAGGCTATGAACTGACAACACAAGATCTTCCCTGGCTGGGACTTCCTGGCATGTCCAGTGATCCCATAAACAAACAGTTTGTCTCCTTAGTGAGGTTGTGAGCTACCTGAAGGCAAAGCTGGGCCTTCTACACCTGTGTCATGATGCTGGGCATACAGTGAATCATACTCGCTGACCATGTCCCAGGCAATGTGAATGCCAGGAGCATGGAGTGATTACAAAAATGCGAAATAACTGGGAAATGAAGACATGGTCTGCTAAGGGTTGGGGACAGAGGGGGTCACAGGCAACTTGGACTTGGAACTCTTATCTCTCTTTGTACCCCATCACCCTCCAGGGCCTAGAAAATGCCTGGCACATAGTAGGTGCTCATTAACCTTTGATGCCTAAATCAACGAACTATTAAACCAAAACCTGCCTCTCCAGGAAGTGAGTCTTGAGTTATGTTTTGGAGAAAGTGATAGTCCAAATTTGTGGAGAGAACAGTATTCTAGGTAAAGGAACACTCTCAGGTTCATGGTATAGATATATTTATTCAAAGATTTTCTGCGTGCCTAATATGTGCCAGGTTCTAAACTAGATTCTGAGACTACAAAGATGATTAAGATACTCCTTACCTACAAGGGACTCTGAGTCTAAAGAGAGACAAAGATGTAACCAAGAGTATCAAAAAATGTGCCTTATGTTATGACAGAAGATGGAGCCAGATGGGGAAGAGCACAGAGCAGTGAGGTCACCCCTTCCTTCCACTCCTTCAGGACAGACTGTGCAGGCAGGGTCTTCAGAGACCCAAACTAACGTTTCAGAGGCCTTGCTTTTAATCTGGTTGGGTTGTACTCTTTGCCATCAGCCTTCTCAAGGCTTGGAGCGCCTGGTAGCAAGGCTGCTTCCACTCCTGCTCTGGTCACCTGATCCGCTGAGGAGGTGATAGTTTGAACCAAATCTTGGAGAGTTTAGCAAGCAGACAAGGGGTGGTGGTGAGGGAAAGGGCGTTCCATGCAGAAGGAGAGGCAAAGGCTTAGAGGAGTGAGGACCTGCCTATTGAGAGAGTCAAGGAGTTGAGTGTGGCTGGAGCCGGTGGGAAGGGAGTGTGGAGGTGGAGGCAGGAAGCAGGATGTGGAGCGTTTGTGTGCAGCTCTGGGAAGCCACTGAAGGTTTCCGGCCTGAGATGGGCAGGCCAGGAGATTTGCATTTTTGAGTGAAAACTGGAGCAGCTACACGGAGGATGGGCTGGAGGGAGAAGAAACCAGCCAGCTGCTGCTGCAATGGGGCAGGTGAAGGGGACCCCTGTGGGGGCCCTGGAGATGGGAAGGGACACAGGGCGGTCCTGTGAGGTGAAGCTAAACAGACTGGCCTTCCCTCACCTCTCCCCCTTTCAGTCCCCAAGTGGGATGCTCCACTATTCAGGGTCTGCACCCCCAAAGTCCCGTCTTGGGCTTCCTCTTAGTGATAGGTTTTGTCTATACCTGCTCCCTGTTTCCCCAATGAATGGTACTGTACCCTGAATTCCTCTCCCTGCCTGCCCTATGCCCCTTAAATGCCTACTTCGATAAACTAGGTAAAACAGGACAAAGGACCTCTGTCCATGGGCTGAAAGGCAAAGGGCAGAGGGACCCCAGGCCTTGCTGGGATCAGGACGGTGATCTGGAGCCAGCACAGCCTCCAGTCTTCTGCCCCAGGGATGCTGCATTAACATTTCACCTGTGGGGAGACTTCCACTGTAGAAAACTCATGGTGGGGGAGGGGCAGGGGAGCAGAGGCTGGCCTGGGAGGCAGGCAGGGTCTCCAAGGAGCTCTGACACTCCACTGGCCTCCTTGTGCGTGAGACCACAGGGACTTTCTCCAGGTCTTCCCATTCACACTGTTTCTACAAACCCCCAAACTCTTGCCTCCAAGAACCAAATCTACCCACAATATCTGAGGCCCAGGCTTGGCCCTCATCTGGAAAAACTTCCCTACTCACCCAGATGGTATTTCCAGGAGGACTGAGAGCTGCCTGGCACATGGATGCGGTCATCTGGCCGGAGTCTAGAGGTGGGCTGAGGCAGGATGAGGCGGGATGAGGCTGGCTGGGCAGCTGGGAGGGAAGGCGTTAGCACCGTACTGACGTAGAACTTACCAGGTAACCAGGATGGCTCCTTAGAAGAAAATCCATCCTTCTCCAGCCCTCAGTCTGGCCTGTGGGTGACAGGGACCCAGGAGTCACAGCTGCCTCCACACTGGCCAGCAGTTGCCCCAGTACAGTGTCTGGCACCCCTTGTTTTGTCCTCCCGCCTGTCACAAAGCCTCTTCTCCTGGGGGAAGAGCACCAGCCCTTCTGCAGGGGAGCCCACAGCCTTGCAGCCTGGCACAATGGGCTCCCACGGAGTGCACAGTGTTTCTCATTGTGGCATAAAATGCCATAAAGTCAGAACAAAGAGGGAGCCCAGAGCCTTGATGGGCCTGCTGCTTCCTGCCGGGCAGAGAATACAACTGATTGTTTAAAAGCCAGTGGTGAGGCAAGTGGCCAATTAGCACGGCCTTCACCCCCACAGCCTGTAAATGTGATTCGGACCCTCAGAATGGGATTCTGCTGTTCAGATCAATTGCCGAAAGGAAGCAGGTCTGCTCACACTGCCGAATTTAGAAGCCCTGAACCACGGGCGAAGGTGACCTGGGTTACCTCTGTGCTGTCTTTAGGACGAGGGTGAGCCCCGCAGGTGCCAAATATCAACACTGCCCTTTGGCACCTCTGCCCCTCTAAGGGGAGGGAAGGGGTTCCCAGAACGGTTCCCGAGACCAGAGAATTATACATCTGTTCACAACTGCTTTGGGGAAACCATTCATTTTTCATTGTCTTCTTTCTCATAGTTGTCAAGAAATTACCCACAACCAAGACGGGAAGAAAATGAAAGTAGGTCTGGGGGTCAGTCCTGCCATTTTGAGGGTGTTTGCTAATTTATTCTTTCTCTGTCCCTGTGTGGAACCTCGTGTGGTGGAAGGAAGTAATGACCACTACCCAGAGGCAAAAATAGTCCCACAAAGCTTGGGAAGCTCTAGCTGCAGCACTCAGGAAGGCGAGGCCCAAGCCCGCTGGATGCAGAGCAGATAAGAATTTTAATTCATCTTGAAACCAAGGTCAAGGGCCAGTGAAAGGGAATATGGTATTGTCAGGCGGTCACAGGATGACTCGTGGCAGTTTTTGTTTTTTTGTTTTTTTCCTTTTCCTTGGCTGGGATTTTCCAGCATCCAGTGCTCAGGGAGCCTCTTAGGTGATCTTCTAAGCCCTGGAAGGGTGCTGTTTAGCCACTATGGGGAGGGGCCACATTCATCCACCAGCTAGTGGCTGCGGTGGATCCTTCTTACCATGCACTGGGGAGGGGGGTCAGGTAGGCCTGCTGGACCCAGAGGTTGAACAAGGAAAACAGGTCTCCTGAGAAAGGTACACCCGGCTCCAGGAGGCAGGACAGCTGTCTTCCATCGGGCTCGTTATCTCATAGAGAGCACCCAATTAAGAAAATGTGCTTGATTAAAGCAGGAGGGCTTGCAGCCAGACTGGAAAGAACTTCCCCATCAGCAGGTAGAACAAACATCACAGTGGGCTGAGGCAGGTGTGACAATTCCATCTCCAGAAGTTCTTCAGGTGTAAGGTTTGGGAGAGGATTTCCCGCCCTGGCTCTGCAGTCAGAATCCACCTGGGGAATTTACCAAAAATGCAGGTTCCCCGGGTCCCTCCCGGGGATTCAGATGCAGACCCTGGGGTGGGCCCCTGGCGCGCCGGTCGCAGCGGGTCACGGTGGGGCGGTGGGGAGCCCCCAGCAGGCCCGCCCGGAGGAGAAGCTGGACCCGCTCCGAGCGCCCCAGGGTGGGGCCCAGATTTCGACCCTCGAGAACCCGATTTGGGATTCAGGGCACGCCGTGCTGAGAGCCCGGGCCGCCCGTTTTCAGAGACGCGGGGAGGAGGGGACGCTTGTCTCGGCTCACAAAGGGAGCCCCACCACGGTGTCCACCCACGCCCCGCGCCCCCGCCAGCCCCCGGGACCACTCGGGGTCCCGCCGTCCGGGCGCGCCCGGGCCCCCCTCCGGCGGCCGGGAAGGGAGCGGGCGGGCGGGAGCAGGGAGCTCCGGCGAAGACCTTTGTGTCTCGGGGAGAGCGCCTCTGCGCCGCGCTCGCGGGTCCCGGGGGCGGCCTGCGGCGGGAGCCCGGGCTCCGCAAGGGCGCGGCCCCGGGAGGGGCGGGGGCCCGCGGCTCCGGGCAGGGTCTCGGGCCCCCCCCCGCCCCCCCCGCCCCGGAGGCGCCAGCCGCTCTTCCCGGTCCCGGGAAACCTGCCCCGCGCTTCGGCTGGCCCGGGGCGACCCCTAGTGCCCGGCGCCGGCCGCCGTCGCCCTGCTGGGCGGGGGACGCAGCCCTTCCCCGGAGGGTCTGGGGCCTCCGAGCCCCCGGCTCAGGGAAGCCGGCCCCCTCTGGAGGGCAGAAGAGCATCCCGGGGGCGCCGCTTAAACCGAGTCCCCACGGAGGAGCCCGGCGGGCCCTCCCTGCACGCGCCTGGCGCTGCGCTGCTGCCCCCCTGCGTTGCTCAGAGGCACACGGTCCCACCGACCGCCACTTGCCGTCCTCTTCAGGACGGGGACTAGCTGTAGGAGCCGCCCCAATGTGGGGGCAGCCAGGTCCCCCGCCCAGGGACACTGGTGGAGGAGGGCCCGGCACAGAGGGCCTGTCCTGGCACACTGGTCATGCAGCCCTCGCCTGGCTGCCGCCAGGGCCGAGATCAAGACAAGCCAGGGCAGCCAGAGGCAGAGGCGCCTGCCTCCCGCTTAGCCCCTGGCCACACTCTTCTCTGGTCCCCAGCAGCCTGGCGTGCCTCACCTGGTTGGCAGCGCTTTGTCAAGATGGACTGTTGCCAGAGCTGAGTCACAGCTGTGACCTGCTGCCCTAGCTCAGTTCAGGTCTAAAGGGAGGAAAAAGACAAAACACCTGGGCCCACCAGGGGGCACGAGGAGACGCCAGCCTCTTCATGGCTCCGTGGTGCCCATGCCAGGCTTCTCACTGGGGCCCCCTCCCCTGCATCTGGAACACACAAGTGCCACAGGTGGCGCCAGGTAAAAGCAGCTGGGGAGAGTTCCTGGGTGGCTCTGACAACTTGCCACATGGCTCTGTGACCCAACCCTCCTAACGGCTGCGTCCCAGCTGGCACAAATGACTGTCACCACAGTCCAAAGCCTGGGAAGGGAACAGTGCCTCCCACAGCCATTCATCAGGTGTGGACAGGAGCAGGCTTGAGGGTCCTTGCACTAAAGGCAGGGTCAGACCACCTCACCCCCATACACACAAGTCAAGACAACTAGTTTTGGGGAACAGAACAGGATAGGCAAGGGGCAGCTCATGGGGCTGGAGCTTCCTTGTAGCAGAGGTAGAGTCTGAGAAGGTCCTCGTAGGAATGGGGGGACGTCCATTGCTCCGGCTCCTTACCTTTCAATGGTTTTCAGATAGTCAGGGAGCACTCATGCAAGCCAATGGGAAAAGTATATTGAGAACAAGAGTTTCCCCCAAGAATAAAGACTGCCCCCCCATGCCCCACTCCTCCACTCGGATCCCACTGTCATCCTCCTGCCTCTTTGCCCCCCTTGCTCCCATCACGTGACCCTCTACCTCCAGTCATTTGATCTCTGAAAGATTTCTTGAAGACCTAGGTCAACCCTCCTCCCACTGCCCTGCCAACTTAAGGAAGGGAGAGTGTATAGAGAGGGGCAGTACCCTGAGGGGCTCCTCCAGGGATTCAGCCTGCAGACATTTGCTGCCCCAGGTCAGGGGAGGAGTGGACCTGGGTGCTTTTGTTGAGGGGCTCACAGCCCCTGTGCCCTGGCCATTTGAGGATTCCAGAGACAGCTGACCTCTGTTGCTGACACTGTTGCCCAGGACTGGGGGGGGTGGGGGAGGGGGCAGAGGGGGCAGGAAGGGCAGCCCAGCCACACACCCTCACTGGCAGAGCTCACCGTTCACCTTGGCTCCCCCGCCTGAGACACCTTCTTGCTTTCCAGATGCTGAGCTGGGGGACGGACTTGAAAGCAGCAGCCACGCTGTCTAGCACGGGGGCTGGCCCCGGAGCCCTGCGGAGACATCTCCCCTTGGAGGCTTTTTCTGTGTTCCCATGCACCTCCCTCCCCTCTCTTTACTGAAACTGAAGTGTTGACAGTTACCATTTTCACCTCGTGCCCCTCTCCTCTCAGGGTCTGGCCTGAGCAACAGGACAGCAGCGACCACGCGGTCCCCGAAAGCCTGCAGCCTGGGTTGGATGAGTCCCCGCCCGCTGCCCTGCAGCTGCCCCTTGGCCCAGGGGACCCCAGGTGACTCGGCAGCCTGGAGGCCCTCCACGGAGGGCACCTGTTCAGGCCTCACTCCACCCCGAGTGGACTCGAGCTGTATCTGCAGTAAAACGACTTTATGCACCAGCTTCCTTCTTTTTTCCATCTCCCTGAACAAAGAAAGGCTCAGGGCCTCAAACTCAGGGGAGAAGGAAGGGGATTTCAGCCCGCACCCTGCCTCCACTTCTCCTCTCTCCCCACCATCACTACGCTGAGGGGTCACACATCCTGGGCCCCGGGGATTGTGACAGGCTGCGTGGCCGGCTGCCCCTGTACGTACCCACTTCGAATGGGCGTGGTATGTGGATGCCACACTACTCTCCTCTTTATACCTTAGGGCCCAAAGACCAGATCAAGGCATGAGGTTAAAAAAAAGAAGAAAAAAAGCCTGGGTGGCTCAGTCTGTGAAGCATCCAACTCTTGATCTCAGCTCAGGTGTTGATCTCAGGGTGGGGAGTTCAAGCCCTGAGTTGGGCATTTAAGAAAAAAAAGAAGGTTAGTGAGAAAACTGTGTGTATATAAGAGAGAGAGACAAAGATGGTCAAAAAATATAGAGGGGAGCACTGATACATGCAAAAACATTATGCTAAGTGAAGGAAGCCAGACTCAAAGACAACATAGCGTATAAATCGATTTACAAGCAATTTCTAGAAAAGGCAAAACTCTAGGGACAGATCAGTGGTTGCAGGGTTGGGACTAGGAGCAGAGACTGTCTGCAGATGGGCTCAGGAGATCTGGTGATGTGGCTGCTCTACAGCTGCTGTCCCCTGGTGGGACAAACTTACGAAAGCTCACTGAACTGAGCACTCGCAATGGGTGAGCTCTATGATACACCTCAATAAATTTTCTTTAAAAATGGAGGGAGGCGGGATGCCCAGGTGGCTTAGCAGTTTAGTGCCTGCCTTCAGCCCAGAGCGTGATCCTGGAGTCCCAGGATCAAGTCCCACATCAGGCTCCCTGCATGAAGCCTGCTTCTCCTTCTGCCTGTGTCTCTGCCTCTCTCTCTCTCTTTCTCTCTCTCTCTCATGAATAAATAAAAATCTTTCAAAAAGTAAAAATGGAGAGAAGGACAGAGAATGAGAGACAGAAGAGACAGAAAGGGATAATGAGGAAAAAGAAGTGCTTCTCCCTCCCTCTTTTAAGACCAGGAGAGGCCACAGCAGATTTTGCAGCCAAGAGGACTTCGCCAAGATGAACAGTGGTGCCAGCACAGTTTTAGGAAGTCTGGAATTAATTGAATTCCCTCAAAGTCTTATCCATCCATGACATGCTCCACAGTTAAAGTGACTCTATTCCTGCAAACTGGTAGATGTAGCCAGGCAGCCTAGATCCCAGATCCAAGAGCCAAGCAAAGGGACATCCTCAAATGTTAACAGAACCTACAAGGGCCATTCCAGTTGAAAATATCTCCCTGATTTAAAAAAAAAAAAAAAAAACTAAAAACTAAAATCTCAGATTCTTCCATTCACAAACACAGCCCCCAGTCCTAATCATTCTATGAGAAACTGGGTCTTCATTTTCCAACTGGACTCTCAGGGCTGGCTGAAGATTAAAGATTTATCCAGGAGCCAATATTGAGAAATGTCTGAGAAGGAACAATGCATATTTAAAGGCAAGCTTTATAGACAGCTTGATGGAATCTGAGGTGACTGGATACACATCTGACAGGCCAAGTCGGCCCTAACATGTGACAGTGTTTGAGGCAGCGACCCCAAGACTGGCATAGGTTCACGTCAGCCAACACTGGGATTTTGAAGATGATTTCAAGGGTTTACCCAGGAAGCCAGGAGTGCCTCCTCTGAGGCCTGGGGTGGAACTGATATCTACCCACACTGTTAATTCCACATCTCAGTGGCCCAGGGATCTGCTGATGGGGCTTCTTATGGCCTGAGGTACCCAAAGAATCAAGTCTCATTTATTAAAAAGACCCTGGTGAAAAGGACTACCTTGCCCTTTCTGAGTAAATATTGCCACACTCTATTAGAGATAGAGATACAGTGGATAAAACACGAGGTTTTTTTTTTTTTTTAGCCTTTGGCTTCATCCTGACAAACATTTAGCAACCATCAATCACATGCCAGATGGTGAGGACACATGAAAAATGCATGATGCCCACCCCCTAGGAGCATAGTCTTATTGAGGCAACAGGTCATATATAGAAAAAGTCAAATCAAGGTAATATGAACCTACAGATGCCACTTCTAGAGCACTTTCTAGAAGCTGGGCCTGGGGACCCCCAAGGAGCCCGTGAGGCAGTTACTATTAACCCCATGTTACATGAGAGGAAACCTGTATTAGGGTTCCTCAGAGAAACAGAACCAGAGGGATATATTTATAAATATGTAGAAAGCGATGTATTTATGAAGGATTGGCTCACGTAGTTATGGAGGCTGACAAGTCCCACCATCTGCCATCTGCAAGCTGAAGTCCCAGGGAAGCCAGTGATGTAGTTCCAGTTCAAACGTGAAGACCTGAGAAGCAGGGGTGCCAACACTCTGGGTCCCCGTCCAAGTCTGAAGGCCCAAGAATCAGGAGAGCTGATTCTCCAGGGCAGGAGAAGAAGGCTGTCCCAGCTCAAGGAGAGAAAAAAAATTCACCCTTCCTCTGTCATTTTGTTGTACTGGGCCCTCAACAGATTGGGGAATGCCCACCCACACTGGGGAGGAAGATATTCTTTACTCAGTCTACCCCTTCAAATGCTAATCTCTTCTGGAAACACCCTCACAGAACACCCAGAAATAATGCTTCTCCAGCTCTCTGGGCATCCAAATTGACACATAAAATTAACCATCACAAACCTTAATCTCAGGGAAGTGATCTGTCCAAGTTTTTAAGGTGAAGTCAGCCTGTCAGCCAAGGCCATGCTCCTGGCCTGCCTGAGAGAGAGGGTAACATCCTTAACCAATTCTAGGGATCCCTGGGTGGCGCAGCGGTTTGGCGCCTGCCTTTGGCCCAGGGCGCGATCCTGGAGACCCGGGATCGAATCCCACATCGGGCTCCCGGTGCATGGAGCCTGCTTCTCCCTCTGCCTGTGTCTCTGCCTCTCTCTCTCTCTCTCACTGTGTGCCTATCATAAATAAATAAAAAAAAAAAAAAAAAATTAAAAAAAAAAAAAAAAAAAAAAAAAAAAAAAAAAAACCAATTCTAGAACTTGGGAATCAGTGGTCATCAGAATCAAGGGGTACCGGGAAGGTTTATGTAGAAAAGATCCTTGAACGATGGTGGACCTCAGGTGAGCAGAGAGGTGGTGGGAGGAAGGGCAAGCAGGGGTATATGGTGTGGTGGGAGCAGCTTGCTAGAAGGGGTTCACTGGGCAAGGGAGCCGGGGTGCCGGGGGAGGGAGGACCCAGGGGGCCAAGACAGGGAGCTGAGAGTCCACACGTGGGCAGCAGGGAGCTTCCATAGCCACAACCTAGGCTGGTGAGATGAGGAGAGTGAGACCTAGAGGAGAGGGCGGTAGGAAGGAGAGAGCACCCTGTCGCTATATCACCTTGGGTGAGTTGACTGTCACTGAGGAAGTGGATGTGAGCTCTAAAACATCTGTAACCTTGTGAAGGTCTGATAGGTCAACCGAGCCCCCACCTTATTTCTATGCATTCTATGCAAGAAATAGGTGCATCATATCCCACCGCCCTACCCCAGCCAAGGCTGCCCAGTCTCTGTCTTCCCCTGTCTTGGAAGGGAAGCCATGAAGGAACAAAAGAAAAGTGGTCGTTCTTAGCCCTGAAACTCAAAATGGGCTTCTGAAACTCTCAGCAGAAATAATAGGTTGAGGCAAAATTCTTGAGTCTCAGAGCCTGAGTGCAAGATCCCAGGGGCTCTCCGTGCTCGTTGCTGACAATTTCTCCAGACTGGGGGTAGGGGAAGCAGAGAGGTGGCATGGCAAGCCCTTCCCCTCTTGCACCTCCATTCCTCATCTGTAAAGGACAACAATACTTGCTTTATGGTTTGTTGAAAGGATAACATGGATTAATTCATGGCAAGCAGAACAGGGCTGAGCGCGCGCACACACACACACACACACACACACACACACACACAAATATATATATTGGGTGCCTGGGTGGCTCAGCTGGCTAAGCATCCAGCTCTTCGTTTCTGCTCATGTCATGATCTCAGGGTTGTAAGATCGAGCCTGGGCTCGGCACTGGGCATGGAGTTTGCTTAAGATTCTCTCTCCCTCTCCCTTTGCCCCCTCACCCCTCCCTCTCTAAGAAAGAAAAGAAAGAGAGAGAGAGAGAAAGGGCTTTACCTAGTAAATAATAAATATTTTCTTATCATTATCACGGAGGAATGGCATATCTGAAGCAGCGTCCTGAGTCCCCGGCAGCCCCAGTATGGGGAAAACTACCATCCAAAAGTTTCCCACATCCCAGAGAGACACAAAAGGGCAAAAGAAGGGCATCTCTGCATCCGCCAGCAGGGACCCGCAGGGACCAAGGACCAGGTCCAGGAACACTCCACAGGACCACAGAACTCAGAGGCGCCGGGGAAGAAAGGGGAAAACACTGGACCAGAAAGCCTTAGAGGAGCTGGATTTCCTGGAAGCAGCAAAAACCAAACTCCTGCCATCTGCTGATATCAAAAGATAGTCAATTTTTTGGATTGAGCACCAGCGACTAATCCATTTCAAGGGAGGGGGCGATGCCTACTTGCTGCTTAGCCTGCGCTGGCAGCCCGCCTGCCTTTCGGACAAGGAAGGACAGACGTCTACAGCTCCAGTGGTGCCGACTCTGGTGGGAGTCAGGACTGAAGTCAGCCTTCTCCTGAGGCCTCTTGGCTGTCTTGGCCCCGAGATAAAGGCCGGAACAGTCTGGACACGTTCATCTCATTGCCCCCCTCCCCCCCACCGGAGGCCCCCCCTCTCTATTTCCTCTCCTTTCCCTCTTTCCTCCTCCCACCCTCCTTTCCTGATCCACCCTCAAGATGCAATTCTCTTCCTTGTGCCTGTAACACACTCAAGCCCAGTGCTCCAGGCAGCTTGGCAGGGCTCAGACGGCCCAGTTCCAGGAAAGCCATGTGGTGTGACTGGCTGGCTCCTCACCCCTGTGGCCTCACAGTGCTGCCCACTGGGCCAGGCTGGCTCTGCCAGGACACCTGGGAGGAGGCCATCCCTGCCTTGACGAGGAGAGGTGGTGAGCAGCCTGACACTGTTCTCTGGAGAGTGGCCCCATCCTCCCATTCATTCATGGATTCAATGAGCTGTCGCTGAACATCCAGGTGGCTAGAGCTGAGCCAGCTTAGCCCTGCAGGTGACGGTTGGCCTCGGTGTCTGGCATACAGTGCCCTTTGTCGGGCCCACCAGGTTCCGTCTCAGGGCATCCCACCCCCAGCAGAGGTGGAATGTGGAGGAGCGCTGATTGTTTATTGACTTGAAATGAGTAGACAGGGGCACCTGGGTGGCTTGGTAGTTGAGCATCTGCCTTTGGCTCAGGTCATGATCCCAGGGTCCTGGGATCGAGTCCCACATTGGGCTCCCCATGGGGAGCCTGCTTCTCCCTCTGCCTGTGTGTCTGCCTCTGTCTTTGTGTCTCTCATGAATAAGTAAATAAAATCTTTTAAAAAATGAAATGAGCAGAAAGACAGGAGGTTCTGGTATCTGTGTAGTCCCCTTAGAACCAGCACTATTCTGGAGCCACAGGCAAATGGCACCCCCCTACACCCAGAGTCTTCCTCCTGCCCTGACAGAGCTACTAGAGCAACCCCCTACCCTCCTCTGGGAAGCCCCCACATGGAAAAGCTGAGAAGAGGTCTACAGGGAGCCCCCAGGTACCTGTGAAGCTGTCTGAAATGCTTTTGGGTGGGGAGCAGGGCTCTGGTGAGGACTACAGGCACCTGAGGGAGAGAGGAGCTAGGATAGGTATTTCTGGAATGATTTAAACCCCTGGACCCTCACCATCACTCCCCCGGCCCCACCAGGCAGCACTGGGCATTGTATCCTCGGTCCCTTGGCTGCTCCTCCCACCCCCAGGGATCCGGTGACCTTGTCTTCACCCCTCAGCTTTTCTTCCTCCTTGGGCAAGGGTCAGCAGAGAGCTGGGCTTCCCAGAGAGCATCTGCCCCGGGTGGCTCCCTGCAGCCTGGTCAAGCAGTCTTTTGAGCTGCAGATAATGGCAGGGCACTTAACTCACAAAGGGAGCAAATCACTTCAGGGTGAAGTGGATTAATCATTAAGGAACCCCCCTGGGATTGGGGCACCCTCCCCAAAGTGACCAGATTGGTCCGCCCCTGATCCTGCCATCAGGAGAGCGCTGCTGAAGCTGCAGGGAGGAGACAGGGGGAGGAGGGCCTCCAGCTTGGCCTCAGTCAGGGCTGCAGAGAAGCAGCTCATGAACCCGGCTGGGGGCTCCCTGGCTTAAAAGACGGTGCCCCATTTACCCTGCTGTTCAGGGTGAAAGCTCTGTATCTTTTAGGGTTAGGTCTTGAACCATGTGGTGGTATTACCTATTCAGAAAAATAGAAACTTGTTTTAAAAAATCATGAATGAGGGAGGCCTAGGGGCAGCCCCGGTGGCACAGCCACCTGCAGCCTAGGGCGCGATCCTGGAGACCTGGGATCGAGTCCCACATCGGGCTCCCTGCATGGAGCCTGCTTCTCCCTCTGCCTGTGTCTCTGCCTCTCTCTCTCTCTGTGTGTGTGTCTCTATGAGTAAATAAATAAATAATCTAAAAAAGAAAAAAGAGGGGGAGAGGAAGGCCTGGGTGGCTCAGCAGTTGAGCCTCTGCCTTCAGCTCAGGGTGTGATCCTGAAGACCTGGGATCCAGTCCCACATTGGGCTCCCTGCAGGGAGCTTGCTTCTCCCTCTGCTTGTGTCTCTGCCTCTCTCATGAATAAATAAATAACATCTTTAAATAAATAATAAAAAATAATGAACGAAGTAAAGCTGGTGTGCGACACACGCACAGGTCCAGAATGTGACCACCACCAAGGTCCTGAACCACACCACCAACCTCAAGGGACAGCTGGCTTAGCCCTTCCCTCGGACTTCCTACTAGAAACAGGCCCCGGGGAATCAGGCTCATCCGTGCTCCCCTTCCGTGCCCTCTAGCCAGCCTGGCCTCCTCTGGGACACCCCAAGGACCACCACGGTTGGCCCAGCAACCCCCCCCCCCCCCCCCCCCCCCCCCCGCCTCCACCTGCCTAGGTGTCTGTATCGCTCACTCCCTCACCTCCTTCAGGTTCATCCTACTTCCTCTGACGAGACCCTCCCCACCACCGGGTCCAAACTAACACCCCTCCCCACGGCCTGGTGCCCGCACCCAGCACGACTGGCATCGTTGGCACCCATCGCTTACTAGCAGAGTCCTCTCTGTTGGCTGCTGCGTCTGCAGCTCAAGTGTCCAGAGTGAACAGTCAGGAGGGGCAGTCTTGAGGACCACTGCCTGCCTCCGAGGGGTTTCAAAGCCAGACTCCCCAAGGACACATATGCACTTGTTCACAGCTCGGGGGCAGGTATGACAGCGACCTTGGGAAGATGGTGATGTGGAGCCCCCACCCAGGGCACCTCCAATGCCCCCTGGGAACCACAGCCCCAAATAACAATAGCAGCTGTTTATGGGGCACTTACTGCACGAACTCGGAGGTGTGGGGCTAACTGCTTGGCACAGGGGATCTCATTTAATCCTCAAATAGCCGTAGAGCAACCCCAGGGAGCGCGTCCCGGCCTCCCATCTCACACACGTTGAACTCAGGTGAGCTAAGTGGCCAGAGCCCTCACAGCCATCTGGTGGCTCCCGTGCTGTCACCCACACACACCCTCTGGGGCACAGAGGACATAGCGAGCAGGCCCCAAAGGGCAAGAGCCCAGGAGAGGAGACAAGAGTGCAGGTGTCCCCATGAGGCCCAGAGACAGAAGCAAAATGGTAGACCGCAGAAGCACGCACGACTGGAACTCCAAACATGACATTTACCTCTGAGATGGTGCAAGGAACAAGGCTGACAAGAGAACAAAGCAGAAACCCTTCTCTCTCAAGCTTCTTAAAGGTGTTTTATTGGTTTGCTTTTCTTTTTTTCTTTTTTCCCTCACAATAATGGCACATTAAAAAAAATTAAGAACTACAAAAAAAGGACCATGTGTTTGAGTCCGTGTTCACATTGTCCCAAGCCGTAGCACAGGGACTGGCTGGCCACCCCAGCCTGGGCCCCTCCGGAGCTGGGGCACTGTTCCTTTGGGCCCCACTAGAGGGCGGTCTCCTGCTTCCAAACCTCCCCCCCCCCCCCCCCCCCAGGACTCTGACAACCCCCTCCTCTCTCTCTTCCAACCAGAGCCAGGAGCTGGAAACGTGAGGGTACTTACTATGGTCCCCACAGGGGACTCTTTAGGGACAGAGCCCTCCCCCAACCAGCAGGAGATGACACCTCAGCCCGGTCACCCCCTGGGGGTCAGGGTGTTTCTCCTGGTCCTGTCTCCAGCACAGCTGACACCCCAATGGGGCTCTCGTTCTCAGGCCCAGCCCAGGCCCCTCCTCCACGTCCCATGGACCACCCCAGCAGGCACAGGAGTGACATGCTTGGCCCCCTCAGCTGACACCCACCATGAGCAACAGGGCTCCCCAAACCTTGGGGCCCTGGCTCAGAAGGACGGGCTGCATGAGAAGCAGGGAGACGGAATGGGGGTGGGAGGGCTCAGAGCCAAGGCTGCCAGGAAGGAGAGAAGCAACAGAGGCTAGCTGAGGGCCCAGGGGAGGGTCCTCAGGCTCTGCAATGAGAAAGGGGGTCCTGGGGCATGGGTCAGCAGGCCTGGGCAGGGGGGCCTGGGGAGAAAGGAGCAGAAAGAGGCTCCTGTCCTGCTTCTGGTCACCGTGGGGGCACAGGCCCAGGTGACAAGACCTTAGCCCCCCGCCCCAAAAGGGAAACACCACGTTGCACTCAGCCAGGTCTCAGCCCAGCCCTCATATGGGAGGGAGGCTCCCAGCAGCCACGCCCTGATCAGCCCCAGTTCCCAAGAGCGGCTCCCAAAGGTCCCCCTCCATAGGCCACCTGGACTGGTACCTGGTGGGGGGCCCGGCTGACCCAGGGCCCAGCCTCCCCATTCCTCCTGTGCCCACCCTGCCCACGCCCTTGGCTCTACTCCTGCTGCTCATTCATTTCCATGTCAGACACCAGAATGTTCTTCTCCGTGGCCTCGCCGGGGCCAGAGGCACTGCGGCTGTACCGGGCGCCCTCGAAGGTCCCGCGCTCCACGCTCTGTCGCCGCCGGTAGAGGATCAAGGCTGCGGTCAGCAGGGCCAGGAGCAGCAGCACCGCCATCAGCACCACCACCAGGGCCGCTGGGTTCTCTGGGAGCGCTGCTGCAGCAAGCCCACCGCTCAGGGTGAGGCCGAGCCCAGCCCCGCCACTCCCACCCGCACCTCCACCCATGCCCCCCAATGTCCCCACGTGCTGGGCGAAGTGGGGAGAGGGCTTGTCTCAGCCCAGGCCTGGACTCACCTGATGGAGAGAAGCTGCTCTCCTCGGCTGCAAGGAAGAGGGAGGGACCAGTTAGTAAGTGAAGCAGTAACAGTAAAAATAAGCAAACACATATAGAGCACTTCTTGAGTGCCCAGCACTTTATTAGCTCATTTGATCTTGTGGGTACTGTCATCATCCTCATTTTACATAGGAAGAAACTGAGGCCACAGACTCTAAGGAACTTGCCGGGGGTCACAGAGTTGGTAAGTGGTTTGGCCAGGGCTTGAACCCCATCTGTGCCCTTAACCGCTACAAAATGATGGGTTTGCTGTCTCATCTGGAAATTTGTAGGAAGGGCCAGTCCCTCCTACAGACCAATTTATCCCAGGGGAGGGTCCTGGCGGCCCGGGCCTGTCCGGTCCTGCCCTCCAGTCCACCTCGTCACTGGCCCCCGGCCCAGGCCCCGTGCCAGCTGAGCGGGGGTGGCAGGAGGCTGCGCTGTGCCTGCCAGGCACCCACCTCGGGGGAGCTTGCAGACAACGCCCATGGTAATGTTGGTGCAGGCGCCTGGGCGCCAAAGCCCACTGCTGCTCTGGATCCAGTAACAGCTATTGTGGCTCAGCATGCTGGGGCCCAGGCCGGGGGGTCCCCAGTTGGAGTAGTTCACAGCTGTGTTGTCCTGCCAGACGAGGGTGCCTCCTGTGGGAGACAAGGTGCTGAGGGGGCGCGGGGAGAGGCGCAGGTGGGAGAGCAGGTCTGTTCTAGAACCAATCCTCACCTCCCCCCAAGTCCTCACACCCACCGAGCCCTGGTGGAAGGCATCCTCCCCACATCTTAAGGCTTCACCCTCCCACCTGATGCCACACCCAGGGCACCCACCTTTAGGGTTGAAGTTCATACCCAGCCAGGCCCCCCGACTCTGGCCCTCAGAGCTCTGCAGGTGCTCCCAGACAAACACGTTCTCCATCTCATCCAGGATAGACAGGACCGCCCCGCCCGCTGGACACAAGGGGGACCCGCATCAGGACACACAGTGGTCTCCCTGGGGGAGCAGAGACACCCCCCACCCCAGAGAGGCCCCAGCCCTCTTCTCCAGCAGCCTGAGTGGCACGGGTTATCTACGGGTAATGTCACACGTGGTCTCTGTGCACTGGAAACTGATGGGGCACGTATGTGGGAGCACTGCCTACAGGCAGAGTGTGGCACAGGGACTGCACCCATGGAGCCTGTAGGTGTCCACGGTAGGGGCCACCACCTGAAACGACCCCCCATGGGCTCTAGCCGGCCCTGGCCCACCTCTCTGGCAGCGCTGCAGCGCCTCCTTGTGGCCCAGCAGCAGCTCCATGTGGAAGGAGTAGCAGTGCTCCCGGAAGGGAATCCATGCAGAGTCAGCCAGCCCTTGGGGACAGCTGCCATGGTAGCTTATTCTTCGGGGAGGAGGGGGCCCTGTGGGGGTGCAGGATTGAGCAGATGGCCCAGGGTACTCCCCGGGACAGCCCACGCCTTGCCGACCGCCCCGCCCCGGCAGCTGGGCGCTCACCACCGTTCACGCCACAGACAGCCCCCTGCAACTTGGTGTCGCAGCTGGCGGTGCGCCAGGCCCCGTCCACATCCACGTAGGCACAGCCCCCCGGCTGCTGGGGCTCGCCGTCCTGCCAGCTCACGTAGCTCAGCGGCTCCTCCGAGACCCAGGAGTACCGCCGGGAGCCCTGGGCACGAGGGGGCCGTCAGGGTGGGAGGGTGGGGGACAGAGGCAGGCGAGGTAAGGCCAGGAGTTGGGGGGAGACAGGGAGGGAAATCAAGGGAGCGGTGCCGGCCCTGGCGCCGGGCCGACTGTGGGGGGCCCACCTCCTCGCTAGTCAGACCGATCCAGAGTGGGGTGCGCAGCCCTCGGGCGGCCTGTGTGAGGAAGGCCTGGGTGTAGGGGTCGGGCACGTGTGCCAGGCTGGCGTTGCGGCTCTCACACAGCAGGAGGGCGTCGTGCCAGCGCAGAGGCTTCTGCAGCAGCCGGAAGGTGCCGTTGAGGTAGGAGAGCTCGGTACCCGGGGCTGGGGGTGACGCGGCTGGGGACGGGCTCAGGGAAGGGTCTGGAGGGAAGGGGGCGGGGCTCAGGCCAGGCCCGCCCTCACCCCATTCCCAGGCATGAAGTGGGGGAGGCCAGAGAGCAGGCCCAGACTGATGGAAGTGTCAGCCACTGTGACGAATAATACCTTCTTGCCTGTAAGCTGAGGGGCTCGCTGGAGCCATGACCCACTCGGACCCCACGGGCCCGGGAGAACACACAGGAGCCGCAGGGGCCTCAGAGGCACAAATGCAGGTTCCCCGACACCAGGCCTGCTCAGTGTCCAGCTGCACCTGCTCGGTCCTCCAGACCCCCAAACCTTCTGAGAGCCCCAGGGCTCACTGCCTTTTCCTCTGACTGGGGCCTGGTCTTTCTGCCTCTCTGCGTCCTAAGCAGATACTAGATTCTGGGAGTGACGTCAGGGACCACGTTTCGTCATTCCTCCAGGCACGGCCCACAGCATCTGGCCCAGTGCTGACATCCCCGAGGTCACTGGAGACCCATACCTGTGCCCTTTTGGCAGATGAAGCCGTGCGTCTCCTCTGTGCAGCTCCGATCATCCCAGCGGCCAGTGAAGTGAGCGGAGGGGCTGTGCAGGACCACCGCACAGCTGGTCTGGGGGGAGGGGGCTGCTCAGAGGAGCCCGGGCAGCTCTCCCCTTGTGTCACTGCCCCCCCCACGCCCCGAGGCTGCATTCCCAGCAAAGAGGCTGGAAGAGGGGGACCATGGGAGTGAAGGCAAGTGCTGCAGGTCAGGGGGGCAAGGAGGGGGCTTCCTCACCGGTATGTTACCACTGGGAGCAGGGCTAGGGCCAGAGGGCTCCCCAGGTGCCCAGTTGGTATACAGCAGAGGTTCCTGCTCCACCCACTGGAAGTCCCTCTGAGAGGCATGGAGGCCAATCCAAAGGTCAAAGGTCACATTGGGCAGGCTGGCTGTGATGAATGCTACAGTCCCCCAGAAGAGAGAGTTATGAGCAACAGGGCAGCCAGCCCCTTGCTCGTTCTGGTCTAGCCATTTTGACGGGGGGGGGGGGGGCACTGTGTCAGAGGATTACTGGGGCCTTCCCATGGGCTGGCCCTACCTTGCTCTAAGGGGTTTGCAATGGTGACCAGTTGGGCCTCTTGCTGTTCACAGGAGAACTGTGCCTCTGACCACTTCACCCGGTCCTGGGGGTCCTGGCCCTGGATTCGGAAACACTGGGGCGGAGGGAGAGGCGTGATGTCCACCTCCACCACCCTGTCCCACAAACCCAGAAACTCTGCTGTGTAGAACTCAGCAGTAGGCCCTGTGAGGCTTCGAGGGCTGTGAGAATAACAGAACAGAACCAGGACATCTGGGGCTCCTTGAGCAAGGCTCTGGCACCCTCTCAGCCTGACACAGCACAGTCACGTACGCTTGCCTATGCCTGGCGGGAGGTGGGGGGGTTGTAAGTGGCAGGACGTCTTTGGGCCACCAAAGACTCTACTACCTATGACAACAGCACCTGGGCCATGCATGGGGACAAGGGCTGCCTCGATTTTAGCTCAACACCTTCCCGCATGTTGCCTGAAATCTGTTATTTTTTTTCCTTTGAACTTAATGTTCATCTGTACGACACTCTCATCTTCTCTTCTGAATGATCTTTGTGAGGCAGCAGCTCTATGGGAAATCTCTCAAGTGAAGGCTCTGAAAATGAATGATTTCCAGTGATTTTCTCCTCAGTCTGATGAGGGAGAAAGGAAGGAAGGAAGCTTTGGAGTCACAAAGGGGGCCAGGGGACATGGGCAGGTCAGACTCCAGATCTGATATAAACTTTCCGTAAAATGGGAACATAAAAATATCTGTCTTTTGGGGTCATTTTAAGAGTTAAAGAGAACAGTGCACAACATGATAGCAAGTGCTTCAGAAGTGAAAGCTCTTAGTAAGAGCATGAGTTCTAGCATTAGCTTACCGATGCAAACGTCAGATTTGGGGCTGAACACTATAAACACAGAAATGATGCAAGAGTCTGAGGGAAGGTTTATCACAAAGCACATGCATTTGATTTCACAGAAGTAGTTCAGAGATATTCTGAGGCCTCTTTTAAACAATCAGTGAAATTAGTCATAAAATTAGCAGCAGCAAGGTCACATCAGTATCAGCAAGTGTCAGCAGCTAAAGAGAGGAAGTATCAGCTCAATTCAGCAACACTCGGGGTCTCCCCACCATGTGCAAGTGTATTAAGTGGCATGTCAGAGGCCAGTGGCCCTACCCTACAGGAGTTTGAAGCTGGGGGAGGGGAGGCAGGCTCTCACTCTCTCCTCCCACATCCAGATGCTACGGGGCTGTGGCAGGGGGTAGAGAACTCACGAAGCAAGGTGTCTGGGGCAAGGCAGTGAAAGGGCAAACGGCCCCGCACAGTTCAGAGGCTTTTGCCACGGGAGTAACCGGTATCTTTACAATGATGCCGACACACATGAAGAAAGAGACTAATTACATACATACAATACATTCTGTTTTATATCAGGTGGAAGAAGCCAGGAGAATAAGTTTCTGGAAAAAAAGCAATGTAATGATATGAGGAAATGCTGAAAATGTAATACTGACAAAGAAAGGCTGGATACAAAAACGTGTTACGTAGTATGATCTCAATTACATGGAAAAAGGAAGGAAGCAGAGTAATAAATATTAATAGTGGCTATTTCTGGAAAGGCTGAGTTTTATTTTCGTTCTTTCTGTTTTTTCCCCAAGTTTTTAATATTGCACATGTTTTTTTTCTTCTTTTTTTAAGGTAGGAAAGGTATAATATTCGCTTGAATATTCTGAAGACAGTAAGAGCTCTATGACACTAAGAGGCTGGCTGCACTCCAATGCAGGACAAAGATTTATGGATTATATGATCTAGCGTTAACTAATCTAATCCTCACAATCCGGCTAAATGGTTTTTACAACGTCCGCAAAGAAAGCACGGATTGAAGCTCATACTTGAGATGCCAGCACCAACAAGAAGATAGTGCTCCTCTCTTCCTGGGACAAGCTCTTGTGAGCCACTATCTAAGAACAGTGAAGATCTAACCAGGTCTGACTAATCAGCCCATGAGTACAAAACTAACCACTTTTGGAAAGAAACTCACACTCTAGAAGGAACATTCTGCAAACATGTTTAGAAACATATGGCTCCTGATTACCGTTACTGCCTCCAACTTTCTGCCTCCAACTTTCTTGTCCGCACACTCAAAACCCTTGGGAAAAGAATTTCCTGAATGTTTCAAAAAATCTGCCAAAGACTTGTTCTTAAACCATCTTAATCGGGTCTCCTGATTAGTTTATGAGGCAGGTTAAAGATTTTATTTATTTATTTGGCAGAGAGAGAGAGAGAGAGAGAGAGAGCCTGCACACAAGCTGGGGGAGCAACAGAGGGAGAAGGAGAAGCAGGCTCCCCACTGAGCAGGGAGCCCAATGTGGGGCTCGATCTCAGGACCCTGAGATCATGACCTAAGCTGAAGGCAGACGCTTAACTGACTGAGCCATCCAGGAGCCCCGACAGTTTAATTTAAAATGCAGAGATGTACTAGCCGATTTTTAAACAAAAACCTTTGTCTAATTGGTACAAGGACTGAAAAACAAAGAAAGCCCAGTTGATGATGGATGAACTTTTCCATTTTGATATATTTGCCTTTGTGAGGCAACTTTCCTCTACAATAACCATTAAACCCATGTTTTAAAATAATTCAAACTTCAAACAAGACCTGTGAAGTCTCCAATCAGAAAGTGTCAGGCTGGGATTTTTTAAAATAATGAAATATATGCAATTACCTGGCTCTTATTAAAATTATTTAAATGTGAATAATTCTTATAATTGATCATTTCTGAGGACTTTCCTCATTCCACTAAGAAAGAAAAATTTAAAAAAAGAAAGAAAAATTTTTTAAACTTAAAAATATTCCTTTTCAATCTTTAGCGCATATTCTTTTGCTCTTGCGCATAGTTTACTATGTGCAACATTCGCTACATTAGTATGGAAGTAAATATGTATTTCTTTACACACACATACCTGATGTAGACACACATATTTCGTATGTTTAATATCGTGTTTTACTAGTAGGGGATTCATTATCAAAATGTTTGGCGACCACTGATCTAGACAACTCACCAACCTATGTGGACACCCTCATTACCTGGTGGATTAGAAGGGGCTACTATACAGAGTTATTTTTCAGGAGTCTGGCCCAGGCACTGGGGCCAAGTAGGAGAGAGGTCAATGGGTATAGGCAAGAGGCCATGACTCTAATGTTGCCAGAGGGCCAGGACTCCTAAAGCTCAGCCCTCTCATGTTCACATCGCCTCCCCTGAATCCCTTAGGTGGCCCCCCCTACCTTGTTAAGGAACTGGTTCCAGCCAGAGGGGCAGCCCCCCAGGGCCGTGGGCGGCAGGTCTGGGGGCTGTGGCTCTCCAGTGCTGTTGCTGCGCTTGCAGATGTAGGGCAAGGCTGTCAGGCACCTCTGATCCCCCCAGTCCTCTGTGGAAAGAGGAGGGCAGTCACTCTAGCACGGGGCAGGGCTGGCAGCACCCTTGCCTCATGCCCTAAGAAGAGGACACAGGGGTCAGGTGCCCGTGTCTGGCTCTGAACTCCAGTCCTCTGTGGCTGCTGGATCAGGGGCACAGGCCCCCTCTCTGGGTCTAGCCCCCCTGGGGTTGTGGGAACAAAGAGATTGAGAAGAGACTGATGGGCCTGCTCACCTCCCTTCCCCCAACATCAACCCTCTGCTCAGCTTCTGCACCCTCCCTGCCCCGCCCTCGCCCTCACCTCTGCTGGCGGTCATGTACACACACTTCTTATCCTTGCCAATAGGCCGAGGTTTACCAGGTGCCCAGGAGATGAAGTTTATAATGGAACCATCTGTCCACCTGCAATGACACCGAGCAGAGAAGGCTCCAGCATTGTCCCTGGGCCCAACCTCCCTTGGATGCAGCAATGAAGGCCACCAAGATGGGGGCAGGGAAGGGCCCAAGTCCAGGGGTTCAGTGGCTGCAGGCTGAGAGTGAGGCTACTGAGCTCAGGGTAGCTGGGGACCTAAAGACCTGGTGCCTCCACGTAAGGTGCAGCCCTCCATGGGCACTCATTTGCTAACTGGAAAAGTCCAAGAATCCTAGAACAGAGGTGCAAGGGCAGCAGTGTGCTCAGATAAACATGTGCTCCTGATCCTTCCTGCCTCAAGCCCCCTCATGCATGGTAGGTGGGTATTGAATACAAAGAGGCCCCTCTGGACATCGTATGTTCTTGCCCGTGTCCTGAGGGGGTCTTATTCATGGGTGGCCCCAGCATAATATGAGCTGCGATTATTTGGTGCCCAATTACGTGCTGGATGCTGGATGAAGTCCTATGCTAAGGACTTCACATACCTTATTTCTAATCCTCAGAGCAATCTTACCAGGCAGGCCTCATTAAGCTCATTTTTGGATGAGAAAATCAAGGCCCACAAAGGTTAAGTCATTTGATCAAGGCCACACAGCCAGGGAGGAACAGAGCTGGATTCAAATCCAGGTCTATCTGTCTCTGTGGGCAGCCTCCCTAGCTCCCATCTGGGGGTGGTGCCCGGAGCTCCCGGCACGGGCTCCCTCCCACACCTGCTGACCCTGGAAGGCTCCTACCTGAAACGCCCATCACTCTCTGCAGTGTGCAGGCCAATCCACCAGTGCTGCTCTTGGCCCCGGGAGAACTGGGGAAACCGGTCAGGCAGATAAGGGTTGGCAGGGCCTAGCCTCCCCGGGCCTGCCCTCCCACTGCCCGTAGGCCCATGCTCACTGGTGTGCTCACCTTCTGCAGGTTGTGCCCCAGGAAGTCCAGCTCCGCCTGGCTGTGCACGGAGGCCAGCTCGGCCTGGAACCACGTGCAGATGCGCTGCGCCTGAGCCCACGTGGAGTGGTGCTCGAAGAACTTGTATTCGGTGTCCTGGAAACGCAGCCACTCCCGCCGGCCTGCGGGGGGGCAGTGTGAGCGTGGGACTGGAGGCCAGCAGGGGTTGCCAGCGCCTAGGGCCCCCCGCAGACACCGCTCTAAGCCCAGGCTTGTCCCTGCTTGGAGACGGGTTCCAGGCGCCACGATTCCTCTTCTCTGGGCTCGAATCCCTAACTCCTTTCATTCCATCCCGCCAGGCCCGGCCCCAGAGGTGACGCCCCTCACCCTCTCCCGACCACCAAGGGGAGCACCGTGGGCCGGGGGCCTTACCTTGTGGGCTGACGTCGGGCTCCCGCACGTCTGTGCCTACGGGGACAACAGGGACAGCGATGCTGCAGGGAAGGGAGACCCTCCCCTGGACTCCCGGCCCCACCGCCCTGCGCCCCCTCCCCCGCTCCCCAGCACCATCCCACCCAACCTCGAGGGATCTTGCAGATCCAGTCCAGCTGCGTCTCGCACTGCATGGCCACCCACTGCAGGGAGGCCAGGTCGAGCACAGCACAGCCCCGGATGTCGTCGTCGTCGTGCCGGCTCCGGTCGAAGTTGTGGTAAGAGAACTGGAGGCGGGAGTGGGAGAAGGTTGTCGGCACGAGGCGCAGGCCTCCGCGTCCCCAGAACAGACGTATAAAAGGCCTGACAGGCGCTAGGAACCCCCACCCCGGCTGGGCGCCCCGCCCCGCCCCGCCCCTCTTTCCCTAACCGGCCTGCTCAGGCCGCAGACTGCCCACCGCCAGGCTCTGCCCCGCCCCTAAGACCACGCCCACCACGGCCCCGCCCACCCCTGACCGCCCCTGACCGCCCCCTCCAGGCGGGCTCACCCCCAAGCCATCGCTCCAGCGCCAGCTCTGCCCGGCTCCGGGGTCTCGACGGTTCAGGCCGATCCAGAACCAGTTCTGCTCGTGGATCTCCGGCTCTGATTCACTTCAGCACAACCCAGGGGAGGGGACAATAGAGATGGGGATGAGAGGGGCAGGAGCCCCTTGCAGGTGACCTGGGCAGTCCTGAGGTCCTGGGGCCTCACCATCCGGGCTTCACACTCACCAGCAAGACACTGTTGGGGCCACCTTTATGGGTTCTCTCCCCAGAGAGAACTGACCTAGCTGGACCAGGCGCCCAGCTCACTGGGGCTGGGGAGGGCTGACCTGGCTCCCTTCCCTGGCTTCCCTTTGGGTGGGGTTTGCTCTGCCAGCAAGACTCTGTAGGCTTTCACTTCAGGGAGTTTAGTAAGTCACTGGAGTTGGAGCATAGACCTGGGGCTCTGGAATCAGATAAAAGTAGATTCCAGTGTTGGTTCACCCATGGAGCAGCTCCCTGACCCCGGGGAAATAACCCAACCTCTCTATCAGCCCACATGGGTCCAGGATAATGTCTACTTCTTAGGGCTGAAGAAAAGACCGAAAGAGGATTAAATGTTTAGTGCAGAATCTGAGACATGGTAAGAGGCCATCAATGAGAACTATAATTACTAGTCAAATAACGTAATCTTAATGTTTGCTGGAAAGACATGTCCCTGGAACTAAGATCTTGGGAAGCCTGAATCCATTCGGATGTTTCCCACTGCTAAGGGATTATAGGTGCTGTGTATCATAGGATGCCCACAGGACAGACATGGGGTCTGTAGCTTTTCTCCTCCTGTCTCTCAGGAAAAGTTATTTATTGAAGAGAGTGAGGTGTTATGGGACGGTGTCGGGGGTGGGGGGGAAGCTCAACTTGGATCTACTTGCAGAAGATTTTACCATGGACAAGGAGGGCTGGGGAGGGCAGTTACTTTCGTAAAAGTCTGTGAGTCTGCAGGGGACACTGCTGGCTCCCTGACACTGGTGAGCAACAGAGTCTCCAACCAGGGCTGCCTGAAGGACAGGGCGATCCTAGCATTAGCTGCGGATACACAGGTCATTCTGAGCCCTCAGACAGGCCTCACTGGAGGCGCCTTCACCCTGTCCTCTGCCCTGTGTCCAGCAAAACCAAGAACCACACAGGTGCATGCAAGCCACTGCCCCAGGCTCAGTACCCGAAGATCTTGTTGAGCATGTTGGCTACAAAGTGTTCCTCTTCATAGCTGGCTAGGCTCAGCAGCTGGGCCCCCAACTCTTGGCAGGCCCCCTGGGCCTGCACCCAGGTCTTCTTATCCTGCAGCCGCTCAGAGCTGAATACCTACAGGAACAAAGTCCAGGTGTCCAAGCTGTCCCTACTGGTCCACCTGGCCTCCTATGACAGCAGTAGGGAGGAGGCTGGGGCCT
Source organism: Canis lupus dingo (assembly GCF_003254725.2). Classification (NCBI taxonomy): domain Eukaryota; kingdom Metazoa; phylum Chordata; class Mammalia; order Carnivora; family Canidae; genus Canis; species Canis lupus. Next base: position 15,719,973 of record NC_064251.1, read on the forward strand.
CACTGGACAGGAATGCAGGCTAGCTAAGACAATCCTGCTCGTCAGAGAATGAACCTCAGGGGAGGGGAGCCAGTATCGCCCGCTCCTAGAGAACACCCCCTGCCCAAATCCCGGAACCAGTCCAAGACCTGGGTTTTTATCCCAGGGAGCCACTGTTTGCTGTGGGCAAGTCCCTCCCCCTTCCTGGGCTCAATTTCCTCATGTAATAAAAGACCTTGGACTATAAGGATGGCTCCCAAACCCAGCAGAGTTTAAAAATCAGAGGACCAGGCCCTACTCCAACCTAAAGAATCCCAGTCTCCATAATGGCAGCCTGGAATTTATTTTATCAAGCTGCCCAGGTGATTGTGAAAGGCAACCAGCCCAGGCCCAACATTTGGGAACCTCTGAAATCAATTCTCTCCCTTGTCTTTTTTTTCTCAATTCCTCACCTTCATCAAGCACCTACTATGTACCAGACCTGCAATTTCACTGACAAGAGCGTCATCGGAGATTACCTCCGTCTGTGGTCCATGATGGGGAGATAGTGGCCCTGGAACCCTGGATCATGGCTGGGCCCCACTGGGGCTGCCCTTGACCCTGGCTTTGCTTGTTTTTCTCCCTCCTCCCACACCAGCGGCTACCTACCTTATAGCAGTGCCGGAGTTTGGGGTCTGACCCCCAACCTTGGGGACAGGAGCCGGTGAGGCTGGGTGTGGGATCTGGCCCAGGCAGTTCCGGTGTCACTGGTGTGCCCAGGCTCTGCCGGCAGATGTAGCGAGCCCGGAATGCCGTGCAGTTCTTCACCTCCCACAGCCCCATGGCGCTGCCTGTGGCCAGGGCCACACAGCCCCCACGGCTATACCCTGGAGGAGGGAGCAGAGACCCGCTTGCTGAGGACTCCTGGGCCGGCCCTCCCCCACATCCCCACAGCACACCTCCCCGGCCTCGGCCCCCTGCACTGGTGACCAGCTTGCTGGGCTCTGCAGGGCCCGGAAGGGAATGGAGGCAGTCCTAGCCCTGTGCTTACTCCTGGGAGATCTTCTGGCAAGTTGCTTAACCTCTCTGAGGCTGTTTTATCCTCAGTCTCATCAGGTTATTGAAAAGGCTAAAAGAGACAGTGAGTGTGAAATGGCAACAATTCTGATGGCCAGCGCTTGCACTACTCTAAGCACTTCAGGTCTATTTATCCAGTTCAACCTCACGTCAGCCCTATGAGCAAAGTACCGTTATCCTTGTTTGGCATAAGGGAAACTGAGGCTCAAAGATGCGCCAGTTGGTTTGGTCCCAGAGCCTGGGCTCCTAATCACTTGCCCACACTGTACCAATGATCAGTTTCCTGGGAGGCCCTGGGAGTTGGTCCTGAGCAGCAGGCCCATACGGCCTCCTGGCTTTCCCAAGGAAAGTCAGAGAAGGGGTTGAGCAGGTGCCACAGAGGAGGGGCTCACCGGGCTGGTCCCGGTTCCAGTGGGTGTACATGACCTCATCCCCACTGAGCCAGCGGAAGGAGCCGGTGCTATTGAGGTCCTGCAGGGCAGTCCAGAAGTACTCGCCATCCCAGTTGTAGATGAGGCTGCTGACAAAAGCCTGCTCAAACCTGTGGGAGAGAAGCTGGTCAGGCAGGGAGCTCCCACCACCCCTTACCCCTCAGTCCCTGAACCACAGGCCAGATGCCCTGCCCCAGGAACTTCAGTGTTATACCCGGTAACTTGCTTAGGGCAAGTGGGGGCCCATGGAGACCCTGCAGCTGACACACAGCAACTGACCTTCCCCCCTACTGCCTGCACCTCTGTGCCTGGCTGAGAAGAAAGTAGAGAGAAACAGACACAGCCCAGCCCTCTCTTGGGCAGGCAGCCCACACCTACACCTGTTTGTGCCCCTGTCCAGGCCCTGCCCCACAACGGGGTCACTAAATAACAGGAGTCATTCTTGTGATGATATTTGAAAAATTCTTATGATGACATTAGCCATTTGAGGCTCCAAGGACTTAGTCCCTGTGCGCTTGATGGCAAATGCCACCCTGTTTGGGCCAGGATAGGAATGAGGGCTGGTCTGGGCACATGCCCGTCCTGTACCTGTTGGTGATCGTGACCAGTTGGGAACCGTGATCGGTACACAGGCGCCGGGCCTCACTGTAGGTTACTTGGTCCTCCCCCAGCCAGTAGCAGGATGGGCTGTGCCATGTCCAACCCTGGCTCGAGAGATGGGCAGAAGAGGGATGTCTGCGGGGAGGACTCTCCTCCCTCACCCATAAATCCTGGGTGGGGAGTGCCAGCAGTGGCATCACTGAGCGTGCCACAGGATTGGGCACAGGACAGAGGGGACTGGTTTGACGCCAGGGACAGCTCTTCCCGTGCTGTGTTCTGCACCTCATCAGCCTCACACTCCCCTCCCTACCGTTACCCACAACTGTCAGACTGGAGGGTGAGCATGGCTCAAGGGTGGCTGATCTGCCGGTGGGTTGGTGAAAAAAGATGAGTGGCCCACTGGACTCCTCTCTAGGCATTTAAACCAAGAGTCACAGTGGGAAAATTGCCAGTTGGCTAAGAAACAGAGCTGAAGGGGATCCCTGGGTGGCGCAGCGGTTTGGCGCCTGCCTTTGGCCCAGGGCGCGATCCTGGAGACCCGGGATCGAATCCCACATCGGGCTCCCGGTGCATGGAGCCTGCTTCTCCCTCTGCCTGTGTCTCTGCCTCTCTCTCTCTCACTGTGTGCCTATCATAAATAAAATAAAAAAAAAAATTAAAAAAAAAAAAAAGAAAAAGAAACAGAGCTGAAAAGCTGGGAGGGCTGCCAGGATGCAGAGGGCCCAGGTAATCCTTGGGTCCTGGAAAAGGTAGAGTAAGTGGAGGGTGCACCTACCCTGGGGTGGGGGGACAGGCCCTCAGTGAGAAGCAGTGAAGCTTTGGAAGAGACCACTGCTCCTGAGGGGCTGGCTCTCTACCATCGGACCCCCACGAGACCAAGCAAGCCTTTACCCAAGGGAGACTCCTCTCCCCTTGGGCCACCCTGAGCTCTCTGCTGCTGCCTTTCAAAAGAGGAACTGAGGCTCAGATAAATTAAGTGATTGGATTTCATACACAGATAGTACAAGGTGGAGCCTGGACTCGAACCCGCACCGCAAAGGCTTTGCCTGTCCTCACCACAGCCCTGCTCCTCCTGAGACACCAGGTGCCAGGGCCTTCCTCTCCAGGAGCCCTTGAAATGGGAAGCCTTAGGGTAGACTCAAGGTTAGGAGAGAGACAGCCCCGTGGGCAGGAGCCAGAGCAAAAGAGAAGGTGGGGGACGGGGAACACCTTGGGGTAGACGGTGGGACTGTGGGAAGATCTCGGCTCTCCCAGGGCATTAACTGGGGCTGCACAACACTGCACACACAGGTCGGGTGGCCCGGATGCTCAGAGAAGCTAGTCACTCCTCCTCCCCTGCCACCACCTCACCCCGAGCCAGGTCAGAGCCCCTGGGCCAGTCCCTGACCCTGCCAGCCTCCTGGATGCTTCAGCAGGGTCCCTGTCTGCTCTCTCTCCTCCCCACTGTGGGTACATGCCTGTTGTTTCAGGCCCCTCCCCCTGGGGCAGAGCTTGGAGTTCACAGGAGGCAGGGTGCGGTGAAGGGCTTAATCCAAAGGAGAACAGAATGAGAAGCCAAACTGACAGGTACAGGCTGGCAGGAGCGTGGCCTTGGCAGCTGGAGCCATCAGGGGCCAAAGCACCATGAAGTGTCTTTTTTGAGTAACCTCCCCATATTCACCCACACCGCTCACCCCCCTGCTTGGCTGGGGGCCAGGTGGTGGGAGGCCGGGGAGGGCCTGGAGGAGGACACCGGCACCACCTACCCACACCCTCAGTCACACACTCACTGGCCCACTAACCCAGTCAGTCTTCATCCCCTCCCTCCCTCACACCTGGAAGCCCCTGGGGCTAGGGACACAGCAAGGCGACACCAGGATGGCCTCATTGTCCGGGGGGAGACAGACAAGCACACACTCTATCAGACGGCAAGGGGTGCCAGCAGAGGTGGCCAAGCAGGACTGGGGTGCACCCTGGCAGCCTCACTCAGGTGATGACTCGGGGGCCTGCCCCCCCACCTCCTGTTCCCTGCTGCCTCTGGGAAGTAGCTTCTTCATGGAGAGGGGCCCCACCCCACCTCATCCACTATCACCCTTTTCTGGAACGGAGCAGTTTGGAGAGCAGGAAGAAGGGACAAGCCAAGCAAGGGAGGAGGCCACGGGAGGCTGCAGGTCTCCATCTGCCTCCTCCCTCCCCTGGGAACTCCTCTGGTTGCCCCCCCACCACCACCAGGAGCAGCTCCAGAAGCACCCTCACCTTCCGGCAGCCGTGGTCCTCCTCGGCCGCCCCCTGGCTCAGCTGGCCTGCCTTCTTGCAGATGGATGGCAAGGACTGGTTACAGGGGCTATCGTTCCAACGACCTTCCTAGGGACACAGGATGAGGGAGAGTCTCAGCCCTCCCTCCCCCAAACCCCTTGAAGGTGAAGCTGATTTTCAGAATTGCCCCTGCGTCCACTTGCTTGACCTCTCTGTGTTCCAAGGCTGTCCTGTGTTCCCCGGCTCCTGGCCAGCAGTTTGTCTGCCTTTGGCTCCATCCAGAGGGCAGAGGTGTTTGCAGCCCAGGCCCCAGGAGGATGCCTGGCACGTGGCAGACACTCAACAAATAACTGTTTATAAATTTTTAAATAGCATCCCTCATGCCAGATGGCTCTGTCTCCATAGTCCTGGCACCATGTGCAGTATGTCACAGCAGAATGTCTTATCTGTCCCCGGAGTCAGTATCCTCTTTCTCGGACTTTGTCTTTTTAAAGGATCTCTTAGGTCCGCTCGAAGGCCTCCGCTAACTCCTTCATCTCCCCACATTGCATCAGAACCAAAGCCATGGCAGAGTCACCACCCCATCATTTTTTGAGGAGACAGGACCCTGGGCTGGGTAGGGCTGGCACCGAGCGGCCAAGGGAATGTGTCCATAAAATGCGGCTTCTGATGCCACCTGCCGGCGGGGAAGAGCAGCTGGCAGACCAAGATGGCGCCAGGCAGCGTCCTCAGGCTGCATGAGAATTAACCCCTCTAATCCCCCCAAAGACTCTCTGAGGTTGGCACTGTTAGTGTTCCATTGACAGATGAGGAAACAGAGGCACAGAGAGGTTAAGTAACTTGCCCAAGGTGACTCAGCCAGTCGGGGGCAGGAGGATTCGAACACTTCATGTGGAAGAGAAGGGGTTGATGGAGAAGTGGGGGTTTCTGAGAGGCAACAGGGTGGTGGTGTGGAGGTAGGAGCTGACAGTAGCGCTCCTTTAGTCTGGGTTGCACCAGAAGGCTGGGGAGAGGGGGTTCTCACCGGCCCCCAGATGGTGACACAGTCCTCCAGGCTGTCCCGGAAGTTGTTGGGCTCAAAAGGGTGCCAGTGGGTGAAGCTCACAAGGCTCCCATCAGACCACTCAAAATTCATCTGCAGTTTCAAATCGTTGAGGCCAATCCACAGCTCCTCCACCTCTGGGATGCAGCAGGAGAGAGGAGAGAGAGGACGGGGAGGGGTCAGCCTCGGCCACCGGCAACGGACAAAGAGACAGTCCCAGGACCTCTTGGCCAGGACAGGATGGGCACTGAGGAGGCCCTGCCCTCTGCCCCGGGAGTGTGGACGAGCAGTCCCTCACCTTGCTTGATCTGCTTGGTGATGAACTCCAGCTCTGCCATGCTGTGGATGCTGAGCAGGTCACCCCCGCCCCGCAGACATGCCTTCTTGGACTCCTGCCAGCTGCGCTTCTCGGCCTGCAAGCGGTAGCAGTGGCCCTGGAAGGGCTGCCAGCTGGGCTCACACTCCACCTTCACATTGGCCCATACATCTGCAGAGACCCACAAGGTGCCGTTCAGGGACCAAGCCACCCAGCCAGGGTGCTCAGACCCGCTGAGTGTCAACACAGACAGGGCCCTGAAGTCACCTCCTTCCCAAACCCGTCTCAGATCAGCCCTGGCCACCAGAACAGCTCTCAATGCTGAGTGATGCAAAAAAGACAAAGCCCTCCAGGGAGCCTGGTGGCCCAGATGGTGGTGGCGGATTTCACCCCAGATAGGATAACCCCTCCAGCTGGGGCTTTCAGAAACAGACGGGTGGGGACTCAGGTCAGGCCAGCCCTGGGAGCCTCAGCTTCCTCCTCTGTAAATGGAGTTTCCTACTATAGTGCAAACTTAGCTTATGTCCACCTTGCTTAATAAATGAAACTACTGTCACTACCTCAAATAGTACATATGGAGTGTGGACTTCATGCTGACCCTGGCAGTCCAGGATGAAGGGATGGGGAAGTGGGGCCCACCAGGCTAGTGGCCCAGGAAGTCATGGCTGATTGGAAGAAATCCCCTAGTGGGTATTTCTCCTCTTGCTCCTTCCTCTACCTGGGGCTCCACCCAGGGTTGAGAAACCAACCAGTAACAAGCTCTTCCTCACTCCCACTTCTACTCATTTCAGGTTCACTTTCTAGGATTGGAGTCCCAGAGCAGTTGAAGCAAACAAGCCCTCACCTGGGCCCTGGCAAGAGAAAACAAGACTTCACTAAACCACCCACAATGTCAGGCTTGGGCAAGATTCCGCCGGCCAGGTGGGAAAGCATGTGCCCACTCGAAGCATCACCCTAGACTGACTCTGGGATCCACTCCATTCCCAGAGATGCTCCAGGGTCTAACATGCTGTTTCTCGGAGGCCCAGCAAAGTGGGGAGAGCTGAGCCTGGGCCCACTCACTCCTGGGCTCAGACTTGTTAATCATCTCAGCCTCCAATCTAAGACCCGAGGCAGCTGCCACAGACAGAACCCAGCTCAGACCCGAGGGGGCCTTCTTGGGCTGTTGGGAGGAGGGAAGCTCAGGAAATGTGGATGTGTTGGGAGCACAATGATGCATGACTTTGGAATGACATGCCTTGTGGGATGAGACCCAAAACGCAGAATGCATCCAAGAATTAGCTCAGAGTGGGATGGAAGAGGCATTTCATGGCCACAGACATATCTGTGGGTCCATGAGGCCCCACAGGAGACTTCTCCCCTGGCCATACTGGGAAGATCCACGGACAGAGGACTTGGGGAGGGGTCAGGCCCAAAGGAGGCCAGATAGGCTAGGCCTGCCCAAAGTGGGGCCCTCCCTCCTTCACAAAGCAACTTCTGAGATGACCTAGAATTGATGCCTGCCGCAGGCTCCCTCCAGCTAGAAGTAAAGTGCCCTAGGTCTGAGGCACCAGCGCTTTCAGCCTTTGCTTCTGACCCCTTAGGGGAGAAGAGAAAGCAGTGGCCAGCTGACAGCCCTTTGGCAATACTTTAGTGGTCAGAAGCAGAAGTCTTGCTCAGTAAGCTCTTTACTTTCTGTGAGCCTGTGATTTTTTTCTGGGTTTGATGTTTTTTTCTTGTAAAAAGAATTCCCTCTTCATTCCCACGGCTACCAGATTACGGTAGTAGCTCTTCCAACCTATAGATAAACATCCTCTGACATGGATGGACATGATCCTTTGGGGCCAGGCCAGATCTCCACCCTTACAATAGCCCTGCAAGTGGTTGGAGTTTATTTGTGATTTGCACTCAGAGCACTATGGAGCTCCAACCGCCGCCAAAGGCCCAGAGAGCTATCTCCATGAATCACAGATGTGAGCAAAGCACTCCCTGGCTTAAGAACCTGCAGAGGCTCCCCACCCAAACTGGAACCAGCAGCCAAGAGCCTGCAGGGATTGGCTGTGACCTACCTTTCAGAACTATTCTTTCTTTTTCTTTTTTTTTTTTTTTTTTTTTAAGATTTATTTATTCATCAGAGAGAGACAGAGACACAGGCAGAGGGAAAAGTAGGCTCCATGCAAAGAGCCGGACTTGGGACTCGATCCCGGGTCCCCAGGATCAGGCCCTGGGCTGAAGGCGGGGCTAAACCACTGAGCCACCAGGGCTGCCCTCAACTAGTCTCTTTAGCACCATGCTAAGCCAGTGCACCCCAGCTGCACCTGCACATGTATTGCCTGAGGATCTTATGAAATGCAGGTGGGGGCTGGAGGTGGAGGCTGAGATTCTACATTTATAACCAGCTCCCAGGGGATGCTATGCTGCTCTTCCAAAAACCACACTTTAAGTAATTAGAGTCTATACTCCAACTGGACTGCAGTACTCACCAAACTTGAAGCTGCTGTCTGTGTCTAGGCCTGTACACCTTCGCACATGCAGTTCCCTCTGCCAGGAATGCCCTTCCCTCACAGCTCTTTATGCCTTTTTAAACTTACAGTCAACTTGAAAGGTCCAAATCAACTGTCACTTCCACGCAGCAACCCATCTTAACTCCCAGGAGCTTAAGCGGCTTCTTCTCTAGGCATTTCATCTCTAAATTTATTACACATATTTTTATAATGGTACATAACTCAGGATACTCTAATTGTGTGTTGAGAGGTCTGTCACCCTCTGGCGGAGTGTGACTGCCACAAGGACAGTGCCAAGTGCCGGCATTTAGCACAGTTCTTGACGAAGGTTCTCGCAAAGAATTAATAGCGCATTCCAATTGTTTCTCAGCACAGGCGGGATCAGAGTCCCCGACGGGCCCCCCCGCCCCGCCCCGCCCCGCCCCGCGCAGGCCCCGCCCCTAGGCTCACCGGGCGGCGGCCGCTCGGCGGTGGCGTTGGGCTTCTTCTTGCACACGTAGGGCAGCGCGATGCTGCAGTCGCGGTTCTGCCAGCCGCCCGAGGACTCCGTGCGGATCACCCCGCAGTTCTCCTCGCTCGGGTTGTCCGGCTGATCTGTGGGGAGGGCAGGGCGCCGGCACCCCAGGAGAGGGAAACTCACAGCCCGGCCCCTGGGCGCTCCTCGGGGCCTCCCGCTGCCTCCTCCCTGAGCCCACGGGGTCCCAACCTCTGCGCCCAGCGCGGGCTCAGGCCCGGGGCCGCCTCCCCGGCCAGGCCTGCAACCCAGCCCGCGCCCCGCGCCCCGCGGAGAGGGCGTCGGGGCCTCGGTCCCACGGGAGCACTGCATGAGGCAGGGGCAGTCCAGGAGGGGGTGGAAATCTGCCCCGCCGCCCCCCCCCACGGCCTGGAGCAGGAATAAGGCCAAACGCCTCTGCAGCCCCCAGGCCGCCCCGCGCCCCGAACCCCCCGCCTCACCACTCTCCCAGTTGAGGTACTTCAGGGGCGAGTTGTCGGACCACTGCCAGCCTCCGCTGGTGTCCAGGTCATTAAGGCCAATCCACAGCGTGGAGCTGTAGCCGGTGAGGAGCCCTGACAGCAGGACAGACGCGGGAAGGCGGGGATCGCCCCCCCCCCCGCCCTCCTCACTCTGTGCCCCCTCCAGGTGGCCTCCCCTCCCCACCAGCAGAAAGGGCTCAGGGCCCTCCAAAGATGGGGCCCGGGTCTCCGGGTCCCCGCAGAGCCCCCCCCCCCCCCCGCACTGCCCGCCGCCGCACCGTTGATGTAGGTCTGCTCGTGGATCTCCGTGATGCTCAGCAGGTCTGCCCCCTGCTGCTCGCAGCTGGCCCAGGCCTCCCTCCACGACAGGGTGGACTGGAAGTTAAACTGGTAGCAGCTGTCCGTCAGCTGGTCCTTGTCCCAGAAGGTCTCACAGTCATTACCTGCCACCGCGACAGTGCCAGGTGGGTCCCACACACAGGCCCCTCAAGGAGGGCAGAGACACGCCCTCACACACGTGCTGCTCCGGCTATACTGAGGGGCCTCCCATCACCCCAGTCCTGAGCTTCTTCCACCTGCCCTGAGGCCCCTCGGGGCCCGCCCCCAGGAGCCGCCCTGGCCCACCCCCTCCACCCTGCTCTCACTCTTGATTGGACAGAAGCCCCAGCGCTCGTCCTTGCCGTAGTCCTGGGTGGTGGCACACCACAGGTGCCCGTCTTCACGGCCTGTGCTGGTGCAGCTATGGAACCACTGGTTATCGTACTTGAAGGGGATGGTGCATGGCTTCCCGTGGGAGTTCCCCTGGATGGTGTAGACCTCTGCAGGAAGGGAGCCAGGCCCTTGGCATCTGGACCCCAGAGGCTGCCCACCTCCCCCAGCCCTCTCGGAAAACCCCCTCTCCCAGGGAGCCAAGGCCGGGGCGCTGATGCTACAGCCCAAGTGCTGCTTATGGCTTTCAGGCTCCCTCTGGCACTAGGTCAACGCAGGAGCCTGGGAGTAGGTCTTGCTGGCCATCTCACAGGGCCAGGAAGGGGTTCTCCTGATGTCCCTAATGCTGTCCCCTCCCCCCACAAGCTCCGGCTCAGAGATCAGGACGTCTTACAGGAAAAGGCCCCACCCCCCAGTGCAGAGCTGTCCACCAGAAAAGGCCCCGCACCAGGTAACTCTGGTTCCCGGTCACCCCTGCAAAATCGGGATCCAGACACCTATGGGAGTTAGGCTTGGGTCTCCCCTGGAGAGTGGGCCTGGAAGGGAATTTTCATTTAATTTTACGTTACACACTTTTGTACTGTTTGAGGTCTTTACAAGTATGTATTAATTTTGTAATTTCTTGAAAATAAATGCTTTGAAGTGAATTTTCTTAATTATTCCAAAATGTTTCCCACTGCAGTTAAAGATATGGCTCTGCCAAAGGTCCGCAGAGGCCAAAGGCCCTGTCACTCCTGCATCTCACAGGAGTGAGATGGCTCCAGTCCTCCTGACACCCCTCTCCCCTTCCCTGCAAGAAGCCTCTCACCATAGTAGGGCCTCGCACACAGATCCTCATCGCTGCCATAGATGCGCCACTGGCCGCTGCGGGTCTGGTCACCACGCTCGAGGCCACCAGCCTTGGACGAGTTGCCAGTGCGACCCCCCAGGAGCAGGGACAGCTGGTCACCCAGTGTGCGACAGTGCCAGCGGAGATTCAGTGCCTCCCGGTCACACTCGTACATGCCCAGGGATGCTGTGGTGTTGGTACCCGGCCAGCCTGTGCCCAGGCACTGCATGGTGCCCAGGTTGAAGAGCCGATTCCGGGAGACCCACTTCCAGCGCTGGGCAGGAAGACTGGCATTGCAGGATGAGGAGACTCTGACTTGCCCCCCCTGGGCCTCCAGGCAGCCCTGCAGTCCATGGCTGAAGATGACGAAGACATTGGGCTCTGGAAGGGAAGGCAGGACATGAAGCCATCACAGGGGTTCTCTGGGCTGGGCTGGCTCTTTTTTCTTTTTTTTTTTTAAGATTATTTATTTATTTATTTATTTATTCATGAGAGAGAGAGAGGCAGAGACACAGGCAGAGGAAGAAGTAGGCTCCATGCTAGGAGCCTGACTTGGGACTTGATCCCAGGTCCCCAAGATCACACCCCAGGCTGCAGATGGCGCTAAACTGCTGCGCCACTGGGGCTGCCCTCTGGGCTGGCTCTTAATGGCCAGTGCCACCTTCAGACGCTGCCCCTGAGGCTGGCGCTGCCCCTGAGGCTGGCACTGCCCCTGAGCCTGGCGCCAGGTTGCAAACCTTCTCTCAGATGTTAAATCACCCAGTCCTCACCCCCAGCCCTCTGAGGGCCCCCAGCCCTTCCTGTCCTCACATGAGGCAGAGCCCGCATGACCAGTCCCTGCTCTAGCCCCATGCTCAACCTGGAGGCAGGACTTGGCTCTCTGTCCTGCCTTCAAAAGCCAACCCAACTCCACATATCAGGTAGGGTACTGTAGGCTTTTCCAAAGATCTTCTGAGGGGCAGTGGAGGCACTGATGTCACACAGCACATTACAATTTTATCCCAATCTCCACGACCTTGTGTGGCTTTCCCAGCAAAGTTCCTCTCTGACCTGGCATAATTTGTCTTGTTCTTCCCCTTTGCCCATCAGCTTCACTGGCTCCTTCCTTTCCTGACTTCTAGAATCTTCCTAACACCACCATCCCTCATATTCAACCATTCACACCTCCCAGAACCATTGCACACCTTCCTTTGTACGCAGTATTTAGCTCTAGATAGGGGATCCCCCAGCCCTGCATTGCGTCACCCCCCATCTCACTGTGCAGACCCTTCTAGGCAAGGCACTGGAATCCAGCCTGTGCCCAAGCACGCTGACTATACGGATTAAGAAATCAAGACTTCAATGTATGGAAAGTAGATAGTGGTTGCTTGGGGCTGGGCTGGGGGTAATGGGAATGGGAAGTGACTGCACAGGAGTGCATGGTTTCTTTTGGGGTGATGAAAATATTCTAAAGTTAGATTGTCATGATAGCTGCCAAATTCTGTGACTATAGTAAAACCCAATCAATTGTATGTTTTATTTTTTTAAAGATTTTATTTATTCATTCATGAGAGACACAGAAAGAGGTAGAGACACAGGCAGAAGGAGAAGCAGGCTCGATGTGGTACTCAATCCCGATGTGGGACTCGATGTAGGGAGCCCGATATGGGACTGGACTCTAGGATCACACCCTGAGCCAAAGGCAGACACTCAACTGCTGAGCCACCCAGGCATCCCTCAATTGTATGTTTTAAATGGATGAGTTATTTAATATATGAATTATATCTCAGTAAAGCTGAGAGAGAGAGAGAGAGAGAGGGAGGGAGAGAGTGGGAGGGATAAAAAAGAGAAACGTGGTTTAGAGAAGTGACCTGCTCACAGTGTCACACAGTCAGGAAGCAGACCCAGGCCTGACACCCATGTTTCACCACCTTCTACTTATTCCCAGGCTGCCACTGAAGTACACAACCCACACATATAGGACATCCCTGTCACCAAGGAATTATTGCATCCATTAGCCACTAGCCTCTCAGGATAATTTCCATGTCTTAAAGGCATGAATCTGACCGCTACGGTTCAAAACCCAGCTCTACCCCTTAATGTGTGATTCACACAAGTTGCATTTCCTCGCCGTGACTCAGTTTCCCCATCAGACTATTGTAAAGGCTAAGTGAGAGAATGCATGTCAAGTGTTTGGAGCAGGGTGTGACACGTGGTAAGAGCACTGTAAATTACTGTTGTTGCCATTACAGTGGTTACTCTTCCATGTTATTACAGGTAGAGAAATTGACTAAGGGAATGAAATGATTTGACAAGTCATGAGGCTGTTTGGAGATGGAGCTGAAATTTGGCCCCGGTCTTCTGAGTCCAAACTCCAAGCTCTTTCTATTCCACCATGGCCTTATCATCCCTCTTCAAGCCACTCTCTATGGCCCATCAGGATGCTTTTTGAAAGATGTAAATTAAGTTCCAAAATTTTTAAAAATGATATTGGAATGTTGAAGGTCATAAAGGAAACAGTGATGAATTCAGTGACATTATAGTTTTTTCCATGGCAAAAAATACCAAAAGCAAAGCCAGAATTCCAATAGCAATAATATGTATAACTTATTGGTGGCAAATAGTTTATTCCCTAATATAAAAAGAGCTTCTATAAAAACATAATGAACTATGAGGAAAATATCAACAACATATTAAAAAAAGATACATATGCACAGCTAAAAAATGAAATGCAATTGGCTCATAAATATTTGAAATGGGCTCACTCACAGTAAGAGAAAGAAATACAAACATCAAATAACTCTCTTATCAAATAAGTCCTGCTTAAAGTCCTTCAAAGGCAATTCATCACTCTTCAAATAAAATTCAAACTTCTTACCATGAACACAAGATCCTGCATAGTCTGGTCCTGCCTACCAGTCTGATCCTGGATCACACTATTCCCCTTTGCTCAAGTCACATTGCCCTCCTTGCCCTTCCTTGAACAGGCTTGGTACTTCCTTCTTTTCTTCTTGAAGATTTTATTTTTAGAGATGCCTGAGTGGCTGAGTGGTTGAGCATCTGCCTTAGGCTCAGGGTATGATTCTGGAGTCCCCAGATTGAGACCCACATCTTGCGCTCCCTACATGGAGCCTGCTTCTCCCTCTGCCTATGTCTTTGCCTCTCTCTCTGTGTCTCTCATGAATAAATAAATAAAAATAAAATAAAAAATATTTATTTTTAAAGTCATCTCTGTATCTAATGTGGGGCTCCAGCTCACAACCCTGAGTCTAAGAGTCACAAGCTTCAGACTGAGCCAGCCAGGCACCCTTGGCTTGGTACTTTCTTGTCTCAATGCCCTTGCATGGTTTCCTCTGCCTGGTATTTGACTTTTCAAAACAGTCATATATTTATTATTTTTTTTTAGACGTATTTATTTGAGAGAGAGAGAGAGAACATGTGCACGAGTGTTTAAGCGGGGGGGGGGGGGGGTGCAGAGGGAGAAGCAGACTCCCAAGGTGGGTTTCAATCCCAGGACCCTGGGATCATCTTCTAAACCAAAAGCAGATGATTAACCGACTGAGCCACCCAGGTGCCCTAAAGTCACATCTTTAAAAAGGCCATTCTGAGTTAATCTAAAGCAGCCACTCAGTTACTCTCTATCATATTACTTGATTGTAGTTCTCCTCACAACATTTATTATTATCTGATATTTTTTTCTATATCTGAGTTATATCTGAGTCTTTGTCTACTGATTATTTTTTTTCTCTTGATTATGGGTCACTTTTTTCAGCTACCTGCAGGTCTAGTAATTTTTGTTACATATTGGACATTGTGGATAATGTTCTAAAGAGTCTGGATTTTTTTTATTGCATATGAGATGTTGTGGGTGACATGTTACAGGGAGTCTGGATTTTTTTTTATCTTCCTGAAAAGAATGTTGAGTTTTGTTCTGGCAGGCAGTTAAATTACTGGTGGATCATCTTAATCTCTAGAGGCTTGGTTTTAGGTTTTACTAGGGTGGGGTTGTTTTGGTTTTGCCTGTAGTCTTAGGGTGTGGCTGTTAGCCTTGGGTTTAATCATAAGGTGAGACCCTTTTGCAGTTTCAAAGGAAAACCTTAGGCAGTTATCAAGCTCCTCTAACTTGGTGGGAACTTGAATTCCAAACACTGTTCCCTCAGCACCAGGCAGCATCTGAAACCTCCGCCTCTTTGCTGCTGTTTCCTGGTGGGTTTCTTATAGCCTCATCCCGCCCAGACACAGTTTAGGAGTTGCCAAGGATTTGAGAATTTGTAAGAGAACACTGTTATGGGTTCTTTCTTTCCAGGATTCTTCCTCTTGATTTTTAGCTTTTCTGGTAGCCCCAAATGTTGGCCAGTAAGATTGCCACTTTCTGTTTGAGGTCCTCAAATGGGGCAATGCTCTCAGGGGGAGACACTGCTTAATTGAAACTCTCACCACATCTGCTTCTTTCCTTTGGGAGATTGTTTCCTCCCTGGCATCTGGCTGTTTTTTGATTGCTCTCAAACCACTGTATTTTATATTATATCCTTTGTCTCTAAGTACCCTTGGCCAGAGACTTAGATTGGTGCCAGCAACCCTGCCATTTCCAGAAGCAGAACTCATTTTCTGACATGCTTCTATTTTGTGTGTCTCTCCTCTTGTTTATAAGCCCCCAAGGACTCTCTCGGTCTTTACCACTGCTGTGTCCAAAGCACCTATGACTCTGCCTGACACATAGTGCTTCATAAACACTGGATGAACACATGAATTAATGAATGAATGAATGAACGAATGAATGAATCTCCTGCCTAGGTAACAATCACAATCAATCTGCCAATCTTTCTGTTCCTTGTCCCAGCTGCTAAATTGATTTTCCTAAAACATAGTACCTGCAGCTTCCTCAATGAGTGCTCAAAACACCATGGATAGGCTTATGGGGCAGGGACATTAGTTGCTGTATTCTGCAACAACGCCAATTGGGGGGGGGGGGGGGGCGGAGACCTCGCTGCCCCCTCCTCTCAACCTGCTTCTTCCCTTCCAGTTGTCCCCTGGAACCGTAAACTGTCCCCATGACTTGATCCAGGCCTGCCTGAGCCTACTCTAAGGACTGGCTATCTGATTCTCAGAAACTCCCCTCCAGTGAGGACAGTCAGTAATAACCGAAAGTGGCCCTTGGCAGGGGGTAGGAAAAGGGCCTGAGACCGGAAGAGGAAGAAAACCGTGCTTGCTTTTCTAGATTTTTCTCAGAGATGGGATTGGACAATGCAGCCCCCAAACGTCACAGGAGCCCACAGCAGCCCAGGGGGATAGAACTCTCACTCCCCTCCAACCAGAAAACCCACATACGAGCTGAAGCATTCCCACCAGGCCGCACAGCCAGAATAAGTGGCCAATGAAGGGTCTGAAAGAGGTCCATGTAAGTCAGGAGTGACAGTCCCAGGATCGGGCTGCCTGCCCCTCACTTGACAGATAAGGAAACTGAAGCTCAGAGAGGGGAAGAGATTAGGACACTGCAATACTGTTTAAGGCCTCAGTTTCTTCCTCTGTCACATGAATGGGGCTGCAAGTCCCCTTCTTCCTCTGAGGTCCTAGGTTCTGGGTTCAAATCCACAGATCTCCCTGGGGCACCTACTCTGTGTGTGGCACGTCCCAGGAAATGCCGGGGCCACGAAGAAACACATGGCACTGTCCTAGTGCCCGCCACGGGCACAGCAGCACATGAAGCCAACAAGTCCTTCACGAATTTGTGTCATCCTTGCGCAGGGGCCATGCTAATCTTCTCTGTATCATCCCAATTTTAGTATCTGTGCTGCCGAAGCTAGCGCTAGCTCGAAGCCAACAAGTCCTTAAAATCCAGGTGTCTGGGGGCAGAGGAGGGAGCTGTGCCTTCTGGGGGCGGGGAGACTCTCTGAAGATGCTGAGGGTCTGGAGGAGGCAGGGGTGAAGGATGCACATCACAGAACACCTTGGCAGCAAATGAGAAAAGAACAAGGAATTTGGGAGCAGAGGGGAGGACTGCAGGAGATCTACAAAGCAAAGGGGAGGCCGAGGGGGATTCATGGAGATAGATCTTGGGGACTCTGCCAAGCTGGGGGCCAGGGGCTCTTGGGAGAGCATTTTCCACCCAGAGCTAGGGGTGTGCCTGGACCCTCGCAGAAAGGAGGCTCTTTCTCCAGAGCCCAATGCAGGAAGTGATGAGCCTGGCCCTGGAGGAGGTGTATGTGCAAAGGGTGAGAGGGAAGGGCACAAAGGTGTTTCTGGAACAGACTGTGTTCTTCGCATCCCCGTGCTCAGCCAGCGCACAGGAAGCAGCACAGAAGCTCAGGGCGCAGAGGTCTGGTGCCCCCAACCTGGGAAGGACCCTCTGGTCTTCCCCACCCAGTAGCCTGAGGAGCATCGGGTGTCTTGGCAGGGAGTGGAATGCCCCTCACTAGGGTTGTGGTATGTCCTTCATCAAGGGCCAAGATGACCTGCATTTTGCTGGCAAGCACACCACGCCCAGCACAGTGCTGTGCACCAGGCTATGTGGCTCCTTAGGTACTTGTTCCGTGAATGAATAAATGAATGTATGAAACCGGGCAGGGAACTTTGCGTTGAGTGTATCCATCCAGTCACTCAACAAATTCGTATGGAGAATTTCACAGATGCCAGGCACGGTGCCAGGCGCCGAGAGTACAGAGGTGAGCAACAGAGACATAACCTGGTTCCTCCCACCATATGATCTGGGAGGCCCTGGGCTCTGCATGGAAGATACGGAGATGGTAACAGAATCCATGAACCTCACTGAACTGCCCCCTTCGTCTCTGGCCTTGGTTTCTGCTTGCCCGATCAATTTCCCATCCCTTCCTATTATTATTTATAATTTTCTGGGATCCCTGGGTGGCGCAGCGGTTTGGCGCCTGCCTTTGGCCCAGGGCGCGATCCTGGAGACCCGGGATCGAATCCCACATCGGGCTCCCGGTGCATGGAGCCTGCTTCTCCCTCTGCCTGTGTCTCTGCCTCTCTCTCTCTCACTGTGTGCCTATCATAAATAAATAAAAAAAAATTTTAAAAAAAAATATAATTTTCTTGCACTGGGCTCTGGCTACGTGAGCGGGCGCGAGGTCTCACTCGTGGCCAGTAGTCGCATACATCCCCTGGCACAGAGATTGGGCATAGAACCCAAACAAGGCTAATCGGAGGCCTCCCCTGGAATATGTGGTTTTCTCTCTCTGTTGAGATCTTGAAACTGGGGCTGCCCATGGCCACGTTTCCTACCACGAGGAAAAGACCTTCCTGCTACAGGCGAGAACGGGGACACTACAGAGACACGGCTGAGCACTGGAAGGGGAGGAAGAGTGGTCATGCGCTGAACACTCAGTGCCAGACCCCGAGTTCCTGTGGCTCTTCCTCCAGCCTGTGGACCACTCTGGCTCATCAGCAGCCACATTTCCCTTTTGTGCTGACCTTGTGTGCATTGGGTTGCTGTCCTTGCAACAAAGAATCCTTACAAATACACAACCCTATGTCTTGGAGCTGGAGACTTTCTCCCAGCCTCCTTACTCCCCAGAAGCTACCCTTCCAGGATTCCCTCTGACCCTCAGACCTGCAAATGAGCCTCCTGGGCTCATCAGAGGAGGTGCCTGGAAGCCACGCCTTCACCCCATCCTCCTAATCACCCTTCTGGCTGCTCCCCCAGAGGCCTTCTCACTCACGCAGATGACAAGCACTATACTTGGTACTACAGGGGAATTAAACAATACGGCCACTGGCCTCATGACATTTGCAGTGAAGCTCGGGAGGCAGAACTCACAAAGCAATCCATGAAATAGTGACAAGGAACACATCAGTGTGCAAGACTGCCAGGTCCAATTCATACTGCATGGCTGGTGGTGAAGGTGCTCCACAGAACAGATTTTCCAGGTTACTAACATATAACAAGAATCCTGCTGCAATGTCCACACTTCCTGGCTTCTCAGACATCCAGGTCATCACTCTGGTCATTTGTGCCTGTGCTCAGAGGTTTACAGCTATGTGTCCTACATTGAGTAGCCCCTGTCTCCTCCCTGCCTGCTGACTGTCACACGGCCTCTCTTCCTTTCCCATCTGCTGTAAGGTACACGCAATGCTTTGGTGGAGTCCTGAGGCTGAGTGCAGAGGCTCAGAAGTGTCTGTCTCTCGGGAGCAAACCTCTCAGCTGTCCCAGCAGCTTCTCGGGACTCAGTCCAGGAGCGAAGGCAGCCAGAGGTCTGACCTTGGATAAGACGGCTGCTCTCCATTACAAGTGCTAGACATCGTGCTGAAGGAAGCAGAGGGGAGGTTAATTCTCGCAGAGTGCCTGGCACTCAGCAGACTCTCAATGAAATCTGCTGAATGAGAGGCACGTCAAAGAAAAGCCCGAGAGGCACCCACAGGGACAAGAGCAAAGGAGGGTGTTCCACGGTGGGGGAATGGCAGGAGCAGAGACTGAGAACCCAGCAGTCAGCCTGGCTCAGCTCCTATGGACCAACTGCAGGGACTGACTGGGTTTGGTCCCCGAGGGCATGGCAGGGTGACCTCCAACGCCAAGCCTCTCTGTAGTTGACTCCCCTCCTCAGGCCTCCTCAGGCCTCCTCAGGCCATGCAGAGGCAAAGGGTCATCCCAGGGAGAGCCAGGGGCCGCAGGGCCACCAGCCAAGAGGAGCAGCTGTTTTCAATAAGCTGCTTGGCCCTAAGGCCAGGCCTGGAAATGTCCCTGAGTCAGCAGAAGCTGCCAGCCCCACCCTGTTGAAGGGCCAACCCTGGGGACCCAGCACCCCACCCTGCCCCACCTTCTGCTAGAGGCTCTATGCATGTCCCTGCACACATTGGACCTGTGTGGGGGAGGCAGGCCGGCCCTTCCCTAGCACAGGGCAGTTACAGGACAGGAGGGCTCAATGCCCTAACTCTGCAATATCCCCACCCAGATCCTGGCTCTTGCGGGCTTCTGTCTCCCCTCCACCCTCCAAGCTTTTCACACTCTCCTCCCTCCTCCCGACTGCCCCTGCATTCCAGCCAGGCCAGACTGCCTGCTCTCCGTTACTTAAAGTGCATGTGACTCCACTGGGCTCAGCCAGCGGCTGTCACACGGTCAGTGGTGTGTCTCTCCCTCCAGCCATGGTGAGCTTCCTCCATCACTTATTTCTGGAGATGCTCTTCTTCCCCCTTAAAATGTATGACATGCTCCGCTTCAGGAAGCAAAAGAAGGGTGATGTGAAGGGGTGGTGGGCAACAGGATGAGACATAAATTCAAATCCGGAAAGGCAATTTTCACCCTCCCCGCAACTCTGCGGGTCCCCTGGATCCCCCGGGTGGTGCCAGCTGACTAGGGCTGGCCCCTGGGGCTCCCTGGCCCCATCCCTCCACTCTCGGCGATTTCGTGGTGTTTGATCTCCCCCTCTGCTGACTTTTGTCTCCTCACACTAAAGCATCATAATCTTATCGTCCTGTCCTTTCCCAGGCTCCATCTTGTAGAATGAACCGGGGTTGCCGCCAGGCCGCGACAGAAGCGGTCTCCAAGGATCTCCAAGCTCGGGTCCTCCAGGCTCCGGTGCGGCTGGTCACTCCTAGGGAGCTCGTCCGCCCTTTCCCCAGCTCTCTGCGGCGCATCCCAGGGGCGGGCGACCCCTTCCTTCCTTCCCCCGGGGCGGGGGGGTGGTTCTGGGTGCTCGCCGCTGCTGCACCCCCCTCGGCCACGCACCCTCTTCTTCGGTGCACCGCATTTCTCGCCCACGAGCTCCCCTTTCGGCGCGCCCCCGACCTCGGCCGTGCGCATCCCCCTCTGCGCCCCCCCGCGATGTGCCCCCCGTCGGGGCGCCCCCTCTCGGCAGCGCTCCCCAGAGCGCTTGGGCGCCGGGCCTCCCGCCCCCACCCCGGCCGCGAGGTCAGCCGCTCCCCAGCCCGCGCGGCCCGCAGCCCCCGGCGCCGTCTGCTCGCCCGAAGCCAAAATAAACACGGCCAAGCCACTTCCTTCCCCAGGGGGCCGCTTTCACCGGGACGGGCGGCTCGGCCGCGGCAGGAAGCGCTTTCGGGGCTGCACCATCCAGCCCCACCGACGCGCCCGCGCCGCGCCGCGCCGAAGGCAGGACTAGGGACTGGGGCGGACGGGCCCGAGGCGCAGAGGTCACCGGCCCCCCGCGCCCCCGCGCCGCCCGGGTTCTGTCTGTCCGAGGAAGTCCCGGACGGAGAAGTTCATACCGCCTCTGTCAAGGGCCCCCCAACAGCGCCAGGTTGGGTACTCCATACCCGGCCGACTGGGGATGAATAAATAAAGGAGTGAGAGAAATAACTTATTAGGAAATTCTCAGGCAAATTTGGGGATAGCAATATTTTTTAAATTTAGTTTTGGGGGGCACCTGGTGGCTCAGTGGTTGAGCAGCTGCCTTTGGCTCAGGTCGTGATCCCCGGGGTCCTGGGATGGACCCTGCATGGAGCCTGCTTCTCCCTCTGCCTGTGTCTCTGCCTCTCTCTATGTGTCTCTTGAATAAATAAATAAAATCTCTAAAAAATAAATAAAATTTATTTTGGGGGCTCCCGGGTAGCTCTGTGGGTTGAGTCTGGGGCTCTTGATCTCAGCTCAGGTCATGATCTCAGGGTTGGTGAGATCCCGCCCCATATCTGGCTCCCTGTTCAGCGGGAGTCTGCTTCTCTCCCTCCCTTCCCACTCATGCTCTCTCTCTCTCAAATAAATAAATCCTTAATATTTAGTTTTGACCAAGTGGCTGCAGAGGCGTGTGCAGGTTGGGGGAGGGGGGAGTAACCTAAAGCTAAATCATTAGAAGCCTCCATGCTCACTGCACAAGCAACAGAAGTATGAATTTCCTTTGGCCCTTTCTCTGTTTCCCAATTTTCCACACTGAAATAATTTTTTATTTATTTTATTTTTTAAAGATTTTATTTATTTATCCACGAGAGAGAGAGAGAGAGAGGCAGAGACACAGGCAGAGGGAGAAGCAGGCTCCATGCAGGGAGCCCGACATGGGACTTGATCCTGGGTCTCCAGGATCACGCCATGGGCCAAAGGCAGGTGCTAAACCTCTGAGCCACCAGGGCTGCCCTGAAATAATTTTTTTAAATGTAGATACCCACTCACAAACTAGAAATGTGTAGAGAATTATGCTGAATGCAATGGTTTGTTTGCTAGAAATTGGTTTCAAATATAAAGGTTTGAAGGTTTGAGGTTTCAAATATAAACCTTCGATTTACTAGAAACCTTTTGTGAACAATTTCCAGATAACAGTCTTTCAAATAATACTTGAAATACGATTGAGATTTCCATTCCACTGCACAAGAGGACCTTACTGGCCTCTGTCTCTGGCCTCTCCATGTGCTGGGTGTTTGCCTGGCATGGTCTGGACTCAATAAATGTTTGTCAAGTGACAAAATGAATGTGAACCGAGGATCTTAGAATTCATCTCGTCAATCCTCTAGAGTAGTAAAATCAAACACAAACCAAGATCAGACTTGAAAATTCCCTGTGCAGACAAAACCAGTGTAGTCATACGAGCAAAGCTTAATTTAGCTTATTGGCAACACAAGCAAAGCTAACCTGAACTGGATAAATACTTATGTCTCTGAAACATCATAAGCAAAACTTAAATGGATCTCCAAAATTGATATGAGGTAACCACAAACCAAGTCCCTTTCTTCCTTTCTTTCTTTCTTTCTTTCTTTTTCTTTCTTTCTTTCTTTCTTTCTTTCTTTCTTTCTTTCTTTCTTTCTTTCTTTCTTTCTTTCTTTCTTTCTTTCTTTCTTCCTTCCTTCCTTCCTTCCTTTCTTTCTCTTCCTTCCTTCCTTTCTTTCTTTCTTTTTCTTTCTTTCTTTCTTTCTTTCTTTCTTTCTTTCTTTCTTTCTTTCTTTCTTTCTTTCTTTCTTCTTTCTTTCTTTCTCTTTTTTTAAAAGATTTTATTTATTTACTTGAGAGAGAGAGAGCGAGCATGAGCAGAGGGAGAGGAAGAAACAGATGCCCCGCTGAGCAGAGAGTCTGATGTGAGGTTCATTCCCAGGACCCTGAGACATAACCTGCGCTGAATGCAGATGCTTAACCGACTGAGCCCCCCAGGTACCCCCAAGTCCTGTTCATTTAAAAAAATTTTAATATTATAACTAGTCACTGTGAAGAATAAACACTTACTGCCTCCACACCATCTAAGCTGCTTTATAACAATCTACCGGAGAGCCTCATTCCATGTTTTGGTTTGAATGCTCCAGGTTTATAATCTGTTTGGGGTGTGCACAAGAAACTTTTACTAATTATACTTCAGTGATTCATTGGCTTTACTTCTGCTGTCTTCTGAACCTTTGACAAGAATGTGGAAACAGAAACATAGAAAGCTTCAGTGACTTGTCCAAGGATCCTTGTCCTTGTCCATGACCTTTTCATTTGAACTAAAACTTGTTAAAGTCCCAACAGCACAATGCCAGGATTTGCTTATATAGGAGGATTGTGTACTTTATTGTCTAATATTGAGAATGTAAAGAGGAATTCACAATAATTACACCAGTGGAACAAGCTTGAACCAGACCTATCTCATGCAAACTAGGACTTAAAGTCACCCTGTACTTTAAGAGACACAAATAATGATGACGTTTACCATGGGGTTGCTAGGTACCAGTGCCAGGTTCCAAGGCTTTCTCGTCAATCCTCAGAGCGACCCTCAGAAGTAGGTAAAATTCCCATTCCATTTGACAGATGAGGAAAACAAGGTATTAAATGAGAGACCAGACATCTTGACAACACAGTGGATAAGGGGCAGAGCTCAGATGGGAGCCCAGGAGGACGGGTTGCAAAGCTGAGCACCAAACAACTGTTCCAGGTGCTTTGTATCGATAAGCCACAGCCGAGTTATATTTGGTCTTCACAATGTGCAAAAGAAAAGTGAGCCAACATTTAAAACTCAAGAGATTGGGATGCCTGGGTGGCTCAGCAGTTGAGCATCTGCCTTGGGCTCAGGGCGTGATCCCGGGGTCCAGGACTGAGTCCCACATGGGGCTCCTGAGGAGAGCCTGCTTCTCCTTCTGCCTCTCTCTCTGTCTCTCATGAATAAATAAATAAAATCTTAAAAAAAAAAAAAAACTCAAGAGATTTCACATAATAAAAACCTGGATTTCCAGTTTCTCTTGGGAAACACCAGGAGGCCTGACAACACTGAGCCAGTGTGCCCATAGGCAGCCAGTCCCCATTGGGGGGTGGAGCTACTCACTGAGATGGGGCTCCATAGCTTGCCACAGTTCCCACCCATCCCTCTTGTAAGCCCCTCAGCCCCCACCCCAACACTGAGGTGAGATGAGAGAGGCCGTATATTATCATGCCTCCATGACTTTTTAGCAGAGAGGAGAAACATTCTATCTCTATCAAGAATGACCAGAGGGCTGTGCCTATTTCAAAACCAAAAATAAAAAGGGGGGAGGGTCCTCTAAATGAGGCTCCGCAGGAACCACCATGTCCCTGTGACATTCCTTTCACGAGACATTTCTGAAATAAAGCACACCAGGATTCTGAGAAATCATGACACGTTTCATAACAAGCTCTTCCTCTACT
This sequence comes from Canis lupus dingo, assembly GCF_003254725.2. NCBI lineage: Eukaryota > Metazoa > Chordata > Mammalia > Carnivora > Canidae > Canis > Canis lupus. Next base: position 15,744,125 of record NC_064251.1, read on the forward strand.
CACTGGCAATTTCTTGGCCTTCTGACCTGGCAACATCCAAGGATGACTTGTTTGGTTCTAAGAGCAGAGCATGGCACTCTTTAAAGTTAACTGAGTTTGGAATCTTTTAGCTTGGGAACCTTCAGGATCTCCCTAAAACTACATGCTGGAGATTAGACACTTGCTGACTTCTACAATGACAGGCCAACAGGACCTTACACCTCCTGGAGGTGCCACAGTGGAGGGGTCAGGAGGGGAGCTCCGGAATCTATACCCACCCAGGTTCGAGTCCCTGTGTGGGTCCCGGGACCAGCTGCCTCACTTCGAGCCTTGTTTGGGGAGGACACTAATGAGGCCCGTCTTCTGGGTGTCTGGGAGAATTCAGCAAGAAAACACTTCAAGATGCTCTGTACCTGGTAAACAGTAATGGAAGGCCAGTACTACTATTTGATATTTAAGCAAGAGCTTTAGTCCTGACTGGCGCTGTGAGCTCAAGAATCTGTTTGTTTCACAGCAGAGAGCCTGGGAACCAGGCTTAGCAGACACTGCTATCTGGATGAGAGGAAACGATAAGAGGAAATAAGGCCAAGGACTTGAGTGTTTAAGCTGGTCTTCAAGAGAATTAAAAGAAAAATAAATTCACAGTCCAGATGTGGAATCCTTCCCCCAATTCCCATGGGTACCTTGGCAACTGCCATTTGCTTCTGGCCTTTGGACTTCTGTATCCCTCCCCAGGTGTGCCTGGAAGGGAGATGCAGGAAGAAGAGTGTGCCAGGGCAAAATGTGTGTATGTGCGTGTGTGTGGGTCTCTGGGAGAGTCAGGGCAGCGTGGGGTGTGCTCTGCTCCCTGCCACATCCTGGTTCTGCAGAAATAAACTCCAAGGCCAGTTGTAAAGGAAAAATGAGGTCAGAAAATAGGCAGCCAGAGGGGAGAGTGTGGAAGGAGGCCGGATAGCGCCTACACTGCTTGGCCTGGCAGGTGCAGGACAGGAGCGCAGAGGCTGCATGAGATCCTCTCTGGGGCTCGGGTAGTCATGCAGCTCCATGGTCCCTTACCTACAAGAAGGACCAGAGGATGGGAAATCTCAGACCTAGCCTGGGAGTTCGAGTTCTGTCATTACAATCTAAATGACCTTAGGGGACTCTATTTTCTCACCAGTAAACTGAATTATAAAATACCCTCCTTGCCTCTTCACAGACTCCTGGGGAGATCTCCAGGGAGAGGACTGGAATACTTATGTGATTCTTTTTGGGTCTGTCTCCCCCATTAACCAGTTCCTTGAGAACAGGAGCTGTGTCTCATCCATGTGTCTCCCTGGTGTGGGACACACAACAGGTGTTCCACACGTGTCTGCTGAGTTGAATTGGACTGGGGGGAGGGAGGGGTGGAAACCAAGCTGCACTGTGTCCTGTGGGTAAGGGCTTAACATCCTCTAAATTATACCCTCCTTTAAAACTGGTCTATGTATAGACAATGAACCGAAGGCAATAAAGGAAACACAAAATTATTTGTTGTGCCAGGAGGTTGGCATTATACATAACTTTTGACTATATTATTTTTTTAGACTTTATTTATTTGACACAGAGAGAAAGGGGGAGAGAGAGAGAGAGAGAACATAAGCAGAGGGGAGGGGCAGAGGGAGAAGTAGGCTCCTCGCTGAGCAGGGAGTCCAATGTGGAACTCAATCTCAGGACCCTGGGATCATGACCTGAGCCGAAGGCAGATGTTTAACTGACTGAGCCACCAAGGTGCCCCTCAATTATATTACTGTAATGTTTCTAGAACAGATAAAACCAAGGGAAGGGAGACACAGGGGTTCTTAAGATCTTGAAGAAACCAAATCTTTCTATATTTCCCACAGAACCTGATTCAGTGCTCAGTGTTTGTGAATTTAACTTGTTTTGCCCTGGACAGACACAAAGGGTCACATACACAACACCTGATTCCCCACCTCCATTTGTGACACTACCCAGACCCACGATAACACACTAGGCCTGACCTACAAAGGAATGTCTGTGCTGGGCCCCTCCAATTACTTCTCTTTCCCCACCCATTCACTCCCTTTTCCTGATTTCTTTCATACACTTTTTAGAACCATATAAAAAGAGTACTGCTCCCACAACCATCACTGATATTAATTGAAAATCATGGCGTGGTTAAGAGACCTTAGGTTTTAGATACAAGGCTGGGTTTGAATTCCTGCTTTCAAACTAGTCATTTGACCTCTTCATCCTTCAGTGTTGTCATCTGTTCAGTGGAGAAATGGTTAGCATGGGCTAGGAGCCATGCTCAGTGCTGCCCACCAGGAAGCTGGCAGGACTGGGTGAGACCACGGATGGAAAGGCCTCATCAGCCTGCCTGGCAAAAAGTGAGCTCGTGGTTGTAGTTAGCAACCTATGTAGTAATAGGAGGGTAACTTTCCTGGAGGAGAATTTGGCAATATGTGTCAAAAGCCTTCAAAAGCTTTTGAAGCTCTGACTCCTAAATGCTCTGACTCCTAAATTCACTTCATAGGAATTTAACTTAAGGAAATAATTAGGAATCTATGCAAAAATTTAACCACACAGCATTATTTGTAATAGCAGTGACTGGGCGGGGAATGTCCAACAATATGGTGTTGACTAAGTTACCTGAAATACACTCATGTGATGGAACACTATGCAGACAACAGAAATACACCTTTAAAAGAGAATCCAGACATGGATAGAGGTTCATATTCTAATTAAACAAAAACCAAATGCGGGGGTGCCTGGCTGGCTCAGTTAGAAAAGCATGCAATTCTTGGTCTTGGGGTTTTGAGTTCAAGGCCTGTGTTGGGTATAGAGATTACTTAAATAAATATTAAAAAAAAAAAAAAACCCGAATGTATAATATGATCTCCTTTCTATTTTCTTTTAAATCAAGGGAAATCTAGAACAATATTTTTGCTTTCTTGTTCTTGAGTGTCCAAATTGCCTGAGGAGGAATGCAAGTGCTCAGGCCCTGCAACAGAGCTACTGAATTAGAACCTCAGGGTAAAGGAATATCTGGATTGTAATCAACATTCCCAGGTACACACGAATTCTAGAACCACTGTATACACACTGTCAACAGTGGTTATCACTGACTTATGGGATAGCTGATTTTTTTCACTCTTCTTTGCATTTTTTTTAAGATTTTTATTTACTTATTCATGAGAGAGACAGACAGACACAGGCAGAGGGAGAAGCAGGCTCTATGCAGGGAGCCGGATGTGGGACTCGATCCCGGGACTTCAGGATCACACCCTGGGCTGAAGGCGGCGCTAAACTGCTGAGCCACCCGAGCTCCCTCTTCTTTGCATTTCCTACAATGAACATGTTTGCTAATTTAAAAAAGATTAGAGAATATGCGTGTGCGTGTCTATCCTTTGTTTCAAACTTAACCCTAAGTGACCTCAACTTATATGTGCAAAGTTCTAATTAAACTCAGCCTATCTGTAAAGGGAAGTTAAAGGAATGAATCAGAAGAGATGCTCCCCAAGAGAATCTATAGATGGGAGACACTACACACCTAGTCATGTGCCAAGGAGTAGAGACCCCTAACAACAAAGAAGCTGGGTGACTCCAGAAGCATTAAACTGATGCGAATCAAACCACCTTCCCACCTTGCATCAGGATCCCCATTAGTCTGCAGGTCCAATGTGCTAAGATGCATACAGGGGTATCCATAACAATGAAATGAGAAATGACCCAAATGGCCAATAAGGGATAAGTTATGGTACATCCATACAATGGAATCCTATCCAACCAATAAAAGCATTGGGTGGAAATATATTGATGTATGGGCACATGAAAGAATGTTACAAAACAACATGAAAACATGTCAAGTTTCATAAAGGAAGAGGAGTGGGAGGGAAGGCAATTTGAACTTTTTGTTTTTAGATTTTGTTTATTTTAGGGAAAGAGAGCAAGGAAGAGGGAGGAGAGGCAATTTGAAATTTTTTTTAGATTTTGTTTATTTACTTGAGAGAGAGAGAGAGAGAGAGAGAGAGAGAGAGAGGGCAGCCCCAGTGGCGCAGCGGTTTAGCGCCGCCTGAAGCCCAGGGTGTGATCCTGGGGTCCCGGGATCGAGTTCCGCATCGGGCTTCCTGCATGGAGCCTGCTTCTCCCTCTGCCTGTCTCTGCCTCTCTCTTGTTCTCTCTGAATAAATAAATAAACCAATCTTTAAAAAAAAAAAGAGAAAGAAAGAGAGAGGTCCTGTGAGTAGTGGGAGGAGCAGAGGGAGAGGCACAAGCAGACTCTGTGCTAAGCACGACATGAGGCTCAAGACCCTGAGATCATGACCCCAGCTAAAACCAGGAGTCAGAAGGATACTCTCTAAAATGTTAACAGTGGTTGTTTCTTAGTGATGAGATTTCAAGTAATTTTTCTTTTTTGGTAACTTTTCCTATTATTGGGATCCCTGGGTGGCGCAGCGGTTTGGCGCCCGCCTTTGGCCCAGGGCGTGATCCTGGAGACCCGGGATCCAATCCCACATCGGGCTCCTGGTGCATGGAGCCTGCTTCTCCCTCTGCCTGTGTCTCTGCCTCTCTCTCTCTGTGACTATCATAAAATTTTTTTTCCTATTATTTTAATTGTATGCTATAAATAAGCACAAGTTTTTATAATCATGAATAAGTTTTTTTTTTAATTTTATTTATTCATGAGAGACACACAGAATGAGGCAGAGACACAGGCAGAGGGAGAAGTAGGCTCCATGCAGGGAGCCCGATGTGGGACTAGATCCCGGGTCTCCAGGATCAGGCCCTGGGCTGTAGGCAGGTGCTCAACTGCTGAGCCACCCGGGCTGCCCCATGAATAAGTATTTTTTAAAGTGATCTCTATGCCTTATGTGGGGCTCGAACTCATGACCCTGAGATCAAGAGTCACATGCTCTAGGGAGCCAGCCAGGCTCCTGCAAATATATTCTTATCTTGAAAAAAAAAAAGGAATATTGTCTTTTTGTAGCCTCATTTAAGTTCACTTACTGAAGCTTTCCACACATTTAGATGTGCTGCCGAGGGCCTAGGGAAGGCAGGAGAGTTAGAGAAGATGGGGGGAGCTGAAGGGTATTGTCATGAGCCTTCCCATGAAGGCAAGAACCTAATCTGACCCCAAAGGGCTTTCTATACCTTACTAAAAAGACCACACGTGTGGAGGGCAGGAAGATTAAAGAGACATTTCCCACATTAAAAAAAAAAAAAGTAAGATTTTTTTTATTTTTAAGTAATCTCTACACGCAATCTGGAGCTCAGATTCACAACCCTGAGATCCAGAGCCACAGGCTCTGCCTACAGAGCCAACCAGGTATACCCCAAATGAAAATGTAAAGTGAAAAATAAATGTCAAGAAAAACGTAAAATGAAAACAAATGGCAAGATATTTGTAAAAAACACGGCAAGAAGCTTATATTAATCAATGAGCAAAATATAGATATCGTGAAAATTTTAAGCCACTAAGATCTGAAGAGATGATGATCAAGGATATGAACACGGTTGACAAAAAAAAATAGTCATGTCTAATTGGGCTATGGGACATCTTTACTAGCCCTTGGAATACTAGTAATGGCCCTATTTGCTGGATCTGAGCACTGGTTACATGGGTGTGTTCAGTTTGTGAAAACTCATTGAACTGAACATTCCTATGTTCATCTCCCTGTACTTAAAGATTTTAAAAACAAGGGATTGATAAGCACAAGATTCAGGACAGAGATTGGGTTGGTGGGAACGAGGAAGACAGGAGAGAAGCACATAGCTAAAGGGAAGTATTGCAATGTTCTGTCTTGGATTAGGTAGCGGGTTCACAAGATACTTACTACTTTTCTTTTTAAAGATTTTACTTATTTATTCATGAGACGCACATAAAAGGCGGAGACATAGAGGGAGAGGCAGGCTCCTTGTGGGGAGCATGATGTGGACTCATCCCAGGACCCTGGGCTCACGACCTGAGCTAAAGGAGACGCTCAACCACTGAGCCACCCAGGTGCCTCTCAATGTTCATGTTTTTTTTTTTTTATTTTTTTAATTTTAAGACTTTATCTGTTTATTCATGAGAGACACACGGAGGGAGGGAGAGGGAGAGAGAGAGAGGCAGAGACACAGGCAGAGGGAGAAGCAGGCTCCATGCAGGGAGCCCGACGTGGGACTCGATCCCGGGTCCCCAGGATCACGCCCTGAGCTGAAGGAGGTGCTAAAGCGCTGAGCCACCAGGGCTGCCCAGTTCATGATGTTTTAATCAACACTTATTAATTTATAAAAGGCGGCCTTGGAGAGAACCAAACAAGCCCGCATTGCATCCCTGGCTCTGCCACTCACCAGCTATGTGATCCTGACTAAATTTCTCTGGCTCAGTTTCCTTATCTGTGAAATGGAGTTACGGGAGGCTTAAAACCGTATACGTGGGACTGCCCAGCACGGACTCCGACAGACCTTACGCACTTCTAGTTAAGTATTAAGCGCGGCCTCCACTTCTTGCACAGTGTTATAGAGAAACATCAGGAAACTTTTCCAAAGCAGAAAGCCTTCCAAAAGCCCTGCTCCCTAACTTCGGCGCCTTTCTGATTCGCTCTCCAGTCCAGGACAAACGTATGGCTATTGAGTGCTTACAGAACTCAGTTAAGTCCCCCTGCCCCTTACCCCTCTGCGAACACTGCACTTAGGTTAAGTGCGAGGCCGAGAGAAGCAGGCTGGCGTCCGGGGGCTGCTGAGGTCAGGAGCGCCGGGGCGGGTCTCCGCCGCCGCACCGCGACCCTCCGGGGGCGCAGGGAACCCGCCCTGGCCCAGCTCCCGCCGGGGCTCCTCGCCTGCAAGCGGGCAGGCCCCACTCCAAAGAAAAAAAACCACCCACAAAACAAAACGGGAGGAGCGGGCGAGGAGCGGCGGGGAGCACGGCCGCCAGGGTCCCAGTTCGCGGGGCCGCCCACCGCGCTCCCCTCCCGCGCTCCGCAGCCGCTGCCAGGCCGTCTCCGCCCCGCGCGCCGCAGCCGCAGCGAGCTCCCCCGGCGCCCTGGCGCCCGGCCGCGGGGGAAGGGCCGCCCTCCCAGCGAGCCTCTGATTGGTCCCCTGGAGTCACGTGCTGCAGGCGGGCCAATTACAGCGAGGGAGCCGGGGAGCGCCGCTGGCGTCACGTGGCTCGGCGAGCGGACCGCTGCCCCCGGCCTCCCCATTGCGAGCCGTGCAGACGTGTTCAAAGGGAAGAAAGGCCTCATCTGGAGTCACACGATGCAGTACAGTACAGTAAACTACGACCTGTGCCTTCTCTTCGTTTTTCGCGTATGTGCTGCCGAAGCGAGCTCTGTAACTTCGGCTCAATTTCGGTGTGACTTTTCTACCAATTTTGTCTATATACTCAGAATACAATAGATGTTCATGTACATCCATGATAAATATGCGTAATTTATAGGTATATGTGTATGTGATATATGCAGGTACATCACACATCTATACAAACGTTTTTGATTCTTTTTGTACTTAACATTTCAGCAAAAGGATTTTTGTCTCCAAAAACTTTTCTAAGAACCGTTTTAGTGGCTGTATGCTATTCCATGAGGCCATCTAATCTACCGCGTTTCATCTATTCATTATTAATAGCCTTCAACTTATAAAGAGGTTTTTATCACGATACAGAACATGGGGTTACTTCGATCTTTGTGGGCACTATTTTCAGGGTTGAAAATGGTACCTTGTTTGCTGGCAATTTTAAACATTTCCCACAGGCTGGTTAGACATTGCTACTTCTCTTCTTGGTGAACTCTGCTCACGGCCTTTGCAGTCTTATCTATAACGATTTTAGATACCTGAAAACTACCGGAGATTCCTGTCTTTCCTCATTGGCTTATACGAGCTTCTTGCCATAAACACTACACAGACCTCTTTTCCCTGGTTGTTCTTTTTAATTCTCTTTAAGACCCTTTCTAGCCGGATCCCTGGGTGGCGCAGTGGTTTGGCGCCTGCCTTTGGCCCAGGGCGCGATCCCGGAGACCCGGGATCGAATCCCACGTCGGGCTCCTGGTGCATGGAGCCTGCTTCTCCCTCTGCCTATGTCTCTGCCCCTCTCTCTCTCTCTCTCTGTGTGTGTGACTATCATAAAAAAAAAAAAAAAAGACCCTTTCTGGCCAAACTTTTCCCACTAGTGGCAACCATTCTCCTGATTTCAAACAGCATAGTCTCTTTCTTGTATTTAAAAAAAATGTATTCATGAGAAATAGAGGGAGAAGCAGGCTCCCCACAGAGCAGGGAGTCCAGATGCAGGACTCAATCCCATGATCCTGGGATCATGACCTGAGCTGAAGGCAGGTGCCTAACCGACTGAGCCACCCAGGCACCCTCCTGTATTTTGTATTGATAGGATCATATGGCATGAGCTCCCTTGCATCTGGCTCAGTGTTTGTGACCTTCATCCACACTGTTGCATGTGGTTGTGGATTGTTCATTCTCATTGCTCTGAAGATTTTATTTTTATTTATTTGAGAGAGAGAGAGAAAGAGAGTGCCCATGCGTGAGTTAGGGGAAGGGCAGAGGGCAAGGGAGAAGGGAGGGGCAGAGGGAGAGGGAGAAGCAGACTCCTCACTGAGCAGGAAGCCCAATGTAGGGTTCGATCCTAGGACTCAAGGATCAAGACCTGAGCTGAGAGAGTATTATGCTGAGTGAAATAGGTCAATCAGAGAAAGACAATTATCATATGGTTTCACTATATGTGGAATATAAGAAATAGGGACCATAAGGGAAGGGGGGAATCTGAGTGGTGAAAAATTAGAGAGGAAGACAAACCATGAGAGACTCCTAACTCTGGGAAACAAAGGGTTGCAGAAGGGGAGGAGGGTGGAGGAGGGTGGTGGATAGGGTGATTGGGTGACAGGTACTAAGGATGGCACATGATGAGATGAGCTCTGGGTGTTATACATTGGCAAATTGAATTTATTTATTTTTAAAGCATTTTATTTATTTATTCATGAGATACACAGAGAGAAGGCAGAGACACAGGAAGAGGGAGAAGCAGGCTTCTCGCAGAAGCCTGATGTGGGACTCGATCTTGGGCCTCCAAGATCATGCGTCCTGGCAAATTGAATTTAAATAAATAAATAAATAAAAAGACTGGGATCCCTGGATGGCTCAGCGGTTGAGCGCCTGCCTTTGGCCCAGGGCATGATCTTGGAGGCCCAAGATCGAGTCCCACATCAGGCTTCTGCGAGAAGCCTGCTTCTCCCTCTTCCTGTGTCTCTGCCCAACAGCCCCCCCCCCCATGTCTATCATGAATAAATAAATAAAATCTTAAAAAAAAAAAAAAAAAAAAAGACCTGAGCTGAAGGCAGGCGCTTTAACCAACTGAGCCACCCAGGTGCCCCTCATTGCTCTATACTATTCAATTGTGTAGCGCTCCCATAATTTATACCTTCTGTTGATGGGAATTTGGGTAGTTTTCAGTTGGGGCTGGATTTAAGTTTGGGGCCATTATGAATAGAGCTGCTGTAAACAATTCTGCTTTTCGGTTACTTTTTAGTTGTTCCTTCCCTTGTTTTAGTTGAGTTCCTTAGATTACCTACTAAATACAAAGGGGCAAAGGGATCTCTTATCTTTTTAGTGATCTGGTAAACAACCTGAATCAGGTGACCAAAGTTAGCTTTACCAATAGGGAAACGTACTTAATGTGATACAATGGAAAGGACATGGCACGACCCATGTACATTTCTTTCCAAAACTGTTTAACATGAATGTATTGAGTGAACATCAGATAAATATGGACTGTGGACATTCTACAAAACAACTGGCCTGAAGTCATAAAAAATGCAATGCTGTAAAAGACAAAAAGACCAAGTAACTATTCTAAAATAAGAGACTGAAGAGACAGGACACTGAATTGGATCCTGGATTGAAAAAACAAACAAAAAACCAAACAGCTGTAAAAGGGTATTATTGGGACAACTAGAGAAACCCAAACATGGACTGCATATTAGAAAAAGAATTGTTGTATGATAAATATATGTAATATATATATATAATATATATATTAAGATTTTATTTTTTTGACAGAACAAGAGAGAGCACAAGCAGGGGGCAGAGAGAGAGAGAAGCAGTTTCCTCACGGACCAGGGAGCCGGATGCAGGGTTTGATCCCAAGACCCCGCGACCACACCCTGAGCCAAAGGCAGACGCTCAACCACTGAGCCACCCAGGTACCCTCCATGTATCTTTTCAATGTGTATTTTGTTTTGGCTATTATAAACAGTGCTTCCGGGCTCTTTCTAAACTGCCATTGCTATTACACCCTCAGAGCCTTCAGAGAGGTTAAGCATCTCTGGGGTTATACCAGGAAATCCTTTCTCAGGGACTAAGACTGACGACAAGCCTGTTTCCAGTTGAATTCCTACTTGCCCTGGCTGGTCTCACTCAGGGCTATTCTCTCTCCTCTCAGACAGGTTCCTGACCCCACATCTGAGATTTCAGAGAGGTCTATGGCTCCCATCTTTCTTTTAATTAACTTAAAAACTACACCTGGGGACTCCTGGGTGGCTCAGCAGTTAGGCGTCTGCCTTTGGCTCAGGGTGTGATCCTGGAGTCCTGGAATCGAGTCCCACGTTGGGCTCCCTGCACGGAGCCTGCTTCTCCCTCTGCCTGTGTCTCTGCCTTTCTTTCTGTATATTTCATGAATAAATAAAATCTTTTAAATAAATAAATAAGTAAATAAGCAAATAAAAACTGCACCTAAAATGGAATTAGTAAACATTTGACTCTATTTATGCTGTTCCACATTTTGGGGGAGATTACTTTCATTTTTTTTTTTTTTTTTTTTTTTTTTAATTTTTATTTATTTATGATAGTCACACAGAGAGAGAGAGAGAGAGAGAGAGGCAGAGACATAGGCAGAAGGAGAAGCAGGCTCCATGCACCGGGAGCCCGACGTGGGATTCGATCCCGGGTCTCCAGGATCGCGCCCTGGGCCAAAGGCAGGCGCCAAACCGCTGCGCCACCCAGGGATCCCGGGAGATTACTTTCAAAATGCAACTTCAGGAAGGCAGAAACCATGCCCACCTTGTTCACCATGGTGTCCTCAGCACCAAATACTATTCCTGGTATACTGTTAGTGCTCAGGAAAACAACCAAAACAGTTGAAGTGAATGAATGAAAAGATGAATGTCAGTGTCAGGCATGCATCTCCACTTGTTACTGGTATGTGCACATTATTTTCTAAGATTGCCTTGTGGTCATGAGAACTTGCCTAGTTAGATTTCCGTGTATTGACATTAGCTATTTGTCACTTTGAGCTACATAAATTGTCATATTAAGATATCTTTGCTTGCTTAGCCATAATTTTATCATCTGGCATTTAAATGCTTTCCAGTTTGTTTTGCTGCTATAAATAGCACTATTAAGAGCATTTTTTTTTTCCTCCTTGGGATTAGGGCCTTATAAATTCCCCAAAGTGGAATTACGAGGTCAAAGGAGATGAACTCTTACATAACTAGTTTCTTACATATCGTCTGAAAGACTGAATCCTGAAAAACGGCACCAATTTACAGTGCCGTAGTCATACATACTGATTTCTTCTGAGCTCGGCCAAGATTAGGTGTTCTGTTTTCGCTAGTTTAATTATAATTTAAAGAGAATTAATTCCTTTAATTTCTAGTGATCTTTGCACTTCCCACGTGACAACTTGCCATCTGAAGTTCCTCAGGTGTGATCAGCTATGAATTGAAATTAAATTTTTAATGATAATCCAGTTGTCCAATGACATTTAAAAGTAAAGATTCTTTTCCCCATCACTGTGTTGCTTCTGGTAGATCTCCCATTAAGTTCTTACAATGAGTTTAAATCTACTTCTGAAATTTATTCTAGTCCATTGAATGTTTTGTTCTGTTTAATTCAGTGATATATGTTTTTCATGATTGGGACATCATCTAAAACTCTGGAAGGACAACTCTCCTTACTGTCTTTCTACTACAACAAAATATTCACATCATAAGAAAAAAAGTTTGTAATCAGATGAGGCCGATGAACTTATGGGGGCAATCATTTTACAGTGTATACACATCTCAAAACATTATGCTGTATACTTTAAACTAACACAGTGTTATAGGTCAATTAATTATACTGCAATAAAACTGGGTGTGGGGGGGTGTCTTTGGAACACTTGTCTGTTTTTTCCTCTTTGTTTCATTAGGTTCTTCCTAAATGCCACTGTATCCAAGGTGCTGTGCTGTACTGTAAATGCCTGTCCCAGAGTCTAGAGAGGGAGGAAGTGGCTCCACCAGGCAGGTGAAGAGCTCTGGAAAGGAAAGGCTTCTGCGAGCTGAGGGCAACTGGAAGGCCTCAGGTCTGAGCTGGGGCTCTGATCTGAGGAAGCAGGAGCTCCTCGCAGGGAGAAAGGCAAGAGCAGAAGCTTTGCTGGGCAGAAACTTAGCTCAGAAGGCCTAAAATTCTCAATTCTAGAAATTCAGACTTTGTTCTGCTGAAGATTAAATCTGCCTTTGAGGAACAATTGTGGCAGCAGTGCTGGCTCTGGATTGAGGTTGGAGGGGAAGACAGGAGGCAGAGACCATGGACACACACTGAGTGACAAAGGCCAGAGGAAGAGAGAATTTTCAAAAAGTGTCCATCCTTAGGGAAGCAGTTTTTTGTACAGCCTTTTTTGTACATCCTGAGCGCTATTAAGGATGCAGCAGCTCTGTAGCCTGTCATGGAAAGATCCGCAAGAATATTATAAAATAAACATTATTTTGTAGCATTATACAGTATAAAATAGGGTCCCATTTGTGTAAAAGAGCATTTTTGTGTGTTTGCATATTATAAAAACCAGAAGATTATGTCATGAACTGCTGACAGGGGTTACTACAAGCTGTGGGCTGAAGGGAGGGAGGACCTCAAATTGTTAACACTTTACTCCCGTATGGTCTTGCTTTCCACTGAGCATGCATTCTCCAAACTGAGGTTATCAACAGCACCCACCAGGCTGCAAGGTGAGGCCCGAGGAGGGTCGCTGAAATTAGTAAGTAGGGGGCCTAGTTACTGTGACCAGCAGGAGAAAGCACCCTATAGTGACCTGGGGTCAGGGAGCAGCTCCGGGAACTGGCTAGGCTTTCACGCAGTCCAGAGGCTAGGAAAACTCCTCAGTTCCGATGAGGTCAGCTAGAGAAGCTTCATGATGAAGGGAAGTGAAGAGGGAGGGTGGCAAGTTGAGGGGTTTTGGAGCAAGAACAGTGGAGGGTAGGGTTTTTTTTCTTCTTTAGGACTTATTTATTTTTTAAAATATTTTATTTATTCATGATATATATATATATATAGAGAGAGAGAGAGAGAGAGGCGGGGGGGGGGGGGGGAGAGAGGCCAAGACACAGGCAGAGGGAGAAGCAGGGAGCCTGACGTGGGACTTGATCCTGGGTCTCCAGGATCACGCCCTGGGCCGAAGGCGGCGCTAAACTGCCAAGCCACCGAGGCTGCCCTTCTTTAGGATTTAAATTGATGTTCAAGAAAAGGGAAAAGTATGGTTACTTTTAGGCACTTATAGTAGTTAGTGAAATGTCACCAAGATGTAACATGCTTTGCTTTGACTTAAAAAAAAAAAAAAATGCTGTGGTTAGGACTCTGTATGTTGAGGACTTTTTTTTTTTCCTTCACATTTGAGTCTCTTGATATTCAAGTTCTCTCTACTAATAATAAAAATAGCAATAATTTATACTAGTTGCTAAGAAATTACTCTACCAGGCATGCATCTCATACACATATTATCTCATTTTTGTGTCACTCTTACAATACGCCTAAGGAGGGGGTATTGTTTTATCTTTCCCATTTTACAAATGAAGAAACTTGAGTCTCTACAGCTGGTGAGTGGCATTACCTCAGTCCTGATTTACATTTCTGGAGGCCCAGAAAGGAAGCAGGAACATTCCTGGCCACACCACACTCCTGCCTCAGTCTACACTGGGGAGCACCACATCCGCTTCCCCTTCCAAATGCTCTCTGGAGATGCCACCCCAGGAAAGGATGGGACATTGGCTTCTTGTTTTTCCCTATAGGAAGGAGCTTGTCCAAGCTCAGGATTAAAGCTCATCACTGTCCTCCTAGAGGTGATCCCAGAGAGAGCAATAAGGAGAGGGCCCCTCCTCTATGCTGGGGTTTATCCCTGAACACAGGGTCTCGGTACTGGTCTCCCTGTAGCACAGCTGAGCCCAAGGCAGTGACACCTCTGTGTCCTTCTCAAGATCCTGAGTCTTGGAAGGAGGGCAGTGACAGCTAGGGAGGAAAAAGAGAAGGGCATCCCTGGCAGAGGAAGTTGTGGACAAAGGCCTGGGGCGGGTGGGCAGGGAAGATTCAGGGGAGGGGGGGTAGAGTGGGTGAAGGAGGACGGGGGGATGGTGTGGGAGCCAGAGAAACTGGGAAGGAATTAAGGTTTCTTTCTTTTTTTTTTTTTTTCTCTTGGAGTTAAGGTTTCATAGCCATCATATAGCCACACAACCAGAGGAACCCAAGGATGGTAGGGCAGGGCAGAGGTGACAGAGAGCATGGGTCCTGCCAAGCAGGATGGGAGGGGTCTCTGTACAGTCAAGGGGCCAGGAAAGGAGGGGGAAGAGCAGGAAAGGAACAAATCCCTGGAGTTCCCCCATGAGGCCACATGTGATGTTTGGGGGCCAACCCAATCTGTCCTCTAAGTGGCCGAAGCTGGCTGATGCTGACAGGTCCCCGGGGTCACAGATGCCACGATGCTGCCTTCATCCAGCTGGCCTGTTTACAGACACCACCCCTAGCTAAGGAGTAACGGGGATCTGCAGTGCCCAGGGTGAGATCCAAGAGCTGCGTCACCACTGCCATGGCCCACCCCACCCAGATTTATAGGATCCAGTCATGGGAAGTGGCCCCTCCCATCTGAAGGACCAAACAGGAAGGGACACTTCCTGTCAGCAATACCCAGGGACCCCCCCAGTGGACGTATAGGCTGAGGTGGGCTCAGAAGGACAGGCCATCATCATTCCCTGCTGGCTGTGTGGCACAGGCTCATCAAAGCAATGAATGAACCTATGAATCCCTGACCTTTGGGAAGCTGGGGTGCAGGGTAGGATTGGCTCTTCCACCATCAGGCCCCTTCAATCACAGGCTTATGGATGTCTCCTCAGAGGGGGCACCTCACACATCCTGAGGATGCTGAGCAGGGCTGGGTCCCTGTGTCTTGGGCCTGGTGGGACCAGGAGAGAAACAAGCACCCTAACAGCCAGAGTATAAACAGAGGGTTGCCCACTCTACCCTCTTCCTAGGGCTCTTTTGAGGAGGACACAGCAAGAGGATGTTCTAAAGGGCTTAGTGCTATTGGAGAAAAACTCATCAAGCAGGGTTTCCCAGCCTTGCCTGTATCTTTGCTGTGTTTGACTCTCAAAGACACAGTAAGGTCTGGTCCTGAAGTGTTTGGGCTCAGTAGCCACACCTGAGTTTAAATCTGACTTCTCTCACCTTTGAGTGGTGTGGCAGTGTGATCTTGAGCAAGTGTCTTGATGCCTCGCATCTGCTGACTGCCAGTGTGTAAGATGGGTGGCAAGGCCCTCCCAGGGTTGAGAGATACAAGAGCTGTTGCCTGTAAAGCACTTGGCACAGTGCCCGGCACATGAATAACAGTGGCCGTTGCTGTTACCACTTCATCCCTCCACGGGGGGCTTAAATTAGTGGTGAATCCAAATGAGTACTCTTCTGAGAATTTAATGGTATTTCTGAAATCATCTCATTGGCCCAAATCACTGTACTTTGCAAGCCTCAAAAAGACAAGGTTTCTCGAACGTGAACAGATGGGGACAAAGACCGGGGCTTCCTCTTTCCCGGAATGCATCCTCACCTTGTCCAGGTGAGCCTGGGGGAGGGCTGGGTCCCAGCACCGAGCACAGCTCAGCCAGGCACCAAGCCGGTCCTGACAGCCCACAGAAAACCAGAGGGTTGGAGCAAGAAGATTGGGTTTTATGGGTGGGGTGGGGGGGTGGTTAGGAGCCTCTAAACTCTGACTCACCAGGAGCTAGGCCGGAAATGCAGGCCGTTTGTCTGGCTGACTGGCAGTAGCAGCAAGTACCTGCTGCCTTTCAAAAGGAATGCCTCCCTGCCTGTCCTCTAGACAGTAGCGTCTGTCCCTGCAGGAAGATCTCCCAAGGTCTTTTCACCCCTCAACTTGGACGCCTGATCCCCAGGGCTCCCAGCAACCCTCTTCCAATCTGTACCCCAGTCCTGTTCAGAAACCCTAGGGGTTCCCTGCCACAGCCAGCAAGTGGCTCCCTGTTTTTGGCCTCCCAGGCACCTGGCCAGCTTCCTCTTTCACCCGAGCTTCTCCACCCCACGAGGAACTCTCCACCCTAGCCCAGCAAGCTTCCACATCATTCTCAGGCAGCCCAGCGCACCTTCCTGGTCTCCCTCTCTGCTCCTCTCTCTGCCTCTGCAAAAGCTGGTCCCATCCAGCCTCCCTCCAGAAAGCCCTGGTGACCCTTGGCCCCACACCGTTTCTCCTGCCTCCAACAACATTTTCTTTTCTCTAAGGACGTGTCTTACACTCTTCTGTACCTTCCACCCTCCCCGAGTGGTTGGTTCGGCCTTGAGCAGAGAATTCCACAAAAGACACACCAACGCTGCAATTAACAAAGAGGTCTTCCAGTCACATTTTGGGGGGCACCCTCCGGAGGTGGAGGAGATGGATTGTCATCACACACCCACAAGGCACGGCCACTCTGCTGCCTCACCGCCCCCCGAGGGGCGCTGGGGTGCCCCATACCCTCATCCCATTGGGCTCCCCTGCTGGTGGTCAGAAAGCCCCCCTCAGACACCCTGTGCCCTGAGGTAAGTTCTGCCCCAGCAGCACTGGCCTGCCAAGCCCAATCCAGGTCCCACAAGCATTTCCTGGACCATTCAGACCCAGGAAATCAGTCCTGAGGACTACCACATTCATTAAGTCCAGGGGCGCGAAGAGGGAACAGGGCCTAGAGGAGGAGCATTCAGGGCAGACGGAACAATGATGTGCAGGGATGGCACTGGTCGCAACTTCTCACTCTATTACTCAACAGTTGCCTCAGGGACCAGTCCCCCCCACTGCCACACCCCTAGCTTCTTCCCCACCCCTACCTAAGCTTCTTCTGAGGGGTGATGAATGCAATACCACTGGGAAAGGGCCCCTCCCAGGCAGTGGGGGCTAGAGTCCTGAGATGCAGCCCTGGGGGCAGGGGGGGCACAATGAGAAGGGGAGGCGGGGCGGGGGGGGGGGGGGAGGCCACTTCAGGCGTTCTCCCTGATGGGGCCTCTCCCCAGGCATTTCCAGCTCCCTCTGTCAAAAGCTCCATAGGGGAAAGGGCCGAGTCAGCACTCTAGCCACGACTCTCCCAGGGCCTGGCTTTAAAATGTGCTCTGGGGCTCTTGGAATGGCCATCCTCCTCCACCCCTCCCACCCGGCCTGTCTTCTGAGTTCCTTCCCAGAGGAGCAAGAGGCAGGCAGGAGGACAGCGGTATGCCTAGATCCAAGGCGGGTAGGGCGATACCGCCTGATATGTGTCTAACATTCAACTCCAGGTGGGTCTGGAATTCAGCAGGAGGTGGGGGGCCTACTTGGTGTGAATATGGGTCACTCCAAACCCCACCACTCCCATCTGCACAATCGGGACAGCACAGTCGTGCAAATACGTGTCTTGGTCCCCTACGTCATACCGGGCGGGCCAACTGAGCAAGCATCGGCCATGGCTACAGACCCGGACCCTCCAGGGGGCTGTTTGGGTTTTGCACAAGACTGCAAACACTGCATTGACTGCCCCCTTTCATTCACCCCCATCCCCAAATTAAACACCCAGTAAGATGAAGCTGGGCCCAGCCCTCAGGCTGGAATAATGACACTGTGCAGCGGTTCCAGCTTTGACTCCTGCAACCCCCCTGCGGAAGTGAATCTTTCCCTTTAGCGCTCAGATTCTTGCTGAGGGGTCTGTCTGTCCCCACACTGTCACCCTATGAAAGAGCAGCAGAAAGAGAAGGCACAACTTGGGTTTTTTGTTTTGTTGGTTGGATTTTTGCATCTTTAGCAGCTCGTCTGGGGCCCAAGGTCTGTCTACTCTGGAGGGGTGCCAGTTTGGTCAGACACACACACACACACACACACACACACACACACACACACACACACACACACTGCGCCCAGCTTGTCGCTACACCCGGGGGGCACAGAATCGCCCCACAGAGCTCCCTTCAGACAGCGCGGCTGCCCACATGCCACAAGCTGTCCTTGAAGGCCGAGTGCGGAAAACAGAAACGCCCCCGAAATGCCAGGAAGGGCAAGCAAGCCCTGACGAATAATTGAGAACGGTAATAACGCAGGGGTCCTGGGGCAAAGCAAGGAGCCGGGCCTGGAGCGAGATCGCGCACGGGCGGAGCCGGGTGGTCCCGGGTGGGGGCGGGCGCGGGGGTCCTCCCGGAGCCCGCCCTCTTCCTCCCAGGCCGCTCGAGACCCCCGGGCTCCCCTCCCCCGCCGCCTGCCACATCTGGTTCCACTCAGGTCCTCCCCCACCTCCAGGCGCACTCCTCCTCCCCTCACCCCCCCACCCGCTTCCAGAAAATCGGAGACGATTTTTAAAAACCCAGTCACACACACACACACACACACGCACACACACAAGCACGCACACGCGCTTCTGGAAAAAAAAAAGGAGGGAAAAGTCGAGAGCGGCCCGCTCCCCGGCGCCCCCGCCCCCCGCCCTCCCCCGAAGTTGGCCAAGTTGGCAGCGCCTTACCCGGGAGGGCGGCGGCGGCGGCATCCCCAGGGGCGCCGGGGCGGCCGAGGTGCAGACCCCCGAGGAGCAGGACGCAGCGCAGCAGGTGACGAGGCCAGGGCGCGGGGGCTGGCCGGCGGGGCCCCATGCCCGGGCGCTGCGGGGCGCGGCGGGGCGCGGCGGGGCGCGGGGACGCAGGGCGCGCGGGCGCGGGGCTGTGCTGACCGCCCGCGAGGGGCTCGCGTCTTCCTCCGGTCGGGACGGAGTGATGCCTCCCGGGGAGAAGAGGGGAGGAGGGAAGGAGGCTGGCCGGGTGGAGGGAGGGCGGAGGGAGGAGCGCAGAAGCCGGGAGGAGGGTTGGAGGGGCAGAGGGGAAGGGAAGCGGGCAGCGTGGGAGGGGAAGGGGAGGAGGCGCGGGCGGGCGCGGGGCCGGGGCCGCAGAGGGAGCGCCAAGGGGGAAAGAAAGGGGAGGCGGGGAGGAGGATCTGCGGGGTCGAGGAGGACCCCGGCGTGCGCTCTTTCTCTCGCTCTCGGCTGCCCTCCCTCTCCCCGCCTCGCCTTCTCTCTTCTCAGCCCGGGCTTGGAGCCCCAGACGCTGCGTCACAGCTCCCCGGCTGGCGCGGGCGGGGAGGCAACTGCAAAAGTTTCCGCAAACTTCACGGCGTGGCGGGACCTGGGCTGCGAGGCCCGCTGGGGCGGGGAGCGCGGCCGACCCAGGCGGCCAGACCCGGGCCGCGAGCGCCCCCTCTATCCCGCCTTCTGCGGACGTCTGCAGCCGGGGAGCCTCCGCTAAGCTCCACGCCTAGGAGGACCCCTCCCCCGGGCTGCGGGGGAAGGGGGCGGAGCCCAGGGCTCGGCCACCGGGGCGAGGATTGGGGGAGGGGGAGGCAGGGCCCCTGCCATGTGCGGAGCGCAAACACTAGCACGTCTTGTTTTAGCATTTGCATGACCCCTAGGTCATGCGTCCCTGGCGCAAAGGGGTGCAGTGCTTTTGCTAGCTGGGGCTGTATCCAGAATCCAAGGGAAAATCTGTGCACTGAACGTCCCAGCAGACAGACATCCTCACTCTCAACTAGCAAGCCACTGCTGGCCGGTCGCAAAGGACCAAATGGAAATTTTATAAAAGGAAGACAATCCACAGTTATTCCGTATTATGCAACAGGTCACCGCAGTGCAGAGCACTGGACTGCGAGTCAGGATGTTGGAGTCTAGCCCCAGCTCTACCTCTGATTCCCTGAGCAGCTCTGGAAAAGTCGCTAGAGATCTCTGGGCTTAGGGCCCGACTGAGACATTCAGAGACCCTAAATGCAAAGGAGATTCACGTTTTCCCACCACGAGTAATCAAATAAAAACACTACGAAACTGTAATATAAATTTTATTGTTTCCTGTGCTGTCCACCTTGGTCTTATTTTTGGAAATAACTGAAATTTTTTTTTTCTCCTTTTTAACCACCCCTGCCTTAGATAAATCTCTGCAGTAAGGATATGGGGCTAGAGATACTCATTTAGAGCTCTCTACTGGGCTGAGACTCTTGACAAATGTCAGTCAAGAGGCTGCAGGGCCCCACAGGGAACATCCACTGAAAGCTCCAGTCCCCTGGAAAACGTTCCCACTATCCATACTTTGGCCTTAAAAAATAGCAAGCCTCTGGCACTCCACAGCTAGCTTGGGCAAGTCTGACAGAACCAAGCTCCTTCTGGTGACTGTGGCTTCAACTGCCCTTTGGGACACACCATCTTGGTGTGGCATGTCCCAGGATCCCAGTGCTCTGCAGGTGACTGACTGACCATGCTGGCGCTGGCTCACAGATCATTCTCTTGGCCTGTTCTTTCTCACAGTCCTGTTATCTACAAGGGGTTTGAGGATTGGCCAGCTTCAACAAGTGGCTCTTGAGAGAACAAATCACAAAATGCTTATTCTCGAAGTCATCTTCTAGGCTTCCTAAGCCTGCTCACTTATTGCCGGATGTGCCAGCCACAGTCCTCACCAAGGGGTTCCCTTTCCTCCAAAAGGAAACTCAGGCAGGACACCCAAGGAGCCCTCCAGGTTCTGGAACAGAACTGGATCTCCCTTCCCTACCATTCCCTCCCACCAGCAGGGCAGAAGCCAACTCCCACATCACCAGTGAATCACATGGGTCCATAAAGTTCACTACTCACCTGAATACTACACTAAGTCCCCAGCACGCAGGAGGTGCCCCACACTCAACAATCACTGATGGACTGTGCTAGCTGCTGGGAAAACAAAGGTGAACACTCACAGCTCTAGAAGAGTTTTTATTTAGTGGCGAACACTGACCCAATTTTTACCGTATTCCAGGCAGAGAAGACAGCCACTCAGGCAGGGGCTGAGGAGCACAAGTGCATTGCGCTCACAGGGACAGATGGCTGTCCAAGTCTCTGAGGCCCTCTTCTAGTCCCTGCCAAGCGTGAGACTTCCTGCTCCAGCGTGTCAGGGTTACACACTGTATTCTGCTGACTGTCTGGACCCACATCTGCGGCCACCATCTGTCTTAGATCTTGAACTCGCAGGGCAGAGAGCCGGGCTATGTCTGGGCCATTCTCCCTGGAGAATCTAGTCATCCCTCACTGCTTAAAGTTCCTGCACACCATCAGCTGTCATCGGAACATGGTCACAGTCTGCAGGAGTGGTGGGTGTCCTGAGAGTGCTGGGGCTTTCAGAGGGACCCTTCCCTAGCCCCCAGGCCCTCATCTACTCCCAAAGAAGGGCTAGTGTGCTCTGTGCCTACAGCTTCCTCACCATTCTTGTTAACACTCAGCAGAATAAATAATAATAATAATAAACAGCCGTTTATTACTATGTGCCAGGCATCAGGCAAGGTGCTGGGGACTTAGTGAAGTCTGTGACCTGGTCCAGGAGATTTTTGCCAGGATGGTAGCCACTGTGGTGAAATCGATACTGAGAAATGGCTCTCAGACACAGCCAGCAACAAGCACTGTGGGTTTGCTGAGTTCATCAAAACCAGTTTAGAGCAATGATGGGACGCCTGGGTGGCTCAGTGGTTGACTGTCTGCCTTTAGCACAGAGCGTAATCCTGGGATCCAGGATCAAGTCCTGCTTCTCCCTCTGCCTGTGTCTCTGCCTCTTTCTGTGTCTCATAAATAAATAAATAAATAAAATCTTAAAAAAAAAAAAAAGTTTAGGATAGAATATAGAGTCAGAAAGACCTCAGTTGGAATTCTGATTCTCCCAATTACTAGTTTGGACATTCAGTGAGTTACTCAAAGCTCTGAGTTCACGATTCCTCTTTGTAAATGTGGCAACAATTCCTACCTTGTTCTGAAAATTAAATGTTACATATAAAGGGACGGCACAGCTCCTGGATAAAGATGTTCAGGGAATGTTCATCCCCTCCCTGTGTCCTGTGTCCCCTCTACCTCTTGAACATCAGGGTGTCTCCCTTACTCCTCCCTAATCCCACTTGCCTCTCCTCTTGCCCAGCACCCCACAGTCACGAGAGCCACACAGGTCAGTGAGCAGGACTCCAACAGTAGGTGCTTTCCTTTGCCTGAGAAAACAATACAACCTCCCTCCCTGTCTGAACATCTCATACTAAATCATATACAAAATTGGGACTCTGGAGTGTACCCAATCCAGGCAGTAGCAGCTCATGCTTACTCTGGCTGGCTAATAAATGCATGCCCACAAAGAGCCAAGCATGGAGCAGTGCGATGAGTCCAGGCCTGGGGGCTGCAGCTGAAATGGAACTCCTGCTGTTACTTCTCACCACCTGTCCCTGGGCAAGTCACTTCCCTTCAGAATCCTAGAGCCCCTGGATGTGCAAGTGTCATTACTCACTGTGCTTTGGGCACCTCTTCCATTAGTTTCCTCTTCACTGGTTCTGCAGCTCAGCAGCCTCTGCAGCTGGAGGATGCCCAGGGGGTGGAGCCTGTGGACAACCCCAGCAGGCTAGGCCTACAACAAAAACTTAAGAAAGGAGAACACAAGAAGAATGCAAATGGATGGCCACGTAGGATAGGAGGATATAAAGATGTGGTCAGTCCTGACCTAGAGAAAGGGGTGTGAACCCAAAGGGGCACTAAGATTTTCCTCACGCTGAACTTTTCCAAGCCAGAGGCTGGCCTATGCTGTTCCCACCACCTCTGCCCTCTCCCTAAGCTCCTCCTGCAGCTGAAACTCTTGGGTCTCTATTCAGGCTGTGCAGACCCCCTCCCCAGAAGATGGGGACTCCCAGGTGGAGGAGTTGCCATGGAAGGTCCGCAGCAGTTGGCAGGGCCTTGGAGTAAACTCAGAGCAGGCGGGCTCAGGACTAGCCAAGCCCAGGTTGCGGGCTGCAGCACAGGCCACAAATCCAGTATCTCCAGGATTCTCGCTGGCTCCGGTCTCCACTTGAGAGACTTTAGCAGGTCAGGACCAAGCTGGCCAAGGGGGTTCACAGAGGAACAGAGGGTGGCCTGAGGTACCACAAGGAAGTGGGGACAGCACTGCAGAACCAACTACAGTTGGATGGGATGTAGCTCCCAAAACCTTCTACTGCCCTACCTGACTGGTGCCAGAGGCTCTCAGATGCCTCTCCCAACCTGAAGTTGCAATTCCTCTGAGGCTATCCTTGCACTGAGGGTGGGGCTGAGCCAGTGAGGCCTGCCCTGGTCCAGGACTCTGGCCTCGGCACTTCCCTCTTCAGGATGACATCTGATGCTGTTCCCTAGTCCCTGCCTCCCTCTCCTCAACTCAGGAAGGACAGGTGGGAGGTTTTCCCTAGTCTCAGTACTCAACCCTCCAAGGTAAGACTGGGCCCAGCCTCAGTCAGCATCCTTCTGTGGCTCTGATTCCAGCATGGAGGCAAAAGAGGTGGGAGGTGGCTTTGAAGATGCAGAACGTTGCCGATCCATCTTTTCCACTCAAGGCTCCTGGTGGAATAGAGCCCCTGACCAGAACAGAAGCCAGGCTGCTGCATCCAGCTGGCCCATCATCCTACTACCCCAGCTCCAAGAGGATAGTCTGAACTTCCAGGGCTCCAAGTGACACAGCAGCAAGTGGACTGGGGTTTCAGCGGGTGATGACCAGCATTTTAAAAATGAAGTTTAACAGTAAATATCAGAGTATACTGCATGTGAACTAAATTCTATCCTGTGAAATATGTATTGGGTTGAGATGTTAAGTGTTTCTCACTGTGGGTTGCCATCAAACACACTTTGAAAAATATCTGGGGGTGCCTGGCTGGCTCAGTCGGTAGGGCATGCAACTCC
Organism: Canis lupus dingo; assembly: GCF_003254725.2. Taxonomy (NCBI): domain Eukaryota; kingdom Metazoa; phylum Chordata; class Mammalia; order Carnivora; family Canidae; genus Canis; species Canis lupus. The sequence goes on from NC_064251.1 coordinate 15,768,037, forward strand.
TGATCTCGGGGTTGTGAGTTTGAGCCCTGTATTAGATGTAGAGATTGCTTAAGATTTCTTATTTTTTATTAATTTTTTTTGGGGGGGAGACAGAACACGTGTGTGAGCTGGGGTTGGGGGCAGAGGGAGAGAGAATCTTTTTTGTTTTTTTAAAGATTTTATTTATTTATTCATGAGAGACAGAGGGAGAGGCAGAGACACAGGCAGAGGGAGGAGCAGGCTCCATGCAGGGAGCCCGACATGGGACTCAATCCCGGGTCTTCAGGATCAGGCCCTGGGCTGAAGGTGGCGCTAAACCACTGAGCCACCTGGGCCGCTGGGGCCGCCCGGAAGAAAGAATCTTAAGCAAACCCCACACTTAGCACAAAGCCCAACAAGGGGCTTGATCTCACAACTCTGAGATCGTGACCTGAGCCGAAATCAAGAGTCAGATGCTTAGTCGACTGCGCCACCAAGCAGCTCCTTAATACTATCTTTTCAATATTGCTGTTGAAGACCTGGAACCTGCTATGTAGGCCCCTCGGTTGGCCCTGCCCAGCTCTCATCTGCTTACTCCCTGACATGCCCAAAACTTCCTCCTTGTGTCTCACATCTGAGGGTCCTCACCACAGCCAGTGCAGCCATACCTCTTCCCTCCATGGGCCCCATGCTTTGACAGACAAACTACTTGTTCTACATGCCCTGGGCTTATCAAGGGGCCAGTTCTCACTGTGCCAAGAGAGCACACACACGATGAGGCAGGAGTTTGGAGAGGTGTACAAAGTGATGTGACAGTCCAGAGACAGGCAGGCTGCAGGAGACACCTGAGCTGAGTTTTCAAAGATGCTCAGATGGCCAAGGCAAGTGAACAGCATTTGCAAAGGCCTGGAGGTGTGAGAGAATGGGTGGGGGTGTGCTGGAAGGGAAGAACACAAAGTGTGAAAAACCCTGTGCGGCAAATCCCTACCCCTTCTCATTCTCTTCAATTCAGCCAGCTTCCAAAGCCCATCCCAGCTTCATTTCCCAACTCCTCTGGGACCTCATCTTGCTCTCACAAAATTTACCAGCTCCCAGCTTTCATTTATTACATTTAGCTTCTAAATTATAACCTTCCTTAGAGAAGGGGCTGAGTCCAATGTGCCTTTCTGCTTCCCACAGCACCTAGCCCAGCATATTCCAAACAGAAGGCTCTCAATGTGATTTGAGTAGTTGCCTGAAGCTTACAGAACTGGCAAATGTAGTTCAAGTGTGAACACCTGGCTTAATCACACAGCATGTTTAGAGTTATGACCCAAACAGTCCTCACTAGGGGCTCTCCTGTTACCTTGTTCTGGATACAGTTTTGTCTACTTAATGTGGGATGAGGAGCAGGGTCAGTATTAACATTGTGAACAGGGCTCTGAAAAAAGTCTGTAGATGTAAAGAACCAATGGCATCTGAAATTAATTTGTAGGGAAAGACCTTTCTTTTCATGTTTTCCAGTGGCATGCCCTTCTCTCATCATGGAACCAGGCTGCAGGGCTCAGGTCTGGCTCTAGAACAGGTTCCTTCTAGAACAGGACAAGGCCTCACCAGGGGACCTTCAATATCCTGCAAATCTCTCTCCGGGGACCCCTTGTGACATGAAGGCAGCACCTAGAAACGCCCTCTGGCCTTAACTTTTTTCAGTTGCCAAAAACAGCTTCACGTCTCCCACCTCCTTCAAGGCTTACAGCAACTTGAGGCGGCCAAGGCAGAGGGGGCCATTCCTGCCTGTCCATTAGGACATTGAGGAACAGGAAGACAGAGCTGGCCAGGGCTGGGGTAGGGCAGGATTTTCATTTCCTCATCTGCAGAGATGGCCTGATCAGATTGTAGTTCTGTGAAGCCATGCCCCTACTGCCCTAAGTTCAGTCATGGCCCAGGACCTCAGAGGCAAGGCTGATGCCCAGGCCAGCTGGGTCCAGCTAGACTTCTAAGGCTAGCTGTGAGGGAGTCTGGAAGAGTAGAGCCCTAGGTTAGGGCAAGAGAGCTTCCAACTAGGACCTAGGGCACAGCGTCACCCACAGCACTCTGCCCAAGGATGGCACTCAGGGGCTCCACCTCACAAAAATTTCAAGCCCATTCAGCGCTGCTCTACCTACTACCAGTTACCAAATCTCTCTGGGTGGGACTCTGTTTCCTCATCTGTAAAATCAGTGAGATACTCCTACCTTGTCTACACCTCAGCTGTGAAGCCAACACAGCCAAAACCTCCCTACAAAGCACCAGTGCTAGAGCCCCTGCCCTTTGCCGATGCCTCACACTATGCCCAACTACAGGTGCCAGGAAGCTACTGAGGGCTGAGGTTATCCCAGATCTCTGACAAGGCATTTCCCTTGAGACCAGCCAGCCAGCTGCTCTCACCCCTTCACACCATGGGGGTCTCTTGCCTAGGGACACACACACACACACACACACACACACACACACACACACACACACACACTTTTTGCTGACTCCAGCCTGTCTTGGACCCCTGCTGAGCAACCCCAGCACAATAGGGCTCTTGTATTCCCTACCCTCACCAGGTCCCAGCCTCTGGCAGGTTCTCCCAACCCACCCGCAAGAGCTCCACAGCAGCCAGAGTCCCTAACCACTCCCTACTTAACCCTCTTCTCCCTGCAACCTCTCTGTTCTCTCCACCCTTACCCTTTTCAAAGAGCTGCAGCCCCAGGCTCTCCTCACCCCTGATTCAGAGTGCCAGGCTGTATTCATAAGCCCACCCAGGTCCAGCCCAGGTCGCAGCTCTCTCCCACAGCCCTGGACCCCTCAGGTAAAAGAAAAACGTGCTAAGTTAATTCACAATAAGGTACTGGCAAGTTGATATGTATTTTAAAGAAGGCCAAGGGTGAGAAGCTTTGCCCAAAAGAGTGAATGATTCTTGTATGTACGGTTAAGTATCAAAGCAAGGAAGGGATGTGTTGTACGGGCACTCCTGAGGCTCCTCATAACGGAGCAAGGAGCAGACGCATGACATTGGTCCTAGGACAGCCTAAAGCTTAAGATAAGATTTTATCCCTAACACAGAAAATAAACTCATTTCTGCCTTCCCGCTGGGTGAATTTTAGACAAGGCTTGATGGTCACTCTCTCCAACTGGCCCACCCTATTGCTGCAGTTGATAGGAGGATCAGCAGGACTTGTGACCCTCAGTGCTGAAGCCGCCTGGGAGACAGACTGGGGGAGGGGCTACTAAGCATTAATTCCTAACAGGTTCCAGGTGGCCTGGGGGCCAGATGCTCCTCTCAGATTTAGCCAGAAGCAGTCTTGGATTGGGGTCAGAGGAGACTGCTGACCTCACAGGATAAAGGTAGATAGGGAATCTCAAACCAAAGGGGAAGGCTCCTACAAAGACTGCGTCACCTACCCAAGGCAAAAGGATCTCCTGACCACCCGGCAAGTAGAAGGGCTCTGAATCTCCACTAGCAAACTTGATGGGTTCAGGCCCAGCAATCTTTCTTACTGGATCTTGTGATCTCTCTGTAAACCACATTTTTTGATTCCCCTCTTACATGCCAGGCATTTTATTATACCCTATTTCTACTCCTTACAACCATGCAAGGAATCATCCCTGAAGCTTGCAGAGGTAGGATCTGAACCAGACCTACTTCTAGAGCCCAGGTTCTTAACCTCCAGGTAATTCTGCCTTAAGAAATTAGAACAGCTAATTTTAGGAAGCAGAGACTCCCCCATACCTCAACTAGTATGTGTACCATGTCTCTCCACTTACCCCAGGGCTGATTTTAATTATAGACAGAGCAAGCTTGGGCAAGCAGAATGGTGAGTAAGTGGGGGTGGGGGTAGAGATTCTCAGAAAGCAAAACTCACCAAGGTGGGGGTCAAGCTAGTTGTAAACTTTGCCTTCTCAGAAGCGAGGAGCTGGATTCAATGCTTACTTCTAGCTCTAGGATTCTACAAATGACTATGTTTAAAGAATATTATTTTCTAAATTAAGAAACACAAGAGCTCCTTGCCTGCTTATCTTCTCAGCTGAAGGAAAACCTATCCTCAGTGCTAGAGGAAGGAGGGCCACAAATCCTCTAAGGCAGTTAGCCGGTGTGTCTGGGTCAGCCACAAAAGTGGGGTATGCTTGGCTCTCAAGGGCAAGTTTCATGTAGAGCTGCCCCATCTTCTGTTGGGGAAGTCGGAGCCCAATTCCCTCCCATCAAAGACCTGTTTTCCTTCCCTTCTTGGGGCCCAGAGCCTTCACCCCTGGATTGTGTGCTAACAGCTAGGACTTCCCTGTCCTATTCACTGCTGTCTTCCCACCAACAAGCTTTCGTTACTGGCACAGTGGAACTACAAAAGGTGTTGTAGGAATCAACACATTGCCAACATGCCTGCAAAGTCCACTGGGACTCAGCTGCAGGATTTCCCTACCTACTCACCCCCCTGGATGCTAAGAACCCTGTTTAAAGCTGAAGAACTAGAGTAAAATCAAGAGGCTGGGAGATTCACTTCTTAAAACTTATTTTAATATCCTTCCCACCCACCCCCACCCCCCAAGTTGGGAAAGTCCAAAACAGTCTGGCTGGGTTTAATTACAAATTAATACATTTTTTTTTTGTCATTGTTGAAAGTAAATCAATTGTGGCAATAAGGGATTATCCTTGGAAAAAGTGAAACCCATATTAACAAAATGTCATGGAAGAACCCCACTTAGTGATTTCATTGGCTACTGAAAAATCTAGAAAAAGTCCACATTCTGCATGTTCTCTGGGGCTAGTCCATGTAGTGGAAAGAGGCCTTGCCCAGACTCAAGCAAGCCTAGTGAGCTCCAACCAGGCCCTAGACCCAAGGGAATTGAGGAGAGAGGGCATACCTTCTTCAGGACGAGGGCAGAAAAGGTAGATCAACAAATAAAGTCCTGTAGCTCCACTTACAAGCCCATGGGGAGAAGGAGGCAGGAAGTTAGAGGGAAGGCTTAAAGATGCAGCATTCTTTCAACCTTAAAAAAAGTTTTTTTGTTTTGTTTTGTTTTTAAAAAAGGTCTTGCAAGATCAATGAATGAGAAGAAAAAAACAAGGAATAGAACTTAATACTCTTGAGTTAGTCTCGACTCATCCATCTCTTCACATATGCACATACCATCCTTCCAGGGCTCCGTTCAACCTCTGAGACCCACAGGGACCTCTGCTTAATAGCTTGAAAGTCATGGTTAAAAAAAGGTACTCCCTCCCACACATGTATATCAAGTATGTAACAAGTGTATAAACACAATAAAATGGAAATCTGGCGAAAAAATTATCTGTGATAACTTGGAAAGCTGGGGGTACCAAGGGCTCCGGGACTGACTTCCTTCCATTCAGAGTTCTGTAAGATAGTCCCTACCTGGCATAATCTCTCCAACTGGGATCACTCCATCCTCCCCTGAGATCACCTGGCCTTGAGGGGACTGGGGCAGGGCAGAGCCACAAAACCAACACAGGTGCCAGTGAAAGTGTCACCAGTGACATTTTTCACACTTGAAAGAAGGCTAGAATTATTTGAGAGCTCTCTACCCTTCCTGACTTCCCTCCCCCTGCCCAGGGAACTTGCATGCCTGAATGCTGCATCTTTAAATATTTCTGGCTGAGCCCTCTTGCCACATATGTCAGTAACATTCCAAGCTGGCTACCACATGCTCAGGCTCTGGTCTCCTCCCCTCTCTACTGTTGAGTGCTCTGCTGTTTCAAGGGCATGGTGGGGCCATGCATCTCCCATTTCAGCTCCGTCTTCAGTTGATCACACATCTCAGAAACAACCAAATGGAAAAAAAAATAATAAAACCTTAAGTTCCAAAAGAATGTTCATATTCAAAATACCTATCTCCCTGCGATTCTTTAACTCCACTTGATCATTCTATTAAAGTGAGTTAGACAAAGCGTGTGTGCATGTGCACATGCACACACAGACACACACACCAGCACACACCCACAAAATTTAGAGGGTTGGAGGTTGTTTCCTGCCAAAAGATCTAACAGAGGAAAGCTTATGAGCTGATCAAGTTTTAATATCGTGGTTAACAAGAAAGGTACACCACTTAGCAAGCACACAGAGACCGTGGGTAGGACCTCCTGATCCCTGGAGCATCTGGCTCCCTGGCCCATTTTCTGCCTACCTCTGGAACAGTTTTTCATAGTTACTACATTCAGAGAATCCAAGAGGACTGCATGGACAGATGAACCTTTATTTAAAAAAATAGCACTTCAAATAAATTAAAAGGGACAACCGTCAAGTGTTTAAATTGTGAAGAGTTGAAAACCTAGAGACTCCAAGCTGCGGGCTTCTAACCTCGTTCTTTGTCCGACGGCAAAAGCCCCACACACCTCAGTCCTCCCACTCGATGCTTTCCCTGCTGAGATGAGGGAAGCGATTGCAAACAGGAGACCAGACGGAGGAGAAAGCTGCATCTGACTGGAATGAACATTGCCACGTACTTGCTAATACGGGTTTCACTTTATGACCAAATGTATTCTTTCAAAAATAAAAAAGAGGGGGGGAGGGGAGCTGCATGTTTTTAAAAATTGAAATTATTTAGGGATAAAACACTAACTCTAGTGCCTTTAACGGGCAATAGCAACTTTTTTCCTCCGAAGTCAAACACCATCCCCAGCTGAGCCTTTGTGCTACAAGCTTTTCAGGAGATGTTACCTAAACTTTATTAAAAGAAAAGAACAAGTTTAAATATAGACACTGGACTAGCCCAGTCTGTATTTTCAAGTCCACATTCTTCATCTGAAGCACTGCATCAGGGACCCCCCTGAGTCTGCATGTTTTCAAGTTCACAGTACATGGAACCAGTTTTTCTTTTTAATTTTTTCCTCACTCAGAGCAGCCACACATAGTGGCCGTTGACGCCGGAACCTCGGGCGGGGCCTTTTCCTACGAGGCCTGGCCAGAGCTGCCCAAGGTTTCTCCTCAATGAGAATCGATGCTGTCATGCTCTATGGATGGGAAAAAAGCAAGAAAATAAAAGCACCTGGTACAGGTTTCATGAGATCCATTCGGATTCGCTATGTTCCAAACCCGCTGCTGAATGCCATTTGTCCACTTGTGTGTGCTGAACAGTTCACGGCCTAGGAGTGGGTCTCAATTTGAAGAACTATTATTGGACGCCCCTGATGTTGATGCGATAGCAGCTCCAGCAGGGCTACTCGTGGAGACCGACTTTCGGATGTGAGGCAGCAAGTAGGGGTCACAGGCCAGCTGCTGAACGTCGATTCGGTCCTCCTTTCGGTAGGCTAAGCATCGTCGAATAAACGCCTGAAAAGAAAGATTCATGAAGAAGCCTGAGGCACATAATCATGGCGCCCCTGGGGTGAACCCTGAGGCTCTGCAGCAGCTGCCAGGGCCCAGGGCCCGGAGCTGAAGTCTTCTACAGAGAAGGGGCTCCAGGCCCTTCCCAGGAGTCACTGGGCACACGCAGACAGGACCAGGCAAGGAGATGCACGGGCAGCAGCACCACTCCGTGGCCACAGACTACTTCCCCGAAAGAGGTGGCCAAGCCATTCCTGAGGGGAAACAGGGCACCACCTGACCTCTAAATATCTCTGCTCCCAAAGCACAAAGACCCACACAAAAACCACTCTTTCTGCCTTGGTCAGTTTACCCAGGCACATCTACTCTCATGGTCCTGTGTGTACAAACCATAGCCTCATGTGAACTTTCTACTTCCTAAGGAAGTGAAAACTTGTGATGACAAGCCACCACCACAGAGAGGGTGAGGAGACTGACACTAACACTGCAGTGTGTCACAGATTGGTGAATCTTATTCTTGCTTGAAAGATCATCAAGCAAATGATTAGGTGCACACACACCTAGGTAGTAAAGGAAAACCTGCATAGGACTTGTCTCCCCACGAGGACTACAGACCTGGAATCATACAGAGTTTGGTTTCATTCAGAATCCTAATTGACTACCAACATGGAAGTTTCCTTGTGCTAGGTGTGAAGGGCCCCACTGGCTCAGTATTTACAATTCTTATCACAAAGGCCCTCAAGCAGATGATCTAGCTTTTCCTATTTTTTAAGGAGAGAGTTCTGTTTAATCAGAGTCTCCTAATTATTTTAAATAAATGAACTGATTTTTAAAAATCTAAAATGTCATTATCACCTTCAGGCCATACTTTATATTTGAATGATAATAATGTTGTAATATAGGTCTATTGATTATAACCAATGTCCCACTCTGGTGCAGGATGTTGACAGTGGAGGAGGCTGTGCATGTGGAAGGACAGGGAATACATGGAAACTCTTTACTTTGTTCAGTGTTGCTGTGAATCTAAAACTGCTCTAAAAAATACAGTCTAAAAATATAGTCTAAAAAATCCATTAAAAATATAAACATGAGATGTAATGATTTTTCTTTTTCCCATGTTTAATTAATAAAGGACAAAAGTATAGCAACAATCCTGGTTTTCCCAAACCAAAAACACCTATAGGTAGCTGCTTGATTCAAGTCACAGAAATAAGCTTCATGATCCTTGGCCTTAAAAAATGAATGCTTTCTGGGATGCCTGGGTGGCTCAGTGGTTAAGCGTCTTCCTGCCTTTGGCTCAGGGTGTGATCCTGGGATCCAGGATTGAGTCCCACATTAGGGTCCTTGTGGGGAGCCCACTTTTCCCTCTGCCTGTGTCTCTGTCCCTCTCTTTCTGTGCCTCTCATGAATAAATCAATAAAATCTTAAAAAAAAAAAAGAATGCTTCCTAGTGAGATGTGAAAGGAGAGTTAAATGAATTACCTTAGGTTGGACAAGATAGTTACTGGTCAAATAATTCCATCTTGCATTTTTTCTCTACACAGGCCTTTGAAACGGCAATCAGATCACATAGCTGTCCTGAGTAACACCTTCAAGTATTTCCATCTCAGTTTACCATCTGCCCTGCTACCTCTCCTACCCACCACCCTTCCCTCCGCTCCACCAGCTCTGTGGATCTGCTAAGCTTGCACTTGCATCTCAGCTTCACACATTTCTCTGGCTTAGAACATTCTCCCAAACCTACACATGGCTTATACCTTTCACATCATTCAAGACTGCTCAACATATCACTTCACTGAAGCCTTCCCTGACCAAGCCAGCAAAAAATGAATTCCTGCCCCTCCATATCCTTTCTTGCATTTATTTTTCACCATCTAAGATGGATCTGTTTATACTGATAATCCATCCACTATTACCCAGAGAACTAATACAGAAAGCAAAGCAGTCGTTTCCTGCTGGCCAGTGGGTTACAGCTTACCTTTGCTTCTGGTGTTACTACTGGCTTTGGCGGGAACTGCACTTCAGTAGCTTTAAGAATCGTATTTTCTTGTAGAATATCTTGCTGGGACTGGTTGTGGCCAAAAGGCTATCATACAAAAACAAAACAGAGGTGGGCCTCTTGTTAAGATGAAAGAGAACACAATTCAAAACCACGGAGAAGGGAAAGAAGACATGCTTCAGTGAGAACTGCTAGAAAGAACTTCGAAGATGGTCTCCTCTAACTCTTGCTTTTTTCAGGTGAGGGGTGGAAAGGTTCAGAATTGAAGTAACATATTCACGGTGCAACATCAAGATTAAGGCAGAGCTGGGACTAGAAGCAGCATCGGCCATGTCATAACACCTCTGTTCAGCTTTGCTTATAGCCAAGAACATTGCAGCAGGAACCAGCAACCTCTTCTGCCCTGAATGATACCTGTAGGCTTAAGTACTACATACGTGTGCCACTGGCAGACCCAAGACACAGGTAAAGAGAGATGGAAAAGGAAACAGCAGAGGAAGTAAGGACAGAGGGGGGCGGGGGGGAAGAGCTAGGGCTACTTAGTGGCTTCATCTGTGCCCCCAATGTGCTATTTTCTCTTTTTTTTTTGCCTCCCAAAAGATGTTATTTACTTGAGAGAGAGGGAAAGAGAGAAGGGGAGAGAGAGAGAACACAAGTGTGCAATGCAAGACTGAACAGGGATCAAGGGGGGAGGGGCAGAGGGTAAGGGAGAGAGAGAATCTTCGGCAGATTCCTCACTGAGCAACAAGCTGGCGGGGGAGGGGGGCATAGCAGCTGGCCCTCACAACCCTGAGATTATGACCTGAGCCAAAATCATGAGTCAGACACCCAAGCAATTGTGCCACCCAGGAACCCCAATTTTCTAATAAAGTATTAGAAGTTCAAGCTTAGCGTCATCTCTACAGTGCTTCAACTGAGAGATCACAAACAATTCTTTGTACGTAACCTCTACCAACATTGTCAGCAGCATTTCCACATTATCAGAGAGTATAAATAATAATTAACTCCCCGGGGAGGGGCGGGGAGCGGCGTGCCTGGCTGGCTCAGTCAGTAGAGCATGCAACTCTTGATCTCAGGGTCGTGGGTTTGAGCCCCATGTTGGGTGTAGAGATTACTTAAAAATAATAACCCCCTACTGGCTGGTTCTGAATAGTTTCCCTATATTACAGAAGTAAGATAAAGAAACAAAGACCAAGGAGAAGTTAGAGGAAGCTGAAATCTGAACTAAGAGCTTGGTCTGGGAATTGTAATAAAAATATTAAGAGTCCAGAGGAGCTGTAGAACTCTCAAATGGCTCATACCCACAACCTACACTGTCGGGACCACTGACAAACTTCAATTATTCATACTTGACAGTAAAAATCTGAGTATATATACACTGGATCCTAGTGTGTATGTTTATTTATAGGATAGTATGCTCTTAAGGAAAACACAAATGTGAGAATTCATTAGGTATGGTTTCCCACCTACGTTACTATGTGTCCAAATCATCTATCACCTTGCTCCAAAGGTAACAGACAGTGAATACTTTCTAACACTACATATCCCCAGTATGGAAAATAGAGAGTATGCTTTTATTAATAATAGCTTTAACTAATGGGGATGACTGGGAATAGAGTGTCCTGTAGATATTTCAAGTTTCAGTTCTTGAGACCTTAAAGAGTGGCTCCTGGGGATGACTCTACACTTTAAATAAACTATTTCATATAATTCCTTGTACATATTATCAAAAACAAAACATATCCTGGATCTAATTGAAAACAGCAAAAAGGCATGTTTTCAATAGCTAGTGGAATTCATTCAGTACTCTAGGGTTGAAAAGTTCTGCTTATGCATTAAGCTTTTATTACCGTCTGTATTTTCTTCAAACCACAACTTTCAGGATTCTGTTCTGTATAACTAAATGATTAATTCCAAGAGAATGACTGACACCATGCCAGTGTGCACACGTGCCACCCAAGACAGAAGTCAGGCTGCCATCCCCGACCTTGCCCCTTACCTTCCTTCCATAGAGACACTGGTAGAATATCACACCCACTGACCAGACATCAACTTTATTTGAGATCTTTGGTGGCTCTTTCCCAACCACAAAACACTCTGGTGGTAAATACCTGGGACAAAAGGAAAATAAAAATTCTTAGAAAAATGACTGTGTAAATCTAGGACATGTACAAAAAGGCAAAGTAGAAGACCTTGTGGGAAATAAAAATACCTGAATTTTTTTTTAAATACCTGAATTTTAACTGAAATTCTGCCAAAAAAGCAACTTGGGCCCAGCTGAGGGAAGTCAGAGAGAAGATACTCTAACTTAAGGAGGCAGTCATGCCCTAAAAGCCTTAAAATACACTTCTCAATTCACTGAGGGGGGCAAATATTCCCTCAGTCCCTGCTTCGCCTACCCCAGCATCCGTTCCCAGGCTTGTGCCTAATATAAGTGTCATTCAACAAGTTCTGAAAGGGAGGGACAACACAAAAGAAGTGCATTCTCTTTTATGAGAGCTGCAGCAACAAACGTCAAAAAATATAACTCTAAGCGGTATGGGTTTGCTTTCATGTTGATGGAGAAAGATGATGGTCTCTAAAATAACTCTTCTAAAATTCCAAATGAATTCAGGATCCACTATAAATCCAAGGGGACCAGCTGTCTGCTTTTTTTAAAGTAACCTCTTTGCAAAATCTGGACTGTGAATAACTACAACATATGAGAAATGGTGATATTACAGCCCAAATTATCAAAGGTATTTTACATTTTCCATTCGAAGGGTGGTCAGGGGCTTACTGGAAGTCTAACAAGTAGGGGAGAAAAAGCCAAACAAACTAGTAGTTAGCACAACTCAAACCTCATCTGAATCCCTTCCCTCCCCACCAACTCCTGGCCTCTGAAACAGATGAGATGGGCAGCTAACCACACCAAATTGTATGGTGTGGAAGGTAAGTGCCTCTTGGCATTTAGGAAACCAAACAAATATGCTTCCACTCATTGCTCAGGGTCTCAGCCACGGTGCAGCTGGAAAGCAGCATTCTGAAGATAACAGATCAATTTCTGCAGATTTCATGCTGGCAAAATCAATTCTGTGAAAAATTCTTTATTTTAAACCCTGCTGTGCTACTGGTATAAAAGTCTAAACTTATAATTTGAAGGGGACCACAAGAGTTGAGAGGCAGAAAATATTTGATGAGGGGCTTTTTTCTTTTTTAAAAGTAGTTTATTCTCATGTTTGTGTTTCTTATTTATTACTTTTAATGGATGTTTTGGGATGATTAAGACCACTGACCTACATTATTATTTCACAATGAAAACTATTAGCCAAAACACACACTGAACTCACAAAGAGGGGGGGAAAAAAGCAAAGAAATAAAAATACAGGAAAAAAGACTAAAAAGAACAGCTTTCCCAATTACTAGTAAAGCCTCCCTGAACCCAACTTTTCATGGCTCTTGATTCTTCAATATATATAATTTAAATATGATCTTGGATAAATAAATAGAACCTTGATTCCAAAATGATCATTTTAATGTATTTATAACTCTTTTGTGGAGGTGGTAGGGAAGGACAGAAGTTGTTGAACTTATCCAAATGCTAAGTAATAATTCAGCCAAATATTCAGAGTACAAATGATACTGATTAAAGAAACAAAGACACTGATTGCCACTGGATAGTACAAGTCAGGAAAAATACTAGCTAGGTCTCAGTTACCCCATGTGTAAATGGAGAAATAGGGATCCCTGGGTGGCGCAACGGTTTGGCGCCTGCCTTTGGCCCAGGGCGCGATCCTGGGGACCCGGGATGGAGTCCCACGTCGGGCTCCCGGTGCATGGAGCCTGCTTCTCCCTCTGCCTGTGTCTCTGCCTCTCTGTCTCTCTCTCTGTGACTATCATAAATAAATAAAAATTTAAAAAAAAATGGAGAAATAAACTAGTTCTCCACCCAAATAATACTGAAAATAATAAGCGCTCCAATATCAAGGACTTTAGGAGAGAGAAGACAGTTCTACGACACTGCACTAAACTATGTTTAAAAACCTAGATGCATATTCCATCATGATAAAATCATCATAGAGAAACATGTTTCTCAAGGTCTAGTCAGATCATTTATTTAATAGTATTCAGGGTCCCTGACTGGCTCAGTTGGTGGAGCATAGGACTCTTTTTCTTTCTTTCCTTTTTTTTTTTTTTAATGTAGCCTCCACACTGGGTATAGAGTCCAATGTGGGGTTTGAACTCACAATCCTTCATCAAGACCTAAGCCAAATCAAGAGTCCATGGCTTAACCAACTGAGCCACCCAGGCGTCCCAGAGCATGTGACTCTTGATCTCAGGAGTGTGCCTTTAATCCTCATGTTGGTTGTAGAGATTACTTAAAAATGAAACTGTAAAATAAAAGTAGTATTCAATGCAGAAGAATTCTACCAAATACTGCAACAACCAACATACTGCAAACAGTCCCTAGATTTTTTTTTATGTCTTCCTATCCTGTTTATATCTCTGTGGACATCACAAGTGGATTACATATGAGGAAGTTGGTTATGACAATGCTTCTACCAACATGAAGACTTTGTAAACCTTCAAAGAAACCCACGGAATTAAATTTTCTCAGTAGCCTCCCTCTCTACCTTTTTATTATGAAACCTATATTCAAATATAGTCTGAAGTAGAACAGTAAAATGAACCCCCAAGTAACCATCACCCAGCTTCGATAATTATCAACATGGGGTCCATCTCTGTTCATATAATATCTCTCCCCTCCTCCCAGATTACTTTGAAGTAAATCCCAAACATAATTTTTGTTTAAACTCCAACCACTAAAATTTTAAAACCTTAGCAAATACAGCAATAGGTAGCAATGAGAAAATTAATTTCAATGTTAAAAGGCTTCACTTTTTACAAAGAACAAGCTCCAGACAAAAAAGCTAAAATCTAAGTTCTAGTGAATTTATACAGCAGAGGTATAGACTTGTTTCCAGAATTTCCAACAAGAGATATTTTTGTGTCATTCAGTGACAGGAACACTAACCCACAATAACCACCATAGTAAATAAACACTGTAAATGTAGCTTCTATTTTAAACCTAGAATCTCAAAGTTTTAATTTAGGGACTGATTTTCACTATAGGTACCATCTCCATACAAAATAAGGAGCAATGAAACACAGAAATTTGTGCACATGGTGTTTTTCTCGGGATCTGATAGTTTCTCTAACTTCCATATGATCAGACTGATGAGAATAGAGCTCATCTTGTGGGTGGTGAATGATATTCCCCCTTCTCTGTTTCCAAACAATATCCTCCGAAGCAGTCACTATTCTACAGGAGCCCAGGGCCCTCCAATCTCAAAGAGAAGTGATATGACCAACAGACCCTGGAGTTTAACAGCATGTGTGACCCCTGCTTCCTCCATGTTGGAATCACATGTCCAATAAGTACCTTTGTGTCACCACCTCAGAAGTGAAAAGGAAGCTCTGTTAACATGCCTTTACAATCACAAAGTTAAATGCTTGGGCTGCAGGTATGTTTTATGGTTCTTGCTGTCAAAAGGAATACTAGGCAAAAGTAGGAGAGGTCATAAACAGCTGGGGTAGGGTGGCCACAGGGAGATAAGTCACAACAGATGGAAGATATGTGGCCCAAAACCTTTTAGAGCATGGCTAAGGGGATGGATATATTTCTTAGCAAACTGTGCTTTTTTTCCTGTTTAGATTTCAAGGGATGCTGTGATTACATACTGATCTTCACAACTCCTTTGTCCTTGACAGCCCACCATCCTCAGGCAACTCTAGAGATGAATCCCTCATCCTATTAACGCATAAAAAGAGACCTGCAATGGGGCGCTCGGGTGGCTCAGTCAGTTGAGTGTCTGTCTGACTCTTGATTTTGGCTCAGGTCATGATCTCAGAGTCATGAGACTGAGCCCCACATCAGGCTCACACAGGGTATAAAGTCTGCTAAAGATTCTCTCTCTTGCTCTGTGCCCCGACCCTCCCCCTCTCTCTCCTGGGGAAATAAAAATAAGAGAACTGCATTTATACTGAAAAAAATTTAAGGCCATTCTTTAAATACACATGTGCAATCTCATTCTCTTCCTACTCCATAGGGCGAAACCTAGGACGAAACACATAACTCCAATGCCTGGCCATATATAATCTCTCTCAATGGTTTCCAAAAAAGAAAAGAAAAATTAATTAAACAGAAGGAGTCAGACTGCCAAAAAGACAGTAATATCTGGGGAGGAAAGTCTACTTTGGTTTATAGCATTTTCACCTAAGACAGGATGTAGATATTAATTATTAATTACCAACATTTCAGTAAAGCACAGCCAGCCACCTTGGCAGATCTTCCGGATACCTACCAATAAGTACCAGCACCTTGTGACGTTAGCTCCATGCCATCCACTGAATTGTAGCTATCATCATCCATGATCTTGGAAAGACCAAAATCTGTGATTTTTATCTCTCCACATGCTGTACCATTTACTAAAAGAATATTACCTAAAAAGATGAAAACCTTCATGAATAAAAAGAGACTTACTAATTAAAAGTTCAAGGTAATAACAGACAAGAAGGGGACAACTGAACTCAAATTCTTGCACATAATAGCAAACATCTAAATTCCTGGAATAAAATGATCTGGACTCTGGATGCTGGAGGAGAGTCCTCAGTGTCTGGCTGCAAATCTCCATTTTCCAAGAACCACCTGCTAGAGGTGCCAAAACCACCACGATGAGCAGTGGGGAAAAAATAGTAACTCGCCAAAGTAAAATATCACTTGGACAGTTGGTCAAAAATGGTGAGAAAGTTTCATCTAAACTTTCAATAAGGATCTCTAAACCACTCTGTTTAGAACAGTCGTTTCAGGACAGATGCGCGCGCGCGCACACACACACACACACACCTAACAAGGACACCAAAGCTAGCAGCACAGTGCCACCTACAGCTCCTATGCTGGGAAATGTACCGGATTCAGCGATGGGAAACCCAATCACACAATGGCCATCGTTTTAAAAATCTCTTCGTTGTAATGAGTTTTTTAGTCATTTCAACTGTATTAGAACATTAAAGAATAATAAATTGTGTGATTTAATATGTAGCTCCCAGGAGAGGAAAGCAGAATTAGCAACCAACACCCAAGCCAAGCTGGTTCCAGCTGTCTCCAGAAAACATACAGACTTCTGAAAACAGCCAACAATGACAACAACAAAAAACATAGGTAAGAAGTCTAACTGCCCTCTACTGTTTGCTGAGGTCTACTGAAGTTACACAGTAACCATACAGAAAAAAGAAAAACTGCTGGAATTTAATGAAACAGGAGGCATATTTGCAAAATACATTGTTACTTTGGGGCACTTACCAAAGACACTTGGGAGTAGAGGAAAGTGCTATGTACTATGAGTGATTGGCCGGCGGGGGGGTGGGGACTGAGCTTGCCAGAGCAGTTCTTTCTAAATTGGGCTGACATCATGAACCGCCCTGGCTCTAAAGACAAGGGCATTGTTTCTCCAGAGCATTTAATCCAACTCACCCTTTCAAACCCAGACTGTGGGGCCAGGACTCTTATTCCCACACCTACCCAGGCAAAAGCCAGACATTATTAGGCCTTCCAGGCTCCCGCCACATTCTCTAACTTCAGAAGTCACTTCTAAGACAAGAGAAAAGCCATCAATACTGTCACCTAAAAGTTAGACATACCTGGTTTGAGGTCATAGTGTATGATGGGAGGTTTGATTTCATTTAAGTACTTTAAAGCATTCACAATCTGCATGATAATGGATCGGGCCTCTTTCTCCGACATTAATTTGTGCTGTTTCAGGTAGAAGTCCAGATCATTTCCCTCACAGTATTCTAATACTGTACAAAACCTAAAGACAAATAAACCAACATTTATTTGACTGTGGGAAAGAACAAGGAGATTAAGGCTTCCTAGACTAGCTGCACTGAAAACTTTGGGTAATTAGTTTCTTGCTCCATTCTTCTTTCTTCCTTAAAGTACTCTTCTATTCTTTATTCAGTATCAGCTACCTGAGTGGTTGACAGGAAGGAACCTGGATTCTCTCCTGGGGAAGAGTCTTCCTACCCTCCACACTGGAATCTATCTGCTGGGCTTACAGCTCACCCATGACATATCTCCTCTTAAATCCAGACTATAAGAATACTACCATGAACTATAATGTACATAAGCTAGGTGTCTTTTAGAAAAGTCTCCTACATGTATCCCTACCGTGCTCCAGGTCTAAACAAGCATATTGTGGTCAAGTACACAATTCTCAGTGTAACATGTCTATAATCCCGAGGGCTGACAGAAAGAATCTAGGGTTTGCCCAGGTCTCAAGAACTGGTTTCATGTCCTGTCTCATGGCAGTCTGGCACAATACTGTACTATAATTAATCTCTCCTTGTGAAACACAAGGTGTAAAAGTACAGTATCTGTGGTTCTAACAAATGTGTTATTACACAGTATGAGCTTTTTCCTTCATTTGTATCAATACATCATATTAGACTCCAATTTAAAACTCTATAACATTTGTAGCATTAAAGGGCATGTGCCTATCTTCCAAGGCAGTTATAAACCAAAGTGAGGCTTCCTGAATTATTGGAGTATTCCTGAGAGATGAAGGCCTTTAAGCTATCCGAAGCTGTGACAATGTGGGTGCATCACTCAGGGTCTAGTCAGGAAATAAAAACCACCTGAGTATTTAAAACAGAGAGGTGTTAATTCAGGGCACTGATCACATGGATGATGGAAGAGCTGAGAGGGTAAACTGGCCAGTGAGGCACCTCAGAGATCATCTAGACAGGAAGCCATTAGCACCCTAAGGCCAGAGGGCAGAGATGGTGCAACTAGAACCAAGGGTCCCCAAGAGAAACTGGAATCACAGTGGGGGCAGGGGTGCATGTATGTTTCTACCCACCACCATCTGCTTCTCTAGTAGCTGAATCCAGCTGAACAACAACTGACACAGAAGCCTGGTAAAAACAGCCTACAAGGGTCAACTCACCTAGGATGCAGAACAGGGGAAGGGTGAAGAGCAGACCTGAGAGCAAACAGGCTCAGGACTAGCCAGCACTACGGCCTCTGGGCAATTCGAGGCCTTCACAAAGTACCGTAATGAAAGGTGGACATACACAGTCCTGTGGGACCCCTGAACTGAACAGCTTATGTTTCTTATGGAACAAACTAGGGTATGCTAGCACCTTATTTAAAGATAAATAGCAAAAATTTATAGATTGTCTAAGACATGGATTCTTGTGCTTAGTGGATGTATTCTTTGACCCAAGTGCAAGCTTAAAATAAAAACCTCACTCAAACAACTCTCAGAAGATTTACTAAAATGATGGTGAAAATTCACCATACACACAACTGGAGGTACAAAATAAACTCAAGAATAGCACACAACCAAGGAAATTCCTCAGATTAGTTAAAAGTGTATATATAATTAAAAACCACAGATAATCCAAGTCATTATTTTTGAGACTTTTATGTACTTATATTTTGAGGGGTGGTGGTCTACTTAGTATTCAAGGCATTTATTCAAAGCAAAAAAGGTAAGACCACCATGCAGGTACCTGTTCTCTACCTAGATATTTATCTGAACCTCATCCATGCTAACTACACTGACTATGCCTGGTTCAAGGGCCATACTTCTGGAAAGGATACTTCCCTGAGCAGGTGGAAGAAGGGATACTTCACATTTCCAAAGAGAATTAAGGTCTCCCCCTTTGGGAAGCATTTGTAAATGTGGGACAGTTCTCAGCATAGCAATCTCTGAGACAGCTGCTGTCTGGGATAGGCCAAAACATCCAGAATCACCTTGCAAGGCTAAGGAAGAGTATCTGTTGGTCAGATTCTACGGTGTGTTCTCCTGACTCAGTTTAGACTCTTACAGAGAAAATGTTTTCAAATGCTGAAATTATTTCTAAGTTCCTGGTTAAACACAGAAGTGACAGAGCTTACCTATACCAGGTAATGAAATACAACAATGCCTAAGAGAACTAAAGATCTCAGGCAAGTCATTTAACTTCTATGGAGCTCAAATTTCCATCTATACAATGAGAAGGCTGAACTGAGATCCTTTTCAACTCTAACATCCTACATGCCTGTGAGGCTATATTTTCACATGCAGCATTGGGTTATCCCCTCATTTGTGCCACAATTATTCCCGTTCTATGATAAAATCACATTGCTGGTCCTTCCTTAAAAGGCCCATTACTGTTTATCAGATTCTGCAGCTGGGCAGAGACTCTTGTAGAGTCCACACTCACTGGTGCATATCAGAGGTAGATGGCACCAACTTGTGACAGTTATCAAGAGCTGATAATTAAATTTTCAGGAATTTTATGAGCTGGTTATTACACCACTGGTAGGATGAGTGGACAAACAAAAGGTGGTATATTCACACAATGGAATATATTTGGTCATAAAAAGGAATGAAGTACTGATACATGCTACAGAATGGATGAACCTTGAAAACACATCATATGAAATGAAAGAAGCCAGTCATAAAAGTCCATATACTATATGAGTCATTCATATGAAAGGCCAGAATAGGAAATCTATAGAGACAAAAAAAAAGATTAGTGGCTGCTTAGGGCTGGCGATGCGGGGAAGAATAAGAGGTGCTAGCAAAAGGTACAGGGTTTCTTTATGAGGTAGTGAAATGTTCTAAAAAATGACTATGGCAATGAGTGCACATATCTGTAAATATACTACAACAAGCCTTAAATCGTACACATTAAATGGGTGAACTATATGGTATTTAAATTTCATCTCAATAAAGCTGGATGTTTTTTAAGTTAGTAGTGTGAAATTAGACATGTTGAGAAATTTATTATCACAGATATTGTCAGATACTAGGAATTAGCCCTCCCCACTGAGCTGGTTGTTAAACATTTACCAGCACACAACTAAACACATTCTGTGGCTAAGAGATGTACTGCTGGCCCAAATGTGAACTGATATAGGATCATCTGCCTAGAAGTGCACTTGGTTCCCTCAGAGGGTATTTCCTCAATCCAGACTGAAACTCTATTCCATGAATAATCAACACACTGCAAGAAACCAGTATCAACTGCTAGGCTAAAATGGCACAGCACTTACGAGTCAGTGTCCAGTGAAAAGTAATCATACAGCTTAACTATCCTGGGATGATCCAGTTCTTTGTGAATCCGGTATTCCCTACATGCATGCCTGTAAATAAAGTGGAAAATTAACATTTTGTATTTTGGACTGTCTTTCCGACCTCTTCAAGAATACTCCTATACATTCTCTCACTGCTCTTTGCTTCTCTGCCTATGTGCATTCCATTCAGGTCTGGCTGGCCCCCCCGTATCTTCCCTCGTCCTATTTTCACTACTAGTGTCTACCAAGCTGTTGAGAAAATAGCAGGTGTTCAGATATTTGTTCAGATATTTGTGCCAACCTTTTACCAATCTCTTATCCCTTTCAAGTTTATTCTATCACAATCTCACCTGTTTGATATTAGTATCCAAATATCAAAGCTTTAAAAATTATAAAGATATCTTATTTTTCTCTTTCCTCAAAAGCTGATACTTCATATCTATAAATGTTTATATCCTGGGGCTACATGAAGGAGATCAATTTTGGCATGTAAACTCCTTGGTTAAAGGATTACAGATTATAAAAGCAATTAGCAGTGCTTTGTATTTGTTTTTAAATTCTCTTTACGAAAAGAATTTAAAAGGGTACCAGCATTACTTTCTTCTAAGAAAATGTGTAATTGATGAAAATTATGGAACCGGAGGTGCCTGGGTGGCTCAGTCCGTTAAGCATCTGACTCTTGATTTCGGCTGAGGTCATGATCTCAGGGTCCTGGGATCAAGCCCCTGCATTGGGCTCTGCACACAGTGGGGAGTTGGCTTGGTATTCTCTCCCTCTGCCCCTCCCCCTCAGTGCATGGGTACAAGCGTGCAGACAGTTGCTCTCTCAAATAAACAAATCTTAAAAAGAAAAATATTATTGAATCCTAGTTTTCTTAGAATCAGAATTTACATATACTTAATATCCATTTTTTTAGTGCTTTTCCAATTTAAAACCATTTAAATTAGATTAGGAACAAAAACAAACTAATCTTAGGTATTCACTGAATTTTAAAAGCATTATCAAACAAGTTTATTCAACATAATTATCAATCATTTTAAAAGTATTTAGTTCTTATTTACAAGAAGAGCAACAGAAAATTTTTATCTTTTAAGTAAGCTAGTACCATTTAGTTTGGGGCATTTTCTTATAAGCCAACAGTAAGAAAAGAGAAACTTTCTAGAGTATGGTAAAGTAAAACTTAAGGTGATGTTTTCTGAAATTGGTGTATTCCAGTATGTCAAAAATACATAGGAAATACTCAACTAAAGAAAAGCTAAGGAAACAATCAGGGCAAGGAGGAGCGAGGAACAGGAATCTAAAAGTAATTAAACATGTTTTTCCCGAAAGGAAACTGGGTTTGACTAAGCTGATTTTTCAAGCTGCCACTTTTAGCAGTTTTTGCTTCTTCTGATATTTCATTTCATCATCTTTATCTCTTTCTCAAAAGACAAGACTTGCCAGCACTTAGGCAGAGCAGTGTCAAGACACTCACTACACTGGGGACCTGGAAACCTGGCCCTGAGTCCCCAGCTCTGTGCTGCCGCTTCTCTGGGCTTTCCAACTGCTGCCCAGGCCTGGAGGTTTCAAAGGACCCTTCTTGGAGACCCAGGCCTCTGGAGCCCTGTGTGGATGCTGAGCAAATGTAGCTGTGGCCCAATCCCTCACTCTACCTAAGCAGCATCATAGCTTTTCATGTATCAAGATTCCATGTAATACTTCATTCAGTATAATTAAGGTGATGCTGTTAACAATAAACAAGTTTAGAAAGCTAAGGACTAACTAGATAATCATTGAAATAATTTCTTATGCTAGCACACTAAAACTGTATAGTTCTCTGCCATTCTGTTTAAATTTTTTGATTTTGTCATACACTTCAGAGGAGACAATTTCTCTGTCAAGGTACAAAAAATAGAGGAAATTAAAGGAAGGGAAAAATTAAGAACCAAAGGAAGGATCATTCAAAGTCCTCATCAGCTAAGGGCATTTGCTGTGGTCACTGAAAGCGTTTCCTCAACATTATGTCAGGCTCTATGCCTGCTTCTCGTACTTCATTAAGCAAGCCAGTGGTTCTGCAACATCCCTCATGCGTTCAACTTTTAATTTCTCATCTAAGGGATTAATGCGCTACAAATAAATAAAACTTAATTAGAAACTGGAAGAAAGCTATCCACTAAAATGTCAGTCTTTTACTCTTTTGTAAGTGTATATATTTAGACTTCCAAAACGACTGTAACCTAAAAAATTAGGGGAGTATCACACATAAGAGTACACTAGTTACTAATTTGGATACAATTATTTCTGTGAACAGCTTCACATGAAATATTTCGTACTGTGGAGTTTTTAGTATGTTATTTGGGATAACAAAGAAAAGAAAAACTTTCCAGAGTATGGTAAAGTTTGGAAGAGTTAAAGAAATCTTGTAATACCTACTAATGCTTTAATAATGCAAAAATAAAACAATCAATTTGCTTTTTGTTTGTTTGTGGGAGAAGGACAGGGAAGGAGGTACAGAAGAGAACTCAAAATTAAACAACCTTTTGAGTTCTTCCTTCTTTTTTACCTAAATAAATGTCTTGATCCCAGATGGGATTGGGAAGTCACTCCCACGATAGGAAAAGCAATCAAAGCCTACTATGCAGAAGAATAGGAACATTTTACATTTTATAATGTTACCATAACACTAAAGTGTACCACTTTTTATTTAATACTGAATTTTTAAAGCGCTCTGTAAAATCTGTTATGTGTTTGATATAAACCTTCTTTTAGTTCAAAGGAGTTGATGACATTTGGCTAATTCATTATCTACATAGCCTGTATTAATCAGTATGATTTCATACCAAGCAGTATCTTTCAAACAAGGTGGAAGTGCTAAAGAATTTCCCCTGGGCGTGAATGGAAGTCACAAGAACTCTACACACCCCTTCCTCCATGTGTTTGTCAGCTAGGAAATGGGCCCTGTTGAGATGGCTCCACAGAAGGTACTTGGGTGTCATGGTTCCCACCTCTGGTGAGGAAACAAAGGGGTGGGAAGGCACCCCTGCGAGCCTGGAGCTGGACCAGCAAAGAGCTCAGATATATGAGACAACCTCCTCCACTTACTTTACGACCCTGCCTGGTAGAGGAACATGAGATAATACTCAATCTCTACCCACTAGCATTTGAAACAGCCTGCCAAATGTGTCACAGAGGCACATAGTCCTGGTTTCAATCCCTTACTGTTGCAGAAAGCTAAGGCAAGTAGCACCCCACCTACAGATACCACAGTGTTCCTTACCAGTGTTCTCTTTAGGGCCAGCCTAAAAGCTGCACACTGAGACCAGGCAATGTATGTGTGTAAATCCCAGCAAAGGGAACCATTTTCTCAAGGTTGACCAAGGCTGGTACCTCATGAAGTCAAGTGGTTCAGAGTGGTCAATGCACACTAAGATACAGAACAGGCTCCAAGGACAGGTGAAGATCATTTTTAAAGAGAAGCATATACAGTTCCAACCCTCTTATGCACTCTGAGATATATATCAGGGACATTTCTCATTTATAACTGGTCAGAACAACATGTGGTTTCCTTCTCTGAAGCGCTCCTGGCATTCACTATGGCATGTCATTCGTCCCTGCACGCCAAGTGACTGGAATGTACTTATAATAATGGAACTGCTCCTCAGAAGCATCTGGACTGCAGCTGCCTGTCACGTAAGAGACACATGCAGGGTGCCATGCATAATGCACACATCATCCCTCTTTCTACCTCTGCTCAGTCCTATTCTCTTAATGCCCCCAGGAACCCTCACTTTTTCAGTGCTGAGTGCTACTGCCAATCTACATGGAATAAGAAGCGTTCCTGGACCTCTGAGAACTAACATCTATACAGTAAGAGCTGCCTTGGTCCCTGCCCCAAGAACCAGTCAGTGATGTAGAAATGAGATTTAGCAGCCAATTAAAAGGCTACTTCAAAGTCCACTGCTTTTTCCCTCCTCCAAAGGACTATTTGTAAGGAAAGAAAAAAAAAAACAAACAACTGCTTTAATAGAAAGGGGCTGTCTTCTCCTTTCAGAGTTAGGGCAAGGCTAACTCAGTGCTTGTGCCTACAACAAGGAAACAAAACTAAGCCCAGGGTGGCAGGGGGAGAGGTCCCCTAAAAGCAAATTAATTATGCATGGCCTCCAAACCAAATGAGCCGTGAATTCCAATGTTCTGAAGCTTGGGGTGGAGTAAGGGAAATAAGCAAAACCTGACATTAGTGGATCAGAGAAATTCACACCTGTAGTACATGTAATAATCATTCATTCTAAAGAAGATGCCCCCCCACCCCCACCCCATGCGGAGGAGGACTGCCAGCAGCAGCCTTGAGAAGACAGGCAAGCACGGTAAGCAGGACACTGAACATGGAGAATTCTGAGAAGGGAAACTATGAGGGGGAGATGAGCCCAGCACTGAGGAGCTGAATGAGTCAAGTAAACACCATTGAGGCACCTCTAGTGACCCCCACTGTATCCTCCATGATGAAATGACTGAGATAGCAGAAGCCTCACCCAAAGCTCCCCAGGAGCCCCAGGGCACTACCATCTGCTTTCTACAGACAAGCAAGATGGTTTCTGAGGCTTTACTTGTTTATTGTAGCTAAGGTTAGATACATAATGGAAAGGGAGGTTAAAGAGTATGGGTTTTGGATTGAAGGAAGTCTAGGTTTAAATACTAGCTCAGCCATTTCTGAACTATTACTCAAATTCTGGAAGTTTCAGTTTGTTCATTGGTAAGATGGAACACTTACTCTCCTAGAATAGTTAGAGGAGTATGTGACACCACAACAGCAGTGCACATACCATGTTAACCTGGGGTTCACACCACAGCCACTACTCCTGAACTCTGACAAATCAGACATTCTGGCATCACTTACTTGTGGTAATTCTCCTTTTTCTCATCTCTCCAGTTTTTGTTTAACTGGTGAATTTTCACAGCTACGTATCTTTGTTCTGTTAGATCAAATGCCTACAAAGAAAAGAAATAAGTTATATTCTGGGTAAAAGCTAACAAGAATTACAGGCAAGTAATGCATTTGAAGCTTCTATTTAACACATGGATATACTCAAAACCTAAAATGCATTATTAAATACAAGCAGCCATGGATGACAACACATAACGTACTTGTTTCAGAGTTACAACCATCTTCTTAAAACTTGTGATCAGATCATTTAGAGTCTCCAGACGCACTGGCACCAAAGGGCTTAGGAAACAACCAGGCACACACCACAAACAGCAGGCCGGCCCGCGCCTCACCAGTCACTCCCAGACAGTTCTCTCTGTGGACACTGTCCGCCCTCTCTTTGACCCTGCTCCCCTGGGCTGTGTCTTACCCCTCTGCTGACATTGGGACTTGACAGGCTTCACTGGGGTGTCCTGCCACTTCTGAAATGCTGGGGACACAGACTACCTCCTCCTTGAGAAATAACCCTTCCAGATACATGTTTGTTGAGAAAATAACCTCGTAATTTGTTATATTGTGTTTATTAAAATACAAACAGAAACAGAGACAAAAACCAGTCCCACCCATATACATAAGATGGGTAAAATGAATAGCACTTTCTGATGCCAACAATGTCTGAAGTTGGTCACACCAGGTCACTTCTCTAGTACTGTCCAAAGAAAGGGATAGACTTTCTCCAAAGACCATCACAGCTGGAAAGTCCTCCATCAGCTAAGTAGTACTATACAGTGAAGGGAAGAAGGCAAACAGGTGGGTTTGTGAGGATGCTGGGTATAAATCACAATTTGGTAAAGTGAGGAGCATTTTAATATAATAGGAAATGTCTCTTATATAAAATAATTCATGGAGGAATTCCTTTGGAATGAATAGTTTTTCTTAGCTTTTAAAGTTCAGATGAGAAACTTAATACTAGAGTTCCAACATTATTACCACCCATCTGCCAGTTTCCACAAATGTATGAACAGATGAAGGTAACAGGCACAGGAAAAGTCCATGAATAGTGATGATTACTGTTCTATGGATCTTTTAAAATAAAAACTACCTCTAGGAGAACACTAAATGCAAGAGAGGGCTGCTTATAAAAGAAACTCCCAATTTATACTAAAATTAAACCAGTAGTTTTAAAAATACAAAACCACACAATTCAAACAGAATATCTTATTTCACAGAAATGGAAATTTCTGAACTCTATTTTCAGAGTGGACTCTGAAGTCCACCTGCAAACTTGTATAACATCATGGCTTTACAGCAAAGAACAATTTCAAGCCATTAAAAGCCAGATCAAATATCACCTGATTTATAAGAGCATAAGAACATTAATGACACTACAAGTGTCTTTTTTTCCACCCACCACACCATATTTCTGAATCCAAGACACTGGGATCCACCACTGATTAAAAGAAAGGCTTCTGGAGAGTGGAGAAGAGCAAAAGAAGAACTACGTGGAATGTACACATCATTGGATGAAGCATCTAAATTTTAGGAATATTAAAAGGTTTAAGGAACACACTAGGGAAAAAACAGGATAAAGAAATCACTAATGAGCAACTGGGAAGTACCAAGAATGAATTTTGATATTTTAAAAAAGTCGTCTCATTTCTGGGTTTATAGCCAAAAGAATGAAAAGCAAGGTCTTCAAGAGATATCTGCACACACATGTTCAAAGCAGTACTATTCATAAAAACCAGAAGAGGAAGCAACCCCAATGCCTACTGCCAGATGAATGGATAAAGAAAATGAAGTATGTGCATCAATGGAATATTATTCAGCCTTAAAAGAAGGAAATAAAAAGGGGGGGAGGGGAATCCTATCACAGGCTTCAACATGGATGAACGCTGAGAACATTTTGCTAAGTGAGCCAAGCCAGTCACCAAAAGACAAATATTGTGATTTTACCCATATAGCTATCTGAAAGTAGTCCAATTCATAGAAAGAGAAAGTACAACGGTGGTTAGCAGGGGCTGGGGGAGGGCAAGAGGAGAGTGGTTGATTAAATAGGTAAAGTTTTAGTTTTCTAAGATGAGAAAATTCTGGAGATCTGTTTTACAAACAACATAAACATGGCTAACACTACTGCACATTTAAAGATGGTTAATGTTGGTAAATTTTGTTTTTATCACAATTTCAAAAATTATCAAAAATAAAAAATTAAGTGTACGATTTAACAATGAAACCAAAACCAAAAAAGGTAAAAGGAAAGATGAAAGCAAAAGTGCAAAAGTTAATGGAAAAAAAAAAACAACAACCCCTAAACGCAACCCTGGGCGCTTGGGTTGCTCAGTCAGTTGGGCATCTGTCTTCAGCTCGGCTCGTGGTCTCGGGGTCCTAGAATCCAGCAAAGCCCCTGTCTTTCCTGCCCCGTCCCCCACCACTTTGAGATCTCTGCTCAGCAAGGAGTCTGCTTTTCCCTCTCCCTCTCCCCCTCCGTTATACTCATTTCTCTCCCTCTCTCAAATAAACAAAAATCTTAAAAAACAAAACCCAAATCAAAGAGTAGACTAGATCAACAAAAAAAGGTGGACTCTTGGCAGGGGAAAAAACTATTGACTAAACCTCTCTGACCTATCGGTCAAGAGATGCAAAAATGGGCAGCCCGGGTGGCTCAGCTGTTTAGTGCTGCCTTCAGCCCAGGGCCTGATCCTGGAGACCCAGGATCGAGTCCCACATCACATCAGGCTCCCTGCATGAAGCCTGCTTCTCCCTCTGCCTGTGTCTCTGCCTCTCTCTCTGTGTATCTCATGAATAAATAAAATCTTAAAAAAAGAAAAAAAGATGCAAAAATGAATATTTCATTAAAAAAGAAAATAACTAAGGTATAGATGATATTTTTAAACCAAGGTGAGGGCAGCCCAGGTGGCTCAGCAGTTTAGTGCTGCCTTCAGCCCAGGCCTGATCCTGGGGGCCTGGGATTGAGTCCTGCGTCAGGCTCCGTGCATGGAGCCTGCTTCTCTCTCTGCCTGTGTCTCTGCCTCTCTCTCTGTCTGTCTTTCATGAATAAATATAATCTTTAAACAAACAAACCAAGGTGAAACAGAAGATTTTCCAGAAAAATTAATCAAAAGTGACTTTAAGAAGGGGAAGAAAATATGAATAAATCAGTATTTGTAGAAGGAATTGAAAAGGTAGTCAAAAAGTTTTCCTTGGGGTGCCTGGGTGGCTCAGTCAGTTAAGCAGCTGCCTTTGGCTCAGGTCGTGATCTCAGGGTCCTAGGATGAAGCCCTGCATCCAGTTCCCCGCTCAGCGTAGAGCCTGCTTCTCCCTCTCCCTCTGCTGCTCTCCTTGCTTATGCTCTCTGTCAAATAATAAATAAAATCTTTAACTTTCAAGGAACCAACAATTCCTATGCAATGCATTCCAGGGCATAGGAAAAAAAAATAGGCACAACTTATTCTGGATAAGTAAGACACAGAAGCTAGACAATGCTGCCTGCACATAAAAGACAACTATGGGCCAGTCCCACTTACAAACATAGATAACAAAATATGATATATTAGAAAATCAAGCCCAATAGTACACTAAAAATAATATTCTAGTTCCGGAAGTGGATAGTGACAGTAGTCGTACAGCATTATGAATATACTTAATGCAAGTGAACTGTACACTTGAAATGGTGAAAATGGTAAATTTTTATGTATATATCACCACAGTAAAATATTAACACTAAAAAAAGGAAAACTGTTCAATCAGTATGTTGTACACCATAAACTAATATAACATTGTGTGCCAACTACAATTAACACACACACACACACACACAGGTACTAGTCGTTTTGGAAAATATATTTTTTATAACAATAAAAAGTGGGGGATAGAACTAGTTTATAGGGATCCCTGGGTGGCGCAGCGGTTTGGCGCCTGCCTTTGGCCCAGGGCGCGATCCTGGAGACCCGGGATCGAATCCCACATCAGGCTCCCGGTGCATGGAGCCTGCTTCTCCCTCTGCCCATGTCTCTGCCTCTCTCTCTCTCTCTCTCTGTGACTATCATAAATAAATAAGTAAATAAATTAAAAAAAAAAAAAAAAGAACTAGTTTATACTGTTTGTACCTGAAATGAAAACTAATTATTTTGTTCAGAAGATTTCCCATATATAAATCCATAGGGCCCAACATAAATCCTAGCAGTGAAGGCTGCAGTTCAGGAAGAGACTAAGCAGGGCCAAATAGTAAAGACTATTTAATAAATGGATTCTGCATGTAAAAGCCCGGTGCCAGAAACAGCTAGGAAGAAACTTAAGGAGGCAGTGACTAGTGAACATGTTATTGGATCTGCAGCTATCCTGAAAATAAGCTGAATTTCTCATTTAGCACAAACCAACTGGAATGGAGGCACAGCAGCCTGAACTCACTGGCCTAGCTGAGGCCGGGATGCTCCTTCAGAATGCCAGAGCTACTAAACACTCAGGGCTTAGAAGAGGAGGACATTTTAAAAACAAAAACCAGGTTTTCAAGTAAGAATGAACTTTAACACATCTATTTTGTTAAAAAATAAAACTGTAAGAATAAAAGTAACATATACTTATTTCTAACAAATGTGAGGTAGGAAATGTAAAACCAGAATAAAAATCATCACAGTTTACCCAGAAATGAGTGTTTTCCTTTCTGGTTTTTTTTTTTTTTTTTTCAAACTTGAGAACAGTGCAAAAACACTGTATCCTGCCTTAGTCACTGAAGTTTACTGGAAGCAGTTCTCCCTAAGATACAGGTTCTTAAAGTTTTTGAACTTCAACGAACAGGTATCAACCCACAATTATCACTATTTTTAATACTCTTTCAAGTTGATAATAACCAATAATTTAATCCTTAGTCTCTGTACCCAGTTTCTTACACTTACCTTGTAAACTTCACTGAAACCTCCTCTACCCAAAAGATGTAATAACAAATATCTGTCATTTAGCGTTGGATGATCTTTAAATCTGTGGAAACAGAGAATACAGAACATCCTGAGTTTAAGGACCACATAATCTCCACACTGGCAAAATTCTCAGAGTATCTTACATGCTCTACACATGATTACAGCTGCTGCTGACAGTCTGGCAACAACACCAATATAGCTAGTTGTGAACATGAAGTAAGTTATATAGTTCAAAGAGACCACACAATTACAACACACAGCACTAGCTCTAGAGCCATTAGGCATAGGTGCTAGGCTCAGCGCAATGACACCTGGACCTGTGACCTTTGTTGACCTTCCTCCCTTTCTTAAAGGTGGTTGTGCAACTACCATCACCATCCACTTGCTATAAGGTACAGACTACACCAGATCAGGGATTTTCAAACTGTACTACCTACTTAGTTCTTCCAAAGTATTCAAGAGCCACATGTTCCCACTACTCCAAAACTAATACAATAAAATGTAAAGATATTTTACACGAACTTAAAAATTATCAAGTCACATGTTCTCTGTTCATTCATTTTCTCTAAGACAGTTTTACAATATAACTGTTTTCCCCACAGAAGATTCCACCTCATGCTTTCTAACAGTAAGACAAAGAAGGGATGCTGGCAAAAATAACTTCACAAATATTTCTACCTAATTCCTAATCTTAAATAGCTCGACTGTTACTCCTGAAATAATTCTGAGACAGTGACATGCCTACAGAGAGGTGACATGACTGTGGCAGTTAGCTCCTTGTTCAGTCACAGAGTTATAGATCCCCAGTTGGGCTGACTGAATTTCACTGGGCTACCATAAAGATGATATAACAGCATCAGGGCACGTGGCACTGTGCCACCCCCCCACCCCCCCAGCCACCACCACCTCTGCCGCCATACAGCCATAAAGTACTCAGTCATGGTAACTGCTGCCGCTTCACAGAAAGAAAAGTCCATGGCTCACACTGGCCAAACAAAATTACTCAAGCTACAGCTATGTCCAAGAAAATCACATTTTGGAGTCAGAAAAACATGAATAAGAATAGATTATGGACTGAAACTACTTCCCACTTTAATCTACTTTTCAGTTGCAATCCTTTAAATAACTTATAAACAAAGGTGGGCATTCATCTACAACTAATGCACTGAACTTACGAGTCTCTTGTTTAAAATCTCAACACACAAATTGGCCCTTAAAGGTCATTCCAAAACTGGTGCCATCTCAACCAAGTAACTTTCCATGACACCATATGGTCACCCATGCTTCCACTTAGCAAGGCTCTGCAGCAATCTGAATATACATGTATCCCAACCACTAAGAACTGCAAAGCTGTATTGTTTTAGTGACCTCTACCTGTGTAAAAATGCTATAATATGTATACAGATATTTAACATATAAATCTAACATATATGTGTGTGTGTGTAAAAAAAGAAATTTATTTATTTATTTATTTATTTAAACAAAAGCAAATCATAGCTGTGTTATGTTCACAAACTTGTATTATACCTTGCAATACAGCTAAATACACCATGGAATTATTTACCCAATTTATATTAAGCAGAAACATCATTTTAGACCATTCAATTCAAGTCAGAAAGTGTTCAGCAATCTCCAACCCAACATACCCCCAAGTTGCTTACTGTGAATTATCTTCATTATGTATCCTTTTTAGTTCCCTGATATGTAGATTTCTAACCCTTTCTAGCCTTTCCAGCTCTGCCTGGATCTCTGCTTCCTCCTACAGTGAAAAGGAAAGAAATAGCTCAGAACACAGGACACTGCCTTTTCAGAATCTCATTTCAAAAACAGTAGACGTTTCTCTTTTCAAAAACTAAAGTAAATGTTTCTTTTCCACTGAAAAAGATTTAAGAACTAGAATTTTGATCATAAAAAATAAACCCACAGTATTTACTAAAATTCAAACCAACCAAATGAATACAAGAAAGAAAAAAAGCCCTCTGCTCCCATGCCGCCTCCTCTCCATCATACCCCTAGATGGAACTGCTGATAAGTGTCTCGTGTAAATTTCCAGAAATGTTCTCTGTATTTACATATAGGCACACAATTTTTTTTTTTTAAATACAAAAACCAGAGACTATCTGGTTCTGCTCGGTAAGTACAGATTATACTTGGTGCCTTAAATTCCACTGATTTAACAAGATCTGAGCACCCAGTGGGGGAAAACACATACACCAACAGCAGTTTATTAGATGCTTATTGACCATCATTACCATAAGTAGCACCTACCAAAAAAGTATGGGCTGCTAAATTTAGGAGATAAGCAATCTACATCCAAGATGCCTCTGTGAACATTGCCAATAACAAGTTTTAAGTAGGTGCCTTCATGTTACAATATGGCTGATACAAAACCACCTCAGCCAGTTTAGGCAAGAGATAAGAGCTACTATGTGATTTAAAATATCCTAAGTGTCGTCATATCAAATCTGAACCACCTGCTCATATTGTGTATTTTTTACTATAAGGATAACTACTTATGAAGCTTTATAAGATATATAGAATTATCCACTGGCGCATCATTGGTTGAAAAAGTACTTTCATTGGGTGGCTGGAGTTGATTCAAAAATTTAAAAATACGGGGATGCCTGGGTGGCTTAGCAGTTGAGCTCCTGCCTTTGGCCCCAGGGTGTGATCCTGGAGTCCCGGGATCAAGTCCCACATTGGGCTCCCTGCATGGAGCCTGCTTCTCCCTCTGCCTATGTCTCTGGCCCTCCCTTCTCATGAATAAATAAAATCTTAAAAAAATATATAGAAATACAAGAAAGGAGGGGTACCCAGGTGACTCAGCTGGTTGTGCATCTAACTCTTTATTTTGGCTCAGGTCATGATCTCAGGATCCCAAAACTGAGCTGTGAGTTGGGCTCTAAGCTCAGTGGGGAGTCTGCTTTAGACTCTCTCCCCCGCCCCACTCCCACTTGCTTTCTCTCTAAAACAAACAAATAAATAAAAT
The DNA here is from genome assembly GCF_003254725.2 of Canis lupus dingo. NCBI lineage: Eukaryota > Metazoa > Chordata > Mammalia > Carnivora > Canidae > Canis > Canis lupus. Next base: position 15,801,183 of record NC_064251.1, read on the forward strand.
CTTTAAAAAAAATACAAAATGCAATAGCTTAACTACTGAAGATTTCTACTCAAATGTGTCAAACTATGACATTTGCTTCAATACCACATGTAAACTCACTTCTCCAGACATATTTTTATTACACTTACCTTTTTAAGATGACCTAATCTGAGTTTGAAAATTTCTTCTTGTTCATGGTATTCTGCTAATGTTAACCTGGAAAATAATGGCAGAAATCCCAGTAAATTATTTGAAATTGTAGTGTGCCTATTAAGAGAAATGACAAAGCATGTCATATGATATATTCAGTCTCTCTGTTAAAATAAAAGATTATCTAGAAGTCCTCTAACAAGAGAAAACTTTTGTGATTTCTCAGATGTGACATGAAGAAAGGTCTGCAGAGCCAGAAGACTAATTTGTAAAAAATGAGAAAAGAAGTCAGCTATATTTTTACATTATTTATGAAATGAGCTTTGTCCATACAATTTCAGATGAAAATTCATTGGGAGAGGTAGCCAAAATTATATGCCTAAGTTTTTTTTGAGGGGAAAATATTAAGCCGATGGATTTGATTATTTCTGATAACTCTTAGACCTTTCTACTATAATAACAAGGAGAAGAACAACACAGTAGAAGAGTCCAGGATTTGGAGTCTGAAGTCTAGAGTTCAAATTGCAACTCAGGCCATGTGACCTTGGACAAAGCAACTTTAACTTAAATCTTAGTTTCTTAAACATTTAGCAAGTAATAACCCCCCACCTAACAAAGCTGCTGTGCCTATTAAATGAAAATGTGAAATAATCCATATTGTATAGTTTCTTTTTAAAAAAAATTATTTATTCATGAGAGACACAGAGAGAGAGGCAGAGACATAGGCAGAGGGAGAAGCAGGCTCCATGCAGGGAGCCCGATGTAGGACTCGATCCCAGAACTCTGGGATCATGACCTGAGCCAAAGGGAGACACCCAACCACTGAGCCACCCAGATGTCCCAATAAATAAAATCTTAAAAAAAAAAAAAAAAAAGAAAGGAATGAGCATTTAAGAAGTGACAGCTTACTCTTCTATCTTCACTTTCTTCATACTCTAGAAGCACACACATATACTTCAAAGTTTCAGGTGTCACTGTTTAGATATATTCTAAATAGCTGAAGGAAGAAATAGCTATCCTATCAACCAGGCAGGGCTACAAAATAGCCTTTGAGATCTGACTAAAATAAAATAAAAAGAATAGCAAGAAGAAATGTATCCACTAGGGCTGTTACGCTTGTCTCTTCACTGTGCAGAAATACTAAAATCCATTATTCTGTATCACACCAGTTAAAAAAGGAGAAATGAAAAATCATAGCTAGGGACTCTCCTTGCCTGAAATAGGTTCAATACCAGGATGGATAATGTGACTCACACTAAGGCTCCAGAGGAATGTTTTTGGCTTCTGGCCAAAGGAATGAGCCAAGTCACAGATACTCTAATTAAAAACTGGACTGAAAACCTTCCAGCCTGGATTTTACACAGGACTCCAGATGGCAACTGCTTACTGACACACTACTGGCCTGGACTGAATTCTAATTATTGTTCTATGGCAAGGAAACAGCCTATGCCTTCTATTACTCCTAAGCCAATGGTCTTATGATAATTTTCAAGTAATAATGGAGGGAGAGTCTCTCCACAAAATAAATATGGGAGTGGTAGCAAAAGAAGACAATGATCAGATTACTGTGTATAACATTTGCCCAGAAAAATTTAAAATCTGGGCTCCTACTTGGACTTTCTGAAAGGAAAGACTTTAAATTTAGAATCTAGTTTTAAAATATTTATTTGTAAGAATGAACATGTTTCCCAAGCTTATGCACTGTGCGTATTCTTATCACTATACTCAATGTAATTATTAGTTAATTACAATGTAATTATTAGTTAATTATTAATCTGTTCATTTCTCCTAAATAAACCATTAGCTCCTAAGACTGGGGCTATATTCTTAGCTCTGTATCCCCAGTGTCCAGAACAGGGCCAACTGTATAATAAGCATTTAACACAGATTTACAAAATGAGTGGCAAGGTAAAGGCTCCCCAACACATCAGGTATATATGGAGTGAGGACTGGTGTAAGCTATCTTTCTCACTGGAATGGGATATCATGGTCTTTTAAAAATAGTGTAATACAAGTATTATTATACTTGAGATGGATTATGTTAATATGTTTTTAAGAACTGATATGAAAACATAAAGGCAAAAGACATTCTTCAATAAATCATACAATATCATTATTATCTTTTATTTGTGTCTATCTTTGGATCTGAAACTTATTTTCAAAGAATCCCATAATGACAGCTGTACCAAATTTCTTTTTCCCTTGAAAAACCAATTCACCCACTACAGATACACTGATTACAATACCAGTAACTGTCTCTATGAAAAATGTATTTAAAATTTCAAGTATCTGAGCGCCTGGGTGGCTCAGTGATTGAGTGTCTGCCTTTGGCTCAAGGTATGATCCTGGGTCCTGGAATTGAGTCCCACATCGGGCTCCCTGCGTGGAGCCTGCTTCTCCCTCTGCCTCTTTTTCTGTGTTTCTCATGGATAAATAGATAAAAATCTTTAAAACATAAAATTTCAAGCATCCAATTGAGAAATCAACTTCATGGCCACCATCAACTCTTCAGAAACTGCCTATACTATCTGTACATCTTTTTCCCCTTTTTTTATTTGAAAGTTTCTTGAAGACAGAGGTGCTGACTTAAATTTGTCTTTGGGGTATGTATGAGGAATATTTTAAGTAGGTGAGTAATATATAGGTTATTTCCCATGTCAATTTTGTTTTGGAGTTCCTGCTTAGTTGGCAAACTATAGCCCATAAGCAAGTCAGCTCACTCTATTTTTGTAAATAAAGTTTCATTGGAACACAGCCATACCCATTCATTTATGTATTGCCTGTGGCTGCTTTCAGGCTACAACAGATGAGCTGAGTAGCTGCAATAGAGACCTTCTAGCCTACAAAGCATGAAATATTTACCATTATTGAAAAATCTTGTCAACAACTGTCCTAGAAGAAGATTCTCTTAGCGGAGTGGATTATCAAGAATGTGATAATCAATTAGGGAAATATGACACATGGCAAGGATAAAAAAGACAGCATCTATACTAAGGATCTTCTACCCCTCACATTCATGCAGACTAACTGCTGATTGGCAGTGGAAAAGACGACTACACTGTCACTGAAGATACTGGTGTTTTCCTTAGGTCCACGGAAGAGGAAAAAATGGTGATGTCAAGATTTGGCTTATTGGGAAAATACTCTTTTCTAAAAATAATATATTTTTTTCTTAGCTTACTCCTAAAATTTGAGACTGTTAACTAAGTGCTGTTTAGACCATAAAGAGCATTCTTCAGCTGTGCATTCTTTAGTTCAAAATAGTAGCTGGGGGCAGCCCTGGTGGCTTAGTGGTTTAGGGCCGCCTTCGGCCTAGGGCCTGATCCTGGAGACCCAGGATCGAGTCCCACATCAGGCTCCCTGCATGGAGCCTGCTTCTCCCCCTGCCTGTGTCTCGGTCTCTCTCTCTCTCTCTGTCTCTCATGAATAAATAAATAAAATCTTAAAAAACAAAAACAAAACAAATAGTGGCTGGGTAATACCCATAAGATGATACTGAGGTACCATAACCCAGATCCACACATAAGCAACTATACAATTTGACGATCACAATGACATCACATTTGTTACAAGGGTGGCCAAAGACCATGACGCCAAGTTAAGAGACATTATTTCTCCCACTTATTCAAAAATACCTGAGATCAGGACTAAGAAAATGAATTTTACAAGGTTTTAATATATGTTGTGAGTAAATCCATAAATGTAACTAAAAAGAAGGCTAATGCTCTAGAAATCCGCATAATTTATCATTTTGTCCAGTGGCACTCAACAGGACATGAGTATTTTGGGGAGAGTATAGTTTCTCACAATTCACATTAATAAAGAACATACGTTTCATTTTCAGCTCCATTGGTCTTGCTTTTCCGCTGTTTCTGCTCATTGGTTGCTGGAGGGGCCTGTCCCATGGCAGGAGGTTTCCGCTTTGCTAACATTTTCCGTTGTCTTTCTATCTCTTCCCTCTGTGAATTTATCCTTTCCTGTTGCCTAGAGATAGAAAAGATGTGGCACAGAAGGTGATAAAAAAATTGTAACATGGCTGTAGAATAAATATCTTGGTATGTATATATGTGATAGGCTTCAGAAAAAATAAGCCCTTTCAATCAATAAAGATTTGATTTTAACTTCAGGTTAGAAGAGCCAAATAACTGATGACAGAAAGAAGTTTTGGAATGAGTCTGTGCTTTAAGACGGTAGTTATAATTTTTCTCAGACCAGGAAAGCAGGCAGGAACAATATCCAATTTCCACTGCAACCTTATTTTCTGACTCAGGAAGAATTTTCTGATTTCTTTTTAACAGTTAAGAAAACAACTCTTGGTATGACCCCACTAAAAACCTGTTATTTCTATAAGAAAATTACAAAAGGTTCCAAGCGCCTTTTAATTTTTTATTTGGATTAAAGTCTCCTCAAATTTTATCTAAAAGCATAGCTAATATGAAGGATGCTAAACAAAGTAAAAAAAGATTTTCTTTTTAGAGCTATCGTTCATTTTACTCTAAGTGAGCCATTACCACCCCCACAGTCATTCCCACTCACTGATATGGTCAAACTTAAACTAAGTTTTTCAAAAATAAGTACTCTCAGAGAAAGCACAGTAAGGCCTTGCAACTCATAAAAACTCCTTAGAGAATGGGGCAAAATGAATTCGTAAAAAACATCTACAAAGATTCTTCAGATATCTAACATCATCACCATTAATGGATGTCCTAATAAGAAGTCAGAATTTTCTAAAATAAACCCATTTGCGGGCAGACCGGGTGGCTCAATGGTTTAGCGCCGCGTTCAGCCCAGGGCCTGATCCTGGAGACCTGGGATCGAGTCCCACATCGGGCTCCCTGCATGGAGCCTGCTTCTCTCTCTGCCTGTGTCTCTGCTGCGCACCCCCCCCCCGTGTCTCTCATGAATAAATAAAATCTTAAAAAAATAAAAATAAATTTAAAAAACCCATTTGCAAATTAGGAGTCAGTAAAAATAGCAATACTAGAAAACCACTTTGTCTCATATATGCCTAACAGATACTAAAAAGTCTGGAGACCTGGCATATTAAAAATATACCAAGATTTGGGATTAACCATTTTAAAATAAAATAAAATATTGAAATCTTTAAATCACCTACCCTAGTTGAAAATCAAATGCTAACTCCTCCTTCTCTCTCTACCCTGCTTCCTCCCACCTCCTTTTCTTGATCCCACCTTCATTTCTACAGAATGACGGAATCTAAGTTTTTAACCGATTTTCAAATGAAGTCTATTCAACCTTCTTCAGAACCTCAACATTGTAGTAGTCAATCTCTAGTCAATCCCTATACACAGTGTATTTTTTCTCGGAAGAATAACAACCAGAAAAACAAGACTGTATTCCAGGGTAGATACCTACAATTCATACTCCTATAGCTAGAGGGACAATACTGTAAGCAAGATTAACCTAATCAAAGCATTGTAAATAAATATTCATCTAATAATACAATTCCTCTGGCTTCAGGATGAGCTGATTACTAAATAGATGTCAATTTAACAGCAAAATGGAAACCATAGAGTTTTGTTTGTCTGAAAAAAACTTTTTAGGGCAGCCCCAGTGGCGCAGCGGTTTAGCGCCACCTGCAGCCCAGGGCGTGATCCTGGAGACCCGGGATCGAGTCCCACGTCAGGCTCCCAGCACGGAGCCCGCTTCTCCCTCTGCCTGTGTCTCTGCCTCTGTGTGTGTGTGTGTGTCTCTATGAATAAATAAATAAAGTCCTTAAAAAAAAAAAAAACTTTTTAAAACTATCATTAAAGATGTGCCTCCCCACCAAAATACATGTATACGGCTTGAAAGACTTCTAGATTGAGACTAGAATCCGTAGGTAAAATCACAATCTTTCCTCTGATTCATGTCTTCCAGAAAACACTGTCTCAGAATAGCCTCTCAAGGAGTTTCTCAATCAAAACATTGGTAAAATATCTTTAGCTCCTTTTCTATCCTTTCATGGACCATGAATGCAAGGCACAGTATACTCTCTAGAGATGATTATATAGTATATAGTTTAAACTATAAACTAAAGAGGGCAAGTGGAGTGCCACAGTGTCTTATCTTTGAAAACGAGCTGCTCTGGAAGATTGAGATTTTCAGCAATCATCTTTATTAAACATAAAATAAAACTAATTTTCTATTAGTTTCCAGTAAGAATCCAAAAAATTTGGTCTCCAGAGATTCATCAAGAAAGAGGCCCCACAGCCATCATATGTGTAATGCATAAATACAGCGTACAATGATGCCAAAACTTGGGGAAATTTTAAACTGCATATTCTGAGAACAAGAACACTTTCTTGAACGTGAAAATGCAGAGATCACAATTATATACAATATAGTAACAATTCCTATATTAATTCTTGATATTCTTAAAATGATTTAGCTATTTATACTTACAAATAAAAATCACCTAAAGACAGTCCTATCAGTGATACTTCATTTACATTTATTTTGGGAGTAGAATCTGGAATTATGTCAGTAAACTGTAACTCATCTTAGAAAAGAACCATGTCTATCAAGCCTTATACCTCTAATACATGACAGTTGCTTTTTAGAGTTGATCCTTAAATACTTCTTGCATTGTATCAATTTTAGAGAATAATGGCCATTCATCACCCATAGAAAGAGTATTTCCACTATCTTTCTTTCTTTAAGATTTTATTTATTTATTCAGGAGAGACACAGAGAGAGAGGCAGAGACACAGGCAGAAGAAGCAGGCAGAAGAAGCTCCCTCTGCGGGGAGCCTGATGTGGGACTCTATCCAGGGACTCCGAGATCATGTCCTGAGCCAAAGGCAGATGTTCAACCACTGGGCCACCCAGGCATCCCTCCACTATCTTTTATAGAGGTATTGATATCTGATAATCCACCTCATTCAAATCTAAATAACCCTATTTAAAAAGCCATTACCTCTTAAAAGAAAACAAGACAACCATAGTCTTAGGCACCATTACAGATTGAAGTCGGTCACCTAAAAAGATATGTTAAAGTTCTAACACCCAGGACTTCAGATTATAACCTTTGGAGATAGGGTCACTGAAGATGTCATTACTTAAAATGAGGTCATACCGGAGTGCAGTAGGCCCTTAATTCAACATGACTAATGTCCTTATAAAGGGAGAGAAGACACTGTGACACATAGAGGGAATAGCATGTGAAGATGGAGGCAGAACCTGAAGCTATGTTTCCACAAGCCACAGAATGTCAAAGAATGATCCTCCCTAGAAGCTTCAGAGGAAGTATGGTCTGTCAACACCTAGGTTTTGGATTTCTGGCCTCCTAAACTGTGAGAGAATAAATTTATGTTGTTTTAAATCACCTAATTTGGGATGCCTGGGTGGCTAAGTGGTTGGGCATCTGCCTTTGGCTCAGGGCATGATCCCAGGATGGAGTCCTGCACTAGGCTCCATGCAGGGAGCCTGCTTCTTACTCTGCTTATGTCTCTGCCTCTCTCAAGAATAAATAAATGAAATCTTTAAAAATAAATAAACAAACTGCCTAATTTATGATATTTTGTTACAGTAGCCCTAGGAAATGAATACAGACACCTTCAACAGTAAAACTGTATTCCAGACTCCAACCATACTATACAGTAACTAGTAAGAGAGATATTAAAAAACAAATGCACGTATTTTTAGACATCATTTTAACCAAAGGGACAAAAAATTTAGTAATGATCTACAGATAACTCCTGAATATACCAGATAAAAATTTTTACAGATTTCCAGAATTTTGTGTTCTTTATCTACTGTGTAATGGTATGGACACTCAACGGAGATCTGACACTTAGAACATCAACCAAGAGTTGTTTTTCATCATAGATCATGTGACAAAGAATCACATGGTTCACAAGAAATCATTTTAAAATGGGATTCTAGGGACGCCTGGGTGGCTCAGTCAGTTAAGCATCAGACTCTTGACCTCAGCATCATGAATTTGAGCCCCACTTTGGGCTCCACATTGGGCATGGAGCCTACTTAAAAAGGGGGCAGGGGGGTGGATTCTATTACTCCTTCTACACCAGAATAAATACCAAGACTATCATTACAACGCTAGAAGTTTAATTTACTCCTGTTGATAATCCATATCTTCTTAAGTGACCACAATTTTGTATATGGTCAAACCTCATGACTTTAATAATATTGTTTATTTCAATATAAACAAAATTTTTTTTAAAGATTTTTATTTATTTATTCATGAAAGACACAGCAAAAGAGAGGCAGAGACATAGAGGGAGAAGGAGGCTCCATGCAGGGAGCCTGATGTGGGACTTGATCCCGACACTCCAGGATCACGCCCTAGGCTGAAGGCAGGTGCTCAACTGCTGAGCCACCCAGCGGCCCTAAACAAAATCTTAATAAAGAATTTTTTCCCTGTTTGAGGAAAGCATCCTAGGAACCTAATTGGAAAGCAAGGACCTTTGAGGAATGCACTAACTACTCTACATCTAGACTTTCCAGCCTGCTCTTCTAATCTACAGATTCTGGACTTGAGTGACAGCCCAACCAGCCCTGCCCTCTGCAGACTAGTCAACTCCCACAACCCAAAGCCTTCATCTATCCTGTCAATACTGCTTCTCTTGCCTGATGGTGATTTTGTACAAATCAATGGTTTTTGTAAACTGACAGCCTCTTTTAGCTTGTCTGAAGTCAAAGAGAATTTCTTATCAGTGACAAGGATCTCCTTTCTGTCCCGAATGGGTTTTCCGACAATTCTAACCCAAAGTTTTATATATCTTCCTCTCTCTAGAGTTCACTTGTAGCACTGAATGTGTAAACGTATGACAGATTTTGCCAACTCTCGGATTCTCTGATTAATATATTCAACAACCTTTACATCATCTGTTTGAGCTTTATATTTCAGAAATAAGGCCGGCATATACTTAGGCTCAGTACTTAATGGTGAAATTTAGATCTGTTTAATAAAAATGAAAACCACCCCCACCACCACCAAAAGCAATTTTTTTGATTACCTCATCACTGACTGAGACTTTAAGACTTCAAAGGAAGAGTATACTGAGTAAACCACAGTATATAACATAACTATATTCTCAGAACTGTAAAATTCGCTACTTTCTGGGACACCTGGGTGGCTTAGTCGGTTAAGCATCTGCCTTCAGCTCAGGTCATGATCCCAGGACCTGGGATGAGGACCCACAGGGGGCTCTCTGCTTAGTGGAGAGCCTGTTCCTCCTTCTTCCTCTGCCACTCTCTCTGCTTGTGCTTGCTCTAATAATTAAAATCTTTAAAAAAAAAAAAAAAAAAGCTACTATTTCAGTAGGTTCAAACATACTTTGGAAAGGAAAAAACTGCAATACAACTCTGATTTACCTACTAGGTGGTAAATTTTCTATTGTAGGGAATTAATAAAGATCACTCGAAAAGAGCAGAGGAACAAAGTAAAAACAAAAGAATTGCACTGAGGGTCCTGCTGAGACTGTATTTAATTATCTGATTAAATTTTTAAATGTTAAAAAAATAAATAAATAAATAAATTTTTAAATGTTTTGAGGTTTGTCTCTTCCTATAAAACCTAGCACTACTACCTGGTGTTTAGCTACTTCATCCCCAAAATATGTATCATGGAGTTTCTTATATACAGAGAATAATCATTTATGAGGATATCAAATATAGCCTTAAAACTGAAGAACTTCAGCTTCTGCATTAAAACTGAAAGGGGAACAGCCCAGATGGCTCAGCGGTTTAGTGCTGCCTTCAGCCCAAGGGCCTTGATCCTGGAGACCAGGGATTAAGTCCCACGTCAGGCTCCCTGCATGGAGCCTGCTTCTCTCTCTGCCTCTCTCTTTCTCTCCCTGTGTCTCGCATGAATAAATAAATAAAATCTTAAAAAAAAAAAAAAAAAAAAAAGGAAAGAAAGAAACTGGACGGTATGCCAATCTCAGGGCAATTTACACGTCCTAGTCAGGGTGCCATGCCTCCATGTAGCAGCCATTTCCACTGCCCTGGTGCATCTCTGCTCTCACCAGCCACCTATGCTTAGCACTTTAGAATGGATGTCGTTCTGAGCCTCTGGCACCTGGCCTAACTCAGAAGGCTTTGTTTTTCTTCCTGGGTATTGTATCTTTCACTCAACAGCTAGACTCTTATCACACCAAATTACACATACTTAAGGTACAAGTGTGAGGCAAAAACATACCAAAGCTAAGTGGAGGGTAATGTATGATACATAAGACAGTGACTACTAATGTGCAATCCAGAGGTTAGGATTATTAATAAGATCAAAATCTGTACTTTATTTCAAGCATAAATGTTATTTATGTTTCATTGCTATTAAAGGAGTCCCACACTCTCCAATTACTGCTCAAGAAGCTACATCAGCAAGGAAAAGGAAAAGCAGTCTATGGAACCATCCTATTCACCATGACCCACAGATTGAAAGTTTGAGTCCTCAATTAAAAACACAATGCCCTTCCCCCCAGCCTCAGATGAAAATAATCTAGCAAATAAAGACAAATAAGATATACCAAAAGGTACAACATAAAGATATATATCTTTTTAAGTCCAGAGCTAATATTAGCTATTTACACAGTTGGAATTTAAGATTTTAAATGTCAATTTCCTCCTTCAAGTAGACACTTGAATGTTTCAAACCAAAGTTAAAAGTGAAGTTAGAAGATAAAGTGAATGAGTGCTTAAGATTCCAAGCTGCTGACAGACACACACTGTGGCTGGCCCCTAGCCTGACCACTGGCTCAGCCTCTGACTTTAAGGGAGCCGCTATCTCAAATCACCGGACACCATCTCCTTAAAGGGCCTCAGAGACATATCTTATAAGGTTCTTCTAGGGTTTTATTTTGCTTTCTACCTAATTCAGGACATTCTTCCTTAGGTCTTTGCCTATTTCATTTCTCTGTGGGCCCAGAATCAATAAGCTCACTGACTCCTTGTGAAAATACATTACATAATTTAAAAAAAAAAAAAAAAAAAGTCAAGTACCAGATTTTTCTTCCTTAACTTCAGCAATTCTAATTCTTTTAAATTTTAATGTAGAACTCATTTACTATTTCTCTGATTGTGTCATTTTTCCCAGCACTTCACCTCATTCCCTATGTCTCTTTACACATGTAAGGACTGAAGTTGAATGAAGAGGTGCCTACCACTACTAAAATTTTTAATGACTACAATTACAGAAAACTTAAACTAACTTTTCAATTTCATTTAATCAATGCAGTTCACTTACTTGATAAGGTTCTGAAAAGCATAACCATCTGTCCATTGTTCAGTAAAAGAGGCCCCATGTCGAACAGTGGTAAAGTGGCCCAATCTCAAGCGGTCTTGCATGCTCTTATCTCTACATGCCATCTTTTCCTGTTTTGACTTAGGGGAAAGGACAAATAGAAAATAACTTTATTCTCCTATGAGAACTCAGATACAGCATGATGCTTATTTTTTGTACTATATTGATCAAAATTTAGTACAACTGGCTGACTCTACGTGGTCTTCAGGAAGTACCCTAAAACTTTAAATAAATTCTCTGTATTAACATGTATGATATTATTTCTAAGATTAAAAATGAAAAAAGTGGTTTCCTTTCTATAAAATTAATGAATTAAAAACAAAGTCCTCCTCAGTATCTTTGACATTAATAAAATAACCTACTTCCCTTTTATCAGTGCTCCCTGTCTTTTTAACAGCATTCCAAAGATTCCAGCAGAAGTAACCACCAATCGGTCTGAAATCTCTAGCTTATAATAATTTATTTCATTAGCAATACTGTTTCCATCTATGATAAATACACATTAGGGATATAATTTTAAAAACTTTCAAGAAAGAGTTACTAATAACTAGCAACTAATCAATTACTATATTAAAGGAAACACCAGCCAATTAAAGTAGTTGCATTTTAAATAAATAAATAAAGTAATTGCATTCAAGTATATATCAACTTAATTTTTTCAAAGCATAAAAAGCACTTAATTATCACATTACTATAAATGTAAAGTTACTCCAAATACCATCTCTAAAATGGAAGTCTAAGTATTGCTAAATGTTTGTAATACCAATAGGATGTGCATTTCAATTAACAGGATGAATGTTAAGAATTCAGGAGAGCAACACTGCAAATAAACTCAAGTGGGACAAGCTATCCCTGTGCAATCAACATTACACTCAAAGCAAGGCACAATCAGAAATAACGTCCCAAATTATCACTCTGGACACTAGGGCCAGTGTCCACGTAAGAAAGAATTCTAATTGTCAAACCATAATGAGTCTTCTCATAAAAGCCCTATTCTCCAGTATGTGCATCTTAGGTAAGGTACAAGGAGCAACACCAATGCCACACCCTGAGCACCCGGGGATGCTGGCCACCAACCAAGATACTCACCTTTTCTATGAGAAGTTTCTTGCTCATTGTCACACATCGATTCAATCGTTCTTTGTACTTCTCTAGCATCTTTTGCTGCTCGTCAATCTGCCGCCTCAAATCACAGTTGGCCTTCAAGGGGAAAACAGTTTTTAAATTAGCTCCAAGGAAGACAGATTAATACAAAAGCAGTTTTTAGGGAGTCCAACCATAATTTCCTATTGTGCAATCAAAAGCAAAATTAAGGTTCAAAGAGCTAAGAGTAACTAGATTTAAAAAACAAATACTTCATTCCTTTATTCTCTCTTCATAAACTTGTCTATTTAATAAAAATGAATTGTTACTACAAGTGAGCAAGTTTTCTACTGATCATGTTTTACTCCTCTCAAAAGGCAGTTATTATAGGCAAATCAAGTACATCACATATACCTAAACTGTCACAAAACAAAAACCTACAATTAATGAGATGTTTAAAACACATTCAAAAGGTAATTAAACACTTTAAAGCACTCACAGAATACTTACAAATGATAATTAAATACAAAAAAATTACAAAATTTTAAAAAAACTACATAATGTTATGTTCAATTGTTCCTTGTTTATTTATTCTGTTTCCAAAGAAAAAGAGACATGAATTTACATAAATGTTTCTTACCAGGGAAACCAGGCACACCCATGCCTGCATAAGACAGAACTAACAAACAAGATGAATAGGAGGTCCTGGTTCTCAAGAATGCCACAATGTAAATACGCAGTCAATTTAGCTGTGGTCAGAAGAAAGGGCTAAATACTTTGAAAAAGTCAAACCTCCTACAATAACAGAGAAGGGAAGAACCACTAACCCAAGGTCAATTTCGACTTGCAATTTTTAAACTTATATTAACAAAAGATCTCTATTCTTTCAGCAAATAAATGCTACTTTATAATAAAGTGCTTGAGTTGTGAAAAAGATCTGGTATTTCCCAATCAAATGATATACGTGTTTCTGAAACAATAAAAAAGCACAAATGGAAGATATTACAGGCACGTAATTTTTGAGACTTTATAGCTTCATTTTTAAAGTGACCAATGTACAACAGCTTCCATTGCCAATTTCTACTCTCCTTATATGTATAATTTCTATCAGTTCTTTGTATAGAGTTCTATGGACCACTCTACCAAAAGCAAAAGTGCAAAAGTGCATTTGGATAAATGTGACTGATTCATAATAAAGAATCTATGGAAGGACGCCTGGGTGGCTCAGCGGTTGAGCATCTGCCTTTGGCTCAGGGCGTGATCCCCAAGTCCTGGGACTGAGTCCCACATCGGGCTTCCTGCATGGAGCCTGCTTCTCCCTTTGCCTATGTCTCTGCCTCTGTGTGTGTGTCTCTCATGAATAAATAAATAAAATCTTAAAAAAAAAAAAAAAAAGCCTCTCTTCATTGAAAGATGGAGAAAAGGAAACAAAAAACCAGACCTAGTAAAAATATTTGAGTCAGGAAAAAGAGTATCAGCTTGAGAATGATGAAAATGATCTCCCTAATCAAAAGAACATTTTAGAATACAGCATGTCATATTCCATAAAACACAAAAAGACATGGCAACTATGAAATCAGAGTCAAAAACTGTAAGGAATGTGGTTTTGGGATGGAATAAGAAAGTGAATTAGAGGGGATCCCTGGGTGGCTCAGCGGTTTAGCGCCTGCCTTCGGTCCGGGGTGTGATCCTGGAGTCCAGGGATCGAGTCCCACATCGGGCTCCCTGCATGGAGCCTGCTTCTCCCTCTGCCTGTGTCTCTGCCTCTCTCTCTCTCTCTCTCTCTCAGTCTGTGTCTCTCATGAATAAATAAATATTAAAAAAAAAAGTGAATTAGATAAGGGGAATAAAATCAAGTAAACTAAAAATGTAAATATTAGAATCAAAACTGATATAAGATACAGTAAACAACAGAAAATATAAGGAAGACAAATTAATGTTTAATGAGATTCAGAAAAAAAGATCAATCATGTTTAAAGAAGACTTGAAGTGATAGAAATAAAGGGAAGAGATCAGAGATTCAAGCTAGAAACCAAGGAGGAGACCAACAGAAGATAGAGGCAAAAATTAAGCATAACCACACATTTCTAGAATAAAAATTTAGAGACTCTTGTATAGATGTACCCTGGCAAAAATTTTTGAAATACAAGAATAAGAGGAGCAAGTACCTATAACAATCATAGAAAACAGATTACAGGGTTTGTTCCTTTGGTCATAGTCTTCTCAGAAATAGTAAATGCTAAGAAAAAATATAAAATGTGCATACACATGTGTGTCTGCATCATACAACAAGGAGGTTAGAGGAGAAGCCTAACAAGTTATGACACAAAAAGAACACCTTTTATTTTCTTTTTAAGAACACCTTTTAAATGGGAAGGCAAGAGAAAGAATTCTCAAATCTACAAGGAAACAAAAAAACACTAATATATCCTTCTTAAAAAATAATTACTGGGATGCCCGGGTGGCTCAGCGGTTGAGCGCTTGCCTACGGCTCAGGTCGTGATCCCAGGGTCCCGGGATCAAGTCCCACATTGGGCTCCCTGCGTGGAGCCTGCTTCTCCCTCTGCCTCTGTCTTTGGTTGCAGTCAACCAAAATATGAAATAAGACCAAAAAATAATAATACTGCCAATGAGCTTAACATATTACTAATTATTGTAAATTAGGTCATAAAACTGCTTGTAATATAAGAATTATTCTTATACAAAATATTAAAAGTAATAATTTAATAATAGTCTAAAGACATCAGATGTTACTCAGACTAGGCTTATGGTTCAGATACGTGCTCGATTCCAGGTTTTATACAGGAGGGAGTCAAATACACTATGTTTTACTGTATTTTGATAATTACAGAAATAGAGGTGAAATTTTTTGGAGGGTAATAATCACAATACAGTGAATTTTATTACCTTTATTATTAAACATTATTATTATTGTTAATAAACAAAACCCTTCTTCAAATAGTCTTACTCAATAAGGGAGAGAGACTGCAGATCCGCACCCAGCTGTGTCATGCGAGCCCTGGAGGTTCTTCCAACAGAACCTTCAGGGCCCCATGGAGCCAGATGGAAAAATACTGCATTAGTACAAATGAGATCAAACCTACACCTTCTAAATCATTGGAGAAAAAATAAATAAATAAATCATTGGAGAAGATAAAAATGTTAGTCAATTTTATTTATAAATCAGGAAGACTGATTTATATATGCATTTACATATATGTGTGTATACACAGACACACACACACACACACACACACACTACAAATGGCTCAAAATTACTAAAGGAAATGTACCAAATGTTATTACTCAGTTAATGGAATTATGGGTGTCATATTTTTTCAGCATTCTCTAAACTTATTAGAATAGGCATATACTGCTTTTATAATAAAAAACAAAGTTTTTTAAAGAGTGAGTCAGTCAATATGGTAAATTGCATATTAAAAAAATATTTTTGGGCAGCCCTGGTGGCTTAGCAGTTTAGTTCCTCCTTCCGCCCAGGGCATGATCCTGGAGACCCGGGATTGAGTCCCACATCAGGCTCCCTGCATGGAGCCTGCTTCTCCCTCTGCCTGTGTCTCTGCCTCTCTGTGTCTCTCATGAATTAAAAAAAAAAAAAAATCTTAAAAATAAAATGAAAGAAAGAAAAGAAAAGAAAGAAAGGAAGGAAGGAAGCATGTCTTTATTTGTGAGACACACACAGAGAGAGGCAGAGACACAGGCAGAGGGAGAAACAGGCTCCCCCACAGGAAGCCCGATGCGGGACTCTATCCCTGGAACTGGGATCATATCCTGAGCCAAAGGCAGACGCTCAACTGCTGAGCCACCCAAGTGTCCCCAGATCAGGTATTTTTGAAGTTACTCTTCCACGTATAAAAAAACCTCAGACAAATACTTATAAAAGATACAAAATGCAAAACCAGGGCTGAAAAGTACTTGTGAAATAGTTTTAAAAAGATTACAAAAACTTCTCTGTAATAGAAAAACAATATTTTATGTTGTTTCCCACAGTTGCAAATGAAATACAATACTCCATGTCTATTTCTCTAGTACATAAATATTAAAATTCTACAACATAAGATTTCC
Organism: Canis lupus dingo; assembly: GCF_003254725.2. Lineage (NCBI taxonomy): Eukaryota > Metazoa > Chordata > Mammalia > Carnivora > Canidae > Canis > Canis lupus. The sequence continues at coordinate 15,817,744 of NC_064251.1, forward strand.
AATTTAAAGATAGTGCAGATAGTGCTTAGATAGAAGTTTGATCCTAGCTCCTACTGAGATTCCCTCAGATTAAATAAAGGAAAATATCCAAATGTTTATTATTTTAGTTTTTTTTAAGATTTTATTTATTTATTAATGAGAAGCACAGAGAGTGAGAGAGGCAGAGACACAGGCAGAGGGAGAAGCAGGCTCCATGCAGGGAGCCCGACATGGGGCTCAATCCTGGGACTCCAGGATCATGCCCTGGGCTGAAGGCAGCACTAAGCCGCTGAGCCACCCAGGCTGCCCATTATTTAACTTTATTATTTGGTGACAATAATTATGGTATGTGCATAATCCAAATACACACAGTATCAATCAGTTTGTTATAAAATCTCTTACCACATTTTAATACTTACTCTTAACAAATCATCTATTCTTCCCTCCTTCTTTTCTAAGTCAGAATTCTTACTGTTTTCTAGTGCAGATATTTTTTCTATTGTGAGGTCAGACTATACAAACAAAAAACAAGTTAAGATTAGTCTCAAAATATTATATCTCATAATTTTCTCATTACTTTTCTGGGGGAAAAAAAGCACTTGCTAACACAAATAGCCTGCAATCATATGGCTTAAGAAATTAAATCTGCTTTCCTGATCCCATTCTTTAAGTCTTATATTTTGCTACACCTGCATTTAAATACATGTTAACTCTGGTATAAAATATATGAATTCTCAAATGACTGTGCATTGAGTAATACAGAAACATACTACTCTAGAAATGAAACTAACTTTGAATAGAAAAGGAGTTCAGAGAGGACCCAAATCTCTAAAGAACAAACACGCCACCTAGTGGAAACAAAGAACACTCATAAGGGGAGAGAAGTTTTCTGTAAAAACCTGTTCAACTGTCCAAAAGCTGCTAATTCAAATAAAATTAAAATCTACTCCTGAAGGCTG